>NC_083498.1:12001090-13283095 GCF_905332965.1 Bombus pascuorum | reverse complement strand
AACCCCAACCTACCCCCACCTAACCCCAACCCAAACCCCAACCAAACCCCACCTAACCCCAACCTAACCCCAACCTAACCCCAACCTAACCCCAACCAAACCCCAACCTAACCCCAACCTAACCCCAACCTAACCCCAACCTAACCCCAACCTAACCCCAACCTATCCCCAACCTAACCCCAACCTAACCCCAACCTAACCCACCTACCCCAACCTAACCCCAACCTAACCCCAACCTAACCCCACCTACCCCAACCTAACCCCAACCTAACCCCAACCTAACCCCAACCTAACCCCATCCTAACCCCAACCTAACCCCAACCTAACCCCAACCTAACCCCAACCTAACCCCAACCTAACCCCAACCTAACCCCAACCTAACCTAACCCCAACCTAACCCCAACCTAACCCCAACCTAACCCCAACCTAACCCCAACCTAACCCCAACCTAACCCCAACCTAACCCCAACCTAACCCCAACCTAACCCCAACCTAACCCCAACCTAACCCCAACCTAACCCCAACCTAACCCCAACCTAACCCCAACCTAACCCCAACCTAACCCCAACCCTAACCCCAACCTAACCCCAACCTAACCCCAACCTAACCCCAACCTAACCCCAACCTAACCCCAACCTAACCCCAACCTAACCCCAACCTAACCCCAACCTAACCCCAACCTAACCCCAACCTAACCCAACCTAACCCCAACCTAACCCCAACCTAACCCCAACCAAACCCCAACCTAACCCCAACCTAACCCCAACCTAACCCCAACCAAACCCCAACCTAACCCCAACCCAACCCCACCCCAACCTAACCCCAACCTAACCCCAACCTAACCCCAACCTAACCCCAACCTAACCCCAACCTAACCCCAACCTAACCCCAACCTAACCCAACCTAACCCCAACCTAACCCCAACCTAACCCCAACCTAACCCAACCTAACCCCAACCTAACCCCAACCTAACCCCAACCTAACCCCAACCAAACCCCAACCTAACCCCAACCTAACCCCCAACCTAACCCCAACCTAACCCCAACCTAACCCCAACCTAACCCCAACCTAACCCCAACCTAACCCCAACCTAACCCCAACCTAACCCCAACCTAACCCCAACCTAACCCCAACCTAACCCCAACCTAACCCCAACCTAACCCCAACCTAACCCCAACCTAACCCCAACCTAACCCCAACCTAACCCCAACCTAACCCCAACCTAACCCCAACCTAACCCCAACCTAACCCCAACCTAACCCCAACCTAACCCCAACCTAACCCCAACCTAACCCCAACCTAACCCCAACCTAACCCCAACCTAACCCCAACCTAACCCCAACCTAACCCCAACCTAACCCCAACCTAACCCCAACCTAACCCCAACCTAACCCCAACCTAACCCAACCTAACCCCAACCTAACCCCAACCTAACCCCAACCTAACCCCAACCTAACCCCAACCTAACCCCAACCTAACCCCAACCTAACCCCAACCTAACCCCAACCTAACCCCAACCTAACCCCAACCTAACCCCAACCTAACCCCAACCTAACCCCAACCTAACCCCAACCTAACCCCAACCTAACCCCAACCTAACCCCAACCTAACCCCAACCTAACCCCAACCTAACCCCAACCTAACCCCAACCTAACCCCAACCTAACCCCAACCTAACCCCAACCTAACCCCAACCTAACCCCAACCTAACCCCAACCTAACCCCAACCTAACCCCAACCTAACCCCAACCTAACCCCAACCTAACCCCAACCTAACCCCAACCTAACCCCAACCTAACCCCAACCTAACCCCAACCTAACCCCAACCTAACCCCAACCTAACCCCAACCTAACCCCAACCTAACCCCAACCTAACCCCAACCTAACCCCAACCTAACCCCAACCTAACCCCAACCTAACCCCAACCTAACCCAACCTAACCCCAACCTAACCCCAACCTAACCCCAACCTAACCCCAACCTAACCCCAACCTAACCCCAACCTAACCCCAACCTAACCCCAACCTAACCCCAACCTAACCCCAACCTAACCCCAACCTAACCCCAACCTAACCCCAACCTAACCCCAACCTAACCCCAACCTAACCCCAACCTAACCCCAACCTAACCCCAACCTAACCCCAACCTAACCCCAACCTAACCCCAACCTAACCCCAACCTAACCCCAACCTAACCCCAACCTAACCCCAACCTAACCCCAACCTAACCCCAACCTAACCCCAACCTAACCCCAACCTAACCCCAACCTAACCCCAACCTAACCCCAACCTAACCCCAACCTAACCCCAACCCAACCCCAACCTAACCCCAACCTAACCCCAACCTAACCCCAACCTAACCCCAACCTAACCCCAACCTAACCCCAACCTAACCCCAACCTAACCCCAACCTAACCCCAACCTAACCCCAACCTAACCCCAACCTAACCCCAACCTAACCCCAACCTAACCCCAACCTAACCCCAACCTAACCCCAACCTAACCCCAACCTAACCCCAACCTAACCCCAACCTAACCCCAACCTAACCCCAACCTAACCCCAACCTAACCCCAACCTAACCCCAACCTAACCCCAACCTTTTTTTTTTTTTTTTTTTTTACGTGGGGAAATCCTCATGGACACCCTTCCCCCAATGGGGGTCGGGTAGTGTCGGACTCTTACCGACTAAAACCACCACGTGGCTGCTCGTACGCACAGGGAAGAAGAGGGCCCAGGGGTATCACGGTTGAAAATCTCCTGTAAGCCCTCCTCTCATCGTCTTCCCTCCTAGTGCGGAGGGGATGCTTCGCTGTGACTCCCGGGGCAGCCAACCCCGGGGTCATCTTCCTCTTGTTGTTTCCGTATCCGTTGGGGGAGATGGCGGCCTCCCCCCGTTGCGCCCACTTCTCTCGCGTCGTATCCTTGCCGGGTGCTCGGCTCGGACCCTGAGCCGCTCCGCCCGCTCCTTCGCGAGCATGATTTGCTCGCAAAAGTCCCTCACTGCCTCGTAGTCCGACCGGCTGCGTAGCAGCGCCTCCACGATCCTCCTCGGGGACAGGTCGTCCCCGATCTTCACCGTCAGGGTGTGTCTCTGCATGGCCCACGCGGGGCAGTGCTGCAGAGTGTGCTGGGCGTTGTCCTCCGCCTCCCCGCAGTGGTGACAGATGTTGGTCACCTCCTTCCGAATCTTCTTCAGGAACTCCCCGAACACTCCGTGCCCGGTGAGCACCTGGGTCAGCCTGTAGGTCAGCGGAACGCCCCGCGCTTCCTTCCACCTGTCCCAGACGGGCAGGACCGCGTCTACCGCGCGGTGGGACGTCTTCCTCGCCTCCTTCTCCAGTAGGAGCCGCCATCTCTCCCATGTCTCCTCTTCTATCTCCTTCCTCACCTGCAGAGGGTCTTCGTCTCGATCCCCGTCCCTGACTCTCGTGGCTCCGTACACCTTTTGAAGGGCCAGGGCTTGCAACGCGTATGGAGGGGATGCCGCCAGGACGGTCGCGGACGCGTGCGACACCGTCCTGTACCCTCTCGCTATCCTCAGAGCGGTGGTGCGTTGAACCGCCCGCAGGAGTGACTGACTTCGCCTGCTCGCGGCCAGATCCCTCGCCCAGATGGGCGCACCGTACATCGCTCGGGCTCTGACCACCCCGTCGTACAGCCTGCGCACCGCTCTCCCGGCGCCTCCGATGTTCGGGAGGATGCCGCATAGGGCGTTGGCCGCTGCCGCCACCTTTGGGGCGAGGCTCTCGAAGTGGGGCTCGAACGACCATTGGTCGTCGATGATGAGGCCCAGGTACCTCAGTTGGCTCCCCACCCGGACCCCTACCCCGTCCACGTCGATCGTCAGTCCATCCGGGGGCGGTCCTCTGCGTCTTCCGTCGTAGAACCCGAGCGCCTCCGTCTTGGCCGCGGCGACCTTCAGCCCCAGTTCTCCGATGGCCCTCGCCGCTCGCCGGGTGGCCTCCGTGGCAGCCTCCGCCGTCTCGTACCACCAGCGCCCTCCTGCCACGACCAGGGTGTCGTCCGCGTAGCAAATCAGTCCCGTGCTTCCGGGCATCGGGGTGCGGAGCACGTAGTCGTAGGCGGTTATCCACAGCATCGGTCCCAGGACCGAGCCCTGCGGCACTCCGCGCTCCACCGCTCTTCTCTCCTCTCCCTCCGTGGATCTGTACGTTATCCACCTCTCCCGGAGGTATGCCCCGATTATCCTCCGGAGGTACCCCGGAACCTCGAAGAATCGCAGGGCCTCTCTGATCTTGCTCCACGGGATCGAGTTGAAGGCGTTGGTGATGTCCAGGGAGACCGCTATCGCGATCCCTTCTCGAGCCACCACTCTCTCCACCCCCTCTCTCAATCTGCGGATCGCGTCGATGGTGGACCTCCCGCGACGGAACCCGAACTGGTTGTCGTGCCAGCCTGGTACCCTGGACTCCATGTGCGCCCCCAGACGGGAGGCGATTACTCTCTCGAAGAGCTTGCCCACCTCGTCCAGGAGGCATATCGGCCTGTACGCCGATGGGGACTCCGGCGGTCGACCCTCCTTCCTCAGCAGCACCAGCCTCGCCACCTTCCACGCCCGGGGGTATGCGCCTTCCCTCAGGCACCTGTTGTACAGATGCAGCAGGCGGGGGGCCATGATGTCCATGGTCTCCGCCCACACCCGCCCGGGGATTCCGTCCGGCCCCGGCGCCACGTCCTTGGCAGCCATCTTCTTGGTGGCTGCTTCCAGTTCCTCCCTCGTTATGTGCGCTCCGGGTTGATCCATCGCCGGTCCGCCGCCGCCGCTCCGAGTGCATCCCCTCTCCTCTGGAGGGGCCTGTTCCGTATCCTCCTGGCGCCTCGGGGAGTCTTCCTCCTCTTCGCCTCCTTCTTCTTCCGGTCGTGGGAACAGCGTGTCGATCACCCGTGCTAGTAGTTCCCGATCCATGTTCTCGGTTATCGGGGGAGCCGCCGGCCTGAGTTTTCTCAGCACCGTCTTGTACGGTCTTCCCCATGGATCGGATTCCACGGATTCCAACAGCCGTTTCCACGACGCCTCTTTCGCTTCCTTTATGGCCCTTTGCAGGGCCATTCTGGCTTCTCTGTGGGCCCTGTACCTCTCGAGGATCTCCTCTTCGTTGCGGTTCCGCCCTCTTCTTCTCGCCCTAGCGAGCAGCCTGCGGGCTCTGTGGCAGTCGTCTCGCAGGTCCGCGATCTCCCGCGACCACCAGTAGACGCTGCTGTTGTCGCGCCTGGACCCGGCGCTGGTTCGCGGCATGGAGGCGTCGCAGGCTCTCCTCATCCATTCTCCCAATTCCTGCGCCTCCCCGTCCACGTTGCCTCGGTTCTTGTTCCTCTTCGCGTCCCAGCACCAAGCCGCTACGGTGGCCGTTGCCCGAAGCATGTCCCCGTCCCTCTCCTTCAGTTTCCATCGGCGAGGAGGGGGCAGCCCCGGGCGGCTCGATGTCCTTCCCTCGACGTTGTTGTTGTTGTCGCCGCTCGTGCTTCTCTTGGCGGGTTCGATGTCCATTAGCACGTAGAGGTGGTCCGCTAGCGTTTCCATCTCTACGGCCACCCGCCAGTTCCTTATTCTGGGGTGGAGCCTCTGCGTCGCCCACGTCAGATCTATGACCGACGCTCCTCTCCGCCCCACGTATGTGGACTCCGAGCCTCTGTTGACCAGCACGAGACCGAGACCCGCGGCCCAGTCCGCCAGTTCTCTGCCTCTCGTGGTGGTTCTGTCGTTGCCCCACGTCGTGGAGTGGGCGTTGAAGTCCCCCAGTACGAGCACCTGTCGGGGGAGAAGCCTCCTTACGCACTCTCCCATCTCGTCCAGTAGGTCCTCGAACGCCCGGATGTCGCAGTTGGGAGAGATGTATACCCCCACCACCACGAGGTCCGTCCATTCGACCGCCACGAACCCGTTGCCTCTTTCCGCGACTCGCCCGGAGACTCCCGAGGTACACGGCCAAGTGATGGCGACCCATCCGCTTAGATCTCCCGCCCATTGGGGGGATGCGGGGATGTTGTACGGCTCCGCCACCACCGCCACGTCGGTCCCGCTCTCCCGGATGGACTGGTAGAGCAGGTCCTGGGCCCTTCCGGCTCTGCCCAAGTTACACTGGAGGACCCGGAATTTACTCGGTCACCTCCATGGCCTCCCCCGGGCCACTCACTCCGATGGTGCTATCCTTCCCTCCGGCTGGTGGGTTGCCCGACAGGCTGGCCTGCTCCGCGGCTCCGGTGACGCCCTTGCTCGTGGTTGTCGCCGTGGCCTCTGCTGCCTTGGCCATCGCCGTTCTCCGCGCCCTTCTCCTTCCGGATGGTCCTACCTCCGGTGGTTTGCACGCCGCGCTTCCCATCCTGTGTTTTGACGGGGCTCCTTTTGCCTCGCAGATGGGGCATCTCGGCGATGCGGCCGTGCAGTTCCTCGCCCTGTGCCCCTCTTCTCCGCACCGGAAACACAGGTGGGTTCTTCTCACCGGGGAGACGCACATCGCCGCCATGTGGCCCACCTCCAGGCATCGGAAACACTGGAGCGGTCTCCTGGGGAGTGCGATCACCTTTGCCCTGGTCCACCCCAGTGTGACCCTCCCCGCTTGAGCCAGTTTACGGGCTCCGGCCACGGGGCACTTGGCGTAGAATATCCCCATGCCGCTTCTAGATGTTCCCGCGCTCCATGCTCTGACGTCGCGGGGCTGGCAGTCCGCCGCCTTGGACAGCTCCTCCAGCAGTTCTTCCTCGTTCAGGGATATGTCGACCCCCACCAATTTGATCTCGGCCGTCGGTACCGGGACTGATACTCTGACGGTGGAGGGGTCCAATACCCCGGCTAATCGCGACGCCAACTGCGTGGCCTTGCTCATGCCGGCGTCGTCCGGGATATTGATCACCATGGCCCCGGTCGCCGCCTTTCTCGTTCGGACGTACTCCAGTCCGCATTTCTGGAGGGTCTTGTCCCGTCTCGCCTCCGCCAGGATCTCCTCGTACGTCTTCGGAGCCCCGTCCCTCAGCGTGAGCGTTACCGCCGATGACGTTGGGGGGGGTCGGAGTGCTGGCCGCACGACCGCCGATCCCGCCCTGCCCGCCACCGTCGCGTACGTCCGTTTCGCCGGTTGGGCTCCTGCCTTCTTCTCTCCGTTTCCTTCTCTCCTCCTTTCCCCTCCACCTAATGCGGCCGGGGTCGTCCTTGGCGGTTGCCCGGCTGGTCCCACCGCCGATCTCGTCCTGTTTGTTTGTGGCGCTATGGGGAGAGGGGCGCCGTGGCCCGCTTCTTTCCTCCTCTGTTCCCTGGCCTTCCGTCTCGCCTTCCGCGAGACCATGGTCCTCCATTCCCCGTCCGTCTCCTGTCCCTGTCCCTCTTGCTGTTGAGAGGGTTGGGAGGATTGCGGGGGTTGTTGGGGAGGCTTCGGGCCCGCCGTCCGCGGCATCGTCGTCCGCTCTTTGTCGCCGCTGTTGTTCCCTCCTGTCGCTTGTCTCAGCAGGCCCGTTCCCCTGAGGGCTTCCCTGAGCTCTTCCCTCAGGGTCCCCAACAGGGATGGGCCGAGGCTGCTTATCGACTTCTTTAGCATCTCTATTTCTGCTCCGATGTCGTCCTTGGCCCTCCCGCTGCTCCGGGGAGCCTGCGCCTCCGTCGGGGACGGCGCCGCTGTCTCGGCCGTGCCTTTCAGGAACCTGTCTATCCTTTGTTCCAACTCCTCGTTCCTCCTCTTCAGGCTTTCCACCTCTCTTTCCAGCGCCTCCCTCTTCTTCCTTTCTTCCAGGAAGTCTGGCACCCGGGAGGTGGTTGTTTGGTGGGACCATGCCGCGACGGTGTACTCGACCGCGTCCTTGAGGGTTTTGACGTACGTCCCCTTGAGGTTGGAGGACGTCGCCGCCACCTTCAGGACCTCGGCCTGATGTCGCCGTACTTCGGCGTCCACGTCTCTCGGTGAGGACCCTTGGATAACGTTCCTCATTCGGTCCGACACCTCTGGAGTCACTTTCGTTATTTTTCTCTTCTTGCCCCTCCAGGTGACCGAGGCCATTGACTCCTCGTCCTCCGATCTGCCTTCCGAGGTCGACTCCTTTCTCATCTGAGACGACTCTATCGAGCCGTCTATGGACCTGTGCCCATCTTGCGCTTTCACTTTGTCCCTGACGTTCTTGGGGATTTTGAACGTCTGGAACATGTTGCCGCTGTGCTCCGCTGCGGTTGGAAGCGGGGTTGACGGGACCGCGAGCGGGGCGTGCGACGGCGTCGGTGTCGGTTTCCCTCCCCGGCTGTTGCTTCTTCTCCTGTCCTCGGGTCCCGCCCTCTCCGCTTTTCTCTCCCCGCTTCTTCCGCGGTTCTTTGCCGCTTCGATGTTGTTCGCTTTTGTCCTTGCGGGAGGCCCACCCTCGCGGGTCTCCTCCATCGCGACGTCTTCCATTTCTTCACCGGACGCGTTTACGCGTATGGGGGCCCGGTGGCCCACCCCCACACGGCCACGGTCGCTAGCTAACGACGCAGTGGGGCCCGCTTGACCACCCACTCCTGCGCCGGTACTGGGGTATCCCTCCCCTGCACCGTAAACGTCGATTTCTTGGTTATCCTTCATATCCATATTTTTTCTTTCTTCTTCTTCCTCCTTCCTCCTTCCTTCTTCATCAGGTGCATGGTTGACGAGCCATGCCCTCGTTTGCTTTGCCACTCACTCTTTCGCACCCTACCCCGGTCGGGACCGATGCAGGATGACGGGGAGCCCCACGTGAAGGTGAGGTGAGTGGTCTTGACAGATATGGGCCCACCAACTTCTCCGAAGTTCTCCGCACCAGATCAGCGATCTGACGGGCGCCACAGCGCCGACCAGCCGCCACCCGACTATAGGTGAACATCAGATACATCGGGGTTTCTCAGGGCATGATGCTACGCACTGAGAACCCATACCCGCCTCGTGCTCCCCAACCTAACCCCAACCTAACCCCAACCTAACCCCAACCTAACCCCAACCTAACCCCAACCTAACCCCAACCTAACCCCAGATCGTTTTGGATGGCTCTCCAACGATCTCCAATCCCGCAGAATGGATTTCCAACCCTCCACAACGTTGTGGAAGACTCTCCAACTATTTCCAATCCCGCAGAATGGTTTGCCAACCTTCCTCAACGTTGTGGAAGGCTCTCTAGCGATTTCCGATCGCGTAGAATGGTTTTCCAACACTCCACTTCGTTGTGGAACGTCCTCCCACGATGTCGAACCCCGTAGAATGCTTTTCCAACTCTCCACAACGTTGTTGAACGCTGTCCCACGGAGTCCAACCCTTTAAAATGTGGTCGCACGTTGCAGTCCAGTCTAGATCATGCAAAATTCTTTTCGCGGCGTTTGGTGACCCAAACTGGGATGTGCGTAATTCTTAGCTTGGTATCGTTTTCCAAAGATTAATCAACTGATTAATTTTTGGAAAACGATGCCAATTACCAGGTCTCACCACGTGGAGGTGACTACGCACGAGACCCGCCCATGATTTGTTTGACATTATGCATCGGTCTCGACGTTCAACCTGTTGGCAGGAATGTCGAGTTCTGACTCTACGTGATCATGGGCCTGCGTAAACAGATAGCTGTTTCGTAGCCTAACTGCGAAACATATATCTCCAACGCAGCGGTTACACGAATCTTTACAAACGTAAAACAAAGCTTACACGACGCAATATCTATCTCCCACACAACGCAACATGTATCTCACACACAAAGATTACAACGATCGGTACAAACATCGTACAATAATTCGCAACCCTATCGGCAACATTCCGTATCAAAGGTACATTTGTCTAACTTGGAACGAAAGAAACCCTAACCCTAAGGTTCAGCCTAACCCAAGCATTGACCTTCGCCCGATTCCTGTCACACCGTTTGGATCTTATCACGGTCGATGGCACTTACCGATGATACCAGTGACCAGCAAATGGGCCTGCGATTTATAACACTCCAACGAAACATGTTGAACTCGGGGAGGGACCGCTGAACAGTATTACAAAGGCAAGGCCCCAACAGCACAGTGGGGTCCACCCCCAGGGGTTCGATCAGAATTACGGAGGACGTGAAATGCAGGTCCCTGTACAAGTACCGAAGTACCAATCGGACAGCATTGCGGACCCGCGACTCAATCGTCAACAGATTTACAGGTATCACCAGCGTGATCACGGTCGATGGCACTTACCGATGATACCAGTGACCAGCAAATGGGCCTGCGATTTAACACACTCCATCGGAACACGTTGGACTCGGGGAGGGACCGCTGAACAGTATTACAAAGGCAAGGCCCCAACAGCACAGTGGGGTCCACCCCCACGGAATCGATCAGAATTACGGAGGACGTGAAATGCAGGTCCCTGTTCAAGTACCGAAGTACCAATCGGACAACATTGCAGACCCGCGACTCCATCGTCAACAAATTTACAGGTATCACCAGCGTGATCACGGTCGATGGCACTTACCGATGATACCAGTGACCAGCAAATGGGCCTGCGATTTAACACACTCCAACGGAACATGTTGGACTCGGGGAGGGACCGCTGAACAGTATTACAAAGGCAAGGCCCCAACAGCACAGTGGGGTCCACCCCCACGGGTTCGATCAGAATTACCGAGGACGTGAAATGCAAGTCGCCGTCCAAGTACAGATGTACCAATCGGACAGGATTGCGGACCTGCGACTCGATCGTCAACAGATTCTCAGGTATCACCAGCGTGATGACAACGCCCGCGATTCGAGGCAAACGACGAGCAGTCGTCGAGTAGTCACCAAGACAAGAGGTGTCCTTGGGCGACCTATGAATCCAAAGAGTTGTCCAGTGCACGTTGACCCGCACGTACCCGGGATACGCGCGAGCGAGTACGCCACGCCGCAGTTTGAAAGAACTGAGCGATCGCGAACCGATAAATCGCGGGAACAATTTTTCCAATGTGGTAAGCGAGGGGATCAAGAGAGACTAGATTTATATTTTTCGTTCCAAAATGGATAAGTATCTTTGTGCGGAATGTGCTTACAATGCACATAACATAGGTATCTATCTTATGATTAATGAAGGCTAAAACGCACGCATTCCACTTTGACCCACGTTGTCCCACGTCGTCCCACGTTGTCCCACGTTGTCCCACGTTGTCCCACGTTGTCCCACGTCGTCCCACGTCGTCCCACGTCGTCCCACGTCGTCCCACGTTGTCCCACGTCGTCCCACGTCGTCCCATGTCGTCCCACGTCGTCCCACGTTGCAGTCTAGTCTAGATCATCCAAAATTTTTTTCGCGGTTTTTGGTGACCCACACTGGACCGACGTTGTCCAGCGTTGTCCACCGCTGTCCAGCGTTGTCCACTGTTGTCCAGCGTTGTCCACCGTTGTCCAGCGTTGTCCAGCGTTGTCCAGCGTTGTCCAGCGTTGTCCTACGGTGTCCGACGGTGTCCCATGGCGCAGTCCAGAATAGATTACCCAATATTCTCTTCGTAGCTTTTGGTGATCCAAACTGCACTGTATTGGCGTAGTTCTTAGCTTGGTATCGATTTATTGTACAATGTTTGTGCTGATCGATGTAATCGTTTCCCAAAAATTAATCAACTGATTAATCTGCGAAAGTTATTACATCGATCAGTACAAATATTGTACAATAATTCGCAACCATACTGGCAGCATTCGGTAACAACGATACATTTGTCTAACTTGGATCGAGAGAAGGAAAATGAAAATACCGATACTGCATATACAATTGAGAATCTTGCAAAATGGACATACAACTCGTTGTGCTAAACTTTTGAAGATATCGAAAGTTATAAATTGTGACGATGCCGTAATATACTTCTCTTAATAATGTGATATCAAGAACAATCAGACTATGAAAGAAAAATCATCTGGACCTCTAGCATATATATTTAATATGCTATGAAACGTTGAAATATGTAACTGAAATGTATTTTCTGTAAATTAATAAATCTGAAACAAACTCATTTACTGAATTTGATACATGTAAAAGAAACAGGCATCTTTAAAACGAGAACATTTTATATATGAAAAATAAACTACTAATAATGGTCAATTATAGATCAAATTACTATTGATTAAATTTTAGCAAATATAGAGAATCATTTGTATCTTTTTAAACGAAAGTAGGGTTACGTCGAGAACAAGAATTTTAAGTAATTGAATTTAAACTGAATTAAAACTTGAAAATTTCATATGCAATAACTAAGATGAGAGAAAATCCGATTATTATAAAATCACTTGTTTTGTCTTTTAACTTTCAACGGTATCTGTTATTTCCTACAACAACATTGTGACTTGCAACATAGTGAACCGAAAGATATGCGCATAAATCATATTTTGCAGAATTTTTGCTACAAACGTGACGATAATCGCGAATGAACTCTTGTTTCATGCAAATGAAATTCGAATATTTATAAAAATACTGTTACTCTCATGTTACTGTGAAAAGATAGAAAATATCGCGGCCGAAAGGATTCTAACAGCTATGGTTCTAAGAACGAACAATCATCAGCATTAATTCTAATAGCAATGAATTAAATTTTTTAAAATATTTCAAGCCTTCGTAGCAATATTAAGATATTTCATTATAATACTTTGTTACGTGTTGAAATCGTTCACAATTTCATACGTGTATATATATATTACATTCGTAATAAAGTACTGTATTTTAACAGTCATGGTAACGTTAACACTAATACAGAAATAAGTCTTTTAGCAGTATTTTCAGTAATAAACGTACTAATAAGGGGCGCTGAAAAAAAAACAAAGCAGTAGCCAGAAGGGCTACAAAGATTCGATCGTCTTCCACTCTATATAAACCCGATCAACACGCTGAGAGTGGAACTGAATGTTCTTGTTTCGCAACGCTAATTTACTACTAATATTTATGAAGCAGAAAATTCTCAAAATCAAACGCGAAGAGTGCTTTGTTATATCTGCAATATCAGTTAATCTATCATTAAAATAAAAGAAAGAAAAGTCTGAAAATTCCCGAAACTTGAGACGCAACGCTAATAAATTTAAATCTACGCACTCGTATTTAAACAATACGCAACACTAATAGCGAGGGATCGTACTGCAACCATTTTGGAGGTTGCCGATGAACGATCACACTTGCACAGCTCTTGCAGCTGTACGTGTGATCCAGGAACAGTGTCCGACAAATGCAGTCGGAGGGTTTGGGTATTTTGTAAACGCAATTCTACTTAACAAAACGCGTTCATTCGTTGTCGCAACGCTAAAGGGAAAAATAAGTAGAACTCGCGATGGAACAATATCGCAACGCTAACTCTTAAAGTGAATTTAATGAAAATAATTATTTAATATATGAAAAAGCTTTTTTAAATATTCTGGTATTGCTACTTGCAATACTATAAAATAAAGTGAACACTTTTATAATCTAATTTTAAACAATAGAAAACAGGAAAAATTCTAAAATTTGCAAAAGGCAATCGCGATATCGTAATTCGCAACTCTAAAGCAAACGCGATTATCATTTTATCGCAACTCTAATTCAAACCGTAATCATATTCTCGCCACACTAATGCAAAGCCGCGATGTTATTTCGCAACTCTAATACAACCCGCAATTAATTTATCGCAACACTAATAAGAAAAATCACGAGTGGAGGGCTGACATATCGCAGTGCAACCATTTAGGAGGTTGCCGATGAACGATCACACTTGCACAGCTCTTGCAGCTGTATCGTGTGATCCAGGAAAGGTGTCCGACAAATGCAGTCGGAGGGTTTGGGCATTTTATAAACGCAACTCTACTTAAGAAAACGCGATCATTCGTTATCGCAACGCTAACAGGAAAAATTAGTAGAACTCGCGATGAAACAATATCGCAACGCTAACTTTTAAACTGAATTTAATGAAAATTACTACTTAAAATATGAAAAATATTCTGGTATTGCTACTTGCAATACTATAAAAATAATTGAAAAATAACATTTTTATAATCTCATTCTAAACAATAGAAAACAGGATAAATTCTGATACGTATAGTTCTATAGGAAATTCTAAAAATTCATAATAAAAATTGCAAAAGGCAATCGCGATATCGTAATTCGCAACTCTAAAACAAACGCGATTATTATTTTATCGCAACTCTAATTCAAACCGTAATCATTCTCTCGCGACACTAATAAAAAGCCGCGATGTTATTTCGCTACTCTAATACAACCCGTAATTAATCCGTCGCGACACTAATAAGAGAAATCGCGATTTGCCCAATAGGACGATGGACCGATATATACATCGGTCAAAAAAACAAAAACTACTACTACGACTAAAAATACTAAAAGCGAGCATAGTGACAAAGTAGTAACAATAATGACTTCCCATGCTCTGGATGACCCAGAGGATGGGGAGCCATTAGTAGTTGCCCTCTTGAGTGGCAGTTTGCCGGGCCTCTTCGGCTTATAGCCTCTTCTTTCTTCGGGCGCAATGCCCGCTGAAACTTAAATCTAAGCTCGAGACTTCTAAATCGCAAACAAAAAAAAAAATTTGAAAATAAAAATATAAACCGCGGAAGCTGATTGAAGTGCACATGGACTGACCAACGATCACAGCGGTGACCGTTGCTCACTCGCACGTGCGTGCTCGAGCGATAAACGTTCGTTTCGTGCCCACTCGCGACCGCGACCGCGAAATTCGAAAAATCGAAAGGAAAAACCAGAGACGAGAGCATGCTCTACTCGTGCCAGTTTCACCGTCGATTTTTCAAATAAATTTCCAGAAACAGGTTGGTCACACGAAAACGTGCCTACCCGACCAGAGACTGTGCCAACCTGCCCGGCCCTACCTACTTATAATTAACAGACATACCAGAAAGTATACTACCTATCCTACCTAGCGCTATATTTAAAAATGGCAAAACAGGCACACCAACACACCCGCTCCACGGTTCTAACACAAACGCCCGGGTGCAAAGGTCCTACACTAGAGAGGACGTCCCGGGACGCCTCCGACACCCGAGCTTAACACAACATGCATACTCTAAGGTACGTACCTTTTTCCTGAAATCGACTGACGAAAGCTAGTGACCATTGCGTAAAACGTGATAAACACGTCTGAGAAAATGATATCGTTAAAATAAATGTAAGTAAACTTGGAATTATAATTGTAATTTACGGCAATATTAAAAGCGTGGTTGCAGTTAATCGCGTGGATGATATTATCAGAAATTGTGATTGTATCGAGACGTAAATTGAATCGATATATGTCTCGACATTTTTAGTATTTGAGATTGTAACGAATGAGAAGAAAACGACGCAATTCCACGGCCTAACAACACACATACATAATATGGAAAATACGTCGTGCACGATACACTAACGCTTCGTCAGTCGCTGAGAAATTATTACATTACTTAAGTCTAGATCATCGTGCCCAATGTCTTTCTCCCATTCAAGTAGCACCTGGGCACGTGAATGAGATCCTGACAATGGGCACGGAAGGGGTTAAACCTGAAAATCCTGATCTAAAAAGATGATTAGTTTGTGTAATTTTTATTTAACGGACTAACGTTCTTTGATTTTATATTTTACTACTTCGTTTCTGATTAAATCTACTTTATTAATTTAATAGTAACTAAGTAACTCTACTTTATTAATTTAACAAATTAGAGCAAAATTTTAATATTGCAAAAAAGGTAGCGTTAATTGAAAAGGATTGAGGCTCGATCAAATGGAATTATTAACTCTAAATATATTATTAAAAAAGAAATAATCTCAGGCGATCTTTTTATCAAAGCATATATTCGAAAGTGCAGAAGCAGTGTTCAAAATTATTGCTTTGATTCAAAAATCTGCCTGTCGCGAAGTGCCTTCTTACACGTAAAATATCACACATTCTTGTACGGAAAAAATGAATTTTAACTCATATTTTAAATTCTAGCTAAAGTGAAATAAACGAACGTGACTTAATATTGTCAGGATCGATTCATAGCTAAAAATCAAGTATATTTATGTCATACAGGTATATTCGTGTAGATATTTGCCATTTGCAAATATTCATACGGAATATTAACATGCGTATTTATAAGTAACACGAATATATTTTCAAGTGCATATGTTGAACCTAATTATTAAAAAACTAATTATTATAATCGCTATGTGCAAGAAGACCTATCCTAAGTTAATAAATTTGAAAAAGGAGTGTTACTACTCACGGGTATGAAGAATACCCGCGGTCACTATGCTCGCAAAAAATTCTACGTAATACAACCAGTCACTCGTGCCGATTCGGACCTTTCGTCCTACGACATGATTGAGTGACCGGAGGAACAGAAACGCATGCGACTCACCGTTCGAAGCGGAGAAACAGAGGACGAATATCATCAGGAACTATGTAGGGTCCAGTGGTGGAAATGGAGGTTGCGAAGAATCTGTTACAGAACAAAACACGATGAGTGATTGTTGATTATTTACAAGGTTGGAGATAATGAAAAATGAAAGTTTATTAACTATAGTAACTTTAGTAATAATAAAGATTGAAATACTAATAAACTTTGGTAAGTATAAAAACTGAAACTCTAATATGAAAGTAAAAAATCTAGAAATTAAGAATCTAATAATTTCTGAAATACATTAGTCATTTGTTTCATAATTCGGTACTAAGACTTTAACACTTATTTTATTTTAATGAAAGAATTACCCCAGAAGATTCTAATCTGCCAAATTTTCAATCAAATTGTATTTCTTAATTAATAGTGATCAAAGAAAAATATACAGAATAGACATAATCGAAGTACGATATGTAAAGATACTTACATTCCTGGCTTTTGAGCCACTGTTAGAATATTCCCAAAGAAGGTAAAGAAGTTGAAGCAGTGGTATGTCTATAACCAAACATAAGATATCATTAATATCGTTAATACATAATAACAAACTCGAAACTTTACCAATAATTAAGAATATACTCTAATAAGTATGTAAATTGGAACTCTAATATAAAAGTTTGAGAACAAAATATTCAGTGATTTTTTTATACGTATCAGACAGTTTTATTGTACTTTAATGCTAAGACTTTAAGACTTTATTTCAATTAAAAAGGACATTTACAGCTTTTTGAATTATCAATCATTTTTATTTTACAATTAACAGTATTTCAAACAAAATATACTAAATAGAACAAATTGAAATACAATATATAAAACTACTTACATTCTTGAGCTCCTGGAGAGGCTTTATCCTCTTGAGGGAGACACTGACTCTAATACCGGAAACGAATATTCAAAAGAATAAATATATAAAGAAAGGAAAATAAAAGACTACGTTACCGCGACCGCTTAAATTATGATCGGCGAACAAGAACTCTAATCGCGTACAAATTTGATTGATAAAATTTTATTATTTTCGCGTATGATTATTCGATCGAATTTGATCAAGACTATCGTGATTTTAAAATATTGAAAAGAAGCTATTACGTAGCAAACACTGACTCTACAACCGCATTGCGCGCGGTCACAAATATTCCCTGAAAATAAAGCAGTTTAGGGGCGGGGATGGGGGGGTGGAAAAGAAGCGAAACGTCGTTTCGACAATTTTCTTCTTTTTCCTATCGAACGTTTATTTAGAAAATACTGCTATTTCTTTATACTTAAAAATTATTATTAAGAAATTGGAACAAGTATGAAAATGTAAGTTGAAAATTGTGAGATATTTCTTGATAGGGAACAAATGCTTACGAATACCGTGAATGCATTACAGTCATTTGCAAGAATTATACTGTTCGCAATTAGAATATATACTGTGAATTTTCGTTATTAGAACACGAAATATACATTCCACTAATACATTATATTCGCGAGTTATAAATATTGGAAAATATTTGTAAGAATTCAAAAGTTCGCCACTAAATATACTTAAGGAATACTTGACAAACGCACGCGAAATCTTGTTTCGAAGTATTTAAATCTAACTGTTACCAAGTTGCAAGTTTATGACGTTAGCAGTAGCAAATTCACATAATACAACAAAAGAAATTGAATTTCATAAGTGATTTATTGAGATATAACTCAATTTAAAACAATAAGACAATTCGTTAAAAATTCATTTGAAATAAGAGAATGATTTCATAAATCGGAAATAGAACAATAATTTATTTAATCGAAGCTATTGACACAGCATATATAATTTCGCGTCTTGCGAAAGAAACATTCGAGTCATTGTACTAAACTGTTTAATATTCTCCAACATCACTACAATAATCTTCTCTTAAAAATGAAAAAATAAAAAGAAGCTCGGACGAAGAGACAATGAAAGACAAATCGCGGCGCGAACTCGTTCGTTCGCGATCTTTTGAAAGGATCAATGGATTCACGCGACGCACTCCCGTGCACAAAATAATCGCAAGACTCAGTGGCAAAGAAGAATCGATTTTTATATTTCATTCCAAGTCAGATAAGTATCATTGTACAGAATGGACTCAGAATGGATTTGAGAGTCAAGACATATCCCACGTTGTCCCACGTTGTCCCACGTTGTCCCACGTTGTCCCACGTTGTCCCACGTTGTCCCACGTTGTCGCACGTTGTCCCACGTTGTCCCACGTCGTCCAACGACGTCCCACGGTGTCCCACGGTGCAGTCCAGTCTAAATCATCCAAAATACTTTTCGCGGCTTTTGGTGACCCAAACTGAACTGGTGCGTAGTTCTTAGCTTGGTATCGTTTTCCAAAGATTAATCAACTGATTAATTTTTGGAAAGCGATGCCAATTACTAGGTCTCACCACAAGGAGGTGACTACGAACGAGACCGCCCATGAGTTATTTAACATTATGCATCGGTCTCGACGTTCAACCTGTTGGCAAGAATGTCGAGTTCTGACTCTACGTGATCATGGGCCTGCGTAAAGAGATAGCTGTTTCGTAGCCTAACTGCGAAACATATATCTCCAATGCAGCGGTTACACGAATCTCTACAAACGTAAAACAAAGCTTACACGACGCAATATCTATCTCCCACACAACGCAACATGTATCTCACACACAACGATTACATCGATCGGTACAAACATCGTACAATAATTCGCAACCCTATCGGGAACATTCCGTATCAAAGATACATTTGTCTAACTTGGAACGAATGAAAAGAAATGAGGCTGCTATGGAAAAGGAGCCCCAACAATCAGAGGATGAAAGAAAAACCGCGGATCGCCCGGAACGAAAGTAATCGCGATCTCTCGAAGGAACTAACAAACCTACGTGACGTACCCCCGTGCACCAGATAACCCTAAGCTTCGGTGGAAGCTCAAGCATTCACCTTCGCTCGATTCCTGACACGTCGTTTGGATCTTATCACAGTCGATGGCACTTACCGATGATACCAGTGTCCAGCAAATGGGCCTGCGATTTAACACACTCCAACTGAACATGTTGAACTCGGGGAGGGACCGCTGAACAGGATTACGAAGGCAAGGCCCCAACTGAACAGTGGGGTCCACCCCCACGAGTTCGATCAGAATTACGGAGGACGTGAAATGCAGGTCCCTGTCCAAGTACCGAAGTACCAATCGGACAGCATTGCGGACCTGCGACTCAATCGTCAACAGTTTTACAGGTATCACCAGCGTGATGACAACGCCCGTGATTCGAGGCAAACGACGAGCAGTCGTCGAGACAAAAGTTGTCCTTGGGCAACCTACGAATCCAGAGAGTTGTCCAGTGCACGTTGACCCGCACGTACCCGGGATACGCTCGAGCGAGTACGCCACGCCGCAGTTTGAAAGAACTGAGCGATCGCGAACCGATAAATCGCGGGAACAATTTTTCCAATGTGGTAAGGGAGGGGATCAAGAGCGACGAGATTTATATTTTTCGTTCCAAGATGGATAAGTATCTTTGTACGGAATGAGCTTGCAATGCACATAACATAGGTATCTATCTTATGATTAATTAAGGCTAAAACGCACGCATCCCACGGTGTCCTATGGTGTCCCACGATGTCCCACGATGTCCCACGATGTCCCCCGGTGCCCCCGCGGGGGGGTATTAGTCCAGTCTAGATCACCCAAACTATTTTGGATGATCAAGACCAGACTATATTCAAGTAGTTTTTAGCTTGATATCGTTTTTCAAATAATAATACTAATATTTAAGATAGTAGTTGGTGTATTATTATTTGGAAAACGATACCAATTACCGGGACTCACCACGAGGAGGTAACTACGCTCGAGTCCCATTTACATAAAGAGTTTAGAGTTAAGAGTTTTTAAGCAGTATTCATTTCAGCAGTATACATTCATAAATCAATGAATGTAGAGTTGCTTTCGATTAGTGGTACAACTGTTATAAATTAGGAGCATAATTACTTTGAATTAATGGGAGGATACGGTTATAAATTATTGCTATAATTGTTAAGAATTAATGGAGTAATTGTTTTAGATCAATGACTTAAATGTTATAATTTAATGGCTACATGTTATAATTTAATGGCTACATGTTATAAATTAATAATTTAAATGTTAGAAATTAATGGCTTAAATGTATAAAGTAACAGTTTAAATGTTGTAAATTAATAGCTTAAATGTTGTAAATTAATAGCTTAAATGTTGTAAATTAATAGCTTAAATATTGTAAATCAATAGCTTATATGTTATAAATTAAAGGCTTAAATGTTATAAATTAATAGCTTAAATATTATAAATTAATAGCTTAAGTGTTGTAAATTAACGGTTTAGACGTTATAAATTGCTATTTCAATGTTATTGTTACAAGTTTTTGTTTATTTACCTTATGTTTAAATTCTTCTTCGATGTTCACTCTCCGGCAGTTCTGGCGCAAAAGAGCTCGCGCGCGATTTCCGTGTTCCTTATATACCTTGACAAAGTATCGAGATGTCAATCAAAGGGTAACGATCTTTTGACAAAGCAAAAGACGGTTTTTCCATTATAACAAAATCAAATTGACCAATTTCTTAATTTTTATCGTAAATTGGCGTCTTCAATGATTCAATACGATGTCCATTTTTATCGTTTTAATAGTTTCCACAAGCTAAGACTATATTCACACTTCTTTGATACTAGTTTTCGACTATCAATTAGTTTGAACAGAAAGAGAAAGAAAACCTAACGGCAGTCGATGACGTTACTGTGAAATAAATTAAGGTATTAAATAATGAACGCTCTTGTATTCAATATTCTTTTTGCTTGAATAGCACCTACATCACTGTAGGTGATATTTAAAATTCTTATTTAATGCTTACTTAAAAGTCAGGTTCCTTTTTAATTCCTCTCAAGTTAAACGAGTAAATTTACTGGTTATGGTAGTAAGAAAAAATGGCTCCTTTTTCTTCAGTAGCACCGGCATCGATGTACGTGATACAGATATTAATTATATAGCGAATAATATTCTTCGTTAGATCTATCAAAGAATTTATCAGGCTATTAGCGAGTGACTTATTGATTACATAAAGAATGGTTTGATTGTTATAAATTAATGCTTCAAATGTTGTTAATTAAAGTTTTCATTATTATAAATTAATAGTTTAGTTGTTATGAATTATTTGCTTAAATGTTGTTAATTATTGGTTGGATTGTTATAAAATTAATTGTTCGAAAGTTGTTACTTATTGGCCTGATTCTTATGAATTAATGGTGTAACTGTTATTAAGTAATGGATTAAATATTACAAATTAATGCTTTAATTGTTCTCAAGTAATAGTTTAAAAGTAGTTAATTAACGGTTTGATTGTTATAAATTAATGGCTTAAATGACATAAATTAATGGCTTAAATGCTATAAATTGATAGCTTAAATGTTATAAATTAATAGCTTAAATGTAACAAATTAATGGCTCAGATGTTATAAATTAATGGCCTAAATGTAATAAATTAATAGCTAAAATGTAATAAATTAATAGCTTAAACATTTAAATTAATACCTTAAACGTTATAAATTAATAGCTTAAGGATTATAAATCAATAGATTAAAAGTTAAAAATTAATGGATTAAATACTATGAATTAATTGTTTAAAAGTTATAAATTAATAGCCGGAATGTTATAAATTAATGGCTTAAATGTTACAAAATAATGGCTTACAAGTTATAAATTAATGGCATAAATGTAATAAACTAATAGCTAAAATGTAATAAATTATTGGCCTTGTTAAGGTTATTCGGTGTATGTGGTATTAAAGAAACGCGTGGGTAAGTAGTAAGGTATTGTAAGTATATATATTGTGAATATTAAAGTTCAAAGTGTGGAATACAATGTAAGCTGATCCAGATCCTCACGCTAGCAATGTTACCCTGAGACCAAAAGAACCGCCGAAACCAACGTCGCATGTGTACCGCTTATGGTCTGTCATCGACGCATTCTTTTGTCTACGCGCTATCGATGACCTCGGTGCTTGAGAAACCGAAGACCAGATGTAGAGTTTTCTTAGAAGTGTCGATCACTTCAACAGGCCTAAATGTTAGAAATTGACGGCTGAAATGTTGTAAATTAATAGTTTAAGAGTTATAAATTAATGGGTTAAATGTTATAAATTAATTGGTTAAATGTTATAAATTAATAGATTAAGTATTGTAAATTAACGGTTTAGACGTTATCAATTACTAGTTCAATGTTATTGTTAATATTTTTTGTTTATTTACCTTATATTTCAGTTCTTTTTCGATGTTCACTCTCAGAGAGTTCAAGATTTTTTGATATAGCAGAAAGCGTTTTTTCCATTATAACAAAATCAAATTGAACAATTTCTTAATTTTTTTATCGTAAATTCGGGTCTTTAACGATTCGATACGATATCCATTTTTATCATTTTAATAGTTTCTACAAACTAAGGGTAAATTCACACATTTTTGATACTCGTTTTCGACCATCAATTAGTTTGAACAAAAAGGAACAAAAAACCTATCGGCAGTCGATGACGTTACTGTGAAATCAGTTAAGGTATTAAATAATCAGACAGATAAAATTCATATTAAACATTATATTGTATTATCGATATTGGTTCATTTACTCGTGCTAATTACAAAATAAAATGTTCTTTTTTCTTGAATAACATTCATCGCTACATCACTGTGTCCGATATTTAAAATTCTTATTTAATGCTTACTTAAAAGTCAGGTACCTTTTATTTAATTATATTAATTTATTCGTTCTTATTCATACGTTTCATTTTATTTAATAACCTTTCTCATTTGCATTTAATATCCAGTAGAATTCCGTCTATTTGAATCTGTCGCGTGATAAATACTTATGATGTCCTTACTATCTACATGGCATACCTACCACCGTCCAGCAGCGATACTCTTCTTCTCTTCCTTACCATACCTACCAAACGACGCACGACAAAAATTGTTTATGGGAGCAAAGTCGAGTAGCTTGAGTCGGAAAAATCCCCGAGATGTAAAAACGAGCCGCCCACCGCCGCCAACAACAGCAGGGCTCCGCAGTCTCGAGAATCGAACACGCCAACAAAAGGTTACGAGTACGATACCTCTCCGCGGAGCTAACCGGGCTCTTTACGTGTCTTACTTACTAAAACCTACATTTATGGCTGATCCATTTTTCCTATAACCACGGTCCTTTTTATCTTTTTCTCTCTTTTCATCAAAAAAATACTTTGGACACATCCTATTGTCCTATACCCTCCTTTTCATTCACCACCTATTTACCACTTATTAAATTTACATTTCTTTCTTCTGTCTGCCCCAACGTTTCTTTGTTAAGTAACATTACGCTTTTCCACAATTTCCTCTCTCTCTCTCTCTCTCTCTCTCTCTCTCTCTCTCTCTCTCTCTCTCACACACACTTTCTCTCTGTTTCCTCCTACTCGATCTTCTGCGTATATATTTTCCTTTCACGGCTGTCTCCGTACCGCGTCATAATTCGTATCAATGCTTGCACAATACACCGTAATTATCACCGTATTTCCTATATTTCTATATAATTCTATTCTATTACTGGTACCTTTCATTCCTTTCAATAGGACTCGTTTAACGTTAATCACTATTCATATAATATCCGTGTAATTACAAAATTCCAACCGCGTTATTAACAATCGTTGTATACAGTGACATTACATTAAAGTTTTGTTAGAAAAATCATACTTTAAACGTTATACCTGCCTACTCGTTAGCATAGGTAAAATCCATAATAGCATATCGATAACCCGCTTTATGGATTTTTCGAGTAAAGAGAACCAATGTTTCCCCTGATGCTTTGCCTCCGTAAATAATTAATGAATTATAGCACGTATAAACGATATACACGAATATACACGTATAAAAATAAATAAACATATATACAAATTGCATACACACACACCGCGATCGTCCCGTGGACGGGTATCTACAGAAAAATCACATTATTATTATAGAACACGTGACGAAATGTAAAATACCAGGTTTCTACTCTGACTATTGTGGAAACTGTTTTATTAAGAAATAAGTAATGCAGAATTTTACAATTGATTTTCCAATAACATCGTATCGAACAGTCCGGAAACAAGAAGCAGTCCACGAGAATCATCATCGGACGAATTTGTCAGAAAATATTTTTATACAAATTCATAAAGGTCAATAAAAAACAATCGGTTGATAAAAAATCTCTCATACGAGTTTATATTTTTAGAGACAATCTCGCTCTACTTGTACAAATCTGTAAAGTATGTAAATATGATGCACGATGAGAAGTATACTGTTATTGAGACATTTGAATGCGTACGGCTAGGCTTGGACTATTTTTTAAAGAAAATTGCGATATACCTCCAACTTTTCTCTCTTTCAATTATTATTACTATTTTTGTAAACTGACATCAGTTTCATATTATATCGTTCCTTCCTCGTGTTACCGCGCGTTAAATCAGTACAGAATGAAATCGCGATTTGCCCATGGCCCTGTGACATCGGTTCCTCATTCCTGTAATGTACGTTTGGTCATTCTTCAGGTGAATCGTTCTCCCGTACGTTTCCCACGAACATGTTCCACTCGCCGCCAGATCAGAGAACTTTGTTTCTCAGACGACCTAGGCCCTCTATTTCCGTTTCTAGAACGTCCCCGCGCTAAAAGCAAATTCAATAAAAAGTGTATAAATATCGTACGTAACGTAGTGTTAATCGTTTCAGTATGGCTGTCGTCGACGAGCAATATTAAGATCCTAGTTAAGAGTTCGAGATGCGGGGGAATTGGTTGTTTACGACTCAATTTCATATTACCGGTATATTTTCGCTTTCTTACTTTTACTACGTTCGAGGGGAAAGATTTATTCAGATATACTCATACTTGAATGCTTGATATCGTAAAAAGGATCGTCGACTGATTAGCCAGGTACCTGTAAATATTCAGGTGGTTTGCGGGCAAATCCTACGCCGGCTGGCGTGCCTGTTAGAATCACGTCTCCTGGTAATAACGTCATAAATCTGAAACACACGATCACATAGTAAGATCCTTGAAAGAAACACAAACATTCGATGAAACAATCGAGTTAACAAATTTTGAATGATAAAATTAGCGTATTACGCAAAATAAAATAGAGATATATTAGATGTTCTATACTAGTACATACTGTGAAATATATGCGACGATTTCGTGAGGTTTAAAAATCAACTCGCTTGTGTTTCCATCTTGCTTAATATCACCATTCACCCACGTCTTGACTGAAAGATTGTTAATGTCACAAATGGCTTCTTTGGTAACAATAGCTGGTCCCATGGGGCAGAATGTGTCCATAGCTTTACCAAGTAGAAACTGACCGCCATTTCTCTTTGATTTTTGCCAATCTCGCGCTGTGATATCCTGCGCTATCGTATAACCAAAGATACATTCTTCTCCCTCGTCTTTGTTCAATGCCTTGCACTTTTTGCCGATTACTATCACCAGCTCGGCCTCCCAGTCAACTTTCTATCAAAATAGTCACCAGTGAAATAAATAAATATGGGACAACATTGCGTTTAATATTTTACATAACACCATCAGATGGTTGTTGGGTAAACCGTCGCGATTAGATAAGAATCGGTATCATTTCTGCATGGACTTGATAGTTTTATAATTGTTCGCTCATTATACAATCACCAACAGTGCTCCTATCGATCATTTCGTCGTTCTTCATTCGAAACATTCAAAAATCAATTTTATCCATTACTATCTCATATATATATTGTAATGCAGATCAATATTTAAATTATATACTTCCTTATGAATGTAGTAACTATTCTTGTGCATCAAGTAATTCGATTGATAAGGTAGGTAAAATAAAGTAAGTAAAAATCTTTTATGATTGATCGATAAACCGATATTTTCTTTTTTCACGTAAATTGTTCTATAATTAGTTCGAAAGTTTAATTTTATTACCTAATCATCTGGGCTATTATAAATATAGAAACGATCACGGCTACGCAAGAATAATGTAAATTCGGTAATGCGTTTCCTTCGTCGTTCCTGAACCTACCTCTGAGATCGGCGGAAGCATGATGTTATCGCGCGGTCCAATGATATTGCTAGGGAATTTGCTGAAAATTACTGGAGATTCCGGGGTCGATACTCCCTGTTCTTCGCAATGGCCACTATAATTTAGACCAACGCACGCCAACTTGTCCATCTTTGTAACTGGTGCCAAGAAAGTCACATCCGTTTCTGGTATCACGCTGCGTCCTTCTGCCACTATTCTGCAATAGTTAAACTAATGTTCAGCATTGAGATACGTTTGGGAATCATTTTCTGATGGCAGAATTAGTGGCTATGTTCTAATTAGATTAACTTTCTAATTAGATTAGATTAGCATCACGTAGTGGCTACTGAATAGAGTACTTTTAATGGAGTTCTCTTTGTTGTACAACTGACATCTTAGTTGCATGCGCTCCTATGTTTGACAGAGATCAAGCAACGATGGTTGTTGTTGATGGTTATTGTGTTTGTTTTACGATCGAATTTTTTTTATACTTAAATATTTTTTACTACGAAGAACAATAACGAAGAATACCCTGACTGTTAGTATAAAAAATATACAGGCATTGCATTCGTAAAAATTTATCTGCGAAAAGCTGATATTATATGTATAAGTGTTCGTGGCTCTCGGATGGCTAAGCTAGCAAATTGAGTTTCTTTCTTATCCCCCCTTGTTTACGAGTTGAAATATAAGACATATGAACATATCGCGGTACAGACACATTTATTATTATAGATATGGTCATATCCATAAGTAAATATAATCCGAACCTAACCCAAACCTAACCTACATCAAGATAAAAATTAGCAAAAGTATTTTTATGAACATCTCGAAAAGTAAAGTCGAAAAATGAATCGAAGAAAGTAAAGTTATACGTTCGTAATATGTATATAGGAAATAAAATTAAACCTCGCTTTAGATAGTACAAAATTATGTCCTTTTTAGTGTCACTTGATAGTTTTCGACCATCTTCGACATGAGCGTGATCAATTCTTTGCGCTTATCGCGTCGATTTATGGGCGAGCCTCCTCCGCCTCCGCCACCGCCACCGCCGCCGCCGGGCTCCCCAACACGCGACCAGCTAATCATATCTCGCGGACATATCTCACCTTTATTACTTTTTCGTTCAATATGATTGAAACGTTTTTTGTTATTCTATTAGATCAGCTATATTTCTGTATACCGTGTATTTTTTTAGCTTTTAATATTGATAATTAAGATAGAAAAAGGTATGCAAAAAGAAAAATTATTTCTGATTGGTGTAAAACAAAAATTTAGAAATGCGCTACTAGCACAAGAGATAAACTCACTGTGATCACGGGTGGAACCGAGACCCTATTTCTCGCTACAAGTCGAATCCTCAGTTTCTATACGGAATACGGAATACAGATACGCATGAAACGATGGTACGCAACGGTTGTATGCAACCGTTATGCAGCTTTAGCGTAACAACTATCGTCACATGCAAGTTGAATCTGCACATGCTGTTATCTATAATGTCAAGTGTTGCAAGATCAATCAGTCAGTAAGATAGCGCCTTCTTGTGTCGTCTGCCTTGTGATAGAAAGGGACAATGGGTAGGCTCAGCAATGCGATAAAACGAATGTGGAATATAAACAAATAAAGATTGATCCTCGCTAATTATAGGAGAAGATTAGCAACATTCGCACAATATACTGTTATCGTCCGTTAATTATTGAGAACGAAATATACCTTGTTACTTCACAGAGCGCAATGATACGCATAATTATTTTCCAACTATTTCTCGATTGGTGAACATGTTAATGCGTTACGTCCTCACTGATTTAAATATATATTTAGCTATGTTGTAGAAATCAACGTTTTGAACAACCCTTTTTATGCATATCGCCGGCGATCTCATCTCATATCTCTCGCGAGATATTCGCAAAAACCTGTCGGTACCATTACAGTGAAACCTGTCCATAGTTTTGTGCCTATGGCAGCGATATGCCGGTATTGATTACCACCAGCCGCCAGACAAAATAACACGTAACCAGAACGTAATTCTTATCTTTTGTTTATAGTTTATATAGGTTTAGTGTAGATGTCGTTTTATTCGGTCGGCAACCAATAGTAACGTTGCCACAGACGCAGAAAAACTATAACCAGAATTGAATGTGCTAGTACCAACAGTTTTATTACGAATATCTCGGAGATTAAGCGAGACCGCCAGTTATAGGAGAAAATTGAGTTTTACAACATATCCCCAAAAATCATCGACATCGGAGGGTAGTCAGTCTTTCTTTTTCGCTGAATTCCATTTCATTGAATTTCACAATTCAAATGCATACAGAATAAACTATACAATAATTTAAGAATAACAAATTTTATGAAAGATTAAGATCCATGAAGACGTCACACGCCAACTAGCATTTCTTTGAAAAAAACGAACGAACTAATTTTCAGACTCCGCGACTTCGTGGATATCAATTTTGCTTAATAAAAAAAAAGCTAATAAAGAGACACAGGCGTAGTATAATCACGTAAGATCACGGATAATCACAGAAGATCACAAACTATTCCAAGTTTTACAATTTTTATGGCTATACATGCCTAGCAGCGACTTCATTTATATACAGAATTGACGATAATAACAGAAGATTAATTATAACGCCGAGAATCCAAATTTCAGTTTATCTAAATTTTGTAGTATTGTTTGAAGTTTATTTATAGATTTATAGTTTATGATGATACAGTTTATTGATGAAAATAGAGCAACATTTTACAATAAAAATTAGCGATGTAATTCAATGAAATTAGGTACTCGATAATAAATCGTATCTACATACATACGTACATACATGATGTACGTGGCAATTGGAATTAAGTGGCAATTGAAAAAATTACAAAAAGCTTATGAAAATTTTAAAAAGTAATAAAAACTAAACAACAGATTAGAAAATTATATACTATTCGATACTGCATATTCAGCACAGCAATAAGAATTTCGGGGAACAGATCTTCAACGTTCTTTATATCTTGCCGATAACGGTGGACGAAGAATTTTAATTTAAAAAAATTATCTCGCGGATTGCTAATTTTTTTAAGTATTGTACCTTAAAACATTTTGACGTGGAACGTTCCGAGGAGTCCATATATGTGGTATAAAAACAGAGATATATAGTTCAGTTTAAAGAAACAACCTCTATATGTTCTCTACGCATCCTCCTACAAGAAAACTACGTGACACTATAGAAACACTGCCTATCGTCCGATTTCAATGATTTTTGGATACATTGTAGAAATCGATATTTTCAATAACTTTTTCCTATACATATAAAGAGTGAGTAAACTCGCTTATCTTTTAAGATATTCGCTAAAAACTATCAATACCACTACAGTGTATTTCTGTCTATAGATATGCGTCTGTGGTAGCATACGTGTCACAGTTTAGTTGCCGACCACCGGCCGTTTATCTTATACTTATAAACGAGAGTTAGGCGAGCTTAAAAGGCACCGTTAAACGTGCATGAGTGCATACGCGAAGGCTGGAAAAACTGGCCGTTATAACTCGATTAAAAGCGAATATCATCGATGTATTATTGAATTTGGGTTAGTCTTTTTGTTGTTTATCAAAAATATATCCTCCTTATAGTATGCAATCCACATGTAAAAAATGTTTCATATCTGCAATACATCAGGATATAAAAGGCTGTCCCGGGAACGTCCGTACGTAGTAAAAGAAGTATTCCGTGTACATGTTGAAACCATTAAATTTGACATACATAAGTATTTAGAAAAGCATTCTACGTATATATTAAAAAAATAAGGCATTTACTTCTAAAGTAATAAAAATTGATTTCTCTGAAGACAGAATACAGAATGTATTTGAAATTTTCAAACATATTCATCTGTAGAATACAAAATTGTAATCTACGTATAAATATGTTTCTGAAATACGATGTGTAGAATTATAGTTACATTTGTAAAATATAAGTAAAGAATAAATAAGTATGATATGTGAATTATATACAAGTACGAACAATGGGGAATTGTTTACACAAACGCAGAGAAAAAGACAGACACTATGGATTAATGGTATCTTACAGAAGCTTAATTTAGAGGGGTTTAAATGATGCGCAAAAAATCTTTTTCACACTGAATTCTTTCAATGGCACAAACCTTTCTACCATGGTCAACAGGTTCACTTCGTCTTCCCTGGGAACAAAATGATCAACTATGAAATCGAACGGAATATCGTAATAAGAATCTCATTGTCAAATGTAGTTATTGCAGTACATATTGAAGTATATACGAGTACATATCCTTCTTTTCTTTCTTTATACCTCGTAATTTTTCAACAACTTTTAACTTAATTCTGGACATTCTGGAAATTATTTCAGATATTTTTCAACTAATAATCATACGTTCACCTTTCTCTTTTTTCTCTTTTTTTTTTTTTTTTTTTTTTTACCATGTTTTAGAAACTTTTAATTAATCTTCGTGTAACATACATATAAAAAGTTCAATTATCCTACCGAAGATCCATTATAATCTTCTTCTAAGCCAGCTGCGACTTGTTTATGTGTAAATTAATTATCGCGTGTCCCTCGACATGATATCTGTTTTTTTCTTTTCGATATGCTTACATCATTTGTACAGCGTGATAGTTCGTAAAAACGGCACAATTTATTCTTATGGCCTCTTGATTATTTTGAATCGTTCCACACCTACCTTTTGGCTTTTTTCAACATGTCGTCACCACCTTCCAAAAACTTTTTCATTGTGTTAGGAATTCGCGAGTCCACAGCGGAAACGGCGATTATGTCACCCCCTTGGACAAGTTGCACCCCCAGATGCTGAGGTCCACCATCTTTGCCGGTGAATTGCACAAACCTATGGAAGATGAAGAATAAATATGTGTATAATAATGGATTTATTTATGATCCAAATAATGTCCACTAAAGTAATCCTATTTAATCAAAGAATCTAATCAATGAAAATAATAATATATGCATGATAAATGTACCTTTAATAATCGGCCAAAAAGGCAAATATCCAAATAAACCTATCTAAGTAATAAACTTATCTGAACGATTGCACTTAACTTCTAATAAATAGAAGTAATTCGTATCCATAAAGTTAACTAATTTATCAATTTTCCTAGGACAAATGCCATTACCTTCTCTTTCTTTAGAATCCTTCTAAGTGTGGAAATGTTTTTGTTTGATCTCATAATGAAAAACAATAATATTGAGGTAATATTTTATAACATATAAACAGCACGATTTTTGTGCCGATCTTGGAAAGCTGAGCAACGAAAATCGAGACTGATGGATTGTCGGATTATTTGAAGAGGTTGATTAAATAAGAATATTAACTGAATCCTCCAATGAGGTAAATACACCTCTCAATCAAACATATTTCTTTTTGAATGCAACTCGACCAAATCTATGCGTAAAAATTATTGATAAATATTTGTTCAACAAAAATGTTATCGATAAACGACGATAAGACGATAAGACGATAACAAATTAATCAATTTCTGAATGTGAATCTTAAATTCGTTCAACATTAATTAAAAACGAGCAACATCTTATTTTATTTTCAGCAGATAGTTAGAAACGAACAATATCTCATTTTATTTCCAGTAAACAATTCCAGCAAATATCGCGCCTGTATTTAAAAAAAATTTTAACATAAAATTGTAATAAAATATGTATTAATTACGAATTTTTTAACGCTAGAAAACACGATTGGACGAGAAATAGCTCAAAAAACGTAGTAGAATTAATTATTGCATAATTCCATATATTATACGCTCACTTTCAATTGTATTTTAAAACAGGACATGTTTCACTTACTTTTTTTGCATTCGCAATAAGTAACTTCGTACTCTGGCATTATTGTTCACGATGCAACGTAGAGTCGGGCAAATTTCAAGAATTTGTGATGTGCATATACCGACGAGGTACAAACAGACGCCATAATTGTGTACCGACAGATGATATCAGCAAGTATTTCACAATCTGGTTTCTTTTTATAACCAAAATATCATACGACTCGTTCAACATTAATTAAAAACGAACAACATCTCATTTTATTTTCAGCAGATAGTTAGAAACGAACAATATCTCATTTTATTTCCAGTAAACAATTCCAGCAAATATCGCTCCTGTATTTAAAAAAGATTTTAACATAAAATTGTAATAAAATATGTATTAATTACGAACTTTTTAACGCTAGCAAACACGATTTGGCGAGAAATAGTTCAAAAAACGTAATAGAATTAATTATTGTATAATTCCATTTATTATACGCTCACTTTCAATTGTATTTTAAAACAAAACATGTTTCACTTCCTTTTATTGCAATCGCAATAAGTGACTGCGTACTCTGACCATTATTGTTCACGATGCAACGTAGAGTCGGGCAAATTTCAAGAATTTGTGATGTGCATATACCGACGAGGTACAAACAGACGCCATAATTGTGTACCGACAGATGATATCAGTAAGTATTTCACAATCTGGTTTCTTTTTATAACTAAAATATCATACGACTCGAACAAAAGGTTTCGCGTGGATCATTGGTGTTTCATGTACAATACGAGGATGGAAAGAATTCGTCTGGAAGGAATGCGGGCCAGATTGGTTGCTTTTCACAAATTCAACAGAATCTTAAAGTTAAGCACGCGTATTGACCAAAATTGTCATATACAAACAAAACAATAGCATGGCGTGATGGTGAGCGATAGAGAGCAGTATCCTAGCTCCTGTATTATCTCGCGAGATCTCTGCAGTATAAGTAGTTTAACAACGTGTTAAAATGATGTCGATTTATGCAAACGTATCGAATCCCTCTTTGGCATGTGTATATGTACACGCGACTAAGTTCAGGGTGTAAGGAGCCTTGTGAGCGTATAAATTCAGATCTGTTCAGTGCCGATGACATAATTATACATCTAATCGAATGTATTCAGGTGTTTGAATCAAATAAACTATCGTGTTCCTCAATGAATTGACTCTACACGATTAACCGGTAAACGGCGCTACTGATTTAGGAATCGATACTAACATGTTTATTGAAACATAAAAATGCGTCTAGCGAAATCATTGTCGTGAACTTTTCTTTACTATTTAGAAGAAAACATGATCTAATATTATCTAATATATTATTATCTAAATAGTATCCAAAACACTTAAAACACATCAGTTGTATATACATTCGTCTTTTATATTTTGGCAAGCTTGTCCTTATTGAACAAGTCATCGAATCAAAGTAAACCATATTATCTCGAAGTAAATACGTAACAGTGTCTATTAACACCGCGAGCCATTTTTGAATGGGCGAATCAATTCGCTTAAAACTAGACGCCTCTGAAAGAGTAAACAGAAATACATGTAAAGCATAGGCCAATAAAAAACGTCGCGCCAAATTCCATCGCTTCAGAGTATTGCTCCAAATGTAAAACAATTGTAATAAAACAATTGCTTTATACAAAAAAATAAAAAAAAGAGAACAAAAGAAGCTACTTGAGATTATAACCAGATTAAAAATTCGATTAAAGTTGTAGTTAGATGTTTCGACTCACCTCATGTTGACCGTGCCACTGATAGAGAAGTTCCTGTTGGTTATGCTAGCAGCGAAATGCGAATTGCTTTTCTCGGTACGCGAGTTTTTAAAGGCCAAGCAGACTCTGCTAATCGAACGCAATTTACAACGGAAAGGCATTTTACTTGCCGATAAAAATCCTTATCGGCTCGAAATAAACGCAACGTTGTGAATTGATCCTAGACGTGGAAAGAAAAACGAGGATATCACCAGAGAACAAAAAAAAATCTAGAGTACTCGCCGCAAAAGACGAACTGCAACTGAACACATTGCGCCACTCTAGCGTTGTCGAGTTATAGCAGGGGAAACCACGTGGTCCCGATAAAATGTGATTCACTTTCAAAAGTAATCGACGTTCGATTTGATTCTGACTTTGATTCAATAGGCCACGAATTATTAACGTGTTCACCATACATGAGTTTATGTATATATGCCCTGTCCTAAGAGCTACAATATAATAGCACAATACAACTTTTATTTGAGTAACAATGTTACTTAATTATTTACGTTATTAAAAATTATTTTAGTCAATGATATTCATCTTATTTTAACTACTTTAAAATATTTAACGCTGACCGCCAGTGATCATCAGGATGTCATGATAAGCGCGGTCACTGGCGACCATTATGATAGTCAACCTTTTAAGATTTTAACCATTATTTACTTAAGTTATGCTTCTTGAAACTTTTATAACCGAGGTTTATTCAGTTTACGTAATATTACTTGAGATTGAATGATTACATAATATAACTGGAATAATTCTTAAATTTCTATTAATTTCTTAAATGATTAAATTTTTCAAGGAAATTACATACACGGGAACAGAATTTTTATTTCCAAATACAGGTCTTTTCAGCAAAGTTTATACGAACTGTATTATCTAGAGTGGTCTTGGTTTGGTTCTTGTGAAAGGAAACTCTTCGCGTTTGTGATACGGGTTATAAGGATCATCTACATAATAGTGCGGTCTTTTCCAATAGCTTGTTACCATTTTGTCTAACATAGTAGATTGCGTTGCATTACAAAAAACATGCTGTCTCTGTCTATATTTCTTTCTCTCAGACTTTTTCCACATCTTTCTATGACGTCCAGCAAAAGTTCTGATCCATATGCCCCTATAATTAAATAAACATGTATTGCGCAGTATACTAAAGAGTAAGTATTACAATATTAGATCGTATTGAAATTTTACCAATTTAATCTGTAGAATCTATCAAGCACAGCTTTCACAGATTTTCTTTTACCTTTCCTTCTAGAATATTTTGTAACCGTTCTTGCAGGAGTTGTTGTAGTTACTAGCGTTGGAGGTACAACATTGTCAACTTGTATCTTGCTGTTAAGTTTAATTACATGACTGACAGTGACTGATATCAGATTAATGTTATGTAACATACATAAGTGTACATACCTAAATATTGGCTTTTGTTTAGTGTTGCCAACATCGTTGCATTTATTTATTGTAGAAGAAAACGCACCAAAGAACCTATGTTGAATACATTGTGTAACAGGGCATTGTTTAGGGATCAAAGAACTTGTTACATTGACAACACTGGCTCGCAAAGCAATATCTGAAATATCGATGTAAGATAAAGATTAATTACATGAACAATAATCAAGACACAGGATTTCATGATAAAATTAATTTAAATTATAAAACAAGACATGTTTGGTAGACATATACATATCAGTTTTATAACCGCGCTCGTTTTCAATTCCACCGTGTTCCGTTTGTCAGAGAATCAAAATGGTTGATCGATCTAATCAAACATAACCTATAATGCATGAGCTTGCAATGATTATCGCACAACGAGCTATCGAATTTCAACGAATAATAGTTTAAAATGAAGCCACCGAATTATCGTTCGATGTAGATGAGAGCAGTATCAGTGAACTCGTAAGGAAATACCTATCACGCACCTCGAATAGCGGTACTAAGAATACGCAACATTCTTCTTTTCCTCTAGTTCCGTCGGTAACCAGCTGTTTTGTACCGTCGTTCCCTTTTTCCTTTGGCTGCCTAACCGGCCACCCGAAAGATGTTGCGAATTGGAATAAAATTTCCGTACAACGGTCTAAATAGGGTACGTAAAGTAAGTAAAATGTAAGAAATTGTACTTGTGCGAGCCTGGTGATTTTGTATTACACAGATTTAACGAAAAATATGAAAAGATTATAGAAAATTGTCGCTCACATTATGCTATTAGACATTACTGTCGCGATTGTCTCCTGCGATAATATTTTAATAATTCGTTGTTGTTTGCTGCTACTCTGGGAAGATATAACTCGTGATCTGTATGAGAAATCGTGATCGTAACACGATGACGATGTTTTCGCAAGTTGTCAGTGAATATTCCTGCAAAGACCAAGGTTGCCCGCCTCGTGTGACAAGATGGCTTATATTTAGGAGCTTACATAATTCCAGACGATTTCACCGCCACTGTTGGTCTTTTAGGTCAAAAAGCATGGATCTTCTAGGCTGTATTTGACAACTAGATGTTACGAGACACGTACACGAGTTAAATACGACCCGGAATGTAGGTAAGCGAATTGATTTCTCCGCCTGTTTTCTAAACACATTTCTACAATTGTCAAACTTGTCATCGTCTGAGTTGTTTCTAGAAGAGAAAAATACTTTGTATTATTGTTTCCATTTGAATCCTTACGTGATACATTTTATCAAATGGAATTTTACATATGCCATCCAATCCACATATGTGTATTTTGAGTTTAACTCCCATTTAGGTGCAGGTTAGGTTATATTTGACATGATATTCTATTCAGTAAATTTCGTATTTGGACGCTTTACATTAGCATTTAGAGCAAATTTATTATGTAATTATACATTTTGAACGGTCATGTGATATATATTCATACCGATTAGAGGATTGAAAATAAATAAATAAATAAATTTGTATATATTTCAACGTGTCATTTCGTGTGCATCGTATGTTTTAGATTTTCCAAGGATGCGGAGCTTCTATCCAGAATATCCGGACATAGGTATTCCACGGATTCAACAAAGAGGTATTCAAGGTTTATACGAGAGTATTGTTACATCGTATTACATAATAAATTATGATCTTCTTTCATAAAAAAAAGATATTGAATATGAAATGTGTCTTTAAAAATGAAAACAAATGTTATAGAATGTAGCGTAAATATGTAAATGATTATAAGCTTTCTATCCGCAAATTAATAAACTTTCCTGTTTGTTAAATAAGTATAATCTGGTTTGCAATGTTCATTATTAAAGCGAGAAAACTAGAGGCTCGAGAACACTGTTAACTCTAACTGCCGTGGCAATAGGAGCATCGGGTGTATTGTTTTACGCAAAGCATAACCCGGAATTCCGTGCAAATCTTGAAAGTTGGGCACCTGGTACGGACAAAACAATTCAGATCATCTTTCAGGAGGAGTCATCCTATTTTGAATTCATACGTACATTCTTTGAATCGTTAAAGCAAACGTAAGTTGGACTTTATTACTATTTGAATTTGTGATATAAATTATAACGTAAATTATATCGTAATAATCGGGAATAATCTAAGTATTGTTTTTATTTTAGATTATTAAGTGCCATTTTTGGAGGAGAATCACAAAAAGAATCAGGTCAGAAAAGATTAGATTGCGCGAACCTTGAAGATTATATACGTGAGCCCCATTAATAATTCCTAATCCCATTCCCTCCTTTCCTTCGTTTTTTTAATCGCCTTAGATATAGAATTATGCTACATAAAAAGAACTGTTTTATTTAGAACAGGAACTAGGTAATTACTATTTTGCTTACTAACATTTAATAATAACATGTGTACTATAGCACCAAAGCCAGTTTTTGTACCGCTCATTGATAAGAAGGAACCACCTAATAACGAACCTTATACCGAAATAAGATTAAGTAAAGAAAAAGGAGAAGAAATCGAAATCGGTAGGTCTTTAAACGTGTAATTCTATGTGACCAAATTTTATCTTTCTATATAACAGGAGATGAACGTGCATGCTATGTTCTCAGTGGCGGAAAAACCTCAGCCTCCTGCCAAGGATGTATCCGAGGAATTGATGCCAGTAAATCTGGTCGAACTGGAAACTTCGGCTGGCGAAACTGCGTCCAAAGCTATCGCAGCTTATCAAACAGCAGCGTGTGCTATTCAAGATTACAATCAAGATGTGATAAAAGTCGTAGAAAGTGTTAACGCCACCGTTGGTAGCTCTGTATGGAACAGGTATTTTTTTCTCATGCATACTACTTTATAATAACAAAGTAATTGTATATTCTGTTAAATGAGAAACGTTTATTTATTAATTCTAGACTAAAGGATGCAACGGAGAAGAGGAGGGAGGCCATTAAAGAGGCGGAAGACCACGCCAATCAAGCACTCGATTCGTTGAAAAAGATGTATAATTTAATCGACGACCCTAAATTCGAGGCGCCGTCACATATGAAAACTGCCGCTCGAAGGAATATCAAGAAAATCTTGGATGATGTGGACGAAGCGAAGCGAAAATACGAAATGGAAATACAAAGTGGCAATATGGCCGAGCGTTACTGGAAGCAAGTCAGAACTGCCCGTGAAAATCTCAACGAAGAACTCCAGATACTATTCCCCGATATCAACATTCATGAGAAAAAATTGGCCATCGACGAAGACGCTTTTGACTTATTTGTTCTACACATGTATAACAAAGTGAATGGTCTGCAAAAGGAATTGGAAAAAATGAGGGTAAATATTAGTGTAAGGTATTATATAAGTCACTCAAATACTCGAGTGTAAAAATCGGTAAGTGTTTTATATTTTGTTGGGTTATAGACGGTCAACGAGAGCAAACTCAAGGCAGCATTAAGATCATCGGGCGACGTAGCGACTCAGGAAAGACTCGACGCCTTGGTATGCCTCGAACTGGACAAGGAGAAGCAAATTCTTCAGGACGAGTTTAACAAAAAGGTAAGAGAGTTACTTCCATTCTAAAATCTCCGTATATATACATAGTTGAGTCTTATGTGCTTGTGGTATGGTATCACGGTCGCGTTAATTCGTTCATCGCATATCTGGAAGAAATAACGCAAAACTTTCCAACGAGACTGAAGGAAATATTAATCATAGTATTATCACGCGTAATATCGTGCAGTTCAAGTTTATATTCTCAGGCGTAGTCCGTTTGAAAATTATGTGGCCAACCCCTCGTGTGAAATTAACGAAACACGCGTGAAGGTAACCACACCGTTGGCAATAACGGGGCCCCGCGAGGTAACAATAAATTAGTACGAAGAGAGTTTGAATCGGTAGCTGCCACGTGAAAGTAAACGGTGGGTATACACGGTTTCGTGATTATAGCGGATAGAATGTGACATTAGAAAAGCACATTCCGTCGCACGCTTTGTTCGTTATGTGCGACTGCATATTGAAAATGTTACGTATCTCGTATCTCTGTATACGTATACGGGCGTATATCTGTCTATTTGGTAAAGGATGATGAGTGGAAAGAGAGTTGGAGGGTTGATTTCGCCATCCTTCGGGCCTTTTATCTATTTCCATTTGGCATGCCGCCAATATTTTGCTAGCGGCAGGCAATATTATCTCTTTAGACTAACCTTGCAGTATATCCGGTATACACGCGCCTAGTCACACCGAGATATTCTCGCTCAGAGGAATCACTATAACTTGCTATCATCATAGTTGTCTTCGGAGTTCGCTTCGGAGTTCGCTTCGGAGTTTGCTCTCGATTCCATTCGGGATACGAGTTAACGGATCTGACTGGGTCATAAAGAAAATTTAGGACGATAGTGCATCGATTGGACGTACGTTGACTACACGCTGACGTATATTGGTTTATTTAATTATTTTCGTTGTACATATTTTACTCTCAATTGAAACATTTGTTGTTGAGGGTCTTGGAAATTCGTTTTCTTTTTTTTTTTTTTTTTTAAATTTGTCTACTTAAGTATTTGGTATCGTATTTTAAGGAGGAAATAAATTCTAATGCCATGCACCCGAATCCTGTAATTCTGAAAATATTAGAATTGTTTCAAAACACATTATTATTTAATGAATCGTACATTTCTATGAATATAATGCGAAAGTTTGCAAAAAAAAAAAAATTTGCAATATATTAAAAATCTCATTTCATTTGATCGCATGTTTAATCTAAAAAGTAATCTAGCCACGCGAAACAGTCTAGTTGCAAATGAAGTGTCCCTGGTCAGGATTTCTTTTATCGTAACGACGGCTTCTGTTGCGACTCGTAAAATCGAAAATATAAACCTTCCGAGAACTGAGAGACTCAAGTCGATTTGAGAGCTTTGAAAGTTGCTCGATCGATCGGGACACGATTTGTAATATCGACGATATCATTTCTTCCTCGAACGACTTCGAAATCCCGCCGAGGACTTGACACACAGCCGAGAATCCGCTGTTTTCGGTCTTATTCGAAGATTTGGGAGAAAGATTTGGCAGAAAGAATATGTAAGTTGTGAAATTGGCAATGTAGGTAGTCGTGAATAATTGTCAACGTGACCTCACAGAGGGATGATAGATAGGGTAGACTGGACGACAGGAAGAGAGAATTTTTGACAGAAATTACTGTAGAGTGGGGTGGACGAGTTGATCGCGATGAAAGAGTGGACCTACTAAATTGTTACTTGACATTTGCGCATAAAGTATTCCCTCTGTCCGTCCAGGGGAGCTTCGCGTTAACATTATACGCGTCTCTTCAAAGGCTTTCAATTTTCAGTAAACGAGGGGCTCAGAGTTGACGTACCTCGTTTTCTTTAGCAACAAATCACCACGGAGCGTGTTTTCATGCGAGAATTTTAGTATCAAGCGTTTAGCATCCACACCCTTTGTGGATATGGAAAGGTGTTTTGTAATTCTCCTTTATTTGCACGTGTTCCAAACATCCATCCTTCGTGAATTAAACATTCACGTAGGGCTTGAATTTTGACGTCAATGGTACCAAACAGAGAGCCTGATAATTATTTGACCTGAATATTGATCTGGACTATCGATGAAAACACATTCAGTCGTGACGTAATTCTGATTCCTGCGTTACAGCGATGAAAATAACGTATAAGAATTTGCTAGTGAATTATTACCAATGGTATTGGGGATTGTTTGTGAACATTCTTTTCTAAAGTTCAACTTTCAAATTACATTAATGCGACAATCATGAAACATTATATACGCGTATGTATATAAATTGCACAGAAAAGAAGAGAGAGAAAAAAGAGAAAGGAAAAAGAGAAAAGAGAGAGAATGACTCAAAAACTGCTCTAATTATTCAATCTTTTAGATGTTCCAAATATTCAATTTCTCGAATATTATGTAAAAATCATTCCGATCGTTCAATTGCCCAGAAGTCTCGATAAACACACCACATTTCATCGATTTTCTCTGAACGAAATTATCTGTCGAATTCGAGAAATTATTATTATTACAATTACAACGGCAAATAGACAACGATACATAGATTACAAATTCACGAGTCGAGAGTTTTCATTCTGTTCGTCTTGCTTTTTCTTCTCTTCTGAATAAACTGCATTTCTTTGCTTCCTTGGCGACTATACTGAACTATTTTCAATACAACGACAAGGATGCATATCGGATGCCGATATATCGTATCTGTCAAACGCTCATTTCCATCCTCACGCACCGATATAAAAGAAGGCCAGCGTATCTTTTAGGCTGTTGCTGCGGCTTTCGAGCGATCTTTAAGGTAAATGGTGGCACAACGTAGATTAGGCCGTACATCCGGTTTTTCGTAAATGTATCGTCTTGAACAAGTGTTGCGGTAGCAACCTGGATGAAGGCATCAACGTTATTTTCGGTACGAGCGTGCGTAAATCGAAAAACTGCCTGATCAGGCAGACAGATCGGACGACGCTTTCGATCTTTTTCCCCCTTTTGCCCCGTGCGAACGATATCGATCGGCGTGTGTGCCTTCTGCTCCCGTTATGGGCCATCCAGATTTTATGGACGCAGCGTGGAATAATTTAGAGCCAGCCACAGGCATAGTCGAGAGAAAAATTCGCCGGTAATGCGATTTCAATTTGAACCCTCTCTGCTCTGCCTCTTTCCGGGCTGATTTATTTCGCAGATGAGACTTGGAAATATAGATCAACGTTGTTCAAATTAAGGTCAAAAATTGAGATTAAACAGCGGGAGAATGGGGCGAGTGTGGACGCTTATCTGAAACGAAACTGGAAAATCGTGCTCAAATGCGCTGTACTTTAGTAAAACATAATTAGATTGCAGATATTTATGAAAATTTAAATGTTTGTGTACGCTGTTATATTAAAAAAAAAAAAAAAAAAAAAAAAAAAAAAACCGAAAGAAAAGAGGAGGAAAAGAAAAAGGATGAAGGAGAAAGGAATTTCTTTCATACTATAGATATCGTAGATAATATCTGCTTTACTTTACTTTGGACGTTTCGTATGTCATGTTCTTACGTTATATTGAACCTTGTATAAAAATATGTCTGTTCTTTTCTTTTTTAAATATTATAAAACATATTTTACTTTTGATACTTTACGTAAAACTTATTTTTCGAATAAAATTTCTTTTATAGTACCGTGAGAAAATATGGAGATATTCTTGAATGGATTTTGTAATCAGTTCAGTACGTGAACAGTTGCAAAATATCGAATGTCTGACTCCACTTGGTTTAATACTACTTGATCTGTTTCCTAGCTTCGGTTGCGCTGTACGGCTGTTATTAATTTAATGAATCTTATTTCGTTACAGCAGATATTAGTTTTGGCCTTTGCTCGTGGATTTCAATAATTACCTACGAAATAACATTTGAAATATTTGGGAATGTGATAAATCTATTTTATAGTAGATGCAATAAATATTCGTAAATTGAATCAAGAATAAATAAGGAATATTCACGACAATCTTATTCTCATTATCATTTATTTGGTATGTTGTGCTCTGTGACAATTCTATATTTATATTTAATAGAATTATATATTATTTATTTCAATGTGAAGTAAAATCAAAATTTGCTTCTTAACTAGATCAAATTTAACTTGTATTTTCTATAAAATTGAATATTTCGCTGCTGATATTTCGAAACTTTGCAACAAATCTAGAAAGAGACGCGTTGAATCAATAAATTCAACGTGAAATTTCATCGAAGAAACATCATTGGTCAGAGTTTATTGACTTTTCACTTTCAACCTGTTGTTTCATACTATTGAAGCGTCTAAATTTCTCTACCACTTTCGCGGTAAATTTCGAAGAAAATTCGTTTCGTAGATGGAGTATCGAAACATACCGAGAAACTTCTCTCTGCTTTTCCCATCGTCAGTTTAAAGGTTCCCGAGTCTGAGAATCGGTGTCCGTTGAATATTAAAATAATCGGCTCGTGTATTCTCGTCGCCGAAATCGTGTGGCTATCGACATCTACACCGGTGGATCGCTCGTTAAACTGAAATTATCACTGCCGGATATCTTTTCAAGCGTTCCGTTGGTCGGAAATGGGTGGGAAATACGTATCGATCGTGAAAAACTCGATTCCGTGTTATTAAACCCGAACCTTCGAGTCGATTTCGTTTAAGCAACTCTCGAAGAAGAAATTGATCTGTGAGTCGGTTCCGTCCAACTTTTGTCTCTGGACTCGGAGCTGCAAGTTTCGAAGACAATGGGAAATTACGTGGTTATTGTAGCGTTACGACCCTACGGAACAAACTCAGATTCCAAGAGCGGTAAAACGCATTTTGCTACTGACGTTTAGAGTCGATTGTATAAAGTTCGACTTTTTTATGAGAATATTATTCTACGATGTTGCTTTGTACGAGTGTGAAATTATTCAGATATGCACGGTTCTTTCGATTCCATTTCGCTGCGCAATTATCACGGCAGACGACCGTGGGCCGGACAGTTTCTCATCTTTCGAAATAGATTAGAAAACGATGCAGCGGATTTGTTCGATCCCGATCTGTGGTACCGGCTTCTTTTTTTTTCTTTTTTCTTTTTTAACTCGTGCTCTTTTCGAATTTCTTTCTGGTTGACGCGGCCGGTCGGTCGTCCGTTTAACTTAATTTTCACGGCGTAACGTGTGAGAAACACTGCCCAAGTCCCCCACCCCCGCCCCCGTCCCTAGCTTCTCGTTTTTCTTTTTTCACGCATTTTTATTTTTATATTATTTCATTTTATTCTTATTTCACCTGTACGTGTGACGTTTCGTTTCGAGCGAAAACACGCTCGATGGCCCATTATACTCGCTGGAGACTCGTTCTATCCATTTTAGTTTAATAATAATTATCTAAATAAATGACTAAACGACTAAATTGATACGGATTGTTCAATAAGAAACGAAAATCGTTGGAGACAGATCGAAGAATGATTAATCTTTTTATGCCGTGATGATCGTAGTTGCTGGAGGAGCAGAAAAGATTCGAGGACGAGATACGACGGCAGCTGAAACTGCAAGGGCAGGTGCACACCGATCACATTCAGGACGCACTTGCGATAAAGGAACAGGAAGCGGATAGGAAGCTGAAACGTGCACTCAGCGAGCAAACTGAGAAAGATTCGTTAAAGTATAAGTCGCAGCTTGCTGCAATCGTCGGAAGGCTACGTGGTTTGGAAGCTGCGCTGAAAGGTGAGTGGCTTAATTTGGTGAATATGAACTTAATTTGGAGAATATGAACAATTATACACGTACATGTGTTGTTTATATTAAACGCATTATATTACCTTCTCTATATGTATGATTATGACTTATAATTTATTTATTATTATATTATATGTACAATTTATGTTGTGGTCACAGGCATTTTGCTCTACAAGATAAATATGTATGTACTTGTACAATTTATGAGATGTAAGAGCTGTTAAAAGTTAAATTTTTTGGGGGGCACATGGGGAAATTTTTCTAGTAGAATTTTAATTAGATGTAGGGTATTGAAATGTTCAATTTGCCGAGGAAGAACATTTACTATAAGTATCGATATCCAAAGCTGTATGAAAATTAGATTTGTCACAGGAGAAAATGAAAATTTTCGATAAGCTGATTTTTATTCCACGAGGTAATAATTTCCCAATCGAATTCATACCTTAATAAGGTTCGCGTACTCGCAAAGTTCTCAACTTTCCTTTAAACTTGGAGTGGACTTTTAGTTTGGATATTCATGAGAATCAATCTAACCTTTCGCTATATTCATACATAAATGTGAGATTGTTTAAAAAGGAGGAAAATATTCATTGAGATTGTAAATTTTTATAAGATTCTCAAAGATGTGTCTGTGTCGAATTTTTCTCGAATAAAGTACATAAACGTTAACCAAGTTAAATTACCTGGGGGAACAGTTTCTGGGAAATCTGTTTTACTTATTGCCGCTGTAACTTTCTCAGGTCAGAAAGAAACAGAGCATGGAAATGTTGCTGCGGCATCTACGTGACTGAACTGAGAAGGACCGCTCTGTTACGAGTAATATTCCGGTATCGTAATTCGTAGATCCTGCTCCGTACTGGAAATACAAAGTAATATCTTTCCATTCCTTATCGGGAGGGATTTTTCGTTTTCACCGTTTAAAATCGTCCGCTTGCACCTTGCGCTATATAATTCCTCGAAAGGCTAAGCCTTCTAGATATTAGATTTCTAGATATTAGGTAGGGATAGAATTAATAGGTATATATATATTTTTTTTTTTTTTTTTTTACAAAGAATGTCTGCGATTTTAAAGATTTGTCGTGCAACCTGATATGGGACTAAAATGTTTCCAAACGAGTCGTTGTACCGACTGACGATAAATCCGCGGTACCATGCCGCGCCGACATAATGGCAATGTTTTCGGGCTAGTTTCGGCGCGGAGTGAGCGCTCGATAGTTCCCTGGACAGTTCGAAAACGATAAACAGACGGTGGCAGACGGTGGTGGACGCGAAGAGATGGGTTTTACAACTCTCATCGAACCACCTAACTAACGCACGTGTCGCAATTATAATTCGCACTGTTCTACTCTATTCTTTTCTTCTCTTTTCTCTTCTCTTCTCTTCTCTTCTCTTCTATTTTGCTGCGAGCTGTTATTTAAGAGTTACCGCGCATTCGTCGTGTTTAAGAGTCGCTTGAAAATCGATCGAATGCCTTTTTCCCCACACGATTTTGATAGATTTGGTAATTTGAATTTCTGCATTCTTGTATTCTCTATACATCTCGATTTCTTGCCTCGGAGTTGTTGGTATTACTCGTACGATATTTTTCTTATTCCTATGACCGCATATGACATGAGCAAAATAAATATTCTTATTAAAAAGAAGTATATATCGTATAGTGTAAGCGAATTTTGGCGGAATATAATCTACTATCGATATAGACGGATGCCGATTTGTCCGAGACGCCGCGTTTATTCAAGGATGAATGAGATGGATAGGAAACGCGTAAAAGTGTTGGTTTCGTTCGCCCGTTTTCGATCTCGTCGAACATTTCACAAAGAATACTGCAAAATACTAGGTATCTCGTCGTCGCGGAACGTTGCGGCCTGCCACGCTATAGCACCGTGACGGTGTTGACACGCTTCTTCTTCCCACAGCCGACGGGTCGTGACGGAGGCCAGCCAGGCAACCGTGCCAGATGTTGCAAATGTACATTTTCTTACGATATTTAATAATAAATAATAATAAAAGAGGTAAACAGAGCTTGAAACATGAAATATGAAATACGAGTCAGAGAGCGACAGACAACATCGTAACGTGAATAGTAAAAGAAACGAAAACGAGGATTTCGTAACTCGTTAAAGCTATTTCCTTCGGTCGCACAACAGGACCAAGTGCAGCTTTCTTTCTATGGAGAATTCAAAGCACGTGATTTTAAGTTTCCACTTTCTTCTCTTTTTGTGTTCGGTTCAATTCGATTTCGTAGCCGATAATAGTGGATGGGGCAAGTGGAAAGGGATGATTTAAAGAGCGTGTAGAGAAGGCTGCTGGTGCCGGTGTATACGGTAAAGATTAATCGAGGCGGGTTCCGGATTCGAACTGTTCGAAGGAGCCGCAAACCAATCGAGTCCCTTCTTTTGTTCCGTGAGAGGAGAGATAATCTGTCACCGGTGGAACGGACGATTCACTCTGGCGCGAAGATAAATCGCTCGAGACAACTTTTTTGAGCAGAAGGAAGAAAATTACAAAGGAGCAAATTTATTATTATAAAAATTATATTTATTATTATAAAAATTGTAAAATATTGTATATATATTTCTGAATGCCGGTCGGACGGAGCGATTGTTTTCGATACACGGTGGTTTACGCGCTCGATGAATTTGCTCATTTGCGTTTGCCCCGAAAGAGAGCGACGCGCGTTCATATCGACGGGAAATCGATTCGATCGACTCGGAATCCGTCCCTTTGCCGCTTTTGTCGCTTTTGTCGCATCGTTGGTCGGCCGCTTCGTTGAGAGCGAAACAAGGTCACGCGTTTAGTAATAGAGGGGTGGGAATGGGGGGAAAGATGGGATAAAATGGGAACAGAGGATGAAATATAGAAGCGAGAAGGGCAAAAATTGTTAGAACGAAATATTGGAACACTAAAGAAAAAAATGGGATAAAGGAACGACGGATCGTAGATGAAAGATCGGACGAATGAAAATGAGAGTTTAACGATAACGATTTGAAAAGGTTAATGTTATGTTGTGTTAATACGATGTTTTATTTGCAGTGTCTTTCTCTTTAGACTCAATTTACGTTATTGGACATTACATTTTTTAATATTTTAATTACGAAGTAGTGTTTCAAGGAGTTTCGCTTGATATATTTTTCGCCGTTATGTTTTCTTTTAACCCATTTACTGCCAGGCAAATTTTATTGCTTGCAGATATAGTACTAGAATGGCATTTGCAGTAATTTGAAAATGAAAAGAACGAATATATATCGATTTTATGAAATTTGAAGAAATTCGTGCATTTAAGTATAACGCCACTATATCCATATAAAACCTTTTTGCGGCTGAAATTTGTTTAGGGAGCTTTCACTCGTATAAAACGTCTGTTACTCTGGTATACAGATTTTTTTGTATCTTGATGTAATCGATATAATTGATGTACGATGATATATGGATTATAAATTTCACTGCAAGGTTTTCAATCGGGGGTTAGAAAGTGAAGGATATGATGAGAAACATGTAACCGAAAAGGCGAAGAACGCGAAACGAGATAAAGCTCTGATAAAGTGAAAATAAAAAGTGGAAAAGGGCGAACAAGGAGAAGAAGAGAGAAGAGCGACGATCATCGAGATATTAAGATTTGCGCCAAGAATGTAGACGGTGAGGGTGGTTGGGGTAATAAGGAGGAGAGATGTCACATAAAGAAAAAGAGTGGACGAATTATAATGGCGAAAAGTGACGTGAAAAGCAGGATACAAAGGAAACATAGACAGACAGACAGAGAGAGAGAGAGAGAGAGAGAGAGAGAGCGAGAGGGGAAATGCGAAATGGAACGGATACAGAGGATCCTGAGGCTGCAACGCAACGTACGGACAAAAGAAAGGAGATAGGGGACACGAAACGGTATAAAGCACGATGGAAACTGGATGGGTGGAAGACACGGAACAGACGAAAATAATTTGACAAACAGGGGTAGTAGAAACGAGAGTAACAAAAGAATAACGTCCGAAAGAAGGATGGAACGATTCGGCTAAATGGGAAGTGGAATAGGCGGATGGAACGTGAAATAGGGGCGAACACGAAAGAATAAAGACTCGTGATAGGAAAAGAAGAAGAAACGCCTATGGTGAAAATATGATGGAAAATGAAGGAAGAAAGCGGGAAAGAAACGGTCTCTCCAAGAAAAGTTGAAGGACGATAGAATAGAACGATAATTGGGAGAGAAGCGTGTCAAATTTTCTAAGCTTTCGAAGCGTGAAACGTCACATGGACAGGCCATAGCTCGCCGGGCTTAATCATGCAACGAGATAGCTGTTTTTACCGTGGAACGATCACGTCACGTTGACGGGCGAGTTGCGGTTGAGATACGAAACCATTAATGTGTATAAATAATAAAAGGAGAAGGAGCACGTGTGTATTCTTGTTAAACATTTAGAAAATCGATTAGACGATGTCCGATAGATCGACAGATTCGTTTACTCGGGCTTTTACTTCATTCGCTTCATTTTTCAGACTCTTATGATCGTCCTCTACCGCAAAACGGAACACGTAAATAAGAATAAATGCTACACTTTCAGAAGGGTTCTTCGGTATTCTTAGAGCCGACACGTCGCGGCATTATCCTCTCTCTCTCTCTCTCTCTCTCTCTCTCTCGCAAGCCGCTGTTTGCTTATCCGATGAAAGCGCCATGAAGGGTAGGGTAGACTGGTTTGGAAAGGTTAAGAGAGGTTGCATGTTTCCAACGATTACTATCTCGTGGAGATCAACGCGAAATTGATTCGCGGTGACGTTCGATCACTTTCTTGGCATTTTACTCTCTGTACGAATGCGCGCACAGTATAGCAATTGAAAAGTGCCTACCTCTGCGCAACACAGAAACAAGAAATATCGCAAAGAAACAAAAGGATCAAACGATATTCGGTCGATCTCTTAACTATTCTTAACTATTCTTAATTATTCTTAACACACGCGACTATTCATGACGAATGTTGTCGGTAATGCAAGTTTAATCAGTGACTGCGTTAAACACTCGTCGCGCCTCTGTCCTGTAACCCGTTGTAACACGTTGTAACCCGTGTTCGATTGCAGTTCGTAATCGATGGACCGTAAATTGTGCGAATCGGCAAGATATTTTGTCGGTCAAGCTTATCAGTAACGTCGACCACGAGAAAAACGAGATCTATGTGGATCAAGTGGTGCCGCTGCGGTGATTTATTATACGCGCCAATCCGAATAATTTGGTCCAAGTAACCCCGTTTCCATGCAAAGTGTCACAACCCCTTCCATCTTTCAACACACTACCACCTTTTCGAGGCTTCCTCTCTTCCAGGTATTCGGACGATCGAATTCTCGCGATCCTTCTACATACTTCCCTTCCTCGTCCAATTCGTTTCAACTGAAATTTACATTATTTCGGTGGGGTGGGTTGGGGGCGAGGTTTTTGTTTATTGGATTTTCGGTCGATCGTTAGCTTTTCGAGGGAACCGTTCTGCGAGTTTTCTTTTACTCTCATTTTGGATTTCTTGCATTTTTAGGGTTTACGGATTTTAGAATTTCTCTTTCATCCGATCTTTGGATTTTTCAATTTTTACAGCATTATTAAAACTTTCAGATCTTTTTCTTCGATATATGGGTCTCTTTCGATTTTCCGTTTCTTCTAATCCTTGTTGTTTTAAGAATTAAGGCGCTTTTTCTTATTCTATTTTCGGATGTTTTGTCGGATTCTCTATCTCGTGAGACTCGTGAGACGCGTGGTGTCCTATAAGCGGAAGAAATAATGTTCGAATATTACTTTGTTCATTTTAATTCATACATCCGTACGTCGTCGATTTTCTTCAAAGAAACCTAATCTATCGATAAATTTTTCTCTTCTTACCAAAATGCCAAAATGAATATTCTGAAAGAAATGAAATGAAAGAATGCGTCGTCGTACGTTAGAAGAAAGAAAAGGTGTTTCGCAGCACGATATACAGATAAAAGATTTCTTAATTTGTATGGATAAACCGGAGCAGGATGTAGTATCTCTCTTTTTACATGAAACATGTTATAAGGTTGCATGTACTCGCGAAGTGTACATACGAGTTTCATTACTTTGGCTATTAATGGAAACGATCCAATTCTACGGATACATGGATATTATATAGAATTCGAATCGACGATACGTACGAACAGATTGAGTGTTCGAATGTCATCCAAACATATGCCTGACGAATTGCATAAGTGGAGTTTAACTCGCGGTAGTGATTAGACCAGCAACGAGAGAGTGAAATTAGTGGGAGGATAATCGGTTACAGAGAAAGACGGTGGAAATTTTCAGGACGAGGCCTTTTTTTCAATAATGTTACAATTGTTTGCAATTTTAAAATGTCGAAACCACTTATGACGATATGTTCCGGCATATTTCTCGCCGCGAAAGCTTCCTTCTGCATGCTCGTCCCGATATCTACCTTGGTCCCTTCCTTGTCACGGCGCATAACTTCGCAAGACATTATACTTCAGAGGATATTATACGTTTGAAAGAGACTGTCGACTAAAAAGCTTCGTTGAAAGGCACATCGAATCCGTCGCTTTTCAGCTGAAATATCCGTTCCCTAGTCTCTTCAAACGATATACGTACATATATATGCATATCCTCCCCACGTTCGTGCGTTTTCAGCGAGAGACGAGTTCGTAAATTCTTTCCGATGTTTCTTACATTCGGCCGCTGTTCGGCGACTCAATTGGCGAAACGAGAAACGTGGTTCTTTGAGGCTGCATTGTTTAACGATGAAACCAAGCGATTCTCCGATCTTTGACGCTACGCCGTTAGCCGAAAGACCAGCCACGGTTAAGAAGCGGCGGATAATCGCGGCTATTCGACCGCCTTTTACGTAAAAATCTATTTTTCTTCGTTGTCTCGTTTCGTTTCTTTCTTTCTATAGAATAAAATTTCTTATGGAGCAGAAAAGAATTATATTATGGAGTCTCGGATAATTATAATTATCGTACGAATACGATTAAGGATTAAGGGAATGGAATCTAAGTGTAAAAGCTCACGCGATGTCTGGCGCTAGATATCGTAACACGAGTGCCGAAATGTTACCCTATACACGTATGTGTAACGCTCTACTTTTATTTCGATTATATTTCATAATGTTTTTTCTACTGCTTTCTGTTTCAGCTCGCATGGAGGAAGAAAGGGGTGCATCGAATGCTCAAATTCTTTGGTCAGCTTGCCAAGCCTTGGCTCGAGCTGTTAAATCAGCGCCAGCAGGTGCGCCCGTAGAGGAAGCCATCAGGCCTCTGGAACCGGAAATCAAGGCCGTCACCAAAGCAGCACGTAAGCATTCCAATATATTTTCAAATAATCTACGTTGCTTTACCCGTGTCGCGATCGTGATCTGATACTAGTATACTTCGAATGGATTAAAATGGAATTCCTTTGAATCGGGGTTACTGAACGTGATACTGAAACGTGACGTAATTTGTGGTTTCGTGGGATTAGAGAACGGTTCGTAGCCGATGATGTTAGCAAACCGGTAGATCTGCCGATCTGCAATGAACAAGAGAATAAAAATTCCACACAAAGATCATGTCTTTTTGCGGTAGAAGTCAGGAAGAAAGATTACAACTAACGACGGAACTAATCTCAAAACTTTACAATATTATAGAATTAATTTTATAATTTTACACTTGGGTAGAATTTGATGATCTACCTAACAACCTGTTTGTTCATCTAACCATCGTTTTTTTTTTTTTTCGTAAAAATGGTAAAAATCCCAACGATCAGTGATCTTCTACGTTCTATATGACTATGATATAGCGCGATATAGTACGCTGGTTTCTCTTGAGTAAGCAGAATTAGTATCGCCGTATATAGCCCCGCTATGCGTAAGAGTTTTCGCCCCTTAAACATGAATATGTAAACGCGAAAAAGGAAACACGTTCCCTTGTGAATCGTGAGTGGAGAATTTCATAAAAAACAGAGTTGATCAGTTTGTCTCTCGATAGTTTCAAAAGAACAATTACCACGTTGTTTTCTGTTTTTTTCACCGCGGTGCCGATATTACGGCACAAGTATCGAACGGCCACCGAACGAATAAATTTTCTGGCCATTTGTCACGCATTTTCCATGTGCCGAACAAAATTTCGCAAAATTTCGTAATATTGCAAAGTAATGTATGTTGTATGTCGGTAGAAGCAACGCCATCTGGTGTAATGCGATTTGTTAAAGAGGAATCGGGGTAGGGGAGTGAGTGTGTCAACGTTGTCCGATGTTAATTAATTTTCCAGTGGAAATTTCAGTTTGAAATATCGGTGAAATAAGGGCGGTAATTTCGCGCTCTTTTAACAGTTAACCTAACCCCCTTTCTCCCCCTGCGCGCTTTTAATTTCTGTTAATTACGCGAATAAACTGGCTTTAAATCTTTTCTCTTTAAATCTCGATAATTTCTAAAAATTCTATTCCGAAGAGAAGCATAGAAGAACTATGGTTAGTTCTTCTATGACGTGTTGACTGACTGCTACCATAGATGTACATGTTTCACCTGTAACCTGTAGTATTCAGTATTTATAATACATCACGTTACAACGAAAGTGGTTTACGTTTCATAATGTTCACCAGTTATTCGCAGTTATTTGCAGTTTTTCGATTGACGATATGTATTTCGCTTTAATAATTCCAACATTTACAATCGCCTCGCGTCATCACGCCTCTAACGACAACCTTCTAGCTCCATTCAGTTTTAATTTCATTTAATATATTAATTTTCATATATTAATTTTCAGTGGCCGAGTTACTTTTGCTTGATTCAAGTTTAGCTGTTTAACGCTATAGTTGTGAATTCCTACAATGTCACGAGTTTACGAGTTGCCTTAATTGTTTTATTATCTGTTCGTGAATATAGGCAGGGGGTGATTTAGCGATTACTCTCAACGACGTTAGCCGCCTTTCCTAAACATATCCGACTTCTCTCGCCGATACCAGCACGAGACGTTAAACGCAGGAAATATTAAACAAATAATTTCTCGTATAGAATTCGAAATATTAATCGCATTGGTTAACGATCGATCGTTTTTTTCAGTTTTCAGAAACAAATGTATTATTTTCGAGAAATTCGTTAATAGGTTTGTTGATTCTGTTTCGTTCTGCCAGCCAAAGAGGATCCTTTGGTACAAGCAGCGATTCAAGGCATTCCAGAGGAGGCTGCGAAGAGGGGAGTGTTCCCGGAAGACGTACTTCGTGCAAGGTTCCTCAAGGTAATTTCACATTGACTTTTGTCATTATCGTGTCAAAATTTCAAGTGGCTACGAATATGTTCAAAATACAGCTAACTGTAGAAGCAACGCTTTATTCAACCCTTGTAAACTCTTTACCACTTGTTTGTCCAAAGTTTGTCCTAAGAAGACTACATAATAACTTTGAAAAATACAAGACATTGCATAAACTCTGAGAACATAGTTGGCCGTCGCGTTTTGCAATTTCGTAACATCTTTTGCAACATTGCTTGTTTCGCTGGTCGCTGGTTGTTACCGCTTACCGTTCTGTACGATCGTATCACGATCTTACGCGGATTTCTACAGTTAACACCTTTGTCGGTCAAATGTTCGTAGGGTGAAATTTTCCAAATTGTTCATTTCTGTGAAAACTGCCTCTCGTTATCGCCTTTAACGATCTAAAATACCGACGATAAAATACATTCAGATAAAAAATTTTGCAGTTCGGATGCTACTATCCTTTCTTTTTATTTCAATGGATTTTCGGTGATGGCTGGTCGATCCAAGGATTACAAAGTTTATGATAAGGAGTTATTCGAGGAACAGGACAAATTTATGGCCTACCGTTTTTACGTTTCAGGTGGAAGAGATGGCCAGACGATTAGCCATGGTACCCGAGGAAGGTGCTGCACTGCCTGTCTATTTCCTTAGTTATCTTCAAAGCTACTTGATGATTAAGAACGCCAAGCCCATTCCCCAAAGTGAGATCGAGGACAAGCCGATCGATGCGAGCAATCTTAACACATTCGACATTCTTCATCGGGCCAGGTAGGTACCTTTTCCGACTTGAATTTTGTTTTACCGTTAGTCATCGAACTGATAGTTATTTATATTGTTTGTTTTTTATTTATTTGCAATATATGTGTGCGCGTATGCGCGTATGTATATGCATGTATCGTATAATATAGAAATAAATATTTTAATTATTGGTAGATAAAATGTAAATGAAAATAAAGTCAACTTAGCAACAGAACGATTTTTCGTGGATTTAACTTATTTTTGAAAAATTATTCTTCATTTTCGCTTAAATATGTTGAAGAAATAACGCGACCCGAAGAAATATTACACTAACCGTTTGATCACGATTTCACTCGTAGTTTGTAGCGCGTTAACGAGTTCATCCAAAATATAACTGATATTTTATCTTCGTTGTGTCTTTGTATTCTTTTACTCACTGATGATCGATGATACGATCTTTGGGCAAGACAAAGTTTTGCGCTGAGAACTTTCATTCAAACTTATATATCGTTCAAATCCTCTCAATGATTCGTTTTTTAATTATTTAAATCATTTTAGTTAGAATAGAATTATGAAATAGAAAATTAGAGTACGTTTTAAGTGTATATTGAAAGCCCTATTAGAACCAATAGGAATCCATAGGAATCCAATGTATGGTAGTAAAGTTAATCGTTGTAAAAGCGTATCGAGGCAGTTTCTATGAATGGTTGTTAACGCGGAATCACAGTAGAAGCGTAATTACAGTGTCGAATATGATTGTGAAAATCGGGTCGCGTCTGCTAATTAGCAGATGAAGAGAATTGCTGTGGAAGGAACGAGCGAGCAACTCTGGCCAAACAGGGAAATTAATTTTCCGGCCCGTGTTTATCAACATCGCGTTCAATCGCGTTGTCGTTGTTTCTTCTTGGCGCGGCGACTGCGATGCGATTTGATGACGATGGGGCGGTATTGTCGTCGACCCTTTGTTCACCGACACGTTCTACACTTTGTTACACCGTTTGCCATCCTCTCTGGCCACGGGCTGAAACGTGGCGACCGATGCTCGAACAACGAATTCGTCTTTATATATCGTACTTTCCACCGGATTATAAATTATAAAAGCATTCTTGCTTTGAAAATTTCTTGCCGGTATATATGAAATTCTTGTTGAAATAAGTTATAAGAGATTTTTTATTTTAGGCAAGATTTTCGAATAGAATAATATTAAGTGAAACTGTAATATTATTACACTATATATATATTATATTTTTGTTTTTCCTGTTTCACTTGAATTCGTATTACACACGTCCGCAAATCACAGAACAATCCTTTTCCATTTTCTGTATCCTCCTTTTTTCATATATATATATATATATATATATATATATATATATATATATATTGCATTTAAGAAAGAGGAGCGAATTTGAAAGATTTCTCGAGCAACACTTTCTCAACCTGTTTGGCGATGAATTTCGTTGATTAAAACGAATCGAGTATTTCTTATCTTTTAATCGCGCGTATCTAAAATATATTTATAAATAAGTATTAAACAAGACAAATAATACTAGGAAATATTCTGAAATTGCACATCGTAAGTGGCCATTATTATCTTATTTGAACTAGAAACGAGAAACTAAATGTATAAATACATATGTATTGGCGTTCCTCAACAGCTTAAAACTATTCTCTGAAAGAGTAGTTAATCATTTATAATGAATAATTGCTTCTCTTCAGGCAGTCTATTCTAGTCGTTCGTATGAGAATTTCGTGATTAAATTTTTGGTCGAATTTGTTCACTTCGCGGAACGAACGAACGAACCGAAAATAATTCAAGATAATTAGAAAACGAGTAGTTTGACGAGAATTACATGGAATAATTCAGGGATTTCTCGTGAATTATGTAGGATATGTAAGAAAGAGGACCTTTTTGTAACGCGAGGGAAACTCTTGTTTCTTGGTTTGCGATATCAGCATTAAGGCTCGTTTGTTCTCATGTCGCAATGCCATACAATATCGCTGTGCAACATTAACGATACGAGCTCGTGGTTGCTGTTCCGCGGTTTTCACAGGTCTTTCACATAAACTAAACCATAATAAAACAGCCACGCGATTGCGAATAGCACCACACGGCAATTTCTCAATTTTATGTTAGAAATTTGAGAAGCAAACGAGTTGTGATACGAGTTGTGACATTTATAAAGTTTAAAGGATGTATAGAATTGTTCTCTTGTGTATTTCTTTAAACGTTCTAAACGATTTCCAAACAATTTCGTTCCCGTTTCCCGATTTCCCGCAACTTTGAATCTTTCAAATAAATTGTTCGAAATAATTGGAGAATCACGTACGCGATACAGGCTTCTTTAACAAATTCATTACTTCTTTTAGCATTGTCGGCCTAGTAATTGATAAAATTATAGTAATTGTTGGTAACAGTATCGGAAATTGAAGTTCAACGTCCGGCGAAGATCGCTGGACGCTGCTCGAATTTTACTCCCGATACTTTTTTCGCCTTTCTCGCGTCTTGCAAGACATGCTCGTCTCTTTCTCTACTTCTTTACTTGTTAGAATATTTTTGTTTTTCCTGTTCCACTTGAATTCGTATTACACACGTCCGCAAATCACAGAACAATCCTTTTCCATTTTCTGTATCCTCCTTTTTTCATACATGCGATCCAATCTCCCCAACTCTCATTGAAATTCTATCGGAAAGCCTATTAAGCCAAAACCAATCACAGGTTCTTCTTCCATTTTTATGTAACGATATCCATGACGAAACAGAGCTCGATCGTGGCGCGCGCCGATTAATCGATGCGCGTGGTGAAGTTCTTGGAGAACGATCGACGACACAACCGTTACATCAACCCCTGGCCTGGAAATGGAAATGGAAATGGAAATGGAAATGGAAATGGAAATGAGCGATTCGTCCTCGAGTTCGGCTGCGTTCCAAGAGTGAATGACGCGTCACACGCGATTAACCGTCATAGTTGCGAGCTTTTGGTGAGAGATGCTTGTTATCAATGGAGCGATTTCAACTCGCCTGCTTCAACCTTTAAATTTGTGGATAAAGGAAGTTGAAGTGCTTGAAACGTGACGTAACGAACGAGATATTTAAAGAAATGTCGAGTATCCTCCGAGCATCTACAGGGTGCGCCGTTAGAATCCGGACAAAAGAAGTTTTGTGCAGAAAGTTGTTTATTTAAGTCAATACACAAAAACACATGAAAATGTTGTTATATCTCATTTAAAGGGTCCTTGCTGAGAACTTTTATTCTATGTAACCACCCTCTGCCTCTATGACCTGCTCTATTCTTGCTCTAAAGCGCGAGCACGCTGACTTCAACTGGTCGCGTTTAATTGTCGCGAATTCTGACTCGATAGCAGCTCGTAGGGAGTTGACGTTGGGGTGCCTGCATTTATTAGTTTGTCTCTCGATAACGCCCCACACGTAATAGTCCAATGGGTTTAGGTCGGGACTGTTAGGAGGCCAGAAATCTTTCGACCAAAACATGTCCACATTGTCAGAGAGCCAATTTTGAACAAGATGACTTGTGTGAGCAGGTGCGCCATCTTGTTGAAATAAATACGGCCTTCCAGAAGCCGTAATTTCCATCCACGGCTTTATTACTGTCTTCAGGACCTCCAAATAAACCTCCTTTGTGATTCTTTCGCCTTTTTGGAAGAAGTGCGGAGGCATGACGTCGCCCTCACTTGAGACAACGCTGAACTTTTCTCGCCGGAGAAGGAGAACCCTTCTCGAACCACTCTGAGGCTGCGTATCTCTTAGCAATGTCGTATACCGTCGATCTTGGGTAGCTAAAGAATTTTATAATTTCGACCGGCGTTCTCCCGGCGCGAAGACTTTCTATAATCGCCGCTCTTCTATCGTATTCCGGGTTTTGCTTAACGAGTTCTGTCATTTTGAGGTTATAGAAGACTTATTGACATATTTAACTAACTTCAGAGTCAATCAGCACAAACATCTGAATTCTAATATGGTGGGAACTACAAATTGAATTCTGTCCGAATTCTAACGGCGCACCCTGTATATCCACAGATGCTTGATAATCCAGGTTTTGCTTATCTTGAGCGATCTACCTCGTTTGCGTGAAATTCCGATTCTTCGAAGCATTCTTTATATTTTTCTCTTAATAAAGTAAGCTATATTTGTTGGAAACGAAGCTACGTAACGTAATACAGGTACTACGGAGGATACAGAGGGGTGAAAGAGGCTGATCTAAAGTTGCAGTTTAGCCATTAGCCAGGCAATTTGGTCGAATATTGGTTCGAAATTCGAAAAGAAGTTTTTCGAGACGAGCGCAATCCCCGGTTTCCGCCTAGTACGCTTTTACATCTATGACTCGTTTGTTGATCGGTGCCCCTCGCCTCCCATCTCCCAGCGATATTGTCAGATATCAGACTCCGATCTCCTTCGTCTTATTTCGATTCTGTTTGTTCGATCCAGATGAATTTTATAAACTTTGATGGTAAAAATGAAACGTACGTGGCAATGTTTGAGATATTAAACCGACGCAATGTTTATTGAAATGAAAAGTAAAGTCTAGTTGGTATAGTAGCAGGTGTAGTTTTACTATAGAAAATTGTGTTATACATATATGTAACGAAATAATATTACGAATGTGAATCGCAATATGTATTTGCAGCTGTTAACAAAATTATCCAGTTAACTAGACATTTCTCTAATATGGAATGGATCTTAATATATAAATAAATATAAATATAAATTTAGAATTTTACTGACGAATTAATTCGTCCTTCGCGATTAACAGATTGATTAACAGCTGTGGAATCTTTGCTTTCAGATATTGGCTCGATCGTGGGGACTTTAAGATGACTCTCCGCTACATGAACCTCTTGAAAGGGGCGTCGAGATCCATCGCCAGAGACTGGATGAACGAAACTAGGATCCTTCTGGAGACTCAGCAGGCGGTGGACACGCTATTGGCGTATGCTGGTGCTATAGGTCTAGTATTCCTCGGCGCTGGAGATTCGAAGGTCAGTCGAAACGATTAGACTAAAACAAAAGCAACAAAAGAGAATAATAGAGAACGAGAGACATCTTGTCTAGGGCAAATTTTTGTATAGTTTCAAATAGAATTCTGTCAAAGTGTCGCGAAAATGTATTCAGTTTTCTCGGTGAAATTTCGCTTTCGACGGATTTCACATAAAAAGAAGAAAAAAAGAAAAAAAGAAAAAAAAGAAAAAAAAATGCCAAATTCAAATTCAAGGTGACACTCCGAGCAATGTATTTTTGATTTTTTATAAACATTGATTGGAAGATACTACTTAAATATACTGGGATTGTTTAACAAAATTCTCGAACTGTGTTATTTATGATTTCCGGTGCATCTTCTGTTTTTTCGATATTTTTCGATTTTTTCGATCGGATTAAAAAGAAAAAAGAGACTCGCATCGGAAGCTTTGACACTTTGCTTTGATAATTTTGTGGATCGAGTATAGCTCGAGTATAATCTGTTGGAACTTCATCGATACGAATTTTTCGAATAGTGTATTAAAATCGTCAATAAAAATAGCCTTATTTTATCCGTCGAAGATTAATCATCGTTATTCTTATTCCCTCCTCTCATAATTTACTTAATAAACTTGTTTTTTTCTTTCAACGTTCTTTATCTTTGAATATTTGTATTTAAGGGAAACTTTAGCATGAAATTAAAACACAATATACACGCATATACCTATTAACCCCTTGTCTTGTAGCTAGACTCTGGATGATTACGTATTTGTAGGAAACGTGCAACAAATATATAGTATACAACGTATGAGAAATTGCATAAAAACGTATTATAGAAAATCCAAAGTTAGAACTCTTCGACTAAAATGACTGTATTTAACGAACGAAACAAATCTTCGCTTAGATTCTATTCCTTTAATAATTTTTTTAATAATTCACCATGATACGAACAAAGATATTGCATAAACGTCCACAGATTGCTTATAAGTGTTGAAACTGTTATATAGCGATTGTATATTATAGATGGAAAAAAAGTTATAATTTCAATTCAACAAAGATGTAATGTAATGTCGTGTTCGTTAGAGTAACTTTCAACTCGAATCTCAGTTTCTAGTTTTTAAATTATGAATAATATTTCAATATTTTCATACAATTTGATATAATATCTTCTTATTATTACAACAGTGAACGGCTAAAATTTTCGTAAGTACGAAAAAGTTTATAAGGCAAAGGATTAAAGAAAAGGACTCTTTCATACTTTCCTTCAACTTGGGAAACTTGTTTAACGATAGAAAAACACGATTGGGCGAGCCAAGCGAGCCGAAGCAGGGTAGAACGTAACAGGGTTGATCGTTCCAGTGGTGTGTTACACGAACCCTTGATTTACAATACTGTTCGATAAATACATACTATAATAATACTATTACTAATAAATTGTTAAATAAATAAAAAGACGAGAAAATCGCGATACGAAGAAAAGTGTTCGTATGGAGGGTTGAGAATCCTATAGTGTTTTAAGCTCACCCAGTTTCGTTCGATCATACTTTTAACAGCTGAAATACCTTATCAAAATCTCGACATGGATACATCGTTATGATTTTCAGCCCAACATACGTGTATGTATAACGCGAAAGACAAAACACAAATTTCACCCCTGGAAAGGTTGACCGCCCTCTTCTTACAGCGTTAACAGTATGATTCACGATTTTTTGCTTGCAGTAAAAAGAAAGAGCAAAGGGCTGGCAAAATCGACAGAAATCGATACGACTTCCGCCGGCCAGAATGCTCTCGTCCCTTCTTGAATTCTCGCGTCAAACCGCCGATACCGAAACCGACCACGAATAAACAGTGAGAGATCTAAAACGAACTAAAATTGAAAAAAAAGCCGTTCCAAAGAAACAAACGATCGAAAGCTTCACGAAATCGAAAAAAAAAAAGGAAAGAAAGCAAAAAAAACAAAACAAAACTGAAAATGCGATACGAAAGACAAAAATAAGAAAAATATGAAAAAAAAAAAAAATAAAAACAGGGGAAACGTTGACACTGGAGAACGTTCCTTTCGTTGTTGTTCGAAGTGTTCCAGCAAGCCTCGCCTGGAAAAAGCCGTGGACGACCGACAAAGGAGGAGAATGCTCGCGTGGAAACGTCGTCGAAGAAGAAGAATTCTCGCGCGGAAACGTCGTCAAAGAAGGCTGAGGACACGTGGATGGACGTACAACAGCGTTCAGACTGCTATCGATCGTATTCTCGGATGGAAACTGTGGAAAGATGGGAAAAAGACATCTGGGATTTCTGGGAATGCAAAACTAGCGAAATTTCAGGTTTCTTTGCAGTTAGACTCAAGCTGGAACAACGAGGAGACAGGCAAAAGGATCCTTCTGCTGCAGAGAGATTCGTAGAATACCACCTCTTACGATTTAACGAATTTTTAAAATCTGTATTTCCCGCAAGAACCTTTTTACCAAATTTCTTGGATAAAAAATTACCATTTACCAGCATTGCGATGTACGAATATTTAATCAATAGTATCATACGATATTTTCACGAATGAGAAACGAAAAGCATGAAATTTTTGCCGAATACATTCTGTATTTTCTTTGGCTATAAATTACTGTATAACGATTAAGAGAAATATTGTTATTGTTGTTGTTGTCGTTGTTATTATCATTATCATTACTATCACTGTCGCTATCATTATTATTGTTTTGATATACATATATATTGTTCTGTTTAACATTAATATACGATTGATATCAAAGTGTTCAACAGAAATAGGGATAAGACAATTAGAGTGTAGCAGAAGATGCGAGTTTCCCAACATTTCGAACGAACAAACGGAAGTGTCAAGTCGAAGATACGTTGCTGTTTCCTGTGAAACGTTTCTTAAAAAAAAAAAAAAAAGGAAAAAAGAAATAAATAAAAATAAATAAATGAATAAATAAATGAATAAATAAAGCATAAAATGGAAGAAACAAGGAGAACTATTAAAAAATTTTAGGAAGGAGGTTATCTGTCTTAACATAGGGAAATATGAAATCTGCACGGTGGAAAGTTATCTGCAGGATTAAAACGTTTTATTTCGCGTTTCCGTTGGTTAATCCCAGATTTATCACATACCCACCATCTGGGGCACCGCTCGTTTCAGACAAAGAACCAGAGAACTTTGAAAAAGTTGGCGAGCTCGTGCCGTTGCCACAAAATCTGATGAAAATCTGCTCGTTTCAGACAACATTGTAGGCGTTTCGCGACGATCGATGTGCGAAAATCTTAAACAAGCGAAAGTAGACTTTTTAAGTTGGAAAAGGAAAAACGTTGGGTGGTGTGCAAAATATTCAGGTATTCGAAATTTATTCATCTTATTAGCGTTTAAATTGTATATGGTAATTAAATTGTTTATAAATATTTTATTTAGCAACGTCTATGCCGTCTGAAAGAATTGTTGCTGTTATCTCTTAACTTTAAATCAAATAACAGAATAAATGTCCGAAAAAACGAAAAATCCATGCAATACTTGGAATAATCCTCGAACATGAAAGAACTTTAAACCAGGTGTCTACCCTTTTTGGAACGAGTCACTAACGGGACTTGTCGAAGAGGGAGATTTTTCCTACTTTTCACTCTCTCTCTCTCTCTCTCTCTCTCTCTCTCCCTCTCTCTCGCCCATTTCTTCCTTTTCTTTCGTTTGTCCGTTTTTAGTAGAGTTTGAGAGAGCTCATTTGCTCCACGTGTCATGCTTCAGAATGGAACACCGAAGAGAACATGTTGCTTCTTCTGTGCTTCTCCTTTGCCTGTTGATGATGAAGCGTTTAGGTTAGTCGAATAGTTAAATAGGCGCACAGTTACTTGAATAAAGCTTGTTCCTACTTAGAATTGGCAAAGCAGAATGAGAATGATTCACAGAATTTGACGATAACAAAGTCTATCAGCGACAGAGGGTGAAATATCTCTGGTACGTCTTGAGTGATGAGTCGGGATCGAACGAAGAAACGAGACAAACGGGAGTAAATCACGTATTGTGAATGGCATGTACACTTTTGTAAAAAAAGTTTAATTGCATCGATGTGAAGCGATTATCAAGCCGAGCAATAAATGGTGTTCGTCATTGATTACTGTGTATTTGAATTGTAAATAGAACTTTGTAGAAACTGTACCTGCAACACCCTGTTTCCCTGTTAGTTTTAATTTTCAATCAAGTCTAGATTCTAGTTTCAGTTTGTTAGTTTAACGATCAGTTCGTTTATGATTATAAAGTTTATATGACAAATTGCGATACGAATGAAGGAAACAGATGTATAAAATAAATACAGATTCTACGTACGTAAGTTGGAATTGAAACTATGTAGTTTTAATGCCAGTTTTCAGATTTAAATATGAAATAACAAACATAACATTCTTATCCGTTGATGACGTTGACGTTGACGTTGACGTTGACGTTGATTATAAGAAGAGGATCGGAAATAAAGATTAAATCTCAAACTTATAAAATTCGATTGAAATTTTAAATCACAAATATATAAAATTCAACCCAAATTTCAAAACTATGAAATTCAGATGAAAAGATCTAGGATATTCTGTAGTGTCTGCAACAAGCATAAAAACTTACATGATGGAGCATAAGGAAATATCATATTTGCGGTGGAAGCTTATTGTTTGCGATGTATAAGCGTGATTTTTTTTTAGACACCCTAAATTTTGTTTCCGAAACATCTATACATTTATATCTGGAATTATCTACCAGGTAGAAAGATAAGACGATTCCGTTTCTTAATAGTCGCTTTATTATTTAATCGTTTATCAAAACAAATTCTATAAACTAAAAATGTGTGTGTATCCTCATATCTATATATGCATATATATCGTAGAATAGAATCATCCTCTTGCTCTGAATCCTTTGGGACTCGTTCTTTGTCAAAGTTTATGGTTGTGATTAATCCACAGGGGGTGGTAATCGTTGACGACACTTATTAAAGAATCGGTACGCTCTGTGAGATCGTTTGTGACAACAGAGCGTACAAATTCTAAAATAAATAACGTAACACAGTTGAATTTCGAAAAACTGCAACTAGATATGCAGCCGTTTTTAAACAAACTCTGAGAATCTCTTTCAAGTGCCGATGCAAGTCTTTCAATATAAAATATTTACAATATATAATATCATTTCCAGTCTGATTTTCTATGTTTTCAGTCTGTGCACGACAAATCCACCGTTTAAGAAGGAAAAGGTGCGTTGCGATATGAAACGTTCAACAGGATTTACAATAAAACGGACGGGAATCTGTTGCACGATAGCGCAAATAAACGACTTATTTTGTTAAAGCTAGAGTACAAGCAGACAATTTAATAAGTGTATACATTTATTACTCGATATAGGATATGCGTTTAAAAAATATCGCCTAAATAACTTTGATAAATGGTTAAAGTATACATATTTATTGAATATTTCAACATACTTGGTTATGGTTTGATCGTACTTGGCTGTATCTCTGTGTATATCTCAAAGTGCTTCTATAACGACTAAAAAGTTCGGATCCGCGTCGTTTTTTTCATTCTAGTCGCAATTTACTTAAAACTTGTATTGTTCTTATCTTTTGTTATTTCTTTCTTTTGTTGCAAATAGTTCCGGAAGGTTCGAAACTTTCTGGTTATTCGATCCTAATAATAATAATAATAATAATAATAATAATAATAATAATAATAATAATATCTACTTGCACCCTGGTACTTGAATCACTGAAATACAATATACATAAGTAGAACAGCTGTTCTATACCCCGACCTTCTACGCGAAATCCAATCTTGTCTTTACTCTACCACGTAATTTCTACAACGACTAGATAAAGGCTACGTAATTGTAAAAAGCATATTCTTTGAAATGATTGAGACCAGCTACCCAACGGATGATTCCTCCGCGACACAGTTCTCTGCTTTTAACATATAGTTACACGTTTTTGTGTTGGTGGTGGAACGTTTCTACAAATTTAATCAAGCACTCGATGCGGTCTTGTAATTGGCAGAAATCTCGACCGCGAGTACGCGGTCCACCGGAAGCTCGTGAAAAGTGTGCGGTTGGTCGAGCTTCTACGTCTACCTCGTTCCTTGCGTCGAGGTTTGGGAACCAGCAGTTGTAGTCGACCAAACTATGTATTTCCATAGAGAAGGGAAATACCAAGTATTATTTCATTGCAACGCGAGCGATATGGCTGTGCAGTGTGTGCAGCTAATTTATAATAATATAAATAATATAATGAATATAAAACGATCGTTATCCTTGATACGATTGTTGTGTGGTCAGCCGCGGACGGGACGATCGCGGTACATGCGTAAAATTTGTATAAACATCGTTTATACCTGCTACTATATTTATACTTGTTACTTATTTACGGAAGCAAAGAATTCGAGAAAACGTTAGTCATTTCTACTCTATGGAAAATTTTCGATATGATGTCAATTGGGTTTTAACGCGAGTAGGTAAATGGTCTCTTTCGCTTGTACGAACTAACCTGCTGCTCGTGTATTACTTCGACTTGGACTGATCACCTAATATCGTTCGTGCAAGGAGATTTGTTCGCGCGCGGGAATATTTCGCTTGATTTTTCATTGTCCGTAACTAGAAAACAAAGCCGGAAACGCAGTGTTTCTATTCTCGACTTTCATTTTACTTTAGCTTCAAGAGTCACTCCTTAAATTTTGTTACATCTGCAGCCAAACACCCTGTATATATCCATTCGATGAGCCAGCTTGACCACTTTGCTTTTTCCGCTTTTGACTACTTTTGACGACCACTTTTGACTCTCTTGCTCTTTCGTTTCAAAAATTTCGAAGACTGTGAAATCCTTCCACGATAATTAATAAAATGAAAAATAACACAAGAATAAAATTCTTTCACTCGAAGCCACCGCCGCATAAATCGCACATCGCTTTAAATAATAAATCGTCGAAATGCACACTAGTAAGAATTTATCGTTCACCGTAAAGACCAAATGATATACTTTTCGCTTTCTAGTCTCACACTCTATTTCGTCTCTTACCACCAACTTTCTAAATCAGTACAGGAAGAAAAAAGAGAAGACGACAGTACGAGCTTATTCATTCAGCGAAGCGAACGAATAAAGTTTTGCGCAACTCTCCTTAACTTTCTAACCCTCTGATCTCGCATTTCCCTTCGTCCCTCCTCTTTGCGCATACTCTTTAAATTAAGGAACGAAAAAATAGGAAGTAAAAAAGGACAATTGTCTTATTTAGACGTATGTTTTTTTTTTTTTTTATCGGTTTTGTCTCTCACGAACCTCTTTAATAACGTACCTATCAAAACAGTGCTGGAAGCGAATGTAAAATGTCACGCTGCTGTACGTTGAAACCTCGTAACATCTATACTCGCAGCCCCAAACAACTTTTTCTCGCGAAAATCTAGTGTCCATGTGCGCACGACGGTCTTCGTTTGCGCGACACGCATTTCCTCGATTTCAGGCGCAGGCTTGTCTTTTTTTTCTAATTTCTCGTTTACTCGTTGAACTCTGCCAAATTATTAAGAGCTTGGAACGATGTTAGATTTATTATCGTTACAGAGACTCCCTCGTTGGATATAGTAAAATCTTACACGCTAAAGAAGTCGCCTAGAATTATCGTGATATGGCGTCGCAACTCGTTAATTTATTGTTCGAAAGCATTTCATCGATCTCGTTCTCTCTTCTCTTCTTCGATGACTCATTCCGTCCTTTCCTTCTCACAATCCTTTCTCTATTGTATACGTATAACAATACGAAATGATTCGAGGTAGAGATCATTAAAAATCTATGTTTATTCTACTACCTTTGATTTTTCTTAACCCTTTCGTGGGCACAAAATTTCCTTCGACTCTACTAATTTTTGTAAGAAAGCAACAATTTCAGTACCAAGCATCGTATTCAATAAAATATATTCTATGTTTGTTTTCATTGATTCGTCTCTCTTTTTTTCTACCATTGCTTACGAATAAGGTTCCTTTGTACCATCCGTTAGAAACAAGGATGGTAAATATCATCAGCAGTGCCGAATATATTTTATTAAATTCATATTTGTACTAAAATTGGATTTTCCGTTTTCTACGATGGTTTACGCATTTGGTTTAGCAGCATAGAGGAAGAGGGAAATTTATTTTCAACTATTTTCGCCGCCTATGAAAGGGTTAAGTTCATATATCATGCACGCGTGTATCGTACGTCCGCGTGGAAGATGGAGGTTCGAGCCACAACGATCGTGAATCTACGCGTAACATCACTTTGCGTTATAAAAATACATGGATAAAGTGTAAGCGATGCTTGAACTGGTAATCCACGACGATTGTGGCCGTAATGCGAACATTCTTTCTTTACTTCAAAATATCATTGAATCAGGATATTCGTACTCGAATTTCTCTTGCGTCTCTGACGAAACATCTTTCTTAATTAATTATCAAATCGATAACTCGTGTAGCTTTTCGTATTTCAAGCCTGAAGCGCCTTATTGCTATCGGATTTAAACAGTGGAAGCTTCAACGAGTGGTTCGTGTCGTCGTGTCGTTGTTAAGTTCAATTCGTGACCGTGCCTTTCGTTATACTAATCATAAGTACCAGAATATTAATTATATACATGCATGTATATAATTAACTATGTATATATAAGAATAGTTGGGCAGAAGGATATGGTGCGAATATCGGAATAATGACGAATATCGCGACGTGACAACGTTTGACAAATTCCTAACATTTGTACCATATCGCATGATACCGTGACTTGACAAATTTCCAATGCCGATATCACTATCATCGGATCTCGTCAGACGAGAAATTTTTATTTCAAATTCCATTCCATTCTGCGCTAACTTTTCCACCTTTAGTTCTTTTTGTCGTGTACATGTTACACTACTTCTCCGTTATATCCATTATCTATTCAAATTCGCAAATTTCCATTGCAGTACATAATGGCAGTACCAAACCCAAACTTAATCTAACTTTCTCGTCGCGAATGAAATAACGTTTCATCAAAAACCCGCGACTAGATAAATCGGTTTACTTGCGTTATCTTCCTAAAGAAATCGAATAATTTAAATATTTACTTTACGCTTCACAGTCTCACGTTGCTATATCTACCTCGAAACATTCGCCCAACAATAACAACAACGTTAATCGATCGGTCGACATCCATGACGGGAAACAGATTAAGCGTTAAGTATCGTTTACGCTACACCTCGAGCTAAGTCTCACTTTAGATAAATCGTCTCTTGGTCTAATTTCAGAAGAACAGATATGTAATCGCTAGTAAATTTCTGACGCGCTACGTTCGTGATTTTTTTTTTTTTTTTTAGATTTTTTAATTTTTCTTTGCACTTGTTCGCGAAACTGGTAGATTACCATTTCCTCTATAGTTTTGTGACTCGCTTGGCTTACTCTTACCGGCTAATAGTACTACTATAAATAGTACTACGTTCATACTGTTTAGGAATTTTCAGACGTTGGTCAGTGGAGAGAAGAGAACGGATGCGCTCGTTTCAATCTCGATCTCGATCGTGTGACCGAATTCTGTTTTTTAAAAATGATGACAATTGAAAATAAGTGGCACTTTGTTTCTTACTTAATTTGTAAAATTATTAAAAAAATCGCGAGCATGACGGTTTACCATTTAATAAAAAGAAAAAAAGAACTTGATAGAGAAGGAAAATTTATTCTATTTTTAATTTGATTTAAATTTGTAAAACCTAGAGAGAGAGAGAGAGAGCATTGGATATGCGATCGGGTGCTTCAGTGGTAGAACGGAACTGAAAATTATCTCGTGCGACAATCGCTACTCTCGTAAATCTCTACTCTTGGTAATCGATTCGTTGTTAGACGAATGATCTGTTAATCGACGGACCCTGCGAGCAGCATGAAAATAGAAAATTGTGGAAAAATTGAAACTGTTGATTGAGAAGCTACTCCTTGAATTTAAAATCTCACGAGACTCTACAGGGTGATTTCCTGGTAGATTTAATTTGACAAGAAAGGAAAAGAAGAAGAAGAATAGAAAAAAGAAAGAAAGATATGATGTAGAGAGAATCGAAACGGGGCAATGCGCTGTCTCCTCACGCCAACCAATAACGTACACGTAGTTTGTTTTAATATCTCACGCGTGCGTTCGTTAATTACAATTATTAAGGCTACTTCAAAGCGGTTACAAGTTACAATACGGTAGTAGTAATAATCGACAAACTTTCCATTCAATTTCGCCGCCTATCGGTCTTTATCTCTGTTATGTATATATGTGTATGTATATATGCATATATACATATACATATATATATATACACATATATATATATATATATATATATACACACACGCGCGCGCGCGCGCGCATACACATGCATATATGCATAATTCAGTTTATGTATAATCGGTGTAATGTTTCCTGTTTAGTGTCGTTAATCTTTAGTAATGGTAATAGTTAATCGTAATAGTAGTGATTAGTAGTAATTAGTAGCAATATAGTAATAATAATTCACGATAATAATAATAATAAACCAATAATAATAATAGTATTAATAATCCATAATAATAACGTTATCATTATTATCCTCACTGTTCCTCGTTAAACTGTTGTCTGTATGTAGGTTACGTAATATACATTGTATGTATATTCACGCGGGTTCGATTTCTCTTCTTCCGCGGTTCCTATCTTTCTCCTCTTTCAACTTTTATCGCGTTGTTTACCCGCAAACCGTCGACCTTCTCTCGTTCTTAAATCTTACGATCTATAGAAAGATGGATCGACCACGAACGATCCAGCCACTTTGGGAATCCCTTTGTCTTCGCGCTCTGTTCTTTTCTGTTTCCGATTTTACGTTTGGCGCTCATTCGCCATCGAGATCACGGGCACGAGTTTCTTGTGGTCCGACATATTTTGCCTCGAGATCGCGGTGACCGTCCTTGCTCGACTGGAATCGACAGTCGTCGCCATTGTATTTAGCTTAATATTTCTTTTGTTTGTCTGGTTGAGAAAAAGGATAGGACGAACGTCCTATGGAAGATCGGAAGGAGCGACTCGAAGAACATACTCGGGGTATCGGGAAAGGTTCAGCGAAGAAACAAAAAAGCGGCCGTCACGAAGGAAAATGTGGAATAATAAGCTTGGTAAATGGAAGAAGTTGAGGAGCCAAATGGAAAACCGATTCGTAAAATGAGCAGGATTCTGAGGCAATGAAGAAATGGAAAATCGATTATCGAGAATCAAGGGAAAAGTCTTTTAAGGCGAGAAGCGGAGAAGTAAAGCTTCGCGGCGAACAAAGAATACGGAGAGGGAGTAATTTTTCATTGAAAACGAAGAAAAGATCATCGTTCTTGTTAAATACAGAATGCCGAGTAAAATTCGCTTTCGACAGAGAGATCTACCGTACTCTTCGAGCCTCGCAATCGACATACGATGAAAAAGGAAAACTACTAAAAGTCGAAGTAAAAAATTGAACGATGAATAATTATAAATTATAATATGTGCAGAGATTAGATAAATCAAATACAATGTAAACATTTAATTTATTAAGGCGGCTATATCCGATGCAAGTATAAACGTGGTATAATTTATCTTTTTCATGTTTAACAAAAATGAAACGCTGATAAACAACTTCTTTTCTAAGATTGTTGTATTATTTTATATGTGTACGTATTTATACATACATACGTACATGCATACGTACATATACATGTATATAAAAAAAATTTTCAATATTCTCAGGCTATTTTTTATAGATTTAAGTTCATTCTTTCCTCTAGGTCTATCAACGGGTTTAGATTTGTATTTTCAGTAGATTCGATCGATACGCTTTTAAATATCGTTTATTTGAAAAATAAAAGTCTTCTATGCGATAGAGGGATTTGCTTGTTTAATCCCCAAATGAAACCTATAACGATTAGTCGATTAAATAATAAAAATTCTATAAATAAAAGAATTATATTTAATCGTGAATCGTGAATCTAAATGGTGAGTTTGGGATAACTCGGTTTGATCAGTTAAGAAGTTGAAAAATTATTCCACGATACTAAGAAATGTTCAAAACGAGTACATAATACGAATAAGACATCGATGTACAAAGTCCCGAAGAATACCATTTCATTGGTTTAACTCAAGTTTGAACGGACGCCTGACTGAAGAAATCCGACGCTCGTAATGACGACGCGACGCAACCGCGAACGGAAAGTCAAGGAAACACAGCGATGGAATGGAAAGTTTTGGAATAAATCGAATTGAAGGATCAATAGCGAAGATGTTGGAGGCGAGCATCAGCGTAACTCTTCTTCTAAGAGTGTAGATGCAATGGTAATGAATATTCGATTTGTTTCGCAAGGGCATAATAGTTGCGTCAACAGAATTATTATATAAAGTAATTTACGAGGCGCCAATAATAATTACGGTGCTAAATATTTGAAAACTTAGAATATACGTTTAATTTATATAAAAATATGCATTTAGTTTGAGAATATGTTGGAAATGTTTCGGCCGGGGAAAAGAACACCCGCGTAACAGTTCCTAGGAGAAGAAAGAGAATTGAACTTTTTCGCAATCGGCCTTATTTGTAGAACGAGATAAAAGTATTTTAAATGGCTAATATAATAAATTTAAGCTGAATAAGATCGTTCGCGAATGGTTCTAGAAAACAAAGACCGAACAATTGAAAGGAAAAGAATCATGTTACTACTTATATTTGAATTATTTTTAACCACAAGAAACGATAGCACTTGCTTGTTTATGTTTCGTTGTTGTTTGTACATGAATTTGTTCGAACCGAGTATTATACTAGCGAAACCATGTTCATTAGCAAATACGGTTATTATACACCGATAGATATTTCTTTCAACAAAGAAAAGATAAATTGCTCCGGGATAAAAGAAGAGAAAATGAACGAGAATAAAAGTCAGGAAAGATTTTCCATTCTTTTAATAAAATTATCCTAAATGATTCTCATTGTTCCAATTTCGTGACTAAAATCAATTTATAATGAAAAAGAAGAAGAAGAAGAAGGAGGAGAGATAAGTGGAAACGGGGATAAGAAAAATCGATTAGGATAGGAACGTGATATCGATCGGCGACGGCTATCGATTGGTCGGCGTCCAATCGGCAAGAGGGCCAGGACAATAATCGACGATAATCGGTTAGCGCTGCGATTCTCGCGTTACAGGGATCCCGTTGCTTCCATTCGCGGTCTCTTGGTCGCCGGAAACGACGTATTAGCCACGAAGCATCAGGGCCGCCATCGTGATCGCAAGCATCGTCAAGCAGCTGTTAGATACGAACGATGGAGCTGAGTTGCAACCGTCTTCCTGACAACAGTACGTCCTCGTGCTCCAGGCCTCTGAAACAGTACGATTTATTCTTTATTCCATTTCCAAGAATTGTCACGCGATCGAGCTTCATAATAATTAGTATCGAGGAATTAGTTTGTTTTGCCCGATCATCGAATCTTCCAATATTGGACACCACACGGATTTTAGATTTTAGATTCAAAATTTTAGACTATATTTTTTTGAGAATTTTAGACGAAATTATCTGAACGCTTGCTACAATAATTAGACTAAATTTCCTTTGTTCTACTACGTATAGTAACATTCCAGAATATAAGAAGCTATCAATCGAGGAGGGAGGGGGTGAACAATGATGTTATTAATATATTTATTGTCAGCACAACGTAATTTATATCATTAACCATGATATTAACCAACATAAAATCAGTTGTTGGACTAGTGCGATTAAATATAGTTGGTTGCTAGATAAAGTCACTGCTTTTATCATCGTTCGAATAAACCATCGTAAAAGGCGCGTACAGTAACGGAAGAAATAGAAGGAGCGGTTTCGTGAATGAAAGCGTTCACGCATCGCCAGAAGATAAGGTAATTTCTTCTAATATGAAAGAACCTTTCTCCCCCCTCTACGCCATTGAGAAGTAAGTAAGTAATGAGAAACTTGTTAAAAGTAGGCCAGAGGGACGAGAAAAGTTATTGAAACAAAAGAGGGGTAGAAGACCTCGTTAAGAAGGAAGGTTCATCGGCGAAAGGATTTCCGTTTAACGTTTACTCCGATCGAATCGTGGAGAAAAGCTCAACGAATATCAATTTATAGAGGAAAGGAAAGAAAAGGAAAGAAAAGAAAAGAAAAGAAAAAAGATAAAGGGGCGGGAGATAGACGGAAATAAAAGATAGGAAGAGGAAAAAGAGAAGCGTATTGAAAGTCTGAAATGGCGTTCTTCTGTCTATTCGAGGAATTCTTTGTTTTCCGTTCCGAGTATGGGAGAACTGTTTCTGGCAGCCGTTTCGCCAGCACAGCTGGTAAACAAGAATAAAAATCGACGACGATATTTAGCGTAGTAAAAGTGGCGTAAAAATTCGTCAAAATTCTTCCGTGAAAGGTAGATGAACGAGAAGGACGAAGAGCGGTCGCGGCATTATACGAGAGCCTATTCGGAAATGTTGTTGTTTCGCAACTAAACCTCTGCCAACTTGAAAATAAAAACTAAGATAAAAGTGGAAAATACACGTACAGGATAAAACAGATTGTAGCGAAAGGGGTGAAAATAAAGCTGTATATTCGAAGCTAACCAGACAACAAAGCTGTCACACAGAGGTAGGCCAGAGGATCTGGCGAAACAGGATTTCCGGCAGGGTTGAGTGCATCGACGCGAACGCTCCGTTTCAACATTTTCACTATTTTAACGCACTAGCCGATTGCAAATTTACAAAAGTATAGGCCGGAATTTCAATTTGAAATCGTCTCATTTACACTTGATCGCGTTACTCGAATCTTTTCCAACGACTCGTTTCTTTTTTTCTCTCGTTCGTTCGAGATGTCCAAAGCTGCTCAACTTTTTCCTGGCAGACATTCGACGCTCTATTTTATTGGGATATTGACGGGTGAATGTCACTTACCCCATCGATAGCCGATTCCATGTTTTTCAAGACCATTGCTCCAGTTGTCTGACTCTTAATTCTTATTGCTTTCCATTGCATTTTTTCGCATGATGCGATCGATCGATTTGAATTCCGATTAAGACTCGTTTGAAGTTCGTTTATCGATTAGTTATGTGTCCACGTTAGAACATTTTCTTTTATTCTATGCAACATCATTGTTGCGATAAATGATAATCTCTATAGATTGAAAATTATTAGAGCTTCGATTTGATACGATACAACGATCCAGGTTTAAAATGTTATGAATACGTCGCGTCGTTGCGATATCTTGGAATAATAATAATAATAATAATAATAATAATAATAATAATAATAATAACAACAACAACAACAACAACAACAACGATAACAGAGAATGAAAATGTTGCGACGCGTTCGCAAGCCCCCAGGGATTCATTTTCGTTGCCGGAAAGCTGTTTCAAAAAGACGACTTTTTAACGATAGATTAATCTATTTAGCGGCTTCTCCGTTGAGAATTTATCCATCACTCGTATACGTTCGTTGATTCAGCCTCGTCTACACTGACAGACACTGTCTGCATATATCGTCCGCCGACAGTCGACGAAAGACGTATCGAGACTGTCTGCAGACAATGCGATTTGTTCACTAGAAATGTACCGGATAGCCGGATATACCTCGGTGTCGATGAGTTAAGGATATGCGAAGAAAAGTACTTAAACGTTTGTAAATCCTGGCTTTTAAACGATAAATAAATACATGCGTCCACAAAAAAGAAAAGCAAAAGCAAAATGAAGTCGACTTTTGTTCGATTTCCGAACGATTCTTTGCGATGGATCTTTACGATAAGAAAAATTCTGTGAATTTGTAGCAATTTCGAGAAGCAGCCGGGTATTTTCAAACTTTCTACTTTCGCCTCTCCTTGCCTCGATAACGAATGACATCGCACAAATCGCATAATGGATGTAAGTAGAATGGAAAAATTGGTAACACGAATGTTAGAATTGGTTGGCTTAAAGAAATTGATTAACACGATTGGGAAACTCGATAGACGGATATAAATGAAAAAATGTAATGTTATTATCACAAACGTAAAATTTTTAGTACGACGTTAAATTTATGGACCTTTTATTTATTTAACTGTAAGATGCTATACGTCCTGTTCATTCTAATCTAAGATTTCAAAGGAGATAAGAATTCTTGAATAACGAGCATATAATCCTTAGGAATATAGACTAACATGCAGTACTTACGTATGCGTTAAAGATTGATAATTCTAGTATTAAAGTTAAAGCTAAGACTTTTCTTCTTACGATTGGATCGCAGTAATAGATCGCGATGAACTAGTAACGGGGATGCAACTCACCCTTCTCTGTGCACATTGGTACGCAGTCTCGAACTGTCGAGCCCTCGCTGACATATTTCTGAAAGAAATAAGACAAATTACTCGATTAATTACTTTTGTACGGTTTAAGATTTTTTTTTAGAAAATAAATAATAGAGAAGTGGATAGCGATTGACGGTATAAAAATTGTTTATTGCACTGTACTAGATGATCGTATTGTAAAAGTTTTAAAAGTGTAAAGGATTAAAATAATTTATCTAGCCGTATTTCGATTTACAAAATCGATAAAAACGAACCGAGCCTTTTGCATAGCGCCTTATGTGTATGCGTATGTGTATGTAACCATATATTGGAAAAATGATCAAGAGACATCTAAACGACTGATCGACACGACAGATGTGTGTTAGAGCGATCATAAACCATGGTATGAAATTTCTATCTTGCTTTCACGTGGAAAGTGTTGATAAAGAATATGTTGATTATTCGGTATCGTGGTTGGGAAAATTGTTAAGTTGAGAACAATTTTTCCCAATATATGTACATATGTATCTTCTGTCGTTTCTTCATTTGGAGAGCGGAGATTCAAATTTATCGCGTAGATTTTGGTCTATGAAGAACGAAGATCGATATTTGGCGGTTAAATATGGTTTAACGTCGCGACAGGACGTGCCGAAGAATCAATCGAGTTTAGCGACTCGCAATAATACAGAAAAAATACCCACTTTATTTTCTGATTAAGTGGCCGATTCTCGTTGACTCCGTTTCAGCGATCTTATTCCGCTCGAGTCGAGCTGTAATTTCCTTGGTTCTCTTTTTTCATGTGAAATTATAGTACGGTGCGCGGATTACCCTTACTATTTCCAAACTTTACTACACAGATCGTCTTTTACGTTATTCCAGAATCGAGAAACGATTAATCGTTATTTAAGTGCTCGGTTGATTTATTCACTGTTTCTTCTTATTACTGTCTACGATTAAAAAAAAAAGAAAAGAAAAAAATATTCAGACCAACGTTACATATCCGAAACTATATAAATGTCGATATCCAGATAGATGTACAGAAGCAGACATTCAGAAATTCCGATATACGAAAAAGCGATTTACCGGGGAAAGATGTTTGACGAATTCGCGCGAAGACGGCACGCCGGTATAAGAGGGGCAGAGGAGAGAAAGGAAGAGTTTAATTTTTACGGGAAGAGGATAGAATCTTTCAACTCGGTAGTGTTCGTATGATTAAAATTTCGTCGTTCGTGTCTGCGCGGATAAAAATTTCGCTCGATATATTAATGACGTACAAGTTAATGAAACTGGTACGTGTACATGAAACTTGTCACTAACTTAAGATAAAATCGTTACAGTTACCGACGTTGTACGATTAAAAATAATAATTGATCATGTATTAGTAACTATAACTTAATAACTTACGATTAGTAGCAATCTTAACTTTCGCCCTACATTTTCTACACTTCTCACAGTTAAAATAAAATTTATCAATATACGTATGTGTTACTAAAAACCGCGATGGAAAATCCCGAAATTTCATACTTGCGTCATATTTTTACAACGACTGTCGTCGACATGAATAATGTATAGGTAAATACAGTGCGAGAAGCAAGAATATTACGGAATTAATCGTAAGTAACCCCGGTAGACAATCAGAGGCCAGTCTGGCTCCAATATAAATTCAAATTTCGCCGAATTCATTGTGCTCCTTTCCACGGAGGCGACCGATTACGAGTTAATCCTCTTCCAATCTCTGTACTGGAAAATTCGATTTCGTTTTAAAAAACACACACACACGATACTAGCCCTACTTTTAAATTCAATCGATTAAGTTTTTCATCGAAAATAACGAAAAAGACATTGCAGGAGATGAATTCTAGATACTCTAAATAATTTAAACTTTGACACGTATGTATATACACGGGAATATTTTAGTATATTTGCTCTTTTTTTATTCAAATTGTCCTAAAAACGGACGAGTCTAAAAATTAAAATAAACAGTATTCATATTTGTCATATTTATCGTTTCAACCTTGAAATTTTTCCGCTATAATTTTATTTGATTTTCACGTTTGATTTTCCGTCTAACATGAATTTCTTAATGACGATAGACTTTGAAATTTTCTATCCAAAATTACGACTAAAATGACGGATACAAGCTCTTTCTTTCTGTTCCTTTTGTTTCTTTTGCACGCGCCTAAGTACGTACTTATCGTGGATCGAGGCATAATTCAGGAGTACGAGCTACAAACAACCACGAATATCGACTGTCGTTTGCGTCGATAGATAACATAACACAACACTGGCAAATGCACGTAAACGTATTATCGAGTATGACTGGTTATAGTTGCGACATTTTCCGCGTGGCATTTGACGCTCCAAATTATTATAGATTCTCTCTTACCGGACTTCTTATGAAATACATGGATAGAAACGCATGTATTAAGCGCGAAATATACCTGCTTCTTCTTCTTCTTCTTTGAAGAATTTACCAAAAATTTCGCTGGAAAATCGATTCACAAATATTAATTGTAATGTAAAAATTGTGAAAAGTAGGGGAAATTTGTCCCAATTAGAGTTGCTTTAGCGGAATGGAAACACACTGTGCATAGAATTTAGTATAACAGCAGCGTCTTGAACTCGCCTTTTATCCGTATCATCGAGACACACTGTTAGCTAGCATGGCGGTGTTCGCTTCCGTAGAATGGAAATTGGATGCGGAACGAGATTTATAAAAATCGTTATTCGGATTAATTTAAGGTTAATCTTCGGGTAGATGGTTGCATTATTGCAAATGCAAATAAGAATAAACAAGGGAAACAGAGACTAAAATTGTATGAAATAGATACGTGTAAAAAAAGATATTTTTTCAGTGTCGTTATATAATAAATAATCTTCGATTACCAAATCGAATCGATAAACCAAATTTTCCCAGCAAATTAAACCCAGCAATAATTGTTTCGCAAGAAAAATTCTACAAGTCTTCCCCTAAATTTTGAATATAATATTTTGAAATTTGCAATTGTATCGTTACCTTCGCATCGTTCTATCGAATTTCATTTCTAACCGATGATGCGTCACCCGTTGAATACCTTTTACCGTTCAAGGAACGACCAGGATATCGCGAATCACGGCGATCGAACGACGTATAACAGGATGTCGCTGATTGACAGTAGTTTACGATGGCTCGATATTCGTCCACGCCAGTAGTTAATGACTGACAGTGGCAGATAGCGGTAACAGGCTGTCGATAGTCCTAACACCGCGACCTGATACCGCTCGAAGATATCCGATCGTTCGTGGGAGATGGACAAATTTCATCGACGTAAAATTATCGACCGCTGGAAATTTGTATAAAAATGTAATTTGTAGAAAAAACGCACGGTTTTGACTCATAAAAGTATTTCAACGGTTACGATAAACAAATTGTACGTATACATATATCGTATAAAAGTGTATATTAAAGTTCGTATGCTTGCACGGATACTAAAGTAGTAGCGAGAGAGGCATCTATTGTAATTTTATTGGTAAAATTTGAAATCGATTTGAAAATGTACACGTCGCGTACCTAGGTTAGAAAAATACTTTTGCGAATGGCTCGTAAGATCAGAGCGAAATTTTATTTCCATAGGAGATAAGATTAGGTTATTAAATAGTCGAAAATTATAGTTGTATTTCTGAAATAAAAGAAGTGAAAAAGTAGTAGTAAAATTCACGAGACGGTCGGTAATTGCATTGCTGAAAATAAAACCACCCTTGATATCGAAAATTCTCAACCCCTGGGAATTAAAAATTAAACGAACAAACGTAGCTGGAATAATCCCTTACCCGGTGAAATTCTAAAAAGCGATATAAAAACTAAAGGACAGCCCCAAGATATTTTACTCCTCTTTTAACTTGTCACGGCAAAATTTTCTAGTTAGAAAAAGAATTACGTATCTCGGAAGATGGGTTTTAGATGTGTCCCAGCAAAGTTTAACCGAACTCGAAGTTTCGAAGCGTCGTTCATCGACAACAAGGCTGGTTCTCCGCCTCTTAACCGGAGACTGTACTTCGACATACACGCTGATCCAATTGCATCGCGGAACTGCGAGCATCTCTGTTTGCTGGTTAAAGCGTGCTGGCTGGAGAGGAAATCCTGGTGTCGCGTCGCTACGCATACGAACAATGTCTATCGAAATCAGCAGTTGGGGATGGGGGACAAGGGTGAGGAAACGTAAATACGTTGCGTTAGTCTTGAATCGAACAACCGTGCTACTGACAACGTTCGTAGAGAAGCTGTCTGCTTTTTTTCTAATTTTCAGGTCGATTTAACCCTTTAACTACAGCGCAATATACAATAAATATACTGTACACATATGTAAAGCTATAATTCGTATGATTTAGTGAAAAGAAATATGAAAAGAATATGCGCGCGCGCGTGTGAATGTACTTTGGAACACTATATAAATTAAGAACTGCTACTAAATTTTCATTCGTATAATAATTACAGATTAAATTAAGTTGGAGGCACAGGCGCGCGCGGACACGCACTGGTGCTTAGCATTTACGGCAGTAATTATAAACGCGTAGCACGCGTTTGTTTCGTCGTTAAAAGCTTTGAACGAAGTCGATGTGTAGTCGACGTTCTATCGTATCGTATCGTATCGTATCGTATCGTATCGTATCGTATCGTATCGTATCGTGTCGTTGGTGTCTAACGCAGAGCATTGGAAATACGCAAGTGGCTCCCAGAGTCCACGTGCTTGATTGTCTGTGGCTAATCCATCGATCTTCGTTTCGAGAGACAAGTTGTCGAAAGATGGATGAAAAGGGCTTTCAGGGGACGGAATCGATTAGCCAAAGTTTCTTGAATAAAAATTAACAAGTTATGAGAAAGATAACCTTTGGGGATTCTAATGTGAAAATTAATGTGATGCTTTCTTTTGACAACAGCGACTCTAGTTGTTCGTTTTTATTGAAAATTAATTTTAAGTTACTTCTTAATTTTATTTTAGGACTCTGCTATGGATCGTAGATTATTTTAGAAGACAACAAGTTTCTGACAATCGAATTTAAACGAATGATATTCGCCTGTAAAGAAATTTTACGAACGAAAGGCTTGATGGAAGAATGGCAAACGATATAGGTTGGGTAGAGATATACTTTCGTCTGATGTAAGTAATACGAAAGAATCGTACGATACTGGTTGAAGTTGGGTAGTACAGAATCGGAAAATGAAGGGAAACATCGTTTCGCCTTTCAGCGAGCCATTCGTCTACCGGTGGGAACGATCGACACGGATACGTTTGAAACACAAGCAACGGAGACATTTGGGGGCAACAGAAAGCAGATTCTTTTGTGGTGGAATCGATGCAGTCGTTGGAGTGCCGAATATGGTCAAAGTAGCCGTCGTCCGACATTTCCCAACGGCTACAAGCTTTTTCTACTTAACAAACAACGAAACACGATATCTCAGGGCTTTTTCCAAGACCTTGAGGAAATTTGAGAAGAACAAAGTATCGCTGCTCTGACACCTCTACCGTGTGTCTTTTAACACGAGCATCAATTTTTTTTGGAGAAAAGGTTCCATCCAGATCGGAGCCGGACCCTGTCCGTGGCCCTCTTTTGTTAGAAAACTTGTCAAAAAGCTCTTCCGACCTTCAAACGGATCGCGTCGAGGTGACGCGATCTAAATGTTTTATGCATTAAAACGTGAGAAGTGGAACGTGGAAAAACTGGAAAAGCTGCGCATCACGTAGCTTTCATACGCTATCGCCTCTCTTTTTTCTTGCTTGCTTTTTCTCTTTTTCTTCCCCAACGCCGTCGCAAACAGACTGCCATACCAGCAAATAAAGTTTTCTGCTTGTTTGCTCCACTCTTTTCAATTTATCGTATTCAGTGTAGAAATCATATTCTATCTGCTTGTACTGTTTGATTCATTGGATTTCTTACATTTTACATCTTCGGATAAATGCTTGGAACAACTTGGTCACTGAGAGGTGCTCTCACTCTGTCAGGTGACGAATCGTTTTAAACATCTCCTTTTAAGAGCCAACAGCTGTAGCAATATCTTTTGTCAATTCGTTAATATCGAGTTTGATCGTTTCCTATATCGGCCAGAGTCCGATTGAGAATTTTGAGATTGAATAGACAGAGATTGCGGTGTCACCGCAAAGCAGCTGTATCGCTCAAGAAAGCGATCGACGGTCACGTTGATTAAACGCGGTCACCGTTTATTTATTTTCAAGCTGTGGAAATCTGGAAAATTTACTTTTATCCGCTTTATTTGCCATTGAATTGTTAATCTTTTATGGATGTTTAACGTGTCAGTGTTCCATCTGGTTGTATTTTATCGTAGGACCATCTGTCCTGGTTTTCCTTGTTCCATCGGGAACGAATCAGACAGAAGTCGGCAGAAGTGCGACGGCTCTTTCGATCGTTACCGTCGGGAACCGTTGCTATCGATTCTTGGTTACACGATACATCGTGATCCTCTTCACGTTGTTCGACCGGATAAAAGTCGGTCAGTATCTGCGACGCGCGAATACAGGCTGCGGTTTACTCGTATGTACGATCACTGTCACCGACAATCACATCACATTGAATCAACATCGAAATTTATATTTCGCTACCTCTCATTCAGATCGATACTTTCCAAACGGTAGTATCACAATTTGCGTGTATCGCGTGTATCGCGTGTATCGCGTGTATCGCGTGTATCGCGTGTATCGATGATTTATACGTAGCTCCGAAATTTACAGATTCTTAGATTTTACGATTTCGCAGAATTCTGATTCGGATAAATCGTGTAGATGAAATATTTGTTAATATTAACGAATTCTTATTTGGAATATTTCTTAACTGCATCATTTCGAAATATTTTAATACGCGAGATTACTCAAACCGGAGAACTATCTCTAATTGGAACCTTTTGACCGAAAAATGTCAAATAAAGAGAGTTTGAAAATGGGACGGCTCGCAACCAAAACAGCGAGAAGCTATCTAAATCGAGCGTAGCTGGTTTGAAACGTTCGCAACTTGTTACCGTTTTCGTTTTTAAAGAGCCATCTATTCGTCCTCTCCACCGTAGAACGTATCACTCAAAGTAGCAACAGAATTCCCAAACAACGGAAATCCCGCTTTCCAAATCGAATCTAACTCGCCGCCAATTCTATCGCGCAACTAAACGATCTGACGGTCCTATGGCAGATCGGCTAAATCTATTCACACGGCGGACAGTCATCCCGTTGCTGTCGCAAAATGTTAATTAATACCAGGCAAACGCACCGGTGGCAGTAATTCGAAGGCCACGTCAGAATATCCAACGGTATGATATGATAATGCAGTTACGGGGACGCCGATCTAGCCGGAAGGCAGTGCGCGACTGGGAATTGATAGAGTCGAACGAGATGGCCCGTTAATTCATCGGGATTGTACCTCCTTCAAGGACGATCCTGGCAAGGATTGCGATTGCGAGACACGTGCCCGAACACGATAAACAGATTACGCGATTCGATTAAGTGTCTCGAGGTCGTTTAGTTGAGAGATGGAGTCGACAGCAATTTCCAATTACAGTTTTTTGGTTCAATTTATCGTAAAGTTAGAACAAGCGTACACCGAGTCAGGATTTCTGGGCTGGGAAGCTAAAATAAAGAACATAACCGTCTACTTGTTTGTTAATCGACAAAAGTATGAAATATTGATAGAAATGAAGAAATTTATTATACAAGAAGAAAGTAGTGAAATTTCTCTGTCTGTATCAAACATTTTCCATTATCTCGAAATAATTCCACAAGATCCGCTTCTTAAGAAACAAGTTGAAATGTTTTTCAGCCTCGCAACGACAAAAAGAGAACGTCTCTGCACTTTTTGTACAGCGTTCCTACTTGTACAGCGTCTGGAGACACTTTGTTCCTCGACAAATACACGAAACAGAGCCACGACTTGGAAACAACCACGATTATCCGCAATTAACGATCGCGATTTGAGACTCGGTACGCTGTTCTACTTCCCGCTTCGGTCTTCGCTTTCCCAGTTCATTGAAAGTCTCTTGAAACTATAATTTCCCTTTCTTTTTCTTCTTTTCTGTAAACCTCAAACTTTTAGTTGTAATATTTAATTTATAAATCGATACACAGAATTGTCCACTTGACTCGGAACCCGAGCTAGCCGGAACATACGAGAATGACAAATGTAGACAAATCAGTAAGCTTGCCATTGCGGTCAAATGTCGTTCGCTGTTTAAGAGCTGCTGCTAAAATTTGTCGCTCGCAATTTGCTCGCTGCTCGCTAAACGGCAACATCCAACAAAATATATATATATTGAAAGTTGATCTTAAATTTCGGTTTTTAGCGTAGGCCACGAAAACTCGTGTTCTTCGTTGATTGACATCATTCAAATTGATCAAATCCTCCAAGTTTTTCCCATTACCAAAAAAAAAAAAAAAAAAAAAAAAAAAGAAAAAGAAAAAGAAAAACAGGAAAAGAAGAAAAAAAGTTCCTTTCCCCTCCTCTTATTATTATATTATTATATTAGGCGATGTATAACAAATTTAATTAAATGCTGTTTGGAATAGAAGATGAGACAAATGTTTACTTACAATGCACCATTCGGCCGTGGGTAAACACTCCTTTAGATGCATGTGAGCGGTATAATTGATGCACGGCGTGATGCTACCGACTCCCTCGTTGTACTGTCCGCATTTATAACATTTGAGACTGTGTGTCAGCCCTGAAACAATGCGAATTCTTTGGTGAAATAAATTTCAAACGATCCTTTGTTCAATGGTAAAATGGTAACATTGATAAAACGAATGCCGATGCTGTGAAACCTCTGGTTAAAATTATTTATACAAGAAAATTCACTATTATCCTATCGTTAGCGAATACGATATTCTTACTACGACAATATTACGAAATAAATATAGGGAAATAGTTCTCTTCATTTCCCTATATTTGTCATAGTTAAAAAATGTTGAAGGGTCTGTTAATGAGAAATTTGAAAGAAACGTAATACGTAGTAACAGCAGAATCGGCTAAAAATAGTTCTATTTTCAAAGTTGTTGAACCGAACCTTGAAACGAAACTTCCAACATGATTTTAACACACAAGTTGTGATAAGAATGCTAGTACGAACAATAAAAGTAATAATATAATAAGAGTGGCTTTGAAAAATGTGGGGGAAAGTAGTATAACAAACGACGACTAAACTTGGAAAAGACGTTAAAAGAACAGAAAGTACACTAAAGAAAAATATTATCGAACAGATACTAAATACGTACGTACCTATAATTGCCATAATTTGACATTTTTCTCATTTGACAAAGAATCTACGAATTTCTGCGCAATTGGTACGGGTCAATTAGAATCTTTTAATTAGTACAAGCGCGACGGAGGATCAAAGCAGCTCCGTGCGATAGAACTAAATCACGAACTCGGTAAATCGAGTGTATCGCATCTTTCCACGTCGCGTCGCGTCGCGTCGTCCAGGGTAACCCGTTCTACGGAAGATTGCTTGCGAAAGTAGAAATTACAGACCCGTTTCCGCTTTGAAGTCGAAGGGGCCGCGAAACTTTTCAACCTGCCTCTATGACGAGCTTTGAACTTTGGAACGCCAAGAGGCAGCGACACTCTCGATAGAATTCTCCACGCTGCACCGGGCAAGCTGACAAAATCGGAGAAGATACTGGCAAACGCGTTCGAAATTCTTTCAATTTGATAAAAATTCCATCGCAAATTCGAAATATTCGTACATTTGAACACTCGGAGAACCTAAACGAGTCGATAGTTTAATCTATGAAAACAAAGATAGAGGTGTAAAATAACGTGAAAATAACAGAGTGGAAATATTTTCCATTCCCGTGCAACGAACTTGGGACAACTTAAAACTTCAAAGTAGCCATTCTGAAACGAAAAAGTTTCGAGTAAGAATGGAAAGAACCGTTCGCCGACGTTCCGAGGCGTCGACGCGCGTTCAACGTGTAAGAAGTTGTTTGGAGCTGCGGAAACGCGTTCTTATCCCGTCCAGAGGAACACGATACACAACCACGAAACAATACAGGCCGTGCAAGTGGGTTTCCAAAGTTTCTATCGTCCCACGGCCCACCCCGTCGATGTTCGAAGATTCGCGAAACTTCCGCTAACGTATCCGGCGAGGATAGTTTCTAGATTCTGATCTAAAACAGGCCCAACTATCTACAGTTGCTATCAAGAGTTTTCGTCTAAGCTGTTGTTCTATTATATAACATTTTCATCGAAGACAACGGAAGAAATGTGACAAATAGCGCATCTCATTTCTTACGAAGCATTTAATTCTAAGATCGAATATTATCAAAATTCTCTTTATTTATTTTATTATGTTTTATTTGCTCCTTTGTGACCTAATTAGATGTCTGTTTTTAAGCGTCATAACGTTTGTTACAAGATCAACTGCAACGTTGAATTTCTACAAACTTTAGTTCGTTTAAACGATCTATTATCTTAAATAATTTCTTAAATAACTTCTGCCTTGAAGCATAATTTTTTACAACCTCGATCTTACATTTCAGCTCGCTTTCCCTAAATTTCCATACCTATACACCGCAAATATACAAAAAATATTTGATTGGAAATTGGAAAACACTGGCGAACGATAACGTTCGGTGACGGAACAAATATCCTCTGCTGTGCCAATTTTTCTATATATGTCACTCTGAGAACGCTGGAAATCATCCTCTTTCTTTATTCCCCCTGCTGTCACAACAGATATTTACACTGATAAATTTGCAGTTCTTTCGTAACTCGTAAATATATCATAATAACAACAAAATGACAATTGTTAATTTAAACGCGCGTTCTCGCATGTCGAACGATAAGATCCGATGGCAGCGATGGGAATCGCAGCGATACAGATGACATTTATGGCTATCATAAATCAGTTATTACAAACTGATTGAAACGCGCATAAGGTTCGCATTTATAGTATTGCTAACTAGTCACTTGGATCGGTTGTATCTGTACGTAGCCGTTTCTACGGAATAGGTATACACGTAGGGCAACTAAATTCGATGGATCCACAAATCTTCCACGAAACGAAAAGTATCGCGCTTTCTAAATAATCAAGTAAACTTGGCAGGTAGGTTTTCAAGATTTCTATCCCTCTGGTTTCGAGCGCGATATACGCGATAAATCGTAAAATGAACATTCGAATCGACTGGGTCAACTTTGTCAATGTTATTTTAAATGATACTTGGAAAAATTCGCGTCGCAAGGCTCGCGTAATGGCGTTTGCTCGGAGAAAACAAATAATCTGGGTAAAAAATAGGCAAATAAGGATGGGTAAAGGTGGATGCTATCACGAATGCAAGAATTTACGGCGACGGGAAATGAACGCGAACGTCGCTTCGTCCAAGTGATCGTTAAAAATACGCGTGAAAACAAAGCGTGGCGTGGAAGGGAGAAAAAAAGGAGGAAAAGAAAAAGAGCATGGGAGGAGGTAAATCAAGTGGCCACGAGAGGACGACAAGATATACTGGTCTGTCCGCTAGAAATTTACAAGCAATATTTTTCAGACTGGCGAGAGGGCGGAGGGAACTTTTGCTGTGACTTGTATCGCGAACCAAACTCGTTCCGCTTTTTCCTACGACTCCTACAACAAGCCTCTGCCGATTCTACGAAATACAATAATATTACACGCTACTCGCTAAATGGCGTATCTATCGATTATTATAGTGAGTTTGAAGGTTTCGTGTTACGTTAGAGTAGCAAGATGATAGAGTAGCATTTTCTCGTTTCTTGGAAATAAGTTTTCGTTGATTTAGAAAGTTGGAATTGATTTAGAGAATCGCGAACAAATCGAATTAAAACAGATCGTTTACCAATTATTATTACAATTATTTTAAATGTTTCGCGTTACCATGAATTTGAAATTGCCTATTCCTATTGTTGCAAATAAATTGTTCTCGAAAGTTTCGAATTATTTTCCAGAACAATGGACGATCGATGAACGTTCTGATAATCTAGACAGTTGGTTTAAGGTGTTCAATGCGACACGGAAAATGGAAGGAGGTCCTCGGTGGCGGAAATCGATATTCCTGTAACGTGTATTATTAGGCATGCATAGCGTTTATTCACGCGTCATGCGTAAGATAGTTTGATAATTATATTACGATGATATTTTGTTATAGCGAAAATGAGATTTAACGATCTTCTCCTTTTCACAATAAGTTTTTCATGCAAATGGATACGTGATTTTAAAGAATTTTGCATAAATCCAATAATAGCTTGATATTTGCCATGTACAATTTTTATATTACCGCGAAAAAGTAATTCATCTACGACGCTGTTTCGATAGATAATTCTCTTCGAACGTTTACACTTGCTTTAGAAAATTGTCAATGTCTTTTTGAATTTTCACACCATGATAAAAGAGTATCGAGGATAATTCCTTTTTAAACGAAGATGAAGCGTTGTTATATTTTAAATAGGAAGATGCCTTTAGTTAACTTTTATAGAACTGTTTGAGTATCTAGATGAAATTTCACCGACCTAAATCTTTGTTTACGCTAAACGGCAAACAGATTCAACGTCATAAATCCTGGGTCTCGAAATGGTGGAAACGAAACTAGTTTCCAACCGATACATCTGATAGAAGCAAGATCAAGAGCAAAGTTTCGTCCGTTGGATACTGTTCCATTGTTTATTGCCTGATTCGAACAAAGAACTAACTGGATTAAAAAAAAAAAAAAGAAGAAGAAAAGGGAAGAAAGAGGAAAAGAAGAGAGGAAAGTGAGAAAGAAAGCAGGAAAGAGCACGGCCTAAAATTTTGCTAATTTTAACATTACATAATTTTAATTCGGAAACAATTTTACAAGAAATAAGATAGAAAGGGATAGAAAAAGAATAACAAAAAGGAAATGATATATGATTTTAGTGATTATGGTAGATGTAGATGTAGATGTGGCAGTATTGAATTTGAAAGTATCGAAAAAAGTATCGAAATTGAAAGTAGATTACAGCAGTATTGAAATTTAAACGTAATAAATTTAAATTGGAGAAACGAGATACAAATAAAGTGAGATCGCTGGCAAATAATAAAATAGTTTGCGTTGTTTCAGATAAAATAACGTAGGTAACATGTTGATAATTCGTTAAGATTGTAAAATATAAATAAAAAGCTGTAATATATCGTAGGAATACGGTTGTGGAAAACTATGCAATATCTTTGCTGGAAAAGTTCGTTGGTGGCAGGAACGATTTGCGAGTAATTTAAGGTTGCCAAGTTAGACGACAAGGGGCATATGTACGTTTCCGAGGTACTCGAGGGAAAGTAAACGTGACGGCAAAATCCGTCGTAAGGAGGAAACGAGACCCGAGTGAGTTCTCTTGCGTCACGCGAAATCGTCACGTGTTCTCCTCGAGTCTCTCCCTTTCCAACGGGTTTTTCTTCGATTTTTCTCCTTTTCTTGAGCACGAAATAGCCTCCGTTTGATTAACGATAGAACAAAGTGTATAGAACATAACTTATAGTAGAAAAACGTTACTTACAGTAGCTCGCGAAGCTATTCGACGCCTATTTCTAGGCACCTTTTATCCATCTGTATGTATATAATTTATATGTATATTATGTTAAGGAGGTCGTAGGGGCGCAAAGTGGCCGTTGAGAGATGGCAACTCCCGGACGAAGGCTAGTCAAGTGGCACTTGTTCAGCCACAGATCCAGATTAGTCACGGCACTGCCATGCCGCGGGCAGACTACCGTTCTACTTGTCCCTGCTTCCGCCTGCTCGTGGGCCATCGTACGCTTCTTCACCTCCAAGCCACATTCTGTTTCAAGGATCCTCGTGTACCGAGTACTCTAGTGCTTAGCCAGCTAATTACCTATCTGGGCTATCTGAACTATCTGGCTTTGGTTTACTACGTGTTCCCGGTGTGCAGAGTGCGGCACCAGGTACCAGTCGTCGTGTATCCCGTTGAAATATCTTTCGTCGAACGAAAGTCATCGAACCAAGTGCAGAACGAACGGAAGGCAACTACTCTTGACACCGTTTAATCGTACGTGAGAAAAGCTTGACTTTGCCTGGGCATTTCGTCGTCCGATTGTCAACGATGTCCGACTATGGACCTTCTATTCCCCTGTGGCAATTTCGGCAATCTTCAAGGTCTTTGGATACGTTGTTCGAACGAAAGAAGCGATCGAATGGAACGGTACGGTAGATTATTCGTAGCAAGCGATTTGGTTAAATTATTTTCTATTCGAGTTACGGTGATGATTTTATGTAAGGATCGTTGGAAAAATCGGCGAAGAAATAAGAAGAGAGGAGAAGAAAATTGTTTCGATCGGAAATAATCGGCGGAACGCTTGGTACGCGGTATAATAATGCAATATGGTAAGTTTTCCTGACAACAAGACATCGTCGAAAGGAATGAAACGTTTGTGTTGGATGTCGGTCGTTGTGCCGTTTTTATGTCACGGATAATAATTCTTACCAAAACTACGAAGCACGAGTACGGGGTATTTGAAATTAAACTGTCCGCACTCTCTTAATTGCAGAAATAAACAATTTCTGAATTTAGCTGCAAACGTGTTGATAGATGTTGGCGAAAAACGAGCGCTACTTCATGAACTCGTAGAACAATTATAAGAGATTTCAAAAATAAATATTAATCCAATTGCGTCGATATAATGATAATAAACGATACACAATGTTATTATGAAATTTTAGAAACTGGCCATTTCGTAATTTAGCTATAAACGTGCAAATATCTTTGCGATTGTTGTTGGCCTCAATTTTTGAGAGAACCAACACGAATTCCACGTAAACAGTGGTAGAACAGGATGCCTGCCGCGATGGTGCATTGCACGCGCGCGCGATCACATGCTGATGCTCGTGGGGTCACATAGCAGTGCTGCATAGTGGTCATTGCGGTGGCGCGATGCTATGCGATGCTGCATGCACGACAGAGAACGGCGGACGACGACAGACAACGGCAGACAACGGCAGACAACGACGGACAACGACAGAGAACGACAGACTACGACGGAATCTAAGAATGGAATCCTTAATTGCTATTCTGGATTCCGCGAACGAGGAGACTTGGTACATTGCGGTCGATGAAATTTGCGGATTTGCGGATTTGCGGATCGTCGACGTCGACTCTTCGTCGCGTAAAGATGAGGCAAACGGAACGGAACGAAACGAAAGTAGCGAGATAGAAGGAGTGCAAGGATAAAGGTAAGATAGCAGTGGTGAGTAGAGTGAGAACGGGGACACGATTAAATCGACGATTTAAAATAGGGTTATTCGTCGGAGAAAGATGTGCAAAATAAGACATGGTGCAAACAAAGATTCCATTTAGCATTTGTTAAAGCAATTCTCTTCGTTTCACGAAAATTTCCATGAGAATTAGCACGTTCTCTACGGAGAGCTGGATGTTAATAATCTCGTTGGTTCAGCACGAGGCAAACATTGAAATTCATCGAGTCGAAATAATCGAGCTTCTCTACCTTTGGCTAAGCTTAACAAAATAACAATTCGTTTCGATGGGATAAGCGATCACGGTGTGTTCCGGCACAAGTAATTTGAATAAACGAGAACCGAGCGCGTTGTCCCGGCTTTTTCCGCCCGTCTCTGATTCCCTAACTGATTCTTCGGTTCTCTTAGATAAACCTCCGAGTTCTGTATAAAAGCGATAAAATACTTTCGCATTGGAGCGTTCCACCGAAGTATGCGTTTCAGAAAATCGCGCTGTACTTGGAAAAATACTTTGGCATAACATTTTCACCACAAACTCGAAATTAAATACAACGATTATTAAAGTCTCTTAAATATTATAATTTTACTTATAATCGATCGAAATTTTTCTGTGGTTCTTGGAATTGGTTTGCGCGTCTACACGTACCTTTGCTTCTAAATGACGGAAAATTTCTGTGAAATTGCAATTACTATATCCTACGCCACCTATTAATTTACTTATTTGCCTACCAGTTTATTTATAGTTCTAGTTGTACTAGTTTATGTAGTTCAAGGTTCAAATTGTTTGTTTACATCGTTGATTTGCTTGTTGTTGACATCCTACCTTGTTTATTCACATTGTTCCTTTACTTTGCATCACTTGTTTACTTACGCTGTTTATATCCTGATTACATTTTATAAAATATCCACTGGTATGTTTATCGCACCAGTCTGCTTTCTTTGCTTTCTTCATTCGCAAACAACCGCCACTGTTTTCGAAAGAAGCCACAATTTTCCGATAAAACTAACGAACCAATTCCCCCTATCATTTCCCTACTAACCACCAACGCAACGGCCTCAAAAAGGACGCAAACCTTTCAACAATTAAATAAATAAGTAAATTAACAGATGAACAAGTAAATAAATAAATAAATAAATAAAGAAAGAAAGAAAGAAAGAAAGAACAATAACCACCCCACGATGATTAACGAAAAGATGACACCAGAAAATTCGTCCATGATTCATCTGCAAATGTTCCTAGTAATCGTATCGACGTGAAAAAATTATGTATAAACGTCCGCAAGCAAAATTAAAGGAAAGGAAAAAGCAATAGACTCTATTACAAGGATTAACAAGAGAAAAAAGAAAAATAGGAATGGAATAAATAAAAAGTACCACGGCAACTTTTCCCTTTCTGCCGTCCATCGACTGACCGATACATTTTCATTCTTTGACGTTGCCTCGGAGCGGTTGTAAACAGGGCTGGCCATCCCCTCGCGTTGATTCATATTTCGAAATTGTATTGTCCACTCACTGGCGAGGGTTGGAAGCGGAGCAATGCGACGAAAGGCTGGTACAGTGTCCGAGAGAGTAGGAACGGGGGAAGAGATATTTTCCGCAAAACGGAGGTTGCTGGCTGGAGTGTAGAGGGTGCATTTACTATTCACCTATCTGGGTCAGTTTGCCCAACCCAGACGAGGGCTTCGCTGCGAAATCCTCGTCGTTCGGCACGGCCAAAGCCTCCACCCCTCGGTTTCGAGTCGCCGCCCCCGCGGTGACCCAACGACGTTTTTGTCCGCTAGCAAGAGTTGGTAGCCTTCGTGCTAATACAAGCTTCCGCCGAAATTTTCATCGGCCTAATCGTGTATGGATTACGTGGATGGTAAAGGGGCTGGCGACCAAAGGTGGGATCTTTGCGATGCCGAAGTCTTTTGTTCGACACGAAGGTTTGAGAGAGATTTGAGAGTAGAGTTTCAGAGTATGGGGAATCCTATGGTAGACTAAGAATGGTAGATAAGTAACTTTTTTTCCGGTTGAAAAATTTTGTTTCGTAGCAGACAAGTTTGTAGATCGACTATTTGGTTCGGAGAGATTTCAAACTTTTGGATACTATTTATTATTATTATTTCTTTTTTATTTATTTATTTATTTATTTTTTTAATTAGGAATCTCGTAACAGCATCCATCAGTTTATCGTAGAGTTTAGTTTACAAGGATGCGTTTCATCTTCTTTGTTATTTTAGTTGCGACGGTAATGATAGATAGCCTGTAGATCTATGAATTTCCGATAAGTACTTCGCTTTAGCATTTTTACAAAGAAAATCTGCCATGTGAAAAAAGAAGCGGTTGATTTTGATTCCTTCCGATAAGGATGGTACGAGGATGAAAAGTAGAATTCTCTGTGTAAATGCCGAGGGTAAAAGATCCTCTTTAAGATTGAAAGTCCTTGAAACTTCTTAAAATAAACCTTCTTAACTTTCATCTTTTTCATCGTTTGGAATTTTAGCATATAAATTTTAGTCAATACGACGATGTTATTGGTTTGAAATTGTGCAATATCGAGCGAATACATATGTAGAAAGATGATTAAACTGCAAAATAATACAAGAGAGTTGAGAGAATTTGTGCGTTGGAAAATTTCAAATTGTCAAATGTATACTGTTGGAATGCGCGTGCTAAAAATAATTACGAAGCTATGGCTGAATATTGAACGAACGTTTCATTCAGCTTTGAAATTATTCAGCGAATATCGAATCGACACGTAACGTTTCCAAATTATGAAAATGAAAGATTAAAGAGAACACTATTTCGCGAGATACTAAATGATTTCATTCTCCTGTATATATACATAATAATAGTAAGCAAAGAAGAAGACGATAATCCATTTGCAATGTATCGCTTTCGCGTACAATCTTCACAAATAATTATCCACTGTTATAAAAAGTATTTGATATTTACTATATATATATATATGCTCAAACTTTCAAAAACTATCCCTTTCGCAAACGGTCGAATTATCGAATAATTCCACCGAAGGGAAAACAAACTCTGTCGCGATCTTACAGTCGAGGAATTGCAGAAAAATAGGAATAATGAAATTCTTGACATTTGTTGTCGGAGACGAGGGGCTGAAATTCTTATTTGCGACCTTCGTGTGCTTCTCGGTTCTCGAAACGCATTGCTGACGTTTCAACAGCCGCGACCAAAGGAATAACTGGTAACGCGAACGAAGGGAATTAAGAAAGATACGTAAATATAATCGAGACACGCGCGTGGAATTGTTCGTTAGAAATCGTCGGTCGGTGCCAGGGCTAAGAAAGTTAATTAATTAAGGAGAAGTGGAAGCTGAAAGAGTTATCTGAAACATTGTTGGACGACCTTTCGTCCAGGTTACGGAAATCCTCGTCGGTTAAAGCGTAGCTTTTTCTACTAGCGAGATTTATTCGAGGGGGAAGGAAGGACTTGAGAAAAATCTCCGTGGTACGAAAAGGTAGAGGCTATAAAAATTGTTATGCCCGTTCGTTTAATCTTTGCCGTTCAATTCTTCGTAAAATTGACGATTGGAAGTAACAGACACAAAAATTATTATCATTAATAAGAATCGTTAAAGATTATAGAGATGGAGAGACTTGTAGAGCTGATAATTTTCAACCATGAAGTCGTTGCGAGTTTCTAATCGCCGTAGATAGATAATATACTTTAATTTTTACAGATCGATTCTTCACGGGAGAAAGAAAGCTTGTTTAGATACAATAAGGTACAGATTTCTCAAGACATTACAAAAATTGTTATCTGTTGGTAAAAGGATCTTTAAAACGCTATTTTCTATTCTGTACGAGTTGAATAATAATAAATTGCATGCTTCGAGTTATCGTATAGCAGACAACTTATTCGAATTTTTATAAACGATCTTTTATGAAGGATTGAAAAGTAGTTCGATCAGTGTAATAAATTTGACGACAAGGTTGAAAATATCGTTATAATTTGTCCAATTAACCGAAAGGATTCTTCAAAATGTTAATTAGAATCTAGAAACTGAACATTAGCGTCCATCATGCGGAAGAAGAAAATTTCAACGATTTCTCTTTCGTTGATTATTTTGTGAAAATATATTTCCTTATCAGGTTAGATCTTCACATAAGTCGTACAATAATTAGGTACTATTATATCTTCTATCTCGATTTAACGACAATAGATAATAATTTAAAATAAATAGGGATTTCGTATTAACTATTTTAAGACGTAGATTCGTAGGAAATTGTTCGTTCGACACATTTACCAAAATAGTTTCCAACGTGAATTAGAAAGTTGCAGATGAAAATTCGATGAAAATTCTTTTTCGCCTACGCAGGTACGTACCCTAAAACAAGTTACTCGGTCAGTCGAAATAAACATCCACCAATCCGCCACCGTTGCAATCGCACGAAACGAAGAATACGAAACGATTGAAATCCGTTTGTCCATTCATTGGATAACCTATGAAACGATCACGAAAGAGAATCACTGTGTCAAAAAGCAGGGTTGGTTCGGCAAGGGACAGAAAGAAAGAGTGGAAAAAACGTAAAGTTGAACGTTTGATCGGCAGCCAAACGAGGAATTCAGCGGAGTCTTCTGTTACAAGGTCTGTGCTCTGCGCATGGAAAAGAGTACAAGAGGGGTTGGCCACCGTGAACGGTTCGAACGTTTCCATTTCCACGAAGAAAAGAAAGGACGAAGGACGAAGAAGGAAAAAAAATGGAAAGCCCCGATGGATAAGGTAGAAAGGTTGGGACAAGGGATGAAAAGAGGGTGATGGAGAATGAGGCCGAACGAGGAATGAGCCGCAGGAGGAAGTCGGAAGAGAAAAGAGCAGAGAGACGGACAGATTAGCTCTTTACCACGGTACGATTTAATCTCTGCTCGCCGCAGGCCTCTGCGACCCCTTGCCGCGCGTCACCATCTTCTTCTCCACCTTCGTTGGCTGCTGCCGCCGCTGCCGCTGCCGAATCGACGTGCAAGAGCTTCGCTTTAAAGTTTGACTCTCGTTAAGTTGCGCACGAAAGCCCGTCAGACCGACGCGATTAGTCTTTCGCAAGCTATATCGTTGGTCGATGACATACGATCAATGCCGTCAAGGAGATCTCAATTTTTCCTGTCCTACTGTTCTTCCCATTTTTCAAGCCACTTTGAGAGAGCCGGTCGTTCCAGAGTATATCGGTAATGAAAGTAAGAAATATGTTTGCAAAGAGCCGCGCGTGTTTTAAGATGAAAAGGTTGCCTTTTGATCGATCGTTACCGTATCAATTTTTTTGCAAATTTTGACAAGTCCGAGAAATTTGCGTTTGTCAAGTCTGGAGTTGGGAAAATTCTTTCGTCATGTGGCGACGTATGTTTAAAGATAGGGGGATTGGTCTTTCGATTTATTTATCTTTAGGTGAAAAGTTTTGAGGGATTATCGAGTATGAATTATTCGTCGAGTGTAGAAAATTTCCGTTTCACGTGATACATTTGCAACCAAGGGGATTCTTCCGACTTTTTCTTTTACGAAGTTTTTCACTTCATTGTAAAATTCATTGTAAGAAACGCAAGAAATTTACGTCTGATAGTTTTGGATTTTCCATTTCCGATTCCCTTTTTGATTTCTAACGTTATTAACCATCTTTAACATGGGGTAAATCTTTGATTTCTACAAACCATATATCATCGTGACCTATGTCTGAGAAGTTCTTTGGCAAATAAAGGTTTGCTTTCCAATTAATTAGCTTGTCGATACTCTAATTTTTTCTCTTTAATTTCACCTTAAAATTTCTAGTAATTATTTAAAAATCGGAACCTTTGGCCTCTCTTTCACAACTTCTTCCCAATTATCCTCGCAAATCATACGTCTCGTCTCCTAATTTTCCTATTCTATTCTTTTCCCAGCTACCATAAGAAACTAAGATTAGGATCGAAATTTGGACGTTGTTCGACAGCAAGCTCACTTAGTTATTGGTTACGGTTGCAGGCATAATCCAGATAGCGAGGAGCTTCGACGTAACGAGTAATCAAAAGTTAATCAGAGATGGTGGCAGCTAATGATAAATGAGCGGCGTTCATACGGATTCCTTTTCAGCTTGATCAAATGATCGATTTAGACACTGTGATAAATGATAAATGAGTCCTGGGTTCCTGGGTTCCTTGTGAAACTCAAGCTCCAACGATGATAATTGCGTTTCAAGAAATGACCAACGTTTACTTATGACCAGTGACAGGCTGATGTTAAAACATTAACAGAACTTGAAAATTACTCTCTTGTAAAAAATAAAAAATTAATTCTTTCCTTATAATTCTTCTTGTTTCTTAGGTTGTGCTCTTCTTAACCGGAGAATTTTTTATTGATAAAAACTGAGTTACAGTTAAAGCGTTTGATACGTTACGAACAGTTACCGTTTAAGATGTGTCTGTATCTTTAGGATGAGAACGATTGTAGATTTCGTGCGATACCACTGAGCGAAAGAATAATTGCAAAGGTGATGGAAGACTGATAACGAAGGCTAGATAATGGAAATAAAAAGCAAATTTCATAGAATACGCGATGAAAGAGAGATTAACGAACAAGTTCGTAACATAATTGGTTGGTAAATAATTTTGTTAATTTTGAATCGATATATTATAAAGTAACGAAAGTAGATCGAATTCAATTGAATTCAAGCCAAAGTAAATTTCTTAGCAGTTAAATGCAAGATCAATATTCGAGAAGGAAGCGAGAATAGTTAAGGGTAAGAATCAGTTAACAATAGAAAAAATGTCAAAAGGTTTTGCCATAAGACTAAACACGATATACGATATACTCGTAAAAGTGACATATCCATCACCATTGATGTCGCGTCGCCCAATAAAAGCCGCGAAACATTCCTGGGCGATGAAACTGCACCGATCGAAGCTGAAGCTTGACACGACAAATGGCCATCAATTTAAAGAAAAAAAAAAAAAAAAAAAGAAAAAAACGCAATCAATAACCTACGTTCAGAATGAAGATTTACACGAGTCGTACGAGCGGCGAGCAATATTGCTAACAGCGAAATTAATTGGACAGGCGAGAGAAGATTATTTATCACCGGTGCACGTTCCTCGAGCTGAAACTATCATTCTCCAGTTTCTTACGAAACAGCGAAATCTCAAGAAAAGCCGGTCGTGTCTCGAGCAAGGGAAACGTTACCGAGAATACGGCCGTGACTGATGGATCGAGACGAACAACGCGCAGGTGGCGATCCTTGAAATATCCTTTATAATTAGTCTACTTGCGAGTCATCGTTCACGAAGCCTTTAATGGAAGGCAAGTCCTTCTTGGACCTTATTGGCCTTTCCGAAACCATTCGATTTCCATTCCTCCAAGAGTCGAATACAATATTGATCTTGTTACTTAATCGGATAAACATAATCTTTATTCTGAATTATCATTATATATATATATATATATATATATATATATATATATATATAGGGGCGACTACTCTTTCGACCAGAAAATTCACCTTCTCGAGGTGGTTTCGGAAATCTATCGAAATAATTCATTATTTCGTGGAACAACGTAAAAAAAAAAAAGAAAAAAAAGGAAGGACAACATGGAATAACAACGAAAAATAAAAGATTGAAAAGATGGAGGGCTATCTTCATAACGTATCGAATCGGTCATCGCGATAAGAACATAATCGCTCATTTGCAAGTTACTTCCCCAAGCACAGTGGCGTTCATTTCCCTCTGATACGGCGTTTTAGCATCGTTAACTACGGATATACACGCGACGGCCACAGTCGACAGTCGGTGACAGGCATTCAGTATTGTTTTCTAGCCTGTGACAATGAAAACACATGAGGCGCCTACCTCTCTCTCTCTCTCTCTCGCTCACTTACACACACACACACACACACACAGAGCTCTCGCTCTCACTCCGCTGATCTATTCTCCCTGCTAAGTAACTTCTACCGTGACAGCTAGATACAGGGCCACTTGTTCACCACGAAACAATGGGGCCAAGAATGTCAATGGCTTCTTCCATTGTCACGCGTGCGGGGCAATATTGTCGCGAGATGTCTAGGTTGTTTAAACGTCTCTCGAGAATCTCGGTTCTTCTATGGACAATCCTCCCACCGATGCTTTCTATGCTTTCTTTAGATACTTTCTTCTATAGACGTGTGATTTTCATGCGGTGCTTTTTATTTTAGAGCTTCGGATTTTTCGGGTCTCGAGTGGAGATGAAAGATATCGTGCTAAAATGGAAAAACAATTTATCAATGAATCTGAATTTCTTAATAAAAAAAAGAGAGAGAAAGAAAAAGAGAGATACGTGTATTTAAATAGCGATACTTCGTAAGATGGGTTGATCGTAAGGAAAACCTAAAAATCTCACGAAATATTACGATGTAACAAAATCATCGAAGAACGATCCTTTCGATAAAAAATGAATAGAGAATACTCTTCTAAATCTATTCCAGAAGCCCTTTTCACTTTAAACGACAGTAACATGACACTCGTCGACACATTTTCACGATTAGCGACTCGGCGAATCGCACGAGGAACTGTCAAAGTCGTCATAAATCAACGACTACAGATATCGAAATGCTAATGAAACTCTGTCCGGTCGTACGATTCCTTAACTCGAATCGACGTATTACGATTGACGTGCTTGATTCCTGCCACGGATACCATCCAGAGATTGTCAAGATCTTACGGGCCTTGTGAAACTTCAACGGGAGCTCCGTTTCAACTCGACTGACCAACGTTGTTGCGACGCGGCGGTCTATCTGCACTTGTGCTCGGCTATTAGACGAGTATTGGACGTACATAACTATTACGACAAGGATATTGATAGTAGTTTATTTTGGAATCGTGCAAAATCGTTAAACATTCTCAAATTGAAATACGATTTTAGATCGTCGAATTTTAATAAGATAGCGTGTGCCGTTTTTGTTTGCCGATTAACTTTTTAGGTATTCATGGCAATTCGTTTATTAGGAAATTCTTACGAAAAATATGCGCTATTAGTCGAGGGTTCTCGATTTTTCAGAAAATGATTCGAAACGACCGTTTCGCTTTCAATACGATATTTTCACCATATTCTAGGTATTCTAGTAAATTGTTAAAAATGTATCAACATTTTCTACATTTGTACTTGTACTTGTTATAATATAAATAATACAAAAGATTTAACACTTTCAGGATAAACGGTCAAATCCTGCAATCGGTTTTCCATTATGAGATATAGCTTGTCCAATCTTGGAGGAAAATCCTTCTGGTCGCGTTTGTCTCTTGACTCGTGACCGAACAATTTTCTGGAGCGTGAACGTCGATCGATGAACTCGATAAAAAACGGATAACGAGGCTGCCGATGAAATTCGACAGAGTTTTGACGTCAGCCGTTAGTTTTTCGTCGATCGGGATCGAGGCAATTGTCATTTCGTTGAAAACTTTTTTATCGTTCTCCTGATCTACTACGATCAAAGGACAATCCTTACCTAACGAATGTCGTGAAACTCAAACATCTCACTTTTGTTCCTGCGAAATTAGGAGAAATTTTAACAAAAATTCGTCGAAACCGCCAAACTCGCGCGCCTTCCGATCTTCCATTCAAGTTTGATCAACTCGATACTCGATTCGTCAAAGCGACACAACAAAATCATATTATAACCTAAGATGCGAAATTTGGACTCGTAAATTACATACAAACGGTAAAAATTCTCGATCTCCGAAGAGAATTATTTACTAACCCGAGTACCGTGTCTTCGAACAGATACGAGAGTCCGGTCGTTCCTTTAAAAACCAGAAAAGAGTTGAAAGAGAACAAAAAAAAAAAAAAAAAAAAAAAAAAAAAAAAAAAAAAAAAAAGGGAAGAAAGAAAAAAAGAAAAGAAAGAAAAAAGAAAAACGGAAAAGAGAAGAAATCGTTAGTTAGAAAGAATTCATAGCAAAGGTGAAAATGGAAAAGGGACGTGTCCTCGGGAGAACGTTCACGAAAATTCATGGAAAGTACAAGCCAGACGGGCTAGCGTTAATCTGAATCGGACATATTCGCGCTCTAATATTTCAGCGAGTGACAAGAGCAAAACTAGCTGACTCGCCAGACTCTTCAAAAGCTCGATTCCACCGAGTTTTCAGCTCTTCGACTCTCCGCTCACCCCCGTTGGTGCCCCTTTTCCTTTTCGGTCAGCTAATCCGCTGGCGTGGCACGGCGTTCCACTTACCCGCCAACCTCCGTCGCGTCGCCGGGGGTATTTCGACTACTGACTATTTCCGGCGGCGTGCGAAACAAAAGCGCGCGAGTCGCGACCCTGAGCGTTCTGTCCCGATAATTACGAGCAGCTGAGTCGTTGCGGCGAAGGGCGCGAGATGCCTGATACCGGCTCTTTTCATGTTCCAGAACATGGAAGAATGGTTTCACCTCTGGTAATTTTAGCAAGATAACACTTCTGTGTTAACACGTTTCTTCGGTAAAGATGGAACGGCGACGCATGTAACTATCGATGTAGACCGCGAATGTTTAAACAGTTTTGGGAAATTTGAACAATTGCGAGTCCTGCAACTTGAGGATTTAACTAAATTCTTTGTAGCGGCTAAAGGAAAGAAGAGGAATGGTAGCGTTCTATCGCGAGGAAAAAGGAAGCTAAAAGAGGGTAACTGACGCTTAACGTTCCAGTCTACGCCCCGATCTTTCGCTTCTCACTTTGAGATATACGTCCTCTCGTTCATCGAGTACTATCTCGATGCTAGTAGAAATTGACTAGAAAATGTTGCGTCATCAAAAGTAAAAACTTTACTGTTATTGAAAGCTCTTTTTCTTTTATTTTTACAGAGAAGCAGCTTTGAACTTCGACGTTCTAAAAATCTCGTTTACCACAATGTTGAAATATTCTTTGTTTTCGTCACCTTTGGCTTCTACGAAGTTAATTGTTTAATTATTTTCAACAAATTGAATTGAATCGCCCGTACAATTTAGAATTAACGTGGATTAATTGATTTATAGCTGTAAAATTGTCGTTGATCTATCCTATACACGATATTCTATGTAATCGTCAGTTTTTCTTTATTCATTCATTACTAAATTCGCCTCTCAATTAATTCAAACTTTCTGTAACAAACATTCACAGATCGAGTTAATCACTGCTCCAACCAGCACAACCAAATTCCAAACTCGGGGCTTTGCTGCCGGTAATTCCATTCGTCTATTGGAAGTTGGCCCTTTTGTTCGCGGAAAATTAACCAAGTTACTCCGTCCGGTCTGAACGACGCGGCGGAGATAAAGTTTATCCGGTGGCAGATGATTCGCGACCGTACTTGCCTATCAAAATTTCACGAATTCCCGTCGAACCAGGATTTTCTCACGGTTTTACGGCCGATAGACTATTTTCCAGCGACCGTTTTGTATGCCATTTCCGCGACCTCCAGTAATCCTCTATTTGAATGGAAGAGATTTCTTCGAGCTGGAAATGTCGTTGCTTCTTATACGTTATTGTCGCGATCGACGCTGATACCCTATAGATTTTCAGCATAGCGATTGTATTTTATTTTTGTGAAAAACGATATTCGGGGAAAGATTGCTTTTTTAACGAGTATTTAGTTTTCTTAATTCGATTCGTAGCTACTAGGGATTGTTGGTTTTATTTATAGATACCGTGGAGGCGAGAATTCGTACGGATGACAAGAAATCTTTGAATTCGTTGGCTCGAAATTTAATCATTTAGCTTGCACGAGCGAAAAGTGGTTATATTTCGTGTGTCGTTTTTCATCTACGTTCGTTTGTTTCAATGTTTTACAGGATTTCCTGATGGATCTTTGAGGGGATGAGAGGATAGAAAGGAATTTTATTTCTCATCAACGAGAGGGACACGTTGGCCTCGAACGTGGAATTGTTTGAAGAGGAGAAACGAGATTTTTCATCGTTTTAATTCCTTTTCGTTTCCCTACCGTAGTCATTGCAGTGTAATCACAGTAATTAATTGCTTTCCTGGGCGTCACGTTCCCCGGCTGTTTCTCGACCTCGTCTGTTCCTCGAGTCGTTTTCAAATTGCAATTAAAAACGTGGTTTGTTCATCGTAACTGGGCGTCTGTCTCGTACATAGGTACGGCGGATTTCAGGTTATGTTTGACGACGATACGTGTGGTGTGTGGTCCATGAAGAAACGAAATTTCATTCGCGGTATCGAATATCGAGCCTTTCACGAGCTTTTCGTATCAAGATTCTCAGTAACCAATAACAGATTCGCGATATTAATCGACGGTGTTTTACTCGTGGGTAAGAAAATCCTGTTCCGTGCAACTTTTAATTGTAATTTCATATACAGTAACTAATAGTTTATGTAGATAAATTTTATATATATATATATATATATATATATATATATAAAATGTTAATCTTAATTATACTTTGTATATTGTGTAATTACACATTGTGTGAAATTCCTTCAAGATAAAGGAAAAAAGAAGGAAAAATTGTAAAAATATTTCGAGTCGCATCATCGATCGATCAACCATCCTCAACTTCATCGTACCCTTTCCGCCTTTCCAAACCTATACATTACACCGAGACGTCTTCTTACAACGAAGACGAGAGAGAGCAAACACAGCCGGATGCAGCCCGCGGCTGATTACGTTTTCACAGCGACCATCAGCCACGTGAAGGGGAACGTTCGCTACAATACCGAGATCAATGGAGGAACGGGTCGGGTTAATTAACGACCGTGTTGCGAGAAACGACGGTGAGAAGGAAAGGAAGAGGAAAGAGGAGAGGAGAGGAGAGAAATGGACGCGACGACAAAAGCGCGTAAGACTCGACGAAAGAAGCCGTGTGGAAGCCGATGGAACTCTAGCTGCCTGCGGCCATTGTCACGTTCTAAGAAATGGAATACGCGATAGCCGACTCTTTTCTCGAGGTATCAAGGCTCGCTCGCGCGTTCTTGATACACTCTTGAAAGAAGCGAATGCTTACTGCTAGATTCTTTTATGGGTAGGCATTCATAACGGTAAGAATTGGGAGAAGATCTACCGATGCGGAACAGAGAATCGTATACAGTGAGCGATAACGTGTCCGGTCAAGGGTGAAGGAAGGTTACAACGATAGCACCAAGTGGATTTTAGTTGTATTTTTATGCTTAAGAGTATTTTATATGTACAACGTGATATTGATTTTTCTATTAATCTGTCTGTAATTTTCGTAATTTAATTTCTTTGTTTGGCGTATAATACACGTAATAACGAAAACAGATGCTTGTACCAGATAAAGCGCATTAATCGTAAGAGGGTGTTACTACGTTGGTACTGCCAACTATTAATAAAAAGTCCTTACAAATTGGACTTGTAAAGCTTTCTATAAAACAACAAGAACTCTTCTTCCAATCTAAAGATTGTTAAACTTAAAAGCTCGCGATAAACAAATCGTATTAGTTCTAAGCAATGTTGTATATCTTACGGATTTTCTATTTTTATTTCATTTTTTCTTTTTTTTTTTTTTTGTTAGAAAGAAAAGAAAAGAAAAGAAAAAATGTTTATCAACTCAATTTGCAAAGTAAAACAAAATTCGGCAATGCGGGCGAGGCTCGCAAAATTCTTTGTAGGATTTTCTCATTTGAGGAATACGGCGTGCCGCTGCGTCACGGAAGCGTCAGCAATTTTTTCCCATTTTCGTCCTCTCCTTTACGCTTTCGAGTTCGCGCGAAGTAATCGTCAGAGAGATTCGCGATGCGCCAACTTTGTCGAGCGTACTCCGTTAAATTAACGCTCGTTTCACGGTTGAGAACCTTCGAATCAGGTGGCACTGTTTTTTTTTCTTTCTTCCTTTTCTTTTTTTTTTCTCTCTCTCTTCTTTTTCCTCTTTCTCGCCCCAAGTAGAGAGAGAGAGAGAGAAGTTTCCATTGTTTTCGAGGCCAGAGTTGAAGCTGATTTTAATCAGTCCCCCTTCGACTCGCTTATTGCTCGTTTCCTACTGTAAACTATTTTATGATCTCGATGGGAATCGAATTCTTGGCGTTTGCGTTAAATGAAGCGAGATCTCTTTCACGATATTGAAATTTACAATATTTTAATTAGTTGTCTATTGTTTGGAAAAAACATTTCAAAAATAATGAATACCTCGAATACATACGACCAAAAGTAAAAATATCAAAAATATCACGTCTGGAGTTCTACAAATCTAGTGAAACGCGAAGCAACTTTTCTCGAGTCTTGGTAGATTTCAAAGAATAAAACAGAGAATGCACATGTAACGATATGTCGCTAAACATCTTCAGAGACTGCCAAATTAGTTTATATGTTATAGTCGTCTTCAAAATTGTTATAATATTTCAAATAATTAAAGGCTGTGACTTATTTCTTCGGGTCTTGGAAAAAGGAAGAGCTGTTCGTTTCCTTAATGAAATTTTTAATCTCTGATATTAAAGATATTAAAAATAACTCTGATATTAAAGACCCGTCTATTGCTCTATCCGAATCATCAACTTTTACCGAACTTGCGCTATCAAACATTCCAAATCGTGGAAAAATCGAATTCCAATATAATACATTTCCAAGCACGCGATCTTCAAACTCGTTAAAAATTCATCGTAAGCCTCCGAGATACGAAAAATTCAATCTGCGAATAAATAAAAGTTGCCAAGAAAATCTCAGCGGTATAACGAATATAATCTGGAAAAGCAATCAAACGCGAAGATAATATTCTGTAAATGCTCGCGTCGTCAAATACAGCCTTGTAATAGGTGACGCGATATCGCATCGAATAGAATTAAAAAGATGATAAAAAGAAGAGGGAAAGGTTCGAAGAACAAAACTAGCAGGCTTTGCGGAAAAACAGAATCGCTATCCAAGAAACTTTTTCTCTGGCATCGAAGAGAGGATTCGACTCGACGATTTAGAGACTGTGATGCTATTGGCGAAAGGAAATCCAAATTGTCAAGCATCGAGGATGCCAAGGTGGAGGATTAGGGGCCAGCTCGATCGTTTAATTTCCGTCCTGAAAAAACAACCGGTCAGTCATACCTTTGAATTGCAGATTTCTGTTCCGGCAACTGGATAGATCGCTATCGAACGTCTCGAGAACCGAGTTGGAGGAAAGTGCTACATTGGCCGAGATTTTCGCGTATAGCGAAAGAGAAAAGAAACGCGTGAACGTCTAAGGGTTTGAAAAGATAGATTAGAAATTACAACTTACTTTACAAATTACGGGTCCCGAGAAATCGTTCCGCCTTCCGTAAACTTGAATATAAGTAGAAATGTGGAATTTGGATTACCGGAATTGGTCATAGAAATGGTAAAAGTTGTTCGGTTAGTAGTTATATGTATATACGATGGAATAGAACGAAACTTTAGCTATAGGTGGTGCTTTGTCGGTCGTAAAAGTTGCAAAAATTTGTCTTGTAATGGCGAAAATCGATTATTAAAATATACAAGAAATACGTGACAGCGGATTTTAAAATATAGCGATATATTCGAAATATACGTAAAAATATTCTTCGAAAAACTAGAATAATTATTTCCAAAGATGTAATATATAATTTATGTTAATGTGTTTTAAATCGTAAATATATTTCACGATATCCTATGAAATACCTATGGTAGCAGATAGTCATATTTTAGTCATAGTGTCTGACTAGGTACAGTCGAAACTTGCTCGCCCAACGTCCGATCAGGCACTTGTACCTTTGAATAATTTCAGTCTCGCGCTTGTCCATTCTATCCGTTCTATGTCCGACCACGCATAATACTACTCCACGTACTAATGCCAGCCGAATAGACCTCCGACGCTGAATACTCGAGCGAGAGCTACGTATTCTACTGTGGTCCGACTGACCAAGCATGAATCTATTCTACTGCGTACAAGATGCTCGACCCAATGCGACCCATACACGATCCTATTCTACCGTCGATTTCTCCGACTGCCCAGTTTTCAAACATCGTTCCACATTACGTTGCCACAAGATATCTCCAACTAAATTCTAATCACCATTAGCTGATGTAATATTCGTTAAATACATATAATTGGAATTTTAAACGTTTCGACTTTAACAATCGTATTTTCTTTCTCCTTTCCTTCTTTTTTTTTTTTCTTTTAGTTAACAATCAGTTGATTATAATTTAGTCAAAAATTTACCTCTCTTTTTCAAAGGAAGAATCGCCACAGTTCTTTCTAATAAATTGTAAAATATAATTTTTAGTGAATCGAGGCCATTAAGAGAAAGCCAGACAACAGATCTACTACGATATATGTAATAAGCGAATAAAAATATCGACAGATTCGGCAATTTCAATGTGAAATATCTCGTTCAGAGAAGTCAATTAACAAGTAATCTCGCGAAAGATTCGCTTTATTCCATTGAAAAGAATACAATAACGAGTTTGACAATCCGTAGAACTTGCAGGAATAACCATTGTCCCCAATATATATGTATGTATCGATTCGGTTATGAAAATAAAAATTCGATTTGATTAATTCCTTTTTCCTTACTCCCCCGAAGGGATGAATGGCAATAATCGCTAATTATGGTGTATACGACAACGGCACTGTCAGTTGCGGAAGATCAGTCTAAAATGAGCACAAGAGACTTAAAATTCACTTCGAGAAAACTTCAAAATATAGGTAATAATATAGCATCGATATGATATGAATACATAGGTAATGTAAGAGTTAAAGAATACCATTCTAAACTATGCAGCTTATTCCATTCGAAGCACCGCAATGTTGAAAATTCTGTAACGCATAAAATCCTCAAAGTGAATACGTTTTGATCGGAAGAGATAATCGCACTCTGTAAATCGATCGTGCCGTTCAGCCTACAACGAGATAATTTTGCTAAAAGGGGATTTCTTTTCTAGATAAAAAGGAAGAAAGAGAGGAGAGAAAAGAGTGTTTTCGGATAAATGGCAGTGTTGCGTACCGTAATGATTTTCCCTAGCGGCCCACAGGGTAGTATCAATGGCGGCACGGGCAGAGCGTAAGAATTATGCCGGCGCGGTGGAGTTTCAGAGGCTGTGAAACGAACTGAAAGCGTGCTCTCGTGTCGCGGCACAAAGACTCTAATGATGTGAGCTTGTAAGCTCACCCACGCAAACCAACTGGAAATCAGCCCTTCGTTCTGTTCTCCGTGTGGCTTCGTTAGAACCGGACCTCGTCACCGATGACCGCTTTCTCGCCGAAAAGAAACGGATGAAAAGAAAGAAAAAAAAAAAAAGGGAGAAAAGGAGAGAAAAAAGAAGAAAGTGTACAGAACAGAGCTTCTATCGGGGATGAGATTGCACGGACGCATCTGCGATGGGACGAACAGTCTGGCATGGATGAGGAATATTGCTGGGAACGGATGGAAAACGATGTTGATGTAGAAATTGGCAAATTGCTAGGTTAATTAGCGAAGATGCGACAAGAAACGTCATCTCGATCTTCCGAGTTATTTTCTGTCCTTTCTGTTCTTTCTCTTTTGGAATATAACGGAGCAATATACGCGAACATATGCTGTTTGTCGCTGGATTTTTGTGTTTGTGGAAATGGCTTTTCGAAAAATGTAAGGTATAAGTTAGAAAAGGTAAGGTATTGCTAAGAAAAGAACGTTGACATTGCAAATGTGTAGACAATTGCGTGTTTGAAAACTTGTTCGTTCGTGAAAATATTAAACGTAGTAAAATATCGTGGAGAATACGTACGAGAGATATGATATAATATAATACATTTGAGTCGTTTGGAAGCCGCATCGGACAATTTTATAAATGAAAAAGCACAGAAGAGCGACGATGTTACAAGTATCTGCTACTTTTTAAACTTACCTGAGAATTTACTATTATTATTTATGTCGTTTTCTTCTGACGAATAAACTTTATTTATTTCTTCAGAATGGAATATCGATCGTGCGCCTAAGGTATGTAAAATATATAATGAAATAAAGAAATTAGTGAACAGCGGAGTTGTGTAATACGTATAGCTAAGAATTATATATTTTATCAGAATATACATATATATGCGTAAATTTATAAAAAAAATCGTCAAGGCTATCGATATAAGTCGATAATCGAGAAGAAGTTTCTCCAGACCTTTCGATCCTAACCACGAAAACCATTCCCACTCGAAGAAACTCGGTTTCCTATTTTCTCGACGATGTTCCTCGGTGCCATTCCATTTTTCCACGGATTAAAAATTCTCGCGTAGATTTATCGCGTCCGGACCGTCGGTTTCTCGGCCTGATTTACGAGCAACCAACCAAGAATCTTGAATCGCTGTTTTCCTCGAAGCTGTGAAGCCGCGTTTCGAACGCTGCGCATCATCGATACAAGTGAATATATCCTGCAGGTTTAAAATGTTTCTGTTCTCTTCTGTTCCCTCCAAACACTTTGAACGTCAGAGATATTAACATTATTGCGCGTGCAGTAACGATACGATTTAATACGATAAACGTACGATAACATGATTATAACATATAACAGCATATAACAGCATATAACATAAAATTAAGAAAGGAATATTTAGCACAGTTTGCAGAAACATGTATTTCAATAGGTTAGGAATTGCAACGTCTCTCTCTATATATATTCCAGCAATTTCTCTAACTCGTTCCGACCACTTTGGTTTTCCACTAATGTTCGCGCTTTAAGATGCGGTCGTGGTAACTTTTCCTCGGAAAACCTTTCTCCGCGTTGAAATATTCTTACAAAACACGCAACGTCGATCGTCGTCTGACACCGTTATCGTCTGTTAGCCACGTTATATCGTATTGTATTAGCGTGTCATTTTTATCATTCTGACATCGTGACGATGGACGAGAAGCCCTGGTATTCGCGGATTTCTAATACGAATGATACGTACACGATCGTAATAAGTTATCAAGGGATGCGTCTAGCGTACGTAGAATACGTGGAATACGTGAAAGCGCTTTTCTCTTGTAAATAACACGGTAATTTAGCGTCTGCTCTGTCTGTAGAAACGTTCCAAGAAATTTCGGCCGCGATCGTTAATTTTCCCCGATGCTTGGCTGCCACGATGCGCAGGAAACGCGCGAGAAACCACGAATATTAATAATATTAGCGATTTGTGTACGAGCAAGATGGAATGAAAGTAACAAGAAGCGAGATAAATTATAAATGACTGGCAAATATATATTTGATAATTTTAAACAATGATCGAAATTAAAAGGTAAGAGATTATTTGTTAAACACGTATTCCTTCGTATCTAGAAAAAAAGGAAAAAAAGGATGTATACTATTGGTGATTCCAGACTGTTGATTGATCATTTACGATATATTAATTAATAATCGAGAAAGGTGTTCGAGTTACTTTTTAATAACGCCGTTTATGATTATTATGGTGAGGTTTCTATAAAAAATGCAAATTGGTTATTCCGAGGAAAAATGATATTTCGCTGGCTCGGAGAGCTTTGATTTTCGGGAATAGATGTCGCGAACGAACGAGAGACAAGCGTTTAAAAGAGCGGCATTCGAGATAAGGGATTCTTTCACGGTATTCCCATTTATAGTCTGGCCAACTGTAACTGGCTTTTTCATTTTGCTGTATGGAAATTCCACTCTTAAAGTTCAATAACGTACGACGTAAAATAACGTCCAAACACGAAGCTCAACACCAAGCGTTGCAAATTGTAAGAGAGAAAACAAATTTCGTTGCTACGTGGTATCAATCACTGATCAATTTTCTTAATCGACTTTTACTTTGAGCTTTCTCTTCGAAATCGGCGTGAGAGAAGAATCTTGAAAAATGTATTACAAGCAAGTAAGTTTAAACGATCGAAACAAAAATTGTACACCATTTGTTTATTATACCGGTTTGAAATCTACAAAGAAAAATTCAAAGGTGATAAAACGCATGACCCGCAGCTTTCGAGTGATAAGTAAATGAAAAAAAAAAAAATAAGAACATTAACGCAAGCATTTTATTATTTTTACTAAAAATTTTCGTTTCTAACGCCGATATTGTTTGACATTTCGACTCGTCGATTCCACTCGAGAGAATTGCTCGCCTGAAAAAGAGAAGAAGGATAAAAAATGAAAAAAGAAAGAAGAAAGACAAAGAAAGAACAAGGAGCAACGAAGAATACGTATTTCTCTTCTTTAAAATATGTCCATCGAAACGAACGACCAAGTTGCTAATCCCGTGGATCTTTCAAATTATTCTGGAAAATTTACTCCAAGTTAACCGGCCTTTCTTCGTTACCTCGGCGCGCCGTTTATAAACCGCCGAGTCTTGGGTCGTTTCCGGCTACTCCCTACGTATTATCCGGCCTCCTTTTCCTTTTATTTCTCTCGTCGACTTTGGCGTGATTCGTGCGGCCCAGCTCCAAGTCGGCGGCCATGTTTTTAGGAACCGGTAGTCGCTAATGAATTCCAGCGCCGCGTCGTGACTCCACGTCGATTAATAACGAGTTAACCCGTGTATGATAAACCTGACGGCGAATGAATATTTATGGCATGGAAAATAAGGTTGAACGTACAGAAATAAACCGATTTTTTATTAGAATTATCAGAATTAAACCATCATCTTTCTTAGGTTTCTGAATTTTTCTCCTATTTCTATCGATACGATGCGGAGCGAAAAGATGCAGAGGTATTGTTTATTAAAATGAACTTGTATCGAATAACTGTAACGTATGGAAAAGTAACTCGTCTTTTTCAACAATGTGAAAAAATTCAGTTTTCTATAATTGGAACAATTGTATCTAAAGTATGTAACCTATACAGCGGATGTACGTGAAACTCTCGATATATTCTAACAGTAGCACGTACGAGTCCATAATAAATAAATCACATTGGGACGAGTTAAAAGTAATTAAATAAGGAACCATTGCCAGAAATGCGAAACTGTGGCATCGAGAAGATTCTAGACATATTGTGGCGATAATATAATATCAGAGTGGAACCTTCGCATTTTGCCAAATTTCGAGCGTAAAACATATTTCCACGGAATCCACCTATCGTTAAATCAAACTGGTAAAGTTTCAGCCTCGTCCACAAAACGAACCAACGAAGATCGAATTCCAGCGAAGCAGGAATATTCGAGGAAACGGCTCGTATCCGGTGTCGCCATTATTTCGCGTTTTAGCCTCGTTTCGGCTTCCGACAGGCTGTGAAAGGCTGGCGTCAGAAAAACGGAAGAGCCGTTGACAAAAGGAAAAGATTACAAGGATGAACGTTGATAAGTATCGCCGAGAGTTTTGTCAAGTTTTACAAAAAAAGTACGCGACGTGCGGCGTCCTGCGATGCGAAGATTCTTTTTTCTCAATTATCAGCCGGTTTTCGACCGTTGTTCGACCAACCCCTATTCGTTCGTTCGTTCCTCTCGCGTCGATCTCGCGATCTTAGTTACGTGCTCCTTTGTTGCGATCGATCATCTTTCGGCAACCTTGGAACTTTTCCGACTCGAGCTCACGTAACGAGGATATTTTCGGAACGAGTCCGCCCTTTCTGGTTTGATAATTTTATTCCTTCGCGTATGAGAGTTTTCGATGCCTGTTAACGTCGTTCGGCTCGAGAGCAGTCGATCGATCGAATCGCATTTCTCCGTTTCTTCTGTATTCTCCTGCATATTTTTGTCACTGTAACACGCACGTGGGAGTATATACGGCCATATAACGGCCGTTTCGCATGGCTGGCAATTACCGACGAGTGGCAGGCAGTTGATAAAGGAGCGTGGATCCTTGAGAAGCTATCGATTTTCCAAGATTTTCGTTGCAACGAGATTTCGTAGCATTCACAAGTGTCTGAATCGAATTAAAGCAATGTAATTATGTGTCGAATCTGCCGTAGTCTTTGAAATTTCATGTGGAAGTCTCGGTATTGTTTTGGAATTAATAAAAAGATTTTGAACGTTTTAAGGGACAATGTGGTATACGATCGAAACAAGAAGTCATATGCACTGACGGTGATTCGTCCGTACATTCTACAAAATTTCAGAAATTTTCATAGTGATTCAATGAGGGAATGGACGAAAACGAGCTAGAAAATGTACACGGAATCGAGCAACAGCGGAGAAACAGTGGAGCAAGAATCGAGCAATAATCGAGCAACGGTAAAACACGCACGTATCGAAACGCGTAAGCCAAAGTGATGGAAGTCGGGTGATTCGTCGTCGACGACGGCATATGGCGCGCAAAGGCCAGCGCAACGAGAGAAATAAGTCTCATTATCCGGACATTATTAGCAGCCGGTATTCGGTATTAAAAGCTCGTTAAACGGGGACTGTGGAGAAGGGAAAGCTTACCGGCTCGTCAGCTACGAAATTAAACGGAAATTACTTTAGGCTAATAGGTTAGCGTATCGTGACGCGCGTCCCTGATTTTCATTCAACCACCGCCGCGCCACCCCGTTTCAATTCCCTTTGGCCGACCGTTCGAGCAGAAGAATCTCCGACTGATAATCGAATTTCCAACGAAACTTGCGGCTCGTCGAACCGATAAGGGTCGGCGGCAACCGTGACGAGGGGGTTGAAAAACAGAAACTCGTGCCAGAAGCGATTCCACCGGTGATTTGATGCTTTCCAGGGGAGATCGTGTCCATCTGGAGCGCGAAGGTTAATTTATTTTTCCATTTGATTCAATTTGACAAAATCTACGGACATTTCCGGACAAGAAGTTCTTCAAGATCGATTGATCATCGAGCTAATCGTCGAGCCAATCATCGAGCTAATCATCGAGCTAATCACCGAGTTTTCGTGAATCTTTTGGCATGCCCCGGAGAAAACGAAATTATTGAAACAAAATCTAATGTTTGTAAATGTTTAGGCACGAGGCTGGTTTGCTTAGTTTACCGGTTTTGGTAGTACTTAGTGGGATGTATCGGAAATTTTGCGATAATGGTGCCAAACTAGCATTATCGGGCAGTTACGAAGAATATTTCATCGTTATAGAGGATACTTGATCGTTCGAATGACAATTAGATATGCAAAATACGTAAATGAGATTATTTATACATATAAAAGTTCTTATTTTTCTTACTGATATCGAAGCTTATATAGCTTTCTCAAATTAACCAAAAAAGGCTCGAATTAATTTTAACGATTCGTACAAGTCGAGATACAATATGGCGCAGCTAATGGATTCACAAGTAGATCTCGAAGAAACTCTTTCTCCCCCTCTTATACTATCAAGATCTATCCTTATAGAGATTAGCAGGTTCCGGACGACTAATCTACGCAGATCTCCAGTCAACTCCAAGAATCCCGTTCCACGAACAATTTCCTTCTACCGTACACGTAACGAGGCTCTCGGCTATCGACGATATTGTTCGGCCCTCTTCGAATAGAATGAAAATTTATATTACTATCGCAGATTCAATCTAAGGAATATAGTATTTTAAGATACTGTACTGAGTTTCAGGAGAGATCACAAGATTAGCAAAGGTGATCGCGTTTAAATGGCACGATGGAGCAAAGCCTGACGAATCCAAGTCGAAGCATGACATATCGCAATGATTTACAGACAGAGGAACTGAGAAACACACGAGGCGCGAATGTCACGTGGTCGAAGCGGCAACGGGAAACTGGGTCGCGCTCGTTCCCCGGGAGATTGAACTTTCTGTGTCGTCCTCTTTCGTCTATTCCGTAAGCTGTAAAGTAAAGTTCTCATGCCGACCGGGGACCGTCGCGTCGATACGTTTTCGTCGCTGCAACGGCCTGAACGCGGCACACGCCCATTTGTCTGGCTTTAATAAACGAAACTCTTATAGTTGCTTCTTCCAACGAAACCGAACAAACAACGTTTTCAACGGTTCAAAGAGGATTTTTTTCAGCATGCAGGAAAATTATTAATTTCAAAAGTAATTGGTTTATTTCAGAGTTTTGGTTGAAATGGGAGAGAAGATAACGACAATGAATTATCGAGTTTGGTTTGAAAAAGATGTTTGTGGAGATACATTTCTGGCAAGAGACGATAAGATTCGGCGTTGCTTGGTTAATCGTTAATATTAAGCAAAGTAGGAGGATAGAAAATATTGATAAATTATCAGATGCATTCTGATTTGGAAAATTATTTTTACCGTGATTTATTTTCTATGAAATACGATTTTGTGGCTACGATACGATATAAAATACCTAAGGACTCGAAAATAAGAGAGTACCTGATTACTGTGTATCCTGATTCCAATAGCGAATTCTAATACGAAGAAATTCTACGTACATACCTATATACGACAAGGTATCCCTAAATGCTGATGTTGGAGAAAGAATTTTTAAAATTCCCTTTATAACAAAAGCTACCGTGACGTATTTGCACGGTCCACTTATCAAACATGTAAACGAACACGAGATTCTTGCAGCAGAGACGAAAATAGAGACTTGAAACTATCACGATGACGAAATGACATATATAATAACGTATTATACGAAAATTTTCTTTAACATTTCGTTTTACATTAGCGAAGGAGACTCGCTCGACTTTTCTTTCGTCGCTATTTCTTTCAGCTAGATCGAGATATTTATAACGTTATAATAAACTACCGCTTGGCAATAGAAATGCCTTGCCTCAAATACGCGTATCATAATTCTGAACTCTCTTTCGTACTATACATTCCATAAAACAACTGCGATAATCGAGAGAACGTAAAAGCATAAAAGAAGAAATAGGGAAATCGAAGCTCAGAGTACGATTTGAAAAGGAACGCGTATCGGAAGGAGCTTGCTAGATCTCCCCTATAGCTTCGTTTCACTTGCCGAAGAATGTACTCGCACAAAAGCTGCATTTGCGCAAGATCGATTTCCTTCGCGGTATATCCGAAATCGAACGCCCGGTTTACCATGTCTCGCGTGTTTTTATACAGGGAATCCGTAGGATCCTGAGATTTCGCACACGTACATACTCTTTTGATCCGAGGAACGCCTTTAGCACGTTGCCAAGGATTCGTGACGGATTTGTGTCGTATTCGTGTGCCAAAGATGCGATGGTTGGACACGAAAGTGCGAATCCCTCGAGTGGAATCTCCTGCTACTTCTTGCCACCACTTTTTTTATCCTCGAAATTCGGCGCGTTCTGAAGCGCGTTGGGTCGGCATGCGATATTTTCCCACTTATTACTATAACGCAAGTAAGTGTAAATTAATATACGCGATTTCGTTCTCCTTTCGTTTCCTCTCGCGATGTACATACAAATCATTTTCTATAAGGAGCACTGCGTCGGCCCAATTTAGTCCAACTATATGAATTGCATAGAACGACTATGATATAAACGAAACGAAGGAAGAAATCGTACGAAGATGCAAAATGCTTTAGAAAAGAGGAAAGATCTTTAGAGCGTAGTGAAGGTCGGAGATTGTTGGATTTCATTGAACGTTGCGGAAGGAAACGATGGATTCTCGGTAATTGGGCAGCATCGCGCATCGACGCGCGGCACGTGTATGCAAATGCTGGAAATCCTGCTACATCCACGAAACTTGTTAGACCTCTTCAGACTGGAAAAGGCCAGACACTTAGGCCAGGCCCTTAGACGGAGAATTTCGAAAAGTCGACGTTCCCGTGTCCGTCCGGCCACTTGACCAGGGTCGATTTACAAAGTTCCCACGCGTGCCTAGCTACTTTCGAATCGAGTGCACGTACCATCGCAGTCTAGCAACAAGCAAGTGGTTTGTTTACAGGGAAATAGAAATCGGTTGTTCGTATCATTTCTTGGGTGGAATATTTTTCATTTATAGAATTCTTTCTTGTTCTTAGGCTTGTTAAAGATCTTTTTCGATAATTCCGAGAAATATTTGCAATCATTACCGTGCGTAGAAGAGCAAAACGTATCGAATAAAGCTGCGTCGTCTTGAACACTGGAATGCTTCAGAGTGAAAGAAGCGTTTATATTATAAGAGAGTCAATTTCACGCGACCCTCGCCTCGTCTTTCTGCTGCTGCTCGAAGAATATATCCTGTGTAGTAAGATTTCACGTACGAATTCGTTTGTTTTTCGATGAAAAGTACAGTACAAAGGAAACTTTGACAGATACTCCGGAGACAGTGAAAAATTACTATAATTTTGGGCGAAACGCGATTGTAGAACGAATAGCAGAGCTATTCGACCTTTGCTGCTGTTACGTTCGAGCACTTCCGGTCCAATCTTTGACAAGAGTGGAAGAGATTGCACGAAAAAGACCTATCAGGCTTAGTGTCAGGTTTAGTTTCGAGATAGTACAAATTTTTCATCAAAGTAAGAATAAGTATCTGTTTAGTGCATTTTTATATTCCTCTGTTTGTCTAATTAAGATTCCTTTGTTAGATATATGTTTTTTTTAGAAATGTTCAAAGCTTTAGAATTTTCGACGAAATCGACGAATTGACGAAAGAAAAATTCCACTTCATCTTTTACCTACGTTCAATTTTTTCCAAGTTTCCTCTAGTGGATCTGGCTCTTTTCAATGAACTGGCTGGTACATGTAACGAACGCACACGCGCCTTTCCATTAAACTGAACACACGCTATTAAAAATTAAGGCTACGGACACTGGACCGCTTCAACTTTTCCCTTCGCTTCAAACGCACGCCTTAGACTTTACACCACTCGTGAAACTTCACGATACCTCGATGCTCGACGAGGTTTCGCAGCCACAGGATAGTTTTGTCACACCACGGAAACCAGGATTGTTCTATCCCTTGATACAGCGATACAGCTAACAAAGACGAACGTTCGGGTCGGGTATATGTTTTATTTAGAAAAATCTGCAAACCTGCAAAACGATGCTCTATGATAACAGAATCAGGTTGTACTCGTGTTTCAAAGCGTCCACGCGTATCATCGTTGCGTCCGGATTATGCAGCTACTTGGCCCTATCGGCGACGACCTGCGAATTATAATTTTACGGTTGCAAATTGCAAAAATCAGATTTACGAATATTTGAAATTTTTCAAATACTATACTATGGAATTATAATTTATACGATGGAAAAAGAAATATCAATTTGTCGTAACTGGAACAAGATTCTTCTCTTGAACATCCTAACACCTCCATAAGCTGACGTTTCGTCGAAATTAACCGTGTCGTGAGTGCACCTGCAAAGGGATATATCGAACGACCACGTCCATGCGTATATTCATCCCCTCTGGCCGCATTGACGTTGCGACGCGGGCTTAACAATATTATACCCGGTGCAGCCATAAATATCGTAATCTCTTTGTTCGGCGTTTGTTAGATTTTGCAAGTAGAAACTAGAGACAACGAGCGACTATCAGCTAGGACGAGCGATGGCTACGAGCGACGACTAAGTAGAACGACTGGTAACTACCGGATAACGATTAACGACGAGCTCTCTTATTTCTAAAGGGCAACTAACTTGCGTTTACCCTCTGCCTGTGGCTCTGTAGCGCGACCCTAACCTAACCTGACCTAACCCCTTAAGCGGAGGTAAAAATACTGGTCACTGATGATGGGTGATCTCGCGTGGTCAAGATACCGAGAACGGTTATACCCGGCAACGAGCATTTCCACTATAGAAGATCGTTCGAGCTATCACTTTATGATAGTTTTCTGGCAACGAAACAAACAAAGACCGGCCTTCTAAGAAAATTAGGATAATTTGTAGAATAGCCAACTAAAATCGAATATACGACACTTTGCTATCAAAAAGTCAACCGTTTAAATATGGTTCGTTGAATTTTATTCTATTACGATATATATGTATGTCTACGTTTGCTAACTACATGCTCGTTAATAGCATAATTAACGATAATTAGCATTACGTTATTATATTATTGGGTTTAAAGGTGTTACGAGGTTATTTGTTTTCCTTCAAAAGACGCTTAGTCAGAGAAAATGAATACGAAATGGATTAATGCTTTATACGATGGCCAGAATATAAATGATTCTTATACCAAATCCAACTTAATTTAATTCGTAATTATCTCTTAATTATTGGTACGTACGTATATAGAAAAATTATCTGATTACGACGAGTGACGAGGAAAATTTACAAAACAGATCCAGAATGCGATTAGTTGACTTTGCTAGTATAATCGTTTCTCTGCTTTCACGCTTATCACCGTAGATATGTATCGGACGATGGGCATTTAAAATATAAACATAAAATCTCGCGAAAAACTGTTACGTTCAGTTATTTGTGGCTCCCTTTGTATACTTGTATTTTATTTTCTAATAAAAAGATACGAAGAAATTTTATGCTCGAAGCATAAGAAACATTGTAAGAAAGGAATTTCATTTTTGAAAAGAAAGAAACTACGTGTAGTTATGTTAAAAGTAAAGCACTCGCTTGTCCAAAGATATCCTTAGCATTTTCATCATTCGTGTATAATAAAACTCGGCGAGATCTAAATAACATCGGGTCCCCTCGATTTAATCTTTCCCATGCGAGTTTCTCCTATCACAGAATAATCTGTGGGAAAATCGAATTGTTCAAATTTTTACCAACTGTTCTCCTCTCTTCTTGTCGAATACATCCAAAAGAGAAGTTGCAGACAACCAGTCTGACAATTCTAATCTGGCAAATAACATAGGAACTTTTATCAACAACAATGTGAATTTAGACGTAAAAAAATCTCGTAGGTATCGATCATAAACACTAAAATTTAGATGGGCAAAGAAACTTGAAGCGACACGTAAGTGTAACTTGTTAATTTACGGAAGACGCCTAAACGTCGGGTCTTATCGCGTCGTTAGCTTTCAAGTATGGTACATGGTAATTTAGGTTTACGAGTTAGTTAAAAGTTGCACAAATTTAGATCTAAAGCCAAATGAATGCCATATGATATCGAATGTGAATCGGTCGCGAATTTAAATTTAAAGAATTTAAACTTTAGTTAATTTACTAAACTTTATGAAATCTTTAGATAACACGAAGAAAAGATATAGATCGATTACAAGGATGGCAAATTTCACTGTGAGGAAGATCTTTAAGCTATCAAATGTCTGGAGACTTGAATTTAAATACGGCATATGATTAATTAACGCGAAAATAATTTATCAAGTTATTAAAAGCCGTTCGAACAAACAGTAACGCAATAATTTATCATTCTTCTAAATAAGTAGCATTTACGATCATAATCCATATTCGTTTGTTACAGTACGCTATCTTATGCATATAATATATTCTTACATCTAAAATTATCTGAAAGATGCTTGATCACGATTTAAAAAGAAAAGACTAAAAGACAAACGCAATCTTAAAAACAGATTTACGTTATTTAGTTTCACCGACACCACGAAATCGTATCTCTCGATCTAAACCAATCGATCGTCCGACAATAGGTAACCGATACTTGGATAGTGGAACGATAAAAACGCGTATTAGGTCGACACACCAGCCAGTTTGGATTTCCAGCTAGAAGCTGGCCTTTTCGCCGGCCAAAGACGACGAGGCTAACAAAAGTGATAAAGGACCGCAAGGGTGCAGCCCGTATATTTACGGCACCACGCCGCTTTATTATCCCTCTTAAGAGTGAGAGATGGAGGGAGAGGGAGAGAGAGAGAGAGAGAGAGAGAGAAATTGCGGGTCTGAAATGTGGATGTTCAGGCCGAGCTTCAGGCCGATTTTAGGGACTTGATATTTCTATCCTTGTTAGATGCGTATAAAATGCACGGCGATACAAAAATGTACGGATGTACGAGGGTTGAGAGAAAGATGGAGAATGAGAAAGAGAGCGAAAGAAAGACAGAAAAAACAGGCAGACAGACAGAGGAAAAAAAGACGCGATGCCCTTCGACAAGGCTCCATTACGTGATTGGCGTGGGTTCCGCCGAAAGGGAAACACTGGCGTTAAAGCGTCGCATTGTACGGTGTCGGTTCGAAGTGAAAGATCGAAGAAAAAGAAGCAGAGGAGACCACTTGCACTTTCGGCTAAAGACCAATTGAAGATCAATCGAAGACCGATCGAAGACCAACTGAGAACCAAATGCTGAGCGTGCTAGCTGTCGTTTCGCGCGAGTAATGCTGAAAGGGCAAGAATCTGTGTATACCGAGTATCCGATGATACGACGATATTACGGTGCGTTCCGTGCAGAGGATAGCTTGGTCTGGCATTATAGATAACACGTAGAGATCTATCTAGACCTTGGAGGCGATGAGGATTTCTTTTTTCTCTTTTTTTATTTTTTTTTTTTTTTTCGCGAATGTACCAGAAATGCAACGAATTTACGAATATCGTATTACAATATTAGAAATCGTTATAAATTGGACGGTAACGGTTGTGCACGTTACGTATTATGAAAGTGACAATATGGATGATTTACAAGCGTGAAATTACAAGCATGGAAGTTGCGAATGGAGTAATAAATGAAATAAATTGGAAATAAAGAATTTTTTCGAGTATAAGTTTTAACGTTTTGGAGTAGCTCTAGGGATTGCAAAATATTTAACTTCTAAACCGAACAGTAAGAATTTCGACTAGTGTAATTTGAAACGCTCTTTATTTTCACTCAACCAACGATCCTAAGATCCATGAATGGAAGACAAGTTCGACCATTATACTTCCTTTTAATAGTTTTAGCGCTTTTAATAGTTCATGACCCTCTAAGGGCGCTACTATCAACGATCACAACGGCCCATAAGAAACTTTTAGTTGAGCGCAAGACATCGGAAATGCTATTACGTTACGAAATCTCGAAGCGAGACCATTTTCGATTTGTCCGACGTAAGAAGTATTTAAAACGACACGAACGAATCAATTTGGTTACTTCCTTAACCGAATGCGAACTTTCTGGACTCGTTTATTAGACGGAAAAAAAGTTTCGCTTGATGGATGAAGAGACTTGACGGCCGTGAATCGAAACAGTTAAAGATTCCAAAGAATGAAAGGACGATGATAGCTCATGGAGTCTGATGGGCGTTGCGGTTAATTTTTTCTACCGAACCTCGATATTTTATAGCAATTTTATAGGTTATCTCGTCTTACGAATGGACTGGTTTTCATTGGGTAAGCTAAACTTATTAGAATAATAATTGGATGAAATTAAATGAAATATTCGAGTTACTAATTTGTCCTTACGATTTGTGCTATACAACATTTATCGATCAACACCTTACGTAGTTGTATACATCATATTTTCATAATTTGATCCAACGTACGAAGAATAAAAAGACAAAGAAGTGTTATACATATGTTATACATATGGTATTTTTTGCCCCATTGCCTACGGAGTTTCGGTACTACATTTACGAAATTTGGGTTGTTCAAACCCTACGAGTTCTCGTTGTAGAATGCAAAATCAGTCCATCTTTTTATCGAAATTGACCTAAAATTAGATTCCATAGCGAAACCATTTTTCACACGCTTGCCATTCGCTTTTATCCAGGAACGTCTGTTCGTCGAGATACCAAACTCGATTATTCGTCTGATTCCTGTTTCCCTTTTCACCCCTTTCAACCTATCCCTACCATTCATTTAGCACTGGCGAAAATTCGGTTAGACCCGCCCCTATCCAGGCTTTGCGCGGCCAGCTCCATCAAAGCGTAAACTTCTCCTCGGAAATAATGCTATTCGTCGGAAAGGCGATGCGTTTCGTTGCGACGCGGCGATCGAAACGATCCCTTCGTGACCACGACCAATAGTCGATCGGATAATAAACTCATTGCGCATATAATATCGCACGAAGCTACTGGCGGAATGATTCCGTTCGAGAATCATTCGATAGATGTACTTTGCAGAAGAATGCAGACAATTGGCCACATTTCGAACGCTGATTTTGTGGAGAGTGGATAATCGAGCCGTTTAACGACGACAATAGGCCGATGGAAATAATTAATGGCGCTTAGTGGATTTTCGTAGGGGGAGGGAAGGGGGGTTAATCGGGATGAAGAGGCATATCGCGTGCTCGACGATTGTTATCGAGCGGTTGTTATCGGTAACGTTTAACGAGTCGAGGATGAAACGTGATACGGGATGGTCCGATTCAAATTATATCCGCGGCTGTTTCTAGAATCGAGTTGCGCGTAATTCGTGAAATTGTTGTATCGTTTGTTGGTATATTCATATTAACAAGCATCGTCCAGTAGATACTTTCGATTTTCTCGTCATCTGCAACCTACATACACCAGTTCCTTTAGAATTTCACGCGCAAATATGTTAGCGGTAACATACTTTCACTCCGATATAATGCCAAATAGCCCGTCACTATTTAGCCTTACGATAATTCGTGACTGCGTCGAGGGCTCGATAAGGATCTCGGTTGAATGCTTGAGTGAATGTTTGAAAAACTGATCGAGCTATGAGGTGCCTATGACGTGACCGTCACGTCACTCGTGACATGACCAGAGAATGCGTGAAACAGTTTGACCAATGATAGATTGATAAGGAGATAAACCAATGGCGCGAGCGACCCGACGAATATCCACGATGAATATAATATATAAAACAAATATATTATATTCCTTATTTAATGCATCTGGCCACGGAGCAGGAAAGACAGAGATGCCTTCTGGTAAGCGAATTGCGGGGAACCGCACGGCTCTTACCCCAGAACTCTAAGAACCGTCAAGTGCTTATCAAAAATTCATTCTTAACAAATTTTTTATTTTCGTTTCTCGAAATTTACCGCTATTCGCGTACTAAAATTGGATTCATAAACATTTTCGATAGAGAGTAGAGATCTATAAAAAGGATCGGTAGACTTTGCCGTTGCTCCTCCCCCCTGCCGTACGCGCGCGCGCGCGCATGCACACACACACACACACACATATAATATTTTTCCGCATATTTTATGTCATACAGCAATTAATTTGGAGAAACCGTTAAAGGGGAAACCGTCTTTCAAAGGAAGAAAAGCATAACGCGATTCATTATTTTCATCATTTAGATAATGTTCAATGATAAGAACCGAGAGGTATTCTACTTCGTTGGCTACATCGACCACTTGCGTTTCACGAGAAGCAGAAGCGTAGAAAAACTCACCGATACAAACGAAGAGCGTGGCGAAGAGAATCGGCGGGAAAGCTCTCGAGAAGGGAAACATTCTGCTGCCGGTGGTTGGAGCTTGTACCGCGAGAACTGAGAATAAGTCCGTCAGTTTGGACCGATGATACTCGCGAGAGCCAGGAGCCGCCCAGGGGCGATATAGAAAGAACAAGGCACTTGATCCAGCGACTTGGTCTCTTGAAAACCTCTCTTCGATCTTCGATGATCAATCCGTTCGATTCGATCCGTTCGCGATCAGCGTGCAGACGAAAATTCTGTTTTCTCTTAATACAAGACGATCACTGACGATCTTTGGATCGGGCATCCAATCGCGATCCTCCGTGAGTCTCTTCTATCTTCCGATGCTATGCCTCTCTTTTTCCAAATTCTTCTATTCCTTACTTTTGATCTTATTGTAGGATTTGTTTAACTAGCAGCTTCGTGTATCGTTTGTTGTCCGTTTGTTCGGATAAAAATTTATTCGGTCGAAGACGATTTTCTTTGGAGGCACTGAAGGGTTATACGAAATCACGAGTGGCCGCTTTCTGATTGCTGGGCCACGAAAGAGCGCGTCCTAACGCGTACGACTGGTGAGGCGCCGCCGTCGGACTGACTTTCTACGTTACGTTACGCTGCAGTAGTGGCGCCGCGACGCGCCGCGTCGTCGCGCGCGCTTATCTTCTCACACCTCTGTGCCCTCCACCATTTTCCTTTGCGCACATCTACGTATGTTCAGGTGAATTTCTGTGTGGCCTGTGCATACGCCCGCTACAAAATTCGGCCTGTTCCCTTTCGCCTGGCCTCTTTTGTAATTTACGCTAGCTGGCCACTTTAGCTTCCGGATTATCCTTCGATAGGAAAAAACAATTCACAATTTACGTTCGAGTTCGCACGATCTATCGTCTACGATTTTAACTTTCTTTACTTTAACGCAATGTTGCTTCTAGTTCACTTCTAGTTCAGCATCTTCGTGCTATCAGATTTTCCTAATCACATAAAAGCATATACGTACTACGAAACGATACGAAATTTGATATACTTCAACTTAATTGCACGTTAACACACGCTATTTTACCTACATTATTCTAGGCTGCCATGTACATACGTATGTACCGTAATGTCGACGATAAAAACCGCTTAATATATAAGCTTAATATATATGTATAAGTTTAATTAATTTTTGAGAAAACAAAAAGCTAAAATACCAATTTTTAGATATTCTTTCAAAAATTCTAGTCGACGTATCTATTCGATCGTATAGTATAATTTCAAATTTTCAAAGCCTTTCAATTTCAATGCATTGCAAACACTGTATTTATATAATAGCTGTTAAAAATTCGATATCGATAGCGTAATATTTTAACGTTAGTTTCGTGACGTTTTATCCGATGAACTTTTTTAATTATCATTTTATCGGTCACCTCCAGTTTCCTGGCTATCAGTTTTGCTCAGCGTCCCGTTAAACCTTTCTTTCGTTTATCCGCGTGCCGTCGCGAAAATTTGCGAGACAGTCGCAGCTGTGTCAAAGGTGATGCTGATATTCGCAAGCCGAAATTCATCGTTCACACCGTTTCTTCTTAACTTGTTAAACGTGGCAATAGTTCAATTACAATCGCGCCATCGATCAAATTTCCTTGACGTTCCGCCATCAAATTTTCAAACACATTTTCTCTACGTTGTTTATCGTTACTACGCTACACGCCTAGACGGATCAATAGAACGAGGAGAGTAGTAGAAAATGTTATGAGAAATTTAATTTATTTTATAAATATTTTTCTAACAACAAAACTGCAAAAATTCAACTTTTATTTCGTCATAATTTGAAAGTTTTGCGTAAGAATCTGCTTAAATTCAAGTATTGTACGAAAATGAAATAGTACAATCTAATCATTACATATTGAAAGCTTTCAGGCATACGAAAACACTTTACGCGCACACAATGAATAAAACAATCAAATAAAATAACGTAATAATAATATTAAGCAAGATGGATTGCAAATGTTTACGCATTTGTAAAGAGTTGAATGTACAAAATATTTATCCGCGATAACTATTGGAGTAAAAATGTTGTTTATGGGATACACCTCCAATCGCTTTAACTTTATGAAGCAATACAATTTTATTTTAAGAAAAATCCTGCAATTTGCAGTTACCGAGTATCGCACCAACTAACGTCCGCTCGATGCGTCTCTACCGCTGTTGCTAATACCGCTGTTGATCGAATGCCCCAACTTCCCTTCCGTTTTCCAAGCATCTGCCTGGGTTCGTCGCCTTTATCTCGCCTTTATTTCGCCTTTATTTCGCCTTGCCCGATCCAAACAACTATCGGCAGAAACGTGATGTAATCCGTTCATCGAATTAACGACGGCTGAAGTCGCTTTTACCTCGTATGTGTACATCATCAGGATCACCCTGCTCAGTGGCCTTCGCAAGATTCTAGCTGTATTCGAACAGTAATCTTCTCGTGAATATTTACCGTTTACATCGTATCCAGTTGCATCATCGTTATCGGGCGTGTATTCATCTGGCAGTTATCGGTAACGTGTATACATCGCGCATGCCTATGCACTATTTATTATACGCGGGCAACATTGTGCCGTCTGGCACCGATCATTGAATTTCCTACAGCCGCCAGTGAACAAAGGACCAAAGGATTTCTGCGTTCGATGCATTTCCACCGATTCGCTACGAAACCTCAGTTTCTCTCGTTTCTCTCGTTTTTCGAAACGTTGTCATAAGATGAGACACGTATCTCGTTTTATGCTAACAACTTTTAACTAGCAAGTAACAAGATGCTAACTACAGGGTTATTCGTTTGACTCGGTACCCGAGCTTGCGACGACACACGAGAATAGTACATCGGATGTGACTCGCCATCTATAAACTGTTGTTAGAAGTATAATTAGGCGAGAACACGGTGCGATTTGGTTGTCGCCGGAGGACTTCAAATTTTACGTCACGATAAGGATAAGACGATCGCTCGAATGGCGAGCCTCGCGTTTCCGCCCGACGATTTCGTATCTCTGCACGCTCTCCAAGCTATCCAAGCTTTTATTGTCATGAGAGTGAAAACTAATTGATAATGATTAAGAATTATAGTAATTAATTATGTTTGGGAGTTAAACGAAAGGGACAAGAGAATAAGATGAAATATGTCCCGTATAAAATGAACTACTGCATAAAGTTAACACTAACAAAAGAATCTTGTCTTATAGCAGTATTTTCAGTAACAAACGCAGTAATAAGGGGCGCTGGAAAAGAAACAAAACGCAGTAGCCAGAAGGGCTACTGAAATTCAATCATCTTCCACTCTATATAAACAAACCGTGAGTGAAACGTAATATTCTTCTTGTTTCGCAACGTTAATTTATTACTAATCTTTGCGAAACAGAAAATTCTCAAAATCAAACGCGAACAGTGCTCCATTATATCTGCAATATCAATTGATCTATCATTTACAAAAAAAGAAAAAAAAAAAAAAAAAAAAGAAAGAAAATAGAAAAGAAAAAAGAAAAAGGTCTGAAAACTCGCGACATTTGATACGCAACGCTAACAGATATTAATCTACGCTCTCGTATCGAATCAGTACGCAACACTAATAGCGCGAGATCCCAGTGCAACCATTTAAAAGGTTGCTGATGAACGATCGCATTTGTACAGCTCTCGTAGCTGTATCTAGCGATCCAGGAACAGTCTCCGGCAAATGCAGTCGGAGGATTTTGGGCATTTTGTAAACGCAACTCTACTTTAACAAAACGCGATCATTCATTGTCGCGACGCTAACTCTTAAACTGAATTCAATGGAAATTACTATTTATTATACAAAAAAGCTACTTCAAATATTCTGATATCCCAACTTATAATACTATATAATTAATTAAGAACTAACGTTTATACGATCTAATTTTAAACAATATAAAACTGGATAAATTCTGATACGTATAATTCTCTAAGAAGTTCTAAAATCGCGATATCGTAATTCGCAACTCTAAAGCAAACGCGATTATCATTTTATCGTAACTCTAATTCAAATCGTAGATTTTTTTCTCGTCACACTAATGAAAAGCCGCGGTGTTATTTCGCAACTCTAATACAACCCGTAATTAATTTATCGCAACACTAATAAGAAAAATCGCGATTTGCCCAATGGGACGATAGACCGATACATACATCGGCCAAAAAAGCAAAGACTACTACTACTAATACTACTAAAAATACTAAAAGCAAGCATAGTGACAAAGTAGTAACAATAATGACTTCCCATGCTCTGGATGATCCAGAGGATGGGCAGCCATTAGTAGTTGCCCTCTTGAGTGGCAGTTTGCCGGGCCTCTTCGGCTTATAGCCTCTTCTTTCTTCGGGCGCAATGCCCGCTGAAACTTAAATCTAAGCTCGAGTCTTCTAAATCGCAAACAAAAAAAAAAAAAAAAACGTATAAAATAAAGATATAAACCGCGGAGGCTGATCGATCGATGTACACATGAACTGACCAACGATCACGGCAGTGATCGTTGCTCACTCACGCGTGCGTGCTCGAGCGATAAACGTTCGTTTCGAGTTCACTCGCGTTCGCGACCGCGAAATTCGAAAAATCGATTTTCACCGATTCACCGTCGATTTTTCAAATCGGATTTCCAGAAACAGGTTGGTCACACGAAAACGCGCCTACCCGACCTGAGACTGTGCCAACCTGCCCGGCCCTACCTACTTATAATTAACAGACACACCAGAAAGTATACTACCTATCCTACCTAGCGCTATATTTAAAAAATAGCAAGACGGACACACCAACACACTCGCTCCACGGTTCTCACGCAAACGCTCGGGCGCGAAGATCCTACACTAGAGAGGACGTCCCGGGACGCCTCCGACGCCCGAGCTTAACAAACAGCATGCACACTCTAAGGTACGTACCATTTTCCTGAAATCCACTGACGAAGGTTAGCGACCATTGCGCAAAAAGTGACAAAACGCGTCTAAAGAAATTATCTCGTTGGAATAAATGTAAGTAAACTTGGAGTTATAATTGTAATTTACGGCATTATTAAAAGCGTGGTTACACTTTATCGCGCGAATGATATTATCACAAATTGTGATTGTATCGAGACGTAAATTGAATCGATATATGTCTCGACATTTTTAATATTTGAAGTTTTGACAAATGAGAAAAAGCGACGCAATTCCACGGCCTAACAACACATACACGCATAATGTGGAAAATACGTCGTGCACGATACACTAACGCGTCGTCAGTCGCTGAGAAATTATTACATTACTTAATTCTAGATCATCGTGCCCAATGTCTTTCTCCCATTCAAGTAGCACCTGGGCACGTGAACGAGATCCTGACAATGGGCACGGAAACGGTTAAATCTGAAAATCCTGATCTAAAAATATGATTAGCTTGTCCAATTTGTATTTAACGGACTAACATTCTCCGATTTTATATTTTATTACTCAGTTTCAGATTATAATAACTCTACTTTATTAATTTAATAAATCATTGAAATTTTAATATTACGAAAAAAGTAACATTAATCGAAGAAGGACTAAGACTCGATGAAATGGAATAATTGTTTAAATGATTGTTTAAATCGAAATGTATTACTAAGATAGAAATAATCTCAGGCGATCTCTTCGTCGAAGCGTTTTCTCGAAAATGCAAAAGCAGCGTTCAAAATTATTGCTTCGAGTAAAAAACCTGCCTGCCGCGTAGTTTCTTCTTGCACGTAAAACTACGCATTCTTGTACGAAAAAAATGAATTTTAACTCATATTTTAAACTCTATCTGAAGTCGAATAAACGAATGTCCATCGAAATCGTATCACGAATAGAAAATTAAATTCAACATTATTTATTGTATCGTGTATTGCCTATTATCGTCATTATGATCGAGTGACGATCGCAGCTTTCACAACAACGAAATCGGAGATCATTTCGATATCTCTTGCTTACGCTAAAATTCAATGCTTAAGATCGACTGTACTTGTGTCATACCGATATATTCGTGTAGATATTTGCCTTTTGCAAATATTCTCACTCGATACTAATATACATATTTACAAGTACCATGAATTTATTTTCAAATTTGTATGCTTGAATCAACTGTTAGAAAACTAATTGTTATAATCGCGATGTGCAAAAAGACCTATCCTAAACTAATAAATTTGAAAAAAGAATGTTACTACTCGCGGGTATAAAAAATACCCGCGATCGCTATGCTCGCAAAAAATTCTACGTAATACAACCAGTCAGCCGTGTCGATTCGGACCTTTCATCCTACGACATGATCGAGTGACCGGAGGAACAGAAATGCATGCGACTCACCCGTTCGAAGCGGAGAACCAGAGGACGTTACCATGGATGCTGCGCTATCCCAGCGGATATCACCAGGGAGATTAACATCAGGCAGGAAAATCCAACGGTGGAAATAGAGATTCTGAAAAGCCTGTTTCAAAACAAAGCACGATGAATGGTTGCTAATTATTTGAAAATTTCAAGATAATGGAAAACGAAAGTTTATTAAATTGATAACTCTAATAATGACAAAGATTGAAATTCTAACAAACTTCGATAAATATATAAACTGAAACACTAATATAAAAGTTTCAAATCTACATGTTAAGAATTTAATGATTTCTAAAATATGTTAGACGTTTGTTTAGACGTTAGACGTTAATTCCATGTTGAAACATCGACACTCTTTTTATATTAATGAAAGAATAATCTGAGATGACCCTAACCTTCAAACTTTTCAATCAAATTCTACTTCTTAATCGATAATATTCAAAGCAAAATATATAGAATAGATATAAACGAAGTACGATATGTGAAGATACTTACGTTCTTGGCTTTCGAGCCACCGTTAGATCATTTCCAAAGAACACGAACAAGCTGAAGCTGTATCTGTAACAAAACGTAAAATGCATTTAACATCGTTAATAATAACGAACTCGGAACTTTTCGAACATTTTTAGCTTTTTAAATTACCGATCGTTTTTATTTTCTAATTAACGATAATTCGAACAAAATATAGAAAATTGAACAAATTGAAATACTATACGTAAAACTACTTACGTTCTTGAGCTCCTGGAGAGGCCCCAATCCTCTTGAGAGATGCACCGACTGTAATACCGAAAACCAGTGTTCAAAAAGAACACATATGTAAAAAAAGAAAAATAAAAAAACTACGTTACGTGATTATTTGGTTGAATTTGATCAAAACTATGGTGATTTGAAAATAATGAAAAAATCTTTTGCGTAACAAACACCGATTCTACAAACCGCATTGCGCGCGATCGCAAATATTCTCCGGAAATAAAATCGTATAATGGCGGGCTGACTATATTTTACAAGGTGGAGGGGGGGCGGGGGAGGGAGCGTAAAAGAAGCGAAATATCGTTTCGGTATTTTTCTTCTTTTCCCTATCGAACGTTTATTTAGAATATTCTCTTGTTCTTCTACGCTTAAAAGATTATTATCAAGAAACTGGAATAAGTGTGAAAAATATTAGTTGAGAGTTATAGGATATTTCTCGATATCGAACAAATGCTTACGAACACCGTGAATGCAATGCGATCATTTGCGAGAATTATACCGTGAATATTCGTTATCAGAGTATGAAATATACACTCCACTAACACACTATGATCGCGCGTTATAAATATTCGAAAATATTTGCAAGAATTAAAAAATTCACAACTAAATATTCTTTAAAGAATACTGGACAAACGCGCGCGAAACGTTGCTTTGAAGCATTTGAGCCTACTAGCGCGCCACCTCTATGAAAAAAATATAAGCTACGAATTTGCAAGTATATGACGTTAACTGTAGCAAATTCACATAATATAGCAAAAAATTTGAATTCTATAAGTGAATGTTACGATACCTATCGAAATAAGTTAAAGTTATTGTTATTAAGATTTCTATGTTTCAAACTCTGTCTACACGAAGCTGTCGATAGATTATCAAAAATTCTATATCACGAATTACATTGAAACGATGAGATGATTCGTTAAAAATTCGTTTGAAATAAGAGAATAATTTCATACGTTCGAAATAGGACAATTTAATCGCCGTTACTTTCGTCTTAATATTCCAAATAATTAAGGAATTATCTATTATGAAACATGTATCAAATATATTTTCAAATAAATGCTCACTTTATAGGGTCAAAGTCATTTTTAGCAAGTAAAACGGACCCCTGAAAATACGGTTATTTTGTACAACTCGCTAGCTATAAGCACATTTTGTATAATTTGCATTCTATATAATAAGTTGTATTTTATTCGGTACCTAACTGTTCTCGATGTCTTTTATGTCGTGGAGCGTCGTAATCTTGCCGCGAAAACTGTCAATCTTCTCTTGCTACGTAGCCTTCAGGCCGTGGACGCGTTTCTGCATTGCACGCAATGTCTATCCTGTTTTTAGTCAATGGTGGTACTAAATGCTGAATCGATAATGTTACATGCAACATGAAAATAGTAACGGGTACGGGTAACCCTCAAACGTGGGACACGAAACAGCATTGCATGTCACGTCTATTTCGTACCTCGTTTGTGACCATATCTAGCCACCGTACCGCCATCTAAGTAAAAGATGAACTTCACGTTACAGTATCGACACAAAGATACAATGTGTGCATCATACTTCACAATGGCCTTCTTATACATGCACGGAATCTAATAGAATTGTATACGTTCGACTACTTCCTAGTATACATCGTCTGGTGTCGCGTCATTATTTAAAAAAAAAAAGAAAAAAAAGAATGGAGAATGTAGGGAAGATCATCATAGTATGGGGCAGAAAAAGAATCGAAATTCCAGACGTGAACCTGGATGATACCGTTCGCGGTCTGAAAGAACGAATATACAAGGAAACTAACATCCTTCCGGAACGTCAAAAACTTTTGAACCTTCGAACCAAAGGTTATGTTTTGAACTGTTTTCATGACAATCCTTTCCTTCATTTTCCTCTACATAAAATCACATGTATCGTTCGAGATTCGTTGTTAATTTTCAAATAACATTCGTTCAAGCGATTTCTGCTTTGATTTAAAATTATGTCATGTTATGTTAGATTTGACATGTTTGACTGTACGTCGTTTAAAACTCCATCAAGTGTCTATAGAATCTTTCTTTCCACCAGACAAAGCATGTCAAGATGAGGAGATCCTAAGGAACTTGGGCATGAAGCCTGGATTCAAGCTAATGTTGATGGGATCTCGTGAAGAGGACATAGCTAAAGTGTGTCACGCGCCAAAAGACTTACCTGATGTAATTAATGACTTTAAGACTGAAGAGGAAGAGATAGAGATAGAGAATGTTAAGCTGTGCTTGTTTCAAATCCAATGTAGAATCGGTTTGTACAGGTTTGTAGAATTAAATCCATTCAGAGAAGGAAAGAAACTACTGGTGCTCGATATAGACTACACCATTTTCGATCCCAAATCAACAGCGGAAAGTGGTGTGGAATTGATGCGTCCCTTCCTACATCAATTTTTAACCCTGGCTTATCTAAATTATGACATAGTAATTTGGTCAGCGACTAGTATGAAATGGATTAATGAAAAAATGAAAGTGCTCGGTGTTTCCAGCAATCCTTATTACAAAATAGCGTGTCACCTTGACTCCAATGCTATGATCAATGTTCACACATCAAAATATGGTACTATCACGGCAAAACCGCTTGCTATCATTTGGGGAAAATACAAGCAGTTCTCTGCAAAAAATACGATCATGTTCGACGATATCAGAAGGAACTTTATTATGAATCCACAATCGGGATTAAAGATAAAGCCATTCAGACACGCGCACATCACCAGAAGAAAAGACAGGGAATTATTAAAGTTATCTCAATACCTAAAATTAATAGCTAAAGTAGATGATTTTCAGACACTTAATCACAGAAAATGGCAAGAATATATAATCGATAAAACCAAAGAAGAGAAGAAAACTAAGGAAGGAAATGAAGGCAGGACCGAGTAACCGAAATTTTTTTTTCTTTTTTTAAGAATGTTAAATGCTTGTCAAATCTTACGAATTTTTTCATTACACAAACGGATACATTTCAAATATTTCAAGTAAAACCTATCGACCAACCCGCGAGTTCACAGGCAATTATCAAAATTTGTTTGGAAGATGAACACAGTGTATAGGAAGGACATCTTTTAAATATTCTTCCATGAACAATATACGTTGATACGTTGATACGTTGATACGTTGATTAATCGTTAATCGCATATTTTCACACGCTTCTTTGTATTTATGATGTACTTATCAGTTATTGTGAAACATATATAAAATATGTAATCACAGATTATCGAAATAAATCTTGTGTATTTCGAACAGCGAAACTTTTACTTTCCTTTCTAATACAACAGACATTAGTAAGAACACTAAAAATGATTCAAAATAGCGAAACTTTTTATGTAACGCTTTCAGAATCTACTTGTAAGTAGATTCTGAATGATAATAGATAAGTAAGTGTAAGTAATTCAACGTCTCGTACTATGTTATTAAATTATAAAAAAGCGTTGGATTTTATAAGCTTGAATCGATTATTGGAAATTCTTATCAGCTGAAATTTTCGTAACATAATATAACGTTACATATATAGACAAGTAAGTATATATAATTAATATCCTATCCAATCGCCATCTACTCTGATCGAAAATATAGTCGACGAAACCAGTCTATTGTCAGTTTCATATAGTCTCATGTACGAGCAAAATGGCGAAGTGTCCGTCATAGGCGGACTTTCGTTCAGGGAGTTGGCATTCCACATGCTGCGTAGAAATTGCTGTACAGTGAGAAAGTCGGAAGCATGGAATTGTTCCGTACCGACACGCATTTCATTTTTGTGAAAGAGAGGCACAGCCTATGGTGTGACAAGTACACAGGAGAGTTTTCCGCTAAATCGGGTGGGTACATGGTGCTCATTTGACAGGAGCGTATATACATACATTCCTGTCAAGTGTACGATACACGTTGCGATTCTCGGTTCACTGTTCCTATTCAAAACACCTTTGTTTCTTAGCGAAGCGTAATCGAAATGATTTCCCATAATTCTCATTTATGAATTCAATTTCGTAACAGTACTTGATGAAATGGGAGTTTTATATTGGACCATAATTAAATTAACGTTGTTGAAACAATGTAAAGCGATAGAAAACCTTAAAGGCCTTGAAGACTGTTCTACGCGTGAGATGTTACAATAACAACAAATTATGATTTATATAAACATCTGAAAGTCATGGTTTAATTAATCCAATTAAATGTAACATAATAATGCATTACAATATTACGTTTCAAGCCAGGTATTTCTTTGTATTGACATTTTTATGAAATTTTAACAGTTGTAAATTATTTGCAGATTGGGAATGGGCATCTCCAAAAGATTTGGAATGTCTTGGAATATTTTATGGAATTGTAGGGAAAATAGAACAACCATGCGTATTGGAACCTCGTTTAATGTTGATCAAAGAAGTTTCACCAGCTGGAGAGTTATATGGAGGTCATATTATATATAAGGTCAAATCAATCGCATTTTTGCATCTTGGCAGTGAAAATAATGATATTGGACTTTTGCCATGTAAGAAGCATCAGAATTTGCCAAAGAAAAAAAGTCAAGGTGGACTGTTTGATGTGCCGCAGAAGGCAGCCTTTGCCAAAACATGGGGAACTATTAAAAGTGCTACAAACACAATAAAAAATACCACTCAACACGCGGCTGCACTTGCAACATCTCAAGTAGGTTTCCCTATAGATAACTAGAAATAAAGAAATCATATATACGAAGGAAAATGTTTTTGCATTGACAAGAATGTTTGCAGGTAAAATCCACAGTAAGTAAACGAAACATTGTTAAAGACAAGGAGAGATTTGAGAAGAGAATCCTGGAGGAGTTAAATAAAATTTTCACCGAAACCGACTCCTTTTATTTCTGTCAAACTGGTGATATCACAAATAGCTTGCAGAGGCTTTGTGTCACAGACTCACAGTGGAATGAGGAACAACAGAATAAACCACTTTGGCAAAGAGTGGATGATAGATTTTTTTGGAACAAACACATGTTACATGATATAATTAATTTAAAAGTTAGGACCCTTCTAAATTTAATTGGTTTTTGTTAGATATCTATTGTTAAGAAAATATTTCATTTTTGTAGACAGATAAAGCAAACTCATGGATATTACCAGTTATTCAGGGATATGTGCAAATAGAGAAGTGTAAAGTAGAAGTGGGCATCGATGAACAGCCACACCATGAAACCTTCAATTTAGCAATAATATCGAGAAGAAGTAGATTTCGTGCAGGAACAAGGTAGCTATATATTTTTCTTATTTCTTATTATTCCAATGAGTAATTTATTTAGAAATATCTTATCTTTTTACCATTATAAAGATATAAGCGACGTGGTGTGGACGATGAAGGAAAATGCGCAAACTATGTAGAAACAGAGCAATTAGTTTGGTACCATGATCACCAAGTATCCTTTGTCCAAGTACGAGGCAGCGTACCGGTATACTGGTCTCAACCTGGCTATAAATACAAGCCTCCACCGCGAATAGATAGAGGTAACTAACAAGAAATTTCATCTAAATGTTAACAATAATAACTTTCAATCCTCTAGATGAAGCAGAAACGCAGATTGCGTTCGAGAAACACTTTACCGAAGAGCTAGGGTTGTACGGCCCAATTTGTATCATGAATCTTGTAGAACAAACTGGCAAGGAGAAGGTAATTTGGGAAGCCTATAGTAACCATGTACTAAATTATAATCATCCAGATATAACATATACAACTTTCGATTTTCATGAATATTGGTAAGCAGTTAGAAAGATTTGAGCTAGTGAATTATCAAAAATCGTCGCTAATGTTTTCTTTTTTTTTTTTTTATATATATATATATATCTAACACAGTCGGGGGATGCATTTTGAAAATGTGTCTATCCTGGTCAGTGCATTAGCTGCGGTATTGTCAGACATAGGGTACTGTTGGCGCGACAAGCAAGGCACAATATGCATGCAGAAAGGAGTATTTCGGGTGAATTGCATAGATTGTTTAGATAGAACGAATGTGGTGCAAACCGCTTTAGGTAAAGCTGTGATGGAAATGCAGTTTTCAAAGCTAGGACTAATACCGCCGGACGGAACGTTACCGACAAATATCCGACAAACGTTTCAGTTGCTTTGGGCGAATAATGGCGACATTATCAGTAAACAATATGCCGGTACAAACGCCCTCAAGGTTCGTACCTCACGTAGTAAACACGTTGGTTTTACTCTAACCATTACGAATTAACCATAAGCAAAATCTAAAGATGGTTGAACTTCTATGATAGTAGTTTATTTTATTGCTTATAGGGAGATTACACAAGAACAGGGGAAAGAAAGTTTACCGGTTTAATGAAAGATGGCATGAATTCTGCAAACAGGTACATTTGGATCAGAATTATGACATACCACTCGTCACATTGCAATAGAACACCATTCTCATTCACATATCCTACACGATACATCATTTTACGATTATTCGTCCATTATTCAAGATATCTCGCGAACATACAAGCTGTTAGGTGTTGTAATTTCTTAGAACGAATAAAGTCTTACAGGCTATTACTATCGTCGTTAGATATCAATAACACTTAATAATGTCTTCTTTCTCTCTTTCTTTATTTTTTTTTCTTTCTTTCTTTCTTTTTTTTTTTAAGCCAAATCATCGCTTAACTATTGACATATCTTATACGTACATACGATCCTTGACACAATCCTTTCATTTTCCCATAGATATTTTCAGCAACACTTTATGGATGACATGCGTCAAGCGGCGATAGATACCTTGCTAGGGAACCCTATCGATGTTAATCAACTGAACACCGATTGGTCGCACTATTTAGACATCCTTGACAATTGCTGCCTTGAGCTAATACCCGTGAAACCACCAAACATAGAGCTTCAACTTGCTACTTATCCTGACATTCTCTATGCCAGTGCTATGTATGATTTGGCAAGGTTCGTTCTTGGCTGTGGGTTGAAAGTTTTTCGCTCGAGCAATAAATAAATTGTGTTATTTTGAAAACAATAAACCAGTTGTTGCTTTATAAAAAAGAAAAGACGATACAAGACGACATTCAATACTCGGACTGTGACTCCATACGTTATAATCAGTTTGACGTTATGTTGAACATAATTTTCTTTTTTTACTTGCATGGTGGATTGCTTTTCGGTTTATCTTAATAACCCTGAGTGGAACTCCTGCTCCCTTTATGACGGTGTCCTATCATCATTTTTTATTTCAATTCTGTTTTACTTTTTTTTATGTAGCTTCAAAGCAAGTGCTTAGGAGGCCCGTGTACTTTCAGATACTATTTAAACCGCTTCAAGGATGTCTATAGGCAGGCCACGATCGATATGATGTTAGGAAACTCGGTGAACGAAGAAGTATTTCAAGAGCGTACAGAAGAAGAAGATAATGCTGCTACAGCGATTCATGTAAAATTGCTGATAGAGGATTGCAAGAAATTGCTTATACCCGATCCAGAAGTTATTTTAGGCAGTTGGGGTCTCATAGACGCTGACCCTGTGTATGTTAGATGTTCAACTTTCTATTTTTTTCATTTCTTTTTTTTCTTTCTTTTTCATTTTTATAATACATAAGGATTGTTTTCTCTTATAATTTATTCCACTTTAACAGAACTGGTGACTTAACAGAGACAGAAATGGACACTATTCTAATATTAACACGTGATAGTTATTATGTAGCTGATTATGACGATCAAATCGACAAAGTCACAAATTACCAAAGAGTTCCACTCGAAGACATTATACTGATCGAGTTTGGCCAGCCAGAGAGCACTGTCTCCCTTTTTAAAAATAAGCATTTCCACTGCATTAGAATAAATTACAAAATGGCCAACGAATACGGTTACTTTCACATGTTCCGCAGTACAAATTTACGATTTTTTAATAACATGGCTGTTGTTATAAAGACAGAGGAAGAAAGTATAGGTAGGATATAATTTCAAATATGATCTATCATATTCATATCTGGATCTATGGCAATTAATTTTGGCTACTACGTTAATTCGTATATTTCAGAGTCTTTAAGATCAATTTGCGAGGCTATCTCTGTGGCGATGGAGATAGCCGGTTTACCAAAGATTCCTATAGCAATGAACGTCACGTTAGATAGACGAAAGAGTAAAATAGTGAATAGCAGGGGAACCACGGGTCTACTGGACATTTCGTCATTCCCAGAATTGACTAGAAATGTTTCAGAGACACAGTTACTAGCTCTTAAAAGCGCAGGTACGTTTCTAACAAAAGAATCTGACTTTCGAACAATTAATAATTGTTAGTTAAACCATGTCAGATTTCGTTTATAAATATATATTTAAAGTAAACGTTGAAGCAATAACTAGCGATAATTGCAAAATGCGTTATGCAATTGTAGGAACGAAAGCTTTAAGCAACATGACTGAGCAATTTAGCAAACTAAATAAGTTAAGTCATAGCTTCAGCGCTAGGAAACCAATTGACATAGCAAGAAGCATAGGTAGAAGGTCTGAGGCACCTCTGAAGCCGACATTCACCGTTGGGAGTAGAGACATCTCGGGCAATGTGCAAGGGAAACGTAGCAGTGGCAGTAGCAGTAGCGACGACGAGGACATTGACGTTCCTCCTGTTCCTTTAGAAAAGCCAGAAAATTTCAGTCACAATAAGAATCTAATGGAGGCGTATACTCCATCTATTGGTATCATAATGGGTGTTAAAAACACGGACGTAGTGGAGCCTCGTGAGAATAACGAAGACCAAGATTTTTCGATACGACCTAATAAATTCTCTGAACAGAGTTCCGATAAGGAAGCCTTACGCGTGCCAGAATCTGGCTCTGGTACCAGTACCGTTAGTGCTTCTCCTCAAAAGACGCCTGAAATAACTATACAAAATGTAACCGAGGACAAAGAAAGGATGCTGCCACCATTAACATTGAATCTGTCCAAAAACATCAGTCATTCGACTGGAGAGGTTGATAGTAAGCTGACACTCGGTAATATAAATGGAAGCAAATTGCAGACTGAGAATAGATTGCAGGATAAAAAAAGGTCCACGTCTGAGCAAGATTTAAGTCTAAATATTACATCTTCTCAGAGTGAGTCCGCTTTGAAGTCAATGAAGACTAACATAATAAACGCAGCCAGTCCTGTGGCATCTACTTCCAAAGATATCTTGTCACCTTTCTCAAAATTCGCTAAAGGTGTGCAGACTTTAGGGGCAAATTTGGATCCTAGGAAGCTAAAGACAGGACAGGTAGGATTACAGAGAAATCTCTCGGATCATCACGTAGAACAGCAACGAAAATTGCAAGAGAGATGGGGTACATGTCAATCCAAGCTAATAGCTTTATAACTTTTCGGACATAGTTCGAAGTCTGAATGTCTAGTAGCGAGTAAACAATTAAAACCCACATAATTTAGAGACACTTTTGCATAAAGGATTTTTAAATAATCATTTTGTTACTTTTTAGCATCTTTTAATTCAGAGAATCGGTTCGAACATCTCGGTGCGCGTGTCTGAATATTTTTCATTATATCTTAAACTCTCAATTATCGCCATCCTGCAAATAAATGCTTCGTGCAAAAGAAACATGAGACGATTAATCGATAAGATACTCTCTATATAATCTTACTCGTGGAGAAACTTACAAATTACTTTCCAGAGTACAATGTGGTCAATATTTAATCCGCATCAAGTCTATTTGTGCGTATCTACTTACAAACAAATTTTCTATTACTCTCTACATCGATGAAAGCCTACACGAACTGATTGTTACCTATTTTCAATATGCTTCCGGCGTATTTATACGAAATTTTAATCGCGACAGCCTTTTTATGGATTTTACCAAACGACTCCTAGTATTGCATTTAGACATTAGAGATTGTGAATTTATCAAAAGGAAAAAAAAAAAGAAAAAAAAAAAAGAAAAAAAAAGAAAAAGAAAAAAAAAGGGGGAAAAAGGAAAAGAAAAAAGAAGAAGAAAAAAGGAAAAGACACACGTACGTGCTTATACAATGAAATTTAATCCCAGCATTCTTTGAAGCCTTAACGCCTGCTGCATAAACAAATTTTTTAATGGTTTTATTTATTTGTAATATATGTCGTAGACTTTCGGTTTTCTAAATTTCCGGAGCCACGCGTGCAAACGACGTTTGTGTGACGACTTGTAAACATTCGTAAACCGAAAATCTGTTTATGCAGTAAGTTAAATGAAGAAGCTTTGTAGTCAATTATGTACATATATACGAAGAATTACTTAAAATTAGCAGTTTAATGAAACAACGTTGCGATTGCTGATTAAAATGTAACAGTGAGATGAATTTGGCAAAGATGATTTTTCCGAAGATATATATATATATATATGATGTGCAGAAAACTAGTAATTATTGATTGTTATAAAGTCTAGACGTAGACATTCGACCGACGATAACAGTGGGTAAATTCTTAGAATTCCAAATATGATTAAGTTCGAGAATTATTTTGGATATAGAAAGGAAAGGAAAAAGTGCTTTGTTGGTGATCCGTTTCTTTTTTTTCCTCTGTATATAATTTCATAACAATTGAAACATACAAGTCGTTCCAGGAAAAAGGAACAATCATAGTATTTATATACATGCACATTTGCAGTATTATGTATATTACATTTAATAAATAATAGGAAGGAGAGTTGCATATATGGATATGGATATGTAGACGATAAAAAAAAAAGAAAAAAAGCAGGTACACGTTGTTATTTAATACTAATCTATGTACGACGATATATATATATATATATATATATATATATATATATATATATATATTATATGTATATATAGTCCAAATAACACGAGTTACAAATCTAGGTGGCTATTTCTTTCTGTGTACATACGAGTAATTCAATTTAGTGTAACAATATCCTGTAAACATGTATTCATAGTTGCACTGACACGTTAGTAGAAGTATTACAAGGTAAGAGTTTTTCTAGTGAATGTTTTTTCCCAACTGTAAACGGATAGTCTGTGATATATAATCTGGCAGAATGAACACAGCCTAAGATGATTAAAGGAAAGAAAGAAAAAAGAGAAAGAAAAGAGAAACAGAAAGAAAAGCGTGAAAATATAAGGATGTGTCGATTCTGTAGATTCTTTAGAGATGCTTTAAAACGAATATAAAAGACAAAACTGTTTTCACTCGTTCTAACAAAATTCAACACGCGAATCATATTCTGATTTATTAATTCCAGGTATATATACATAGACCAGTTTATTTTTAATATAATTTTAACGATTAACGAGATATTTATTTATCGATACAGTATTAGAAAGAAAAGAATTACCGAAGGAAATGGAAAATTTATATATTTTTTTGTTCCCTTTTTCGTATTAATACGTATATACCTATGGTCCAATTGAGATTAGACATTCAAATATTGTAATATAATATATTATTATCTGTATTTTTATGACAGGACATTACAAACGATCATGACAAAACAACGCACGAAGATATTTATATAGCCTGTAGAGGCTTAAATTGCCTTATGTATATGTAACACATACATATAAACGTATACAGAATATTTTGTTTAACTAAAAAGGCTAGAATGTCTCACGAAGGATTAAAGTTATCAGAAAATTGTTTTAGCAAAATTGGGCATTCTATGGTGCAAATTACATTTTTACATGTGGAGTAGTGGGCGAGGTTTTAAGGACAACTTCATTTTTTTGAATGGTACCGTATATTTCGTAATACATTAATCGATCCATCTCGGAATTTCCTATAAGAAAAGTATTAGCTTACTTACGTTGAAAAACTATTAATTCATAAGATGTTCAGGGGATGTTGATATTAATTTGTAAAAATTAACGTATGAGAGGCGAGGAGAAACGAAATACCTTTTTATGAGGAATGTCGAGATTAATGTATTATTAAAAAATGTATAGTTCTATTTGAAACAGCGAGGTTGACTTTAAAATATTTCACATTACTCGATGTGCAAAAGATAATTTGCACCATATGCTGTTCCCCTTCGAACCAAGTAACCTTTGCTAAAACTTGTTTTTGATAACTTTAACCCCTCGTGAGATATTCTACCATCTTCGGTTGAACGAAACAGCCTGTATGTGTGTGCGTGTATGTGATACAGCAAACACCATAGCAATTGTAGGAAAAATGTTATAATAAAATATAAATAACTCGAACTAACGCCTTTTTATTCCACTTAAAGTGAAACTATTTTAAGTATTCAAAAAATATTTTTTTAAATATATTATGATTCGTTAAGCTATAATTTTCGTTTAAACTCTGTTCCTAATGTTAATTTATAATTTATATGAAAATCATTCAGCAATTAAATTATTAGGTGACATACAACGGCCATGTATACTTGATATCTTATTCCACGTCGAATGAAATAATTTTTCTATTTAAAATAAAACAATTTCTCCCTAATTTTATACGTACTTTGAGGTAGTAGTAATGTATTCTGCATTAATCCAGACAATCCGGGTTCTTCTTTTAATCCAACTGTTACGATCAATTCTCCAAAAAGTGAAGATTCATCGCATATACTACTAGCGATCATCAGCCGAATTCATTTGAACTATTCGCGAAAGACGCTGCGTTTAAAATAGTTTTGATAATCGAAAGCGGCACTCGAATTGAGTCGACAATCGATTAACTTCGTGTTGCTGTTGCTATGCAAACCACATGGTGTATTTTGTTTTCACGTGAGCAAATGCTTCGCGCATGGTTCATGAGATGACAACCCTTGCAAATAAATATTTTATTGTGTAGTAAATAAGTATTTACGCAGGCAAGCATGGTCAATCTTTCCTCTTATAACAGATATTGACGCGAACAAACGTTTTTAAATTGTTCCGCAACTGTAATTTTGATAAACATCGAGCATGGAATGCTTTTGGTCCGATTTGAGTAAACATCCTCAATGTCCACACGGTGATTTTTCGTTAAGATTCCTTATATTATAAAGTAATAGCGCAAAATCGTAGAAAAAATATTTTTATAATATTGTACTATGATATTCTGTTTATGCAGGACCAACTTTATTATTTGGCACACATGAAAATGGCAAATTGGAGAAGTTTTATGTATGTGCAGCTTGCCGCGAGAGAAAGATGTGTAAGTTTTACTTAAAAGAGGGTGAAAAATTAACAAAACATCAAGCGGCTAAATGGGAACAAGAGAGGAAACAGTTTATGTCTCGTTATCATCACAGGCAATTATATGTACGTCTTAATGATATAATGTCGGTGCCGCCTGAGAGCAGATGTTACTGCTATACTTGTGAACAATTGATATGTAAAACTGAGAAGGATACGATGAACAAACACAAAAATCATGATATAAGAGAAGGTCTTACAGATTATCAGATAAGGCATCCGACAGAAATTTTAAAACCATTAGAAAATTCTAGGCAAGAAGCTCAGTATTTCTTCACAAAACAATCGACAGAGGACATAGCAAATATACTTGTGAAATTAGGGGCGAAGCAAATTCTTTGTATCGGTACTCCGAAAATTCATGAATATATTCTAGAAAATCACGAGGACACAATGTCCACACTTTTATTGGATTTTGATGGAAGATTCGTAAGTTTGTTAAGAAATTTATCAAATTAAGGCAGTAACGTTTAAACAAACTGTATAAGCTTAATACTGTGTTCTTCTTTTTCATTTTTTCTTTCTTTCTTTTTTATTTTTTTTTTCTTTACTTGCAGCATAATTTTTTTGGACCGCTCAATTATTGCTGGTATAATCTGTTGAATAATCATTTTTTTAATGAAACCGCTGTCCATGTGTTTAAAGACTTTCTTATGCAAGGTGGGGGAAAGGGCACGTACTTGGTATGCGATCCACCATTTGGTAGTAGGGTGGAACCAATGTCTTGGACTATAAAAAGAATCTCTGATCTTCATAAAAAATGGAATAACATAGAGGATGAAGAGAATTGTTTAAGAATTATGTTCATATTTCCATATTTTATGGAATCTATAATGAAACAAAAGAGTAATCCACCTGGTGTACCAGGAGGTCTGAAGGACCTGAAAATGACCGATTACAAAGTATCTTATGATAATCATCCGTTATTTATAACGGACTCCAATACCACAAAGTCACCGTCGCCTATTAGAATTTTTACAAATGTACCGTTAAACTTGGTTGAACTTCCAAAATCGAACGGTTATAGATATTGCAAAAAATGTCAGAAGTGGGTTGCTAAGGAGAATAAGCATTGTAAAAAATGCCAAGAGTGTACCTCGAAAAATGGCCTCACGTATAAACACTGTGATATATGCAAACGATGTGTAAAACCTTATTGGAAGCATTGCGTAACATGTAAAAGATGTGTCGTAACGAAACATCTATGTGGCCAAAAGCCGAAAGTCACCGGAAAATGTTTAAAGTGTAACGAAGCTGGTATGTAATTTTTATTTTTGTAACGAACGTAATGGAATCGTATATAAGACTTGTTTTATTATTTGTAGGTCATACTGAGATAGAATGTGATACGAGTGAAGAAATTCATCCAGACACAGTGGCGGAGACTAAGAAAGTTAAAAAACGCAAGGCTAGTGACGAAAATGAGGCGATCAACGACGTTAAAAAGAAGAAGGTGAACGATTCGCGTGAATCCGGAGAAGAGAAGGAAGAACCAATAATTGAAAATATTAAAAAAGCAGCGAAAAGTTCGGAGAAAAAAGAAACGAAGAGAAAAGTAACAACGGAGTTTAAAGTAAAAGCTTCGAAGAAGTCTCAACTGTTGAAGATGGATAAAAAGATTAAAAAGTTACAGAATAAGCCAAACGGCGTTGTAAGTAGAAAGAAAAGAACAAAGAAACAACAAACAGTACGATTATCATAAACGGAAGTTAAAAATCATATTCTCTGTATTGTACATAAGATTTCTTATTGATGTAATATATGTGCATATACACTTTAATAAAAGAAACTTGTTCAAGAAAATATATGTGCTTATACGACTTGTTTGTATGATTTTTTTAATGATCCGAGCAGATCATATAACCGAAGGGAGGCTATGAGCTACATTATGATATTGCAATTACAAATAATGTTCGAGATACATCGTTTCTACGATAATCTTTTGAACTTGAGTATAATACTATACTATAAGTATAATACTTTTGGTAAAAAGGTTCGGTTTATTTCTGTCGGAATCGAATATAATTCATGATTTTTATGATTTTTAACTAATATATTTGTTTGATAAATTTTCAATTAGAAATCGACTTTCGCGGGATTGGTATTTGGCATCGAACAATACAACTGAAACGCTCAGTTACCATTGGCTGGAAGTCAAAAAATGGCTGCCCCCTTGACACGTACTTCTTGGTCCGTTTTAAAAAGAAATCAGTTCCAGTATAAACAACTCTTAACAATTTCGTTTGTGGATCGTTTTACACAATACAAACATTCGTACACGCAAGACCAGAAGTCTCGAATTTCTGACAAAACAATTAGAAATGTCTTGTTTTACACCATTTTCTTCTCCGGTTTTGGTTATATTTTGTACAAATGGAAGGAGGATTGCCAGAACCGACTCAGCAACCTGATAAATCCGATGTTCACGATACATGCTAAACCAGTTTCTTGGGATGGAAATAATAATAGAAGTAGGTATAATTTTATAGCTGACGTGGTTGAGAAATCAGCTCCTGCGGTAGTGTACATTGAAATCCAAAACAACAGAAGGTAAATGCAGATTTCAATCTGTAAGAAGATAACTGTAACATAAGTAATCGTAATTTCCAGTAATCATTAATGAGAAAATAGATTTGATTTCCAAACAGGTAAACCGTTCAATATAAGCAATGGATCTGGTTTCATCGTTGAATCAGATGGTTTGATATTGACAAATGCTCATGTTGTTACTGCTAAGCCTAATACAACCGTCAAGGTAACTGTTACGATATATCGAATAGTTATTGTTGTATTACAGGGATTAATATCGTACGTGTTCTTTCAGAAATTTTCATGCAATCTATTTCGCAGGTACGCCTTTACGATGGAACTACTTATACCGGCGTCGTGGAAGACATCGATGTCCACAGCGATCTTGCAACTGTGCGAATTAACAAGGTTTATATATCTTCTATACGATAAAGAAATGATAAAAAAAAACGATAAGTGTATGTAATTTATAATATTTTGACATCGCGATTGTCGATTTTTTGTACAGAAGAACTTACCGGTAATGAGGCTGGGTTCTTCTACGAATCTTAGGCCAGGAGAATTTGTAGTGGCTATTGGATCTCCGTTAGCTTTAAGTAACACAATAACGAGTGGTGTAATAAGCAGCGTAAGCAGGCATAGCCAAGAACTTGGCCTTCTTAACAAACAGATGGCTTATATACAAACAGATGCGGCGATCACTGTTAGTTTTTCATCAGCATCGCAATTTCTATGAAATATTTTCGTATTAAAAATGTTGTGCTTCAGTTTGGCAATTCAGGTGGTCCATTGGTTAATTTAGATGCAGAAGCGATTGGTATAAATGCAATGAAGGTGACGTCCGGTATTTCTTTTGCGATACCCATAGACTATGCTAAAGATTTTTTGAAAAAAGCAGAAATGCGCAGGAAAGGCAAAGGTATGTAATACTGGACAATAGAAAAGCGCGAAATAGAAATATTTAAGACGAAAATTCTAAAACGAAATCATACTATATTAGGTACACAATTTGCCTCGGAGAAACCAAAAACTCAATATATCGGGGTTACAATGCTCACCCTCACCCCGGATCTTTTCTACGAATTGCAAAAAAAATTGAAAGGAATTCCACACAACATCAGATATGGAGTTCTGATTTATAAAGTCATCGTAGGGTCGCCAGCACACTTGTATGTTTAAAAAAATCATTACTCTCGTTGCACTCGTTGTATCGTTAAGAATAACTATTCTATATAGAAAGAACATATGTTTGTGTAAAAATTTCAGGGGAGGTTTACAAGCTGGTGATATCGTGACGCATGTGAATGACGAGGAAGTGGAATCGTCCGCCAGTATCTACAAAGCCATAGAATCGTCCAGAATCTTGAGAATGACTGTGATCAGAGGCCTAGAAGTGTTACATCTGCGAATCGAGCCGGAAGAAATTTAAATTATGCATCTAGTAGTACAATTTATTGAAACTAAAATTGAAACAGAACTGCTTCCTCTAAATATGTCGTTGATGTTCTTTCTAGAATTACTTTCATTTCTTTAATTTTGTATCTATGTACCATACAGTATCGCTGCATTATTGCTTCGAACGAGCCGCGATCATCTATCCAATAATAAAATAAACAATATTTGACAAGATTTATTTCAATCGGCAGAGTTACCGACAGGCCGATTATTTTAAAAAAATAATTTTTTTAACTTCATATTTTCTAGTTGTCACGAAGACTGATGCCGCGACTGTCTTCTGCGTACGTGTACATGCGTTTGTACGCCGGGTGTGGTCCATTAGTATTATGTTTATGTTGTTTACGACATCAGTCGACCTCCGCAAATATGTGACCGGATCTCGAAGAGCGTAGCGTAGGCGTGGTCCGAGTAACTTTTAGTACTTATAACTTTTAACGTTTTATAACTTTTTTTTTTTTTTTTTTTTTTTTGGAAACGTTATACTGGCCGCAGCCAGTCTTGTTGGAATTCTTAACTACGTTCGCACTGTTGTAACATCATATAGGCGTTGCATTAGTCATCATGTTTATATATACATATATAATTCTCTCAGAAACAATAAGAACAAGCAACTTTTGAAATATTTGTAAATTAATAACGATTAACGAATAGGATTGAAAAGTGAAAAGTTTTGTACTGGAAATTTGTATAAAATCATATATAGGGTATCAATGATTTGGTAAAATAAGTAGAGTGGAATATTTCAATAAAATTACTTTAAAAGTTGTTCCGTTGAGATGTACATGTATTTATGCATGGTCCTTTGCCGAGTAGATTGTATTATAAGAAGAACGGGTAAGAAGAAACGAACGAGTAGTTGTTTTAGCGATACACGAGATACAATACAGTTCTTCCGGTAATTACAATAATATAAAATCTTTAAATTTCTATGTGCTCGAATGTTCTATATTTGAACATATTTTCTACTTTTCAGCCACCTTTTGATAAACAAAATTGACGATAAATAAATTGACGTACCAAGCTCTACCTTGCGTTAGTTTCTATTTTGGTTCGAGCGTCTACCTACGATCACTACGCTTCTACATCGTTCCACTATTTTTCCTCGTTTATCTTCCTTTCGCCAGATAGTTGGAGTTTCTCGCGTACACAGGTATCTTATCCTCCGATTGTTCACGATTTTGCCGAATGTGGCTCGCCTACGCGGGAACGTTGTCACTTTCTACGTGCTTGCTTGGCGATTCTCGGTAGCTGGGGAACAAACGGCCACGAAGACGAACGAGGCTCGATATCGGGGGGCTCTACAGCGACAGAGCGACGACCAGCATCGCCTACGACTCGATGAAGTTTCATGCTGATTTTCCATCGAAAACGGTCACCAACAGCGAGAAATTTCCTTGGGAGACCTGGTACGCCGAGAGACGTACAAGAGAGCAGGCTTTGTTTCAGGTCTGATACAGATTGAACCGTTCTTAATCGAAAATGTTCTCTTTAATTAACAATTGAAACAAGATTGAGATTTTATCGTTTTCTTCGTTTAATTAAAAATATTTAATTATTATTTTGAAACAGCCTGTATAACGTAACTTTACTTGGAACGTAAGATACACGTGGGACTTGAAATACCTCGAGACACTTCAAAAAACGAAGAAATTAGCGGAGTAATTAAGAGGATTGGAGAAGGCGATTACCATCGATTACTAACGATTTAGCGAGAAAAAAGTTGAAAATTCGTTGAAAATTAGGTTTTCTACCACTCTTAAAGCTGTCGATCTTTCTATAAATCGATCTTCCTATAAACTTCCTATAAACTGTACAACTACTTAAAGCTACTACTATGCATCTTCGAACTGGAAAAAACAGATGAAAAGGTCAAGGAAAAGGTCGTACTACGCAGAGTCCGAGACTCGGGGATGCATTTCTGCAACTTGGCTGCAATTGCAATCCGCTACAGCAAAAGCACAACGAAGCATTCTACTTGCCTTTGCTGCGTGTCGTCGTTGACACTGACAAATAATTTCTCGGACACGTTGTTGCCATTACGCTTCAGAGCCAGGATGCTCGCGATACGCAGCGGTACAGGACAATCGGGGCTCGTTCGATCATTTGTCCGGCCACGTCCGGGTCATTGTGAGTAGTAGCCTTGGCACGGCGACTTTATCGCGACAAGGGAGGATTCTCGGATAGCCGGGGAAAAGGCTGCGGTAGCCGAACAATTTTATCCTGCTGTAAGATAGCAGGACCAAGGATGGTCGAGTTGTCGATGGCCGAGAACGAAAGACGATAGCCATCGAGAAACGTAATCGCGCGTCCTATTACGTTTGGAAATCTATCGATTCGAGAATGAATCATAAACTAGCTTGTATACGTACTTGATGAAACTTAAAAAAGAGTACTCTACTCATCATAGCGTTGGATTAAGATAAGTCCAAGAATAGGTAAAAGTGTGATCTAACACTCGCGCAAGAATTAAAATATAATATACAGCTAAATATTGACTTTTCCTTTAACGCTTCTCTTGGAAGTTTTCTAGATAAAATGTTGTTTTCCTGCTTGCGGTATGTACATGTTTGCGTCACCTCCACTTTTCTTTTTCAATTTCTTTCATACAATTTTTGTACTTTGCTTGCCGATAGTTTTACTCTTAAAGAAAGATCTCAAACAAATTCCATTCTTTTCGACAAACAATCGAGCAAAGCATCGGTATCCGCAGTCTCCGGTATTCCATTACAGAAAACGCGGATCTAGTCCTTGGCCGAAGCGGCGAGAAAACGAGACGCGAGCAAATAAACGGGCAATTGATACAGAAGAGGAAGAAGAAGAAGAAGGAGGAGGAGAAGAAGAAGAAGAAGAAGAAGAAGCGGAGGGCGTGGCGAAAGATGCCGGATTCCGGATCGAGGGATTCGGTGAACGGATCCGCCTGTCCTTCGACGATTCCGCTGGTTCCTGGTTCGAAGACACCGTCGCGCCGCGCCGACTCGGTGTTTTCCCCTCTGCCGTGTATATAAGTCAAAACCAGATCGGAAGCAAGGTGCACAGCCCGAACAGTCCCTCGTCGAGCAAGGAGGTTCGCACAGGGAATACGTCAACCGATCGCAAGATGCAATCACTGGTAAGTGACACCCTCTTATTATCTTCTAATCTTTCGTTAGGCGAATGATCTATTAAGTTATTATTAATTCGATGGATTAGGTAGATCGGATTAATCAGGTGATTAAATACGAGAGCGTTGAAATTTTCAAAAGAGAGGCTCGAGGATAGAGAATGGTTTTTTTTTTTACGAGGGTTGAGCTGGTTTGTTATTGGGAAATTGTATTATTTGGATTTTTGTCGAGAGTTACGGTAATTGGGTATCGTAATACGAAGATCAACGACGCGAGGATAGAGGTTGTAGCTTTTCGCTTCTGATATCTTTCTTTTCATTCGTTGAATAGGGGTGGAACATGCTTTTAGATATCAGATCGTTGATATGAGGACAACGTTGTAGAAATTCTGATTTCTGTTATCAACTGGCTATTGTCCCTGACTACTTATTATCCCTTAGTTATTGATACTTTTTCTTTTTTTTTTTTTAACGATCAGTACTTAGTTATCGAGTAGATTTAATTCTTTTTTTTTTTTTTTTGTCTAATCGCAGTTGCTTGTTAGACGTTTAAAGCAGATAAACGTTAAAATTCGTCCGGTAGGTAACGCTAATTCTCAGATTTTCCTTATCACCGGTGAAAATTCTCTTCGCTTATGAAACAGCAATTTTCAAATCTTCCGGAATCCTGTTATATGTTACATAATCCTGTTAACGGATGGGCAATTATAATACGATAGTACGTATATCCGAACTGTCAACTATAAAAATAAGTAATAAGACTTGCAGTCTTGCAGCAAGTTAATTCGACTAAACGGACTGCTATGTCTTTTTGTAATTAAACCAAACTCGAACACCTATTAGAACGCGAGTATTCGTACTGGCCACGATCGATGCGATATTTTACGTTGTTGAAAGTCAAACGACCGCTGTCGTTGTGTACGATACGTTGTGAATCTCTAGAATATTCTAGATATTTTCAGTTGCCGATACAAAATAATTTCGAGAAATTTGAATTGTCGTACGTTAGTGGAAAGAGCGATAAAATTCAGCTGCGAGTAATCGAACGTTAATAAAATATTCCGATTTTCTACGCTGATCATTCACCGTTTTCCTTTCAGATTCCGTTGTTGCTGGCTCTGAGCCTAGCTTCAGCAGTACGTCTGAACCTGGTCCCGTACGCGTACTTGTCCAGCCCTGTGCCCGTGTTCAATCATTTCCAGAACACGAGGACAGGTGAACATGCTTACAGCTACGCTGGTGGGCCATCCGCGAAAGAAGAGATCAAAGACGCCGATGGAATTCTCCGTGGTTCCTACAGCTATGTGGACGCCAATGGAATTCTTCAATCAGCCTTCTACGTCGCCGATGAGAAAGGATTCCGTGTAGCCGCGACGAATATTCCGTCGGATGAAAATTCTAACAGCGAAACGACTGGCATCGTCCTCGCCGGGAGCGCAGGCGAAGCATCTTGGACGTTCAGTCGCAGAAGACGTCGCAGCTTGGAGGATTCGAACGTGGATTCTAATGAAAATAATGGAAATCGGAACGGGCAATCTGAGAATTTTGATAAGGATAAGGGTAAGTATGGCGCGCAAGATTCGCCACAGATCGTGTCGCAACCTCTGTTGTTGAGCAACGACATTCCGCTGGCGACCTCGCATCAGAGTCAAGTTCAAGTGCACAGCAGCGCGCGATTGGACGTGGCGGAAGGCGAGGCCAAGGCGAAACCGGTTGACCTGCAGCCGATCCTGCCGGTGCAGACCATATTGGAAGGGTTGCCGGTGCTCGCTCGCGCGCCTACCTATCACGAGAATCGCATAGAATTGCACAAGCAGTTGGGAATCGAGGGGCCCAGTCCCAAAGACGCGGTTAAGATAAATCCAGAGCCATTGACCATCGTCCGATCTTCCCCGCCGGCTAATTACATTGCTTCTACCATCGTCCCTAGGGGAACTGTTGCTGCGGTGCCCGTCATCGCCGAGCAAGCTATACCTGTTATCCCAGCTGTTGAAATTGGCACCTCGTCCGTAACCACGTCCATCTCTAGTCACGGTGTCAGTCAGATTCATGGACCATGGAAAATCACCGACGAAGATGTAGCTATCCCTGGTATTCCAAGCGTCGTTGCTAAAGAAAGTATTCCCGTAGCCGTGGAGAAGAAGAACGTACCGATTACTACTGCTGGAATCGTTAAAGAGGCTGTTCCCGTGATACCAACTGCCAAGGAAGCTGATCTGGCTACAGCTACGGTTACTACATCCGTTTTCAGTCATGGGATCAGTCAGATTCATGGCGATTCCAAGGTGAAAATCGAACCTGCGTGGCTAGTTAAGGCTACACCCATTGCTCAGCTTCATCCCGTTGTCAATGTACCGATTTATTCGAAACGAATAGATCCGCGAAACGAGTAGAAATTAAATGGGTCGTCGGTGCTGGCGAGCAGAAAGCGAGAGTGTCTTTTTACATTTTGTCGCCTTTTCGCTCTACTTAGCGTCGGGAATCGCTTCAACGATCGATCGTTCTTCGCGCTTGACGATAAAAGTGATTTCTCGTTCTTGCTTTCTGATTCTTCGCATCCCTTGTCTATCCGTTTTTCGAACGAGCTTATATCGCAATTTGGACATGTTTCACATCGAATTGGAAAGTTTTCCAGTTCCAAACGTTTTGTATCTCTGAGTTAAAGAAAAAGAAAATGAAAAAAGGAAAAAATGGCTTTTTTATCTTTCTACTGCCGACAGAAATCTCAAGAGGGAAACGAAATATTCGGATATTTAGATAAAATTCAACGAGCTGTTGAATAACCAGCCTGTTATACGTATATGAAATTATACGATTGTCTCGTTAACGAGTTAACGATCGGCCGATCGAACGACGAAAATTAAGACTCGATCGAAATATAAACTCGGGAAATATAAACGCGAGAGACTAGCCTGATATAAGATATAAAGCTGGCTTAAACTTATACATTATATATTATATATTATATATTATAGTGAACGTGTAGACCAACTGATAAATTATCGCAGCCTGCAAAACATGTCGTCGACCGATTAGAAAATAGCAGCGGATTATCGCGTTTGCTTGTTTTTAGCGTATCGAATCAGGAAGGATTCCCTGGACGGCGCGGCGCGGCGCGGCGCGGCGCGGTGATGAAAACGTAATGGCGCGTTTGTCACGGTCACCGTTGTTCACCGTGGGAAATGCGCCGTATACCCTTGGCCTTGAACGCTATTCAGCTTCCCATTATCCGGAATATATTACAGCATTAAAGCAGCGCGCGTGTCCAATGAAACGTCGGATTAGCCCCGGCTATCTACGAACGTCTTCCCAGTCCCTTTCTTCCTAGTTTCTCGATGAGTTTCATGCACCGTTTTCCATCCAGTCGTTGCAGGATAGGAAGAGACAGACGAGAGACTATTATCCAACATATTTTTATATTAAATATTAACGTTTTGTGTAACCTTATCAAGTAAGGTTTATCAAGTTAGAGAAAGTAGGATCGAAATCGGAAAACAGCGAAAGGTAGAAACGGTCAAGTGCAATTTACTTTGGCACTTTCCATCCCTCGTGTCACTTTATCGCGTTTTTAATAAACTTGTAGCAGTGTTACTTATCAGTCTGACTTTTCAGATGTCTGACCGCGTATCGTCGTAGTCGCTTGTTCGTTCCATTTCACGTTTACACTTTGTACATGTTAGAGGTTAGACGCGAGAGATTTACATTTGTCGAATTACATCTCGGCTCTCGATTACTTGCTGCGCGGCTATCTAAAGAAACGGCGAGGGAAGAACTTGACGAAAACATTGGCGCAAAAGTTCGAACAGCGTGTAATAGATGTTATCCGCGAGGCTCGTACACTTGACAATACCGTTATAAAATGGAAAAGTTATTTTCGAAGGAGCGATAGCGGAGGAGAGGGTCGAGCCGATGGAAAAAAGCCGAAGAATCCGGATCACCTTCCAGCCAAGTCAAGTGCACGGTCAGGGTGAAGGAACTCGAGCCAGATGAGCGGCGCGATTAGAAGCGGCTCAACGTATCTCTCGATACGCGTCGCGGTTGTCCGCGCGCGCGTGGGCGTTTCGCCACTCGTGACGAACGAGCTTCATTTTCCGATAATTCTCACATCCTTCGATCTTGTTTTTATCAATTCTATTTTTTTATTCTATACAGCTCTCTTGCTATACATTTTACATATTTCATCGGCATATTTATCAACACGTTGTTAATAGGCCGACATACATAATACAACTTGATATACGAACTTGCAGAAATGTAAATTGTTTTACATTTTTCGACCGATTCGTCGTTAAATTATCCCAAGCAAGTTATGTCGTAGTTGTGCACCGTTGTGTCGTCGTAGAGTAGGAGTTTGACAAACGACTTTTTACTTGCTTTTCTACTTGGAAATATTTATACGATACTTTATTCGTTTTCGTGCAACTAGAACGCGATCGATATAAGATGCAAAGGTTTCGAGAGTAACGAGTTTGCACAAAATCTACAAAAAACCAGTTAATCTCTTTACGATGATAATAATACGTTCTTCGTCATACGTATGTATCTGTGCTCGTGTAAAAAGAAACGAATATAGCAAACTCGAACGAAAACGTTCAACATTGGTATCCTTAATTGAAAGAATCCGTATGCAAAATGTATGTAAATTACGTATGAATTTTAGCCCAAGTTCCACGTACTCGTTCGTAAACGTGTTAATACGTTGATAAATTATCGATCGACCTTTTTCCAGATTCCAAACAAATATACATAGTATGCGGCAGAATATTTGAACTTTTATCTTCTGATTCCGATGCTTCAGCAAGCGACGGTATTTGAATATCGTAGAACAACAGTTTATCCGAATATTCGTTTTTCGCGATGGCCGATCTATTTCGTCCTACGTGAGAACGATCTTGTGGTCGATCTTGGACGATGGCCGCGCCATATTTCCAATGAAAACATTCGACGCTGCTATAGAAACGTTCCCTTGGCAGTTTCAGATGAGAAAACAATCGGTTCATCCTGCCGCAAGCTGCAACGTGCAGCGTGTAATACGGGATGAAACGTAGGCTCTCGTGTAAAACGAGATTATTATGCGTAGCATTGTCTGTAGTTTGATCGTGTTTTCGAAACGATTCTACCGACTCGTAATATGTAGGAAATTCTAATTGTAATTGTAATTGCGATTGGAATTTAAGGTTGCATGGAGAATCGAAGAATGTATGGTGGTGGTAGCAGGCGCAAACATCTAAGATAAATGACGCATACCGCGAGACCGCGGTACGAAAGAACGTAACGTCTCGTAAGAAACTTGTAGCTATGTTTTGTGGTAATTGTCAGCCCTGTACCGAGAAACGATATTTCGCGTCGTTATCCTGCGGTGAGATGAAATTCCGCTTAATCGCACACAGTTCTATGGTCTTCTTGCATAAAATTGTTTAAAAACATTTGAATAATTAACATTACGAATTACTTTGGCGCGACCCAAGTTTCGACGCGTACATGCACGTATGTTTTCTTTTATTCCCACTGTCGTGCTACAAGTATAGTTTTGTATATTAGTTTTTTCAGCGGAAGCGTAGAACGGAAGAGAGCAACGTTGGCGCGCGTGTCACCATTTTTCTGCGACCGGATACTGTTAGTTTACGGCACGGCACGGCACGGGGCCGCGAACGATGCAACACGACGAAGGCGGAAAGGAACGACGATTCGCGCTCGAGATAATACAAACATCCAGCCAGTTTCACTGATAAAATGTTACGCGTACGCGACCGTGACCGGATAATTCGTGGTTCGACAGACAAGTTCCTCTTGTCTTGCAAAAAGAAAAAAAGAAAAAAAAAAAAAGGAAAAAAAAGGAAAAAAAAGAAAAAAAAAGAAAAGAAAGAAAAAAAAACACCGATTCAAACGCGCGCATTCAGCTGTGAATTTTTTTAAATCGTATGCTTTCCGAATAGCGTCCTAAACGACGATTCTAGGCATATTTCTGTACTTTAGAAAGAATTCGTAATTTGAAATCGAGAGAATAGAAATGGAATTTTAGAGCGTGGAGCGAATTCTTTCACCGAGTTGTTTCAACGGGCAAACGTTTAAAGCGTAAAAGCGTAAGAGTGAACTCTTTAAACGAGGTTGCTCGAAATATGCGTTTCTCCCTGTTTTCTCGTTTTTACTCGTCTATTTGATAATATTTCAGAGATTTCAGAGATTCTCTAATTTCGAAAGTTGAATCACCACGGATATTTTTTACCGCGTGTTACGCGTTGGAAAAGTGAAACGTAAGAAGCTTGTAGTTTTAGTTAAGAAGGGATTTAGTTCTACGTCGTTGTAACAACGAGCAAGTACTCGATTTCTATTTTCGCCGAGAGATATCGCGAAGCAGGAAGTTGATCCTCGGTTCTACTCGCAATTAATCCATTATCGGAGAAGCAATATCAACTTAAAGCCGTGTTCGTGCCCTTACCGTCTGATAACGACGCCCACGCAATTCGTAGGAGGTGCTCGACGCGAATCCTTTCGTCGATCGAATCCGCAAGTTGGTTGGCAAACGATGTGCAAGAGCAGGATCGATCGCTTCGTCGATAGATCGCTTTCAAACTACGAGTATACGTGTTTAGTCTTTCCGCGATACGGTTATACGGAAAACTTTTCAATGTTTATATTAGGATACATGTTATAGAATATTACGCACGAGTAAATCATGACGGATACAACTTTAGCGTATATATTTATTTGTTTGTTTTCGATAGAAATCGCTATTCGTTTTTTTCGCTGTTCCAAGGGATATAAAGGAATATGCGATTCAAGATCGACACGGTACACGATACACATGTGCGTTGTAGGTGCGGCCATACAACGATATACGTACCAAGCGAAATAATCTTAATTCGTTTCGCAATTACACGAAATAACGCACTTATCGAGCTCTCGTCTTTGAATCGCTAAACGAAAAGACTTTGCATTCGAAGATATAATACACGTAAATATCGGAGAAAGACATCAACGACCAAGCGCAAACGCGATACACGTGGCACGATAGATCGGCAAAATCCGAAATCACTTTACTTCGTTTCATTTTACGCGCGACATCCTTCGATTAAACATCTTTCGACGTCATCGAGTACATCGGTATAAAGTATCGCGACTAAAGTATAACGATTAAAGTTGAAACTCGCGCGGTCTCGTTGAACGTTTATATGGAAATTCAGTTTTTACCTTGATTTTCCAGCGGACGATCGTGCAGATCGATTGGATAACGCTAAACAACCCTGTAATTAGGCTCGAGGAGGTGGAACAGCGATAAACGGAGAGAACGCACGACTGCCGTGAACTCGATCGTGAATCTAGTCTCGTGTACGATCGTGTGTACTACAAGGAAGAACCAACGTCCGAACCGAGATCACCGTTTGCTGATTGGCCGACTATCCAGGCGAACTTTTCTTCACCGCCGACCACGTTTAGAAGCCTCTAAAACTCGGTGAACCGCAAGGCTGTGCTCAACCTGCTCGCCGATCAATCAAGATCCATCGATCTCACGCTTCTTCCTTTTACTTTGAACGTTAACTCGAGTTTCACGACCAAACCAGCAAGAACAATTCTTTTATTATTTGGACGCAAACGTCGACTTTGGTATTTCCATTGTCGGAAACAAACGAACGAACGACGCAACTAAAACGAGCAACGTTCCTTCGACACCGTGTTACGATGAACCTTTCGAACCCTTTCCCTTTCTTCGGGCGGCTCGCGGCTCGAAAAAATGGCTATACTTACGCAAGAGGAACGCAGCAGTAATATTTATACGCCGCGGTAAAACCTTTTACGGTGGGATGAACTCTTTTCTTCTCTTTTTTTCTTTTCTTTTCTTTTTGTCGCTTCGTTTCCCTCCGGAGTCGAAGTCGATTTTGGCCGATTACGAATACGAATACCGAATACGAATCGATCACCGGTTTCTGCACAGGCACAGAAGCCGGATGGCCACGTCGAAAAACCGGCTGATTTACGGGATGACCGGTACAACAACGCTGGTCGTACGAATATTTTTCGACGATTCGCTTTCAACGGCCAGCCTCTCATCGTCCCTTTGCGTTCTTGCACCATGATTTACGATTATTCCGAATAATACGCCATAAATTCTGACATCGTTGCTCGATAAGGAAGCTGCAATTCTACGCTTAGCGCATTGTTCGTTTCCTCGACAGATTCTCAACCGAGGATCGCACGTTTTTCAAGGATCATCGTAATTTGGCAATGATCTTTGGCACAGAAATAATCTTCTTCCGTCCGAATCTCAAACGTATACAGTGAAACGAAAGGGTAATCGTCGGGAACGCTATAAGATCGGGTAGCGTTAAAATCAACCGTTACGGGAAATATTTTCGCGAAATTTTGTCGCGTTCGTCGCGAACGAAACACGTGTACTATTTTCTGTACGTACACGTCGCACGTACGCACATGTCGTATTCCAGCAGGTTTTAGACAAGCAAAGGCTGGTCCGGATTAAATTAATAATTACGTAAAATACGTATTTCGCGTATTTTACGAAACGAATGTCGGAGACGTCCTACCAGATCTTGGCAAAATTTTCCAACTTTTCGTAAGAGAGTTCTTTACTCGATGCGAGTAACTATGTACTTTCAGGTCTTAATCTCGCTTTGCAGCCACGGTTGTACGTAAATAGAATTGTACGTGGCTGAAAAATAAAATACATAGAAGCTTAGTTTTCCCACTTATCGTACTACTTTACAAATTATTTTACAAATTATTTATTATCATCGATTATTTATTTATTTCGGCCGAAGGGGAATCGTGCGGTTTTGTAATCGAAGGTGGTTTATAAAATCGAGGAAAAAGCTTAAACGTAGGGTCGTATCGAGATCGACAGGAACGATGGTCCGAGGTACGTTTAAAGAGACGAGCTACCGCTATTCTCTCTCTCTTTTTCTTTTGTTCCAGGTTCGAACTGAAACCGCGCGTTTGCCCGTATGTCACGATCTCCCCCCACGTTATTTATGCTCGAGCTTTTACGAGGGCCGCTCGTAATTTTCACCTGGCGAATTTTTCTTTACGATAGCCGCGGTGTCGATTCGACCAACAGGTCTCTACAGCCAGCGTATACGGTCTCAAATAAAAGTCTCAATCGTTGTTAACTTTGTGCTAAAAGGTAATCGCGGATATTTATGTATCTACTTTTATTAACTGGCAAGTTTATTAAGCGAACTATTTTTATGCACTTGTGAGATATTTGAAAGCGTAAACGTACACGCTAAGCGCGAAAATATCAAAAATATTGAAAGACGAGCGGTACTCGTTACGATATTTAGCGGGTGAAATAAATTCTTGTGTAATCCGATAAATTCGAATTGATCGATAATTATTAATTACTCTACGACAATAAAGGAAAATATCGAGAAATGTGCGATTTCGTGGAAAAGACGAAACCACCTTTAATGGAAACAAACGCACTCGTGTCTGTTCATTTTACTTCCGAGCTTCCTTTGCTTGAACACTTTGACACATACGTACAAATAGGGCGTACGGTGTGAGAGACTTTTGCGCAAAGTTGCATGCGTGCAATTGGCCACGTGTCCACATGCGTTGGTACGTTGCATCGAAAGAACGAGACAAAGAGAGAGAAAGAGAGAGAGAGAGAGGGGGGGGAGGGGTTAGGTGGATGGAGCAACAGATAGGCCGATAGGAAGGGAAAAAATGATGGTTAAAAAGCACGCGGCATAAGGATTATGTATTTCTGGCGAAGAGTTTTACGAGCGAAACGGGCACCTTCGCGCGATAAAGATCGCGATCGGCCCGATCTTTGCAAGCTCGTAATTTCGGAAGCCGCTTATCACGACCAGAGGGACAATTTCTTTTGAACCGTCTGAACTTGAACCGATCGAGACATCTTGATCTTTCGAAAATTTACAAAAGACATTGTTAAACTTCTCCTTCTGCAGAACGAGCCGTTCTTGCGCTAGAAGCAACACGACGAGCGATCGAGTCTCTGTTCAAGTCCAACTGGTTTAGTTGCGTTCGTAAAAATTTCAATTTGCATACACTGACTGCTACGACTGACTGACCAACTGGTGAATAAACCAGGCTCGTTAGATGTATGATATTAAGAATCGAGCTTGATATAAAACGAAAAGACGAAAGGAAAAAATAAAGAAACGAAAGCAGAGGATAAAATTGGACTTGGTTAAAAAAGTTAAAGCCTGGCGAGGTAGGAAATTTACGCTGGACACGGCTAATGCGACGAACGTAAAGGGAGCGCAACGAGTTCATCGATTCCATGGTAAAGGCGTACCTCGCGACTCGCGTCCGGCCAACGAGTGGCCGACGAAGGATTTTTCGTTGCGTGGCCACGTGGGCGGCTCGCGTCGCTTTCGACATTGCCACTAAACGTGGTTGCCGGCATCGAATGGCCGTCGTACGGTCATCGTGTAGGAAACGTGCAGCTGTGCGGACAACGCGCATAAGCGAAACAGCGAGAACGGGCGGTTGGAAAGCGAGTTGGAAGCCGAGAAGGCTACTTCGAGGAGCGCGTCTAGTGCCTGACGTGGCGCGTCGTTACACGACTAGCCATCTTGCCGCTCCAGCTGTGACCCGCGGGTCGCTTAACAAAGTTGGACCGTTTCGCATTCTGGATAGTTGTTTTCTGAAAGCAGAGAGGAGGAGCGAGACGTTGGCTATTTTTTAAATAGGTGGAAACGAGTCGAGGTAGGTTTGTTTCACGCAGCAGAATTCAGAGAATTCTTCGACCAGTGCCTGACGAGTTATGGTAGTTTCTACTACGGGCGGAAGAACTCGGCTTTCGCGGAATCCGCGACTTTTGTCCAAAACGACTCGACGAACGCGAGAGCCGCTGCTCGTTTAAGAAGGTTGACGAGCGTTTGCAGTTTTCCATATTTTTTACCTATATACGCGTATATACGTGTATATATCGTACAGGGGAATAAACAAGCTGTTCGGATAGCCTGCGATAGGTAACGATCAGGCGTCCTCTGTATACTGCCAATGACATAGTTGGACTTATCCCTGTTATCGGAATAAAAAAAGAAGAATTTTCATCGCGTGTGAAGAATCGCGATCTTGTTAACGCAAAATACTCGTACATGTTGGATCGTCGGTATCAGCGATAGGACAGATAATATGAATAAGACGGACGTAAAGAAGGAAGAAAACAGCAGCGAGGAATCCACCGTTGAGAACCGATATCGCAGCTTGGATGATTTCGAATCGCAAAACATGGAAGAACAGTGTGCTAAAACTAAATCATGTTCGAGTTTCCGCTACGTAGGCAAGCAATCTCGTTGGACCATTGTCCAGCCATCGACCGGAGGATGGAGCATGGATTAACGACGCCGCTGCCACGACATCGAAGGAAACTCGAGCCGACTCGGGTTCAAAAGGTGGCGTTGGAATGGCATCCGGTCTAGAAAACGAGCATCCCCGGGCTGGAATGCGCGCGCGAGATCGACGCCTCCTACCATAGCCAATAAACATTGATTTATCGGCCTGGAAATCGAACTCGGGCTGATTTGTGTTGCGATGGCCGCGAACGCTTGGAGCTGGTTCGCCGACGGTGTCCCACAGGGACCTATAGGACCACGTAGCATCCTGTAGGAGCTGGTAGTAGGGCCCTGACCACCGCGTCTTCATGGTGGGAGACACGGCGTACGCCAGGCTATATAAGAAGACGTGCGTCGCTGCTTACACTCTCGTAACGTAACCGTTAGCCGAGCCACGCCGCGCCGGGATTTACCTCTTGCCGAGACCGATTCTTCACGACCTGCTCCGCATACCACGAACATGATACTCGTGAGTGCATTATGCATATATTTGTTCTCGATTTTACTTACGGGCGGACCGATCGACCATAAGTTTTACTTTCTTTCCTTGTCAAGTATTTGTGCTTTTCCACAGGATCCATTTCAGATCCACTTCAGATCCATCTCAGATCCATCTCAGATCTATCTCAAGTGGAATTTTTTACGCGTAAATCTTTCGCAAAAATCGTGGAAATAAAATAAAATCGTGGAAAGCGCGCGAGCAAGCGACGACGACTACGACTACGACTGCGATCGGGGTAGGAAACTGGTGGATGAAGCGCAAGACGCCCTACTAAATGCTGGTTAACGTTTGCGTGGAATGCTACCATCCCGTTCAACGTCGCGTTGCTCGACAAACTATCGCTAATCGAATCGCTTGTTAATCCATTAGTCGTTCGGTGGCTTCTTTCGATCAAGTGGAATCGACGCGTCGTTCGTTGCAATTTCCGTTGCTCGATTTTTCCTCCGCTGTGTACCGTTCTGCTCTTGCGTTTTTCTATTTTTCTACCCTTCCATCTTTTTCTGTGATTTTACAATTAAACGCGAAAGACAGAGAAACGAAAGAAACAGGCACGAAGGTTCGAGGATTTATCGATGCATAATAATCGTTGGAAGCATTTGTTCCTTATAGAAAACGCGATGCGGGAAATAAAGTAAAATATAAAGCAGAAGCATAAAGTTTGGAAATTTTATCGACTAGCTAAAAGAAGGAAGAAGCCTGTATTTCTGTTAAAAACCGATACATTCATCGTTTGGTTAAGTAAGAACTTGTTAAGAATTTTTCGAACGACGTGTTTTTCATTTTGTGAAATATAGGGAAACACGGTAAAAATGACGAAAGCGCGTATGTTGTTGCGATTAATATTTGACTAGATGATGGAAAATTGGTGGAAATCGAGCGAAGATAAACCGGCAACGTTTACGCTATCGCTATCGCTATCGTTGTACCATGCAAAGCACGAGTACGTAGACCAGAATCGGATCCGATGAATACATAATCGCATGGAAGCAAATGTCCGTGTTCCGAGTGAACCGCAAGACCAACGTAGTAGGTAGAACGCGCAACATGGTTCTATAGTTTTTATAGTTATTAACGATAAGAATAGAAATTCCTAGCGTCAACGAAATAGGCGATAGGAGATTTTATTCCAAACTTTGTTCCCATAACGTATCCTTTAGGCGTATTTTTGCAAAAGCGACTGGTCCGTCTATCGATCCAACTATTCCGTGTCCACGAAACATACGAGTTACTCTTTTTTCAGATGATTCTGTTGAGTGCGATTTTCGGACGAATCGGCGCGACTCCGATCGCGAACGTTTGGCTCGGCCCGATAGCATCTCTGACGCCGTTGAGGCAATACCACGTACAGGACGGATCCGGCGGATATCGTTACTCATTCACGGGACCCCATCACGCGAAATCGGAATCCAGTTCGAACGGCATCACGCAGGGCGGTAAGTCGTCGCGATCACATTTGCCTTCGACCGTTGCCGATTTGGCACGTAAATGCCGACCGAACCATCTTTGAGCCGTCTTATTCGTTTTCTAATTATGATCTAGTCCTTTTGTTTTTCGATAACACGGTATCGAGGTTTCTCGTAGTTTCCATAGAAATTGAGAAAAATCGCATCGCATTATTTTTACACAGCCTTGTGTTTCTTCTATAATTGAATAAAATAAAATAGTTTATTCGTATCTGTCGGACGACTCGTGAAAGCACGCGAATGCCATACGTTGCTTTTTCGAGCGTTTCGAGATAGACAGGATGGCCCACGTGCGCTTTACGAAACGATGATCGATGTGACGCAACCAACGCCCCTACGACGATAGATACGTCTTTGCTGCTCGAGTCTCTTAAGCAACGCGCGCCTCGTTCCTTTTTCCCTCCAACCTTTTCATCGCGTACGTTCCACCAACCAAGTACCAATCCTCTGTCTCATTTTCTATTCTAGTACTAAATAAAATATGTACCTTACTGTACGTACGTTATTCGGCATTCGAATTGCGTTGTATTTTTTCTTCTCATCTGTTTCTAATATCATTCGATAGTAGCGAAACGTATATCTCCGTGTATACAAGTGGATTTTCTATAATAACTTTCGCTCGTTTAGGTTATTCGTATATCGACTCGAATGGCATTTTGCAAACAGTGACTTACACGGCGGACGATGAAAATGGATTCAGAGTGAGCGCCAGTAATTTACCACAGCCGCCGAAAAACGATGTTCGGGCGATTCAGGACAAACCGCGAGAGAAGAAAAAGTCTGGCTCGGAGGAGCTACGAGAGTCGCAGCCGACAGATCGATCGAATTATCGGTCAAACATCCTGTCTTACGAGATCCTGCCGCCTTACTTTAGCTTCGGCAACCAAGACACGAGGAATTTAGCTGTTCGTGAAATCGCAGTGAGTGCACGTTCAATACGTTTTAAGACGAAGAACAAAAGCTATGAAAATTCGACGCGAAACTATTAACTAATTTTTAGTAATTTCGTTTGCTACTACTCGTTGCCACGCACTCGTACATGCTACATTCACACCGCGATCTTAATAAGATGTATGCAACGCGCGCAAAGATAAACACGAACGAAACCCTGCGAATATACGTTAAACGCGGCTGTTGTTTTTCGCGAGTGGTTGGTTGCACGTTGATAAAGCCGAATATCGTTCGGCTGGCCGGCTTCGAGGCAAAACAAGAGAAACGTTCGATAAAATTCGGTAATCTATTGGTTGGAAAACTAGCTGCAAACACGACCGGTGAATCTTCCTGTTTAAAAACACGCTGATTGCCTTACGTTACTCTTTATTTGTCATCTCGTACGCGTGACGAATAGCAGTAAAAATTGCACGATCCGTTTAATCGGCAGCTTTAGCGTTGAAAAACCGACAGTTACTACTTTACGAGACGAAAATTCTCTGTCTCAAATTTCAGTGAATCGACGTGCAAAGTTTCAAATGGCTAAAACCGTCGTCGTACCGTTTCAGCAAAGCCGGAACAATGCATTCTTGCTGTCGAAATCGGAAGCTGAAAGGATCGAGGTGCCGAAGCCAGACCCGAGTCTCTCGAAGATATTACCTTCGACGACCGTTTCCTCATCGCCGTCGTCGTCCATTCGAACCGATAGACGACGCAAGAACGAAGGACGATCGTCCGTGGACACCGTCCAGACGCCTGTAACTGTCCCAACGCCCTATGTACTTCCGGTTTTACCGTACAGATTATTGCACAGCGCCCTCCATCACACTCAGGATTCTTTGGGCCAATACGATTACAGTTATACCGGAGACTCGAGCGCGAAAACAGAATCTAGATCTTTGGACGGGACGACCAGGGGTGCTTATAGCTATATCGATCCAAACGGGCTTCTGCAACAGGTTCATTACGTGGCAGATCATAATGGGTTTAGGGTCATGGCCACCAATCTGCCGCAAGCAAAGTAACCAACCGATCCAGTCGATCGGTGGTTGTTTCTTTTTTTTTTTTTTTATCGAGCAACCATCGGCGAAGGAGCGGCGAATCGTCAGTGTTCTCGAATATTATAATTTCGCCCTTTCGGAACTCTGGCATTTTCGAACGACGCAATTAGCGAAGCTCGATCGAAAGTCGGAAAAGGAAGAATCGTTTCTGACAAAATGCCAACGGAGCGAGATAATCTTTCCGCGATAGAAATAGAATTGGAAAAAAAAGGATTCTCGTTTCTAAATCTGTGCGGACCAAAGACGAAAGAACTTTTATCGCACAGTTCTTTTCAACTCTGTGAAAAATTTGGATTTTTCGTTACAGATCTACGACGCGTTGCTAAGAAAACTATAAAATCAGCAACTTAAAGACACGAAAAATTCCTCCTCTACGATTCGTTTGAAACGTACGAGTCGTTTTCTCAAGCGTAACCGATCTTATCTCGTAACAGTCGCGTCGATCGTGGTAAAAACAGCGTATGTCCAAGGAAGGGAAGTTGGGTTCGTTACAAGCTACCAACGATTGGTAGCCGCCTTTTCCTTTCTTTGTCAAAATAGTAAAAGAAAAAAGGCAGAATAACGCTGGCATCGCGACCATTGATCGGGAATTTCTGGCGAAACGCGTTTCTTGCCGCGGGGATTATTTCACCGGTGAGGGGATAATCGAACTTGACGAATGCCTCTCGAGTTCGTTCCACGCAACCGCGTCTCTCACACGCCAACGAGAACGAACTTAATTCGCATTCGTTCTCTCTTCTCTTACACTTGCTTGTTCGTTAAGTAAACTAATCGTCGCAAGTAAACTAATTTACACGCGAATAAATCGGTCTACTTAATTTTCATTTTCACTTAATTTCGGCTTATGTTTCGCTCGATTTTTTATTTATTTTTAATACCTGTGTAATTTTTAGCTCTTTCAATAGGTCTTTCACTTTGGAACGAATCTTACTCGTAATCCAACAGCCGAATAATCGGATGTTTGAAGAAAAAATTAAATGTTACATCGTAAACAGCCTCGTACTACTTCATAAAAATCCCTTCCATCGTGTATCTGCGAAATAAGGAACGTCTCGAAGGAATCCGCCGTCTTAGCGATGAAGAATAAAACACGAACCGCGGCTGATCTGGTTGCGTTCGCACAGGGGTAGGTATTCGTTTCTGTAAAAGGGCGTTTTACGAAAGCAGGCCACCGCTTTGACCGGCTGAATTCGTTAATTTACTGGACAGCCGGATACTACCTGACCCGTTACGGGCCACCATCGATAGGATTTTTTTCGTCGAACGAATAACGTGCTTTGATCCGCCGCATCACGGAACGATTAATTTACAACAACTACTCGATTAACTACTCGACTGCGGAGTTTCCAGCGTCCGTCGAATCGAATCGACGGGACGACTTTAGTTTCTCTGGTTTTTAATAAAACTATAATAAAACTATGCGGTTCCTACGAAGTACACAGTGTTTCGGTAGTTATCGTACGGTCGATCGGCAGGGCAGTGATACCGACGATGATCGACAAAAAGTGAATCGAAGATATTCTCCGATACGTGTTTGATCAAGCCGTTTTTCCTAGACACTTAACGGTACGTATTTACTTTTAACAAAACGTGATCGTAGTACGTATTTGCATCGTTAAACAGCAGGAAATTAAATCGTAAGCAGTTGATTTAAAAAAAAATGCCGATAAAAGGACTAACCAAGCCGTGACGCTTTGCAGCTCGTGCCTCTTCCAACTTCCTCGTATCTCGCCAATGGCAACCGTGACCTACGTTTACGTCGCGTCGGTTAGGAATTCGTGGATCACGCGAACGAAAGGTAAAAGACCGGACAACCGAGCGTGTCGACCATCTTTTAACCGTAAAACGCGCGTTCCTTTCTTCGTTCTCTCCTCCTTCGTCGACTAGTTTGTACGTCGCTGAGCGGTCTTTGCCGAAACTGCTTTCGCTCCGTGTCCGCGATTTTCCTTTTTCTTTTACTTTCATTCTTTCCCATCATTAAGAATTTCAAGCGATTGAAAAACGTAGTTTTTTTTTGTTTAATTTCGAACGAAAATTGAAACAGATTCGACTGGAATAATTATTTGACGCATGGACGAACGAACGCGTGTTACGTAATTGCCATCGGTTTCAGAATGGATCGATAAATTACCATGTTCCACTTAATGCTGCGTACCGCGTATCTCGTTTCCCTTTCAAAAATTCCAAAAGTTAGCTTTTCCGATTCCATAGCTTATCAACTGTTGCTGGATGACTGTTATATATGTTCCGATCCACGCGGAAAAATATGTGAATAGGAAAAAAAGAAAAAAAGATATCGACGAGCGATTTTACGTCTAATACGTACCTGCGGTTAGTAGCTGTAGCGGCGTCCAAAATCTTTGTATCGCCGAACGTTGAAATTCGTTAATTTCTAAACTTTTGGTCTTGTTGATTCGTGGATCTCGAGTACTCGAAGCTGCAAAGTTTAACCTTTCCAACTTGAACATTGCGAATCTTTAAGGCTGCAAACTTTCAAATTCGCAAATTTTCGAATTTGAAACGAGGTTAACAATTTCCAACTATAAAACTGTTTAATCGCAAAGCCTTCGAAATTTAAACGTTCCAAACTGTGGAATTGGTATACTGAAAAATTGGTATATTCGAGACTTTATCGTGAAACGTGGAACTCGTTCCATGTTCTTCCGCGAAGAACCGGAAACGACGGAGGATCGAAACGAGGAATTTGCCGGAAAGGGGCCAACTATCGTGCATTTCATTCGCATATTTATTCTTTCGTGCGGTTCGTTTCCTTACGTATAGTAGACGTATATCACATAATACGACGAATCTCGCCGATTTCGTACGTTCCTCTGTCCCCTCTCGAACAATCGCAATACGTTCGAGAGAGAATCGAAACTGTCCATACAAAATATTCCAACGCGAGTTACCTTCGTTCTTTTGAAATGGCATTGTCCTAACGACACTTACACTTACATACTTTATGTTATACGCGAGTATCTCGATCACGCTTGCTACAGGATGTCCCAACGAAATTCTTTCGTATCCGTTCACCATCTTGTTTCACGGACTGAAAAACGATCCCGTTAACGATCGACGATGTTCGAAGCAGGCTGTACAACGCACTGAATGTCGCGTGTTCAGCGAAGGCGATCGTTAAACGCCATCATCGCGTCTAATCAACGAGAAACGGTGAAAAATCTACGGAAATAATACGGCGACAACGATGACGCGACGGTTAGCCGAGAGCCTCGATGGCCAAAGGCAGCTTCGATAGCCAACAGACGCTGTTGACTTTGAAAGATAACGAAACTTAGGTTTTTAGTTTAAATATCCGTTTATGGTACACTGGATTCTCCGTCGTTGCTTCCCTCGCGCTCCAACCTTCGCCATAATTTCTATTTAACTATTCCAACGAAAACAATGAACAGTTTGCCATCTCTAGGCAGCGAATCCTTCGTCGGTCCATTTCTTCTTTCTCTCTTAATTTTATCGTTTTCAGTCTCGATTTACGACTAGCTTGAGCGAATTTTTATCTCCTAAGAAACGTCTCTTCGTATTTCATTCGCTGACGGAACGAAGTAAGACACCGAAGAAGCTCGACCGTTTGTCGCGAATACTAGCTACTACTAGTATATATATATTACTCGCGAACACACTGGTTTCTGGGTAAACGATCGAACGTGCTCGATTCCGCGGCACGGACCGTTGTCAGGATGATTCGGATGGTCGACGAGGATCGTTCGGATTCGTTTGAATTTAGAACGACTGGATCCTTACTTTCGAGGTCGTCGGGTCGAAGGTGACGCGCTGAGCGCCACACCTGGCACGCTACAGTCATCTCGATTCGCTGTGCGAGTGCACCGTCGGTTCCGAGCTGGGATCTTGGTCCGAATCGTCGATGGATACACCTTGTTGAGGCACCTGCATCGAGTAGCTGGGGCTCCGGTCGTTTCTGCCAACAGACACGACTCTATCGTAACGAACATTTTTTTCGCCAAAACATTTGCAAATTGTAATTAAAAAGGTGGTCCTTTTTCTACGATTTTTTCTATCTACGACGAACGTTGCATTATGTGTCCGTCATCTTTTTACACGCATGCGTATGGTAGGTGGCTTTCGCGATCGAAATGGATCGGTCGTGTCATTTATATCGTTCTTTGAACTAAGTTTAAGCTCACCTGGTGGCTAATTGGCTGCCATCGCTGCCACGTCTCAAAGTATTCGCCCGCCGCTTGCAGAAGCATTTGCAAATAATTCTCTTGAACGCGAACCGGAAGTCTTTGCTAAAAAGCGCGTAGATACACGGATTTATCGCGGAATTGCAGTAGCCCAGCCAAAATAGCACGCTAAACACCGTAGGGTGAATACAATTGGGACAGAAGGCGCGCACCAGATACATCGTGAAGAAGGGAAGCCAGCAGAGGATGAATCCGCCGACGATGATGCCCAGTGTCTTGGCTGCCTTCGTTTCCATCCGGAATCTTTTCACCTGCACCGTTAATCATACTTTACGCATCAATCGCTTCCCTCATAGTCTTGAAATTTGTGCCTCGACCTGTATCGTTTGTACCAACGTTCGCGCAAAGCGCGAATGGAACAACGACGCAAGGATATACCCCGGTCCCCTTTCCTCTCAACTTAATTTCAGTGTATCTGGAAAATTCAATGGGATACCTGAGCTTTGATATTCCTCTTGCCCATCTTCATCGCCCTGGGCTTCTCCTCGGGACCCTGGCCGAGCTCTCGCAACGACATCTCATCCCCCGTCTGACTCTCGCAGCTACTCCGTCTGCTGGGTCTCCTGGCGCTTCCAACCCTGTTCATACCGCTCACCTGTCACCGACGTATCGAACCGACCTTTAACCACAACCTTCTCTGGCGTTTTCCTCCAGGGAAACTTGTCACCGGCGTTTCACGTTTTTACGCTCGTACTATATACTCGCTTTCTATCGGCTTTTCGCAAGAATGACCGATTCAGGCAAGGATAGTCGAGGCAAAAATCGGCAAAACAATGTTAATCAATCGTCAATTGTTAATTCCATCAGTAAGGAAAGATATATTTGATCTTGGTTGTGAACTTTTTCTAATTGTGATTTTTGATTTCTGATTTCGATCGAAAGTAGTTAGAACAAATTTCTCTGTAAAGTAAAAATTCCTTTACGCAAATACTTTGGGTAAACTATACTCGATAGGTACGAGGACAATTATGAATTTTAAGGTAATGAATTTTTATCGGTATGGGTTAAGGGTAGAAAGAGCCGGAGATTTCGTAGCGTATCCTGCCGCTGATGCATATTTATGGCGGCGCTCTGTAAACGCTTTTGGCTTCTCTCTTTCGCGTGGCGTGATTTACATTTCAGAAAATTGAATAGCTGCCAAAAGAAGGCGAATAAACCAACCGAAGGTAGAGGATATCGATCTGGAATTTTTTTAAATTCGCAAATTTGAATGTACGGGCATGTATCTCTGACTTGAACTACTTTAGAGGAATAGAATAGGGAGAATCCTTCGATCTGCACGTTCTTACGATAAATGTATCGTCGACAACGTACATTATTTATTATATATTATTTATTATTTATTATTTATAGACCGAGGGAAGAAGCAACAAGTATTACATTTAATCGGGGACTGCTGAAAACTCGTGCGAGTATTTTCAAAGTAGCTGAGATCTATTCGCCAGGATACGATGGTTTCGATCTATATAGTCAATCGCTAAATGTAAAAAAGCGACACTTTTATATAGGATATATGAATACGCGGAATTACCTTGAGATGCGTGCTCCTGGGGGAGGGACACAGTTGACTGTGCGTTTGACCGTTACTATAGTGCACGGAGGTCTGAGAACACCTCGAGGGCGTCCTCTCCAGGGTGTTACACTTTGTATTCAACGTCTCCGTGCTCGGATACGACACCGAGATCTTTATCTTTTCCCTTTTCACCGAGCTACGGCTATTCGACTCCGGACTCCTCGGGCTGCCGTTGTTACTCCCGTTGTGGACACTACCTCGACCACGGTGAATCCTCAAGGTCAACCTTTGCTCGTCGAATCTGTAAGCATTCGTCCAGAGTTCCAGAGGCTGTGTTCTCTTCTTTTCTCTTTTTTTTAACGAATCAGAGATCGCTGAAAAATGGAAAGAAAAAGAGGAAAACGAGAAAGACGAAGAATCTGGTTAGTCGGAATAAAACTCGCAGTCAAGTCGCTGTTGATCGACCTCGTTTGCGAATGACGGCAAAAAATGACGAAAGGGTAGCAACGTATCACGATTCTCCATCTTTTCGATTCCTCGGGGAAGCTACGGTACGTTGGATTTACCTAGAGCCAAGCATTTTCGAGCCCTTTGTCGTACGAAAGCCTTGATTAATGGCCTTCGTGGTGGATACGGCCGCGTTGTAGATCCTCCAGTAGAAAAACAGCATGACCAGCATCGGTATATAGAAAGAGCCGAGCGCGCTGCAAATAACAACTGTTTAATTTCATCGTACATAGAGTAGGGGGCTAAAGAAGGGAGAAGGATAACTTCGTTTTACGAGAAGGAAGCGTCCTTCGTCTCTCTCTCTCTCTCTCTCTCTCTCTCTCTCTCTCTCTCGGGCGTTCTTACAATTAGACGAGGATCGCGTTTAATGGAGCCACCTGTTTGTCAAGTCTTGTTTTCTCTTATCGAGTCGTGGTGTTTGCCCGAGTTTCTAAGAAGATTGGAGACGAAGCGCAGCAAATTGATCGGAGAACGGTGAATTTTGTCGAGATCGGGTCGATCAGTTGAAAATTGTAAACTTAAGGATATCGAGAGAAGGGATTGTGGGATTACGTAAGGTAACGGTTAATCGCATTATAGGTGACGGCATCGATTAATGCGGCAATGGCGAATAGTATCGAGAGTTTCGTCAAGAAAGGATTTGTAAAGTCCGCTTAATCTGGATGTTAGAACGTGAAAAAATAGCTGAAAAAACTGCGGTCAGAAATTAATTAAATTAATGGAAGGAAGGGCGTCTATCGCATAGAAATTGCTGGTTACTAAACGATTTTGGGATAAAAGGATCACCTATATCGTTAAAACTCGATACAGTTGCAGATTATTCTGTGCGATTCGATTTATAGAATATGTGGGAAGACGAGGAACGAATGGAAGAGACGGGAGAGGAAACGTGGTATGGAAAAGGACGCGATGCGCGATAGCGAGTTTCATTGAATTTGCAGTTTCGCTTTGGCGTATCTTTTTCTATATGGCGGGGCGCGGCGCGGCGACAAGGTACGGAACGCTGGCACGCAGATAGCCTTGTAAACTTCGCGTCTATGGATAAAGCTACTGTTTGTCTACGGTATTGCTCTTTGTATCAGATAAGGGATCAAGTTGTGTCCCTTTGTTGGCACAGGCACAATAGATGCCGATGAATAGAGAGCGTTTTATCTTTTATCTTTCGATCGCACCTGCGACGCTGGAAAAACGAAACCAACTATGCTATGAAATTCCATGTCGCGCTCACGGATCCAAGCACTGTACAACCCCCTGATCCGAACGATCATCCGGAGAATTCAATTACGCCTGATAAGAAATATTTCACAGGGAAAAAAAAGTTTGATGACGTTACAATGATATTCTCGTCGTAATAAAATACGACAGGCCACGTCTCGACTCGGGCTCTTGTCTCGCGCGTTCGAAAGTCGCAAAATATTCGCCGTTCGTTCGTTATATTCCAAATGACGAGAAATCCTTCGATATAATAAATGGCGACTATCGAATTTCCATGAGAAGAATCTTCATTTTCGTCGGCACGTTCGATTCGACAAATGTTCCTATTGTCTCGTACGATATAACGTATATGTATATCCAGTGGAATAGAAAGAAACATCGATAACTGCCTTTCCAAAAATACAACACGAAGCAATTCAGTTTTATACCGCGATATCTTTCCACGCGCTTATAAATACGGTCGTCGAACCAACCAATTTCTACAAAATTGAATCGATACGTTTGTACAACGATTGGAAAAAGTGTCTCCTCGTTTTAATTAGAAAGAATATTTGAATACGCATAGCGATACATCGATGGTTATTAGATTCGCAAGGAATCGCACGTTGCCACTTTCCATTATTTTCCACGATGCAGACTCCATCGCATACCGTTTATCGTAAACATATGTAAATCAATCTGATTTGAGAGTTGATAACTCTCGGCAAATTGGACGCGATAGAATAACGAGCGAGCTATCGATGAAAATGTATTTGCGAGAGAAAATACGTAGATTGCCAGTTGGTTTTCCTTATCTTTCTCTGCCTAACGATAATTGTTACGGCATCGATCCACGTCAATTTTAATACGTTATCCGTTCCCGGCCTGCGTTTCTCGAAAGGAGACGATTTTACGCTTGAGCTGGAAAAGATTGAAATATCGCGAGCCAAGTGAAAATGATAACGTTGCCAGCCAGAAATGTAGGTTCGTCTGGCACACGATGGAACGCTAACCGTCTACTCGGAGGTTGATTTAGATGCAACGTCGAGCATAAACCGGCGTGGATTGATGCACACGCCGATCGCGATAACACGGTAAGAATAGACGCGACGTTTGCCAGAAAATTCAGACTTCCTGCTCGACGACTCGATAATTTCTGTTCCCGTGATGCAGCGAAACTATCCAAGTCGAAGCTTACGTGCGTCATTTCGCTTTGCTATGTATATATATATCGTATCGTATCGTATCGTATCGTATCGTATCGTATCGTATCGTGGAGACTAGTGATTTTTCAAAGTTGTACTTTCGATCGAAGAAGGAAAGTATAGCAAACATGTATATAGAAAATATACATACGTATAGCGACAGGTAGATGAATTCGCGGTATCAAAGGTGTACAAGTTTCGAAACTTTGAAACGTCAACCCGTCGAAATATTATAGTTTAGAACCGTCAAACCGTCGAAATATCTTAACTTTCGGATATCAAAGTGTGGGAATTTTGAAATTTTCAAATTTCTACTCCATCTCTATTCTAAAAGTAAATTCGACTCTTAACTCTCTTGATTCGTAATTTCGAATTGCTCGTCGCAAATAATTGCCGCTGTAGCGTCATTCTAACGCCATTCTAACGACACCAGCTTTTATTCAATGTTCGATCCGACGATTTGAAGAATCAACTTTATCTTGACGATATCTTTTCCCCCTACTATCGTTTTCTTTCCTTACCTGTAAACGACGTAACCTGCGTCGTTTGTCAGTTCGCAGATCCAGGGACACGGTTTCACCGGGATGAGTATAGTGGTGGTGTTGAACGGTCCATTCTGAGCGAACGTCGCGTTGTACGTGGGGTGAGACTGCGAAACGAGCGCAAAATTGTACAAGGACGTGGTGTAACGAGCGAACAAACCGTCGACGTCGATGGTAGTTACCCGTTTGTCTTTCCAGCCGACCAGGGGTGGGAAACAGATAACGAAGCTCAAGATCCACACGGTTGCCACTAGCAGCCTTGCCCTTCTCGGTGACATGATCTAGATTTTAAAGGATTATGATAACAGGCTTACCGAAACACCGTGAATAATAAAGCTAATAATAAAGCAAAGGGAGTGTAAATATCGGTAAAACAAGAATTTAACAACCGAATCCAGTGTCGTTAGGCGTCAAATTCAAAATTAAATTTGTCAGATTTCTTTTCATTCTTCGAAAGAATTTGTCATCGTCGAGTATTTTTATACTTCGCGTTATTGGAGAAGGATACGCGGAAACGTTTCGACGTGTTGGGAAATTTCTAAATATCCGACATCTTTGCGTCGATCGTTATTCGATGCATTTAGAAAACCTTTGGGAATCTTGCAAAATCTTTCGAAATATTTCAAAATTCCTAGAAAATATACAGAAATATGGAAGCCGGCGCGTGAAACCGGCTGGAACGGTCGAGAAAATCCCTTCGAGGATTTTCTCAAATTTCAACCTGCACCATGCTCAAACAAACCACTAACGATTCTTTACATTTTCCGTACCAATTGCAATGCGATAATATTTTCTTTGTATCTATATATCTTATTATTTGTATTATTATTATTATTATTTGTATAACGTATCAAGATAATATAATAAAGTGAAAACTCGACATTTATTCAGACCATTCCATATCGAAGAAGTTTTAGCTACACGCGTTTCCGCAAGAGACTTCTCCGTAGACGTACGAGAGAAAATCGAACGTTCGGATCGCAGAATTTGATGAAACAGAGTGGTAACAACGTTATTACGAAGCGGTCGCGAAAGTCAAACGTTGCAAGTTGAACAAACGATCGATCGATTAAGCCGTTGGAAGGGAAACGTCGAACACAGGGACTATTTGAGGTGGAAACAGAGGCGTATAAAATAGAATAGGAGGCGGCAAACAGAAGCGTAGAATAGAAGAGAGGAAACAGAGGCGTAGAATAGTAGACGAATGGCTTTATCGAGCGTTCCCATAGCTGTACACCTTGTACCGCGAAATCGAATAATCGGTAAATGGTACTTGCCTGAGGATAACTCACTGGCCTGGTCACTGCTAAGTATCTATCCAGGCTGATGGCGCACAAATTCAATATCGATGCCGTGCACATCCATACGTCCACCGCCAGCCAGATCGAGCACCATAGATCACCGAATATCCACACCTTTCAACATAACGCGCAAAAGTCACAAATTCGAAAAACCTTATTCCACGATATCCTCCCATTCTATTATATTATGTTCGTTCGTTTATCAAACGTTCGAATATACTTGAATCCGTAATCCGTAATTATGCGACAAGTTTTTCACAGTAGGTGTCATGTACGCGACATACATCGAGTTAATTCCTACTATTTTACCATAAAGGGCAACGATTCGGTTTAAAAATTGAAAAATTCTGGCTTTCTTTTTATACATCTGCGATTCTTTTGTTCGCCTCGTATAAATTTTCCTCTCGTTTGCTTGGTTTTTAGGCGGCCAAGTTGCACGGTCGCGTTTTCACCGATACCATTCTCCGCAAGCTACGATACCTTCGTCTATCCCCAATTCTTCGTTTCGATCTTTTCGTCTTCTCTGCAACGCCGAAACCAATACTCCGTATATCCTATCGCCGGCTAAAGCCTTTTTCTTTTTACTAATTTTTACTAATTTTTACTAATTTTTACTAATACCAGTAGCTAATATCGTATTAGAACACGGAGACTAAAACTTCCCGATTTCGTCGAGGATCCGTCTTTTCGTACCAGATATCGTACGAATTGAAAGAAAACCGTTTTTCTTTTCTCTAGAAATCTTCTCAGCTACGATACTACGACAAAGATAATCGAAAGTAGGAAAATTGTATTTTTAGGTTCGTGCGCGAATTCCATCGACCGGGTTACCGAAAATCCGTTATCTTCGAGATAAGAGGAGAACCGACAGCTGGATCAGCGGCAACGGGACGCTGCACTCGGTAGGTGTAACGCGGATTGGCGGCTGACCGTACTGTACCGTACAGTGCACGTGCATTCGCTGGTAGCCGGTGCAACCACCTGTTCCCAATTACTCCTGTCCCTGCCTCTGTTCCATTCGATTAATATACCCTCGTTGCGCCAACCTCTATTCCGCAATAACGCTTGTTATTAATGCCGATCAGCGGAATATTCGAAGATAACCGTACCATGGATACCAATTAACCGTTTTCTCGTTCATCGGCCAGAATCGTTAGTGAAATCATTAATGAAAGTTTCGCATATCGATTACTCGTGCGGTTTATACACATTGCCAGGTTACTCGGAACGAATTAATTATCGATCGCCTGCGGATGTTTGCACGCTGCTCAGAAATTTGCCAAGCTTTGTACACACCGAACCACGGTTGTCTATCAGAAAATTCACTTTTGCTTAACGATGATTAAAACTCATATTCCTTTAACTGGCGTTAAATTCATCTTTGTTCCCTCTTTATCTTCTAGCGAATATCGTATTCACGGAGAATTATGTTTGAAACGGAAATCGCGACTGGTTATTCAAACTGGCTATTCAAATTCCTCTCAACACGCTCGATTTCAATTTCGTTGGAAAATTCGCAGTCGTAATTGCGAAAATAACTTTCGGCCAATAAAAATCCGCTTCATCCGCTTGCTTTTCATCCACGCGATATGTTCTTCGATAAATAACCAGAGTGCAATTATCTTGGAAAAGGTCGCGTTGCAATTTACGCTGTATCAACGATCAACAATTTGATTTATAATAAATTCTGGATAAAATTAAACTCCTCGTGTTCTTAAATAATATAGCTCCATATGGGCTATGAGATTTCCATTTCGTTCCTTTATTTACGATCTATCAAGTACTTATCGAAGACTTGTCTCGATATCCACATTGATTCTTGCCTTTCTGATTTTTCATCACGAGGATTATTCCTGTTTTTACAACAGGATTATGATCGATTATTAGACATTGATCTGATACGGTGCGCTGTACGCCTAGAGAGCAAGCGTTTGATCGTTCGCCTCCTTGGGGTTTAACTCTTTCACCTCGATTATCTTTCAATTCTTTTTACTCAATTTTTTTGCTAGTTCTTCCAGTTCCTTGGATAATCATTTTTTTTTATTCGTCCGTTAACCTCTAGGTATTTTCTTCCAACTTTTTAACCCATTTTTTAATCAACGTTAAATTACTTTAGTCTTTTATTCCAACTTACTTTTTAATATTTCACCTGCTCTAAAGTGTTTTACTCTAATTTTTTACCTACTTTTCTCTTTCAAATTCCGATTGGCAACTTGAATATCAAATTTCTCATCGTTCGAACAAAGAACGGTAAACTTGAAGTAGAAATCTGTCGTCCCTAGAAATTAGATAATAAGGACGAAAGATATGGAGGCTGACATTTTCCTACTAAATAATCCTTTAAACGCACGTATAACGATAAGAAGAAAAAAAAGAAAAAAAAAAAGGAATCAGTTGCCTACCTATGTATAGAAATAGCTTCGATCCAGTAAAGTATATCCTCGAAGCACCCGAGAAAAAGTTTTCGAGAAAAGCAATTCCATCTACGCATTTCGAAAGCTGTCTGGCTCTAAAAATTAAATAAAAATAAAGATCTAAAATGGACATATATAATGAAATAAGGAGAACCGTTTCTATCTGTAAAATTCCTGGATCCAGCCATTCGATAAACCAACGATAAATCCCATCTATCGCGAATTCTATCTAGCTGTAAATCCAAATCCCAGTTTCTTCGTGCGGAATACCAGGCGCAACGATCCACCGCTCTCATCCCCCTGGCTAGAAACGTTCATCTTTCGGAGGGGGGCCAGGGTGGAACGAAGGACGAAAGCCGGCAAACTGTTGCGCTTAACCCATCCCTGTCCGCGGTTATTTCGGCTGCGCGCTTTTTGCCACGAGTTCTTCAGGGCTCGCGATTATAGCGCGTCGAACCTCATCTTCGATAGTCGAGATAATTGTATCGAGGTGTTCTTCGCTAGGCATGCCCGTGTCCTACGTTTACGCGTGCAACGGATATTTCAACCGATGATCTTTCTTTCTTATTTTTAATCTTTATTACGAACAGCTGGTTTCGTTGTCGATTCTTATATTACCCTTTATTTATTTATTTATTTATTTATTTATTTATTTATTTATTTATTTATCGTTTTATTTTTCCGCTATTACGTCTGGATCGAGTACGGCGTTAATTTGATAATTTCTAGTATGCAGAAATATAGGGGAAGTTTAGTAACGTCCCAGGGGATATCGACGCGTACATAAGTAAATTTCTCCTTTTCTTTGGTTTGCTCGTTTCTTTTCCCCTTCGTTAGATTTTCCTCGACTCGAACAAGATATCGAAAGATCACGATCCTTTCACGAATAACTTAACCGTAACGGTTAACGAACCTTATCTCTATACGCGCAACAAAAACTGTCTCGAGCTTTTCAACGAAACAAAAACTTTACGAAATAGGTTCGCCGTGCCTCGACTTTCGACTCGCGAACGATTCTAAAGCAACAAAATCACCGTGCAAGAAATCACGGAAGCGATACCGAAAGTGGGACGAACGTTTAACAGGCTGGGATTCGAATTTCGAATTTCGTCGCAGATTCGCGTATCGAGAACTCGTCGTTGGTCGCTTATAGTTGCCTTTTGGTAAGGTAGAAAAGAAGAAAAAGAAGAAAAGGAAAGAAGGGAAGAGAGGAAGGACGAAAGAGAAAGAAAGGAGACGATGGTGGATAGGTGGTAAAGCATCGAACGAACGATCGAATCGTCGATCGGGATGCAATGTTTCTATCGTTGGATGCGTCTCGTTCCTATTCGATGCCGTGGCGTTCTAATTTCGAGATGTAAAGCGCGATATATTAACGTTGTACGGTTGTGTTCGCGTAGAAAACGGACTTTCGAACGATCTTCTGTGGCAGAAGCTTTCTCGAGGTCGCTTTTTAGGGCTCGAATCGAGGAGATGGTTGCAAATGATCATCTTTCCGCTTCACGAGGATTTTCTTTTTCTTTTGCCGATTAGTTTTTTGACGCAGATCGCGTCGAATGTATAAATTACTAAACTTCGTGGAAGGGATAGAATTTGAAAGGAGAAACAAGGAATAATCTCACCTTAAAAACTTCCCATGTAGCGCTGAACGGAAGCACAGCCAAACCGACCATGAGATCGGCCACCGCGAGACTGACGATGAACATATTCGTGACGTTTCGCAGTTTGCTGGTATGATAAACAGCCAGTATCACCAGCACGTTACCCAGGACCACCATCACGTTGACGATCGCGAGCACGATCAGAGTAACCAGAATCCACGGGCCGGACCACTCGACGCGCTCGTACAGGGCAGCACATGCGGTCGCGTTCAGCTCTCGCATTTTAGTTGGCAAGCTGTCGCGCCGCGTCTCCAACTACCGAGCACCACTTTCGGCTGAACAAACCCCCGAATCCGGATCCTCGATCGACTCTAGTGGAAAAACGTCGCGCGATCGCTTGCACCTCCATAACGACGCGACCCGACTAACGATCGATCGATCGATCAACGGCTCATCATCGGTCGTTTTCAACCGATATCGGTCTTCGCGTTCCCTTTCGCCTCTTTTAACTTTTGCTTTTTTTCTCTTCGATTTCACCAACGTTTACGAGGCTTTTGCGTGTCGTCGAGCGTTATTGCAGGCTGAAACGACACAGCGGTAAATTCAGTTACGTCTTTTTTCAATTCTCTCGATCGTTTAAACGTTACGGAGAATTTAACGTTTCTCCTTTTTTCGGTTTTACCAACGCTTAGTCTTAATCGGGCATTCGTTCTTGGATGTTACGAACTTGAAGATGGATTATTTGAACTTTTTCGAAGAATATACCACGCTTCGTTTCTCCGTTTATAGTATTTCGATTTTAATCGGTGAATTCTTTATTTCTGTCAGAGGCGTTCGAACAACCTAAACGTTTTCAAGAATTTCTTATTTTCTGAACCGGATATAATGGATCTTAATCAGCCGATCGAGGATGGACAAGAATTCATCTTTCCTTTTTCTACGTCCTTCCTTTCCAGTTGTACGGATTCCTTCGCTTATGTAATTATTTCCTCCGATATGTAATTATTTCACTTGGCATTCACTCGATGATCAACGCTCGATCGATCCAAGTATAATCGTCAAAAGTAGAAATTATCTCTCTTCTTCGGCAGTTGATTAATAAATTCCTCTAATATCGTTTGACGCTTTGCCTCGTCGTTTCTCTCCACCAATATCCATATATCTGTATTCTCACTTTCCTACTTCGATTACGAAACTATCGTCAAAGTTGCTTTTCAACAAACTTTTCTCTTCCAATCGCTTGGCCCGGCAACGTCGGTCCAAGAAAGAACAGCGAAAAATCTATCAGCGTCTCCGAGATTTACCATTCACCGCCAATTCGACGAACGCCGTCTTTCGACCCCTCTTACTTTCTCCCTCGCTCGTTCTTCCTCTTCTTCACCGGCTGATTTCCCGTATTGTTTCGTCTCTTTCCATTCGTCGGACAGCTAATTTCGCCTGCATTCCCTTTATTCTATTCGCAGTTTGCTAAACGGATCATCCAGTCGTCGCCTGCAGGGTTACCTCCAATCGGTCGATCTAATTACTTCTTGTACTCGGGCAATTCCGTTAATAGAACCCCTTCACCGCCTCTGAACAGTCCTCCGACCAAGCCACGCTCCTCTCCGTGCCGTATAAACGTTCTTATTTAAACACAGAAACCATTCAACTGCCTCTAAATCACAGCGTTCCAAGCACCGAAACGCTTCGACGGTTTGCGTTATCCTCTTACCTTTGATCGAGAAGGGAATTCACCACCGAAAAATAAACTGTCTGTTCGACTATCTATCGATCTAATGTGCGAAATGTACGATTTTTTAAGATTCGACATTTACTATTTAATTTTTTAATTCCTTCCTAAATACCTTTATTCGATACCTATCTTTCTTGTATTTTATTTTATTTCAAAGAGTTTCAACGGATATTTTCAACGGATTAATGCACAACCACCGATATTTCTTATTCTTTTATCACACACTTTTCACTAACCATAGGGTTTTAGAACAGACTTTCTTACAATACAGTTTTTTTACAGCTTGAAATTATCTACACTATATCTATCTGTTTGTTTTATTTTATTATTTATTTAGAATCACCCTGTAGAACTTTATTTGTTTTTATCACTAAACGCGCGACAACCATTTGTATTCGAGTTTAACACGAGTACCGGAAACTGCCGAAGAACTGAAAGTCGAAACGTCGAGTTTCACCGATTTCCAGCATGAACGAATTATCATCCGCCACTTAATCCTATAGCCTAACGTGTTAAAAGTGTCTGCGATTATACGAAATAAATTTTCTAGAGAAATTTTCGAGACGAAAAAGGGGTAGAAAGTTTGATCGATTCAAATTCAAATATCGGTGTACCACCCTCTCACCCTCAGACGTTTCTCTTCTAGGGCGATTTCGATTATCTCAGCGGCTGTTCCGATCTGAGTGCTTGTCACACACCTTCGGTTGCTAATTCGAGCCCGAGCCTCTTCTCCACATCGACTTTTTCCACTTGTTCAACGATTTTAACAAGACTTTACTTCGATTTCGTCAAACGTATCCGCCGTCGCGTCGTTTCAACTTTCTCTCTCTTCCTTTTCTATCGTTTAGCCGGCAGAGAGACGGTTGCCCGATCGTCGAGGATCTTCGTCTCGCGTTCACTCAGGAAATTTCGGTTCACCGTCACCGACCTGTCCCGAATCTATCGCATCGAGAAAATCGTACCGTTACGCTGACGCTGCTCGTTCCACCCTCGTGTTTCGCCCATTTCCACACCCACCTTTCACTACCAGCTTCTTCACCCTTTATTCCACCCGATTTCCTTCTCTTTTGGGTTTTTCGCCCTACCAAAGTTGATTATTAACACGATAAAGAGCAATTGTGCGATACTTGTACGATTTTTCGTAACGGTCTTGTTGGTTTCGCAACCTTTCGGCATCAATTCAACGATCCCTTTATACCGTTGTCCATCTATTAAAGTTTATTTACGATAAAGAAGATCCGAGTGATTTTAGTAGAATTCCGTTAACGAGACAGGTTTTATATTTGTGGAATTTTATATTTGGTTAAAGACACTGTACCTAGCCCTTTACTTACGTATGTCATACGTACGTGTGTTCATCATTTTTCGCAGAACTTTTAATTGACGCAATCGCGTAAAATTCCTAAACTACTGGGATCAACCGTTTTTGACGTCTATAATTTTTGAATATTTTTCCGAATCTTTATTCAAATTCATTTTCATCAGCAATTTTCCCGATTTCTTCGTAACTTTCACGTTCGTTATTAATAGGAATAATTACTTGCGTTTCAAGCGCCTCGACTCATCCTCTAAGCCCTTTCAAGTTTCAGAAATTATTTCCTCGAATTAAAAATATCTCGCGTCCTCTGTATTGCTTCTTAAAATCTTTCCTCAAGTCCATCTACTTTATTATAAGTTTGTAAATATCCGTACCGAAATACTTTTCGTTCAAGGAAAACGTGCGGCGAGGGAGGAGGGCTTAGAAAATCGACTGTTCTTCAAGATTTTCCACCCTGTCGTTTTTATCCTTACATCTCACGAGAGTTTCGAACGCTTTCCCGCTGCGACGGAGGACCATGGATCCACCGTGCCTCCGGATATCGTTTCATTGCCAACACGATGTATTTTGGCAACAGTGACGATGAATTAGTCAGACGTTGGTGCTTTTTCTGAATATATTTCTAGTGATTTCGCGGTTTTCCACTAGCCTTCTTCAAATTATTATTTCTCGCGTGACATATTTTCCAAACTTCTTTCCGTTGCGTGATTTCAACCTCATAATATTTCTAGATTCAAAAATCTTGTAATAAATCGACAAAATCTTCAGTATATTTTCACGTCTGGTTCTTTATTAACATTTTCTTCTCGTTCTCTTTTAAAAATCGAATAGTCGAGTAACGAACGAACTTTCGAAAATCATGTTCTTTGCTATTAACGACGTTCTTTGATTTTCCTCTTTCCGTATTTCGATCTCATTCTATACATACGTTTCAACGGATCAGGAAATTTTACTGTTACCGTTTATACGAGAATCTTTCAACAGTTTCAGAATTTTCTTCTTCACGGTTTGAAGCTTTAACGTTCGTCCTTTTATACGAGTCACACTAACTAACTATTCGGGAAATTTTCTTCTTTTGTTTCGAACTTGGAGGGCTTAACGAATTTAACGATTCTCTTTGTAGTTTCGTCTGCAAACTTCCTTTCCGGCTACCATAGTATATAGTCTTCGAATTTTTATTTGCAGATATAAATTATTCGGATCTTTTGTTCAAATTAAAATAGTCGATTCGCTACGGATTTTTCAATCCCGTTCAACCTTTACGATTTTCAAACAATTTTATATAAAATTTTCTTTTGTAACAATAATCCTCTAATACGAATCGTATTTTACTATATTCTTCGACGGATCTAATTCAGTCTAAATTCCATTCAGCTCAAAACTCAGAGCTATTCGTTATTCTATCTTTCGTAACATCGATCGCCTCTTTTATTCCACTCTCTATTAGACTTTGCAATTTACTTTATATTTTTCAACGAATGCAATTTACTCGAAAATTCAGTGCTCTTCTTCTTTGGTACTTTCTTTTATAAACGGCATAACCTTTTCACCATATTCCAAATTTGTTCCTTCTTTCGTATCGGTTATTCGACAGCGTGTTTTATCTACGTCAGTTGGAATAGCACCAAAGTACTTACGATTCGACGACGAAACCTGGCTATTTCGATGCGAGCGAAATTTTCATCGAGCTCCTTCGAATCCCGGTGTTTCGACGAAACCAAAAATTCAGCATCGGGCACAGCCAGGTGTTTCTCGAAGCCGAGTGCCGAACAACGACTCCTATTGGGCGACGTTCCCCGCGGAACGATCGATAGCCGCGGAGCTTACAATTACGAGCGTATTTTTCCGTGTCCCCGGCCTCGGTTTCCGGTCCCTCGATCACTACACATACGAGTATATTATTTGATAGGTACGCACGTCGAAACGCGCAGCACGTGTGCACATACGCAGCGATTTTGTTATTTTTATCGCGACGTTCGAATACAATCGTTATCACGAAGACAAATCACAGCCACTGCGAATGATCGACCGAGATCGATTGATTTTCGTTCGACAACGACAGTGGGAATCTGCCTCTGAGAAGATTGGCACTGAGAAGATCGACTAAATGATCTTGCGACACTTGGCGCGGAACGTGTACCTCAGCAATCTGAAGCGCGTCTGCTGCTTGATGCGCTTCGCTCGCATTATTTTTTCCAGCAAGTTGATAGACCTTGTTGGGCTGTCCCACCGGAGAATTCTTGTGTTCTTGGCATGTGCTTTGTGGAATCTGAAAAAGAAAACAGAGATCTTTAGGTCGTTGTTTTGTGAGGAAAATGTATGTGTATTGCTGTTTCCAGATAACATATAAAAGATAACATATAAAAAGAAGCATATTCGAATCTTCTTGGTATATATGGTATATATAATAGGTTTAACAGCTTTAGAAGTTACTTCTTGTTTGTTATAAAAACTAGAGATCGGTTCAACTCCGTATAATACTATCCTATTATCAAAAATATCCAAATGTCTAGAGAAAGAATAAAAAATTATGAAAATTTTCAAAACGAATACGTTTCATTTTTATCATGATTCGAACGAAGTGTAATGAGAGAGAGAGAGAGAGAACAGCCGAGTACGCATCGCGGTCGGAAGATGATTTCGTTCACGCAGCAACCGGAAACCGCGTTGGAGATGAACAAGGATCGCTGAAATGCGAATTCATGCAAGGTTGCACCTCACGAATTAAGGCACGCCATTTTTGTTCACCGATGTATGTCCAGCTTTTGTCTTCAACGCGATTTTTCACCCTTTTTCACCCTCTCCCTTATTCGACCATCGACGAAAATCGTCAACCTACAATAATTGTGGCCGACAGACTAGACCGTATATACGTTCGTTTCTTTGTCTTTCTTTTTTTGTTCTCTAATTAACCAGGAAACAACCAACCACTCGTAGTCACGTGGTAAAAATGATCGAATCGAGGGTATCGTGGATTTTTTCTTGGCAAATGAAATTTTCTTGGTAAATGGAATGAATTAATTGTTTCCAAATCTATCTAAAACTTTGTTTAGATCAAATATCATTCAAAAACCAACGTGAATTGCATTTATGGAAATTAGATTGGAAGAATCGGTTGACCGAGCATAGACCTATTCTACTTGCTCTGCCATACCGAATCGGACAAATTAAACTTCTAATGAATTTTCTACTGAAAAAAAAAGAAAAAAAAATATATGTACATATATCGATTTATATGACATGTTTAATTCCTTTTTCCGTTTCAAATTTTGATAGTTGAAACTCCGCATTTAGTTTTTATTCTTCGTATAAAAATCATTTGTACGAGGTTAGAGTGTCGAGTATTTGAAGATTAACTTTCCAAGGTTATTAACCATGTACATTAAATTTCTTATTTTATCGAAAAATTTTATAAGCCCCTATGGCGTTAAAGGATTATAATAATAATGCGCGATGATTCAAGATTAACTTATCGATCACTTATAATATTTGTGGTTTTTCCTATTTTTCGCAAAGTGTTAGGAAGCAAAGCAACGAGACTCGCTCGTTGTTAGAGAAATTTCATTTATTAGAAAGCAGTCATTGCGCATTTTAATAGTAGCAAGTATCGTAAAGGATCTTTCAGAGTCGAGATTCTCGGTACAGAGCCTAACGATCCGCGATACTTGGCAGCGCTAATTGTTCGGCCTGACGGAAATTTTCATCCTGTTGGCAAGAATGCGGCCGACACAGCTTCGCAAAAAAAAAAGAAAAAAAAATAGAAAATAAAATTTCCACCAAATTTATATCAAATCCGAAAGAATGAAGGAAGGAAAACAAAATCTTCCATTGCTGATTCTCGATTCTCGAGACGGATCAAAAACATGAAACATCTCTTGCTTACCTATTCTCGAATTTAGCGAAAACTGGTGCAGCAATGTTTTCTAGCTGCTACGATTCCTCTGGAAAATCAAATAATCGGAATTACCAGGCAAGGAGCGAGAGGGCACGGAACCATGCTCGTTACATTGGTTGGTTACCTTCGACGCAAAACAGGAAATACCGTAGTCTCAGCGAAATGTCAGCGGGTATCACGGGTAGCCAGCATTTAATTTAACAGAAATTCCTAATAAGGTATGGTTGCATCCCAGTCGGTTAACACCGAAACAATTCGTTTAAAGGTGTTACGCGGCTGTATCTATGTGTAGGAACGTGCGCGCTGCCAGAAGCTAATTAATGGTAGACGGAACGCTTTCACGGTGTCGTGAACTTGCTAAAAGAAGAACTTTGTCGACTTTGTATACGTCTGTGTGTGGCCCGTCTGTGTTGCGACGTGACACGATATGTTCCTTTTCTTGGTCATCCTCAACTATATGGAGCATGCGTTTATATATTTCGACAGAGAGATTGCTTTTACCCTTCGTTGTTCTCGACGAATGAAAATGCTTCGTCCAACCTTTGTCCTCGCAATTGATCGGGACCATTTCTGGTCTTAATTTTTCATGCCTTTAGATTCGCGGCAACTACGTGTATCTAGAGTTTATTGGTGTCGTTTTCGCCTTAGGTCGCCGCAGTCGGCGTGATTTATGTTTACTCTAGATACGAAATTTATTCTTTTCCGTAGCGTTTCTTCATTAAAGGAGCCTACAGGTAACGATCCTTTGAAAATTTTACTTTACTCCACTCGATTTTCTACTAGAATTACACTAGATCTGTAAACCAAAAGGTTTATTAGCGTTTATGTTCCTAACTCGTCGTAATTTATGTTTTTATTTAGACGTAAGAATTATCTGCCGAATGTAAGAGTCACTTTTCTTTTAAAGCAGTTCTTTCTCGTCGCAATCCTTTCACCAAGGTATAAAAACCAATCTCTTAAAACATAATCTGCCACTCCACTGTATCCTACTTCGTTATTAGAATTTTCCTACGCATTTATTAATTTATTAATTCGTCGCATGCAAATAAGAATTCAGAAAAATGAATCAGCCTTTGTATTTCATTGTTTCGCAAAAATTATACAAAGAAATAAGAAATATATGCAAAAGGAAATATTGACCGAACGAGTATCAAAATGTTTTTTCATCATCGATACTAGTGAAAGGATTAAAGATCGAACGCGTTTCCATGGAATAATCCTTCCTATGCTCTTTTGCGCGGATTACGGATCGAAATCGCGAGCCGGAATCGCGAGTCGATTCACCGGAATCTCGAAATCACTCGTCCGGAAATAAAAACGAGGCTAAAAAAATGCTTCGAAAACTTTCCGGACAGATCGTTATCCATGATTTCATTTCTACTCGTCCAACCTTCGAATGCATTTCTCATCCCCGTGTCGATCGTGACTCGAGGTGAGGCTTGCGGCGGCCGAACGTGACCATTCGTTGCTTCGATTTACGGACAAATCTCATATAATTTCACGGCAAACGGTTATTTCAATAAATAATAATCATTCGCAATTTCTTTACCACGCAGTACAAAGCGTCAAAAAGTAGTCTAATATTTTGCAGATTCATAAATTCATAACACACGAGTGCTTATGAATTTTTTCAACATTTTTTCCCTGCAGTGTTTTTCCTTTCAATTTTCTATACACATTTATATCAACTGCTGGCAATAGGAAATAAAAATCCTGAAGCAATACGTAATAACCGGCCTTCTTTTTCACTTCTGCAATTTCATATATTTGAGTTTTATGTAATTTCTTTGAATTTTAAACGATTTTACCAATTTGAAAATTTTCTATTTTCTATATAAGTAAAATTTTACATTCTTTGTTAGAAAGAAAAATGAAGAAAAATATTTTTACAACGTTCAATTCTGTAGATAAACAGTATGTATATATCTACTTAAATCATAATTTACATAAATATACCAATTTTTGTATTATAAATTTATATTATAAAAATAGCAAAGTTAATTCACAATTAATGAATAATCCTGTTTAAAAAAATACTTCCTCCAAAGAATTTGTTTAGTTTGTGAACGGACATTTAGAAAATCTATCAAACATCGAATAAAGACTCGAGTATTCTTATTATCTAATTTACTATTATACATTATTAGATATACGATATATCTACGATGTATATGTTTTATGTTTATACGTGAATGATTAGTACGTAAGTTTTCTCAAAGTTCCATTATATATTTATAAAATTTTCCAATTTATATCATTTTAAATGTATTTGTACATACGTATACTGAAAATATTTCAAATGCGAATGTGTTTATGTAATTATAGGAAACTTAAAGTTATAAAAATGCATAAAATAATTTGCAAATATTACGTAAAAGTATGTAAAAATACAATATCCATCTTTGATACCGAATGCTGCCAGTAGGGCTACGAATTATTGTACGATGTTTAGAAAGATCGATGTAAACATTGTGCGGGGTATAGATATTGCGCGATGTATGCTTTGTTTGAAATTAGGAAACATTCAATTACAAATACGTATTTACAGATGTATACACTTTTTTTTTTTTTTTTTTTTGTGTTGATCGTTTGATATTCCGTACCTGCTTGTGCCACCGGCTCGTGCGACCTCCCACCACTTTAGAAATTGAATAGCGAGACAAAGGCTCGAGAAGTCATTCGGTTGTGTCATTTCGTGCCGATAACATGGGTCGCGTTGCGTCAGATTTCTAACGTATTCTAACCTAGTGGCGCGTGCTTTCGGTGGCGTCGTTTCTACCTTACTTTTTTACTATCGTTATATCACGTTATTAATATCGTTTAACTAATACACGTCTATTTAACGATTCTTCGAACATTAAGGCAACGAAGTTAAGTAGTTTTAAGAAATCTTTTGTCTTAATGTCTCTTCAATCGTCTATTTATCGAATGATATTACTACCGGTACCTTCTGTTGTAAGCCTTTGTAACAAGATTTCAGTTTCATTGTGTTTTCATTTAATTATTTTATACATTTGTTTTAACTTTTAGTTATTTTTCGTGCAGGTTATCGATCGATAGCAGGGATAATATTAGAAGTAACAGAAATATTAACATATGGACGTAACGACGATTAATGATCAATCCGACGAATTTTCCTGGTAATTTGGTAAGGTTTAATTTATTTTAACTAAGAAAGTGGTGTATGAACGATTCTATTGTCTTTTCATTTCAACGTGAGTATTTATTTGAAAATATATTTGATACATGTTTCATAATAGGTAATTTCTTGATTATTTTGAATACTAAGACGAAAGTAACGGCGATTAAATAAATCATTGTTCTATTTCGAATGTATGAAATCATTCTCTTATTTCAAACGAATTTTTAACGAATTATCTCATCGTTTCAATGTAATCCGGGATATAGGAGAAGTGTAGACAGAGTTTGAAACATAAAAATCTTAATAACAATAGCTTTAACTTATTTCGATAGGTATCTTAACATTCACTTCTAGAATTCAAATTTTTTTGCTATATTATGTGAATTTGCTACAGTTAACGTCATATACTTGCAAATTCGTAGCTTATATTTTTTTCATAGAGGTGGCGCGCTAGTAGGCTCAAATGCTTCAAAGCAACGTTTCGCGCGTGTTTGTCCAGTATTCTTTAAAGAATATTTAGTTGTGAATTTTTTAATTCTTGCAAATATTTTCGAATATTTATAACGCGCGATCATAGTGTGTTAGTGGAGTGTATATTTCATACTCTGATAACGAATATTCACGGTATAATTCTCGCAAATGATCGCATTGCATTCACGGTGTTCGTAAGCATTTGTTCGATATCGAGAAATATCCTATAACTCTCAACTAATATTTTTCACACTTATTCCAGTTTCTTGATAATAATCTTTTAAGCGTAGAAGAACAAGAGAATATTCTAAATAAACGTTCGATAGGGAAAAGAAGAAAAATACCGAAACGATATTTCGCTTCTTTTACGCCCTCTCCCCCGTCCCCCCCCCCCACCTTGTAAAATATAGTCAGCCCGCCATTATACGATTTTATTTCCGGAGAATATTTGCGATCGCGCGCAATGCGGTTTGTAGAATCGGTGTTTGTTACGCAAAAGATTTTTTCATTATTTTCAAATCACGATAGTTTTGATCAAATTCAACCAAATAATCACGTAACGTAGTTTTTTATTTTTCTTTTTTTACATATGTGTTCTTTTTGAACATTGGTTTTCGGTATTACAGTCGGTGCATCTCTCAAGAGGATTGGGGCCTCTTCAGGAGCTCAAGAACGTAAGTAGTTTTACGTATAGTATTTCAATTTGTTCAATTTTCTATATTTTGTTCGAATTATCGTTAATTAGAAAATAAAAACGATCGGTACTTTAAAAAGCTAAAAATGTTCGAAAGGTTCCGAGTTCGTTATTACTTATTAACGATGTCAAATGTATTTTACGTTTTGTTACAGATACAGCTTCAGCTTGTTCGTGTTCTTTGGAAATGATCTAACGGTGGCTCGAAAGCCAAGAACGTAAGTATCTTCACATATCGTACTTCGTTTATATCTATTCTATATATTTTGCTTTGAATATTATCGATTAAGAAGTAGAATTTGATTGAAAAGTTTGAAGGTTAGGGTCATCTCAGATTATTCTTTCATTAATATAAAAAGAGTGTCGATGTTTCAACATGGAATTAACGTCTAACGTCTAAACAAACGTCTAACATATTTTAGAAATCATTAAATTCTTAACATGTAGATTTGAAACTTTTATATTAGTGTTTCAGTTTATATATTTATCGAAGTTTGTTAGAATTTCAATCTTTGTCATTACTAAAGTTATCAATTTAAAAAACTTTCGTTTTCCATTATCTTGAAATTTTCAAATAATTAGCAACCATTCATCGTGCTTTGTTTTGAAACAGGCTTTTCAGAATCTCTATTTCCACCGTTGGATTTTCCTGCCTGATGTTAATCTCCCTGGTGATATCCGCTGGGATAGCGCAGCATCCATGGTAACGTCCTCTGGTTCTCCGCTTCGAACGGGTGAGTCGCATGCATTTCTGTTCCTCCGGTCACTCGATCATGTCGTAGGATGAAAGGTCCGAATCGACACGGGTGACTGGTTGTATTACGTAGAATTTTTTGCGAGCATAGCGATCGCGGGTATTTTTTATACCCGCGAGTAGTAACATTTTTTTTTCAAATTTATTAGTTTAGGATAGGTCTTTTTGCACATCGCGATTATAACAATTAGTTTTCTAACAGTTGATTCAAGCATACAAATTTGAGAATAAATTCATGGTACTTGTAAATATGTATATTAGTATCGAGCGAGAATATTTGCAAAAGGCAAATATTGTTTCTTTTCCAGCGCCCCTTATTACTGCGTTTGTTACTGAAAATACTGCTATAAGACAAGATTCTTTTGTTAGTGTTAACGTTACCATGACTGCTAAAATACGGAACTTTATCACGAATGTAATACATATACATATATATGTAGACATATATAAAATATTAGTAAGAAAGTATTGTAGTGAAATATCTTAATATTTTCTTTAAGAAAGGAAATGAGAAGGAAAACGGATGTGAAAGAGCAAAGATACAAGAGTGATATGAAATCCTTTCTTTCGTCTCGTTTCGCTTCGTGCACCTCGGGGTATATACGCAATAATAAACATTGCGAAATGAGTTGACAGCAGAATCGTTCGACGGCACTGCTGCGCTGTAAAAGGCCACGAATGTTGAATAATGGTGAATAGGATATTTGTCGAAACGATTCCGAAGAGGAAGTGACGTGATTTTGATGCGGTTATTCCGCGGGAGCGTAGAAATTTCGAATGCGAAAGGAAATAGAGATCGATTCGGCGTTTTGAGATCTGACATTTAGGAAGGAACGACATGTCGAAGGAACGAGGCTGTTGAAGAAGGTTGAAAAATGTTGACAAGTTTTGGGGAAATTCTTCTAGCGAATTTTTCAATTTTTCCTGGAACGTAAGATGTGTGGAATATTTTGAAATATTTGATATTTCGTATCTGGAAAAGAAGGACGCGTTAGGAAGAGTTGATAAATTTTCGAGAAATTATTTTACGTTTCTTTAAATGTTTTAGATCAAGGGGAAGACAAGACGTAGTATTTATCGGAGAGAGTTGAGATTTTTATATTTAGACAAGAATAAAATTTATCGAGCCGTAGGGGAATAGAGAGTTTGTTCGTGTGAAATTTTACAAAAGATAACTTTAAAAATAAATTATACTGCCACGTTAAAAAGACAGAAGAAGGACGCGGTGAAACTGAAGATGATTTAAGAATGTTTTAGGTTTCGAATACGATAAGATGTAGATTCGTGGAACAGATGTATGCATTAAATAACTAGGAAATTTGTATGTATAATAGAATGGAATTTGTTTATCGAACTTTGTATTTAGGAAAGTGAAGGTTTTAAAGAATTGTATCGAAAAATGTTGGGTTGAAGCTTAATTTAACAGCCTATATCGTTAATTTAATCTGCTTAGAGGATTCTATAGAAAAAAGAACGATATTTGCGAAAGTATATTACGCGTTATTAAAAACAGAAAAATGGAACGATATAAAATGAGGGTAAATTTAGCGAAACGAATATGTTGCGTAAAAATTTTATTAAAATTATTTCAGGGCTTAGAACAATCAAAGATTAAAACGTACGAGTAATTCAGCGTGGGTCGATTTTGTTGGAATTTTCAGAGAACAAGTGTCTTTTGACCGCGGTAAATTGGAACAAGAGGATTAAATCGGCAAAACTGCTCTCGATCACCGAAAACAACGTTGCCTGAAAACAGCTCACACGCGTGCCATTATTCTACAAACCTGCGAATTTTAATATATAATTCACCGATCTGTCAGTACGTTACGATATCTTGTGGAAAGAAAATCTCGTGCTTTTTCATGTACATTTTCGTTCGAATTCGCAATAACGATCCGAGAAATTACGAAATTAAAACAACTGGAATATTATATATGTTGCGTGTATTGTAATATGCAAACTCATAAAAATTGAACAACACGATTTACACAATTTACGTTTGTTGTTGATAATTCTACTAGTTTAATGAATTTAAATCTATGCAAAAGATATAAGTAATATCAAGGTTGGCTCGATAAGAACAAGGAAGTAAAATAATACGTAAAAGTTGTGTGAACGTAGTATAATTAAAAAATATAAATAAAACGACTTATAAAGAATCGTATCAAAATGATAAATATACGTATAACGTAAATTATCTGAACAAAAAACGCAGCCTTGGTTTCTAATGGACTAACGTATTTCTCAACGATGTTAATAATTGAATATTAATCTTTTTCGTCGTATTCGAATCTCTTGGAAAGCCTACGAGAAACTTGGTTCGACTTACGAGCGGAGCTGAGTCTTGGACCGATTCAGGCAACAGTTTTTACCCGTCGAAGCTGCTTAATTTAAAACAGAAGTTGCTCGAGGAGGCAACGAGAACGAAGAAGGGAGGACAGGTGGCGGAGAAGGAAGAAGAAAGAAGAAGAAGAAGAAGAAGAAGAAGACGAAGAAGCAGGTCCGGAGCTACGAAACAAGCTGCAATTAAACGAGGATCCAGAAAGAGCTTATCAATTTCCAAAGGTGGCTTTAAATTGGCCCCAAAGCTCTGGTGAAACTTGTTCCACCGACGCGACGTCTTAATTTAATATTTGCATCGCGTCGTCCCATGTCGAAAGCTTCTCAGCAGCGTGGAATCTTCGTTTTAACTAGGACACGAATCGTGTAATCGAAGTAACGAATCATTATACCAGCGTCCTTTTTTACGAAACTAGGATCTCAGGAGATTTTAGTTTCCGAATGGTGTAATTTTATTCTTGGAAAATCTATTTTATTCGTACTTTAATATGATGCGTTTCTTTCGTTAGAAATTTTAATTTTCCAACTGTTTGATCGTTCGATTTTAGAATTTCATAGAGTAACATTTTATAATAGGACATTAGCTAAAAGATTATATTATTCCCACGATAAAATATAAAATGGAAAGAATTTTTTTCTTTTTTTTTTTTTTTTTTTTCAAACTAAATCTATTTTATATTATTCGATTTCTATTAAACGAAGGACGATTCTATCTTTATCACGGTCTGATCAAAAACACGGATACTCGGCTTACGTTGCTTACTCTATCAACGATGAATTAAAACGGAACGAAACAGCCTAGCTTGAAATAGCCAATACATATTTAACCTGTCATAAGCGAAAATTATTCCGCACACGTCAGATCTCCATTGGGAAAAGAATAATTCTATTTTGATAATCCGAACTATCTGACCAGAAACAGTCTTATTCTACTTATAACGTCGCGCCGATAAAATATAAACCCAACGAATCTATATTCTATTATATTACATACTTGGATCTTTCTCGATGTTTGAAATACCACAAGTATAGAAAGAAATTTTTATTCTAAACTAATAATTACTAATTCGATTATTTCGGATTTATTTCGAATAGATACAATTCGATCGAGAATCGAACGACTACGTTTCAAGCGACTCGAGAGACAATTATCGCCAAGAAAAATAGTTCTCCAACAGTGTTGTGGTGAAGTTAATTACGAATTAACAGAGAGAGAGAGAGAGAGAGACGATTTCCTACGGACAGCCGTCGATATTTGCAATCAGCATGCTATATGCTGAGCATTAATTATCATACTCGTTAATTACAGGCACAGTCATAATCGTTACTCCCATTAAACGGTATCGTCAATTAGCAAGCTGCAGCAATACGTACCTCGAACGTTTCTGTTTGCCTGGTCGCAATCGTTTGTTCGAGTCGCGTCGTTTCTTGAAGGGGGTGTGACGGGAACGAGATGCAAATAGCAGTGTAGAGGGTAAGAAGCCAGGTAGCTCGTTATATCGCGTCTTTGAGCCGTGCGTCGAGGATATACTCATTGATATCGGCCTGTTAGCACGTTCAAATTATACGTTAATCCCTTTGAATCGAACAACTATTGTTTCGATGGGATCTTATTAATTCACCGAGTATAAATCTTGCTAATTTTGCGTAAGTAATAAAAATACGAAAAGGGTTGGTACGTTTCTTCGAATGGAAGAATGATCGTTCTGCGGAAATCTTAATGAAATTCTGAAGCAGGCATTGCAGTTTTATTATAAATAATTAGCGAAAAATTTGACTAATAAGCTGTTGAGAAGATAGAATCGCCACGGTGAATAGTTCTATCGGAGCAACTAAACAGGCAGAAGCGAAAAGACTGATTTTAGGACGGTTCTGTAAGAAACCTACAAATATAAGGAATTCCTATAAATATTTACACGTGACACGGAATTCTGGACAATTCTGGAACAGTGTATTTAGCATATAGATAAGTATAAGAAGTATTTGCAAGCGAAACGTTTCTTTCGAAACTCGCAAATTATATTTAAAATGTTTCACGTGTACGATCAAATTATTACTACTTACTAACGTACAAAATATACAAATAATATTCAAGTACATGAAATATTTTATACATACATATGTATGCGTACCTATAATGAAATTATACTCGGCTTATGAAAATTTACGATAATTCTATCTTTGAGAAATTTGTATTCTCGTTGAATTATGTATCTGGTTATTTCCTCGTGTCTGTATATATCTTATGTGAAAAACTTATATCGATTAAAACGTTTCAAATCCCATCGACTGTTTGCAGCAACTCTTGTTCCGTTTAACGTTGTAGTAGCCAAAACAGTATCGTGCATTTATTATTCAATTTACTTTGTTCTCTTTTTCTCTTTTTCTCGTTTTCTCTTCTTAATACCTTTCTTTACTGCGTTTCATCCGGTTTCCTTTTACTTCTCAGCCGTTTTCTCTCTCCCGTTGTTTCTACGTGTTAATATCGCGCTAAGATTTCTTGGTGTTTCGCTGTTATTACTAGTCGCTCTATCGGCAATAATAGCCAAACATCAGGAGGATACGATTACCAGTAGCGTCTGTTAATAATAGCGAAACACCAGGCCCATGTTTAACAAATTGCAACATTTATCGCGAATGTTTCTCCGTTCCGCCTCGCACAGCAACAGTTGCTTGGATTTTTACGAGCGAGCGGCGTAAATAAGTAAACCGACCGGCCGGATAGCTTTTCCGCGTGAAACGAGCTTCCACGACGGTTGATCGAGAAATCCTTTTACCGATAAAACCATTGACTCACGTCGATAATAAATTGCAAAGTAATGATCTCGCCTGGCGATGAAAATGAGCGAGAATTTATTTACGAATAATAGCACTCGTGTTTCAAATTTTCAAATGGCGAAGCTTGCAATTAGAATGCAGGACAAAATGAGTTGTAAATAATTCAAATACGTGGCGCACGGGATCGAGAGGTACGCTTTTTACGTTCTGTACTAATTTCACGATCGTTGTACGATTATTTCTGTGGTTGTCTATTATCTATATCTCATAACGTATCGGTACGTTTCGTAGGGAGGAAGGAAAGATTCGTATTGTGATGCGAATGGTGTAACAATGACACGACTGTATCGAAGTTTGGTAAATTTTAATAATATAATAATAATAACGGCAATACAACGAAACAAACGATAACTGTAAATAATATAAGATAGACGATAAGAGTACGACAATATAAAAATAATATCATAATTACTCGACGAAAATGTGAGAAAATTTGCGTTGTCCGTTGAGATTCTTTGCGGGAATTCGTCTACCAACCTACTTGCAGACATACTCCGTACGTATGTACGTAAGTGCGCGTGTATATTATAGTTCGATAGACGTGCGGCTATCGTAGCTCTATACCTCGAAGGAAAATTACGTGCATTCTATTTTGTCGGCAAGCCGATTCGTCCGTCGTTTTTCCGCATAAACACCGAGCAACCTTTTGTCTCGAACAGAACAGACGGCGCAGACAATATTTTTAGGATAGATTGGCGAAGATGAAGGTTAAATATCGTCTAATCAAGGTATAAATGCGAAGTTTCCGCGAGTAAAGAATAAGAAGAAATGGGAGAGAGAGACTCGTGGGATTTTCAACAAAGAACCGGAAGGTCGTACGCGTGACTGGAGACCGAAAGACTTGCGAGGCTCGAGGTCATCTTTTAATCTTAATCTAGCCGTCAAGCAAAGTAGGTAAAGGTAGATATATAAGTTAGCGAGTTCTCGGATGCTTGGGGTGGCGGTGGCGGCGGCAGTGCCGAAAGATTTCGCGTGAAATCCACTCTCTTTCTTCCTCTTTCTCTTCTTTCTTCTTTCTTCTTTCTCGCTCTTCGATCCTTTCCTTTCGCTCTTTCCCTTTTTATTCGCACGATCCTCTGTTTCTAGAGGGTACGGTGCGACCGATTAAGATAGAGTCGCGTCACATCGCAGGGGATAAAGTTGTTCCGGTAGGCGAGAAATTTGAAATTGATGACGGGATTAACGGAAACTTGTTCGCTCGGTGTTCTCCAAGTATGTATTACGACAAGTTTAAGCAGGGTTTAAGGATTTCAAGCGTCGATCGTTTACCCTGTTAACCGAGCTAGACGAATTAACTCGTCATTCTGATTAACCATCTCTTTGATAGATCGATTTCTTTACTTAAACGTGGAATTTATAGGTTTTTAAATACATCCTATTATTTCTGTTAAAAGTAAATTATATCATATGCATATACGTATGTTTATATATATATATTTGCAAGCAACAAAATGGACCAAAGTGGAATTATCTGCCTTTGTTAACTTGCAACTTTGTAGAAATTTCCGGTTAATAAACAACATAAATGGATTTTCACGGTTCAAAGCTCTTAAATGTCTTTTGAGAGTAAAATTTTCTAAAAGCCTGGTTTGACCATTTAAAGCTTCCGATATGTGTAAAGAAAACGTTAGTGATTGGAAATGTGTCAGAAGATCGTTTAGAATCGTTAATATCAGGACACTGGTTAAAAGACACTTTGCCCGCGATGCTACTCGACGCGACGCGACGCGACGCGACGCAGGAAAATTGTCTCTGTCTAATCGACACGTTAAGCAACTGCCTGCACTTTCGATTTAAGCAAATATTTTTCCAGCCGTAGGTAGCCGTCCGAAACGCATCTCGCATCCAGTACGAGCAATCTAGCTCTTATCGCGGAGAAACATTTCCTTCTCGGAGCGATCTCGCCTGATTCATATTCCATCTTATTTACGTTTCCGTTTTATTTACCGCCAAGATCCGTTCCCTCGGTATACACATTACGCGGCAAATATTTTCCATTCCAGGGAAAATTCTACGGGGATTGCCCGGGTAAACGATGTCGGCGAAAGGAATGCTGCGAGCACGTTCAGGCATCGTTCAATTTTTTTTATTTCCATTACAGACTCGATATGCCAATGCAATCGACTATTTGATAGTTTCAGAATTTTTAAGAGCACGCTTTGAGATTTTGTGTTCGGAACAGCATGAAATTTGGAAAACTCTAATATACCGATAGTGGTAATATACCGATATTCTAGTTGTATATCGAACGTATATTGAAATTCTCAAGATTTCAGTTATAAAGTGAAAATACTAAAGATGAATATGATACACGACTAATACTAGATATAATCTCACGTGAAAACATCGAGACACGAAGAAACTTTAAACATTCAACATTTTTGTTCGCCATTCGAATTCGAAATCGCAAAGAAAGCTCGAGTACTCGAAATTTTTACCGCTACAAATTTCCAGTACTTGCATAGCCTCTGAAACGCTCTAAACCTAAAGTCAAGAACCCTTGATAATGCTCGATGTTGGAATCAAGAAAAGGAGAAAAGAAAAAAAGAAAAGAAAAGGCAAAAACCAACCACAAAATGTTATTTCTTTTTAAGATACTTAGGATAACCGAAGGATAATATCCAGTGATAACTTACTGAAGTCGTCCCGACACAGCGATAAAAGACACAGCTTTGCTTTTAAAAGATATAGATGATGTTGAGATCTCCTCTATGCCTTCGCGCGCACAAAAAATGTTCGTGTCCACCTCTATCACTGTGCAACATTCGTATATGTATAACATTTTTTCACAACGGCTTTTTATATTATTACCAGTAACGGAAATATCCGAAATGGACACAGTTATTGCTTCAGCCCGTACATAGCATACGTATTTGGCGTGTGTCGAGGCATCTACACTCTGCAGTCGGATAAAGAAAGTGCTGATACAACCGACCGATATCGTTATGCCGTGGCACTAGGTTAAGAGCTATTTTCGAAGATCTGATCCAGATCGCGATTACTCCCGATTCATCCGTCCAAGACGAAACAACACCGCTAATCACGTGTTCTATCGAACAGCTAATTATATTTAATCGGTAAAACAACTGTCTATACGTATGCTATACATACCGTGTACGATTCAGTTTTTTAACACATACATACATACATAAAACTATGAACTTGCATAAATATTCGCCATCTACTTGTCATTTTCTTCCCCTGTGGCCTGTGAATAGTAACGGCGTCAAATTTTGTTCTCTTCCAACGCGATCCATCATTCAGTTGGACGTTTCCACTAGGTAAAAGGGACCATTATTTCTGGTGCACGTTATAAGAACCAAATCGACAAGTAGTTTTATCATTAAGCCAGTGATAATCGGAGAAGAGGCGCGTCGTTAATTCGAATGTTGATTGGCAGCCCGGGAATGGCCGAAATGACGCATTAGCGAAATTAATTTTTAGCCACGGTGCAATTATCGTTTGCCCATTAACGAATCGCTTAAAAATTCAAGCTCGATTTTACAAATGGCCCGATACGTAGATAGGAACACTGGCAATTCGGTCATTTGCCAGATAACCTGATTATTTGCTACCGCTTGCGCAAATGTGCACCGTAATTAACTGAAATCGTTAAATGTTCCTTAATCGAACGATTTTACGTATCTACGTGGAACATCAAATACGGTATCAAATTCTAATTAACGTGTCATCTTCCTCGTAAAGGATTGCTTTTTCTTATCTATTTGAAACAGCGATCCGATAATGAAATATAATACATCGTTTTAATGCTAAATTCCGCCGGTACCCAACCAAAAAGGGGAAAATAGTAAAAAAAAAAAAGAGAAAAAAGAGAAGAAAAAGAAAGAGGACAAGCGAAAAGACGTGGAAGGGAAAGCTGCTCGAGCTACCGGTATCGGTCGATGTAAGAGAGAAAACATTTACAGAATGAATAATTCAAGGAGAAAACGTGGCAGCGAGTTAAGCATCGTCGCGTTCGACTACTAATCGCTGGCTTTAATTATACATCTATCTACAGTCTGGAAATTGCGTGTACGATCAACGACGACCACACCATGATAGCTGTTCGGACAAAAACAAAGTAATAATAACGTGTATACCTTCGATCGAACGTGCGAGCACTGATGATCGCGAATCACGCGTCCTTTTCCCCTTTGTCCCTTTTCATTCTTTTTTTTTTTTTTTTTGCCCTTTTCATTCTTAAATTATGTTTGTACAATTATTCTCGACAAAGGAGCTTAAGTCGGTTCTACGAATAAAATTGAAGAATTCTGCGATTCCCGCTAACGATCGTTCATTTTTCAGAGAAACCATCGGGAAACTGTCAAGAATGAAAGCTATGGACGCTCGATAAACTTCTTTTTTTATTACTGTTTCTCTATATTCTTTTTTCCCCTGAATCGACTGGAATTTCTTCGATTTTGAAACAACGATTCGATTTAAAATTTCCGATCAATTGCGTGCTATCCTTTGATGTTTCATTTTTATTTCGTTATTAGAATTTGTTGCTTAATAATTAGCGAATATGAAGATTTCAAGCAGTATTCGTGGGACTGATTGATCCCAGGGTTGACTTTTAAAGGATTTAGGAGACTTCCAATGAGATATAACGGATCAAATTGCTCGGCAACTAACGAATTTCACGTTAATCCCACTAAATCTACTAATAATTCGAAGCAACAAGTTACCGCAATTTAATTATAGGGATATATAAACTGGCAAAAAGAAGAAAGAAAAGAAAAAAGGAGATTTTCATTTTCGAGTCAATACGAATGGAGAGTATCAGCGTGCGTTGTGAAAAACTGGACCGTGTCCATCAGGACACGGCCTGATGGATGATAATGGAGGCGCTGACACGAAGGGTCGCACCAGCGCCGGAAGCGAGCTCTTGAGCCGCACCTTTACGGTGAATAGAGATAAGGAAATTTCGCAAATCTACGACACACCATAGTGGGGGAATGGGGAAACGCTGTCAATTGCGATTCGTTAATTAAAACGCAACGCTTCTTCGATGGACGTTTCCTCGGTGAGTCTAACAATAAGAGTAAAATCAACTGTAGCTACGCTCGCGCAGCTGCTAATTAATCTCGTAATGTCGACGCAAAGGAAGGATACATGGATGTCTATGTAATTGCGCGAATTTAATAATTAGCTAAACGTAGGTTCGATCGAAAGCAATGATTTCGAAGTTTCAGGCGTTATGAAATTTTTCACCGTTTGAAACAATTGTAATTTATACTAAAATGACAATTTGCCCTAATTGGACACTGTGATATATTGTACATAGGAATATACATATATATTGTATATAGGAATATAAATATATCGTACATATGTACATATGTACATGGGGTGATTCTCAAGTTCTAGAGGTTAGAAGATGTGAGAGTTTTTCTAATTTAACATTTTCATATTGTAACAGTTTTATCGCGTCTCTTCAATTGTGTTCGTATTCGTGTTCAACAACTGGCTTGTTCTACAAAATCAGTGTCGACTAGAGAAATTTTGAGAATGGGTAGCGTGGAAATGATAAATTGGAAATGACAACATTCTGAATACTTGAGAGCGAGAAATCAAGTTGAAACTTGTTTTCCTGCTTGTGGCTTTAACCAAATCGTCCTTTCAAAATTTCAAAAAACGATTAAACCATCGCGTACCTACATCGTACTTGTCCACTCATCGATGAAAGAAAGACTTACAACGTTTAAGCTGACAATCCGTTGAAGGTTCGTCATCGAATCTCTGTTATACAGTACACACATTTATTACTATCCTCGAAACATAAGAGCACAGAGTGTAAGTGTGATAATCCGATTTAATATAACCTGTCGAATCTGTTTTATTTATTACTATTCTCGATGGAAGAAAACAACAAAAAGAAGGATTGGATCAAATTTTTAAACATTTTAATTTAAAATCCATCTTATCGATGCTAACAGCGGACCGTATACGCGTACAACAGGTCGATTATGACTAAATATCTGGCTACCAAGGAAGAACTTGTAGAAACGAAATTCCATAGCAAAATCTTTTCAGAGAAGAAGGAGAACGTTATTCTATATTTGTAGGTTCATCGGAAATCGCGTTCTTCGTTACTTTTAAAATTCACTGATTTCAAGATGAAAGCAACGATACGCCTGAAATCTTGTAGCAAATATTCAACCATCAAAGGAAAGAAACGTTGCATAAATTAACCTTGGTAAAACGATACCAATGAACGTGCGCTAAACTCTTTTCAAGGTGACAGAGAAAAACATAATGAACACACAATTTTACCTGTCTATGTCCTTTTGCAAACGACCTCGTTTTCAAAAATGAAATCAACAAACTGCCACTAAATTCTGTTTAACAAAGGAAAAGAATACGATTGCACTTTACCGTACCCTCGTTACCCATAAAATCCATCTGTTTTAATTAAAGTAAAAGTGAACGGAAGCCAACATTGATGCACGATTCACAATCATATGACCCGTTTGACGAAGATTTGATAAATAACTCGTTCGATCGGTCTGAAACGTCGATGTCTCTTCGTATAAAATAATTGTAATTATAGGAAACAGTTGTTTATATATACCGAAGAGTATAGAGGAACGGTAAGCGAATATAGTAAAAGATGCCGCGCTTGTATAACTTTTTCGAAGTAAACGTACGGATAGAATGGCCGGCCACTGCGATAACGTTCATCCGTATTTCCTTTCCATACCGCCAAATTCATTTGCGATTTTCATGGAATTGCACGTGTTCTTCCTCTGTCCCCGGATACAGATATTCCAGCAAGAAAAAGAAAAGAAAAAAAAAGATTGAAGAAAAACAAATGGGAATCGATTGGTTGCAAGTCGATTTTTCATGGAATCCGCGATACTTTGGCGCGCGATTGGTTGACAGAGCGATCGAGGAGGCAGTGGCGATCGCGAGGATACCCAGAGTCCCTCGGGACTCCCGGGAGGGCCGAGAGAATCGTGCTAGACGCGTCGCGGGTGAGGATCGCACTGAGGATCCGGGCACACAGTGCCACTGCAGCCGCATGCGCGCTTCCCCGTGCCAACGGAATTCATATCCTCTCTCCCTCTCTCCCTCTCACCCTCTCGTTTCTATCGCCTTAGACCTACGACCGACCACTATATCCGTTCCGTTCCGTTCCGTTCTTCCCTTCGTTCACCGGATTACCCATTTTCTCCCCTTATTCGAATTTGTTTCCGTATCTGCTCTTAGATCGGTTTTTACATATTGTTAATTACCTGGCAGAGGGATATACCTGTCCGTAGAAAGAATTGCCAATTTTGAGATATTTTCAAAGAACTCGGAGTACAATATTTTTTATATTTCTGTCATATCTATAATGGTAAAAACGACTATGCGAATGATAGAGAAGATCGATCGAGAGAAGAGGGACGATGCTCGGCGTTTCTTTTACGACTTTCTTTTACGTTTAATGGATTTACGCTATAGAATGTTTGAATGGAAATAAAATTCCATACGCCGAGTATAAAAATAAGGATGGTATTTTGGAAAATTTGACTGAACGAAGGAACTAGATTGGACAAGCTTGTTGCAGGTACTTTGTTCGAGTTTCACTTCGCTTCGTTACTCGAAAACTTTTCAACTAACGTTGACAGTATCTTAAGAAGATTTACTAGGCGTAGAAAAGTTGAAAGTAATTACACTCGAATTTCTTGCTACAGGTAGTTTGATTTTATTTCCTGCTCGTAAAACTTTTTACGACTATACGTTTCCTCTGATAATATGATAAATGTTATTACCTTAAGAAATGTCGAGAGGATGGATCGATAGCAGCTGACGATCCTTTCCAATCGTTTCTAATTTATAGAATTCTAGTTTATTTGGGGTCGAAGGTTGAGATTGGAACGGTGGTGATGGCATGTGGCGTCTCGAGAATGCTGACCGTGCGGCAGAAGATATGCTTGGAACGAGAGTTTACGAAAGTTTAGGTGATATTCGAGGTGTTTGTAGTTTGTGGATAGACGATTCCTTCGTTGAGTCGATTAGCTTTTTATCATATTACGATACTATACAGTAATATACAATATAGTGATATAATTTTATCGCTCTTCTATCGATATCGCAATTCTCGTTAGTAGAAAATACCATTTTCTCCGAATACGATCCTAATTTCCTTTATTCGCGTCGTCACTCTCTTTTCCCAAATAAAATTATTACAAGAAGAGTTTAGGTATTGTAACTAGCCGAAAAACGAGCCGGATCCCAGATGTTAGAGTTATGATCACCGATGACATTGAAAATGTATGGAGAAACTTAAGCCGAATCATGCCCATCTACACGCGCAATTTCTTAGATATACAGTTGAAAGAACGGAAAGAATCATACTTAATACACGTTAATTAGAAAAGATCGACCTTGGCTAATTTCTTCTTCAAATTTTCCAATCGAGCAGGTTACGCCTGCTCGATTCCAACGATTCCGTCGTTACCACATCCCGTCTGTCTATTTATTTCCCCCCTACCGGTATTCCATTTCCACTCGCAATTCCCCTATTCCCCTATTCCCCGTTTTGTCATCGTTCCGTACTGTACCCCCGCTCTCAATCCCGTTTCCCTCTTTTTCCATCCCTGTCGGCCGAGCCACTGTGTGCTGCAACTCCCCCGCAGTCTCTTCCTACGCGTCCCTGCACGCTCGTGAACGTCAAAATATCGGTCACGTCTCTCTTTCGTCTTTCAGCCACATTACGATTCGAGAACGAACAACCGATCTTTTCATCTCGACTAGTTGGATAATTTTTAAAACAAGGGAAACGGTTTTCTTATTTATTTAGTAGCGCGAGCAAAATATCATTCGCTATATTCCTTTGTTCTCGAAATTTCAAAGATTCGAAAATTTTCGATGCGAAGAAATGGGTCGAATTTCAACAGAGAGTTTAAAAAACGTTTGATCTAATATCGTAGAGCGGTGAGTTTTCTCAAACGATAACGAAAACAATGGTGGCGTCGTGCATTATTTTCCACCTTGTTCGTCTTCTCGCGAAGACAACGATATATCATGGAGTAATAAACGTAAATTTCGAATCGTCTTTGAGTGAAATTTTTCAGAAATCTCCGCCCGAAGCCGACAGTTACCGCCGCGTTGCGTTTCAGCGGTTAGCAACGTTGAAACTTTTTGCCAGATAACGAAAGGCGACTAATTTATGTTCCCATGGCCGTTTCAGCCCACGTTTAAAGACCTTTGACATTTCTCCCACTTCTCGCACAGCTTAGTTTCATCCTTGCTCGCTACTTTTTTTCACTTTTACGAAGATTGTTATCCAAGTTTTCGAATGTGTGTGTGTCCCTCGCGGAAGGGAGGTGAACAAATTCGCTTCGAACGTGCCAATTCGCTTGTAACGCGCTTTCCACGGAATTTTGTTTAATTTGGCTGCTTCTTACGCGAACCTGGTTGCCTTAAACAAGAAACGTCGATGAAACTTTTCCCTTCGTTTAACGTTTCTCTATCCTTTTCTCCTATCTCGTTATATTTATAAACTTTACTTTCTCTCCTCTCTTCCGACTTGCTTTCTCATATTTTTCTTCTTTCCACTTGTTGAATTTACTTTTCATTATTATCCGCGTGTTATTTTACTTGCGTATGATTATTTCAACCTTTTATTTTCCTTTTCTGTTGTTCTTCCCTTCCTTCGTCTTCATTTTTGTCCGCTATAGGGTCGAAAGTTTGAGCGATTCAACGAAGGAAGGTAAAGTCGATGAAATTAATAGGTTTAAGCTCGCTCTGTTTTCCAACGCCATCCTACGTTCGCTGTATTAACGCGTGCGTCACACTTTTACAGACTGCACTCTAAATTTTGATTTCTGAATTCGATACGTTTTTACAAAATGAAAAAATTCAAAGGGCAAAGATAGGTATTATTTCTTTTTATTCGAGGAATTTGTAATTTATCGATCGTAAGGAAGATGTTGGTAGACGTATCGTATGTTCTCCATGAAACCAGTTATTCCTAGCGATTTATTTAATACGACGTAGTCGTGCCTCGGTTCCTTTACTGCTTTCTTCTTAATCATTCTTCAATTTCAAGGGAGCATCGTGGAAATTTTTCCTCCGCTCTTGAATGTTTCTACGTTTCTATATTGTATTTCTCTGTTGTACGAATAATTCATATACGAAACGAAGAATTTCGAAAGTTTCAAAAGTTAATGACTGTCGAGTTTAACGAGAGAGGGTGATCTAATCGACGGAGAACAATATCGCGATGGCGTTTTCTCTACGAAACGTTGGCGCGATCCACGTCATCGGTGGATCGCGTTGGAGCGTGCAACGTAAATATTAACGTAACGCCGTGCCGCGCCGCCAACGAATTTCAGATTGCTCGCTTATCGTCGCCTTTGTTCGTTTACCAGGAACACGGATCGATCTTGCCACCGTTTTCGAGGAGTGTGTCGCGTCGGCGTCGATTTCTTCGATTCTTTAATCAAGTTCGCGCGTCACATCGCGTCGCATCGCGTCCACGCTCTTCATAAGGTACCAGCCGAGTCAGAGCCCCGTTTCACGCTGACGAGCTTCCTGCGTCTCCATTCAATTTCTTTCGATCTTGATCCATGTCGCGCCGAGAGTCGTTGCCAAAGGTTCGCCTCTCGTACTTGCTCTATTCGCTCGGAGGAGTGAAATTTTATTTTAGTTAAAGGCGAGAAAAGCTTATCTCGATATCGTGTAGACTTAAGAAGACGAGAAATTAAACATTCTTTACGTTATTTGATAAAAGAGAAAGGGCTCGTTTCTCCAGATTTTTCAAGATTATTTCAGGGTAATTTCGTTAAAATAGCTTGTCAGACATTTAGAATTTCCTTTCGAAAGAAAAAAGAAAGACTCGAGACTCGAGACAGTTTGGCTATAAAAGACGAGTAAAACGAGCGACACTCGCCCCTTTCTTGCAACGATTCGAAACTCGAGGCCTTTGCCTTCCTCTTAACACCCCCTACATCCAAACTGGATGGCGACACCGTACCACTTCGAAGCTTCCATTTCTGCCTATCATCGATCGAAAAAGCATCGGCTAACCATCGTTCGATTAGCTAATTGCACGACTTGGTTTGAAACCGAGCGATCGAGCTTTCAAGCAGGCAGTGATTGCGATTGATCTTTTCAGACCGTCATAATGGATCGGTGAGTACAATGGCGGCGGAAAGAGCGGCGGAAGAAGCGGCACAATGAAGTTGCAAAAGCTCGTCTAGCCTTCCATTAATCGGCTACGATGTCCGTTATTAAGCTGGCCAGTTATTACTGGCTATATTCATCGAAGGATGGCAAATATTTTATTCCTTCGTTCCTTTGGAAGCAACCTGCCTTTCTTCCAAACCGGAAAACCGAGTAAGTTAAGGTTAATTGGATGATAGTTGATTCTAAGGTGAAAACCAAAGGTCGTTTCTATGAGTTTTTGTTGTTGAATAATTGCAAGAGTTTTTGATATCGATTCATATCGATTTTTATATTATGCGCTTGTTCGGACTAAGCCTTTTCCCCTGATTTGCCCCGTTTCTCCAAGTTACTGAATTTTTTTTTTTAAATTATATTATATTACATTTACATATATGTGTTTGAAGGAATTAAAACCGATCTATCAAAAACCTATTTGCTTCTATCAACTCGTCATTTCATGATTGTAGGAATTTCTCATTAAAGGACGACAACACGGTTGATGCGTTTCACTTGTTTTCAATTTTTCAATAATTTGTCAAAAGCGGTACAAGGATTAGATTTTTGCGAGATTACATACCATATTGAACCATACCGGAATACTCACTGGAATATTCACTGGAATATTCACTGCAAACATCGTTGGTATCGTCTCCATCGGGTACATGTATATGTATGTATACGTCACATGTATACGTCCGATGATCGACTTGGTGAACTTTGTGCCAGCTATTGCCCCGAAGGCTGAAAGCCTTTCCGTTCTTCGGAAAGCAAGTTTCGTTTCCTCGCAAGTCGCTGATTGATCGATGCCTGAATACGCCTTGACTGTTAACCGGCCAATGTCCGATCAATCCTCTATGACACGGTGTCTCTTTCAAGTTACCTAATCGTATGTCTGTATTTTACGTAATGATTTATCTTGTATAAATGTAAACGGGTTAATGATCTATCTAAAAAGGATAGTAAAAGATGTTTTGCTATTCGATTTTAAGGATCTTAAGGATCCTTTACCCAAAGGAAAGAAGAATTCATTCTTATGAAAAATGAAAAAAACACGAGTGCTTGGTAAAATATGCATTTCAACAGATATTTGGAAGAAAAATACCGCGATTCGTTAAACGGTAAACGAAATGTATAGCAAGTATGTATTTCGCATTTTGTTCTTTAATTTTTATCTATTTTTCAACATCTTACGCTTACGTTATACCGATTTCATTCTTGCAATCGCATCGTCCAAATATTGGATCCTCGAAGGGATTTCCTCTTTGAAGCAAGGGCGCAAAGTCAAGTATATATGTATGCCTTTAAGATTGTCGAGTTGTCGAAAAGAACTCGTCGTATTTTGCCATATTCGACATAGAGAAACCATCTTCTCGCGAAGAATAAATCATAGTGCGAACGATCAAAGACGAGCAATCGGAGATAAACGAATATCTGCGTACGCGTAGTCTTGTTTCTATGAATTATTAAATATATTAAAATGTCAAGGATTTCCAAATAATTGCAAAGCTATTGATATATATATATATATATGGTATATATGGTATATAAGGTGAATGAAAACAAAAAACGAGGAAAGCACGATGAACGTTGCAGATAAGTAAAATATCAAACGATTTCTCAACAACTGGGCAGAACCATGGTCAACTTGGTTATCGAAACTTGAAACTACCCTCAACCACGCTCAACGACTGAAAGGTACGAAAGTTAGGCCTTAGAGGAAACAAAACATCCTTTTGAAATTGACCATCCATCTACGTAAACGTACGTAGATCAGAGAGATTCCTTTCGGTCCAATTTACATTCTGTTGAGTCGCAAAGCGGGGCGCAACTTTCGTCGAGGCTCGCGTTTCCACGCGCGCGTCGACGATAATATTGACGTAAATCAAGGCGGTAATTTCGAGCCTGTACCTATATTGCACGCTCTCGCATACAGTATGCATGACTTAAGTGCAGTGAACAAGGCCGGCCACTTAACAAGGTATTATTAACTACGGAACGTCTGTGGAGAAGTTGGCCGCACACGGATACTCGGACAAGATTCTCCTCTCTACAACGCTTACTACGGGTATACTTGTCCTTAATAACGGCGTTTGTTTCATTTCGCCAGACCGCGAATTTGCTCGCAACTTTCGGAAAGAATGGTTACCAGCGTATTACAGTCGCGTATTACAGTATGAAAATGTACTTTGCAGGCTTGTACGTTATTTGAATAAAATATTTAGAAAATTTATACATACATACATACATACGCCTATCCATCAACGTTGTAAAATTAATTAACGAAACAACATTATCTCGAATTACATATCAGAAATTCCGATTTTTACTCAACGGTCGTTATTCATTTAGAACCCATAAAGGTTTCGATAACATAAATTAATATTTCAGAAACGATAGCCACAAGTTTATTAAATTGTTTGGCGTTTCTAGTTCTGATCTTACAAAGGTAAGATCGAACGAAACGTTATAAAGAAGTAGAGAACAGAGAAATTAGGCGTTTTGTTGAAATGCTTGGATCTGTAGTCGAGTTAGTTTGGCTGGATATAATAAGCCAGTGGTATGCGATAACACGTGGCGGCAACTTTACCGAACGTATACGTATTTGATCTGTGTGAGAGAGGACTGTTTATCAAAATCGCCGCGAATCGCTTCCTATCGTTTCTACGTTCCATCGCTACGTATATGCATTGACGTAGGTTTTTAGAATTAAAATAAGATGTGTACATTTTTAGAATTATTTGCTTTACGAGTTGATCGTAATAACAATTTGGAAAAATTTGAATGAAACTGGACGATAATTTTTAATAGACCGACGAATCGATTCGATGAATTTGATAGATGGATGATTTTCGACATGTACGATACGCCGTATCATTGGCTATAACCGAACATTTCTTCATTTCTGTCCCCGATGTCTATTTAAAAAAAAAAATACTCTCTGTATATTTCCAGATTCTAGATATCGTTCGATTTAGTGTCGTATTATGGCATACGAGTTGCGATCGTTAAAGTATTCAACAAATTTGCACCACAATTTATAATAGCATAAAACATAATAGGATACAAGTTATCGAAGCGCACAAATCGGACGAGTTTGTCAAATTTCTTCTAGATAGAAGGGAAAGAAGAAAAATTGCAGCGATCTGGATGGCGCGTTCGCGACAATTTGTGCATTGTTCCGGACGCGTTTTCCAATGGCGTCGACCTGCAATTCAATTAACCCAATTGACCGGAGATAGCCGGTACGTGGTCCTAACGCTGGACGTTGTGCTCGAATGTCAATATTTGCGAATGGCCAGACGGCAATAGGCGACCCTGTGATTGCGTCGTACACGGGTTTCTCCTACGTGCGCCCCTATAATTACGCGTTCACGCGCTACTCCGCCAGAAGCAGCCCCTTCTAGCGACGCGATCACCACGCTTTGACCCTCCCTAATTTTCTTCGCGTTCCACGTTTGATTCGTCGTACGAATCCTACGAATCGTTCACGTACGATGCAGTTGGATAATCGAACGATCTTTACGATCGAATGTCGGAACATCGATGTTCGATGCCATAACTGTGAAAAAATTTTACCTGCTGTCATCTCAAGTTGCCTGATCGATCCAAATCTATAAGAAAGTAAATAAAAATATAACGAGAACGAAGATCACGAACAGTACGTAAAAGAGCCGGTTGAAGAAACTTTAACTTTGTTAATTTCCACTCGTCGACCGATTACATTAATTAAATTTAATGGAAGTATGCCGAGTTTGATGGCTACGGAATATATCGGATATTAGGCGACAGGTTCGGCCGAATAAATATAGATAAAGGGAGATAACGAGAGAAACGGATATCGGTAGGTGAAAATTGAGCGTTGGTTGGTTTCGTGTGCTTTCGATAGAAGAACGACGAGAAAGGTGACCGAAGGAATGAGAAATAAAATTAGCGAAGCGAATTTTCCAGCGAATTTTCCAGCGAATTTTCGGCTGTGTGGCGACACGATTCAGTGTGTTGTTACGCGGCTGATGACTCGCGGCTTAGCAGCTGGTCACAATTGTGGTCGCACGTTGATTTCGGTGGAAACCCGCCACCTGTTCTATTCTTTCGTGAATTTTCTGTTTCCTTTTTGATAAAAAATTCAGCCTTTTCATTTTCGCTACGAAAAGATTGCTTTACATCTTTCTTTTTCCAACGAAAAAACCGAATCGCGCACCCAAATACAGACGCGAGACAAAATACTCGAAATTATTATTAAGTCCGATGGCTGACATCGTCGCGAGAACCTCCGCTAAACGATAACAAAAAAGTAACTTGCATACGTTAGTCCGAGATTTTTACATTTGATTCGTTCTGTTTCGCTTGCGCTTCGGCTAATAAACTCGGCCAGCGTGCGCAGACAAAACTAAAACCTAGAGGTGAAAAGAAAATAATGGAAAAAAACAGGTAGGTGCGCGATGAGCGAGCTGGAAATTGCGCGTAACCTAGGCCACGGTCGTTCTCTTCCCATTTAATTAACGAAAATTTCGCGGCTTCCTTTTCTCTCGATTCGGTACACGTATCCACGACCACGTTATGTTGGAGTATACGCGACAAACGAAAACCGTACACACTCGATATTGACTTTAATAAGCCTCATTGACATTCGCTGCTCGTATTCTCCAATCCTCGCTATTTCTCTGTTCCTATTCGTTTCCGATGATTCGTGGCCGCTGACCACGTGTCCCATAGTCACGAAGCTACGACGGAGCGAACGTGTACAACGAGGGCGATCTCTTTCTTTTTCTTTTTTCTTTTCTTTTTTTAATCTATCGTACAATTAAACGTTATCGTTACGGAGAAATTGTTTACGTATGTTCGTAGCTTCGAGTTACGATAAATGATTGGTATCCTGACGGAATAAGTTCCCCTTTTATATCGTACAGAACAACCCATAGCGTTGTGATTCGAAGATAGTTGTGCATTCGAATATCGATGTGAGCCACTTTACGAGAAGCTGTATTTAATCTAATTGAATAATTGGCACGGGGTTACCATTAATTTAAAGTATTGTAATTTAAACTTAAACATTTTTCTTGTTATCTGGTCGGAACAGACACATAGAAATTTGTGAATTTCAAGACACCGATATTTCCGATATCCTACACGATATTTCCAGCCATATTCGGGGATTCTGTTATCGGCTTGGTTGGATTTTCATGGAGCCGTGACGCGCGAACAAATTTCCTAGATTGGCCGGTAAAGCTCTGCGAGGGTTAATCGGATCGTGGACGCCATTACGCTTCGTTATCCAGTGGTGGGCATCATAATGCACGCGGCTACGAGCGGAAAAATCACGCGGCGACTTGATCGACGACGCGACGTTAAACCAACCTCGATAAACCGAGTAAAGGGAACACGAGCTATCGCGTCACGACCATTGCCAACCCTTGCTCGCAAGGGTGGAACGGATTAACAGTGGACAGCCGAAAGTAACAAGTACGGATCATCGGTCAAAAGTGCATGACGGAATCGAGCTGAATTTTATCGGTGTAACGTGACTCTGTTGGAACAACCTTCCTCGACGAGATACGGGAATAGTTGTGACGCGGTATTTTCGACTGGCAAATTGGCAAATTTGGCGATTAGACGCCAGTTTTGAAATTACGTATAAATCGCTAATTATAAATGGAAGTTAGAAGGCAAAGATACATCGAATTAAAGTAAAGGAAGATTGAGATTAGACGATAACGAGATTCGAATATTTTGTATTAGAGAACGTAATTTATATTGTCGATCGCTCGTTCTTCGTCGATTTCATCGGCGTCACATCTCCAACAGGTTTCGTAGTAAGATAGATTGCATTTATCGGGAAGGATTTTCCCAAAATCTTCGATGGAAGCATGGTACATACATCATGTATAGCGTAAACTTTGTAAAATTACTTTCCTCTAATTGTATTTAGAAAGTGGCGAATTTGGCCACGTTACACGATTACTATAATATACAATTAGAACGCGGAAGGCTGATTTATCGTAGAAAGAAGGAGGAGAAACGCGTTAAACATGGAAGCACGATGTTCATCGATGGAAATTGGACGACACGGCTCGCGTTTCGGTTAGTTGATCTTAAACCGCGAGCTTGTAATCACCGGATATTGGTAGAGAGGGGGAGAGGGTGAATCGGGGAAACGTAAAACGGACGAAGCGGGGCCAGGCTTCGCAAATGTTTCCAGGCTTCGATCAAATGACGTAATTGAACGGAAATAACGCGTACCACCGGCCAAATCTCCCTCCCATCCGTTTGCAATGCGCCGCCGTTTTGTCATTAGGCTAATTATCGACGCTGCTCGGACGTTGAACGAATCTGTCGAAGACAGGGACATGGATTCGAAATTATGTAACCGATGCAACGTAATTATATGAGAATCGTGTCTCTGTATTTTTTATTTTGTACTTCCAAAATTGAAAATACAAGCTCGAGGTTAATGTAAAAGGTTCTACTGTTTTTTTTTTTTGCGAAATCGCACGAAAGCCAGCCGTCCCGAGCCGACCTCGACTTTTATCCTTTATCCTTTACCTTAACCTTAGCCCTATAATTCGTCGAAATAAGAATTGCCAAGCTCCATCGCTATATCTTTCTGTTTCTATTATAATATTATTGTAAAGTAATCCAGCGACTGGCTAAAATAAGAGTTGATAAATCAGCTACAACACGATCTATCCTCGCGATTCTACTTTCCTAATGTTTCACCGATACCACTATCTTTTTCTCGTAATTTCACTGTGCAACTTTGGTCGGAATCATCGAGTCGGAGCAAGTTGCAGGATTAGCGCGGAATCCGCGGGTAGTCACAAGTTTCTCGATTGTTCGACAGGAATCGAATCGTTGGGTGTCTCTCGAAGGGATTTTAAGCGAATCAGGACGCGGTGCACGCGAAAAGGGTAAACGAGAAATTGCAACACGACGCGATCAAGGAGGTTTTCTCTCAGTCACGGTATCCATTGTTTCCGGTACAAAAGGGGCCAACGCAATGAACGGGTCGACGGTAAGAGACGCTCGTCGAGAATCGAGAAGTCCATTGTTCCATCTTCGGGCCGCGAAGAGACGTGGCCTCTTAAAAATTTCACCCCTCGAAGCCACTCGGTCATCTCGAGTGACCAAAGCTCACGAAATATTTCCACGCCTCGATTTTTTCACGCTTTGGCAATGCCGAGAAGACGTTTTTTGTTTTTTTTTTCTTTTTTTTTTTTCTCTCTAAATTATGCTGTGAAACGTTTTGATATTCCCTATCACCGTGATGAATGACCGTCCCTATTTTATCGGATTGTTTCAAATTCAAATTCGGTGCCCCTGCGATGAGTCACAAGTCAACGAACGTGTACGTACGTACAACGAATAATTACGATTTCGAAAATATTCAAGATGCACGATGCATCGATTTATCGGTATCATTTTTTTTTTTTTTTTTTTTTTTTTTGAGCCAATTTGTAGTTTCGTTTACAAATAATTCGTAACACGTAAAAGATTTCAGATATAACGATAACGATTCGATCCATCGTCGCATCGTCGCTGATTTTACGATGTATAGGTGTTGATCCAGATTACACGCGGAAGTTTTCACGATCGATATATCGATAGCAAGTGTATTGGCGACTTTTGTTGCTGTTTCTCGAAGTTAATACGAATTTTTTATCCTAACTCTTTTCCCTCGTTGGATATCGGAAATGGATTTTGAAGAATCTTTTAAAAGGAACTCGGTAGAGCGTTATCATCGTGAAACATTTTGGAAGATGAATCGTGTCGTTTCGAAACTTGTACATATAGTCTCTTTGGCTTTGTTCGTACCACGAACTTACGTAAAATTTGATTATATTATTTTGTTGCATAAAATATAACGATTGTAACGTTGCATTGCGATGTATCGTAATGCATCGTAATGTATTGGAAAAATGATACGTCGCTAAAAAGATCGATCTGCAAAACCATGAAAAACAGAAAATTATCCGTTAGAAGGTACGATGATGGAATTAATTCGATCGTTGGAGCGGCCAAACTGCCATGGCAAAAGAGCGTAAATTACGCTTCGTGTTACATATGCGTGGACGGCGATGACAAGCGGCTCGATATCGCTATCTATTGTATAATATGTACCGTGAACCAGAGAAACGGAATGACAAAGACGGAGAAAGAGAGGATATAGAATGGACAGACCAAGATAGATCCCTTTTCGGATTCGTCATTCGTCTCAACACGTACAGATCGTTTCGTTTCACTCGACAAACAAAATATGTAGAAGCAAATTTCTGTTTAAACTCTGTTACTTAACCCCCTATCGCTATCCGGCAACGACAAACGATTGAACCTAAGCACAGACGATGAGTGTCGTGATGGCGAATGAATTAATAAATTACCCCCGTTTTACGTAATACGCAGAACGTCCTAGTGGCCATTCCAGCGGGATTAAGTGATACGAACCGGGCATTGATCAGACGCGGCGGCCAATCATTTCCGATGAAACCGTAATCGCATTACAGAATGCGCGGAGAGAGGAGAGAAGAGGGAAGAGAGAAGAGTTGGGAACAAACGGAAGCACTCTGTGAACGCTGAATGGGAAAATGCATTCTCCGTTGCAGAAACTCACGCAGCTGTAATCGACGATCTCTTTCCGTATCGTGGTTCCAGTTTGAAGCTTCGCGTCCATCGTTAGCCGTAAACAGATGCCAGCAATCCGAATCCAAAGAAGTGGAATTGCACTCTGTTGATCGCACGTGCGAGAAACGCGGCTGATACTCCTTTCTTTTATTTTTTTTAACCTCCAGGGTCAATAGAATTTTCCTCTAACTCGTTCGCAAATTGCTCTTTCGATCCTTTACGCGTGTCGAATTAACGTACGTACGTAGTCGAACCTTGAATCAAAACTCGTGTAATTTTGCTTCTTTCCTCTCTCTCTCTCTCTCTTTCTCTTTACAGAATTCTTTTTCAGGGCATTTTTCATTTTGAGAGCGTGCTTTTAATGAAACGCGGACGTACGAGTGGAAGATTATGGATAGAATGCGAGAAAAGTAGTTTGGCATAATTCGATGTGGTTGAGTTGCGAGTAGGAGAGCGAAAATCTTGTTTCCTTTTCTATATGAGTCGCTCGGAATAAATTACAAATGTAAGAAAAGCAGTAGTTTTACAAATTTACATTGGAGTTTTACAAATACACCTCTAACACGTATACACGTATACAAGCATTTCGTGAAACTGTAATCATTGTTTACTCGATCATACAGGGTGCGCCGTTAGAATCCGGACAAAAGAAGTTTTGTGCAGAAAGTTGTTTATTTAAGTCAATACACAAAAACACATGAAAATGTTGTTATATCTCATTTAAAGGGTCCTTGCTGAGAACTTTTATTCTATGTAACCACCCTCTGCCTCTATGACCTGCTCTATTCTTGCTCTAAAGCGCGAGCACGCTGACTTCAACTGGTCGCGTTTAATTGTCGCGAATTCTGACTCGATAGCAGCTCGTAGGGAGTTGACGTTGGGGTGCCTGCATTTATTAGTTTGTCTCTCGATAACGCCCCACACGTAATAGTCCAATGGGTTTAGGTCGGGACTGTTAGGAGGCCAGAAATCTTTCGACCAAAACATGTCCACATTGTCAGAGAGCCAATTTTGAACAAGATGACTTGTGTGAGCAGGTGCGCCATCTTGTTGAAATAAATACGGCCTTCCAGAAGCCGTAATTTCCATCCACGGCTTTATTACTGTCTTCAGGACCTCCAAATAAACCTCCTTTGTGATTCTTTCGCCTTTTTGGAAGAAGTGCGGAGGCATGACGTCGCCCTCACTTGAGACAACGCTCAAAACGTGAACACTTGCTGGAAATTTGGTTTTGCCCACAACAGGAACATCTTCGAGATTGTGGGCCAGCCAACGGTCGTTCCTCCGAATTTTATAATTTCGACCGGCGTTCTCCCGGCGCGAAGACTTTCTATAATCGCCGCTCTTCTATCGTATTCCGGGTTTTGCTTAACGAGTTCTGTCATTTTGAGGTTATAGAAGACTTATTGACATATTTAACTAACTTCAGAGTCAATCAGCACAAACATCTGAATTCTAATATGGTGGGAACTACAAATTGAATTCTGTCCGAATTCTAACGGCGCACCCTGTATATGCTTTTCACCAATTTCTTCTTTTTATCGAAAATTAGAAACGCGAATTATTATCTTTGAACAGTATGTAAATTTTCGATTCCCGATTCTTGCTCAGCCATGGCCATCGGCAAATGGGAAACGAGAAACGAGAACCGGGAAACGGCAAATCTGTGAATCGTAAAGGGTTTTATCGACGAAGGCTTTCGTTAGAATCGAATCGCTGAAACGCGACAGGATAATCCCGCGCCGCGGCGATCGGACGAAACTGCCGGTGTTTGATTTTTTCCTGCGATCAGGCATCCGGAAGAAGGTTAAGAGATCTCATTAAATCGAATTCAATTCTACACCGGAATTTCTACGTAATATTTTATCCCGCTGTTCGAACAATTATTCGATTAAATCCGTCTTCTAATCGTTCGTTTTATACATTCTGGTTCTTAATTCGTCCAATTGAAATGTAAATTATATTGCGACTTTAGAATACGAGTCCAAGTTCAAAATTCTATTAAAATTGTTTATAAATTTTTTTCTAATTTATTTCTATATTACTAATTGTACTTGCCGTTACCACACTTTTTTTTTTTTCTTATTCTTTAAGTCATATCAAATTCAAATTGTCGAATTTCATAATCTTTTGAAAAGCTTTATAGTTTCAAAGAGAAAATTATTATATTTTTATATAATATATTTTACTATATTATCGTTGTTGTTGTTACGTTATTAATATCATATTATTATTAGTGTGTTTGTTAAATCATTAAATTATTATTATAAATATTTCAATTTCGCCGTAGCAATTAGAGGGTAATTCTCACGAACGAACGAACAAATAGATAAAAGTTACGTGGCAATTGTTAATTTGCTCCAAAGGTAAAGCAGAAAGATAAAAGAGATACGAAAGAATAACCGTGGAACAAAGTCAAACGACGTTAATTAAATCTGGCAACTCTCGATCGATAGTCTTTGATGATCAGATCCGATAAATCGTCTGCCATTGTACAACCCCGAGTTGCTTCGTGACTGTCCTGCCGCCAAGTCATCACGGGACAATGATTTTCTATTCTGGCCAGCCACTTCGACCGAGTCGAAGGACGTTGGAGTGTTACTTCCGTAGGCAGTTTCTTAAAGAGGGTAACTAATTGGTTATAAAATGGCCTCCCACGACGCGACGCCACGCCACGCCACGCCACGCCACACCACGCCACACGGCCTTGCAAAGTCGCGTGCTAAGCACCCTCGATCCCCAACTCGCTTCGACTCGCACTGTCGTTCGCGCGATACACTCCGACAGACTTCTCGTATTAAAGAAGCTTGAAAGCTCGAACCTTTCCACGCTAAATTTCTACGCAACTTGGCCGTTGAAAAATCTTTCAACGAATGTTCGTTCCGCTTCGATCGCGATTGATGATGAAATTGCAATAAAACGGGTCGATCGATTTTATTCTCAAATTACTCGGAAAGCTTCGTTCGTCACTCCGTATACCAATGGAGGAAAAGGTTTCTTGGAACGACTCCGAGGGACGAATTAATTTCAGTCTATCGGCAGCTGCCAACGTTTCCATACAAAAGTATCGTTTTCGGAGAGATTGTTTATGAAACGGGAGATTATCTTGCTGCTAATTGAAATTACCGGTATGTAGTAAGCAAGTGTGTAGTAAACGAATTTTTCGTAAACAATTAATCACTGAGAACATTCAAATGGAAATGTGTAGAAATTTAGGCATATGATATGTAGAATTAGATTAATCGAAACACATTTAGCAAACGATTAATACGATTAAAGATCTTGTCGAAACGTTCAACTATATCGCATTTATTATTCATAGCTGTTTGATAAATTATCCAGGTAATTGAAATCAAATTGCTCGTGAATTGACATCGAGATACTTGCAACGACGATTCTTTCAAATGCACGTCAAATACGTTTAATAGATAATTGTTAAAACAAAACAACACAAGTTTCTATATATAACGTAATATATAGGCGTAAATTAATGAAAAGAATTGTTCAGGATAACGATACGAAGATTCCTATAAACTAATACGTACCTCTAATCACGCTATATATGTATACTCGATGACAGAAATAATAAAATGGAAACTTGACTATCTGCGAGTATTATTAAGTATTATTGAATTTGCCAGAATATTTTATTGCTTTTAAGCTTAATGTTAGGTAACGTAATATTATAATTTAATAATTTTAGGTTACGTTGGATCGTGATTCTAGAATTTTAAATCGACGTTATGAATATGCGTATGTAGGGCGTAGCTTGTGTAGTGTAAGGTAGCGGAGGATGTTAATAACTGTTTGATTATGATTGTTAATAGAGGCGTAGGTAATTTCAATAGCGATTCTAGTATATCTATCGGATAATCGAGTACCACGTAACTTACTGTTGGTAATTATCTTATTATTAGTTCGTTATAACGTTGGTACTTATTAAGAACAAATAAGACGAACTAAAAGTACAAGTTTGCATTTGATTCTTTTCCTCGGAAAAAGATTTCTACGAGAAAGTTTTCTACGAGGGATCGAATTTATGAATATTTGCAAGTACCATCTAACTAGTACTACTTACACCTGCTCAAGCTGCATAAATGGCATAAATATTCCCCAACCTCCAATTAATCCGCTTAATTAACGTATTTATCCAAACGATATTTTTACGATAATTATAAATTACATATTTTTTATTCCAACTTCGAAGATCGCTTTAGGTTCTAGAATCGATTAAAAATTCCTCTCGTTATCCGCCAAAAAATTATCGTCAAGCTATTAAGCGATAAAAATGAACAATAATTGGTGAATATCGCGTAATCTTTAAATCTTAAAAATTCGTTTCGTCGTCGAAGTTGTTTTATAATTCCCTTTAACATCCGTCAGAAAATTATTCAAGATACGAAATAAAAAGGATTTACGAAAGATTGTGAAAATCTCTCCCTAATAAATCTATCAGCCACAGAATATTTTTTAGATAATAATTCCAAGAGGAGCAAACGTCTCCTGTATCGTACGATTCTTACTCAAACTTTAAAAATTAATTTACTTTTTAAAAATCCGATCTAAGATTCCTCTTAGCTCCTAGGGAAAAATGATGCAAGTCGGCATATAAGCCACGCAAAAGCTGCGCAAAAAATTATATATTTCCACTTCTGTAAGATGAGAAAGAAATCCCGTGACGCACGGTATGCTGCGTGGCAGGCGTCGTTTTTCGTGATTTTTCTCGTTTTTTAAATTCACGTAGTTGCCGTGGCTTCAGCCCACGTAGCAGCGTCCTTATAATACACACAGGGAGACATTAGAGTTTATTCGCATAGGGCGGAAACAGCTTGCCCGATATGAAATTACCCGCGGATGTTTCTACCGCGTGTTCTACGAGCGAGCCCGCTTTTTGCCCCCAAATGTCATGGTTCGCGTTGATTCAACGCGCTCTTTCGAATAGATGCCAGCTACCAGCTTTTTATTTGCATCTGCGCTTCTTTCGTTCTTTCTTTCTTTCTTTCTCGTTGTCTCTTGATTTCTTTGGGTCTGATCGTCTAGATTATACGTACGTTTATCGTCTTTCCCTTTCCTTTTTCAGTTCTTTTCAGTTTTCAGTTTTCACTCGTTTAACGGTTACCTTATATTCCTGCTCCCTTTTACGTTGGTGTTGGTCGTTGGTGTTTCTTCTTTCCTTACGTGGATTCGTAGTCCGTTGTTACTCTAATTTCTTTTATCTCTCGCTTTTACCTTTCTTGGTTCCTTTCGTCTTTCGTCATTATCCCCATATATCTAACTTTTAATAGCGTTTTGAAACTTTCGCTCCTACTTTCATTCGTTTCGTTCGTTTCGTTCGTTTCGTTCGTTTCATTCGACTTGCGTTTATTTTTCTGTTTCTCCAAGAAATTATGTATTTTTTATGTTATTTATTTGTGTAAGATATTTCTAAACGGAGAACGATCGATGTTTCTTCGACGAAGAAACGCGAAGAGAGTAAAGGCGAGGTGACACCATAACTCGCCGATGATTGTGCTTTACCGCTGCCACATTCATCTTCCGGATGCGTTGCTTTGTTTCCACTCTCGACAGCACCAATTCTGCTTATTGAGAATTCATGGCTTGCCATCGTGTCCTGACCAAATTTCTCTCCCCACATACCACGAAACCGTTCTATCGAAATAGCAGGTACAATAAACTCGAAGAAACGAGAATAACCCAGGCAGTCGTGTTTTCGAAAGCTTGAATAATGGTGCTCGTAAATTTCCCTGTAGTTTTATCACAAGAAATACCAGAGAGGTTGAAATGACCAATTGGCAATTTTTCATAAAAATCGTATAGATTTGAAGCGGCGGTGCGTTTTCAGATATTCGAACGATTCTTTCTAATATACGGATAAAAGTTTCTCCTTCTTCTCGCGTTGGATATTTTTTCGTTTCAATATCCGCGATAGAGGCTTTATAATTTAATAGCTGGTAATTGGCCGCCGCGAACAGGCTGTGTCTGTCTGAGTTTACAGTATATACGAGTACGATACCGCGTTTCGGTATATAATATATCCTATATCTCGCAATGTTACAATGGATGGTCCATGTTATAATGAACTTTGTATTATGTTTTGTTTGAATCGTAATCGATCGTGTATTGAACTATCGAAATTCATTTCTGCGTTACACGGTGCTCCATCTAACATTTTACTCTATTCGTTCTTTTCGCTCGTACATTCATTCTTTTCTATGTTACACCGTTTTTCATGCTATGTTCAATTTTATGTTTACCTTTCCAGAATCGAATCTCTTTTTAACCCTGCAAAGTCTTTTGTTTGTCAATTATTAATAGAAACATATATTTTGCTTATGTTGCTTGTGTTCTTTGAAGGAAGAAATAAGAAAAGGAAAGATACATAGGAAGAAAAACATATTCGTTATTTGATTTGATAACTTGTCAGATTACAGCCAAGTACGATGTCGTAGCTACGCGTTGTCGATTATTAAACTACGTTAAACCATGTTTCAATTACAAAGAATGATAAAAAGTTTTCAAAGTAATACCGCATATCGCAAACATTGGAGAAAAACGCGCGAGATGCGGCGTTGCGTGTCAGACTGCACGCGGTTTCATACTACTTGCCCACAACTACTCTTTACTTTATCCCGCTATTACCCGTTCTCCAAGATAACATTCGTTTCTATATTTCTATATATTTTCCTGTAATTTATGCCACATTATGCTTATGCGAAGGCTTGAAAACTGTAGCGGTGTAAGGCTGTCGACTGCTACACTTTTCACAAAATAACATTTTATTGTTTTAAATGTTGCTTTTGGAATCCGTTAGGAAACGATGGAAGCCACGAGGCAAGGAAACTTAATGAACGGTAAAGATAAAAAATGAATAAACGCTCCATAGAAAAGTTAGTATCCATGTAAAACTTAGCCAAGTTGTTTCCAATCCCATTCTATTCTAGCATCCCCTTCTGATTCGTTTCGTACGATTAGAAACGTGGTAGCAGATGTGGTATCAACTCGTAGAGACGACCAGAGAGAACCGATTGAGAAAGCTAGCTGGAATAGCGGCGATAACCACGAGGACGAGGGTTGATAACGATGAAACGACTTCTTTCGAGAGAATAGCCGTTAAATGGACGTGAAAAGTCGAATGGGATCGCGACGCGACGTCGCGATACGTATTGCCCTGGGGATTGGTCGAGGGGAGATCGAAGGGTTTAGGGGACGTTTCGGCAAGGATTCCGGCTACTTTGTAAGAGATACTGAATGTCGTAGAGGTTTATAATCTTACGAAGGGTGGGTAATTTCAGACGGGAGGAAGATGGTCTTGGTTTGGTGAAATTTAGTAATTTAGTAAAGAGAAAGTGGAGAATTAGTTGGATATTATAAGTGGAGGAAGCACGAACCAGATAAAATTTAAATCTCTTTTTCCTCGATAGCAAAAATTAAATAAAAGAAAATAGCATAGCAAAGCGATAGAATTAATTCAAATAGCGTGATAGAATGAATTTTAAAAATGGAATATGCAGTATTTGAATTAGGAGATTATTTTAGGATTAGAAAACGTTAAAGAAACGATAAAGGAATGGGAAGGAAGAATTTTTGAAGCGAATCGGAGAAGCGAAAGGTTCGGCGATATCAACGAAATGATTTCTATCGTGAAGCTTTTATAGTTCGGAAATGACGCGGGAGTATAGGCAGCTTACTCGAAGTAAGAAATACTAATGCGTGGCATGAAGGTTTCCAGAGGTTCCGGTTGGCCACGTGACAGGATTATTCAACGATATCGCAATTGCTTCGCATTGTAAGAGAAACGTGATCACAAACGATCCTGCCACTGTTCCTCCTGCTAACGGGAACGTGATTCGGAATAAAAATGTCCATTTGCACGCACCGCTCCTTAACGTCTACCGCAATCGTTCATACACCCTCGTGAAAGTTATTTTTCACGTCCGTTGAATGTTCTTCTTCCGAAATTCCTTGAAATTCTTCAATCTGAAATTTTTAAGCTTCCTAAATTTCTAAATGTTTCTAGTTTTTTGTTTTCAGTTTTTACACGTTCTAGATTTCTGAACGCTTGTCAAATCGATCGTTAAATCGATCGTTAAATCGCAAAAGATTGCTCTTTGATGAAATATCTCGAATACTAAAGCCGATCGCCGGTTACACGTATAGGATCAAGTTGCTCAAAATCGAATTCGAGCTTCGTAACATGTTTCATAATCGTGGAAATCGAAGAGAAAGTATCTTTTTCACCAATTCTCTAACGGATCGAACGATCAGTTTTTTTTTTTTTTTTTTTTTTATTATGAATTATATCTCAAACGAAAGCAATTACACTTTTTAAAGAAAATGTCTTACTTGCGCGTGTTTGACACGAAATTATCCTATAATTCAGAGTTTGTATACTATACTAACCAAACCGAAACTGTGCGTGGATCGGCTGTATCATCATCCCGAATGAAACAATAGCTCGATCGATCGTGAATTATCATGCATCTCGATTGTTTGCCGGCTAATATTGACGTTTGTCTTTGTTACGTTGAACGTTGGCGGCTATCGGTGTCGCTCGGTAGACTTTATCTAATAATCGAAACGCGATAGTCCTGGAAGCCGCGTAATAGCGACTACTTGAGCGACCGGTGAACCGACCACTGGTAATTTCCGTCGCGTTACACAAATTTCAGTCGAACGTCGAACGATACGATACGATACGATACGATACGATACGATACAACGCAACGCGATGCGTAGAATTTGAAACCGATACTTTCGATACCACGAGTATTTAGAACCGACAGATTAGTTCGATTCTTGTCGTCTAAAGAGCCCAAAGTGTAAACGATGGCTTAGGGCCGAGTCAACAACGGCTGTTAACGTCCATCTTTGTTTCAAGCACAATGATCAAGCGAAATTTGGTCCATCCGTGGAAGGGCCTGCTACCTTTGGCATCGTGTGCATTTTAAATTTGCAGTAGGCTTCGAGGAATTTTCCCCGAACTACATCCTCGCGGAGCATCTTTTCTTTCGACGGCGAGGACACTCTTCGCCTACCAGCCTCGCTAACCATCGATCTCCGGTCGTAAACGATAAATCGTCGTATCTTTATCTACAAAAAAATTGAAAATAGAATATAGCTACTTATATCCCTTGGACTATTAAAATTATAAAAAAATGTTAATGCACCTTTTAACCAAAGTGCTGGCTTTATCCTTTACGGGTCCGATACCCATGGAACTTATCGGAGAAAGTGATAAAGCGAACGTACGCAATGCGATTTTTCTAACGAACTCGTTCGGTGAAAGATGCGATATCTCTAAACTCTATCCATGTTTTCTCCGTTTCAGGCCTCTCGGTGAGTTGTATTCTTGCGTAAAACTTACCGAGAAACTAACCGAAACTAACTAACAGCGTGTGTATGTGTATATCGAAGCACGATATCGCCTTAGAATTTGACGTAATTACACGAGCGACTTACTCTTTCATTAGCTATCGACGATACCTTTGTTTGACAAACGCCAGAGCTCGATCGAATCTCGTTCATCTTCCCTCTGCGATGTCCTATACGACGATTAGATGGATCGGTAGTTACCGCTACAAGCGGATGCGATCAAACAACCGTAACGTCGCGGAAAAACATTAAAATCGTTGCCGAAATTCAAAATAATCGCGATATAGCGATTCGATTGGAAAATAGACTAGAGAATTATCAAAGCGTTTTAATTTCCCAAGGTTCTCAAATGCTCGAATTATCGTTAAATACTCGGTAGGGTGTATCGATACGATCCGTATTTAGAAACAAACGATTGATCGATCGTGAAACGGTTATTAGATAAGAACAAGAGAGAGATCGGAGCTTCTCAAGTTCGTTGGACGGATTGATCGATCGAAACAACGTACGGCTGGCAATCGTTGTATTATCGTTCGTATAGCCACCGGTTACCATTACCAAGTGGCCAAGTATCCAACAGGCATCTAAATCTGTTTATCTTCGAGATAAGGGAATTAGGTTCGGTAAGGCGAACGGCATCGCCAAGCTACACAGATGGACCGGCAAGCAACTGGAAATCACTTTGACCTGCGATAAGCTCGAACCTCCGGCTAAACGAATCACGGAATGCCGTTTTATAATATTTTCAGAATCCTACGGATTATCGGAAGAAGGAAAGGGAGTGCGCGTTTATAGCACGGTTGTAAAAGTACTCGACTGTTAGCTGATCTTTGTTGATCTACCTACTTCAATTACTAGAAGGCGAGGAATTGCAAATTTCTAGTATAGATGATACATTGTTAGAAAGCTTTTATTTGTATAATACAAACATAAAATGTAAAATAATAGTTGATAACGGTAATAAAGAACAGATGTTGATAAAATCACCCCTAACAACTAGAATTGTTGTGCCTTCTGTACCTTCGATTCCGCGAGAGAATACGCGTGCATACTTGTTTCACGCGAACGTTAGTGCCGTTGATTAAGCATTTAATAAATAACGATTTAACGAACGATTCAAAGAATGAAAGAGGCGGAATAAGAGATATTTTCCAGGCCTTCTCCCCTGCCCTCCCCGACGATGATTTCACCATTTCTATCATCGTGTTCGCAGCTTTTTCAGCTTTTTCACGCTTGCCCCGCATTTTCGAGGATTCCCTTCGTTCTCTTTTCGCGTGGATTCGTTTCCTGAATTCTTTCGTCAAAGAAAAGTTAATTGCGATAAAGCAAGCTAGTTGTTCGAGTTAGCCGAGCTTTAACGTTGTTCGTAACAACGAAAGAATGAAAAAATATGAAAAACGATGAAAATGAATGAAATAAACCTATAGTAGGATGATTTGAATCAGCAAGAGGGTGTCGAGTAATCGTAAGGTCTAATAAAATTCGTAGCAAAGTAATTTTTAGAAATAAAGTGACATACTCACGCTATCGAATTACATTCTAATTACTGAAATACTGAAAATACTGATACTGGATGAACTTCCTTCCTTTTGCTACGTACAAGTTACATACGTATATTGCCGTAGGATACTGTGGCTGACGATCTGTCGATGTAAGCAAGTACATAATATATGTCGCTGCAAGCAGTGCTTTAACCAGTGTTTGAAAAAGACAACCTCCGCACCGTTAGATCGTGATAAACCGTTACAAATGTTGGATACACGATCGAGGAAAAAGAACACGCGTATGGCGAAAGAACGCGAACATGGAGCGCATTAATTGATATTTCACGGAATGGCGAAACAAAGGCCAGTTGGCCATCGGAGAGCACTCGACGTCGACAACGTTTAGTCTTAGTCCATCGACGACGCGACGACGCGACGACGTAACCTTCGATCCTTCGTCGAATTCCAATTAGTCGATCGATCGATTCCTCATCGATGAAAAGGAGGAGCACTCGTTTCAATCTATCCCCAGCTGGAATCATCTATTAATGGAGAGTAGCATAGGCTGGGTAGATTTGATTTCGATAATGGATGAGCCGCGTAGGTGCGCTGCGTGCATGCAATACTCCTGATTTTGCTAATGGAGGATAATTTGGACGGCAATTAAGAGGTTATACAGAGAATACACAGAGTGTACCGAACCGAAGATGCGTGAATTATTCTCTTGTTCTTCGTTTCGTCGTTCACAGTTCCCCCTTTTCTTTTTTTCTTTTTTTTCTTTCTTTTCTTTTCTTTTTTTTCCTTTTTTTCTTTCACACAGGCCACACCTAGACGTTATCATCAGACGAATCAAGCTACAAAATCAGATCGATACACGATATAGCGATTATATCTATCCAGTTCGATTATATAGCCGAAACAGATGCTCGTTTTTAAAGTGCATAAAATTCATGAACGGAGCTCTCGCCAAAGGTTCGCCGTTTTGAACCAGCCTAGGAAGTTTTGCGAAGCAGCGGTCGAAACCGGGTGCATTTACCGAACAAGTCGTCGAGATGGATGGGAAAATAATTACGAGACTGTCCGAGCGTTCCTTGTTTTCGTTCTCTTCGATTTCTTCCAACCGTGGATCTCACTGTTAAGAAGAACGAGGAAAAGAAGATGAGGAAAAAAAGAAATACAAACAGAAAAATACTAATGAGAACAACGGGAGGGGGGGGAGAGGAGGAGGAAAGTCATTTGTCTCGGGGAAAGCAAGCGAGTGCAATACAAAGTAGCCTATTTAACACTCGCTACGAAACGCGAACGACTGGCTCGCGAAAGATCACTATGCTACTACCCTCTTTCTCCACCTTCCTTTTTTCTCCATTGTACAATCAGGGTGCGCTCGTAATTTGCACGGATCGTCCCCGGGCAACATGGGATTTGGCCCGCATTTACCGACGTACAAAGATACGTTAGAACGTTGCCTGTATTCGTACATGTGTCCTACCGACCATTAAACTCGCGTAAATGTGTTTATTCGAGTTGATAAAGAGCGTTAAGAATCGACCGGTGAAATAATTCGCCAATGTTGTACAAACGTAGACAGAGCGTTTTACGTGGCGTTTTGGCGAAATAAAAACATTTGTCGTTAATTTATAGAAAGTACTTTAACAAGCCAGAGGACGTTTCGCCTTTCGGACAAATATATAGAGAGACATCGTTAAACTCGGCGATTGTTTGCGTTTCGATATTATACTAAAATCTCTCTTGAAACGTTAGAAATCTTTTCGTCTCTCGACGGAGGTTAACGCGTAAATATTTGAAAGCTGTAGAAAAATGAATAAATCAACGTGAACTCGAAGATTCTCGGAGAAGCTAACTAATTTTTGTAATTTCTTCGTCCGTTTGTATTACGTTAAAAGCGTATCTGACTTGAATTTTCAATGCTGCCCGTTCCAACCTACCTATTTGAAATACTTTGGTACATCACCGGAACGGTATAAAATTGCTTCTTTTATCTTTTCATACTCGATAATGATTACGGATACACGTATGTCTATAACATTCTTTCGCGTAACTGTCTTCATCCAGCGATACATTTAATTCCGTAACAGATTTTTCTATCGCTTCTTTAATTCCTTCGAATTTTTGCCCGTGAATTTGGGCAATTTCAACGGTCGTATATTTGCATAGAAAGAACGGAGGAAAGTTTGAAATAACATAGGAAAAATTCACGAACTGTCAGCGATAAGATTGAACAAAAAAAAAAAAAAAAAAAAAAAAAAAAGAAAAGGAAAGAAAAGGAAAGCCAAAGACTTGGTTGAACGTGTCGCGTCGCGTGGCCAAATGAATTTCTCGCGGAATAGTTCTATCTTTCAGATGTCTTCTCGTTCGCTGAAAAGTTAATGAAACGTCTCTGCGAGATTTAAATCGAAAACACAGCTATTCGAGAATATTTAACGAACACGGAAAGGATAAATTAATTCTCGAAAGCGTAAGCGAATTTCTTCAAAATTAAACTTGTCGGTATCGTCTATTCTAAATTTCTGAATTTTATTTCCTAAATACGCAATTGACATTGTATACCACATAAATATAAAATAATAGAATTAGAAATTAATATTTTACAAGTTTATTTATCGTAAGAAAAGGGCATAAGAGAGTAATTACAAATTCCAGAATACACGTAAATTTAAAAAATACAATGTCTAAAATCGATTTTCTCCGGCTTTCAATTTATAAAGTTGATCGGTAAGATCTTTAAACGACTCGAATATCGATTGGAAATTATTTCAATATGTTTATCGGAAAATAATAGAAACGTGTGGAAGAAAAATTCATATAAAACGAAACAATCGTAAAACGCTCGAGGATACATAAAAAATACTATCGCCATATTTTAGTTAATACATAATTAGCATATAACGTGAAAACTATTACATATAAACGAATGCAAGTGAACAGCGTGCAATCAGGTATTTATGTAAATGAATGGAACTCTGTGAGATACTTGCGTGTGCGCGAATGCATCGTGCGGCTTTTCAAACTTAATTAAAATCTAATAATCTATAATTGTGTACGCGCGTATGTGGAAAAATATGTGGAAAAGAGAATTTAATTCTTTCTTCCTTCCTTCCTTTTTTCTTTCCTTTTTCTTTTTTTTTTTTTCTTTTTTTTTAAGTCGAGAAATTGGTAATAAGTTATACTGTGTATCGTACTGTGTCTATCAAGGGATGTCCGCTCTTTCGTTGAAATTTTGTAGTAATTCTACGATCAGTTCTACTTGTGTTTCATTTCGTTCGTTACGACCAAGTCTCTCAATTCCGTCATTAACTTTTCAATTATCTTCGTACACCTAGAGCGAATTAAAATTCTAAGCGCAAGTCCTTTCGTAGGCCATAAGATTACCAGTTCAAACAAATTCTCTCCGCTATACTGCCACGAAGATAGAAAAGGCGAAGAATACCTTAGCCGAAGCAAAATTTAAGACATACATGGAGCAAATACGTGTCTAAAATCAAAAGGATTCGTTAAAAATGTTAAATACTTTGAAAATCGATATTTATCTAAAATGTAAAAGAAATTTTCAAATGGACATTGACTCGACTGTAATTGCGTGCCAACGTCCAAAACTCCAGTTTTGTCAAATAGAAACGTGGCAAAAGCGTAACGAAGGAACCGCATCGGCGCTTAATTAAAATTAAAATGGAAGAAGATTTCGTAGCAGTTGGAAGTACACGCGCGTTGCTCGATAGTTTCTCTGGATGGAAATGCAAACACGTTTGTTCATCTGCTCGTGATGTAGATAGTTTCCCGTGTCTACGATCGGCGACCTCTGGAGTCGATCATATTGCACGTTCTGGATCCGTTGCAGCGTACGTCGAGGTTGCAAAACGTTCTATCGGATTAGCCCGGCGGAATCGATTTGTCGAAAACATCGCGAGAGCAGTCGATCGAAAATGCCAAGTGTTCTTGACGCGTATACGAACGCTTTTATGCATATCGTCACAGATAAAATACGATACGATTAAAATAAAGGAAAAGGGATGGTCGCTCGACTTATTGATAAAAAAATTCAAATTTTCAAATTAAAAATGTTCGTTTAATCGTGTTATCGTGTTACTACGAGTATATTGCTCGAATAAATATGTATTTCGCGAAATGAATTTAGCAGAGACACTGTTGCGCGCAAGTGTTTCGGGAGGAAACATGCATAATGCATGGACAACATTTCCAAACGATGCTTCATCGATGTATTTGGTAAAATATTATTAATTCCACGTGATCCCATGCAAATGCGGAATGACGCGATGCGTATCTCGCTGCCCTCTCGATTCATCGACCCGTGTAGAAAAAAAAGCGAGGTAAAAAAGGGACGAGGAAGATAAAAAAAAGAAAAAAAAAAAAAACGACTGGAAAAATCGGCTCCAAGAGATTCGTTTACATTCAAATGGGCCGTGACGAATGAACAATTGATTCGAAACTACTAGCCTATAAAGGCAGCTTTCGATGGTCCAGCGTGGAGATTCGAATTGTAATCGCACGATGAACGATTTGTTTAATCTTTCAACGGCAAAACAATTTCAACGGAACGCGCTTAAAATATACAAAATATCCCATACTGTGTAAAGCTTGCGCGTTTTATAGAACAAACGTTTGGACGAATTGAAAGTTATGTTATTAATAGATTGTGAACGTTTATGCTTTTATGGGAATAACCTAACCCCAATCTGGTAACGTCGATCGACTGCTAATCGAATATACCTGTATTTTCTGGAAGAAAAAAAGAAAAAAGAAAGAAAAGAAAAAGCCTTAAACGAAACAGTTGTATTCAACGTGTTCCACTTATTCGTGCTTGTTCGACTCGGAATTAACCAAACGCTTCACTCGCGTACACTCGAATTTTCAAATTCGATTTTCTCGAAAACAAAACCTTAAACGAAAAGATTACTATATATATATGTGTGTTACTCTATATATCGGATTTATCGGTAGATCTATTTTTATTTGGATCTTGCAAATCCAATTTTCTCAGAAACAAAGTTTCCAACGCAATTTCGTTATTCTTACTTTAGGTCATAGAATTTCACTCGCCTCGCTTACACATGTATAATTAATTTGTCGTGTGTCAACACGAAGAATGAGAAAGCCACGCTATTCTACAAGTTAATCCTTCGCGTCATTCCGTTCGCGAGAATGAAATTCCAACGAGAGAGCGAAGAAAAAGCAGGAGAAGGAGAAGAAGGAGAAGAAGACGAGAAAGAAAGGTTGGCGAGAGGCCTTTGTCAGATACATATGTATGTTTGAGAAATGCTGTGCTCGTAATTCTCGAGTTCTCGAATTCTCGCGTCTCCTCGACAAATTTTCTCGCGCGCTCGGTCTCTGCCTTTCTCTCAATTAAGGAATTCTCGAGAAAGAACGACTTCTCCCGCTAGAAAATCCCGAGCAACGAGAATCCTGAGAAAAGAATGGTTTGGGCAGACAAAAGTCGAAGATATAATAACAAGAGAGAAAGACAAATCCCTTTCTATCCTTTCACCGTCTCGCCAACGAACACCGTAGACGAAGCGGCGTTTCGCACACGGGATACATCACTCTCGCATTTATTTTCCTGCTCTTCTCTTGGCCATGACGATCAACGTTGACGATCGAGGATTTGCTGAAGCTTAGTGACGTGATTTTCAGATGATTTAGAGTAGCTCGCGAAAATATTTTTCGACACTTGCCCCCAAGAAAACGTTCGATGTGTGCGTGTGCGTTATACATATAAAACGTTCAAATAAAGTCAACTAGTACGCTAGTTTACTCCTAAACCAGCTTAATCTCAACGTAATTGAACGTTTATTTTTCCTTCTGCATACTGCTGCTAGCAAGTGTACAGACCTTCGCAGAACGATCGTAATTGAAATTTTCTTTATTTGAATTTGAAACTTTCTTTAAATTTTCCCTTATTCACCAACGAATATTATATATCCTACTACTTTAATTATACCAATGAACGAAACTGTACACTGTATACCGTTGTATGTTGCATAAACTCGCTTAATCTTATCGTAGCGAAACGTTCTCCTTTTCTCTTAAATACTCTCGCCGTTAATTAAATAAAGATTCGCGCGACAACCATAATTTAAAACTTTACCCATTCAACCACGAATATTATCGTTGTTCTCTTAATTTTGCTATAGTTTCTGGATCCAATATAAACGACGGATTACGGTTGTACGAACAATTTTACTCAAACACCTGGTACTTGGGGTTGAAGGACCATGAGTTTCGGGACGAAGTCGGTCGTGTATCCGACTATATTACGATCACGGGCGTGTATCATTTTTATAAAGCGATATTTCCGCATGCTCGCGAAGGAAATCACCTCTTTCACGGACCAAGATATATCCTCGGCGGTAACACATAACGCTACCCCATTTTATCGATGGCTGTTTCGCGGCCGTCCAATTCTCTGAACGGAACACGATCCGTATCTAGGCGGTATCGGCGAACCACTTTTCTAGAATTGTAACGTCAGCATCGGACGAGATCGGGAAATTTGTTTCAGGGCATTTACATGATTCGAAAGGTTTCCGACGAATTGCCCGCCATACCGCCACGATCGGTCCTTGCTTATTTCTTTATATTTTTACTCGTCGCGTATGTACATTTTTATAGTTTGAAAAAACGAGTGTTTCGAAAGATTCAACCGTATCGTTGGAAAATGTTGTTGCGACAGTCGATGAAGCAAAATTTGAGGAAAATTGTATCGTTACGAAGGATATAACGATGGAATCGTACGAACCTCGCCGATTTTTCAATATGTTATCGAGGGCATAAAATAACAATTAAGCTAGCTATTACGGTATTAGAAATCGCGTTATTTCAATTTAACGAGTGCTAATTCGACAAATTTGGCAAATGCTCAAATCGCAAGAAATTCAATGGACGACATCGTTCCATCCACGAGTATCTTAATTCCAAGCAACTCCGGATAAATGGTAAATGACAACATCTTGATATACGTTCGCGATATTCCTACGTAGTCTGCTGCTATATAAACAGGATTACAAATATATATATAACGACTTACTTATTATACATATTAAGATACCATCTCGATACAAGCAAACGACTGATGCTCGATTCTCAAAAATTTCAACGAACGACGTTACTCTGTCTGTAAATATTTCAAGCCGCGTTAAATATCGTTCCGTCGCAAATTACCTTCTGATTCTCCGCCCTCTTTAGAAGCACCCACCATCCACACCTGTTCCGTAAAAGCATCGATACCTCGACCCACATTGCACGGCTCGTAACTCACCGTGCAAACCTTTGACATATATACATAAAACGAGACTCGTCATTTTTAACGCGACAATGCTGCACGATTTTCTTCGACTTTATCGCTTATCAACTTTTTCCAATTTTTCCCGTTACAACAAAAAATTTCTTATTTATAATTTCTTAAAATTTCTTACCTCTTGTTATATGTAATGCTCCAAGGTTCTTTGCACCGTTCTCGCCTTTCGACTACTTTCGATTCCCTGTTCGCGGATAGCATGGAATTCGAAAATGGAACCACGCGGAGGAACAAGTAGAACGGAAACCGGAGGAACGAAGCGTGCTCGATAGTCGGCCAAAAGAAGGAATCCACCGGTCGAGAACGAGGCACGTACGCGTCGTCGCGATGCTCTGCCCATATAAAGGCGTCGACAACGAGAATACCGGCACTCGGTGGTACGTAGGCGGACGTCGCTTCGCGCTTCGCGTCGATGCTGCGTGAAGCCAAGCAAAGCGCCTTTGAACTGGGAAGACAAGGTGAACGAGACGCGTGCCGAAAAATCGCTACGTCGAGAACGTCTTTCTCTTCTGCGAGACTTTTCGGTAAGATCTTTTCCGGAAAACGCGCTCTCCTTCGGAACCTTTGAAACGTTTCCAATCCGATGCGAGAAGATGCTTGACGAGGGGCTTTTCTCGCTGGTGTGCTTTCTTTTATTTCTCCTTACAAAGAGAAGAGGTAGAATTTTAATATTTCAATTACCGATCTTAAGATGTATATTCTTCGGTATCGAGCTCGAATTATTATTCGCTATGAAACGACTCGGTTTAAATAGTTGTAACTTGACGTTTCGCTTGTTGCCACTTCGTAGGAAGCTTTAGAAAGAAGCCAATTTAAAGCAGAATAAACCACTTGGTAGAACGGTAAACCCCCATGTACGACAATTATGAAATGAAAATTATGGAATCGTCCGAGCATGTAATAATTCCAACTCGATAATGCAATAACGAAAATAATTTTTACTCGACCATCGATACCAAAACGACAACAAGAAGGTTCCGAGAACGATACGACCAAGAGCCATCCTATCCTGACGAATCTCCGACGGAGATTACCTATCTTCGTGGCACGTAAAATCAAATTTTGAAAAGAAAATGCTCACCGGCTACCAAAGATCTTACTTGGATAAGATAAATCGTAGAGACGACGATGATGATGATGATGGCATCGTGTTACGAGGGTGGATTATTGCGAACTCTTGTCAAAGCGAATCGACATTTTCGTTGGCGATGATCGTGGTCGGTTTACAAACGACCAGAGGCGATCGTGTATCGAGTAAATATTATATACATCGTAACGCGGAACCAAAACGATTTCGAGAGTCTTTGAGCGGAGCATATCGATCCAAAAAGGTCGACTGGCTTCGTCGTAGATGCGAACTGTGAAACGAATAGATTCAAAAGGCCAGCTGGACCACGAAAGCGGAAAATAGAGAGTGTGTGTGTGTGAGTGAGTGAGTGAGTGAGTGAATGAGTAAAGACGGAAAAGTGAATGGCGAACCAAGTAAGGGAGTAACGACGGGAAGAAGAATTTTATTTTCGACAAAGTAATTTGCAAGTTTAATCGCTTATTGGTATAAATAACAGATACGTGTCCACGCGAGTGTGATTCGTTCTAACCTCGACACGCGTTAAACACGTTGATTACACTTTGCAGACTACGTTGGAATCTCGCACTACTCGCCACGAGCCTTAAACGCGATTATTTTTCACCTATATAATTCAAAGAGAAAGACACGCGCTATCTTTCATACCGCATGTACGTCCTAGCAGCATATAAATCCAAGGATTTATTACTCTCGTAAAATCGTAGAAAAATGTGAATCCAGTGATTCCACAAACGTGGAACTGATGTATCTAGATAACCCAAGAAGTCGGATCATTCTACCATGAACGTTCCATAACGTCGATCCTTTCGAGTCTACCGTTATCGAATGTTCGTGGCATTTATGCTATAAACTCGTAGCAAATAACGAAACGTTGAAAGAAATACTGTCCGTACGGCGCGTATTAAAATATGACAGAGTAGAATATAACATAGAACGTATCACGTTGTTTTGTTCTTTTCTATATAACGTTTTGCTCGATCCTAACATCCTAACAACGGTGTACTTTTGCAGTTCCAGAACGTTGCGTTTGCCGCGGCCTCCTTCGTTAGGCATACGTTAATCGCGTAATTACGCGTTATATTTCTCGAGTTACGCGTATAATTCGTCGGAAATTCGAGTCAACGTCGAGTAACAACACTGGATTTGCCTGATTAACAGTCGCATAACGTAAAGGTTAGCCCGGCTACGTAACGATACACAACTCTACCTATTCGAGCTAGAAAATCTGTTCGTTTTCGTTTTCATTTACGGACAAGTTTCTGTCTCTTTTCGTCAAACATCGGATTTCGAGTAGAACTATACATAGAACGAACCAGCAAATATCGCAACTATCGTCTAAACTTACAGTCTGAATTAATCACCGAATCAATAACCAAAGAGACCAAGTTTGTATGTATCTCGGTCTTAAATATTCGATCGAGTCTGAACTAATAATACGCTAGAAGTGGAGATCGAGTAGCAGTGATCGCGTGTTTGCTTGGAATTCTTCTGCAACTATACGGTACGATGAAAACTAAATTAAACTAGAGTAACTTTAGGGAAATTGACGCGGTGCGCGTACAATTACACGATTTTCTTATTCCTTGCCATTGTATTTCCTGCGATTGTTACGATTCTTAATAATTGGTGAAATTTCTTCGCGAAAGAACAATTCCCCCGTTGAGTGTACCGATCGATCGTAGAAAACTTTCGGTAGTGTCGAATTCGACGCATCTAGATAGATATGCTGGTAGGGAAAAGGGAAAAGGGAAAAGGGAAAATGGCGTATGATGGACGACAGGATCCTGCAAAAAAACGTAATTTGTCACCTAGTGGAACGACGTGACCGGAAATGACTTGCAGTTTTGTTGGCTGTTGCACTTGGACGCCAAACAACATGATTGATTTCGTCGGGTTCCTTCAGATGCCTGTAAATGCAAGCCCGGTGATTGTACAAGTCAATGGCGACTGGTCGAAAATGTCACGAGTACCGTTTCGTCAGACAAGTATATACGATTACTCGAATTTACGTTGAATGCTGTGTGTTCAAAAGTTATTATGCCTTGGATTCTTCCGATCGACCGAAAGTTATCGACGCGGTACTACGTAGCTTAGGATTAAAGCGACGGCGGCATGGTGCAGTTTGAAAGTTGATTCCCTCGAGAACAAAAAGGAGAAGGAACGTGAAACACGAGCTGGATGAAAGACAAAGTGTCTGCTTAACTCGAGTTTGCTAATTTCTACGCGGTCGCCACGCAACCGTCCGTTAATTAATCCGCGTGCGCGTCGGCTTAAAATGGTTGGAACATCTTGAGACGGGATTGTGCTTGGTACGGTGGGGCGACGATGGTGAAACAGATTTAGGGACGAAGAAAGATCGTCGAAGGTTGGTCGCGAGCCGAGTGGATCGAGCTTTAAGCTCGTTCCCGCTAGGAGAAAGCGTTTTCGGGATTCGTGGTACGAGAATGGAAGGTCCTTGGTATGCCAACGGAACATGCTGAATATTGGTTAGTTACGTGCCTGACCTACCGCAACCCGCCGGATCTGTCACCTCTGGAAGCATCACGTCAGGAAAATCGAAGCAAACTCGACGAATCGTTAAGAAACGATCGACATTTTGACAAATTACCGCCAATAATGATCGTAACTTTTTATTTTATATATACCGGTAAGCTCTATAATCCGGTATATTTGGTTAATGTCTATTATGCGTGTATTTAAATAAGACGCGTAACGACGTCAATCTCTTGCTCTGTTCGCACGTAACGGTTAATAGTCTATAGGATAAAGCATCGGAAGATTGTTTCTACGTTACCAAATTTCGACGATCGTCGAATGACGGCATCTCTGGTTGGACGTTGTTCTTCGAAACGTTAGTCCACGTTGCGTCTGGTCGCGTTAAATCTAAGCTTTGCCTTCGGCTTATCCGATAGAAACACCGATCTTATTATCGTTCGATCACAAACTGGATGTACTTTCGCGGAAAGATTGGCCATCGAATAAAAAGGACAGCTAAAAGCTAAGAGCAATCTCGCTCGATAAAACTGCTTGGTCGCGAATGATTCGATCGATTAGGCCTTTTAGCATTGTGCTAAGATATTGAAGAAAAAGAAAAGAAGAAAAAAAAAGAGAAGAAAAAAGAAAAAACGCTTTACTACTACAGAAAAGACGCCTTCCTTTCTCTCTTCTTAGTTCTCTCTTCTCTTTTCTCGTGTACGTACATGTAGGCATAATGAATACCATAACGGTACCATAAATTTGCTTTTCACCCTGGTTTTATTATCACAAGGCAGGAAAATCCTACTAGTAAGGAAGATCACAGTCCTAGCTGATTCCACGATTCCATATAAGTAACGTAACTCCAAATTGCTAGTTTCGAACTACGAGCAAGAAAAAAATCATCGACTTAAAAATGTTGTAATAACTACGTATAGGTATACACACGCTCGTATAACAGGGTAAATCCATCAAAGCTTCTTTTCATCTCGAATCAAACACGATGCGTTTGTTCGGAACGGGGTTTTCGTACCATTCGCGTCACGACCGCGTTCGTTTCATTAGCTTCGATTTCTGTCTGTTTCACCGTTCCGTGTTTCGCAGTTAGGAAATTTTCTTCCGGTCATCTTTCTCCTTCTTTCGACCTATTCGCCCATGTCCCGATACTCGTTTTTCGCCCTTTCGAAATATCACGCGTAGGTAGCCAGCAGTTCCATTAGTATTCCTCGAGTTAAGTAGCACAGTTGTACCGTGGGCGTTGGTCGATTCGTTGAGCGCCTGCGAGGGCGAGTTTCTCGAAATCTCTCACCCTTTGCGTACACATCGAGCTTTCTTTAATCAATCGGCCGTATTCGCTCTGACGCGTTTTTAAGGATTTCCAGGACGGCGTTGATCCGACGATATTCCGCTTTCGAAGATTTACGCGGATAATGCGGATCTAAAGCGTCTAAAGCAGATACTTTGCCTATGAAAGGCAAGAAACAAGCGAAAGGTATAAGAAGAATTAAAAAAAGCCCAGCAAATGCCGGTTTCTCGAGGAGAAAAGCGAAACAAGAGGAAACTATTAACCGGATACGCGAGAGAGCAAGGACATCGGGTTGGAAAGCAGCGAAGGAAGAAGCAAGGTAGACAGACGTTCGAAGGAAAAGAGGAGGAGGAGAAGGAAACATGGCAGAAAGTCGCCAATTAAGATTCGGAAAAGCGAAAGGGGTAATTCTGGAAACTGGGACAGACTGTAGCTCTTTTCTCAACGAACATCGAGGCGAAAAGTGGCAAAGGAAAACAGTTGAACGTCTCGGTGACGATTATTTTTCTCTTTTTCGATCGTTTTACGTTTTTTTCTCTTTTTCTCTTTCATTCTTTCCTTTCCTTTTTCTATTTCAACCGTCTGTAATACGCTTTTTTCTTAAGTGCGACGAGACGCGAGCGCAAAATATGCACTTCCCACTTTAATGGAACTAAGCACCTTTCGCGATATTAGTCGGTCTTCGCGCAGCTCGTTAAACGATTTTACTTTCTTCTTCTTTTTCTTTTTTTCTTTTTTCTTCCTTTTTCTTCTTTTTTGCTTCTTTCTTGCTTGCCGCTTGTCTATGAGCGCTAGCAAGTTTAACGTGACGGAATTACGTACTCCTTTCGAGAGAGAGAGAGAGAGAGAGAGAGAGAGAGAGAGAGAAGGGCGATTGGTTTTATTCGAGACCGGCTTTATACGAGAACCAAAAATGAATTTTTAAAACTTTTAAAAATTCCCTTTCTCGTAATTTCCAAAAAGTTGAACATAAGATATAATGAAACACGATACAAACGCGTAACGATAAACGATAGGATACAAGATAAATAGAAATAAATAAAATATACAAGAGAGGACAATATTTACACAGAATCGAATTTCAGGCCGAAATATTTTGCTTTCTAATGTGTAATAATATTTAAAAAAAAAAAAAAAAAAGAAGGAATAATTATTAAGTAAACAAATTGGAAATAAAAGGGGAAAGAGAAAGTGTGCAGAAAGGAAAAACAAAAGCTGGAAGAAAATCAGGTTGCCATTAAAACGTTCGTTTAAAGATTTAAACGCGCGTTCCTTATTGTTATTATCGATTACGCGAAGGATATAGCGAGATCGTGGCTTGTATGTTAAAAATTCACCGACGCTGAAACCTCGCTGGCCGATAGTCATCGGGAACAAAGTAGAAACATCGAGTTTTCCTCGCCAAACTACCCAGTGCACGTGACTCGATACTGTTCTGGCTCGCGTCAAACATGATTGATAAGAAGAACTTATCGCCCTTATCCGCCCCAAGAGATAGAAAATGAAGTATTTCGTTGGCAACCTTCGTTCAAATTACTCTCGCGACGGAGTATAATTTTAATGAACTCGTATTACGAGGGAAGCGAACAATCGTTAAACGGAAAGAAAAGAGTTTAACGAAGAGTTTTAGTAGATTTTTTACCAAAGCAGATATTATATTATCGTCGAAAGATTGGTAAGATAATCTATGGGCAATTTTAATTGCATAAAAATTGCGGTCATCGATGTTGCTGGAAATTTACGAAGAATGACGAAACAGCGACACGTAATTAATATTCTTCGATTAACGGAACAAACAACACGACTATCAACATTTTCCGTCTATTATACACGATTTGAATATATCCTCTCGTAGGACCAACGTTCTCGTAAAAATCATTCGTCAAAGATCACATCGATCCGATTGATGGAGCAACTCGATTCACAACCTAAAAACTCACTCCAGTACATGCGTTTCACCGAAAAGGAAATAAAGTAAAAACCGATCCGCGTAGAATCTTCTAAAGCACTGCATCAGCGGTGAAACCGTTTTGAACTAACTCGAAAGAAAATAATTTTCCTGCCGACGACAAAGAGACTTCCGGGAAAGTGGAAAGACGTTCTTCGAAGTAGAGGTATTGGCTGGTGGAAAAGCCAGCCTGAGCCAACGAAGAAACTGGTAAACTTTGCCGTACTTATCTCGGCGAAATAGCCTTTACGGAAGAGGTCGATTTTTTTCTCGCCTTGGCGAGAACGACCCGGTTCACGGTTTTGCCTTTATCTTCGCTGCTTTTGTCTGCTTCGTCCGACGCGTTACCTACACATGCGCGCACGTCACGCGATCCGTGGATTTCCGGTTCTTAAAGAGGTGAACTGCTCAAGAGTCGAGTCGAGTCGAGACTAATCGTCGAACGATGCCGGCAACTGATTTTCTTCCCGTTCGTGCGCTGTTTTTCCAGAAAACAGCGAGTCTCCTTTTTCTTCCATCTCTCACTCTGTTTTCTTTCGCCATGTTAGCACAGAGATTGTATCGTAAGTGGATTTAGCGCAGGGTGAAAGAAGCTGGCAACTCGAGCGTCGATTATTTTAGCTCGGGGATCGCGTAAAAGATAGTTGCGTAGATGATTAGATGATTAACGATGTTGTAAATTATTAACGCTCAACTGGCAATATAAGTCCAGGATCTTCTCCAATTTCTGAATTCTTTAGCTTTCTGCCGCTGTTGGGATAGAAATAATTAAGGAAGTAGGTTACGTTAGTAACGCTGAGCCGATATCATTGGGACATCGGTGATCGCAACACAGTCTCGATTACGTTCTATTTCGTTAAATTAATTTCTGGATATTTGATTTCGTTTTGTATTCCGAAGGAATTTATGAGACGGAGGAGCCTGCCTATCGATTGTTTTTGATGTAACGCTAACGTAAAGGCAAAGCCCAACGTTATTCTAGTCTCTCGTGGCATATTTGATTAATTAAACGTATCGATTCGTGGCTTTGACGTCTCTCTCTCTCTCTCTCTCTCTCTCCCCCTTTCCCCCTCTCCCTCCCTCCTATTTTTAACTAAAAGTTCTAGAAAGTAGTGGATAAGGAAAATATCGAGCTAAGACGAATAATATCGATGAAAAGGATCTGTATAGTCCGGCAAATGTTAACTTTCCCGTAATAAAGGTAGACGAACGAAGCTAATTTTAATAGAGATTAAAAACTTTTCTGCGATTCGACGGTAAAGATCAATTATAAAGACAAAGGAAGAAGGAGGAGGAGCTGGTCGAATGGTTGATCCTTGTTCCGTTCGATTCAGGCTGCTCGACTATCGCGTGCCTATTGTCTTCGTTTTTGCTGTTGGTGACTGGCGAAGCATCTACTTCGCTTCCGGAACGGAGCGCAGGCTGATTTGAATCTCAAGCGGAACAAGTCTTAAGCGATACAAGAAGCGACGAAGAACGGGGAATGTGACTTAAATCACGAGCGGAAATTTTATGGGATACAAGCGAAAGAAAATGTACAGGTGGCTCGCGATCGGAATACATAATCGGGCCGTTCGAAATGTTTCCGTGGCAAAAATATCGTTCTTCCACTCGCCAGTCTCGTCGAACGTTCAAAGAATTTCATTCTCTTTTCTTCTCGGCTTTTCTTTCCAGAGTCCACTTTTGAAACAAGACGAGCATTTCTTCGATCGATTCGCATTTAGCTGCCGTATTGGTCAAGCTTCTTTTTTCATTCTTTCCATCAAACTATTTCGTTACTTATATGTAAGAACAGAAAGTATCAGTCCCTCTTCGTACAGTGGCAAGCGATAGTAACGATGAATTCTTTAAAAATATATAGCAAGATTTGCATTTAGCCTTGCCCGTTTCTGAACCAAGAAGGTTCCTTCTATTTAAACGGGATATATCGATGATCGAAACGGCGGACAAACTTGAAAAGCACATTATTTCCTTAAGAAGCCGGATCATATTGTTAAGACAGCTTCGTTTAAAAGGAAAAAATTTGGTTGGTTCGAGACGAAAGAAGGAATTCTGCGGGATAAAAGAATGAAAATAATCGATTTATATTTAGCCTCTGTTTCTTTTTAGTCTTTTATTTTCCTCTTTTTTTCTTTTTTTTTTTTTTTTTAAGGATTAGTGCTTTTTTTTATATAAAGATGAGAAAGATGGATATCCCTTAATTAATAAGGTGAAGCGGTATTACTGTAAAAATCGAAAAGGACGTTAGTCCAAGGTAAATTGAATCGCGTGACAAATTGCGAATGAATTATTCATGGAACCGTGAAATATCCTACGTGTAATTCCTGCCAGTTCATAGACTTTTAAGAATTTCATTAAATCGATCATGATCCCTGTGGACAAAGTAAAAATTTCGCCAACGCAACGATTCGATCTCCTCGCCAAACTTATCTCTCCTATGTCCTATACGTATAATCTAGAAAACGAGAGAGAAAATTAGACAACTCTGGCGACGATATAATTATTACGGATAAAGATTTCGAAAGTGATAGAAATACGACGTTATCGGATGGTTGATGGGTATAACGAACCAGGTAATACGAAACAATATGTTATAAAATTTTGTTGCATTTACGAACGAAGCATGGAAAATAATTAATTTCTCTGTTGGTAAAAGATATCATGGAATTTTCATCGTAGAAAGCTATCGATAATAATCGATACGACAACGACGTCTTTTCATCCCTGTATGAGAGAGACCGCGTGGTTTTTAAGTCGTATCATAAAAGATTTTATCTTTATTCTGTTGCTATTGGGTTTCTACGAAGCTTTCGAAGCTGTTCTCGAACAAGGAAGCTTGTTTTCGTCCGATACGGACTGTCCGATACAGACTGTCGTAATTCCTATCGAATCGTTTTTAGAGAATTTTGTTCAGCAAACTCGAGAGAGTGTACAGTTTGATTCTCCTTTGTGAAATCTAACCTTGGCTGTCCGACTCTTCTTCCTTTTAGGTGGAAGCGATATTTGTTTCGGTTGACGGTATCGTAAAAAAAATGTAGGAACGTAACGTCCGTTTTTCTTAATTTTTTACTTGCCCTCGTAGATATCGAAAGGATTACGGAAACGCTCGATGCGCATCCAGCCTTTCTAAGAAACAAACGCCAACTTTTTCTAAATCATGTATTAGAAAATCTTTGACTCTCGCGAATCGCTAGGCTGAAATATTTAATTCTGCGAAACAACGGAGAGGAAGTAAGAGAGTACAGAGAATATCTGGCACAGCTGTCAACGGATCGTTTCTCTTCCTCTCATTTTCTCTGTCTCTGTCTCTTCGCTTGTAGCTTCCATCCTGTTTTCATGCCTGGAACGGAAATAGGAAAACGAAGAAAGGACGTTCGGTGTTTCGAACGTGTCCTAAGGAATCGGATAGAGAATGGAAGGAAAAAAATGCATCTTCGATATTGCCAAGCTAGACTCGGATGAAAAGCTGGTCTCTCTCTCTCTCTCTCTTGTCTCTGTAACGGTAACGAAACGAGACAAAATTCTATTCGTTGGAGAAAAATGAGCGACGCGGAGCAACGAGTTTCGATTAAAGCGAAAAGAGAGTTACGAATCCGACGTTTGCAGGATTTAACTTTTGAATCGATTTCTTCTTTGTTCGATTCAACTTTCGATCTATGATTTTTTCCTCGTTGCTAAAACAACGGTTTCTTGCTAACGCCGACAGAGCGAAAGCGGACGTCGAATTCGCGTACGCCTTCCGAGGCAAGCTATGGGTATAACGTAGACCGTGCGAACAATAAAAAGAGGAGAAACTTTGCCCTTTACATCGCCGCAAAAAGTACACGAAATTACCGCCTTTCCGCTCCAACCGACAATGACGGTTCGACCTCTATATTCGGATTTTATTACGAGAAAACCAACTCCTTTTTTGGGTAAGGTTTCAACCGAAAAATTAGTTGTACCGTTTTTCTTTCGACGGACGATTCTATCAATATGAGGCCACTTTTACCGAATATTCTCTCAGGTTTATATCGTGTTGTATCTGTTAGAAAATGATATATGTACATATATATGCGTATACGATAAATGAAATATCGTACTTGTTAACATTTACCAAACATTATTCCGCGAAAATTCTATTAGATTATTCGAGCGTAAAGGATTACGGGATCGTCGGCTTATTTCAAATATTCGTGATGCGCGTGTACCTCCTGCGCTATACCGTTTTCATAATTCTTCGTTAATATTTCGATTCTCCATAATTCGTTATACGTGGGATAATAGTTAGTCGACTCTTTAATTATTTCGAACAACGCGTTATCAAGTATCGTAATTGGAATTTAGACGGAGTAAGAAATATGCATAAAGCGATCAACTAACGGGAATGATTACGGAAATAATTAGGGGAATAATTACGGGATGATTAACCGGTATGATTTAACTTTAACTAGCGTTCTCTCTCGACGAATGGCCGCGTTACCGATCGTACGATAGAAATTTTCTGCCACGATCAAGCATCGAGTAATTCTCTAAATATCTGTGTTCGGTTTAACCTTTGTACGGTAGAAATCTCTTAATCGTTGCGACCGGTATACGAGCATAATCATGTACGCGGTATATAATTACGATTAAGGTAAACGAGATACTGTCCTGAAAACTAGATGCTTGACTTGACTTGACTCGACTTGACGAGGAATATTAATCGAATAAAATGAGATAAAATAACAGGCTACGATGAGAAACAGAAGGCAGTCGTAAGAGATATTTTCGAGAAGATTCGCTAAAATTGAATATTTTCCATTTTACTTAATTCCTCGTATTTCCTATTATAGAGCTGGCATTGAAACGATCTTCGTTTAATATCGGGGTATTTTTGGCAGAGTGCGATCGACGTTGTAGTAGACGAGACCCATTCGCCACAGATGGTTCGTAAACGAATCGTCGAGAGTGCGGAACGCGCGTGCAAGCTTATCTTTTAACACGACTGGCCAGGTAAATCAATAGAGCCGCTAGAGCTTGAAACAAAAACAAGAAAGAAGAGAAACGTGGACACACACACATGCGCACACCTACTAAACGCTATATCTGAGCCTTCTACTTCGCTGATTCGTACGTAGCTGGTTACGTATAAGGCTGACTTTCGTGCCATTGAGATGTTTTGAATCATGGCAACCCTCGATTTCTTACGCGATTTATTTCACCTCTTCCTCGAAATCGTCCAGAGATCACGATGAAACGATCTGTTACGAAAAATGTTTCCTTCCGTTTCCTACATCTTGTTAAATGAAAATCGTTCGTCTATTTACATTCATGGCAGTAACGATGGCAATTTATTAACATCGCACTAACAGTTATTAATTTGGAATTATTAAATATCGATCGTTGTTATAACTTTATGTTATTATAATACGATCATTTTCCAACTATTGCTCTGTATTGTATTACGTTTTTTCGAAACGATTTGCGAATCAAGAACGTCGCAAACTAGCAAGACGGTGAAAGAAACACGTATCTAAAAATTCATTTTCGTACAACATTTCCACAATGTTCAAAACTTTCTAATTAAGTTTTAAAATGTATTTATTTATACAGCTATTTCTCGTTGCCAGGCCGGTAAAGCGGACAAGCATATTCTTCTTCGTAGAATAAATTTGTTAACCGAGTGGGGTGGTAGCTCGATACGATCAAAGATGTAAATGCGTGTTACGTAGACTTTTTAATTTGACGTTCAAGATGGAGTTTCGTTGGAATATATTTATGTGTTTCGCCGAACCTCGTGGACTCGAAGAAAAGACCTCCGCTAACTTTTCATATCCTTTTGTATATAAAGTATCGAACGGTGGGAATGGTAACTGTTGGAAGAACGCGATCGATCCATACGAGAAGAGCACTCGAAATAACAAGCAACAAAAAATAATACGTTAATATCTTAAAGAACATATCTCTTCGTTCTACGAGATTATTTTCATATATTTGATAATTTTCTATGGAAAAGGAACGATTAAATCGATCGGCAATGGAAATTAATAGCAATTGGTAGGTGCGATATAAAAGATTGTACGTCAAGCTTGGAAAACGCTTATTTCTATGTTTTAATAATTAAAAAAAATCTACGTATATAGCATTAAAAAGGCGAAACAACTGCTCGATAGAAAGTTATCGCGATTGAAAGTATTTCTTCGACGAAAAGAAAGAGTTTCTTAAACGAACGCGGAGCGACAAAAATATGGAAAGACGTGGATGCTTTCTGAAGAATTCCATTTTCTGGAGAAAGAGGAAGAAACGTGGAGAAAGCTCGTGAAAGGAAGTCGTTTAACGCGATTCGGGAGCCTCTTTGCGCGAGCTTGGAAAGCGGAAGCGGAAGCGAAAGAGAAAGAGAAGGAGAGCGTTACGTTACTTACGTTACACGGTGTTGCGTTACACGGTGTTGTTGGAGAGGAGGCGTCTAAACACGTTAATGTGGCGTCGGACGTGGATAATTGCACGGACGTGGTGCACGAAAGAAAGAAAAAGGATCGGGGCACCGCGATCTATTATCTCTATCGCGAATCGCTGGTCGTTTCTTCTATTCTAAAGTTTTAGAAATCGGCAGGTTGTCAAAGTTTCGTTTTCTTTTCAAAAAAAAATTTCGTTCCATTCGTTCCATTCGTTTCTTTGCAAACTTTCTTCTCGGGGAAGAATTCTTAGACGGAAAAAGGGAATACAACGGAAAATTTACATTTGATTTGCGCGACTGGATTTCGTCAGAAGCTAGCCTTAAAGAGCTACCAATCTATGGCGTTCTCGTCGCTCGTCTCGTGCTTGTCACAAAATGTTCGTGTTTCCAGCAACGAAAACGGAGAAATACATTAAATCGACCGTAAATAATATTCGTGCTCGAATTGGTTTCGTGTCGGTCATCGATCAAGCGGCGGCGGCTTTGTCGAGATACAAATTTACCGTGCGACAAGGTGTACGTAATAGTTAGCCTAGCGACGAACTCGGAAAATTCAACTATTCAGTCTGTGTTTTATTTTTATATATGTACGTTAAAGATTCAAATTAGAATATCGTGCTGATATCGTTCGATATTATTATTATTATTATTATTATTATTATTATTATTATTTACATGGAAATTAGATAAACATGGCCGATTTGCGAAAGGACATGGAAGACAGGTAGGAAGTAACGACTATGACGAATCGATAGCCGTAATTCAGCTACGGATGATCGGAAAAAGTAGGTTAATCCAGTCTTTATCAAGGGCGATTCAGATTCGTTCGATGAGCCTCGTGGCGATAAATTCGCCGCTCTTCGGCCAATGTTAACCCACGAACGATCGGAATATCGCGATGAAGTATACGGTACGAAGCAAAGGACGAACGTTATCGATCGCGAGATGGAGATTTTCATTTGCCATTTGCCGCGTCACGTGCCGCGAGATCACGTACAGAACGATCCACGTGAAAACGAACGTGCGAGTTAAGATTACAATCGTTTCGCTTAACGTCTGATCACGATTTGAACGTGAAATCCAATTTTAAAATTACTACGCATCCGTCGTACGCAGCATCGCGAGCCAGCCGAGTATCGTCGAGTGTCGCGTATCTTACCTTCGAATCGTCGCCGTTCCATCGAAAAAGATGAACAAACTCGTAAAACATGCTCGAATCGGGGAATTAATGGAACGGTGAGAAGGAGTTGCTTGGCGTGTCAGGCCTCGAGGATCAAAGAAAGCGCCTCGTTCGATTTCCAATTTTCTCGATCGTCGTCGATTCCTGCAAAGAGAATCGCAAGTTTTCGCCGTCTCGGTTCCAGCCTACTACACTCGTCCGACGTTGTATTTTCGACTGCCTGACAAAGACCGCCCGATTCGCTGTCGGAAAGAAACATATTGGCGAAAGGATGGACGATAAATTATTCTCTGCGATTATATATCTCCCTCTGTAACTCTGCGAGCAAAGTTCCTTCGACAATCTCGTACCTTATCGAACATCGTCCGATGTAGTATCGACGGTATCGTAAACGCGGTCGCAAGACGATGATGTATAGATGTTGAAGAAGATGTATATAACATAATATACGCTATATACGTGTATATATATAGAGAGAGAGAAAGAGCTATAAACGTAGGATGTACGAACGCGCTTTAAAAAAACTGAACGTGTAATTGTTACTTGTATTTTACGCGAAACTACCATCGATCAAATATCAAAAGAGAGACCAAAGACGAGACATTTGGCGCGAAGAGTTCCGTGTAACGTCTCGTCCGCGAATTGAAAGGAGTTACATATCGTATGGTTCTCGCATCGACGACGTGTTTACACGCGCGCCGTTATCGCGATGGCTCGTTCGTTAGCACGAGGTTATTTGCTCGTTAAAGCTAGCACGTATGAAATTATTTGTTAGCTATCCACGCTGTTTGCGTTAATCGTTTAACCGAGCGTTTATTTTAGCTTCATTGGGATCGAAGAGACGGCCTGTCTCGAAAGACACGATCCTTAATCGTTGCGTTCGCTGCAATTCAGGCCCGATAAAATCGAACGGAAGGTGATTGAAAAGCAGATAGAACGAGATCGAGCTACGAAATATGCTATTCGTTCGAAACGCGAAAGCCAAAGAGAGAGCGAAACGCACAAAGAGAGAGAGAGAGAGCGAAGGCATATGGTTTCGCAAACGTTCAACGTAAAAGTTCATTGTCGTTTGATTTCTGTGCCGTACAATGCCGTCCAATTTAACGATGGAGATCTGAAAGCGCAACGGAAGCTTCCTTCTGCCCGTTTCGTATCCCATTGTCGCCAAAAACAATGGACGATAGTCGTCTGGTTCCCCCTGTTTCTCCTTCTTCGTTATTTCCCTCTTTCTCGATCTGCTCGTTCGTCGTCTCTGAACTCTCCGCCCCGTTCGTGGTAGAAAATATCGGTTATATCGTTGTTTCGTCGATGACTTTTCGCGGTCTATCGAAAATTATCCTGCAAAGAGGCCTGTATTGCTCGTTTTGTGGTCCATCGCGAGAGTCGAAGCTCCGTGATCGTGAAAAATCTAAGAAATCTGGAAAACGAAGAAACCGTCGGGACGCGCTCGTCGGTGGCGGTAAAGCCATAATGGTCAAATGGCACCGACTATGCGTGCACACGATACTCCAGGCCGAGATTAACCGCGCCAAGCTAAGCTAAACAGAATGGCAACGATGGATAGTACACAATGGCAAGACGTTGTTGATCCGTTGGTTGGCTCGTTTGTTAATCGGCGACTACTTGTATTATACACGTCCGTATATACGCGTCGAGGGCTTTGGTCGTTTATTTCGCGAATCGAGCGACAGTATTTTTTATCGTACTTTCTCTTCTTCCTCCCCTCCCCCCTCCTCTCCCTTTAATTATGCAAAACGCGAGATTTGATGCGCAGTTGGGGAATACGAGTACTCGGGTTGAACGAAATTATCGAGCAAAAATGCAGAGAACAGAGAGACATCGTTTCCAACGTACTCCAAGCGTATAAACAGAGGGGTCTTTTTCGAAATCTACCACGGCTTTCTTCTCTCATTTGTTCAGAAATCTGAATCGCGAACGTAGAACTGGAAATTCAAAGTGGAATTTCCAATCTCCGAAGGAAGCTGTCGAAGATGGTTTTTTAGCGTTTTATTCGCGTCGTTTCGCAGTCGTTGGGCCGACTGGGTGGACCAAAAGCGGTGTTCAATGAGGTAATTGCCTCTCGGAGCGAACGTGATCGAGCAGACTGCAGCGAGTGGTCAGTGGTTCTTGACCGGTTGACGATGATCGTTGCGTCGATGTGATTTCACGGCGCACCTTGAATGTATTTTCAGGCCAATTGAATTTTAGCGCAGCCAAATGGCGTGTAAACTGATTTTTACTCTTCTTTCTTCTCTCTTCGAACTTTCAACGCGAATATCCAGTCCTCTCTTCCACGGACGCTCCTGTTTGCCGTCCGAATCGACGAGACTGCTTCGCTTCGAAATTAGTTGGAAACGAGCTGTCCGAGAGCGACGGTCTCGGAGCGACGATCTCGGAAACGACATTTCGAACGTTCCCGATCGATTGCGACCAATTAAAGACTGGCGAACGCACCAGACCATATTCCATGTTCCATGTTCCATGTTCCATCGACAAAGACACTCCGATATTAGGATCCGCGTCCGATCAGAGTATCTGTAAAACCTGTTTACGTGGAATCGAAGCCGCTTCGATCCTGTCGTTGAAACAGTTTTGCGAAATCAATGTTTGCGCGACTGCAAATTTCATACGGATATTAAACGGATCCGAGCATCTTGAACGAAATAGGAAGACTGTGGACGGTATTTGGGACGAGATGCTGGAAAGTTTCAAAGAAAGATGGATCGATTATTTAGCTGGCGGGTTATAGAGAGGTCAGTTTCCCAGCGTGCAAACGGAAGCGAACAGTTCGCTAATCCTAATCGACATAAACGACCCGTCTTCAACGCGTCGCGATATCACGAAATCACTACTGCGAATGCTGCTACGTGTTCGTCTATTTGATGGAGCGCGTGATTTGCCGGTGAAAGCTCGGACAATTATCTCGCATCCACGTCGAGTATATCGTTGTTATAGCAACGGTTTCAACGTTTCTATTTTTACATGCTACATGCTCGTACGTTTTTTATTCTGATAACGTGTATAGCTGCAAGCTGTAAATCCGCGTGAAAAACGTCTGATTGAATAAATTGTTCACAGTCTCTTCGATTCATCCTCGAATCATCCTCGAATCATCGTCGAATCATCGTCGAACGATCCTGGAAAGCGAGTAAAGGCAAATTTTTGCCACGCGAATCGCTCGAGTACAGTCGATCCCGTACGATATAAGACAGTGTGTTTGTTTGTTAATGTTACGGAAAGGGGATCTGGCAGACTAGACAGGGTCTGATGCGCGTCGTAATATAGGCGTTCCTGGCTGTCGTTCGCAGCAGGGATACCGGCCAGCTAGCCAGCCAGCCAGAGTCAAGAGGAAGCCGTTCTAACGAGCGCATTTCCCGTCTAACGACGGCGTTCGCCGGCTTTATCGCCGCAAAAATAACCACCGGTGGCACCGCTCTTGTTCCACGTCCTACGTTCTACAGCCAGAGGCTTTTCGCCTTTTCCAAACTTGTCGACGCAGCGCCTAGCGCTGCGGCCTAACCGATCCCACGAGATCACCATCTTCTTCCACCTCCGTTAAGGCACAGGTACAAGAAGTTTCCACGTTCCTTCTTTTTTCCCGATACTATCGGCGAACGGAAAATTCGGTAATTGTGATTTTCGAATCACGTCGTCAGAGCCACGAACCTGAACAATTTTTTGTCTGTACGCGTAACCGCCGCTCGATCTTAGCTTTCGAGGTATCGGCAAAAGACCGTCGGTATCGACACAGCGAATGGCAGACGAATTTCAAAATCTATTCCGGATCTGATTCTTATCTTTTCTCTGTATACCTAGTATACGCGTATAAAGGAAAGCTGGAGGGGGGGGGGGGGGGGGTTGGGCGTGTTGCACGAGTAACATGTCCGAAGACGTTTCTCGCAGACTCGCGTACGTAGTTGCGAGTGATTATTTAGATTCGTAGAGTACGTACGGGTGTGTGTGTGTGTGTGTGTGTGTAGAGAGAGAGAGAGAGAGCGGCAAGTGGCGAAATTGGCATTTGCGGGGGCAGTATGGAGCAACAAAATCATGCCGCTCTGCTTCCTTCCATATTTCGTCCCTCATAGACGTTCGTATTTCTATAATCTTTAGGATTATCTCGTCGTAAAATCGGCCCACGTTGCGACTCAGAAACGTTATGTGAAAGATTCGATATGAAAATAATGCCTCGTATTCGTCGTTACTATCTATTTGCCTTGGATACTTGTTACGACCCTGGCTATACGAACCTGCCTGCGAGTAGCGTCTCTCTGGTTTCGGCGTGCGCGGCATGTCAGAAGCTTCACGACCTCGCTCGATGACAATCGGTGTCTATAGAATGGACAAAGCGTCGGGCAAAGACCGCGTAATATCAGCGAGCTTCGTATAAATCTAACGTATCGTCCGTCGCGTTGTCGTCGTTCGTTTCGTCGCTCGCATGAAAATGTAAACGCATCTCCAAGCGGCGGACGCGTCGATTACGCTTGCGATATTTTCGTCAAAAATGTAAAAATAAAATAAAAAAACAAAAAGTTAAAAAATCGTCGAAAAATAATTGGCGCAAGTTATTACCAGAAAGATATTACTCGGTATAGATATTACTCGCAAAAGTGTTCGAAATTCCAATCGAAATACGTATTTATGTAGATTTTGCAACGTTAGTAACGCTGCTGTATGTAAGAGTTTGTTAGGAGTTGGTCCGACCGAGAATTTGGTAGAACCGATACTTTTTTGTTGGACGGGTGGAATTTTAAAGCTCGTCGCCCCCGAGGGGAAAGAGCCTGGCAATTCTCCCCGGGGAAAACAGGAACGCGTTACAAGTTACAAGTGTATTTTCGTTTGCTTTTGAGAAAATAAACTGTAATCGAACGTGATTTATTTATTTTTTTTTTTTTTCTTTTTTCGTGTCGGATCGATGACGGAGACGCCGAAAGTAAAACTGGCGCTAGTACATTTTCTTTCTCGGTGAAAAACCGCTGGTACGATTTTATTTGCTTTTCCTTATTTCCTTCGGAAATGAAATAAAAACGGAGAACCGTCGAGTATTTTATCGCGTATGCTAGACGAGTACCGAGCAAATATACCAACGAGTTTGAATACCGTGAAACAGATTTTTTTTTTTTATCAAAGATCGACCTGAACCACGCTTCCGTCAAATTAGAGGATTTGTGCGAATTGCAGCACTTTTCTTCCGACACCCTCGATTACGTCGTACCGGATGAAACCTAGCAACGATGATAAACCAACTATACGCTTGTTAATAAATCCACGTGACGGCTGTAGTTCTCTATTTTTTATTAGGTAGCAATTTAACAAGCGTAAGACTCGGTAACTTTGTAAATTTCTAACTCCGCGTACAGTGTATCGTATAACTGTCAAGCTTATAGCACTCGATTCTATGATTCTTGACTCGATACGAGTCTGTGTAACTCTCAACTTTAAAACTGTCGCGTCTATGATTCTCGTTTGCCTAGCCCTCTGGGTCTCACTCCACGGACCACGACTTACGAGCCACGAAAACGTTAAGACCGTTGATCACGCGAGATTTCGAAGCATTGCTTTGCCTGTCGTTCGACTTTTCGTCTAGAAGCTGGCAAAACGAATCACGGTGAATCGAACGCAGGCGTGTTATTTTTTATGGATTTTAGAGAATAGAGAGCGTCGACAAAGGATTGGACGTCCGTTGAAAACGAGCCCTTGTTTACGTTGCAACGTGGATTTTAACGAGATACGATGTCGATGTTAAACGTGGAAAGCATGAAAACGTCGCGGTGGCCGAGATCGATCGTCGATCGATTTTGAAATTTCAATTACACGCAACGCGTACGTATTCCTCTTTCTCTAATTATCTCTTTTTCGATGGGTCGTTACGAGTGGAAACGCACGAATTCGCACGCAAAATAATTATTTACGAATTACGATATCGCTTCGATTTATTACCAATTTACTGGACGAAGAATCTCGACGACAGTCAACACGACCCACTTCGCTTTTTCTTCGCGCGTTAAACGACATTTTGTTCGTTCTTTTGTTTCGTTTCGTCTCGATCCTTTATTGCCATTATCGATTCGTTTGGCCGTTAAATCGTTTTTAATCGGATCGTATTTTCCTAACCTAATTGCCAAATATATTGTACATGTACGAAGCGACGAAGAACGAAATGAAACGAAACGAAACGAAACGAAACGAAACGAAACGAAATGAGATGAGATGAAATGAATTATTGGCGCACCGATCGGAGAAACAGGATATAGCGACGTTGTTGTAAAGACTAGAAGAGCTAACGCGCTTTCGACGAAAAGAACGAGCACAGGGAGGAAAGGAGACGAATTAAATTCCGCCAACTCGGTTTGCGTACTTAAAAACTCATTAGCGAGGCCCAACAAAAATTCCAACTCACCGGAAGCTGCAAGAACCTCGATGAGACTCGTAGTTTCCCTGGCGATTCTCGTCGACTCGGCGAAAAATCGAAATTACACCGCTAATTAGCCGGTGAATCCAGCCAGGCTAACTTCACCACTTGTTCTCTATCGGTAAAAACGACCGCTCGAGTACCTGATTCTCGCTTGATACCGTTTGTCTTTCGCGATTCACGAGTATCCCACTCGACGACGAAACAACCTCGAGGATCATGATCACGGGTGAAACGCTTTTCATCCTCCGGTCACGCACAAGTGTCCTAACGGATGGATTGTTTTTTTAACGTTTATGAAAGAATTTTTCTGATTAACGACATTCGCAGAAATTTTCCTTCCATCTGTATATTTTATTAGTTATGGTTGCAAGATTCGACAATTTAGTCGTTTTTTTTTCTTGTTTTACTTTTCTTTTTTTTTTTTTTTTTTTTTTTTACTTCTCAATCTCTTCTGTTCAATTTTTGTTTTCAAGTATTTTCAATTTCTATGCAATCGTCAAAGATTTCGATACAATTACTAGAGAATCTCTTTCGATTTGATCTATCGGGAATTTTGATTATCGCTGAACGCAAGATCGGTGGAATTTTCCTTTGGCATATTTTTTTTAAACATTTTCGAATCTCAATTTCAGTTGAATCTGATTTATCGATCGAAAGCCCTGCGAATTTCAAAATATTTCGATAAGAGAATCTTTGAACAATAAAGCTTCTTTCTTCCAATCTCTGATTACAACTTTCTATAATTTTCGGAAAATCTTTTCGTTTTAGAGAGCAATGAACAAAATTCTAGAGCTCGGTCACGAGCAATTCGTGAAATGTTCTTTCAAACTGTCAAATTCGCCAACGACGCAAAATGCCAACAAATTTCATCCACTCGATATACTATATACTATACGCATTATCGATTTATCTCGTAGATCGCGGATTTTATATTTGTCTATTCGTTGCACGATTTCCAACTAAACGAATGTCTAGATCTAGTCGTATCTAGTCGCATCTAGTCGAACTGCGAAATTCGATCGTTCTTTTTCAAAGGCACGCACGCTTGGTTGATAGTTCGATGAGAACTTCGATACAATGCGTCAAAAACGGTCGGAGATGAATTACGCTTCTCCGATTCTCTTCCTTGTCGTTGAATGCTTGCGCGCACACACACACACACACACACACACTGTCACGGTTATTATTAACGGGGCCACGTTTGCGTTTCTTAATACTTTGTTACGAAAGGATAAGATACGCCCCCTCCCCCGTACTTTATCGGAAAACGAAACGTAAATACATTTCACAAAGAAAATACAATTAACTGGTTCGCAGTAATTGAATAAACGACGCGATGAACGTTTATCTCGAACGATTTTCATGGACGGAAACGTCACTGTGTAGCGGATTCCGTCATCCGGTATGATAAATTCGATAGACCGAATCTATCGAACGTTCGACAGATCCAGTTTCAACGATGGAAAATCGCGACGGTAGGACGCGACAACAACGAAAACGAGAATAAAAACACTCGCACCCATTTACTCGGACGTTCGTTTCCATCTAAATGTAAACCGCGACATTCGTCGACATGCCGTTTTTATTTTCACCCTGTCGACGAACAGACACACACACATACACGTACATACGTCGTTTATCGTTTCGACGTCGATGTTTTTACCGCTGATTAAGATGCGTAAGTACGCGATATATGATTTTTCACAGTGTAAAATTCTTTGCAAATTCAGTAGCAACCGAAGCTTTGGTTAAAACTTTTCGGTAACTTGGGAACGTTGCGTTTAATGGATCCAATTTCCTATCGAAGAAGATACGGATTAACGTTTCTTTAGAATTTATCATTTTATATACCGATAAACGATCGCGCTTGAAACAACTTGCTAGTAATTCACAGAAATTCACTCTTTAAACCCTCGTTTAGAAGAATCGTTACCAACGTTGCGCTTGATACGTACTTTATACGACATTCTAATGGTGCACTGTTTTCTATTTAAACCGGCACTTTAAATCCTTTGATAATTTCTAATATTCGTAATAGGTTCTCTTTAGATTCTCTTTAATCGAAGAATATTGAAATATCGAGCGACAGACGCGACTCTTTGTACCGAAGAGAACACGACAGAGAGGAGAAAGAGACTGAAACTTGCTTTTACCTTTGGGATTTCATCGACCGTTAAATCAAGAATCATCGGTTCGTAATAGAAGAGGAAACAGTCGAACGATGACCGATCGATTCGCGACAAGATCCTCGAGGTTCTTGGAATCGCGTACGCGGTCCCGATGAAGCGGAAGTGTGACGAGCCTCGGCATATCCGCTCGCAACGACGGCCGGCGTCGGACTGCCATCGGCCGCCACTGTTAAGGGGTTTTATCGACGGCGGGACAGATCGGCCGCCGCGGATAAACACGACCTGGGATAACGAGCGAAACGTGTCCTTTTCCATCGTTTGCCTAACATACGTTTGCGTACACGCGTACACGCCTATGTATGTACTTTGCACGATGCGAGGAAAATTTGTCTCTTTGGTACTCGACTATCTCTTCTGGATCAAGGTTGAAGTTACGAGAACAGTCTGTAAGGGAAAGAAAAAAGGAAAAAAAGGGGGGAAGGGAGAAAAAAGGATAGAAAACGTCGAAACACCGTAAATTTTGGATATTTCAGTCGAGGTAAAGAATAGTTGTGTTTTTCGCGTTCGAAGATTTTGAAAGTACGTTGCTGCCTCGAACTTTTATCGAAATTTTTAATCGATACGACCCGTTTGCGCTTGGTTTTCTCTTTTTCTATTTGTAATTCCGCCGTTGCCTACGTATAATTTCACTTCGTTTCTCTTTTGTATTCTCCAAAGATATTTTTCAGCCTCGTAGATGCCGCTAATAAGCTTAGCGAGGCGCGTATATTTCGCGCAGCATTTCGTCAAACGTTGGCACAAATCTCCGTCTGGTACGGGATGTCCACTCGTTCGCTGACAAAGAACCCTATCGATGGTGGGTAGCCCACCATTGGGTCAGCAAGGCCGACCTTGCTTCGTCACAATACGAGCAATCGTGTTTCGTCGAACGAGCAAGAAGCTTTAGAAAGAGCCATCGACTATCACTATCGGCCGATATGCTTCGCCGACGAAATGGCAAATGTCGCGCTAAAATAACGTTCTTCCACGGGGCAGGATTGCAGGTTGATGGAGGGTCTGAATTTATACGCGCAAATGTATCGCTATGCTGCAAAAAAAGAAAAGAAAGAAAGAAAAAAGAAAGAAAGCGTACCGAACACTCGCAACATTTTCAAAATCGTAATTGAACGCGTAGCAATTTGAAAAGATCGCTGGTCGACTAAGCTCCATTCTAGAAAATTGATTAATTACGCCTTAGGCGTATACGTGCACTTGCCTTGGACAGAATATTACGATGGAAAAGGCAGCTCTACAAGAGAAGAAAAAAGGGACGAAGCGATACGAACGTACGTCTGGCAACTGTGAGGCGCTACCTGGCACTCTCAACGCCCAAGACCGAGATAAAAACTAGGAGGGAAAAACGACGAACGAATAATTAAAGAAACCGGCAGATCGTATCGACGATCTGGTCACTCGCAAGCGGGATTAACCGTAAACTGACTTTATCGCCTATATAGCGATATCGTGTTAATCGTGTCATATGTGATTATATGGAGAGTAACAGCGAGACTATGGTAACCTCTACTCGCTCGAGGGACCCCTCCGGCAACCCGGCTCGCGAGTCTGTTCGTGAAACACGCGAGACGTCGAACAGATACCGGGGCTAAGCGATCTCTTGGAATAAGTCGCTGACCCTTTGCGATCCCTTTTACACGCTCGGCCGCCATTCTCTGGTCCGCGAATATTTACAAGCGACGCTTTGTCCCGAGTTTTCCGAAATTAAAGTGTTCCCTGTGCGTCGCGTTTGAAAATACATTTCTATTATTAAATATCTTTCTATTATATCGACGCGTACCGTATCGAACGGTCTCGTTAACGAATAATTCAATCCGTACTGGTGGAACGAGCCTTGCGACTCGTTCGAAAACTCTCTCCGTGGCCGATCTCCGCGGAGATCGGCGGCTGGAAACCGCGACTTGTCTCGGCTCTCGATTATTTATCGATTCGAGGAACGCGAGACGAGAGAAGTGGACCGAGGCGACTTAAATTTCAGACTTAAATAGCCGTGGTACGGCATCTTGGAATGCGGTACAGACGACACCGGGCCAAGCTCTGCCAACATTCGGGTTATTCACCTGTCGTGGCTATCTGGATCGTTCTTTCCGACGTGAAACTTGGCAGATGGATTGGCGGGTGAATTTTTATTTCAATAGGACGCAATGGAAATGACGTTGCCGCGTCTTGATCCACCGAACAGGCGAGAAACCGTCAAAATTACGCTCGCAAGTGTTTTAACGTTTCTTACGGGTCAGCTTGACGATCGAAGATCGATTCCGTAACTACGAGATACGTATTAGTCGTTACGCGCCAATTTGACATTTTGTAATTTAGTGTTTTTCGATGTCGCGCCTTTCGATCATCCATCTTGATCGTTTTCCCATCCGAAATGTTCCTTTATCGACCCTATGGGACAAGCTTTAAAACAACGAATAACAAATTTTTTGTTTCTCTACTGTTTTTAATCAAAGCGAATTTAAAGCAAAAGATATTATAACGCTCGAGTATGACGCATGAAGTTGGGATCGAATTCCAAGCAAGTCCGTCCAGCCGTGTTTACCGCCGTGATTACCGCGATCGTGTTCCGTCGACTCGTAATTTTTCGAGAGTACGCGATCGGACAACAATGGCTGTGCCGAAGAAAAAATTGCGAACCGACGAAACAGCTATCGATTCTACTTGGGAATTCGGACCATCGTCGAGCTTCGTTTCGTCGATACTTTCAACAAAATTGTTTAAAAAAGAGAGAGAAAGGGGAAAGTGAGATGGATTGATCGACTGCGACCACCTGCGAATAGCTTTATCCGGTGACGAATCAAAATGCAAATGTGAAATGTGAAATATTTTTTTTTTTTTTTATTATATATTTTCAGCCTCGTTTTCGAAATTATACAACGAAAGCTAGGAGGGAAAAAATGTTGTTTCTATCCGAGCCTCTAATTTTTAATAGGCCAAAGTTAAAAAATCGTAGACTGGGATATTTCGGAACGACGAAATATTTTATTTACCTATATCTAATTTCTAGATACGTATCTCCTATTTCCTGGTTATTCGGTGGTAGGTGAATTTTTTGGAAAAAATGTCAATTTATCGGAACGAGGTTCGCTGTCGCTTCCGTGCAGCGAATTTCACAGGGAATACCAGCAACTATTTATAATAGCGTTTCTGCCGAGCTTGGCTGTATGTCAGCAGCTAATTACGTTCAATTACCAGGTACCGGTTAATTAAAACTCCTAATTAATAAGTCCCGTAAGCATCGTTGCGACGTGGCCCGCTTCTCTTCGAACGTTACTCGGATTTTCATATTCCAAGCCGTCTGCCACGAGATTCTTCTCTCTGATCGATCGAATCCCATCTTCGCGATAATGCGAGAACTGCGAGAATCGTCCGATTCCTGTAAAAGTTGGAGCAATCTTTTTGTCCGTAATTACGCTGCAGATGTTTACGCGGCAACGACGCGACGTACAAAGAATATACATACGACGCAGGTATGTATAAAATATCGAAGGTATAGGTAGTACCTGCTCGTAAAACACGGTAGCCTGATGGAAGCTGATGCGGATCACCGATAGCCTTATATAACCAGTTCACGATTCGTTTGTATCAATAACTTAAGTACACGAAGCTAGATCGCTAATCGAATAGTACTTGTACAAGTTTCGGTGATAATACGGTTGATTTAAAGTTACTCGAGTTTCCGTAGATATTCGCTAAAGAAAAATTTCACAACTCACGAACCAGATGAGCAAAAACAGTTCTCACCTACCACGATACGAATAAAAGTGGATCAAACGTAATTAGTATTTTCGGTCAACGGAGAGATCCCTTAAATCGAATTGCTCGTTAAGCATCGAGAATTATATTACGCGTGTACCAAAACAAAGCGTGAAAAGCTGTATCATTTTTTTCCAATTGACTCGTTAAACGTTGTGTGTCACGAGCAAATTCTTCTTACGCAAGAATAAAAGATTTTTATCTGTTACACCTATCTATCTATATAGTAGTATAGTATAATATAATGTAATATAATATAATATAATATAATATTACAACATATATATATATCGTTATCATCGCGGTAGAACGGTGTTGGGAATTGGAATGTAACTTTGTTGCCAATGTTGGAGCCCCGCGATCGCACGTCAGGTTAATTTTACACGGAGATGCGTTCGAAAGGTTGCTCGAAACTTTGGCAATGAGTTTCGGCAAGAAAGTTATCGTAGCCGTTGAAACGTGATAAGAAACGAGCATCCCGGATCGAAAGCCGACCCACTCGAGGAAAGAAGCCCCGTTCGGTTCTGGTTAACCGAGGGTATGGCGCATCCACGCGTGCGTTAAACCTCGTCAACGGGTACTAACTCGAACGTTAGCTTCCGACTCGTTTCACCGATTCTAATTATAACAACGAATGAAAAATTTCGAATATAATATTTATGGAAGTTGTTGGTGTACCGCAACGATGATTATCATCCCAATTGCTCCGAAGCGAAGTAAAATTTCCAAGAAATTGAAAAGTTGGTATTGGGTGGCGCGGTGGACGCGTTAACTCAGACGTGCGAGTACAGTGTTTGTTTCTCTTACAAAAAGCAAAGAATATAAATAGAAAATAAAGCGAAATAGCATATCCTGTATAGAAATTCGTGTAACGCAAACTAGAAGGAACTCGCCACTCGGCAGACAGCGTGCCATAGCGTCGACGCGATGCCACGGAACGTCTTGGGGACAGCTTCCGGTACTCGTTTACGGTGAACCATGATAGAATTATCCGCTTGGTCGGCCAACGCTTTTCTACTCCTCGCTTTCTACCATGGCGAAGGTAATTTTCTTTACAAGTATCCAAAGGGACGGAGAGGCAGGGAAGGTCTGTCGTTGCTCTTTGAAGCACCAAGATGAAAGAACTGAAATACATACGTAGTTGCTTGCTTATAAGCTTGTTTATTATCCGGCAATTTGTGCGGAAAATTAGTATATCGAATAGAAAATTTAGACTACGTTATTACGAGTTTATCGTAACGATTGATTTGTCGACTTTTGCGTGCGATACGATTTCTACGAAATTAAGAGACCGCTTAAGATCATGAAATAATTATGATCATCAGAATGACGATGGAACACAGGCTTTTAAAAGTCGAAAACTTTTCGCGTTGCCTCTTTTATATTGCCCGATTACCTCGGAACGGAATATTAGTGTATAAAATCCTGCGTTTCGTCCGTTTGCCTTTGCTACGTGGCAATAAATTATACTTAGCTATAATTTTCCGAGTGTAGACGATAGAGTAAGCTATAGTTTCCCGATAAAGTAATATCTGGCGCACACGAAACGGAAGCGAAACGCGTTTTCTTCGACCAGATGTTTGGTGGAATCGAACGGAGTATGGACCGTCGGACTTAACGAATTAGCCGAATTTAACGTATTTAACGAATTACGTTAGCGGCGTATACGGTAAAACGAGGGGTAAGACAGTTTTCAGGAATTAGCGACTGGCAGGCGTGCCAAATGGAGCTGGAATTAGGAGTGGCCGGGGTTCGCGATTCGTTGGAAAGTTCCGCGCAAGTTCCGGCTTTCGAAGGAATTAGTAATATCTCGACGATTCCAGAGATTAGGTAAATAGCTTAGGATTATCCAGGGATAAGATAGAATCTCTCTTTTCTCTGCGATCTGTGTTTCAAAGCAGAGATAATAACGTCTCTATCTTTGCAAAGAGAAATTAATGGTTTCGCCCATAAGCGACAAAAGTAAGAAAAAAAAAATGCCACGGAACTACGATTCGGTCGCTTCGCTTGCTTCTGCCTGCGCGTTATTTATTCACAAGACGCTGATTTGGTAGAAACGTTTACCGCGCTCTGTATCTTTTTCATTCATTATCCCCGATGTCTTTCCTTTCCCAAAAGGAAAAAACTTTCTCAAATAGACGGCAAACCTACGAAAAGGAGCGCGACTAAAGTTGCAACGTGAATGTGCATCGAAAGGAAGAAGAATCGATACGATATACGAGCAATAGGAAAGAAAGATGCGAACGCAAAATGGGGATCGATTAAAATTGAAGCAGGTACGAAAAAATTTCTTGTTGTTATTATTATTATTATTATTATTTGCCGAATACGCCGTAGGCGATGCGAGAAGCGTTTTCGCGCGGTAATTATGCGAATCCGTTCGTCCGATCCTGAGAACCGAACAGATGCTCACCGACGGCGATTTCGTATTAAAACGATTCGTCTCGCTGTCGGCGCCGGCTGCTCGCTAAACCTTCGGTAACTCGTCTCTCGATATCGATATTTTTTGGCAACGATCGCGTCCGCAAACGCGTTTCAAAACGTTGCGTTGTTCCAAAACGAAATCGGTGGGACAAGAGAACCGGTAGCCGATAACAACAGCTAAATTTAAAGACACGAACGACGAGCGACACGTTTATATTACCAACCACGATGATTCAATCTGTTACTCAGAAACCTCTAATGGTAAAACAATTATTTACGCATATACATATACACTACGATTTTACGCTATTAATTGTTTATTAATGTTAAGATTATTCAGTGGATGGATTTAAATAAATGCGTGAGCAAACTGCAAGGTATTGAAAGTGTATATATTGTGACTAGTAAATTACAAAATATGTGGTACAATGTGAGCCTATCCAGATCCTCTCTCTAGCAGCGTTACCCTTAGACTAAAGACAACTGCCTCAACCAACGTCGGACGTGTACCGCTTATGGCCTTTCCTAAACGCATTCTTTTGTCTATGCGCCTTCGAAGACCTTAGGCGGTTGAGAAACCGAAGACCAGATGTTGAGTTTACTCAGAAGTGACGATCACTTCAACAATTAATTTTATTTACGCATATACATATACACTACGATTTTACGCTATTAAAATATCGCAGCTTCGATTCGATGTGATCGCTAGTCAAATTGAACGAAAACAGATGGAATCAGAATTTTGCCGCGCCATAGATCGATAACACACACGACTAAACAGATTTTTATTAGTTATTTTCTAGAATTATCTACTAGAATTGTTTTCAAAGCGAATACTTTTACGGATGTTAACCAAGGGCTTGCTTTCGTAATAGAATTTGTTCAATTACGCGTTTTAACTTTACTCTACAAGATTCGTAAAAAAAGAAGAAGAAAAAGCAAAAAGAAAAAAATGGAAAAGATAGAAATGGAGTTGAGAATAATTCTTCGAGTTACCTCGCTAGAAGATCGTTCGATATTTTGTAAAAAGGCGATGTAAGCTCGATTGTAAATACGAGGATCGCGTCGCTTGTCTGGAATTTCCTTTTTCATCCGTTCCCGATCTATCTCGTTATTCTCGGCTGATTTTCATTCTCGATATTGTTGAGGAAACAATGAAAATATTTGCTCGTTTCGTTCTGTTGTCGCCGCGTGTCGATCGAGCAAACGGGGTTAAAAAGACCGACTATAACCTCCGTGCGAAACAAAAACGAACGCGATCCGAGACGCGGCGACAAAAATTTATTCGCTTGTTACACGCTACCGTGTTATTATATCGCTCGATACGTACAGAGCGCGTTATTCGAGTTTTGCGCGATATTTTATTTCGTAAAGCGAAGATTCCTCGTTTTTTACCAATTCTGCCGAGACGAGCAATTATCGTGCGCAAAATATCGACCCGCCCGTCTAATTACTCGATGTAACTAAAATCATAATCGTCGTTACTGTGTAACCAACCGGAATTTGGTAGAAATTTGATATTTTGCATTAGGATCAGTTTCATGCATCGCGAACGAAGATGAAATGGATGAAACTGGAGGAAGAGGATAGCAGGATTATAGGATGACGCGGTATGGTATAATATAGCGTCCACAATAGGGTAGGATTTATCTGGAGAATTTGTTTCGTCGATATATATATATCGACGAAACAAATTATATATATATATTATTATATTATATTATATATATATATATATATATATATATATATATATATATATATATATCGACGAAACAAATTATATATATATATTATTATATTATATTATATATATATAATATATATATATATATATATAGGATTTCTTTGTGAGCCGCGTCCGATTAATTCGGTAATCTTGTACTCGACCATCGTCCTATTTCTCAATGTCCGTTCAGCGTTAACGACAAAGCTGGCTAGTTGAATGGACGTAACGTTATCGTGTACACAGCGCAACAGATACCGTAATCTAGGAAAATCTTTCGGCCTGTTGGAAGCTCATTTTCATACACGTACGAACAAACAAATGGAATATTTATGGACATATTTATTCGTTAGCGTGTCGATGGTTTCACAGCAAAATTGTCCAACATCCTACACGAGTAAATTAATATTTATTTTACCCTACACCGAAAGTAAGTTTAATCGAATTTTAAATTAATAGCCCGTTGTTGGCCGAGCTTGGATAGAAGTTGAATAAATTTCGTAATAGGGCGGATGAAATTTTCTATTCCTGTCGCAACAATCGGACTTGCTATCGCATAACTATACGCGATAACAGGAATAATTTCTAAATACCTGCCGCTTTAAACTTGCCCAGTAATATCGTATGGAAATTGGCTGGAAATTCGACGACTACGAAATTAAACGTAAAGTGTTTTGGTGAACGTAAAGCTGACATTCCGTAACGATGGAAATAAGAGGAAAAATACGGCCAATTAATAAACGCGATGCTTTATAAATTTCGACTTAATGAAGGAAAAATAGGTAATTCGATCGATATATCCATCATCGAATCGGCTAATAAAGAAGAAAGACGTTGGTTCGTAAAAGAAACTTTTCAACCGATGTTGCCGCATCCTCGAATCAATTCCCGATGCGATTGCACGCGATTGCACGCGATCGCACCGTTGGAAAATCGACCACCGCTACTCGAGCAACTTATTTGGTTCGCTCGGAAAGACTCGATGTTTACCCCAATTACTAACGGTGCGGTGCGTGGTAGCAGGGTGCAGAGATTCGCAAATTCTAATTACGAGAATTTCGCGAGTTAGCTGGCACCGCTGCAAATCATCCGAGAGTTTACGAGGCGTTCGATAACTAGAAACTGTGGTGGCTGTTTGTTTGCTAGGTAAACGATTGCATCTCGGATACCTTCTGTTCGAGTTGGCTTGCCCAGAAATCTTCCACTTTGCAACATCTACCACGACCAAGCTGCTTTCACCGCCTACTCCATCGACAATTTACTCGCCGGAGACGCTCGTACTCGTGTATTTGTGTTATAACGCGATCGGTGTTTTATTAGAAAAGCTGGAAACGCATTTAACGGAAACGCATTTCCGTATTGCTGGAAAAAGTGCAACATCGACGAGGCTAACTTTTCTCGACGGAACACCCACCCGTGGCCGCGATACAGACAGACCAGTTACTGACGGTAAAGTAATCCAAGAATAAAATAAATTGGAGGAAAAGGAACATGGTCGATTCTATGCCCGACTCGGCTCGTTCGGCGTCTCGCGGTTGCTCTTTTTTGAAGGTCGAGAAAATATTTGAGTTCGAGCAGGCGCGGATACTTTCGATCTCTGTTCGACGAATCGCGCCAAACTCTCGGCTCTCGTTCGTTGGTAATTTTTCGTGCGATCCTTCGGACAACAGAGCCGTTGTTTTCCAAATTTTCGTTCTTTGCTTTTCGCCTCGTTTTTCCCCTCGTTTCGGTATATATCATAGACAATGTAGACAAACGAGTTTGCCGAGTAAACCATCGAACTAAGCGAACCGTCAACGAATATTGTCGATTTCTATAAAATTACAATTTCCTAAATATTTTATCAGATTTACGCAAAGAATTGTTTCATCGACAGATACCGTTTCCAGTCGCGATCGATAGCGCTTTTCCATATTAGTTAAGAGAAAATTAGTCAAGATAATGTTCAAGGTAATAACTAACTAAGCTCGCTTGTCTTTCGAATTCTCGGTTTCTACGAAAGGTTCTGTAGAACGCGCAATTATACCGCGCAATTATTTTCCAAACTTGGTAATTTTCTAGCATAGATTGAAACAACGATCGGACGTGCCACGTTTGCCGTTTCTCTCGCAAAAGGTATTTATTCGAGTCCGACACGAAACATCGGGAAGGAAAGTTTAAATTAGCCGGTTGGTTAGAAATCGATTTTCCCCCTGACACGGAGTTTCAAAATCCACGGAATTCACAGAATCCTATTTTATATCCGATACTCGTCGATATTCATGACGGAAGGTCTGTGGAGAAACGGACCCCGGTTTCTTTTAATTCGATTCCGTTTGATCTGGATGGCGCGTAGCGGTTTTGATTCTCGTGTCTGAAAAGACGCGCGTGCCACGTCCATTTGTGGAATGAAAACTGTCGCAAGATGAAAGGAAGAAGATAGGACAGCCGGTACGAGCTATCTCGGCGAGCAACTGCATCCCTTTTTCGCTCGCCGTTCTGTCGCGGATGGCTTAATATCCTGTTCCTCCAACTACCGTACCACACACGCGTTTCAAGTCGACATTTTATTAAAACCCTTTGTTCTCGCTCGTTTCGATGCCCTGGTTAACGTCGAATCGTCTCTGCTGCCTGTTCTTGCAAAAGAGACGGAGCACAGAGGTGGAAAACAGAGGAATTGGCCATACCGTGCTAAACTTTTCGATTTAACTAGCCTCTTCTACGAATCTTACGAGACCAAACGGAGATACGACCACGCTAAATCATGAAACGATCGTCATATACGCATGTACGTGTACACATATAATCGTATACACGTAGATAGGACAATACAGCGATGAATAAATTAACGAATTTTAACGAAGAAACTTTATGTATATCAACTTTATTTAAACAATATCTGTCTCGTTTAATATAATACAATACATTTTGTTCCACTCCTACATTCGCACTCGTACATGTTAATAATCTACAATACAATTTCTCTTTCGCTTTGCCTTTCACCTATCTTCGTTGAAATTTTCAGCGCAAAAATACGAGCGTGATACGTGCCTTTTCTCTTTCTCGCAGAGTTCCATCGGAGAAACGACACTGTTTGCCACTGTTTGCCACTGTTTGCCACCGTTTGAGAAAGTATCGTCGTCGAACCACATTGACAATTCTCCTGTCGATCTCCGCAAAAGAAACGTTTCGATCTTTCCTTTCGAGATTTTGGACAATTTCACGTACGTATAACGTGTTAGGCCACGCGTTTTTACGTACATCTCTCGTACATCTCTGAAAGATAAGCGAAGAAACGCAGCTAAGCCGGTATTTGTTCCTTTCGTCTCATAATCCGTTGGCTCCGTAATAGTAACGTTCTTTTAGAACTAGAAGTTTGGTTGGGTACGATAAGGTTGCGAAAACGAAACGAAACTTAACTGCGACGTTACAGTTTCGTCGTGTGTGAAAACTCGTTGATCCATGTCTCGAAGAGCAAAGGTGAAAAATCATATTTCTCGTTCGCGTTTACGACATTTGAAATGGTAAGCTCGATGAGTTTCAGCGACAAGCGGTAAAAGTATGTACACGTACGAATTTATTACTAGCCGTTTCTTACACAGGCGTGCACATTTTGGACGGTTAACTCATTTGCCCATATAAGACAGAAGTTTGATCGTAATCCATATTCGATCGAGATGAAAATAGGTTTGTTCGCGATATTCTTATTGCTCGAACGATTACGAGGCAAACGTAACGCGCCAAAATCGAACAACGTGTTTCGTAAAAAATGAACGACATTTGATTAATTTAATCACGAAATGGCACGTTTATCGTTTGGTTAACTGATAATTTGTTACAGCGAATCGAGAGTAAAAGGTTTAAAGGGTTAAGTATCGTAGAGAGTACTGTATATCGCTTTTACACTTTAAAATTTTCCATAGATAGATAGGTATGTATATAAAGATAGATGTGCGGTGTACACGATGTATACGTCATTGTTCTTTAGATCCAACGACCGATCGATTTTCAACTTTCTTTGATTATTGCATTTTCCTTGACGTTGCAAAGGGCACGTGACGCGATTAGATGCGATAGAGCGATTGTTTGAGCAACGCGAAGAAAAGGCAAGAACGCGACGACGCACGAATTAGAACGCAAGTGAGAAAAATATACCTTGCCGAAGAAATTTCGATCGAGTCGTTTTCATCGAGAAATTATTATTCTATTCGGCGTATTTTTTTTCGGCAAACAAATCGAGTATATAAACTCGCCGAATAACGCAAAGTCTGCCGTCGATTCTCCCATAACCGGTAAAGCTTCGTTTTCGTTCTTTGCATCTTTCACGAAGAAGAATTGATCCTCTCTTTTCTTTCGTTCTTTTTTCTCTTTTCATATGCGCACTGATAAATTATACGAAGAGGGAATATAAAAAGAAAGAGGGAATTGATCGTAGACTAAATATAGTACACGGAAGCCGTCTCGGCTGAACGCCACAAATAGATTTCGATTACTTCTATATGTATGTACATACGAATCATACGAATGACGAGACACGTACGTATAAGACGAGAACAATCGTAATCATCAAGCTCGTGTGATTTTAACAGACGGTTCTTGGAAGACTCCAAATGTCAAAGGAACGATTTCTACAGCCGATAAAAGAAAACTAATTATTTCATTGGTAAACTTTTCTTCTCTTTTCTCTTTTCTTTTTTCTTTTTTTTTTTTTTTTTTTTTTTTTTTTGGAAGGGAAGATGAGAGAAACTTTGGTAAACGAAGATTTCTCTGAAAGACACGTGGAATAAAAATTTGAAGCAAAATCGAATACTATAGAGAGTTCAAAGTTTGCGATTTGCTCTCTTTAACGTCACCGTAGTGGGAAAAATCGATAACGTTTGGTGGATTACATTTTTGGGAAAAGAAAATATATAGCGAATAGAAATGGCGTAACCTCTTTGATACGACGCTGTCGTTGACTTTGATCGAGGCTCGTATCGTTGCGTTCTTAGAGCGGACACGCACGGGTCAACTAAATCGATCGGACAAGTTGGTCGCGCAATTGGTCGAGTCGACTGATCGACCAAATTTTTCATATCGCACGGAACGACTTAAACCTCGTTTACATTAGGCAACTTTGAAATTATTCAAAACTCGTATAGTCCGCCGACGAGATATAGCGCGTTCTTCTATTTTTGGTTAAACGGCTCGATCCGTGTTTGAACCGTGGCTGCCTAACGTAGACGCGGTTTCGCTAAAATTTCTCGCCGGTCGATCCGTGTGTAGCCGCACTTTATTCCGCCGATCGATGGAAAAGTTAATCGTTTATATTCCATTTTTTTATGGACATAGATACAATATATAAATACGATATATAGAAGTTGGAAATAAGAGAAAGTGTGTTACCTAGTTTAAAGTTTATCCGAATTTTGGAACGAAAATATACGCGAAACTCTGGAATACTGAAACTTTGAAATAAAATGTAAGGATTAGGATCCAACGATACAGACGGAAATTCTTGGCGGTCGTTCCGCTTCGCCTTACCGATTTTCCACGAATTAAAATATATCAAAATGCTGGTATACGATAAATAAATTTATTACCATTTTATCTAACATAAAAAAACAGTATGTAAATACATATGTATATTTTACGACAGTTGTATGTATTTGAAAACGCTATAAAATAATTTCAAAATATTCGATATACGTATGTATGTATGTATATTCTTCGAAACGTATGCAGAGAGAGAGAGGACGATAGTGTCGGACTAGTGACGGGTCGTTTCCACTTACAACGCCAGTAAGACCCTGAACTCTGACAATTGGAGTGCTTCCTCTCTTCCTAACAGATGACGTTAATGAGAACTATGACAACAAGGCAATGATAACATCCTGCGCACAATCTGTATCGCCGACTCGATTATCATACGCGCAACATACACGTACATATACAGGAACGCCGAGCACACGTGTTTTAAGAGCAACGATTCTCTTATCCTCTATGCGTTGCCGTAGGTGTGTTCGTTTCTCCGTTTCTCCGTTCGTTAATTTATGCATGGGTGTACGATGATTTAAACGGAGCTGTACACGCGAAAAATCCTAGAAATAAAATACCCTGCAAAAGTCCTACGCTATCTATCTATTTTCATTTACATATCGAAGAATAACAAGACAGAGAAATGTACATTTTTTTAGATATTCGTTATGCGAACAACTATTGCCGCGGAAAATTATTATCCGCTCGACTATTCAACAGTGACAACATTTTTTCTTCTTTTACGATTTAATCGCAAAGTCTTGGATTTCTGACAGTTTCTAATAAAATATCGCTGAAACATTTTCGTTTAACGGATGTTCTCTAGATTTCTGGACTTTTGCACAGTATTACGTATATACTTTTGTTTTAACGTATACTCGCTACCGCATTCTCTCTTTCTCCCTCTTACAATTAATAATGTTTCACCGTTTTCTTCTTTCGTTTATTTCTTTCTTTCATTTCATTTTATTCTCGTTTAATTTCTTTTTTTTTTCTTTTTTTTTCATCGTTTTATCAAACAGTACCCTTACGCTTACGATCGAATAAAAATAAATATTTTCAATTGTGTCCTAGAAAAATTGTTGTTGCAAGCTATACTCGTTATTGTAACATACCTACCTACCTACCTACCTACCTACCTACCTACCTACCTACCTACCTACCTATCTACCTATCGTACTTACACGTTAAGTTAAGTATTTTTAAACGTTAAACGCCAAACTCGGTTCGAGGTTGAACCGCGAGCTTACGAATAAAAATTCTTGTATCGATCTCGTCGATCATCTTCGAAAGAGAATAAAACGGGAAGGAAGAAAATGTGGAATATGGTAAATGAATATGAATTAATTATCTTTTCTTTGTCCTGTTTCCGTAATGGACGAACGGTCCGTGTTTATAGTATATCGATGTCGCGTCGTCTTTTCAATTTTCAAGGGTCTAAACGCGCATATTTACATACAGCTAGGTTCTCTCGACGATGTAAAAATTCTAGAGATGTTGAAAAGAAATCCCAGAGATATCTTCAAGTAGGCTAAAGAACGTTTCAGGGATAATAAGAGCTTTAGCATCGGGATAAAGATCCTACGAGTTTCAGAAATCCTAGAGATGCTTGATTAATAACGATTATTAGAGAAAGAAAAGTACTACAGGTACAGTCATACAGGTAGTCGAAATCCTTGACGTTCCGTTTAGAACGGAAGCATATTTATACTAGAAGCATCTTACCAATCTCGGTGATATTCTAGTCCAGAAATTCTAACGATTCCGAAGATTACAAAGATCCTACAGACGACTTTGAAAGCTCTCAAAGTTTAGCTCTCCCGTGCATCCAAATATCTTGGATGCCTCGAACGTTCTAGAGAGCTTGGCTCGAAAGTACCGAACAGCTACCACGAATCCTAGACCGTGCACAGATCCGACGTAACCTAGGCCCCTGGATACAGATCTCGTCTCTTGAAAATTTCGCGATCCCTTTAAAATCCCACGACGGACATCAATATAATTCTATCGCGTCATGTTTTTTTTCCCCGCTCCGTTTCTCCATCCGACGTTCCTTTAAAAACGTTGAACGCTAAACCGCGCGTTTCCTTCGACCAAGGATTAATACGAGACACGTTGCACGATCGCGTCGAACGACGACGACGCCTGCCTCTGTGTTTTCTGCTTTCGCGAGAACTACGTACGTCCAACGCTATAATCGCCTGTCCTACGACTGAATTATACGAACGCATTAACGTTAACGTTCTTCGGAATCGTCCATTCTTCCATTCTTTCTCTTTCTTTTCCCCACGGTCTCTGTCTCCTTAGTATACCACGATTAACCCTTGGCTTCTTCTATCGAGTGAAAACTTCTTTGCACGATACGTAATCGACCAACCGATAATATCGATGAACCGACAAGTCACGTAAAAATCAAATCGAGCGACACCGTTTCATAAAATCTTTTAATTCTCTCGCGTCTTATTTCGTGCATTCGTGTTTCTATTCGTTTGTGTCCGATTTCCTTTTATACAAAGAACTAAACGTTTAACGTCAATCGCTAAAGAAGGAATATATCTTGGTTTTACAGTAGTGGCAAAGGGTTAAGTCTCTGGACGAATTAAAGAAGGGTAGATCACTTGTATGAACAACAACGGTGTGCTATTTTGTCCTGGTTTTCGGGTCTACGTAGTTAGCCCCGCTGTTGCTTCGAGTATCAAGAATTTCGAAGCGATAGCGTGTTCAAAGTCAGTCGTGTACACCCGAGATCATTTGTATATCTTGCCTCGCTATCGTCTTATATCGTCTTTGACTCTCAATTGGTACGGTAGAAGCCACGATACAGCAAAATCCGTAATTATCCGTAATTTCTCCATTATCTTTCAATGACATTGGCCTTTAGAAGCAACAAAATATTGTTTTCAATTTCGATTTACAATACATGGACAAAGTTTCGAGACAAAGATTTGCCTGGTAACCACGCGCCGAAGAAAAATTCCTAGCAGCAACAGGTTGCGACGATCAAACGGGTGAACGAATGGTAGACATTTTACGTTCGAAGACGGACAGATCGTAAAAGTTAAGTAAGGAATAGACGAAGGTTGGCAGTATCAAGACACCTCGACAAATGCAATGGATAAAAACGAAGAGAACGGGGGCGAAGAACATTCGTCGATCAAAGCGTCGTCCTCTAATGATTTTTCACGAATATTTCTCTCATCTTGTATATTTCTTGGCATTGTATTAAATACTTTCCCCTCGAGCGAACAGAAACTTAACTTTTAAATATAAAAAGAAAATGGATCGGTAGAAGAGAAAACTATCGTCGAACGTGATAAAGATGGATCTACTCGAAAGTTGAGCAATTTATCCAATATACGTACGTACTCCTATTTTCATTAAATATAATGCAACGTTATCTATGCTCGTATTATGTACAACTAAATTCTCGCGCGGAACAAAGAAAGTACGCCGCTTTTATTACTCTGTTAAAAAAAAAAAAAAAAGAAAAAAGAAAAAAAAGAAAAAGAAAGTGAGTGAGAGAGAGAGAGAGAGAGAGAAAAGAAAGAAAACAAACAAAAATAAAACAGTCGTGTAAAAAATTAAATTATCTTTACGGTAATAAAATATACACTATTCTGTATACGAGCGCAACCAGAGCACGATCAAGAGACAAGGGTAAATAGTTCTTATTCTCTTTTTCTGATAAGGTAATAGCGATTCTTGAGAATAGTACGGGTAACTTTGTCGCAATTTAAATCATGTACAACGTATCGGCGAGCGTCTGGTTGCACCCTCACAATAAGAGGCTTCGAGTATAGTAGAGAGAATGAAAGAAACTCGATGAGTATTACATGGTAAAACGTAATGCATTGCACTTGATCCTGTGCTATACAACGGTTAAAATAAAATAAAATAAAATAAAAAAAAAAAAAAAAAAAAAAAGAAAAGGACGAAAAAAACGCCTAAATCGCTCGTACGTATTCGAAATCATCGAACGTATGTATTCTTTGTGAAAACTTCGATGCTAGACCTCGTTTTCGGACACCAAAGATTCTTTGCCGGTTTCTATACTTTTTAACGCTATTCGACTCGACAAATCGCGATTAAAAATACTAATTCTGGGGTTGGGAAATTTACTTTTAAGAATTACGTTGGACCCTGAGCGCAAGGATGCATTCGCGAAACAATAAATTATAACGTCGACGTAGAATTTGAATAAATCTCGAGAACTCGATAAACTCCACCGATGCGGGAACAACAACGTGGAAGAAATCATTGGAAACAAAATATCCGGCGAGTCTGGTATTAGCGGTGGGGACGTGTATAAAAGAAACAGAAAATATATCGGTTTCGATTAAATTTGAAATGTTTGTTGGATTCGCAACTTGGATACTTTTACACTGTTAAAAAAAATATAGAAATCGGTTAAAAATGTTTGGTGATCCGAAAGAGAGTTCGACGAAAACTTAAAGATAACTAAATCGACACTCTTGGTGTACTCGAGTCTTATACCGTGCACAAAATAATTACAGGATCCCCTGTTTAACCGTGGTAAATTTGAACGTTGAAAGCTGATTACTTACGACTACGCGAATAAAAAGAAAATTAGATAAAATGTTCTACAACGGATAATCCTGTATTCGGTACTTTCTTTCCTGGTTTCTGGTACTCGTTCCGTACAACAAGCAGGAGATCCCGTAATTATTACGAACAGTGTGATAAAATAATCGCACGCGCGTTAAAAACTCTATTATTGGAGCTGAGACTAAAATAGACGACGCGTATACGCAAATATTCTGTGTTTATGCTATGCAAGTGCTGGAGCTGGAGGTTTAAGTTATAGGTTAGTCGTAAGAAACTGTTTTGCACGGCAGAATGCACAAAATAATTTCTTTCTTTCTTTTTTTTTTTTTTTCTTTAATGGAACACGCGATAGTAAGAGCTGCTTCCATATTCAGAACAGAAAGTAAGAACGTGAGATCATTCTAAATTTCAGAACGGAAGCAGCTATCGTTTATTGGCCACGCAAAAAATATACGAAATTTGTATATATATATATATCGGCAATATAAATGAAAGAACGATAATACATAGTTAAATGAAAAATAAACCACAGCCACGTAACATATACGTTTGTTTGTCTTTTTTCGTTCTCTATCCGTTTTAAACCTATTTAAGGTTAAGGAGGAGCGTTCGCGCGATCGATATTATAGTCGGCGCATACGCAACGATCGATTATGATATCGAGCGTGCGAACGCTGCTTTTTAGGCATGGTACGTGAAACAACCAGCACTGCCATCTTGTAACGAAACGAAAACCGTTTATCGTCGATCGAAGAATAACCGCGATTCTTACAGTTTTTATTGCAACGTCCGCATCGTTCTTTTCCTTCCTCCGCCCCGTCCCCTTCCACTTCGTTATCACGTTAAAATTACGTTGGACGTTGTACGATCGAAATTACGCGCTGTCGCGTTTGAAAGAAAGAAATCTCGACGCAAAATGGACAGCTTCCTTCGTTCGTATCTTTCGATCGTATAACGAATCCTTTCTCTATGGAAACGAATAGAGACAAATCGATGAAGGGAATGAATTCTGCCGTGTCATCCAAAAAATCCAAAAATTGGACTCTTGTGCTCTAATGACGATCTCTCGAGATTAAAATTGATTCGTTAATGAAAATTCGAATCTACATCAACGACGTTCTAATACCTTCTTTTCTCCTCTTTTTTTTCTTTTTTTTTTCCTTTTTCTTTTTTCTTCTTCTTTTTTTTTTTAAATAACGATACCAATATAAAAATGCTTTGGCACAATAGATAAATAGGTATACCGAATACGAAGATACGCCTCTATTCATTTCCGTTAATTTAGAATTGATTCTTCGCCGCTTGCTAGAAAGAGACAAATACACGAAAGATGATATATTCCTTGTCACTCGCTTTCCGCTTCTTTCCTTCTTCCTTCCAATCAATTTTATATCTGTACAGTTCGCGTGTGTCGTGATCATGATCTTTCACTCGGGATATACAACGTACACGTATTTACACAGCTATACAAGAAAAACGAAGAACGAAAATTACACGTCCGTACTCTACATCCGGCAAATCGAGCTTCTCGATTTCGTTCGCCGATATCTGTCCCAAATTTTTTCAACCATCGCTCCCGCGGATTCACCGAAACTTGTAACTAAAGGACAGCGCTGAATATTAACTTTGTTACAACGTTCGATCTCTTATAGCCCCTTTTTTCGAAGACACGTCGATGATCGCGGGACGAACTCGATTCCGTTCGATCGCAACGTGTAAATGAAGAGAAACAAACCGCAGAACAGTTCTATATACAACACTGTACATCGTCACGAGAAAAACGAAAGAGTCGAAACGACGATGAGAGGAATCTCGAATCCGTCAAGCGTGTTACGCCCGCACGTTATAATACCGTGGATTTACGATTCGTGGACTTGATTTACTTACCAAATATCGGCTGAACGAAACACGGCCGGCCCCCGTTTCACAACGAAAATCCGTACACTGGAGCCACTTAACTGACCGACCCGTTGAGCGTGACGGACGCGATTTTCCACCTTGGAAAATTACGGATCGAAACGAAGATTCGTCGCGGAACGAACAAAAATGAAAAGAACGGAAAAAGTGAGAGAAAAAAAAAAAAAAAGAAAAGAAAAGAAAGAGAAATTAAGAATAATAATTAATGAATAATTTTACACACTTCACTCTATCAGAGTTCGAAGAGTTTGAACAGTCCTGCCCGTTCGTTAAGGCAAGATCACAGAAACATGTCTAAGGCTCGTATAGTCACCCACTTTAAAAGTCTCTACTTTCGTGCCCTTATCGCTAAATGCATGTGGAATCTGGGTGTTGGCTGGCAGACTTTCGTGTTTTTGTCGGTTCCTTCGTCGTCAATTCCTGAGAAGGCCTCCGCGGGCTACCCAGCGTAACTAACGCAGATGCTACGGCTAAACCAGCGCTCTGACCAGCCGGCGTGTAAGGTTCACCGCCAGTAGGCAGTCTGACTAGCAACGACAGGACCGCTGCTCTGTTACCGCAACAGGGCTCCAACGCGATCGGACTAGGGGCATCCTGCAAATATTACACCGACAAAACCAAATAACATCGAGTCGTACATACTTTTACTGTAATAATTGGTCAAATTTGCTCTACCGTAAATAAATTTGAGCCGGGGAAACGAGAATCGCGAGCAACGTCATGGAATCGAAAGTATCGAAATCCACGGCGCTGGTCGCGTCTTTGTTCGAATCCAACGCTGTTCTCCTTTATTTTCCATGTTATTTGAAAAATTTGGAAAAGTCTCGCAAAATGGTAGATTCGAAGGTGGAAAAATTATATCTTTATGCATAAACTTTTTTTTTTAAGCAGCTTCGATATCTACAACTAACCCTATAAACGTCGCCTTTCCGTTTGGCAATAATCCTCTATATGATTACTATATGTATTCACGTGCAGGATGTCTCGCATAAATTGGACATTTGAATCGATTCCGCCATTTTTAAGGATAAGAAAAAGCGTATATACGTAGCTGGAAGATACGCGTCTAATAACGATCCTCGATATCATCCTCGATAGTAAGAGTTATTATAAATGTTCGATTTATGCGAAACAGCCTGTACGTTGTATAATTATTTTATTCGTGAATATAAACGACCGAGTGAGATATCAACCTTTTTCTTCTTGCGGCAATTGATCAACTCGGACTCGTTTCGCTCGGAGTCGGAATTATCGATGTCCCGCCTCTCGATTTCTACCAAAACTTGGCTAAACGCTCTACTGGCCATTTGCTCCATTTCCACGAACAATCTCTGTCTTCTTCTGTACATATCGTATCTTTGTTTAATCTTCCAGAGGATAGCAGCCACCAACAGGAGAGCGAGGAAGCACCTAGGCATGTAATCTCTAGTTTACAAGTAAATACTGCCTGAGGCTTAGGACAACACAAAAGCGTGGGAAATTTTGAAAAAAAAGAGAAAAAAATACGATAGAAGAAAGAAAGAAAGAAAGAATAATAAAGAAAATCACAATGTTCTCGATATCTTGGTCGTAATTTTAATTCCTACGGGCAACACGGATACGCACAGTTGACACGTACTGTCTCTACAGGTTTGGCTCTAGCTGTGACACGAAGTTTCAAATACTCACGTGCAAAATGTTATGAAGAACTGTTGCAAGTTGAGTTTGGAATATTGCGAGAAGGAAATCTGAATCCACACAGGCGGCTGGAAGTCGTACACGTAAACGTAGAACGTGGTCAATGTGCTATTGTTGTCGCTACCGAAACCGTAACCGTCTTTGATAAATCGATGCTTGTACATGCTGGTGGTGCAATTCGCGCCAAGAATCAACGGTATTTCCGGCGTGTTCCCTCTCTTCACGGTGATGTTCATTTTAGCCAATACGGAACACGTAATGGAAAACTCGGCATCGATATCGGGTTTTGGCGGAGAATTCTTAAAATTGATCGCTCGGTACTGACGGTCCTCCTTCTTACTTAAATTGAACGTAAATTGATAATCGATCGCCAGATCATCTGTAAAAGAGAATTTTAAATCTCGATGTAATATATTTCGATATGATCGTTGGCTGAATCGTTATTAGCGAGAAGAGAAATCGGTGGTATTACTTGGAAGAAATATTCGTTTAAAAGAAACTTACAAAAACACGATCCTTTATTGGTAGGATCTCCGTGATAAAGGCTGGACACGTCACATCGTTCGCAATGATCCCCGATGATGCCTTTCGTTGTACAGAAACATTTGCCTGTCTCGCTGGTACACTGCGTGCCTTGATTGTTACAAAAACAGGCTGCAACGGGAAAATGTGATTTAGCGAACTACTCGATATCGACGGGTTAACGATATTACTCGGAGTAGAATGAATTTACGTTGGCAAGTCGCTCCATTCAATGGATTGCCGTAATAACCGGGAATGCATTTATCGCAGTGAGGTCCGTATGTCAAATTTCCACACGGTTGGATACACGTGCTGCTGTTCGAGAGACACTTGCTGTGCCCGTTGCATTGGCAAGCTAAAATTAATGTAATTTGAAAAACATCGGTACGCACACGCACACGTATATACAAATGTTGTTTAATAATTCGTGCACGCCCTATATACACGGTGACCATTAACAATTTACTTACTAGGGCATTTAGTGAAGTACCATCGTTCGAACGGGCACGCGTCCAAGCTTTTACCGCTTGGACCACGAGCCCCACCTGGCAAGCAGAGTCCCTTCCCAGTCCCTGAACCATCGTCGCACCATCCACATCCAGGATCGGAGCGACACGTCGTACAAGACGAATAAAACGTGCACCATTCTTTCCCTGTTTCCGTCGGCCGACATTTCGCGTCGATCGTAGTCCACTCGCGACATTGTCCGTAAGGGAAGCTCGCGGGATACGCGTTTTTGTCCACGCATTTCTTCTCGTTCTGACACCAGATGCAATCAGACTCTGTGCAATTTTTACAGGAAGTGTAGTCTACGCAAGGACTGCGACAAGAGTCTATGGACAGCCTCTGCGCTTGAATAGTTCCGTTTAAAATCGTCACTTGCTGCAAACATGGGTAAATTGATTTACTGCCTTGTCGCGTACCATATATCGGTCGTATATCGTCGTAGAGTACCGTTGATCGTTTTATTCGTCGTCGCGCGAGCAAAACCTCCGACGTATCGAAAAAATATCATTACACAGGCATGTACGTACGTACACGCTGGTTACGAGATAGATAAGGAAGAGTCGCGTTTCGTCTACGAGATTGTAAGGGAAACGTGGTTGAGTGGCGGTGAACGTACCACCGACGGGGTCGAAACTTTGCAATATCGTTTTGACTGTAGAAAGTTTAGCGTAGAAATAACTTTTGCTCGTATACTCACGTCTCGAGCCTTCGAGTACGGCTTACACCGATCAGGTCCGTTCGACCAAGACCAGATGCAATGTGGATTGCTGGAGCACGCGTGGCAGGTGTGCAATTGTAAGCACTCTATGCCAGTGTGAAGGTCGCACTGTACCAGATCGGTGATGGCCTTAGTCGGAGGTGCGTTAGCGTTGTCTCGGCAGATCTCGTACGAGCAACTCTTGCCGCACCATACGCAATTGTACGATGTCTGTACGCACGCCACACAGTCTGTGAGCAGTTTGCATAATTCCTTGTGAGACGTCATCCCACGAGGTGGCGTATCGTCCAGGCACCTCATGTAAATTCCGTCGTGTATATCGTCGTTAAGAAGCACGTGTCGGGCTATCTTGGTGATCTGTATACACCGATTCTCTCTCTTGTCCCACACGCACTTCACGCCTGTCCTTGCGTTCAAACACTGATTCTGATTCATCAAGTGCTCGCAGTTCCCTGGTGTGTACCTGACGGTCATATACGTATGTCGTGTATTAGTAAACGAAGATTCTTGCCTATCCTCGATCGATCAAAATGCTCGGAGAAAAGATAGAGAGAACGTTAACCTCTATTGCCTAGTAATTTCTACATTAGCTATTTATACTCGTGAACGTTAGCTGTTCGGTATGCTAGTTGTACGTATATCGAGGCATCGTACGACGTATCGAAAGCGAAAGCAAAAGCAAAGTCCAAGTTGCCTGTTTCCTAAATATTTATGGAACCGATTTATTCCAATAAGCTATAGTAATTGTTATAGAGAGAGAGAGAGAGAGAGAGAGAGAGAAAAGCGGAAGAATTGAAATTTTTCTGGGTTTTCAGATCGAAATAACGTAAGAAAATCAGTTGGCGCGTTAAATATTTTGCGTTCAGACCTATCGAAGATGGCAAGTTGTTGAATCTCTATATAACGATCCTTGCCGAAGAATCGAAGCTAAAGTTGTTGGTTAAAATTAAAGTCGATTAAAAAAACGACAACCTGTCGTTTGTTGAAAGTAAATCGTAATTTCTATCAGGAATTACGAATGATACGCGTGATATTATGGAGCGTGGAAAATAGGCGAAGGAGAGCATTGAGAAAGGTACGAAAGATACGAGAAAATGAATAAAAATAGGAAAGACGACCTTTTCCTTGATCGTACGGGAAACGTACCTTGACATGTCGGATAACATCTGTCCATCGAATCCTCCATAAATGTACATGGACTTTTCAAATACAGTCGCAGTGTGTCCATACCTAGGCAGATCGGTCATCTCTTTCGGCATAGAGAACTGATGCCACGAGTCGCACGTAACGTCGTACGCTATCGTATCCGCTGAATAACACCTCGTTCCGTCCGAATGTTGCGTATCGTTGTGCATGTTACCGCCAAAGACGATCATCAAGCCAGCAGAAACGAATACAGCCGTATGAAAGAAACGAGCCGATGGCGCTGACGTGAGCAATCTCCATTCGCGATTATTAGGATGATAGGAGTATAGTCGACTGGTTAACACCTGTGTGATTTGCGTCTCTGATACGTATCCTCCGTACACGTAGATGAGATTCGACAACGGATCATAGGCAGACGTATGACCATAACCACCCTTCACAGGGAATCCAGCAGTCTCCACAATTTGCCATTCGCGAGTACCCAAATAGCATTCTTGAACTTCGTTCAGATAACCATACTGAGGCGAATAGCCAAATATCACCACCATCTTTTCTTTTTTTCCGTGCACCAAGGTTGCAGAGTGTCCGGCTACCTGTGTAAAGTAAGGCATTAAACAAATGTATCCCGAGTTAAGCGAGAAAGAACTTTTAACCCTTTGATGCTAAACTACGTATCTCGTATCTCGGATGGGGATAACAGGTTTGCGCGGAGTAACGCGAATCACTGTCGCGAATCGATCAGATATTCAGATATTACTTATACCGAGTAAGCGTATTGTCGCTCTCTTTTGTCAATCGCGAAAACGAGCGAAAACGAGCGAAAACGACATCGACATGCAATAATATCGAGATATCGGAATATTTCAGGTAACGTCTAATTCATACTGAGAGGGTTCGCCAATCCCAAAGTTTAGCTTTTTACGTAGAGTTTTTGCGTGGCGGTAATCAGCGCGGCAGAGCGTAATCCTGTGAAGATAGATACACTGGTATTTTACGTCCTATTACGGAGAATCTTTGCCTAACGTAAATTGTAACGTTTAAAGAATAAAAGAATCGAGTATCGTTGCAACGTTTAGAAATATATCGATTCGCGAAGAGGTAGCAGAGAAACGAGAAAGGTACAAGATGAAGAATCGGTAGGAGAACAGCGACTGATAGACTCAATAGTTGTACGAAAAGGAGAAAAAAAATTGGCCGTTGTGTATATAAGTTGCGTATCGCTGCATATTAAATATTCCAATTGTCTAGAATGTCTACAATGACGCTGTTGCGAAATACTTAAAAATGAAAGAAATGACGTGATATAGGAAAGATGTACCACCTTTAGAGGACCACCGCGTATGGTTTTGTTGTTATGGAAGTTATCGTGCACCGTTACGTTCTCCCAGACTTTTGCCGACACATCGAACGCCCAGATCTCATTGGTCACCGTAGAATTAGGCAGTACGCCACCGTACATGAATATCTTGTCGCCAAAGAGTACGCACGAATGAGCGTAGCGAGGCAGAGGAACCTTACCCTCGACGTGAGGGGTCTCCCAGACGTTTCCATTGAAATCATAAACGTTGATCATTTTTGCGCGATGAAAGCTCTCACCGCCGACTACGTATAAGGAATCCTTCCAAACGACGGAGCAATGACTAGCCGAACCCTCCGGTGACAAATTTTTGTAGGATACGCTTTCCCAGAATCCACGATCGCTTCTTTGGCTGCAGTCGGAACCTGAACGTACAGAGAGTCTATTTTAATCGGTTTTACGCGATATTGACGAAGGATTAATCGTTTCCGAGTTTCTGTTCAGGCTTGGTTCGCTAATAATTGCTCGTTGTTGAATCTCTATCGGTCTTAAAGATTCGACCGATCACGGACATTGAATACACTTACTCGTACCTGATTTATTAGCGTTAGTATCGAATAATGTACGTTGAATTATTGTGAAATATTTATCTATCTTGCAGATACAAAGAGACAAAGGATCTTTCGATGGTACAGCTGTTGCGATATTGTATTGGCAATTCAAATACGAGTAATATTTAGAGATTAAATTGCGCACAAAGGACAAAGATTAGGAATGGACATGGCGCAGCAAGATATTTCTCTATTCGTAATGATTCGGTAAATGCTTTTGACGAAAATACGTCACCCTTGAAACCGTGCACGCAGTCGCAGTGATGGCTCTCGCGGTTACACTCGCCCTGTCCGTGATTATCGGAGCAATTGTTCGGACAAACTTGAATCTCGCAAGCTTCGCCGGTCCACGTGGCATCGCACGTACACACACCGTCGATGCAGACTCCGTGGCCGGAACAGTCGGTGTGCGAATACCTACGAACACGGAAAATTATATACACACGAGGAAAGTAGGTTGCGCAAATCTTTAAGAAGCCAAGTTAGCGTATCTCGATGCTAATAGGCACGGTACACACGCTCTTATCGTATTTGTACACGAGGATAGAACGAACGTTTGGCCGATCGGACTTTACCAAATATCGCGAACGGAATGGTCAACGATGAGAAGAACGCGTGGCAACGTGTTACTCATTCTCCCGCGATGTAAAATATTTAAAGAATGAAAAAAAGAATTCGAAATAAACGATCTGGGGAATAGAGTCGTTTCTTTATCGCAGAGATTTCATGCGTCTATGAGACCGAATAAAAAGTGTATGTGTTTTCAGATTTGACGAGTAATCAAATTGAATAACGGTATTTTGTGTGTAGCAATATTCGAGATACGGTTCTGGTTCTTGACCAAAGACAATAGCGATAACAAGAGAGCCTTGTATCTTTTTGTTCGTCGAACGAATTCATGAATGGACAACGCTAATAAGATACCGTGCACTTGGATCAACGAACTCTCGCATGATTATTCTCTCGTATGTCAAAGTTCGACGTAAATATACGCAAATAAAGGAGGTTTTGCTATATGTAGACAAAGAAACAGATACGCGAAAGCGGTAAAAAGTACGAATTACGAAATCGATATCGATCTTTTCAGAAATTTCGTTCGAAACGTTCGGCAAATTTACGACCTGAAAATTTGCTCGGTGAATATTTTTCAGTAACATTTCGCGATAAATTCGAAAGAAATCCGAAGATTGCCGCGGAAAGAAATAAAACGTAGAAAGAAATACAAAGTTGTCGAATAAATTGCATAATAATTCAAATCGTGGAAGGATTAGAAAAGAAAACGAATGAAGCAAAGGGAAAGAAATGATGTAACGGAGATTGAAGTGTGAAAGGATCGAAGAATGTTCGTGAAGAAGGAGAAGAAGAAGAAGAAGAAGAAGAAGAAGAAGAAGAAGAAGATAATTCACCTGCTAGGACAGGCGTTGATCTTGTAGCTGATATTGAAGCCGCTCATGTTGTACGCGACGTCCGAGTAGAAGTGAAGCAGCGCGGTTCCGGAGCGCGCGATCACTTCCGGCACGCGCCGTATGTGGTAGCCATCTTTGTGCATCAATCCGGAGAAGACGGCAACCAACGGCGCCTCGACGCTGTCACCGTCGTAGATGTACATGTGGTCCCAGCCGCATTCTGTCGCGAATTGCTCCACGTGCATCCGTATCGTGGAGTTTGGGTTGCTCTCGATCAACCAGGAACACTTTACGTCCGCCGTGTAGTTGCCGATACCGTCGTGAATGTTTCCTGTTGGTTCCGTCAGTCTGCGAACGATAACCAAATCCTCGAATCAATCCGCCGGCTATCCTAGACCACGAAAGCACGATCGATAGTACGTATAGTCGACGCAACGTTACGCTACATTCGCACCTTTGGTTCATCGTACGTTGTTGTATCGTCGTGTCGTTATCATATAATCGTGCGTCCCGCTATTACAGCCTACAACGCAGGCAGGACTTTCGACTTGGAAAGTCCGTCGAAAGTCCGTTTTTTACACCGTCCTCGCACGATAAACGGTCGACCGCGTTTTATCTGTGGACAATTTTCGAAAAAATAGAGCAGTCGCGCGTCGCGATAGTGATACGATAAGACGATAATATTATCATGATCGGGACAAAAGCGGCGAGTAGGGGCGTTCGGCGGACAATGCAGCATCCGAACTATCGATCTCCGCGTTCTTCGAGGCATCGCGTCGCGTCATGCGTCACGCGTCATGCGTCACGCGTCGTCGTGGTCAAGGACGATGGCCACGCGGACCATCGACGCACGCAACGACGATACAACTCTCGAAGAAGACGGAACAAAGCGAGCGGCGTGTAAAGTCGACAGCGATAAACGAGGACGAGGCCGTGAACAGATAATTATTATACACGTGTACGCGATTAAAAGATTAGCCGGTGGAGGATTAGGTCGGATAATGTGATAATCGAGCATAGCTGCTCGTATACCGTCTGGCTTTTTATTATTAATCGTGAACCGAGCGCCATGTCGTGGAAAACTGGAAAGGTTTTAATCTCGAACGTCGAAGGAAGAATCGAGACGGGGCGAGATAAGAGTTGTTCTTTGTTCAAGGTTAAGAGAAAATAATAAACGCTTCGTTATATATCGATATCGCTCTTTACATTGTACATACATATATTAGATCGATATAATGGGTAAATAGCTGCTGTTATTTCTGTTTTTATGTCAATTGAAATCACCCTCTTTCGTTTATCGATTATTTCGTTTCAAGAATGTTATCCGTATATGGCAGAGAGTTGCATAATTAGCAAAATATCGAAACTGTACTTTAGTTTGGCAATTTTTATTGAATTATTAAAACGTACAATTTTAGTACGATTATCGTACAATTGTCAATTATCTGTAGCCGCATTTCTTTCTTATTCTCGCAAGAAAGATAACGTACGGACAAACGCCTTTACATCTTTTGAAATCGTACTTGAATTAAGGACAAACTAAACTACACCGAATACCTACTTAGGAACGTGGCTATCGGCTGGATAATTAAGTAATTGAGAAAGCGATCAAGATAAACGACGAAGCTACGAGGAGTAGACAGCGCGCGCGCGCCAGATGTATTATACTTATATGTATATGATAAATAACGTAAAGTACGCGATAATTGCAGCAGGTAAACCTTGCGTTGTTTAGATAAACACCGATTCGCCACTGTTTCCATTTTCACGCTAATTAGTTCGAATCAGCGTACAAGTACAAGCGGTCGTTAATAATCTTACAAATTACTCTACCTACCGCTTATGTGCATATCTCATACTTGTTGCAACAAAATTTTACCAACGGGTACAATCAATCGTGCTAATCGATAATTTATTTATTTGAATCCTGTGTATTTTGATCCTTGCTAAGGATCAATTTTACGATATGTACGATATGTGTATCTGGAAAAATGTAAGCCCGGCAACTTTCGAAACTCGCTTGCCTTTATCGACTCTTAATTTCAAGATATTTTTGGCTTATCGAAAATTCGATTAACGACGCGGCACAAGCACCGTGTCAATGTTAACTAATGACGCGCATTCGTATTGCTTCTACTTTCTTTGTCTTTGTGTTTGAATATCGATAGTTGTTAAATTCTTGCATAATTGTAACGAAAATCGTACTTGTATTTTCTTAATTCAAAGTATGAAAATTATGCCGGAAATTGGCCATTCGTCGTAGCGTTAATGAAAAGTACAGGATCGAGCAAACAGGTTTTCAAACGAGTAAGGAAGAATTACGGCAGCAGAGATTGAAAACGCGGGAAACCGCGGATCGGGAGAGGGACCAGCGTACAAACACCGTAGACGAAACATGGAAAAAGGACGATCCGCCTCCGTCTACGACGCTCCAGGAATAATAATTCCAAGGGACAAAGAACCGTGGCTACAACGATGTACTGTACTTCCTGCTTCCTGCTTCCTGTGTCATAGACTCTTGATGAACGTATCGCGTCGTTCGATTCATCGAGATCCTCGATATGAATTAAAGATAGAGGTCGGTCCCTGTTTCAAATTGTGTATGTAAATGCGTGGTAACAGAGTCGAGCAAATATAAATTATCAAATCGTAGAAATGAAATGGAAAAATATAAATGTCGCCAATTGGATCCGCAACGATTAATGTTAATTATTATTACATTGATATAATATAAATCGATGGTTGAATCAAAAGATATGAAAGTATCAAATTTTTCGTTATTCCGATCAATTTGTCTTGATAAAATTGCGATCCGTAAAATCTAATGCGATGCAAGCGTCAGGCAAATCAACGAAACCATGAAAACGAAGAGAAGAAAACTAAAACAAAACGAGAGGCAAACATCACGTTCGTTCTCCGTGCCATATTTTCTCGCCTATGATTATTCATGACGGCGGTGATATCGCTTAAACGGCGGAAGAAAGGTGAGAATTATCGATCGCAGTGAAAAACACGCGAACGCAGAAATTGCGGGCAGCGTCAAAGTGGATGGATCGGATGCCGAAAAAGCCCGGATGCGCGTTGTCGTCGAGAAATGTTCGAGGGATAACGATACGTTAGGAAAAGCGGATAGTGCGGAAAAGAGGAGAAAATCAGAGGGCGGAGGGGCGGAGGACGAAACGGAACGAGAGGAAAAATGGAGTGCGTGAGAGCCGATGCGTAGCGAGCGCACTTGGCTCCGCATAAATTCTGATCGGTGATTTACGAGCGTAACACGTGTCCCGGGCCAGGATGCCGAGTATTAATATTTCAACGCGAAACGTTTTTGCATAAAATAGAGCAGGAAAACGAGCGGAGAAATCGCATCGAAGCCGGAAATGGGAATCGTATTGTCGAAAATGGCTCTTATCCCAGAATACAACAGAATATTATCGTTATCGTCGTCGGTGTTGTTGACGTTTGTTGCGTATTAAATGTGCAAAGTGCCGAAAGATGATTGATGTAACGTAAAAAATAACGATACGAAAGAAATACTGTAAATGGAGTAAAATCTGTTGATATATATAGATATAAAAAATAGGAAGAAAAAAAGAAGAAAAAAATTGGGAAACAACCCCTGAAACAAGCGAATTACAACGTTGATGAAATTCGTGAAAAGTTAGTTATTATTTTATACTATACAGGCGAATAACGCGAATTACGATCAACCATATCGCAACTAATTGCGATAAAATAATCCCAGACGTACATTAACGTTTGCGTTCTCTTTATTGTCTTTGACTCGATCCTAATTTTTTCTACCCAACGTGATTTTTCGTCTCGAGTATTTTTTAAAGAACCGCGAAAGATCGATCGATAAAACGAACGCGAGATCGGCAAGAGGAAAGTCGTAGTGTGGCAACGTCAATGTTTCGAAGTACGATGACACTCGTTTCAAGATATCGTTTTAGCAATTGTATCTTATTAATTGCTTTAACCGTACGATTATATCGCTGCTCGTTTCCGTCGTACGTAAACGTCCGTTTGTTCTGTTAATTTTTTAAACAGAAGAAAACGGTAGAATTACATATTTCGAGCAATACATCCGCCCGATACCACCGACGACGACGACTACAAATCACTTAATAATTCTCTCGGGCTACGTAATAACAGCGTACCGCGGTACCTTAACGAACGAGTGTCGAACAATCTGTCCGTAGCGTAATCTCCGGCAAGCATTGTTCGTTCCTCCGACGATTAATCCGTCTCGCGTTAATCGCGCAACGATTTCTCACAGACGCGATTGTCCATCTATACACCCGATGATCGTCCTAGAATTTACGTAGGAAAATGGAAAGTAAAAATTACCTTTGTATAAGAAACTTTTCTATGAAATAAAGGAAAACTAGGTCGTTGTTGTAACGAATCGAAAGAAACGCGATAACGCTTACTTTGATCTCGTTTTCGGTGTGCCACAAATTGGTTGTGAGTCGTCGTAATCCAACTTAGAATAGGCGATATTCCGCGAAATCGGAATAAAATTTGAATCGGCCTTCCATTTTTTAGGAATAGGCAGTGGAACATCGTGATCTACTGAAACGATCTTAACGATCATATCGCGGTATTTGTTATAGAATTGGAAAAAAGAACTACGTATTCGCAAAAAGAAAATTTCGGCTTGAACGAGATTTCACGAGTGGACTATGGAACGGCGATAGTCCAATTCGTACACGTACCGACTGTCATCAAATTTCTACGCGAAGGAAGAAACCAAGTTTTTCGCGAAAAATCCACGGAAAAACGAAATCAACGTTTAGTTTAGATTTGCGTTTCAATTTTCCACAAATTGACAACCATCCTAGGATCGATACGTCAAACTAGAAAATAAGCCGGACAAAGCGTCAAAGCTTTTCCTTAAAATTACCCATTGACACCACCCACCGGTCACAGCGTAAAAACGCTCGGGTTCGCCGCTAATTCGTTCGCAGGTGTCGACAATATCCGCGCGTATTTGGTTGGGTGGCTGCTGTATTATCATTCTCATTAGCACAAAATAATATTCTTATTCAATAAGGAGAAGACGCCGGGATGAGTCACGAGGAGTTCGACGACCGACGCGACGCGGCGTAGCTCGGCACTGACGGTCTTTACGCGAGAAGCCAACCGACGGAGGAAGCAAAGGACAACGGCGGCGGCGGCGGCGGCGGCGGCGACGGCGGTGGCGGCTATAAAAAGAAACGCGGGTAAATGGAAGTATGGAAATGTCGAGGAGGGATGCAACGACACCGCGCTGGACGTACCAATTCTTTTCATTTTATCGTCAGATAGTACCACGGACGAAGGAACCTCTCTTATTTCGTTCGTTTTCATCGGCGATCGAACGGTCACCTGACGATACTGTCGTTTACGACGGAATACGAGGCAAACGGTCGTTTTTATTTCGCGCTTAATCGTCTCGATACGCACGTTTAAGGTACAAAGATGCTCGCTTTTATCCGATTCCTTTTTCGGTTTTATCGCGTTCTTGGATATACAATCGTGCCAATGCTAATTTATTAAGTTGTTGCAATACATAGGAAATACGTTGAGCGTTTGTTGTATCGATTTCCCAAATCTTTCTTTCCTTTCTTGGTGATATTTTTTTAATAATAAAGTTCCTATAACGGCGATTTATCGTAATATGGTAATTTTTGCGATTAATCGCAAATAAGCCTCGCGAATACCACCTTTCTCGCGCTAATCACCGATCGGGCTTAAACGAAAGTAACGTTAGCTTCGAGCGAAACAAAAACGAAAAAGCGACGGGGGCTCGTCTGCCTGCGTTCTCGTGAACAATTAACGAATATTCCGTGAAATTTCGGGCTCGTTCAGGGTCGACACAATTTACAGAAATGCCAAGACGACTAAGAAGCGCGGCAAGAATTCGTAATGAACCGTGTCCACGCGCGAACGAAGATTCTTCGCATAAAGCAGCGTGGAAACAAACTTCGACGTTAACTAGTCGCGCAACGGGAATTAATCGAATGAACCGGACAAAGAAGGAAGAAACGATGGATATTTACGACGGAGCATCGGCGTGAACCATAAAGGGAAGCACTCGGAAGAAGAACGTCTGCCGAAGGGTGCTCGAGATTTACAAGAAAATACAACGTGATTTTGGAACTCTTGCTGGCTGGCTGGATCTTTATGAGACCTATCACGTTACCAAGGAGAAACGTAATCCGCGTGATGAACGCTTCTTACCTTTCTTTCCCCTTTTTTTATCCATTTCTTTCAGCTATTCCTTTTTTCTTTTTCTTTTTCTTTTTTTTTAAGTTATATATACTTATATTCCGCTATATATCGTATTAAAACATATACTCCATCAAAACAATTAGTTTCTCGTTGGTCGTATCGTTTGCCGCCTGCTTTCAATTCTTCTCGATTTAATAACGTTTTTGCCATCGCTGGAAAAAGTTTCGTAAATTTGAAAAAACACGAATAAACGCTAGATCGATATAGATGATCTTTCGATTCGATCTCACTAAATCTATCGTCGTCGATCTATCTATATCTATAATGAAAATATGAAAAATTTGATTATTTCGTTGGAAAAAGAGTGAAATCGAGATATAAAAGTTCGAAACAAGCGTAACCTTCTGTTTCTTCGATACTCGAATAGCCAGTAATAACAAGGTAAAATACGTTTTCTTCTATTAATTTCGTAACCGCGATATTTTTAGTATCTTGCAGACAAGATAATCCTTGTCCTCGATTCGTGAAATAGAGCGAACGATTGTGGTATTGAAGTAAATAAATAACCCTGATATACGTGACTGTTAGAAAACTGCAATGTAATTTTCTAATTACGGTATTTAATCCATCTTCTTAGGCCCACTGATTTTAATTACTAGCACAGCCTGTCAAATTAACGATACCTAAGCAAATAGGTAACCGCCGTATAAACTTTCAGCTTCTTTTAATTTTATTGATTTTCTAATTACAGATTTTCCATTCATTTAAAAAACGATGCTAATCGTAAAAGGACAGTTCTGTAATTCGCTCTTTCATTTTACTAACCTTCTGATTACGCCGTTTAATTTAATTCCCAACCACTTGTACGACCAGAATATACTTTTCGGATAAAATATGGAATTAGAGTAAATAACCGAAGGCCAAGTAACCGATCGTAACTAACACGTTCTCATATACAAACATTACAAGTACTCGTATCGACCAGAGAAAGTAAAATAACCAAGCATGAATTAATAGATTAATTAACTTGGAACAATTGGGGTTATGATTTCAATGTGTTTACATTTCAACGAGACGCAGAGTGTATCTATTATCTACACGGTTCGATGGTCGGATAATTGTCTATTTAAGTAATGATCGATCGAATTCAAAAACGTGCCGAGCTTAATTACCATTCTGTTTTATCGATGCACTCGTTAATAACCGAGCGCCATTTTCTTGGGCCATTGTCGCCATTGTCGCCATTGTATCGGTAGCTGGTTGATTTACCGTCAAATAAATACGTATCCGTTGTTTCTTCGCGTGTACGCGGTATTTCCGATCGATCGATCGTAGAAGCTTCCTTCTGATCCTTACAGCTACGTTATTGCATGTATCATCGAAAGAAAAGTTCATCCGAAAGGACTTGAAAGAAGAAGCGAACCGATCCCGATTCGAATGATCACACCGATCAACTTGAACGAACAATTTCACTGTTTTGTCGAACATTGGCGATGTTTCCTGATTCTCGGTATATCTGTTGTTCCAGCGGGACGAGTATTATATAAAGTTTTAATCGATTCGTAATACAACGATAAGATAGAAGGGACAGGGATAAAAGCATACCGGAGGAAACCGGCACGATTCCATTGATCGCACTGCCGCCATATATCTGGCAAGCTACGTCGACGCGAAAGGAAGACATAGAAATTCGCCAATTTTCGATCACGGGGGCATTGGTAAGTTACTTTCTAGATTTGTGTCGTGCCGCGTCCACGCGAAACACACCGAACGTGATCGAATTCTACCGGTTCCCGAGCCGGTTTTTGTCCACGCGCCGCGTCGTCGCGCCCGGTAGCTTCGTGGCGTTTCAACGACATCGAACGAGCGACCCTGTGGCGAAAGCTGAAATATCACTCGACGGATCGCGATTCCGCGTAAAACGAATGCTCGTTGAAACGTTGAGTCAGGTGTCGCAGGCTGGCTGTTCAAACATCCAGGTAACTTACGAATTTTGGCTATTTTTCACTTGGGTGTTCGAAACGAAGGATATTCGTTAGATAGAACGGTTAGGTTTCACGGTTGTATATTTAAATAAACGCCAATTCGAATAAGCCCCGAATCCCACGTTGAGTTAATATTTCGCTCGATTCTGCGTTGAATCGGTCGTTGATTAAATTTCGAATTGTTGATTAAACTTTGAATTAGAAATTTCCACCGTACGATATAGAGAAATATCGATTTTATACAATGCTCTTTACGATTAAAAATTTTAAACGTTAAAATCTTTGGAATGATTGTCAAATTATCACGAACAAAGATGACTACTGGTTTCGCGTGTGTAATTATTTTTCATTTAGAATATGTATATTAGTACGTGTCGTGCAACGAAGTAAACACGCGATCAAATTGTTGCCTACGTCTATCCGTTTTCATACAAAAACTTTGATTTATATAATGAGAAACGGTGCAGTGAGAGAGAGAGAGAGAGAGAGAGAAAGAGAGAGAGACGTATACGTTCCTTTGTATCACGCAAATACGAAAGTTATTATTTGTACGCATATTAAATGAAACGATACACGTAGACGGCATTGTACTTTTCGAAGGAGACAAATTCCTTAATCAGGAAAATATTTGGAAAACATATATGAGAAATGCATAGAAAGATACCTCGAATATGAAAAGTTTTCTCGCGATTCCAGGATCGTCGTAAATTTCTTCCAATTCGATTCGGAAGAATCCAGCATCGTGTATGTTCACGAAGCTAAGTAGTCTAGGGAAATTGGAAAGCGTTCTAAATGCCACCCAGTCCATAAACTCCTCCCCTTCGTCCTCTAAATACCGCGCCATTTGTGCGTGCATTTAAATCTGGTCGAGAATATACAACGATCGACTCGGTACGAGATTCAGCGTTTGACTCCATGTTCGAATTAATAAAAACTCGTGTTCGGATGGAGAACACGTTTAATCGTCTAACACGACTTTTGTCTCAATAATCTACGATCTGTTACGGAATTTTTCAGACCGCGAGCTTAACTTGATACAGAGCTTAATATTCAAGTCACGTGACTCAGCGTTTATCTCAAAAGTTGCTTCAGTTTCTGATTTAACGTTGAATCGTAGCATCGTTAACATCGATAAGTAAGCTATAAATGTTTATGCAAATTTATATTTCTATAAATATGTACGATCACAGCATGGAACCTAAGCAAAAATTTACCTCGCCCGTTAAATATTATACCGAATACTATACTTTGTACGTCTTACCTATTATGTATATGCGATTTCCGTTATTTTTACTATTTCGACCAAGTCGAAATTTGACTCAACCGCACTTTCTAATATTAATCGCTGCTATCAATTTGATCGTTATTATAAAATAACGGCTTAAATAGTCCGAACAGGTTGCAAAGTAACCGTAAACAAGCAAGTTCGGTTGGTTCTGATCGAGGAACTATCATCTCGCAACATCTAGATAGACGGTGGAACGAAACTGTCGTAGAACGTGGAGCCAGTTCAGGTAGCCGGGAATACACGTGTTACAAGAACGAGAAACAACGCCGGAAGAGCAGGCTGGAAGGGCCGAGGTGAGAACCAAAGTTCCTCGTCGTCTCTCGACAATGGCGAACGTACACGTGTAACCGTAGATAACGCTAGAACACCTACGCGACGATAACGTCTTCTCGAGAAACTTTGTTCGAACAAAATAACGAAATACGAGCAACGAATAAGGAAAACCTCGAATGAGGATAAAACGACCGTTTGTAAACCGTTCTGGGCCCATCTTAATACGACTTGAATAATATTCATCGGAGCCCTACGAATAAGCGTTTCAAAACTTATACCGAATGTTCGTTAATCTGGCATTGGAGAGAGATCGAATTCGCTTCGAACGGCAATTAACGCTTAATGACAATAATTGATCGCGCGATAAGGTATGCGACAGAGAGTAGTACGGTCTTGTGCGTTCATCGATTATCGATTCGCTTGGTCGAATAAATGATATCAAATTACAGAGAGACAGGGAGACGGTATAAACGAAACCTTGTCATAAGGTAATTCGCTGATAAATACCATCGATGGTAATTAATAAACGGAGTACAGTTTCCTAGCTACGATTCTCCTAGATCACGATAAAAACAACGTTACGCTTGATAATCGTCGGCCATGATGGTCGAATGCGCTCATCTAGAAAGCATAAAGCCTTTGACTAACCGGTACGTCGTAAGCTACGAGCGTATCTCATAGAGTTAGCCAACTGATATTACGATTATGTTAAAATTTGCAACTATAATAGCGATACCCTTGTAACAAATAAATTTTGAAAATTGTATAACATAGTGAAATACCGTTCGTATATTTCACGCTAATATGACACGAACTAGTAGTATTATTAATAATACGTATTAACATACGAGAATATAGTATGAATCGCCAGTACTTCAAGTTTCCACTTACCGTGACTCGAGACAGTTAACAAAGCTAGCGTAAACCACGAGCAGCAGTTTGATCGCCTAACATTGACAGACTGTTTAAATAATGCGGTCGACCGGTTGCATAGGTGCGAAACGCGGCCAAACGGAAACACGCATGTCCCCGACAATTAACGCGCGCGCACTTCGAATTAGAACGAGTCGCAGCGAAGACGCGAGCAGAGGTAGAGAACCGACTAACGAACTAACGTGGTCGCGTCACCGCTCATTCACCATCGCACTGGCAACTGGATTCTGTTTACATTTCAAATGAGCAACATTATACGAAGCGCGTTTAAACAACATCGATTTTTTTCCACACAGCGCGTATGTACTTTGTCACACGCGCGCATAAACGTTCGACGATTCGATAGATTCTTCGTTCGATGAATTCCTCGAGGCACGTGTCGCGATCACGTACACGAAAAAATAAAAACGATAAATAAGCCGCTCTGCACTCAGCGCCATGTGGTATATCGCGAAGCATTTTCCTCTCGTTAGTCCGTGACAAGCATAGAATAATAGGTGCACACGATGCGTCAAGCGCGTGTACAGTTGTTTTCCTGGTTAAGAAACGCCCTCTTTTCTTTCTCACCGTTTTCATTCCTTTTGCCTTCTAATTGAACGTAGGTTTGTGCCAATTTTTATGCCAATAGCGTTTTACCGAAACTTTCGTTTCATTTCTATTACGTATCAAATAAAGAAGTATTAAACTATGTCTCTTTGTATGAACTTTAATCGTTTAAATGGATTTTCAGATAATATCGCTATTTAAATTGTTAGATGTACGATTTTAAGTAACAATTACTGCATATAAAATTTCATTTTACAACGCTTTTATAAACGGTAGGAGTTACACTGACTAATAAAAATCGTGCATAATGCCAGTGCGAAAATAAATTCTTAGTTATACGTATTATACGTACGTGTATTTGACATGTATAAATCGCACAACGGGCACACATACATACATACATACGCGTACGTAGAAAACAGTATTAAAAATGTATTCCTCGGTTTTGTTCAAAGCGAAAATTCAAATTTCAAATAACCCAATTACAGTCAGCCAATTGTCAAAACTTCGTTCACGAGCCGGATATATGATTTCGAACTTTTCACGAGTATACTACTTTTATATATATAGCACGTATTATCTCGAAGCACGCGAGTGTAACGTACAATGTATAATGTATAGCGTTCATTGGTGAAATACGATCGGGCACGCGTAGGCGAATCTTTAGGAATTCTTTGCCGAAACTGTTGCTTCGTCGAGTCCGGACAATATTTATAGAATTTAGAGAAAACGGTATGCACGTATTCGCGATACGTTTCGTAAAAACGTAACCTGCCGACAATGGGCTGTTTACGTTGAAAACTAGATCGAAAGTCAATTTTTTAAATTTTATTTTTACATAAAAAAAGTTGCACCATCTGCTTACTGTGCGTCTAAACGATATAGATAACGGATTATCTCGATGATCGCTAAGATTATCAGCGACTAAAGTAGAAAACGTGTGGAATTCATACGAAAGGTACACGGATAATTATATAACGTAAAGAGAAAAACAAACGTTCGTTCGCATATTATACAACGATTCGTGAAACCGCTTGGTCGTGAATGTATAAAAATTACGAATTGGTCACATTGAAAATTCTGATGAGATGACCGAGATATAAAAACAATATCGTCTAGTAGCTTTTATACCCCAACGTGTTCGGACTCGAGCGACCGTTATCAGCTTCTCTGTATCTCGATACAACGAAGCAAAGTACAAAATGCGACAAAGAGAGAGTAGTTCCCAAGCGACGTTCGCATCGGATTTCACCGCAATTGCTCAACGCACGACAGAGACGTCGACTGTTCTCGAGTGCCTACGTACGATTCTACGATTCTACGATAAACATTGCACAAGCACGCTGAAGCGCAGGACTCGATCCTGTCCAATATGATCGTCGTCGATGTTCGTTTACGATGGGATTATTACGTTGAGCGCGCGTAAAAAGCAAACCAGCCTTGACAGTGGCGGAAACCGTAGTTTCCCTGTCAAGTTTAAACCCGTCGCGATCGATCCACGCAAAATCTAATCCCCCGACTCGAGTTAAATCTTAAAATACGACGGGTCGTGCATTTCCGCGGTCACTGTCACCGTCACCGTCACCGTCACCGTTACCGTTAGATTCGCCGATGTCCCGATTACTCCCTAACTCCTCATTGTCAACCACGGCCGCAGACAATGACCGAACACCCCCTCTTCTATCGCCCTTCTGAACGAAGGATCATGAGACGCGCACACACGGCACAGCAATTAAATCCGGGGAAGTCGCGAGTACGCACGTACCGCGCTCTCCTGCACTATTTATTTACGTATCTCCTTGGTGTAAAAGGGTTTATAGGAAGACGATCAAAGCCTCTGAAGAGACCGAGTCGACCTAAAAACCCGTCGATACCGTTGCACAGGCACCACGGAATGTACAGTTAGCCTGTTTGTTTCTCCAGTCGTATCTTGGCATGTATAATTTCCTATAAACTTCTTCTATCGATGTATTTGTCAGAAATACCTATGTATAATATTTCACATAATAACGAGATCGGTAACGAGATTAGTAAAGAGATTAGTAAAGAGATTAGTAACGAGATTAGTAATGAGACGGGCCTGAAATGAGAGAAGCGAGAGGGACATGCTCGCGCATTCGATCTTACCTTCCTGTTTGTTTCTCCGGTCGTATCTCCAGATATACGTATAATTTCACAGTCTTTCCCTACGAGTTCCTTCGTAGAAAATCAAACGTACGATAGTCTGTCTATAGGATAATCGTATTCGTGTTGGAAAGCTGGCGTACTACGGGGTACGAGACGTGTAATCTATGCTCGCACGTTCTTTCGTCACTCACCTGACTTTTCCGCCGCAGAATTGGCACGCCAAGCCCTGCCAACCCTCGTGGCACACGCAGGTGCCATTGACACAGTCCCCGTTGACGCAACTGTCCGTGTCGCAGGTCGTTTCCGTCGTCAGCGACGACGAGGAGGAGGAGGCGGCCGCAGTTACGTGCACCACCCAACAGATCAGCGCCGCCCACAGTATCGGCCACGGCACTGCAATTACACCGCACTGATCCCGTACCACCTCACGGCACTGCCCTTTCCGACGGTATTTCGATTTATATAGGAACAAAAACATCTGCACGACCTCTGCCATTTTGATAGGCTTCCATGTCAGAGACAATGGCCGACGGCGACGCACCGGACGAGATACATATGGGGCACCTTTCTCGCTCGCGTTTTCGATGCAACTCGCTTTATTCGCTGCGCGACTGCCGAAGTCGAGAGTCGAGAGTGTGCGGTCTCCACCGCGCGGCTCTCACGGTGTCGCGACCACGGAATACGACACTTGCCGGACTTTTCACGTAGATGGTATAGTCTAGTGACTTTTCTGAAAGTGATCATTTCGACGGCTGCCGTCAGATGGCGCCCGTGATATACGCGCTGTAGCGACACCTGTATATAGTACCTAAGACCCCTCGCCCGATGTCCGGGGTCGGGAGAGCGTTGGGAACGCGTTGTCGACGAACTATCAGCTTTTCAGGTTGATATTAAGTCGAAAATCCCCTCCCACTCCCAGATATTTCACGGAACAGAGAACTTACGATTAGTTGAAGCGAATGCAACATTTAAATGCCATGTAACGTGAAAAACGCAACGGCAGCGAACGAAAGCAAACTTCACTTGGTAAAGCGATTCTCTAGTGATTCACGTACTGATCCAGCGAACACCAGTCATCGCTGCAGTCACGGAACACGCCGTACCTCTTCCGCCTCTGTCGCTACTCGATACAACTACTGTTACCGCTCCACAAATCTAATATTTGCCCGACATACGCTCGTTTAATCGTACCTCAAGAGTCGTTGAATCTTTATACCTAGTAAGTGGACGCAGCACGAAAATGCTAAACGTATACGTGTATACATGTCGATATCGTTGGTCGATTAATTTACGTCTCATTTTATAATTGAAATTGAAATATTTAAAATTTGTGTGACAAGACAAGAAATATGTATTTCAATATTATGTTAGATTATATAGAGTCGTTGTTATATTTCCATATGTTTTCCGTTCATCTATTTTATTCGTAATTCGTAGAATAATTGACAATGTTCGAATTATTTTTCACAACTCGTGCGTTATCAGATAAGCATGTTCGTTTAAATCCCGCCCTCGAATTGCTGGATCCCTTTGTCAACGAAAGAAATCACGAGCGAAAGAAATTCTAAATTGTCTGATTAAAAAAATGGCAGGAAAGAGAGGGGGACGAAAGAAAGAGAAACAGAAACGTATCGATGAGTTTGAGCTTCGTAGGGAGTTGAGAAGACAAAGACGACCGACAGAATTATCCGACAAAGGTAATATGTCTAAGATAGAGCTACCAGAACATCCGGAAGAAATTAGAATTGGCGGCATCGACGGGTGAGTAATCTCTTTTCGTCCTTTCCTATTTTTCTTCTATTCTCGAAATGTTTATTACATACTGAAAATACTAAGAAATTTTTAGCGCCACTTATCCAAAATTAGATAACGTTATCGTGGAATAGCAGTTGCCGTTAATAAATGTATTTCTCATTAATGTGCACCGATAAGATCCAATTAGAATTCATCCATCATCCTTGTTTACGAAAATATATTATCATATCGTGTTCTGTGCTTACGTACACAAATGTACCGCATTATTTTAATTCTGGAGCATTCAGATAAAATCGTCGTTTTATAATATTGTAGGAAATACGTTTAATTGTCTCGTATTTGCGATCATGTTGAGAATTAATTTCCACAAGAAAAGGTTTGTTAATAGTATAACGATGGTAAAAGAGAAATGATGTTAAACACGAGAACAAAGTATTTCGAAGTAGGTTTTTTCAATTTTTCTGTATGATTATCGACAAATGTATATTTGCCAGTAAATCTTTATACCGTAATCGCAAACTCGTTTTATTCAAAATATAAAATCAAATCAATTCAAAGAACTATACAAATTGCGCGTTATTTTAGAATTCGTTAAAATTAACGTAAACACACGAAGAGATTTTCTTGTGCAAACTTAAGAAACTCGATATTACGACGACGTATGTAATTTTATTCTACAAATTTCTCGCTATAATTGAAACGTAGATGAAATGAAAGCAAGTCACCTACTATTTCGATCATGATTACGTTAAGCGATTCTAACAGCACGTACATGCTTTCTGCTTTTAACTTTTATCTAGCTTCTCATGCACGATCCTATTGTCGCTATAAATAACCATACGATCGAAAACGGTTCAGAGACTTCACCAACCGTAACACCAAAAAATAACGGATTAACGAATTGACGTGAATTTAATGATCCTCAGCGGCGGGACGCAGTCGACGCTGGTCATCGTCGATGGCAAAGGGACACCGTTGACGGAAGTCAAGGGGCCGAGCACCAATCATTGGGTAATTGATCGACCCAACTTTTTAACAATTATTATTCATCCCGTTTCTACTAATTTCTCATTTTTATTGTTATTAAATTATTTTATTTGTTCATTTTTTGATTATGATCATATATGGTAGGCTGAAAATCGTTGTAGCGAGTAAGTCAAGCGTATTTCAATTTTTATTAGTACAGTAAAAAAACAGATAACGACGAATTAACTTACGCCGCTATGACTCTCAACCAGCCATATATAAAATATAAAATTTATGTATAATTATAAAATACTATTATTCTTATGTTAGGCCCTCCCCCATCACAAGCTTACGTAATAAGCAAATTACATATATAAGTAAGAGAGTAATTAGTTGCAGAAGTTTTATAGTTAGTTTAAAAATTCTTTTACATTATCATTTTATTTCGTTTCTTACTATTTGACTTATTTCTCTACTCAGCTACTCGGAATGGCGGAAGCAACTGCAAGAATCAACGCCATGGTCGAGAGAGGGAAACAGAGTATAGGAATGTCCGAATTGATTCCTTTAGATTGCTTGGTAAATATAAAATAATTATCGCGATTCCTGAGAACTATACATACCGATGACTAATTCGTAGATAGGTCTCTAGAGGATCGTATGATAAGCGATCGTTCTTATCGTTCGATGGATTAAATGAATCGTTTAATTAAAAAAAATTCTAATCGATTAAACAATCAGGGTCTTACCCTAAGCGGATGTGGAGAGGAAAACACCGATCGTCAACTTACGGCAATGATGAAAGAGAAGTATCCAAATGTCGCTAAAGCTTATTATGTCAATTCAGATGCCATCGGTAGTCTCAGGACTGGTTTGCCAAACGGTGGGATAGTTGTAATCGCTGGCACCGGTAGTAACGCGTTGCTGATGAATTTAGATGGAACAATCGTAAGATGCGGCGGATGGGGACATTTCATGGGGGACGAAGGCAGTGGTACGTGATGGGAATTGTTTATGTATAACTCATGAAGATGGAGAGATACGACCTTGAATAGTTTACGTATTTCATCGAGGCTCTGACATAGAAGAATTCTTTATTTTTGGTCATCCATTTATTTTCTTGCATAATTATTACTAGATCCATGTGTTTATATATTTATGAGAAGTTTAATGATAAGCGAAAGTGCACAAGATGCGTATAACGTGCAAAGGTATATAAATTATCCAAAGTATAGTATTCGTTGTGATATTTCAAGAACGTATAAGAAAAACACGTAATGTAGAATTGACTAGTGATTCTTAAAATTGTTTATCGTGTTCTCTTTCTATGGTCATTTACTGGATGAAACAAACCTACGCTTAAATACTACTTTTTATATTATATCCACAAAAATATGAATTTGCATAATAAACATCAGCGGTGTAATTACGAAAAAGATGGATTTTCAGCTTTCTGGATCGCCCATAAGGCTTGTAAATACGTGTTCGACGATATCGATGGCTTAGCTCCGGCTCCTAAACCCATAAGCTACGTATGGCCAGCTATGAGGCATTATTTCAACGTAACTGATAGGAAGGAGATATTGCCGTATTTTTATAAAGATTTCGATAAAAGCGTTTTTGCTATGTTTGCCAAGGAGATTGTGACGGGTTGCGAGAAAAAAGATCCACTCTGTTTATATATTATTTCGGAAAATGGCAGATACCTCGCGAAGCATATTGTAGCTCTTTCGAAAAAGGCCCACAATGTGAGTCGCTTATTCTGGTTTGCAAATTAATATAAAAATTTGAAGAATTTGGAGAATTTTAAGAAGCATCCTGTTTGATCGCGTTATGTACGAGAAATATGGTTCTTTAGGATCTCAAGTTAGCCAAGGATGGATTAAAGGTTGTCTGCGTGGGATCGGTTTGGAAATCATGGGATGTTATGAAGGACGGTTTCATCGATGAAATCCATGAATCTCACGCACTGGACGAATTAACTATGATCCGCTTAACAGCGACAGCTGCATTGGGTGCGTGTTACCTTGCTACGGAGGAAATCGATTGGTTCTTTACGAAACCCTACGAAGATAACATCGAAGTATTTCATCGATATAAGCGAAAGAATTATGTAAAACCGAGAGCAACGAATGATTCGAGTGAGTCAAAAGGAGACTGAGTTGGGGGATTTGGCCCAGTGTAACCAGGAATCACAGATAGAAACACAAATAGAAACAAAAGATTATATTTTATACGCGGACTTTGTATTTACACATCTTTAAAATATATAAAATATTTTCAACAGCAACAAATACATAGAGATGGGAAAGAATAAACCTATTGTTAATTATATAACAATTGACATTTTCATTTGTTAAATTTGCCGATAAAGATTTCGTCGCCCGTATGGCACATCGTATGTAATATATCGATCGCGTCCAGTCTTCCATTTTTATTTTTTTTTTATTTTTTGTTTTTGATAAATTTTTAAGTATTACAAACAATGATACTGAAAACAATTTGGGATTGGTTATTCCGCACCTTTCTGTTCATTCTTAAGACAATAGGATACATGTTTCTTTTCCTCGTCAGCTTGACTTTTTTCGTTACCTCTTCCTGCCTATTGATAATCATAATCCTGCAAATGCTTGGTTATAGATTTCCATCTGAGTATGACGACTGAGATAAAAAGAAAAGGTATTTATTTTTCAATTGTTTATAATTTATAAAATAAAAAGCTAATTAACGATATAATAGTAAAAGGAATGAAATGATATCTTTAAAGTCAAATGTAACAAGTATCTGAAAAATATATTTTGACTCGATATCACAATTTAATATGTACACACTAGCATTCGTAATGCGAATGAACATTATGCAGATCGTATCCTGCGTTCATTTGCTTGGATCGACTTTTTCATATCTTTTCACCAAGCACTGAATTCATGTTTATCATTATGTGATTTTTAATTGATCTCCGCATAGAGAAATATTTTTCTGTTTATACATTTCAATCCGTTAAACATGAACGTATAGAACTTGGCTTTAGTATAACAAATATCTTCGCTAAATTTAACAATTTAAGGTACGTTCGTCGAAATATACATAACGTTTTTAACAATTATTATTATGCTAACGCGTTACCTGTACATATTTGTCCCCGACAAAATGACGCGATACGACGAGATACTTTCACAATTTTTCGAACTGTGATCTCTGCTGTAATCACAAAATTCAGTGTATCAACGGTTAGTAGTGGTATTAATATTTTACAAGCAAAATGCTTCTTTATATAATTACAATAATCCATTTACATTCCAACAGGAATTAATTAAAATAATGTCCCGTTAATACCGATACCCTGATTTTTATTTAGTTCAAACTAGTTCGATTAAATTCTTTTCATCGTAACAAGGTAAACAATTTTTTAAATTTCACTTTTCGTCGACCGAACTAATGACATATATAGTTCATCAGATTTAAGCATCTTGTTCTCCTGACATTTGGTTTTGTTGAGCTGAACGCAAGAAATCAAAAGGAATCAAAACCTATTTTAATTTGTTAATATCAATTTTGCGAATCCAACATTTTAACGGGGCATTGTTGTATACCGGTATACATACATGGATATCTTAATATACTCTATGATATAATATGGATAAAAATTCTCATACGATTAAACTTTTGGCGACAGTATCATTCATATAATATTACAGTTTATGTACATTAACGTGTGTGTGTGTGTGTACACACACATATCTATATATCGATTCAAATTCTGATAATTCATAACGTTCCTTTCTTCAATATTATTGCTATATATTATTTATATGAACATGCGACTATTAATGCAAACCCATAACGATTTTACGTTACTCCTACTATTTGAAGGAATAGCAATCGAAAATATTACACAATTGATCTCTATTCGTTATGTTGAACACGTTCGATCAATGTTTCAGGTCGAATATCTCTATAAGAAGTGGTTCTACACTCGACGGATTTAAATTAAGATATACTCCAACAACTTCGTTGTTTAATCTATGAAGATCCGAAATTTTCTGAATTAATTTTAGAAACATAGATTTGGCTTCGCATCCGGGATATACACTTTCCAGATAACGTCTCAGCAAATAGTAATACGAATTCTATAAACAAAATTATATTATTAATATTTATTTAACGTGTTGTAACCACATACAGAGAATTATGTTAGACTTACTTGTTCCAATTTAATTACATCGTTATGCACTACCTTCGGCCTGTCTGGTGTAAATAAAGCAATTGCGCTTAAAATTAAAATAATATTCTCATCTCTCCACCTAGGATCGAAACTTCTAATAAATCTCGAATGTTCCGTATAGAGATTCCCTTTTGCTTCTTTTAACACGTCCACCTTTATATTGGACATACTTTCTTGACTATGCGGTATCCACCACATATCTTTCTCAACATCGTAATTGAGTGCTGATCTTAAAATCATCATTTCCGTGGAACCACCCTTCAAAAGAGCTATTTGGTCCTCTTGACACATATTTTTGAAGGCGTTTATCTTTTTCGCCATCTTTATCAAGCGTCTAATAGCAATGGCAGTAAGATTTATAACGTCTAACAGTGCTGGGTCAGATCGGCCGAAATTGTTCTGAAACCGAATACGCATTTTAATAAATGTCAACGTGTAAGTCTGTTTAATTGATATAAGCTATAGCAACTTTTACCTTAAATTTACAGTCTTCTCCGATTAAATTCGTTATATCCTCGTCCAAAGGAGCTAATAACGCCTTGTTGGCTACTATTAATTCATTTAACTTTGCTCTTTCAGCATCGTTCAATACCCTTCTGGTCTCCATACCGCCGAGGGCAGAATATGTTGAAAACTCTAATTTAATCGCTTCACAAAGTATAGATTCGATGGAATTCACAGCAATCGGTACTCTGAAATATAATTCATACATAGTACAACGTATAATTATTTTTCAGACATTAAGCAAACGTGAATCTCGATTATACCTTTGCACATCTTGAAGTACGTCTCTTGTGACGTCCGATACATTTCTGTTCCAATCGCTACTATTATCCCGTTGCTTTATACATTCCTCTTGACTCGAATTCGTAATTAAATCGGTCAAAATTGGATTTTCTACTTGTTTCTGTTTATCCTTTGTAATCGGTTTAAACGTGTGACTGGAATTATTGTTATTTGGTTTTACATCATCTTTATACCGAGTACTTGTTTCTTTCTCAGACGGTGCTTCTTTATCTGTGATGACACCAGTTTTTTTGAAAAAGTGCGAGATCTGGGGATCTGCTTCCAATTTGCTAATAACAACGGGGTCTGACATAATCTTTATAAGTAGTTCTTCGTTTTGAAATATTTTCGTGATAAAATTTGAATTATTAACAAGTTTTGTGATCAGAGTGGAGTCTTGCGAGAATTTATTCCTAATAAAATTGTCTTCTTCTTCCGAACACCTTTCCTTACTCTGTTTTTCACTAACCGCCGCCTCTTCTGAATTTTGCACGCTTGTGTGCATTCCTGAATTCATATCTATGCTCATTTTCCTATAATGCGATGTGTGCTCGATATATTGGGAACTCTGTACAAGGCTACAATCAAACTTGTTGTAGCAAGATGCATTTTCAAATTCAGGAGAATATTTCATAGATTCATTATTAGTAGAAGCAAACTCGGAATTCAGATCTGATATATTTTGGTCAGATTTTCTTGAACCTATTACTGGCTTCTTACTCTTTTCTAAATTATGAGTCGGAGATTTAACTTTGTCTAACCTCTGTTGATTTTGAGAAGGGGAATTGAAATCCATTCTCAACCTTTCAGCATCGACGTCATTCTCTTCACCACGAGGCGAAGAAGAATGGTCATAATTTTCAAAGTTTGAGTTTGAGTTATGGGAAGAGTCTTTCATCATATCTAGCGTCTTTGAACCGCTTATGGCTCCATTTTCCGGTGGACTAGAAGGACTTGGTACGCTTGCAGCTGTTACAGGACTCAAGCTTTCGGTTACATTTTGTCTATTTGCATCTAAATCTGTATATTTTCTATCAGACTCCCAAAAGTATGTATCTGATGCAGTTGACGCAACTGAATTAACCGACATAGAGGTGTCATCAAAGTTACATTCGTCCAAGTAACCTTTCTTTATTTTTGATGGTTTTGCATTCTCCAAGGTTGGTCTTTTCTTTGCACGATTCTGTTCTATTTTTTGTCTCTTCAGTACTTTGTCCTCCTCAGACATAATATATTCCTTCCTCATACCTATGCTGAAGCACTTGTCTAGGCGACATTTTTGACAGAAGCGTCTAGTGACTGGTGTTATATTACAATTTTCAGTAAATGGACACCTGAAATCCTGCAAAAATACAACAATAATTCTAAATGAATAAATTAAGCAAACGCATCTTTCATTATCTATCGAATAGTTCAAGAGCATTATAATATAAATATTGATTACACTTTTATTTTCTAATCACTGTATTACAATTGCTTTACTTATGCTACATTTAATAATATGCAATTATGTCATCTCCTTTATGAAATATCTAATATGAAAATCATTTGTCAAAGTAGAAATTTTGAATTAGATCAATGACCGTGAAAGATGAAATATCAGATTAGTTGATATGGTATGTAATCTTCCCAAAGTTTGAACTTGATGGAGCAATACTAACCAAGAAGAAAATTCATAACAAAGATATCGCTCGTTTAACCGAACAACAAGGATATTCGTGTAATTTTATTTTATGACTTTACATTTGGCAAATATGCCATGAAACAAAACACGAGGACATGAATGTAGCATTTGTGAAAGGTTAACGATATCGTCTACTCTAGCTGAACAATATTTCTGATAGATTTTGAACTCTAGAACTGGTCATTCAGAAAAATCTAAAATAACAAAAGTCATTGGAAAAGTGTATCGAATCGTATGGAAATTGTTTTGATGAAATATTTATACCATATTTTGAAGGGACTACGTGCGGCTCAAATTCTATTTGAAGAAATATTTTCTATATCTCAAGTTAGAAATACATGAGAATCTTCCAAATTAGTCACCTTATTTTTCAAAGCATTTCGTCGGAAGAAAGCTTTGCAACTTTCGCACGAAACCGCGTTGAAATTGTAACCGAGCGCACGATCGCCACACACACCGCAAATCTTATTCGTCTCTCTCGCTGGTTGTTCATCTTCCATTGCTCCCCAGACCGATTTCTCCAGCGATTGACACTCTTATCTTTAACGCACCATTCGGTATTCCCGCTCGGAATTACGCTTCTTCGATGACTGACTCATGTCAGTGTTGTTTTTATCGCATCGTCCGCGAAAATTGACGGAACGAAATCAAACGATCTCGAGCCGTGATTTTTCACGATTTCGAAACGATCAGCATTTTTTATACAACGTCCCGGATCCGTGAGAGATATCGCTTGAAAAGGTTTAAGTGACAAGCTAAATGGACCGCTCAATTGACATTCAGTTACAAGTAGTTAACCGAGTGGTGCGCACAAACCTGTCGTATATGTTTCACTACTCACTACTATATAAATATAACTATATTATGCACCCTCCCACTACGTCATTGTCAGCAAGCGACGTGACGTCGCAAAAGTAACCAGACCTGCAGCGGTTAGGGAATTTTTCAAATACACCGTTCTTTGCCTATGAAAAGAGAATTCTGACCACAGATTCCCGCGCAAAATGCGTTCAAATTGACCTTTAGCGATTCAGCCCAGTCTGTCGCTGTTTCAGCAATACATGGTAAAAATATTACGAAGCGTACCGTATCGTTGCTTAAGTGAATCGTAATTTATTTTTCGTTAGAAAATTATTATCATCGTAGTATATAGAGATAACGCATCAAACGTTTTATGATACACAATTTGCTTCTCACGCGTGTTATCAAATTATATAATTACAGGATATTGAACGAGCAACCTGTATGTATGAATCCGAGGTTCGTGTCTTGCGCCGAGCGCATGTCTTATCAAGGAATATCAGATACACGAGTTGTCTAGCATTGTGCTCTTCTTAATTGTGTTGCAGTTGTTAAGTAACTGGTTCAAAGTTCACGCGCACACGTCTACTGCATGGAACCACCGTCCACCCAAGGTTGATTTCAGAATGTAACTTCGAATTACGTTATGTACATATGTATAACGCATCGATTCGTTTTCTCCACGATTGAGAGCCAATTCACGCAATAAGAGATCTCGTGTAATCGTCTAAAACTCAATTAGAAAGCTGGAAACCTGATTACACGAGTGTTTACTTAATCGATGTTATCGTTATCAATCGTCGAACATAGTTTCGAGATAAACACGACTGAGTAATAAATCGTCGATTGATCAATTCGAATTTAACTTTTGATTAATTTCAATCGTGTTAGCATCGATAAACAAAGAACATAGGTATCCGTAAAAGGCATTCGCATATCATTCTACTTCATTATAACACTTACATGATAATTAATTAGGCCCCAGTATATTAAATTTCGTTTCGTTTAATAATACTTTCAAAAATTTAATACCATCAACATGAAATGTAGAATTTAATAGAAAAACGCTTCATTGAAGAAGTATATAATAATAATAATACATTTTATGAGTACCGTAGATAGCATAGAAACAGCTAATTGAAACGTCTACAGAATAGAAGATTTTATTAAACATTTATAATAAATCAGGAAAAGAATTCCAATAGAAAACTTTTTCGTCTCTTTTGAAAAATTATCTTTTATTCTCACAATGACATGGCAAAATATAAATGCATAGATTACAATCTGTTGGTTGATTCGTTAATCTGTATACCGATATATATATAATATCGAAAAGTATGTACGTCGGGTTCAAAAAATTTAGATATAAAAAGAAGAAAGGTTCCAAGGTCGTTTTTCGTGTTCATTTAAATATGGCACTTAACAGTAACTAGTAAGTAATTGGTATCAATTAAGTCTAATTAAGTTTCGTTATCATAATAAAACTGAATACTGTAAAATACTGAATTTGTCTTTAACCCTTTATTATTAAGCTTTTGATCTTTGTCCGTGATATTTTTAGACCTCCACATATGGCAATTAAAGATAAAAGTAGCCTTGAAACGACCTTGATGTTCCTTTCTATTAACCTTTCTTGATTACGATATTTTTTCTTTCATCGTTTATAAATTTAACGCACCTCTTGAAATATATCTACAATTGTTTAATTTATCTCGAGTTACCTTCTGAATTGTGGTACAGATCACATTATTCTTAAAGTAATTCTTATGTACATAATCGGTTTTTATAATCAAACATTTTTTTTTTTTTTACGCAACCAATAACAATAAAGAGCAGTTACTTCTTGTTCGATCTAGATTTATTTCCTTAAGTTAAAATTATAATAAACCAAACAAAACAAGATACGAAACTTTCTCGGCAGTATCTCGAAATACTACTGTTTAAAGAAAAATCTTATTTACAAATCTGTAGCATATATATGTATGTATATATATATGTGCTTAACTTCCGAAATTTCTTTTTTCTCGAATTATCTGATAAAAACAAACCTACAGCAGCAAGTATACAAAAATTATAACATCGATATGTGTACAAAGTTATTGTTCTTTCTGTTACAAAAATACCAACTACCATACATCGATGCTCCACAAATCTCATTGCCAATTTGCAAATTCAACGTTAAAGTACTGTTTGTAAATGTTCGTATTAAAAATATATGCAATTCATATCGTCGAGAGATCTATTCCTTTTCTTTCATTCTTGTAAATATCAAACGTTTCTCCATACGCGTGTCGCAATTCATATAAATGCATTCGAAGCTTATCAAAAATATACAAAGTTGATTTTCGACGGGTGACGAGTACAAAAGGCACTTGTTGAATAAATATTATACACGCAAAACCATCGTGTCTGATCTTTAATTCCTTTTGAAATTCTTATTTGGGCAGTGTTTGTATCGCACAAGCTGGTATATGAGAGCATTCAAAGGCTTATTTAGGCGGAGTATCTGTTAATTTCGTGCTCCCCATTTCCACGCCACCGCTATGAAGCACTAGTTCCTCTCGCGTGTAAAACATTACGATCTCCTCGACATTCGAAAACGATTTCTCATTTACTTTCGCTGATCCTAATGCGTACCTATTCGACAGATATATGATATTCAGTTTTATTCAATTGCTTATCAACATTTCCTTATTTTTCTATTAAAACAGATATTATAAGAATTCTTTTAATCCTTAGAGACACTGTCATGTGTGAAGTTTCACCCTGTACGAGCTTTATTTTAATATCATCGTTATATTATCAATATCAATGGTATCATTTAATATTATCGATATTATCATCGCAATGTTATAGAAGTAATTATCGAAAACAATATCATTTCTATTCTTCATTTAATATTGAATAACGACAAATTCTCTCGTTTAATTGCTCAACTTTTAAAACTTTTTCAAAATACTACTAGAGTGAACTTTCACCCAAGGTAGCCTTTAAGTTAATAATATTTTATCATTTTTGGAGAGATTTTCTTATTGAATTACTTGCTTATTTATTATTATTAGAACAAGTCCGGTACTCAGCAGAGATATCTATACGGACAAGGAATGTTAGCGCGCAAAGCTTCCTTCTTACCTATTGTCAGGTCTCTTCCTGACTGGAACGTTATACACCCTATCCTTGTACCAGAGCACCAAAGCCAAAGGATTATTCACTTTTGTCGTAGACGGTCTCAGAAGAAAGTATCCGTCTTGAGGATTACTGTAAGTACTCTCTAAACATAGCAAATTTATTCATAATTAGTGTATAATCTAATGAAAAAGCGCAAACTAAGCAAAGTCGAAGCACTTGATTATTTTTATAAAATGTTAACGACAGTTATTATTCTCGCTTTGAGTTTACTTGACTTACGACAAGGACTTACGTTCTTTGATAAGACCTGTTGCTTGTTCTCTGGTAACATTGTGGAACCAAGGCTTATCAACGTACGATTGTCTCTCGGGCGGCGGAGGCAATGGTCTCGTAGCCCTTTCCGACGACAAAGAAGTATTGCTATGAGAATGAGGCAACGTGGCCGATTTCTTCTCAGGAGATCTCTCTGAAAGCAACACAGAACGCGTTAGGTACACTAAAGAGTCGCGCAACGTAATCATTTTTTGGATCTATTAAATATTCAATGGGAGATTCGTAGAATCGATTAATGGAATATATTTCGAAGATACAGTAAAATTTACTATAGTTTGAGGCCAATGTTTCACTAACTTGATAGATTCAGGCGGGCTTGAGTGAGGGCTGCCTGAGTTAAACATTCCGAGAGACTCGCCTGACGACGAATCGCGGTGTTTAAGGACACGTTTCGTTTTGGGTCTCCGATTAAAGCTGCCATTTTCGTAAAACCTTCGCGTTCACTCAGGGATTTGCAATTTTACCGGAAAAATGTCAATCTCGTTTATCAGAAGAATGTGCACCGATATATCATCGTCGATTCTCATTCTATTCGTTACCTGGCGATATAACTATACACAAATTTTGCCGTCCAATCTTGAATTCGAAGAAAGAACCGAAGGAAAACAGTGTTCTCTTAAACGGTTTCGCTTATAAATTATCCTAAACACCGTAAGCAGAATCAAGCGGAACTAGAATATTTTTGTACGCAATGTATCTAAATTGTAATATCGAATTTATAACGAACGCTGTTAGTCGATAGATTTGAAATTTTAGTCCATCCGTAGAAAATTGAAATCTTCTACTACAAACCAATAAATAATCAATCGCTGGGAGAAAGCTATCGAAGAAATCTCTCGCGATACTTAAAAGTTGCTACAGAGAAAAGTTACGCGACAGAAGAACTCCAAACGACCCGAACTCTTCGAAATTAATAGACGGACTAACGTTCGATCCAAGGCTCGGCCGAATAAACAACGAAGCACGGCCGTCCGTTGGTCTCTCGGTATGGGGCACCCCGTCACCTCAAAGTTTAAAAATATGTCGCTTACTTCGTACTTATTTTCAGATTGCTCTAGGTCTTGAGGTATCTCCAATTTTGGAAGAAAAAGTCGAGCGTTTCTACCGAGAAATTTGATGATTCTGTCATTCAAGTATGTATAGTCAGTGTGTATACAAGCGTGCGAAAGAATGCGCAAACAACGTAGCACGCGAGGAATTTGCTTCGCAAGAGGTTGTTGTACCTGGTGGATCAGGTGGTTGGGAGTAACAACACCGTGAAAGCCCCCGTTTGATCCTCACTATCATATCGGAAACCTCATCCGCCAGACGAGCGCCCAAACCTCCCAAAAGTTGTTTGCTCAATCTCAGATAAAAACAGGAACACATTCCATCCCACTGTTTCCTCTTCCGTTTACGATGATAAGATTCGAATGTTTGTTTAATTAGCTTTTGTTTAATTAGCTTTTAGGAAATCGTAATCTCTTCGAAGCATTGCTCTTCTGCTTAAACAACAGCTTTGAAACACCGCACTTGTCCCTGCTGCTATTCATATTATTAGTATTACAGTATGGTTTGCATACGGTATACTTAATAATTCACACGCGTTCTTGTTTATCTTGACGAATTGTTACCACTGAAAATTTGAATTTTTTGGTAATTCGAATTGTCGAGTTCGATTTGAAAGGTCTAAATATATCGGCAGAGAAGGACGACTCGAGATAATGGGAACGATAGTTGATCCATGACTGGCTGCAATTGCAATGCGCATCAGGTTGCAGAGATATTGGGGGCCAGCCATTTGCCACGCACATGTTTACGAGAAGTCGAGACACCGAGAGTTTTTTATTATTTTAATTTAATGCAGCCTGCACTTTTTGCTTCGTTCCTCGTAACACGTTGCATTTTCTATCTTCAACGATTTCTATCTAAATAATTTTTTTATTTTGCTATTCACACTGGCATGGGACGTAATTTTATCGTATCATGGAAACAACTTTCTTAATATTTACCAGTATCATTTTGTACACACACATAGGACGATTAAACAATATTGCTATAAGGGGTTAAACAAAATTATGTGTGTATGTTATATATGTATATTAACTAATTATAAATATTATACAAACCCTTTAGCTTGTCCAGGTCTGTTCGACTCGGAGTTGGTGTTGGAGAGGGGGTAGTTGACGACTGGGGTGGTTTTGCTGGTAACGGTGGGGGCGATTTTGTATTTATCGGCCTCTGAATGGGATTTAAATAGTACCCATTATCATCTGACTGGAAAAGTAACTGTCGTTTAATTTTTCATCGAATTAATTATCAGAAAATGAAGATAGAATTTATATGCTTACCGTTTCCGTAATCGATTCATAGATCTCGTAATGTTCTTCTTCTTCTTCGTAGCTCGTAATACTTGGCGGTTGATAAACACTCTCCGCGGAACTTTGATGACCGCTGCTCAACGATTGCTTACTGTCCACCTTCAACATGTTCTTCTTTTGATTTTGTTCGATTATTTGTTCATCGAACGCTTCGTATTCGTCTTCGCTCTCTTCTGTTCTTGCAGGCAAATTCGCGACCAGATCGAGGTTCCTAAGCGTTGCAGGAGGCTTTGTTTGATCTTTGCTCGATTTTTCAACGATCGTTTGGTCTTTGTTCTTTTTTGGCTGTGGTGGCGGTGGAACTGTCATTCTTTCTGAAACCATTGGTTAAGAAAGACATTATTTGTTAAATTATTCGAATTTTTCTTTTTATTTTTTAGATCACCTCTCACATCTTGGATAAAAGAGCATCATAGAGAGATACGATTCAATGATTTTGCTTTCGATTTGGCCTTCGATTAATTTTAAAGAACGATAGAACGCCAGAATCATTTCACGAATTTACGAATTTTTCACGACTATAATCTTTTCTTTCTTTTTCACTGTTTAAAAAAAACGCTAATCAGTGATGCTAAACGTACGATTGAAGATTTGAAAGCTTCGTGATCTTTTTCTTTTCTTACTAACATAATCTTTACTAACTCTGATTAGAGTTGTTGGTCCTGGTTTTCGACGCATTATGCAGAAACGATTTCCGGGGTTGAGTAACATTCAGAACCGCGACCTCCACGTTTTTTCCTTTCAATGCTTCGCACTTCGGTACCGTCATCGGCTTTTTGGTATTTCTAAATTCTAATTGTTCTTTAAGTTGCTCGGCCAGAGACTTTTCCATTTGGCTATGCAATCTGGACGTATTCTTTAACGGCACGGTGCTCGTCTCCTGACAATTTGCGTACGTGCTCTCGTCATTCTGCATGGGACCACAATTGGCGTAAGTTCCTTCTTCCTCTTGCCTGGACCTTGCTTCCCTTGCTCGGACATCTTCTTGTTTAAGGTCCGCGTTATTTTCTTTATGGTTGTTACTTTTCGCTCCATAATTTGATCGAGAAACTTTCTGAGTTTCTGCTAAGGTATTCGCTTCGTCGTTTGCTTCGTCTTCGAAGTCGGTCCCCCAGGATCCGGTGTCGCTTAAGGGGTCCTCGTTCGACCGAATCTCGACTATCTTTTCTTCTACGAATTTTTCAGGTGTCTTCTTTACTTCCTCCACGAATGTCCAGAGACTCCTAAACAATTAATAGATGTTTCGAATGGTACAATTTGTTATTGATATACCGTTTAGAGTAATCAAAGGATCGTATAAACGAAGTCTTTAATAGACAAGTAGATACAACGACCTTCTTTAATTTTACAAGTTTTCGTCTAAGAGGTGAGATCGGAGAGCGGAGAAACTGTAACTAACATCGGACTGTAACTTATTCGTATTATGCGATAAAGATCGACTTTGAGGCAATTGTTGGAAAAAAGACACGTAGACGACAAATAATGGATATAAAAATCAAAATGACACGGAGAAGAATCTTCCAATCGTTGCGAACGATCCATAGATTATATATTACACCACGTGGAAACGTGTTGTATTAAACGTAGAAATAATGGCTAAATCGATGCATTTAAAATCAGCCAGAAATATTTGACCAGACTCTTTCGCACGAACGATATTAAATGCTGTTGCAATGATACTAAATATCGTAATTTTTAACGTCTCTGTTCTACGCCATTCGAATTTTCTAGAAACGTTATCTTCTAATTATTATTAGGAGTAGCATGGCAATGTCGCTGCGGTAACAGTCGCGTTGTTGTCAAGTGGAATTTCCTTAATAAAAGAAGATAATAAATTTTGTGGCGTCAGTGGCGATATTGGATGATCGAGGGCGTCCCACACGATAGAATTACGCACTTATGGCACCGGTTTGTATAATCGGAGCCATACTGTCTTGTTAGCATGGCCTTCGGAAGTGCTAGCCGTGCCATATGTATTACGATTTTCGTCGAGCCGTTGAACCTTCCTCTCGGTATGCATACTGTGTCCCGCGACGCTTTCTATAGCATCGTCGCTCGCCAAATTTTTCACCGACTCAAGCCACCGCGATGCTTAGAATCGCTCGCTCGAATAGCTGTTGTAATATCGATAGAATGCAAACAATTCCACCTCGGCGTATACGTAGTTAGAACCTGTTAGATACGGTATCCGACGACGATACGGCTCTTCTGTTCATGCGAAATTCAACGATAGAATGGAAGTAGAACGCACGTCTTAACACCTGCGTCGTTCTTTCGATTTCAAGTTTCACGTTTTCTTTTTACCAGAATTAACGATTCATCGATCAACGTTGCGTCAACGTAGTAACATTTCACTTTCAATTCTTTTCCTTTTTCATCCACCTATGTCGTCAAATTCTATCGCGTTTCTCTATAAATTATCGTTTGGCACCTAATAGCCCTTATATCCGTAATGCTGATTCAGAAACATGTGAATTTTTCTACATGCTGACTCGTAATATTGCTGTCCTCGATATGCAGTTAAAATATTCTATCTACCATATCGAAACATTCGAGAAAACTAAGGTTTTATTACTTTTTTCTACCGTTTTTGTATTTCTCCCTTCGATTTAAAATATTTAGCCATTATTTCGTAACAGCCTGTGTAATATATCTTTACTTAAAAGAAAAAAAAAAAGAGTGCAGAAAACGCGGAATATTTTAAGATATCTTGAGAAATAAGCAAAATGTTAGACGGAACGTTTTAACCAATTGTAAGGTGAAACAGAGAATGGTCACAGGAGCTTTTCCGTATCAAGTAAAATTGCAACTTATCACAGTTGCCGAATAAGAAATTCTAATCAAGATAATTGACGAGAGAGCGAGTATTTGTTTGCGTTTCACGTTACGCTTATACTTTTGATAATAAAAAATAGACTCGAGTATTTCAAATTATGGAAATACGATAGATACGTTAATTTGATTACGTTCTATCGTGAATAAATTAACATTTATGAGATGATATAGTTAAACATAACATTGACTTTACTGTTTTCTAGGTATTAAAAAATATAGAAAGTCCAGGATGGAAGTATTTGCATTTGCGATTTCGATTACATGCAATGAGCGAGCCAAGTAAGCAGAGTGATTTTATTTTATAGATTTCACGAATTAATAAAATCACTGGTCCGGAAGATGTTCGAGTTATCCAGAATAGAGTCCTCTGAGAAATCGTGAATCACGACTGGATCGGATCACGGTTCGAAGGTGTGTCTCGGGAAGATGATTCGTAGAGAAGAACCGTTAGACCGTGACACGGAGCTTCGGGATTCTACTTGGTCACGGGAACAAGTTCACGCTGTTCCAGCATTTTTCGCGAAGAAATAAGACACGTCTGATATTTCGTTCTCTTACCATATCAATGGACGCGTGAGATCACTCTTCCACAATGCCAGCTTCCCTTCCGTCAAGTGCTGGAATAATTACAATTAATTAAGAAGAGTATAAGAGAGCACGCGCCGGTTGGAAACGAAATAACGACACGAATTATGAATGAAACCGCTCGACGCTCGCTGCATTGTACGCGCAATTTCTCTTTATTCAACGGGCTAGATATTTCTTTTTCTTCTTGTAAGGCTTAAGAAAAAGATATAAACTAATATTCGAGTTTCTCTATTAATTGGCGAAACGCGAAACACCTACGATATCTGGTAAAAAATTAATATACAGCATGAATAATCGTCTCGAGCATACGGGCTAACTAGTATTACGGATGATCTTTCGATATCGAGATATCGAGACTCGTCGATGTAGCGAATAATTTGAAATTTAAATATCTATATAATATGTATATACCTGTGTCGGATATCTTGCAACTTTTAAATGTACGCGTATACATCCAGATTTATTTCAAACTTTGGTAATATGATCGTGACAGACACGGTCGAGTTTCAAAATGTTTAATAAACGTACATGTACGATATATTCGTAAAATATTTTTACAAGTCAACCACTACAAACGTCTTTCGCTTATTCGTTTCAAGAATTGTCTCTATGGAAAAAAGTTTTGGTGATTTCTTTTTTATTTGCATTCTACCGAGACGCGATAATTCTAATCGATTTGAGGATTTAAAAGTTCGTGGTGAACGAACTCGTTATGTTTATAAACGTTTCATCGTCAATCCGTATAAGTTGTTATCGATGTACCATTGCATCAACGTAGCTATAGATGACACAGATGATTGTTGATCAACGAGGCGTGAATGAAAAGGGAAAAGGGAAAAAGGAAAAAAAGAAACTGTATAGGAAGATCCTCCTTACCAGCAGCTCGTCGCCATCGACCTGCCGTTTTGCGATGGCTTTACAGCACTCCTGCAGGCCATTCTGCAAAAGCAAGGATAACTCGTTCTATCAAACGGAACGTGCATCGTTGATAAAGCGATAAGGAGCACACGTGTATCTTGTGCAAATGTTTACGTCGCATATAATACAAAGATAAAGCAAACCAGTCAAATATACACAGCGTATCCTCTTTTTTTATTTTCTCAAACCCACCATTTTTCACGCATTTCCGATAATGTATCAAGGAAACGTTTTCAAAATGTTTGCAAGAATTAGTCGGTTTTCCGTCCTTTACACATTTTCAAAATTTCTTCTTTCGAGAAAAAGTCAAAGCCACCTTTCGTCAAATCTAAAATACACGATGCCATTTTAAAAGGGTCAAGGTGACTGACCTTGATTTTTTATCGAAACAAAAGTTTTTTGAGGAGTGTTAGTATCGAAATGTGTAGCAGACCGGAAACCGACTAACTTTTCTTCAAAACGTTTCTTTACAAATGAACGGAAATAGCTGAAAAATGGTAGCTAATCTTACAATTAGAGGATGCACCATGCACGCGAACTATCTTTACTTTATTGTTTGCGCGTTATTATACTGCTGTTTGAATCGACTAGAATCGATAGGACATGTTTCTCAGAATTTTACCAAGTCTTGTACACGTGTATATGACAGCCTAAATTCTTCGATCATGTTAGTTCTAGCGTTGCATCTATTGAATCTTCTATTGAAATAAACGCGTGTCCTACGTTGTCTGGCTTTAGCTTTTGAATTTGTCGCGCGAATATCATATCAATGAAACATAATAGATACGTGTACGCGATTTTTTAATCGTCATCGATCCTATTATTGTCATGCGATAGAAAAACCATAAATATTTTAAAATTGACAATTACAATATCTTTTCATATTTTCTTATACGTTAGAACGAGTACAACGACTTACAACGCAGTACAGTTCAATGTTACTGAAATAAAATATCACAAATTTAACATTTACGATAAAAATGCTGACAACTAATAACGCGAATACTCTATGCCTTCTCATTGAAAATTACATTATCGTCTTATTTTGTGATTGCATTACCGTGTTTGATATTTTATCCAGTAGGTCGTGCAACTTTAGAATCGAAGTGTTTGCTTTCGAACGGTATACTCGGTCGGTATACTTTCGTTGCTCGATCGTGTTCACACGAGTTTCAGTGGCTTTTTGTATTCTAGTCGCATGATTTTATGACAAGAAAAAGAAAGTATGTATAACGTTGAACGTGAACCTCGTATACTCATTCCGTATTAGTTAAAAATACACGCGTGAACCACTGTTTGTACACATGTGTTTCATACGCGAACTTTGATATTCTTAATGTGTCATGCAATGTGACAGGCAGTGTAAGGTGAACTAACCCGTTCTGAGACGTCACGAAGGGGAAAAAACACATGTTTATCGATCGTTTCCCTATCTACCGATTTTCACAAATAATTCAACGTATATCGACACTTTGCTTTTGCTATATATTTATCGTTTACGAAACGTAGCGACAAATTATACACGCAGGGTCTTATCGAATCGTTTATTGTAAACATTGGATAAAACATACTGAAACGAAACTCGTTGCTGATAGAAAATATTTAAGTTTTTAAATTATAAATATTATAATTATTCCAATCCTTCATACGACTATATTCTACGAATTCGACCGAGATCTCGGTATCGAGTTCGTGTCGATCGATTCGCCACTGACAATTTCAAAGATGACTTTTCACTGAATCGGAGTTTACTTACCTTTCGAAGTAGGCACAACACATCATTGGTGTTCCAATTCGATATGTCCTCAAGGGCGTCGCTTCGCGACAACTTTTTGAACATTGCACCGCGTGTTCACGCGACCGTGACAAAAAAGCGTCGCACGTGTTCACCGCCCAGTCGCATCTGCATCTGGCATCTGGTTTTTGTGGGCGAGGTGTCTTGAGTCTTGAGTCTTGACTCTTGACAACCCTCGCTGCTTCGTATTTTCCTCCCCTGCCCCACCCCGTTCCACCGACGTCCATTGACGACTATCTCGTACATCCGTACGACGAGCTAGCCATCGCCATTCCGATTGGTCGCTTTCTTATGGTGCACCTGTTTTATCCGATACGATCTGGTACCAGTGGTTCTCAGTTTGCAGAATTCCTCCCTTACGATATTTCGAGAGTTACTGAACGAAAATCGGTTTAATGTCTAATGACAAATTAACCGGCTTCTTGTTCCTTTAAGTGGCCATCGTTATATTTACCAGCTTTTTAGAATTCCTTTTGCGAAGCGAATTTCTACTATTTAAATAAAGGGAGAAATACTTGGGATTTCTTAGAAATGTATTTGCTTTCCATAGCTGCGCGTATAAGGTCCCATTCGCTTGAACAATTAACGGAACATTACTGTACTACTACACCAAGTAAAAGTCAAGTTATACTATGATTTATCATAGTACGTTCTTCAATATCGTTGCATAGCTTCTTTGCAGATTATTACGGTTAACATCTTACAGAGATATATCCATTAGGGAATTAATGTTTGGTAAAATAGCTTTCCGTTTTACATGTGTTACAAACTATGAATTGAATTTTGGTTTCCCCTAGATTTTAATTACGCAATTTTATGTACCTCTTCCGACTCGTCCCATTGGATAAACCATGATTATATAAACAGACCTGCACACTCATTAGGGAAAACCGCCCGAAAACTGAGTCGTATCTAACCATGAAAAGTCAACATTGAAAGATCAATAATCGATAACTAGTCGAGACTCAATTTCCAGATTTTCCCTAGACTTCGGTATATGGGTGTCGAGATCTTATACGTCCGTGGAATAAATTGTAGAATAAATTCTTGTTTACGTTACCTTTTGGTTGAGAATCAGTGGCATAAAGTCAAGTTCACAATGTGTAATACATTTGTCATTTCGTTCCATTTTCATTAAAAAAATGTTATATCTTTTATGTTGGATTAAATGTTTTCTAAATTGTTTAAATTTAAATAATATATGCTTTTTTTTTACTGAAGGATTTAAAACGAAGATTCGAACAAAAATTTGTGTGCATACATATAATTTCCTTAACAACATTTCAATTTATTCTATTCGTCAAATAACAGAGAAATAGTAACGATAATTAAGCCATAAATTAGTATCGTTCACAAATTGTTAAAATAATTTAATGAAGTTTGTGTAGAATAGAAACGTGTGTAGTGGAACTATTCTACTATAGAATGTAGGGGATTGGCGAACTACTGCACAGCCGCGGTAGTTTCACATCTGTGAATGTAAAACGTTTATAAGAGCGGTGTTAAAAGTTGCGTAGAAACTGTCGTAGTGAATAAACGAATTTGCAAAATATTTCTTGATAGTATTATCGCGTGTTTATCAATTACACAAAATAAAGTGACAGGATGTCTATCATTAATCTCAATTCTGAACAAGAGTACAAGAATCACGTCAAGTGAGTAATTCTAAATAACAAGTAATTCAGTTTCTAGAAACAATATAACCTAGTCGACGAATATCATTCATTGTTTAACATATTATTGTATAAAAGATTCAGTTAATCTCAATTCAATTTGTCTCGAAATATTGTTCAAAGTAGCGAAAGAAAATATTTTCTATTTTTACTTCTATGATGAAATAGATTAAATATTACGATATAACAAAAGATAACTACGACCTTATATTATTTTCGTTCGATGTGAAAAAGTTCACAAGTCATAATTTTTTTATCGATATAATTCTATGATAAACTAGGGAAATTGCTAAGTCGGTGATTTTGAAGGTCGTGTACGTTTGTCTTGTCAGGTCAGAAGATCTTTCTGTCATTCATTTCTACGCATCCTGGGCCGATCAGTGTTCGCAAATAAACGATGTGATCGAGGAAATGAGCAAACTGGCCGAGTATCAGGGGGTTAGGTTCGCCAAGATTGAAGCTGAAAAAGTACCTGATGTATCCTTGAAAGCTGGTATCAGTGCAGTACCAACAGTTGTTTTCACAAGAAATGACACCATAGTCGATAGAATCGATGGAGCTGATCCTGCAGCTATAGCCGAGAAAATTAAGCTCCAATTATCGACCAATAAAGATTCTGTTTCGTTTGATACATGTAAACCTAATGAAAAACTCGAAGGAAAACTAAAGAAATTAATAAATCAAGCACCCTGTATGCTTTTCATGAAAGGATCTCCTACCACTCCACGTTGCGGATTTTCTAGAACAATAGTGTCCATTTTAGATTCTTGTAAGACAGATTACCAGACGTTTGATATTTTACAAGATAACGATGTTAGAGAAGGACTTAAAAAATTTAGTGATTGGCCAACGTATCCTCAATTATATGTGAATGGAGAGCTCATTGGAGGATTGGATATTGTAAAAGAAATGAAGGAATCTGGAGAGCTGGAAAGAATGTTGCCTAAGAAGAGCTAATGCGAAAGAAACGTGAGTTTCTGTTTACATAAATATTTAAATACTTTTAGCTCGATAGAAGTGCTCAATTGTAGGCACTTATTAAGGATCATATAATTAATTTCTTTCAAAAAGAAAAAAAAAAAAGAAAAAAAAGACCAGTCCCCATATTAATATAATTATTTGTAAGTTATTTTGTATCAGTTGTAAGGATTTCAATATTTCTTCTATGAAAATATGCAATAAATTAAACCACCTGCTTAAAAGGATCTTTTTGTAAGCGCTAATTTTTAATCAACAGATTGCACAACACAAATAAATAGTAATATAGGAATTTGTTTGCTCTGTAACGAAGTCACTTTGTCTTCAAACAATATGCCAATCTCTCAAGTGTTTATCTGTTAATATACTAATACACATATATTATAAATCGTCACAAACTTTTAATTCAACGTCATTCATTGTACATCTTTATATCATGTATTTTATGTATGTACAAATTTATAGTCAGTGAAATGAAACCGTAATTAGAGAACTCGTACCACAAAAGCATAGTTTTTGAAATTTTTTTATACTATATTATACTTTAGTTTTTCCTTTGCTTCATTCCAATTTTCGCACCTTTCTTCGCTCCTTTAATAATGTTCTGAAATTTACTCGCATTCTTCTTCTTTTTTCTAAAGATAAAAATAAGTCAATTTAACGAGCATCTTTAATTTAAATCAAAATTCATGGTATCATTATTTACCTTTTGTTTAACGATGCTCTTGTCAGAGGTACATAAGCATATGGATCTGGTTTTCCTTTCCTTTTAACATCGCCTCCAGCCTTTGATGCTTTATATTCTGCTCCTGGTATATATTCCGTTTTTGATTTTTTCAATGGTCGATGTATTCCAGACCCTCCCGCTATGGATACCAAAATTATGATTATTAAACAACATATCAAAATTTACTATGGATTATATATTACTATTATACCTTGATACTTCAATGTGGATCCGCTTCTTACGCTAATGTTATCATAACTATCGCTATATTTACGTTTTTTATGCATTACTTGCGACGTGGCCACAGACTGAACATCATCTTCTGATCATGTAACATAAATTCATTGCCTTGGTTCACTTCTTTCTTTGAATTACTTTACATTTTTCTACAATTATGTATTCTTACCGTAATCGTCTTCTGAATCACTGTGCAACAAAAGTGCAGATTTCTTCTTTCTCTTGGATTCTGGATCATTATTTTTCTCATTATCTACTGTGATAATAAGACGGCCATCAGGCGTTGTCTTAAATTCACGATCTTTCCGTTTCATAGCTGCTATTTTTGAATTTATAGCGACTGTAGGTTGCGTTGCTAAAAAATTATTTTGTAAATTTAATTCCAACTTCGACTAATCGAATTTTGAAAAATATCTAGACTTACTTGATATATTTCGAGCAGCCGCAGGATCAACGAGATCAACAATCTCTTCGTTCTCATGAATCCAGGCTTCCTTTCGCAATGTTCTTTTCTTCCTTTTCCTCGACTCTCCATTGTCCATATCTTCATCGAACTCATCATCGCTATCCGCCAATATTTCTTCCATACTTTTACATACATTTTTAAAAAGATTATAGAGTTGTTTCGGTTTAAGAAAAATTTCGTTTAAAGTAAAATACAAAGTTACCTTTTAGGTTTCCTCTTTGCATTGAATTCAGTATCCTCGTCATTTTCTTGTTCTTTCGATTTCCTCAATTCTTTTTTCTTTTTCTTCGCTTCTTCTACCTTATTCATATTTTTTAATCTCTTATGTAACATCACATTAGAAGCTGGAATCATGCCAGAAATTGTTTCCATTCCATATTTTCTTATTAACTTTACTAGAATATCTCGTACTTTTTGTCTGAAATGCCTATGGCAGTCATCGTTCATTGCACATAAAGCATCTATCTGCGAATTCATTAATTCGTTATTTTTATTGAGCTATACGGGATTTTGTTACTAACCTTTTATTGTTATTAATTGAACGCCTTTGTTACTAACCAACAATTTTAAATTCGAAGCAGCAATATGAGGTGGCATCACAGTAATATAGACCTTGATATATGCTAATGCGGCTTCTGCAATTTCTCTTGTCGGACTTGTAACAAAAATACAAGCTTGCCCCAAGATTTCTTTAACTGTTTCTATACCTAAAGATCCTGTTGTAATATTTTTAATATGCTATTACTTAGTTTTATACACGAAATATTTATTGTAACTTTAGTTTGAAATAAACTGTACCATTGTAATGATAAGTGATAGAGGAAAGTGCCAGCAAGGATGCGGTACAATACTTTTGTATATTTTCTGTCGCACCACTCAAACCAACCATGAGCATATTAACATAATCTTTAAGATGTGTAGGATTTCCTAAAAATTTCTCGGCAATAGTGTTTAAAAGTTGATATGCAGAAGTTCGACATTTTGTATTTAAATCTTTTAAATAGATTACTGCTTCGGGTACAATGGCTTCTAAGAATTTAGTTTTCTCAAGTTGTGGATGAATTTTGATCAGATTAATTAAGCATCTTAATCGTGCCTAATTAATAAAATGAATAAGGCTTACTTGTTAAAATTTGCATAAGAAATTGATATTATAGAACAACGTTTATAAGTTAGTACTTACACCTCTGCTTGGTTTTGCGACTTCAGTAGCCGAGGATATTAATAATTTTTGTATCTCGCGTCTGTATTGAACTACAAACTCTTTACATGTTTCCTTCTCACTGGCACATATCTCTTCTAGAAACCTGAAAGGACATACAAGTAAAAAATAATTTTTGTTTTTGCAGAAAAGATAATTAAAATATTTAATTCCAAATATATTAAAAAGTTACCTATATGCTTTCTTCTGTTCCTTGGTTCTAGAAATTTCTTTAAGAAGCGGTACACACATATCGTAAAACGTCTTTAATCTATCAGTGTCAGTATAATTAATAAGTAATCTTATGATGTCGTGAATACTTTCTTCGAAAAAATCGTCGATATCAGGTTCTTTCAACTTACATAACGCACGATCGAATAATTCGTGTATCAATCCCTTATCCGTAATTGTAAGATACACCTGTAATCGTACAAAATATTAGTTAATCTCTTTAAAGAAAATTACTCCTTCTATTCACAAATTACTCGTATTGTATCATATGTGGCAAAGCGTTGTCCTTCTTCGTCAGTTCCAACTGGCTTAGTAGTGTATAGATTTAAAAACAATGGTAAATAATTCTTTGCAAATCTAGCTAGTTCGTGTATATCTTCTCTTTTGTCGTTTTCGACTGCTTTCGTTATTAATCTTCGTAAGGCAGACATTATCGACATCCTTAAGTTCTTTCTCTCATTTAAATTTGTTCCTAACAGTCTAGCTATATTCTAAACAAGATAAAAGTTATCTCATGGATACTTGATACTATATCTTTTATATTTATCTCTGATGTATACCTTGAAATTATCTTTCACATCAGTAGCGTTGTTGCATATACTTGGTAAAATAGCCCAGATTTGGCAAACGAGAAATTCGTAAGTTTTCCCGCCTATAGGTTCGGTTGCTTTTTTTCTAAAATTAAGTATAATTACCGTTAAAAATATCAATATAAGATAATTTATACACTTATAATAAAGATAGATTGAAATACTTACTCGCACAATGCAACGATAGGTAGTAATGTTTCCGTGAAGAAAGTAAGTGACCCTCCAAGCACGCAATCTTTCAATAATGGTAGTAGCCAAGTTCTTTTTAAATTAATCGCATTGTCCGATACCTATAGAATAGAGATTTATATCACTGTAGTTATAAAATAAAGTTTTTCTTTCTTAGCATAATCCGGTTTATATAGAATTACTTGCTTTCAATGGAATCAAATTTAATACTGTCTCCGGTCCTAGCACTCTTATCGCAGCTCCAATAGCGTACTCAGCGTCGTTTTTCGATGCAAAATTGTAAGAATCACGTAACTCGGCTAGACTCTTTAATATCTCTATTAATTGCGGACTTTTCGCTTTGCCAGTTACCTGTAATAAAAGGGAATGTTGAATTGTACAGCATTGACAAAAGTGTAAGAAGCAAAGAAATCGATATTACCTGAAACAGTAGGGCTATTAAATGAAGAATATGATACCAAGCTTCCAAATACTGATAACCTAATGCTTGACGGATCATAAAAGTTATCTGATTGATAGTGTCCTTATATCTAAAATTATGATATAAATGATGAAATATAAATTATAGATACGAAGAATAATAATTAAATCTAATCCTACGTTTTCATTGATTCTTCGGTTTCACATATTTTACTGACACAGTCTTCTAATAAAATTTTTATCGTGTGCGAAGAACCTGATATAACTTCCGATTTGTCCGAAAGCCACAATTGCATGCATTTGTCTAAAATTCTTGGTAAAAGAGCTGCGCATAAATTTAACGAATTGCTATAAAGGAAAAATACATTCAGCAATTATTATCTCTTCAATGAAATTGGATATAAGGAGCTTAAATATAAAAGTTTGCTACCAGGCTAAATTTAAATACGCTTCTCGCATTACGGTTAGCCACGCTAAAGTTGGTTGTGTATCAGTTGCTGGAGGTTGATAATCATATAAGGCAGTAATGATTTGCCCATTTCTTTGTACTGGTAGAGTAGTTTCTGATGGTCGAGAAACGAACAAACCATGAAAGGTTTGTAGACAACATGATGTTACTAACACATTTTTCATATTCATAAGCTTCAATAAAGATTCACTGATAGTCTAAATATAATAGGAAAACAAAAGTTTCTAATTGTATAATACAAATATATGCATTTCCTTAATAAATGTTAACAAATACCTTCACATGAATCTTTGGTAAATGATGGAAAATGTCTTTTAGTAGCGTAAGGACATGGAGAACATTTGTAATACCATCGGACTCGGAGTCAAGTTGTCCAATGCAGAATTTTGCGATGTATGGAGTAGCTGGATGATATTGCGGTGGGTTTTCACCTTTCATGATATCACTTCCTAGAATTATTAACATTGTAATATTAAAGTTTATCAAAAATTGTCCAATTTATTCGAATAATTTCTTTATTCAAATTTTCGCTACCGTTTAATATAGCACATATTCCGTGTTGTGCTGATTTTCTTAATTTTGGTTTATAGTGTATAGTAAATGACAAAATAACATCCAACACTTGCATCGTAGATGAACTAGACCATATGGCTGCTTCTTGCGCTCGAAGGAGCACAGACAAACAATGAATACACTGTGAAAAATGAAAAATATAGATATAAAGTATATACCTTGGTGTAATGTTTAAAATCATATAAAGAAATAGAATGAAAAACGATTTACATGTCGAAGTATTAGGTACTCTTCCGACGATGCATATTTAACAAGGATACGTAAGAAAATTCCACTTGTAGCTCCAAATTGGCTATTTAAAACATTTTTTGGGACAGTTTTTAGGCCCATGCCTAATAACGAGAGGGTGGCTGCGATTGACGTATCCGATTCAATCGCTTCCAAAGTGCTCATCTAAGATATTAATATTTACAATTAGACCATTGTCCATACCTTTCTTAACCCTTTGCGGACGAGTATCGACATATAGCCGCCCGAATCTGTTCACAGTTCCGGGTACTTATTTTGAGATGTCTGACTTACGTCTATTTTTCTGAGCGACAATGCATACTTACACACGGGTACAGTAAACTAAACAGTAATGTAATGTTTTTGATGGAAGAAAATTATAGATCTTTAGAAATCTTATCTTCCGTTTAACGTAAACTCGCGATGTAGGATGATGGCCGAGTGAGAACGAATTTCAGTCTTTCAATGGCATTACCAGACGAATCAGCAAGCTTTTTATAAATTTTATATATTTTTTATAATACCTTATATATACACGATGCCTAAAAGATTCAGAAAAGATTTGATAGCGACGACGAATGTTATTTTGAACCTGACAAGATAGAAGACGACAACGGCGGTTCAGACAGTGGAAATGAACTTGGTTCGACAAGGATATAGCTCAGATATTTCGATATTTCTACTGATAGTCATGGTGATGATGAACTAAATACAGAAGGGAATAATACAAGCCTCAACAATGAGTAACGTTATCGTTCGACGTGTATATTTTCTCAACTGCGTGTGCCAATATCTCTCGTCCACAGCGACATCCTCTCGTCGAGCAGCCCCGTCCGCAAAGGGTTAAAAAGTGTTTTGTAATACGTACCAATGCAGCGAAATATTCTGTGCTAGATTCATTACCACCATGCTGTTTTATAATCTCCGTTACAGCAGACAACACGGCTAACATTTCCTTATGCAACAGTGATTTCGATTGAAAATGATTTAAAAACCTGTAAAATTATTATTCAATGTTATTCAATTAATAATCGCTCAATTTAACGCTTAATAATATCTTTCAATACGTATTGCCGATATTTGAAACTAAGTTTGATTTAAGTACGATCATATACTAACCTACTAAACGATATATTTGAACAGTTACTATAATTGGTAGCAAAGGTATCAGCAGTTTTTTCTGTACATGTTTCCCAAGAATTACCATCGCTATCAGGTGTTTCTACTCGTGGTTCAATCCCTTGAATAGTATCGTGTTTCTTTAAATCTTCCTTTGTTATACCAGGCATCGCAGAGGCTAAGAGAATTACAAAATTTAATATAATATCAAATACTATATAATATCAAACAAAATCATAAAAAATTCCAATCATTGATATTTGTAAGTTTATACCGGTTGAATCTTTCAAGAACATCCATGATGCCTGTTCCCGATGCTTTTTAGTTTGTGGATTAGAACTGGAGCTCTGACCCTTCGGCCAACGTTTCGCCTTTTTCCGACTACTTAACCGCGGTCCCAATTTACCCATCTTCTCTTACCTAATTTTTGAGTAATATATACTTGAAAGGTACGAAATTTATCAAGACAGATATTTCTCTCTTTTATCCACAACGACAGAATGAGGTTAAATGCTCATGTGCTGCAAGTATTATCACGAAGCAATTAATGGCGTTGTATGGCAAAATGATACGATATTCCAACGACTGTCAAAAGATGGCAGCATGTATCCATCATCGTGTAGCTTAAATGTAAGTGGGAGCCATCGTATTCTATGAATGTACTTTTGAACTTTTGACAGATGTCATAGTAGACCAGCCAAATTAGCCTTCAAGGCAGAAAGACATCCAAGTTTCAAATTTCCAAGATCGTAAGCTTTTAAGTTTTATTTTCTCGAAATTGAAAATTTTCAAGTTCTCAAGTTCCGAAATTTGTTAAGTTTCGAATCTATCTATCCAAGTTTGTTAAGTTTGTAGATCTATCGATAATAAGAATAACTTTGTCTACGAATCAAAGGAGACTCGATCTTGGAAAGCAAATCGAGAATCAAGAATCTAAACGTCCGTTGCCCGGAATGATTATTCACGTTATGATCTTTATTGTAACCATCGATGATAGAGCGTGTAATTAGGACGGCAGACGGTCATAGTTTAGGCGATTTGCAAAGTAACCGATCGAATACTGTTCTTCCTCGAGGCGACGTGAAAATTTTTCAAATTTATTGTAAACCGTATATGACTTACGAGTCCAGACGAATCAACGGTCACGTTCTCGTTCGATGGAGATACATATGTTATTCGATCGTGAAGGAAACGTTTGCCAGATGGAATCATTAACAGGTAGCAAAGAATAGATCCTCCTTGCACGAGGCCATGACCATCATGGACGAATTGTTCGTTTCAAGAAGCGTTTGGTATAGTATGTATTATTGTGTATTATCATTAATTATATTAAATATATCGTAATTATTTTAGATATATGTAAATAGTATATTGTACTCGATGGAAGAATAGAATGTGAATACTGGTATGTACCGATTTATGTACTGGAACGTGTTGGATCGATCAGACCGCTGATCTTTATGCAAATTCATATTCTTGACTTCATCTACTACATATTGGATTTCGTGTAGTTGCTTTGCTTTTGTGGCGGGACAAATCAAAAACTTTCGCATTTGCTTTTATTGCATACAAAGTTTACAGTATTTTTTTACCAGCATGTTTTATCATGCGAAGCAGCATATTTATAATGCTTCACGTCAGAGGGCAAAATTATTGCATATATCGTTATCAATTTGGCCTTAGTTTTACAACTATACGATAACATACGATAGTATGGATATGGCTCGGGAAAATGTCTTTATAAATTTCAAAACGCTTCTTCTTTAAAGTTTATACTTTTTTTGAGTTGTGGCATTGTTAAAACGAAGCAGAGATACGAGGAGTACAGGCGAAAGATACAGAGCGTAAAATACAAAAAACTCTACTTTCTTAAAGAGCGTAAAAATAACATAGACCTGTTGCTCGTTACGCTATATCTCGGTTTCACGGGTCGAGTAATCAAAAATCCTCTGGATCTCTTTTCCAACATTCAGACCATCGATCGTCCAAACAGTGTGATCGATCAAACGATCTACCAGTGACAAATGCTCCAAACTGGGGAATTTTTCCAAAGAGGAATCACATTTCCTTTTCAACTACGATCCGAAGACTACGTTCGCGATTTAAGAAACCTTTTTCTCACCAGAGATCCACGAATGAATAGAGCGAAATTAAGGAAGAAGGGTGCGATCTTGCTCGCCGTGGTAATTGAACGCGTTTTGCCAGTTGCAAACGACGCCGTGCACTTGGCAAATTGCATTAGAAGAATAAGTTCGACCGTCGACGACATGGTACCCTCGTTTCCAGTAATTGAACACGGACAAGAAGCGATGGTGTCATTGGTGACGTAGGCGGTGGGCTGAGACTGGGTGGCGTATTGATTCCGTGACGTCACTAAAACACGTCCCACGCAATAAGCGTGCCGCCGAATTCACGAGATTCCTCCTCGTTCCTAGCTAGCTTTCGGTTATCCAACCTTATCCAGGAATTTACGTTACTCGTATAATTAAGGAATGGCCTTTTCGAACGTTTTCGATCAATAGTTTGGTGGACGGGTCAGCTATTTTTCCGTGTCTCTTGTTCTTCAGACGTGCATTTTCCAAAGTTTATATTATCTCCTAGAGTTAAGATACCAAGATGGTTATGCTGATATTCAGGATACCTCTGATAATAGCACGAGTTACATACTAAATAAATAACATTTATAAAAGTCACGAATCCTAATGCTATCCTCGTCGTATTTAATTTGAAGATCGTTCTGATAAAAATAGAACGATACAAGTTGATAGAATAATTGAAAAATTTATAGCGTTACAAAAATTCCTCTTTGCGAAGACTTAGATCTGTGATCTTAAAATATTTCGTAGGTCACGAGTTTCAAGTTAGAACCGATGCTAGTGCCGACCGTTTGACGATACCAGTTACTCGTATCGACTATAGCTTCTTTCTTTTATCGACTAAGAATCTTTCTTTTTCTAAGCGAGCAGCCAACATTTTTACCCAGCAACGCGAACGAACAAGCTAAAAACAAGTTTCACATAATCACATCGAGGACAGTGATAAAATGCATCTTGCGTCGATCTTTCGATCATACGCTGTAACGATCCGAGCGGCTATCGTACAAGTATTGCGTTATCGTTTATTACACCTTGAGACGCAAATCCTTCTTAATGTCAGAGGATTCTGTCGAACGAGGCCCATTCCTTATGTTGCTACCAGCTCGTACGTACGACCAACATATCATAAATGCCGATTTACATTTTTGCATCGTTAAGCCCGCGTCTGCGGTGCGGAATTTCCAAATTCGGAAGCGAACTTGAAAAATTAATCGATCGATATTTCACGACGAAAATTGCGTCACGCGGTATAGTTAATTCGCGGTTTTACCAAGGGGACACGGCGACAAGACTACAAAAAATGCACCTGGTCCGACCTGGAACGGAGTTTCTATTCCAGACGATCTTGCACCCCTTTAAGCGAGGTTCTACCCCTTTGTCTAGTTTCCAAAGTCCTTAGAACAGATCCAGCTGCCGGATCTTTTATGCCTCGACGAGTTTTCGCGTTCTAACTGGACACGTGCAACCTCGGGTTTCGTTTCCTTTTTTTGTTTTTTTTTTCATTGCTTCGTCGGAACTTGCGCGTTTCGAGGCGTTGCCTATATCATAGTACTGGGCTTAACGACGACTTCTTCGAAGGTTAGTCTTTTTAGATATAGATTTAATTTTTTTTAAATATTCGAATCTTTTTACAGAAATTTTATAAGAATTGAAGTTGAAAGTTTTATATCGAAGTATTTATGAATCTCAAGTGCGCTATTGTATAATTGGTACATTCTATTATCGTTATTATTCTATCGATTTGCGCTTGTCGGAAATAATAATTCTTAGCGTTTGTTCTTTTTTCAAGAATTAATACTTACTAATTTGCGTTTAATTATAATCGAACAGTGTTGGTCGTTGCCGCACAGAGTGAACGTTTTTACGGGCGTTTACGATTTTATGGAGTAAACATAACGTAAATTGAAAATTTCATATACTGGCACGCATAAATAAGCAATTATTATGCATAAATATCACGAAATCTGTGTTTAACGTTTCTGTTAACAAATCTTGGGAGCTTTATATTTTTATTCAGAATTGAATTATCTCTTCCGAAAAAAGAAATCTCGAATCTATAAAAATTTAGAAAAAATTTGTTAACCGTATATTTTTATCGCTTTCCTTACGAAATTACGATACTCCGATTCCACACACGCATATCACGCACAATACTCGATCGAGTATAACAAAATACAGTGAAATCATCTTAGATAAATAAATAAGTATATAGTATGTTCGAAGTTAACTATATTTCGCTATAAATCATTCCGGTAAAAGTCATATTTTTGTCATAATTACAGAAATTTTCGGTCTGTTTATCTCCCAGACTAAGTTCAAGAATTTGTTGCGTCAACTACGTTATTTATGTTTGTTGGAAAAAGAATACTCGAAATATTATGAAACTAACATATTATAATTAATTACTAGGAAAACTTTGGACACTGTTCTCGATTACCGCTGCTTTGGTAAACACGCGATTTCATTAACGGCAAGTATGAGAGGGTTAGCAAGGGTAATTGGAGAAATAAGATTATGCAACGTGCAAATAGTTTATCGTGCCTTTGCATCGTACAAGGACCGAACGATCATCGATCGTACTTCCCTCGTTGCACCGGAAGATCGTTACTTATTTGTGCAGTCTTAATCTCTCGAATCGTTATCTAGCTGTTTTGAGAATGTATCGACGGACATCCTCTAAACCTCTGAACGAATACTGGTTTCGTCGCTATCATTTCCCAATTTTTTTATATTCCGTTATAAAATATCTTATGTATATTAAATGAATTATAAAAACGTGCAATTTTAGGACATTTAACGACGAGACTGTAGGAACGTCGCCTACCCTCCGATTTCTATGATCTTTTGCATATGTTGTAGAAATACATGGGTATTTTCTACAACTTTCCTCTCCTGTGTGTAGTACCGTAACGGGTGGACTCGCTTAGCTGGCGAGGTATTCGCGAAAAACGGCCGGTACCGGTACAGTGTATTTTTGCCCATAGTTGCGCGTCCGTGGCAGCGCATGCGTCAGTATCGGTTGCCGGTCGCTTATCTTCTGTTTATAAACGAGGATTGAGCGAGCTTAAACACCCCGTGCACAGCGTGCATATGCATATGCGAGGTTGCGTCCGAGCTGCGAGGATGCGATCTGTCGTAACTTTACAACTTATATCACCATCGCTTTGTTCAGCTTTGGATCAGTTTTGTCAATTCAGCCGCCACGAGGCTGAAACGAATTATAAAGATTACGGACGAACGAATAAGTAATGTTATTTTATGAAATAAAATTATAGTTGTTATTTCGCGCAAGCGTTGCCAGGATCACCTTGCTACGGTTGGATCGAAGAATCTGACCCAGACCTAAACCCAATACATCGGTGATATTCGCTCTTAATCGAGTTATAACAGACACTTTTCGCAGCCTCGTATATGCAGTTGCGCCCGGGCTGCTCCGATTTTTCTCGTAGTTATAAAGTTATAAACCCAAAGATATAAAATACCGTTTATAAACAGAAAATAAGCGGCCGGTGGTGCGGCCGGGCGACCAATACTGGCGCATACTCCGTGAAATACCGTCGTGTCGTACCGCCAATTTTTCGCGAATATCTCGTAGCGCGTTTCTTACGTGCATATGAAAAAGTTGTTCAAAATATCGATTTCGAAAGCGGCCAGCGTTTCTACAGTTTCGTCGATTTCATTTTAACATGTATCCTACATTTTACGTGATAAGACGTACGGCTAGTTAAGGGTTATTATATACATCGATAAAAATTATAGTTACCCCATTGTTAGAAATTTGTATATTAGACATCATTTGCACGATAATCGATTATACATATAATATCATGCTTCGAATTATATAACGTGGAAAACTATTTCCGTATAAACTGTCTTGATATTTCTTTCGTATCTAAGTCATTTTGTACAACTTTATTTACACGGAGGATTCGATTCGAAATTAGCAATTAATAATACTAAAATTTCTGCGATTAATCGAGCGAGATTCCCAGAAATAATGGAGGAAAATTCAGGAATAAAAGGAATCCGAGTTCGTAAGAAAAGTCTTAGGAAAGCACGTACCGTTCCATAATGACGTCGCGTCGGGTATTCCCCTCTCTTTATCAAGAAACTACATGCTATCGTTATCCTAGATTGCGTTCATTCCGTTTCTACTTCTACTACTACTACTACTACTACTACTGCTACTACTACTACCACTGCTGCTGCTGCTGCTGCTGCTGCTACTACTATTTCCTGACTCTGTGTCTCGTTATCCGAGTACCGAGTAATGAATTTTCATTTTTTCGAATTTTCGAATCTTTAAATATCGAAATATTCGAAATTTTCAAACATCTAAATTATCAAAGTTTGAAATTTTGTCGGACATTTGAGTTTTCAAATTCTCGATTTTATACATCCTGAAATTTGAAAATTTCGATCAAACAAGATATTTTCATCGCGTTGATACCGCTTCGGTAACTGCCTTCTCTCTCCATCTTACGTTCTAGGTAAACGAAATCGACGTCACGAATCGTCACGACTCTGAAGATATCGCGTGCTCGTAAAGCCATTCGTAAAAGTCGCGGCACGATCTTGTTTCGTCATTTTCATTATTTCATGCCACGCGTGCAAGGAATAGCTCGATCAGGATCTTGATCAGAAAACTACAGATCATGATAAAAACACGATGAAATCCTGATCATAGATGCGGTTTTTAATGACGGACGTCGGAAGTTGATTATCGAAATTTTATCAAACCGACGTGACGCGTTCAGCGACACAGTTTAATTACGCGACAAGCGGAAACAGGATTGCTCGGCCACGACAAAGCGTAATACGATTACCCGTTGCTGGACGGAACGTCGATGGCGTTGACCGACGCAATTTGCAGCGAAATCGAGCGATCCAGCTTCGATTTTTCATCCCAGAAACAATGCAATTTTTCAAAATCTGTTATCGATCGATTACTGCTTATAAGATTTGACAAATCGAAGAGAATAAAATGGGACATTGTTAGAGTCTTTATATCAAAGTCCACTATACCGGAAGTAGGCTCAATTTACAATAATTTATCAAATTAATCCGCCGCTACTTACAAAATCTAAAGAACCGAGAAGAACATACGCGAATTGACTAAATAAGAATTCAAACATCATCAGAACGATCATTTATTCGCTATCGATGTATTCGGTATGAATCTAGCACAGCTACGAGATCTAAGGAATCGAGAATGAAAGACAAACAGCGTTGACCAAGAATTGAAAAGTTTCAAGAGGATTTACTATTCCGAATTTGGTAAAACGAAAACGAAATTTGCGATATCGTTGATGGTCGGATCAAAGGAAACGTCGTATGAAAATGGTAATTAATTACGATAGGCGCGTTAACAGGCTGGATTATTACTTCCAAGTTATTGCATGTACTCGTCGTATCACGATGTAAACATACTTTACGAGCGGTTGAGAATGTAAATTTGCTACCTGCTAGTATGTGAGCGTGCACCGCGGTTGATAGTCGATAAAGCGGTCGATATGGATTGACTGACATGAATCGTGCAGGTGCACCACTCTATATAGGATATCGCGCGATCGACGTGCGAAGCGTTAAATTTCGTCCGATAGACTCGCGTAGCTCGTATTTCTGTGTTCTCAGTGTCTTTTTGATTTTACCAATGTACGGACAATGTACCGATGGCACGCGATATTATAATTGTTCCATGAAGATAGATTTCTCTTATCGCTCGTTTTCTTGTGCAAATAGTAGCCAAGCATATTATCGGCGAAAAGCTCAAAATCGAATCGTTAAATTCTTCCGTAGTGTTAATCGTTAATTTGGAACCATCGTTGTTTCATAGGAAATTTACAATTACTGCTATTCCGTAAGATTCAAGAATTTAAAAAAGTTCGTTTCGAAAGATTATCCTTGTGTAAATGAAACTTAAACGAGTAATATTTAAAAATGACTTTTAGTATATTATGATAAGAAATATCGTTTGGATATTAGTTTACGTATGAAAATGAATTTTGCAGCATACATATTGCAGTGGACTTTGAACTCGTAATCGTAATTGCTGTGAATTCTTATCATTATCCTTATCAAGAAAGAAGTTATGTTAATTTGTTAACATTGAGGTTTACTGAAAGTAAATGAATTATGAACTGTTTGATACCAGCGTAGCCGAGCACGTGGACGCTCGATTCTTCTATTCGAGTGTACTGTAAGTACTTAAGCGTCGTCTTAATATAAGTCTCCGCAAATCTCAAGACTGGCATCAAGAGTTGGGTATATTTCGGTATTCTTCGTGATTTTCCAATAAACGAACAACACGCATAATATGCCTCTCTATACATTTTTAACTCGATAACTCGTATAATTTTGTTTCTTGTTATTTTAGTTTATTTGCCTATGGTTGTCAACGAGTTATTTCATCTTTTCCCTGCTTCGCTTCTTCGATGCTCGTAAAGTTTTCGATATAAGCCATATTTTAAGACTGGAGCCAAGAATACGTTTCAATAATTTTCATAGTTTTTCACGAAATCAACAATTAGTTCTACGCACTTCTAATTTTAAGAAACTTACACAATTTTCCTTTTCTGGAACTTTAATCGTACTAACTCAAAAATACTAACTCAACTAACTGAATTTTACCTAGTTATATAACGTTTGCTCTACACCTCCAGCAAAGGATCCATTTGCAAATCGTACAACCAGCGATCGTAGGATCCCCTAAATTCCAGCCTGGGGCAGAGTTCGATCACGCTCCAACGCCCATACATCGTGCATCTGAGACATAGAGGAAGACGTCTAACTTAATGCAAAATCGCTACCGAGAAGAACGGTCGAGATAATAATAATTGGTAGAAAGGAACGACCGATAGACCGGTCGATAAAGCTCTAGGGTGGCATAGCGTGGTTCGTACTCCGCGGCCATGTACACGCACCGTGATGCACGCGCGCACAAAGGCTTCATAGGCCCGCCAGAGAAAAGACAGAGAGAAAGAGACAGAAAATGTGGTGAGAGAAAGGGAGAGGAGAGGGACGACATGCGCCGGCACTCGTTGCCGCACGTTATAATGCTCGAAGCCCACGAACGGAACGAACGTTCGACGACAGTCATTCAGAGCTCGACCAGTGTGCCGCACGTTTCGTGGCTTCTCTAATCCTCGTGCTACGTCGTGCTGGATCACATCCGCCCTCGGCAGTCGCTGGTGTCGACTATCGGACCACCCGAACCAACCGGAACAGGAACTAAGGATACGGAGAGCAAGAACGATGCTTTGAATACGTCGCGTGTATACCGGACATCGTATCCCGGTGAATTTTCTCTGTGACGCGTCGATCGTCGATAGAGGCTATCCTCTGTCTATACGCACCAGTGACCAGTGATATTTGACAAGAGAACTACATAGAATCTCTAAAGGTTGAGCATCGCGTTTCCTCCGAATATCGATTATTCAGTGAGTAATTTTCAATGGACTTATCTTTTTGGTGTTTGTTTGGTGTCTGATGAACGTGGAGGGTTGTATAAGCGAGGGAAATATTGAATGAAAGTTTGATGGATATTGGCGCGAATTACTGTAAATAGCTAAAGGATGGGACATCGAGTAATCTCGTAAGGTCGTGTCGGTAATGTTATTATGCAAGTTACGTTATGAATAACGACGCCAGTCGTGGTAGCCAGAGGGCTAAGTAGATTATCACTCTCCTAAGAGAACTAGAGAAATTAGGATCGAGAAATTGATCGACTTTAAACATTATTAGCGAATATTCGAAGAATCGTATCCATTGATGTTTCTTCGACTGAATATTATTGTGACGCCTATGATTGAGATACGAGAGCCACGATGCACATTTGGGGATACGGTGGTTAACGAAATCAACCCTTCTCGTAGAGATGTCGCCAGCTCCCTTTGGCAATCATCTTTACTTTTTTCCGCCGAATTGCGAAATTCTTTGTCTGACGTCAAATTATCCGGCGTGATAACGTAGGACGAAAACTAGGTTCGGAAAACCCGGTCGGCGACCCACGTGGTCTATTGATTTTTTCGCCCGTCGTGCCGCTACGTTCACGCCGGTGGAAACTAGCCTTTTCTTCCATCGGTTAGCAGAGCGGGTTAGCACACCCTGTGAATATCGCGTTAAGCGCGTCTGTCTTTCCACTCTGAAATATTACATGCAAATCTTTTATGAACACGGAACGTTCGATGTGCCAAGTCGTGAATTGATCTTAGTAAAAGGAGCTAGACGTTAAAGTTGTAACCATGTTGAGATTCAGCTGTGCTTCGGTCGTGATTCAGTCGAATTTGTAACGAAACTCTGACACTCGACCAGAGTTTCTTCTCGTACTATTCGATATTCTGTTTACAAGTACGCACGCCACGTACACGAGTGTCGATTAGACATTTCTGTTTAATTACGAAACTATCCTGCTTCTTGATGTATCTGTAAAATCGACCCTACACCAAAGTAACTTTTAACAATGATGTGATTTCAACGTCTTTATGTTTAGCCATCCTTTGACTCCCAATACTAGCCATGTACTTCCGATCTTGTATTCAAACTTCTACGTAACCGTAAACCAAGTGTACGCGGTAGTCGTAGTTGATCCCCGTTTCGACCTCCGTTACGACCCTCGTTTCGACCCTCGATTTCGACCCCCGTCAGTATGGAAAAAAGATCAGAAAAAAATCAATAACGAGAAAATACAAATTCTTACCTCGATTCAGCTCTCCTGTTTCAAAGAACGTTTCAAATCTATAGTACAAATTTCTAAATCATTCTAGTTCTGTACAAAAAGTAGTACCTACTATTCTGAATACACACGGTTTTCGTTTCATTTTGATAGTAACTTAATAATACACGTAAAACGTAGTAGTACACATAATGTACTAATATACTATACGTGATATATATACATATATATAATACGTAGAACGACATAGCAGATAGTAATAGAAAAATATATTAACATAGTAGATAGCAATATAGTAATCGACATTATATCTAATTATTGTGATAACTGGTCACTACACTCTGTTAGTAGTACAACTTATTGGGCTTTGTACGCTATTTTATTTTCGTAATAGTATCGTTCCAAATATATTGGTCTTTTATTCGCGGCTTTCTATTCACGATCTTAAATGACGATATAGCACACGTGATCGCGATAAACGCTTGTTAATATTGTTAACGAATTACAGAAAATTAGATGTTCCAATTGGATTTGTTATCGTGCGACCGTGCGGTGGTGCTGCATTACAAAATACACTTTGTCCCTTATCACAACAATCGACTGCAAACGGATCGATAATATATCCCCAGCATGATTTGAACACGTTTAGTTACCATTTCTGACAGGTATTTAGGGTCGCTAGCGCATCTCTGGTAAACATACCGTGTGATATCTACGGACGTAACAAAGTATCTCTTAAGCATTTATAAATATCGTCTAACAAAAATTTGGAATCAGAAGGAAATATGAAATGGCAGTATTATAAATCATTGAACATTTTTAATAACGATATTAAAGTTAATTAGTTGTTAAAGGAAAGAGGAAGTTTTCTAAATATGTCGAATTATTCGATAAATTATTCTATCGATATTAAAATTATTTAAAAAAAAGAAGAAAATATGAAATTGGTGTAATTATTGAAAGAAATAATAAATTGTAAAATTGATAAATTAGCGAGATTTGTAATTCGTATCAGCGTTTGAAGTTTGACATTTCGTGAACTTTTTACAACGTTTAGAAGTTTCAAGTTGACGTTGGTCATGATCGTCGAGCGACACGAAGGGGACAAGATTTTTTTAAATAATAATTTCCGTTAATCCGTGTCGCATGAAGGGACCGATGTCGCGTGGTTATCTTGTACGGCTGTCTTAAGTACAGGTTACGTTCCCGTTACACGGCGAGCTAACCGACGTTGGCGGCGTAAGATCAATGAGAACTGACGTAATGTTCCACGAAAGTTTCGGGATCCTTCAAACTTATCGGAATTCCTGTTTAGTTTTCAATGCATATGTATAAAAAACCAGATTTAACCGTAATATTTTTAATTCCTTAGTTTAAAAACCACTTTCACTGTTTTCGGTATATATGTATATGTTGATCCGCAAATAATTACATGGCTAGAAGAGATACGATATTTTTTACCGATCTTTAAATTCAATCTTAAGGTAAACACGAAAGTAACGATAAGATGCGTGTTACACAATGGCAAGCTTTTAGAAATTGTTACTCTCAACGTGATTCGAAGTAGAAAATACATCGTTGTATCGTGTCATCCAAGATGAAACCCATAGACTAGAAAGGGGTTCTTAGATCGACTATACGCAAGTTCGGAACAAAGTTTTGCACAAAGCTCAAAGTACAAATGACTAGTTGGAAGGAGTAGTACAATAGCGCGTTCGTATATGTTTTTCGATGCGTGTGCATACTGTACACGTAGTTCGAGGAACAGGCTTGAAGCAGTACGACTGCCAGACCTGACGTATTAGGAGATCGCGTTAAAGGGGGTTGCTTGTTAAACGTTTCTTCTTGTTGGGAGATTGCTAGTAAAATTCTTCTCCTGGTGCAATTTTCCACCACCAGTACTTTACTGCACGCAGAAACGATGAATTACGTTCTCCGACAAAAAAAGAAAAAGATCCTTTGTTTTCATATTTAATTAGATTGATTATCGTCACCTTCTACTTTAAAGCGTAAGATTATAGGACCGAAGTAACATATAATTACATAATTATTTCGAGATTTTCGAAACATCGTGCGATAATACTCTCTCTTTCTCAATCCCACTTTTATAAGCATCCTTCCTTGTTTCACTTCTTATCGCTATACACAGAGGAAATTTACAATTGTGAAAGCAATTACCAGATGATTGAAACAATATGCTATCTCTGAACGCAAGATGCAAAGATATTCGATAATGCACGGCTATAGGACGCGCGAGATGAAATATGGCACCGTGCGATTATCAACACCAGTTGCAAGCTTCACGTGGCGTTGTTTGTTGAAGCGACTTGTTTCTCGAGTGTAGATTCTAAGGAGTGTCGATTGCGTTATAACTTTACAATTTAACAAGTAATTATCGGCACAAACTGTCTGTCAATATTTACCGTATACAGGTTGACAGATAAGCTAGTAAAAATAGGGAGGAGAAGAGTAAATACGGGGAGAAAGTTCAGGGTTCGATGGTATTCTCGAGATTTTTTCTAAATTTTGTGTAACATTCCGAGTGACACGATATAGGGACACTCTAAGTAACATTAATCATAACAATGGATTTGTGTGCTATATTTTTAAGGCGGTAGACTCGATCATAAAAACAGGGTTTTATATCTATGTATATCATATATATTATGGTTGACTATTTGACAACATAGAATACATAAACAAGGTTGTTTTGTTCTCCATTATTACGGTTTCAAATCGCTACTAATCGAAATTTAATCGTACAGGATACAAGTTACGTGTAATTTACAAGCCACGTTCACTTACTTGTTTAATGGTATGTAATTTAATATTTGGTTCAAGTTGTTACTAATGCAATATCGTCGTAGTAAAAGTCTTTAATCGGTTTAAGCGCGTTATAGACGAAACGAACATGTCAGGATAAAGATCGATGAATGTAGTAAATACGATGTATGTACTCACATACTTGCTTAAACTGTATCCTTCCTGCCTTTCTTCTTCGATAGTTCCTTTGGATTTAGGAAAAATGTGAAAAGCATAGATTTACCAGTACTCTCTGTATCGTAGCCATTCTTAACTATACAAATATATCGATGTATGCGGATGAACACACGTTCACTGATCACAATCCAAACAAATTTTCATACTTTTCATCTTTTTACTAACAAATCACTTCTTCGAGATTAAAATTGGACGATTAAATGGCGGCGATTACACCGAATATGCTGCTTTCATCTCTGACACGCAATTTGTACGCATTTTAATATCGACGATTAGCCTGATTATTTCCAAAACGGCGCCTCAAACTTATCGATTACGCAAGCAGTTTGACATTCGAGCGCAGAGATGTTCGACCTTCGATATGAACGATATCGATGTGACAGCTTTGGGTTGAAGGAACGACAACGAAAAAATTAAGTGACAGAAGCGTGCGACGAGTTGACGAATCTTGATTCTTCTAAAAGATTAATAAGTATATTACGATGAATCGATATAGGAAAATTCGACGGAAACTCACACTTTGTGCCAGGTAACGAATTACGTCTTGCGGTTGGATGCAATTACACCTTATTTTTCAATCGACTGTGTAAATGCATGACAAGATCGACCATCGATCGTTATCGTTTCCCTTTCGATAGTACCTACGGTGGTCTCGCGCGGACGTCGTCGTTTTATTCTTCGTTTCTTCTAGTTCGCTTTCTAACAACGATTTACGTTGATCCTACTCGTATCGTATATCCCTTGTTTATCGACACATCGGCTTGATGATCTGCGTATCCAATAAGCAAGGATTTTGTGGCTCAACGTGATGCAGCACACGTATGGAACCTTTGGTATGTAGAGGAAGAATAAAGTTTACCGATATTTTTCGTTTCTTACCGGTAATATAGAAACTTGGTAAATAAAATGATGGATAATCAGAGGTTATGTTTGAATAGTCGTTAGTATAATCCTAGAACGATATTGTGGGTCAAGTTTACGAAATTTTAAACTTATATATATATATATATGTATATATATATATATATATATATATATATATATATATATATATATATGTATATACAGAGGTGTAAATGAACTTTAGATTATGTATCATAACTTCGTTTACCTTTCTAATTTCTGTGTGTGTGTGTGTGTTTAGTTTATGGAATAAATTTTTATTAATTTTATAAAGATTGTCGGCTACTCTACCGTGTCTTTAATGTAATGTAAATAAATTGTATATTGGTTGCGATTTTTTTTCTTTAAATTTATAAATAGTTATTTTAAAAACATTGTTATGTAAAAATATTAAACGATAATGACGATAAAATAATTGTTACAATGTACAGAAAAATACATAATTATAATAAATCTAGGAATAGAAATTGCAAAGTGATGATATTCTTCTGGGCTTTCGTAATATGTTCTAGAAAAGAAAAGGAATTAAACGTACATCGGAGAATTAATAAAAATATATTACCATCGGTTACTTTCTACGCTAATGGTTGAAAGTTTGCGTGCCATTTTCCATAGGTGCTCGTTGATAGTGAAAAGATGAATGACTTTGTTGTGATCGACGCACCTAATTGCGCCGCTGCGAACCGAAGAATTAACATGAAATATACGCCGGCGAATCTGCATTAGAGTGCAGATATTACGATTATTTATGTAAAACGACTGGCTTTCAAAGTTTTCCTCCTCCGTCCTTATTCCTTTTTTCTTTTTTTAGCGATTTTCATATATATATATATAATTAATGTTATGTACACAAGTAGTTCGTGCTCGTTTTAATATCCTTTGAAATATACCAAATCGGTTTAGTATCATTAAATTTGTTGTACATGTACTATGTACTATCTTATTTAATGTAATAAGTAAAATTTCGAGTATCTAAGGGAAAGTCGCGGAAAGATTATTCGAATACCTGTATTTCTGAAGTGTGTGCGCTTGCAATAAATATCTTGTAATTTCTATACAGATATGTTTTCATATTTCTATCGAAAATCATGGTATATCATATCGTATTGAAAAGAAGTTTCTATAAGCGTACAAATATGATACTTTCATGAGCCACACGTACGTAAGTAGATATATCTGCTAGCACCGCGACATAGTTTGACGTGTATAGGCATTAACGAGTAACATTTTTTCGGAGGAGAGTTCTGTTACGATTCTTTTAAAGTTTGTTTTTTACAATTCGATACACTCACAGCGAGAAATTAACATGAATCGCTTTGAAAAATCGGTCCGAATCGATTGTCAAGTGCATTATGTGCAACATATGTATGTATGTATGTATGTAGGTATAATGGAAGAATGGAAAGGCGAAGTAAAGGTTAGGTAAAGGCCAGTCGCTTTCCATCTGACACAGTAGCTCTCAGTCTCGATTGGTTATGAATTTATGAAGCAATTAGGGAATTCGAGGTACGATTAAATTACCACTTTAAAAACGTGGCGGAACAGATTAAGAACTGGTTTTGCACCTTCGAATGTATTCGTCGTACAGGTGGTAGAAAGGCGTGTATCGTCGTTCGTGGATGCGATTGGTCGATCGATACCGATTCGAGAATAAAATCGGTACAAGAGATGACAGTTTTTTGCGGATTAGTTTGGATCCGCGTGTGGTTGAATGAAACTGTTGGCCGAAAAATGTGTTTTCCTCGTTGCTTAAGACGATCTTGCTTGGATATATGGATATGACTTTGTATCAGGAAATTTTCGTTCCGTAGTTTATCGATTATCTAAAGGGGTAACACTCGGTTTCAATGAATTCATTTCGTTATCGTTCGGCAAACAATGTGCAAGGTTAAACTTAACGTAGATATCTTAAACGCTCGTTGAGTAAGAGAATTTTAGTTTTCTCCGCGAGAAACGAGGAAATTATTAATGTTTAAACATAGTGCGTTCGATTCTGGAATAAGTTTATATAATAGCTTGATAAGTTTATGGCACCCTGGTGCAAATTATTTTACAGCTAGGGCAGATCACGTTGTAATTTTGTAGCTTCGCAGACAGTAGCACTTGGTTCGATTCAGTGGTATGAAAATCATTGTAGCGACGTACGTGACTGAGTTTGCCCTGGGTCGTAAATATAGAGAAGGAAGGGATTGATATCCTTAGCAAAGGGTGTAAGAAAATTTTTATATGATTATAATTAAAATTGTGAACTAAATTATAAAGTATGTCATTGTATTATGTTTGTAAATAAAGTAGTATTAGATCAAAGAGAAAAATTCATCTTTATCGTCGATTCATTGCTACTGAATCATTAGAATGAGCAGACAAATTCATAAAACGTAATACTCGTTGTAATTCTAGAAAAGTTTAATTAGAATACTTATCCTCGATTATATCTGTGATAAAAATTATGTACGAAAAATCAAGTATTCATTAGCTTCTTTTTCATCTTGTTTTACACAATATCTCTTCAATTCTCTCATTTTACATAAAAAAAGATTCTTCTCTGTTGCTCGTAGAACAACTTTAACCGATAAAATACACTAAAGTACCTATTTGGCAAAATTCTACAATCGTATTTCGAAAATTTCTGGAATCCAACAGACAAACGACGTTATAAAGGCCGACCAGGCGATAGAAAGGTGTGTATCGACGTTTGTGCACACCATTGGTTAATTCCGTGGTCGCGAAGGAGGGTATTTCCATTCGAAAAAAATTGCAATGACGCGATCAGCGTGCAAAAGTTACGTTTCAGATGTTGCTCGTGCAGAAAACGATCTCGTCTGACGGCATTCGGTGCTTGGCGGATAATAATCCATTTACTATGCAAACTACACGCCAATTTTAATAAATTCTATCTAAAAACATAATTTTTTTTTGGAAATTCTGTTTGTCTCGAAACTCGAAGAGGATCGAAAATTTTTTGGTAGATTTTACTTGAGATTGCTATCCGTATTTTGAGATGGAAATTTTTAAACGTTTTCACTTTTTATGTTGATTTTATGTTTCTTTGTCCTAGTAGAAATATTTTTGGTGATTATATTCCTTATTTCAATATTTATAATACCTGGAACGTTATTTACCGATTAGATAATTTTCAGGGACAAGACGAAGAAGACGACGACACTTTCGTAAAAAAAACTTTATCGTGCACGAATGACTTTACATTAATTTGATTATCAGCTGAATGTCAAAGGCGGATCATTTAAATTCGCCATGCAAGGCATAATATTTGACGATAGTATATACGTATTGCGCGCAGACACACACGATCCATTCGATGTTTTCCAAATAATCGCAAAAGTAAAAGTTACTAAAATTTCATGAACATGACTTGTTCAATTTATCGATTTTTTTTTTTTATTTTATTTTGGTTTTTTACAATTTGTCCTTATGGACATTTGGTAAAGTGTTATATCTTATTGGTGAAAAAAAAAAAAAATAAAATAAAAATAAATATAGCATGTGGGTGGCTACCCCCAGCGGGGTGCCAGCTTTGTTTTTTCTAAGTTATATCTTTTATGCATTTATCGATTAAGGTTAAGAAATTCTTTCTCAGTTTGGCAATGAAAGTGATGAAATTTTGTTTTATTAAAACACCACCGACACGCAGGTATTTCAGATAGTATAAGATATCGTGGTTTTCGGACTTATAAAGATCAACGATTAAAATAGTTCTTTGAAACAAAGTGTTTTAAACGGTTCGAAGCTGCATTTCATTTGCTCAGAGATAAAAGTTTATTTGGTTTCTTACTGATCAGTTTGTATCTTCTTAGGTGAAAAGTCGAGAGATGAATTGGCACATTCTGGCTACGAGGTAAAAGTTACACCGTATCCTTTCTTACTGAGATGAATTATTCAGAGACAAGAAACGAAACGATGGAAATTCCATTGGTAAAAGTGGAGCAGACTGGGTGCGATAAGCTGATTTATACTGACTGTATTCTTCAGAATGGTGCTTTTTGTCTAATGAATCGAACGTACGAGGATAAAAAATTGCGCGGTGGTTTCCATGTTCCTTACGATGCTTATTTCATGCCGTTCTTGATCGAGCTCGATCAACAGGTGGTGTTTTCTATCTTTCTTTCTAGATATTTGATGGAAAATGGAAAAGCTACCGCTTTTCTCTAAAAGTATTCAGAAGAATTGAGAAGAATTTTTATTCCGATCGTGTTTATCTTATTTAGGATTTAACTCGAGTCTGTTAACTCCCAAAGAATCTGTATCCTAGTGACCATAGTAGATATTTACGTCCAGCTAATACGATAAATATTAGAAATAATATATCAAATATTAGAAATATGAATAAAAAGGGTCGAATACATATTTTATGAACGAAGTGGTAAATCCGAGTACGTGGATTCTTATAGAAATAGAAGAAACTCACCTTTATTGGTTCGGCTGCAGGGAGGATGTCGAAGTCGGGAAGCATCAAGGATGACGAGAAGGGGCCGTATGACCCGGTTCCAATCGCCGACAAAGCCAACGACGAGATCAAACTAGAGGCGAAGATGTCCCTATTGAATGGAATTACCGTGATCGTTGGCTCCATTATTGGTTCTGGCATATTCGTTAGCCCGACCGGCGTTCTCAAGTATACAGGAAGCGTGAACGCCAGCCTTCTGGTATGGACAGCCTCCGGTATCTTCTCCACGGTGCGTATACGCCATTATTTCATTTTTTCCTTCCTAGAGCCAGAGGCAGCTCCGTTCCCTAAAATCGTTCATTTCATAAACGGAGTATGTATTCGCAAAATCGAGATTTTCTTAACAACTACATACACGTGTAAGAAAGTTTTAATCAATTAGAGAAGTTGGAGATTTTGAAATGTGAAGTAGAATTGGCAGAGTATCGGTAGAATTTGACGTTTAGAATTTAGACGGCTTATACGCTCAAGTTTCTGACGTTATACGGTATGCCGAAGTATTCTCTCGTCTATGTGATTTGCGAAGAAATTAGCCTGGTACGCTAACGAGTTCGATCACTGTCCGTGGATAAAGTACGCATGGCAATTCTTTCAAAGCGCCATTAGAAATATATAAAACGGCGAAAGGAGAAAGTCGATCGCTCGTAATTACGAACATTGAATTACATGGATGTTATACGTACGGTCTCGCGTGAATATGTATTTTATCCGTTTAACGAACTCGAATAAAAAATTCATTACAGCCGCGAGAAAGTTAAAAACTTGGTTAAATTCTTTTGTTAACTAAGAAACAAGATACCAATTCGTCGTACAGACGTGTTGAAACATTTTGAGCCTGACAATTCCTTTTTTCAATGCGTCATAGTATTTTCTATCGTCGAATACGCTTCAATACATTACGTTTAATTTTATTTTACACTTAAATTTATTCAAATTAAAATTGGTTTTTACACGCTTTTAACGATACTTTGAACGGAAGCACCCAAGACTGCGAGAAATACATCAACTGCTAAAATATCTAAGATATTATTGTTAATGGTCTGTATTTTAAATGGTTTGTTGGTTTTGTCGAACGACAGGTAGGTGCGTACTGTTACGCGGAACTAGGTTGCATGATCAGAAAGTCGGGAGCCGATTACGCGTATATCATGGAGACCTTCGGACCCTTTCTGGCGTTCATCAGGCTCTGGGTCGAGTGCATGATAGTCCGGCCTTGCAGCCAGGCCATCGTTGCCTTGACTTTTAGCGTTTACGTGCTGAAGCCAGTGTTTCCGGACTGTGCACCGCCGGACGACGCCACGAGGATATTGGCAGCTTGCTGCATCTGTGAGTTAATCGATCTTTTATACAACTATATTTATATATATTAATCTTTGGTTATACAACACAATGAAAGACGATCGAGCGTTAGAATTAAAGGATTTGTTTAATTTTTGTTAATCGTTAAATCAAGAAAGTGACTCACGGATTAGAACAGATTTTCGAGCTTAAAGCTCCAGTTTTTGATTGTTTCACCGAAGTAGATGTAGATATACATATATAGGCCTTTTTAATGCCACGTAATATCTATCTCGAGGCCTAACATCCATTAAAACTTGACAACTTCTTAAATACTTCCTTCAATCATACGTCATAGGAGTGACTCGACCGTTTAACAAATTTCCTTCGACAATTTAAATGCGAAACGTGATCATGATCGTTAATTTAAAAGAAATTCCATTACCAATCTCTATAAAAAAGAGATAGAATGTCAGCCAGTAACGTGATCACTGAAACGTCACACATTTTTATTTATTTATTATCATTTATTATAGAAATGAAACCCGATGGAAGAAATTAGGTTTGTTTATTCTCACGGAAATTAAGCTCTCGAACGAGCGTCGTTTAATCGATGCGACCACGTGATTTGTTCTATCGGAGGACCCCCCCTCGGCATGGTTGTTAATTGAACCGCCGGATTTTCTGGTCGTTCCAAGAACGCCGTAGCACTGTCCCTCGCAATTGAATGCTTGTTCCACCGTCATTCACTAGTACCAATTTCGACTAATCGAATTACTTTCACCGCTTCACCGTTATTCATCTTTCTAGCCGGCTTTTCATACCGGCTCCTCTTTACCGGACCATACCGGATCGTAAATATTAATTTGAATGGTTCGATCGTTGACGTGTCGCAGAACATCGTACACTGAATTTATCTTTAAGAAATATTCTTACAATCTCGCCTATTTTATCAGCAATTATACTAATACTGATAATACCGATACTGACGCTATCAAAGATATTTCGAAAATATTTTAATCCCTAGAAAATACTTACCGAGTACGGCAAGAAGCTTGGTCGTTAAAAAGTATCTCAAACTAATTGCTTGTCCCAGGGACGTTCTCCGGAGATACTCTTCGAATCCCTTTATTTAGAGAGATCGGCGATATTCTAATGGTCCGTGGAATTACATCCTCGGTTCGTCCTTGGTCATTTTTTTCTCGAGAGAAAAGCGGACGACTCGTTCTCCATTGTCCTTGCGTCCTTCGGGGAGCTTTCGAAGCTAATGCTGCTTCTCATTACGCGAACAATTTGTAATTCCTCCAATAATCTTAGTCTTTGAGTCGCCTGGCTCTATGTTTTTCTCTGAAATAGTCGAGGATGTTCCTTGGAGACCTGGTAAACGCTGTTCTCCCGATTTAACGAATACTCGGGGGGAATCATGCTTTTGTTCCTCGATCTCAAACCGATGAAAAGTCAAATCCGATTGTTTCGAATCGAAGCTATGACCTTTCTTATAAATTCTTCTTTGAGCAAAAGTTTTCTTCGATTGGCAACTTAATTCTAACGTTCTTTCTTCGAAATTGAAAATTTTCAAAATCGTTTGAATATGAAAACATCAAGTTACCTATATTCGCGATACGAAATATGCTACTTGTCTCTCAAATGTCCGTCGTAATATCGAAGCTGTAACTAACTCGGTCGAATACATGTAAGTAACAATAGAGAATCATAAAAGGAGGGAGGAGTCAATAGATGATGAATTTTTATGCGCCATCTCTTATTTTCTCTATTAATCTCTCGTTTTGTTGGAAATCTGTCATATTTTTTATCTTATCGTTACCAAAGGATAGATAATTTAAACGTTATTGCTCTGATCCATTCTACATCGTCTAAAAAATCATCTAGACCCACGTCTACGATAGTCGCTTTAATAACTCCAACATTTACTACGAGGAATGACGATGAAATTCTGTTGCTAACATCAGTCGGGATGAATCGGGATGAGAGGGTTGATTCCTCTTGATCGATTGGTCATGTCGTGAGAAGACGCCGCTCCGCGCCGTACCGGTTCTAGAAATTCGCGACGATCGTAATCGCAGCCTTCGAGTTATTTCCTTTGTAACGACGAGTAACCATAGCGTGAGTAATAACGAAATAAAACGTTGCATGCCGATATCGACGACCGTGCGAGAGCATTCCGTAAACACCTCACCTAGTTTTTCTCGAATCACGTTCACGTAGGAATCATTTCGAGGGATCTTCGGAACAGATCGCTTCCTAGAATCACGGTAGACGGAATATCCAATGTCGTAACGTTCCGTGATTTCCGGTGATCCGTTATAGGAAATAATTTTATGCTTCGTGTAGTCAAATTTTATGAATCATGCAACGAAATTGCGTCTCATACTTTTATGTATATATATATCTTTTTTTTTTCTTTTTTGGGTAAAGAAATTTTGTGATTGATAGAATACACTTTAAAACCGTATACTATCTATATGCGGAATGTTTTAAATATAATTAGACAATATCTATAGGATATTAGTTGATTAAATTTGTATCGTATTCGTTTACCATTTTCTTTTCGTATGATAAAATAACCAACTACCAATCAACGTTCATCCATTTTTTGTGCTACGAACAAACTAAAGAAACAGCGTTTCTCCTCGACGAATCCCGCAGGAATACCAACACCACAGAGAAGATATCGAGTTCCTGTGGTCGCTGGTATCCTTCTGCATCTATCGTATTGCGTATATCGTTTTATGAAACGGCGAACGCAACGCGTACCCGCAGAAATATTCTGCTCTTTTTCTCACCTTTTATTCTCTTTCTTCGTTTCTGTGGACAAAGCAAGATCCTAAAAAATTGCATCGAGTTGCAGTTACGGAGAAAATATATATAAAATATGGCGTAACGCGCTTTGTACTTCTCGCGGAGCGAAAGGCACGCGGATCGAGTCTGATTCGATCGTCGACGTTTCGTAATGTTTCCTTATCTTTTGGAATAAGCAGTCGTTGGATTTTTGTGTTTTGCGTAATACGGTCGTTCGCGAGGCTCGTTTAATTACGGTGGAACTTTATAGAGTAGTATTGATTTTGCAGAAGGCGTTCGATTCTGGTATTTAAGCTTTTCGTTTGGTTTTCGCGTTTCGTACATGGAATTATTTTTTATATTAATAATCGTAGTACGTTACAGAACGTATTCATCGTATTTTTCTACATAGATATTTATATATAGAATATTTATATATACGTATACATATATATTTTATTAGTTTTTTATCTGCTGACTAGAAAATGAGATATATGTTATTTTGTCCGCTATAGTACTAAATCTAAATCTAACTTAACGCTATCGAGACGAATGACGTTTTTAAAGGAACGAACAGGGTGTTCAGCGTGTTATTCGGAAAAAGTTACTCGTTAGTATGTATAGAATATACACGTTGCAGTTTGATATCGCTATTCATACCGCATAAATGGTATTTTGTACCGTGATATTCAACTAACTATTCAACAACTAGCTTTGAAATTCTTTTATCGACACCGATATTTCTAGATATAACGAAGCTTTATTAGCCGTGTCTTTGAAACGATCAACATCGAATCGCACGATCGCCAGCTACCAGCTGGTTGATGATACAATGGTTTAGTCCTATTCGGAACGCAATCTTCTTACGCTTTACCCTACGGAGCGATCGACAAGTATCGTTAATTAGAAATGCAAGAGCGAACGATAATTTCCTGACGACCGCGAGCGGCTTACGCCGGAATCGCGTCTGTCCTACGATGGACGTAATAACCCGTTAAACGTCGTAGAACTGGAACGGCGAGCTGGATTTTCCGATAGCGCGAGAAAGCTTCAGGTACGTTTGCGAAGGAAATGAGTTCCGTTCAATTTCCGAGAACCGAATAAAAACGAAAATGACGGTTTCTGATGCAAGGTTCGCGATGCACGAAGCCTGGAACGCAACCTTTGTGGTTCTCGAGCGTTTGTTCTGTTCCTTTCTAAAAAATTTCTCCTTCGAAATTGATTCTTACCCTTTTCGCGTCCTTTCTTTGTACTTTTTACTTTTCTGTCCTGTTTCTGTAGCGCAAATCGTGCGATTGTAGCAATTTTATCTCGACAATGAAAAAAACTTTCGTTCTTTCTTTCTGTCGACTTTCGTTTCGTTTCGATTTTCCGAACGTGGTAGCTCGTATAACCTCGTAAGGAAAGAACATCAAATTTGGATAACGGGAAAGCATATATATTTATTTATTTATTTATTTATTTATTTATATGTGTATATAACATGTATATATAATAAATATAACGTATAATATCAAACGATTAAATCGATATTTCAAAGCGATTCTAATTGGAATGTAAATTTGCTTTATAAATATATGTTTATAAAGAAAGCTTGTTCGAGTGGTTAAAATATTTTATCGTGATAATCAGCTTCGTTTTCATTACCGTTTCATCGAGGTTACACTAGATCGTATGTTAATTATCAGTGGCGTATGTACCAGTGCAGGGAAAAATTAGTTCCTAGAACGAGCCGGCAGTGATGAAGATCAATAATTAAGTCCAAGGGAAATCTAACCGGCCTGACGTACAATTACTCGTACGAACGTTTCCTCGTACGTTGCGCGCTTGACCGACACTCTTCGAACGAACGAAATTCCGCAACTCTTAATCTTACGTTCGCTCGAGTGTTTAAAGCGTTTAAAAGAAACGTTAAGTTGCAAGTACGATTAGGTACGAACGATCACATACTTTTAGTAAGAAAATATCGTTTCTTCCAAAATTGTGATCGTTAGAAATTTTACGACTAGTGGTAGGTCTATATCGTAATAAGGAACGGAACAGAATTGATCTTTTCCATTCGTAACTTCTCTTTACTCCCTAGATCTCGTTCTTTCCTCGACGCGTACATCTCTTCCGCTACTCGATGATTTAAAGTAGACAAAATGAAGATAAAAGCGAGAAAATTCTTCACGACTAACGCAAGCGATTACTCGAGAGAACAAGATATTTCTACCGAGGCTACTGTCATTAAAGTCCGTCTTGGTTGTTTATTTCTACGATGTATAAAATTGCAACAAATTAGTACTCTCGGTTTTCAACTCTTTACGCTCTTGGAACTCGATTTTCCGTGGCGTGCGTAATATTCGGCAAAGTAGAAAATACAACGCGAAGAAGTTAACGGCGCCGTGAAACGGAGGCATTGACACCGGCCTGGAGGAGGATCGATATGTCGGCCAGTGGATTCGATCGAGCTGGCGTCGTCCTCAAGACGAGACGGTGGCGATGCGATATCGAGTGAAAAGGCTGCGCCAGCAATCACGTCTCGTTGCGACTAAACGTAATCTTCTAATAACGTGTCAACTGGCAGCCGCAACAGCATAATTCGCCGAAAGGGGTTCCCGGGAGGAACGAAGAAGAACCGCCAGGCCGAGAAACGAAGAGGAGGGACAGACGAAACAACAAGTGGAAGCCAGTGATGTCTACGGAGAATAAGATTCCAGGATATACTTTACTTATCCTTTACACGGTCTTGTTTTGGTGGGAATTAGCATGGTCGCGGATAAATTTCGTTCGATTCTGCCGCGTTCCTTTTGCTAATTTTCGAGCCGGTTGTATTTTTCTAACGTTAAAACGTATTTCTCTTTTCTTTCATGGGTACGCGTGATTTCTCGCTCCGATCTTACTTCGGTTGGGTCAAACGCGTCGTTAGAACGTCAAAAATTCATTTTGTTTGCCAAGACGAGGTCAAGACCGAAATACGATGATTTAAGAATCCGAGTAGGAGAGGATCGACGCTCTTTGCACGAATTGGGTCGTTGATAAGTCGAGCGTTATGTTCTATTTAATAGATGGAGAGGAATTCGCGATAAATATCACACGAGGGTCCGAAATGACGGAGGACAGCACTGGCGAAGACGCTAGAAAGAAGGAAGAGTGGTGGGGAAGGGAAAGAGGGCGGAAAGTCTCGCGATATTCTTCGAGATGTTGCGTCAGTCGACATTTCTTACTTTTCTTCGCTAACGAATCCGCCAAGGACGAGGGAACCAGTCGCACGTTCGCTAGGTAGAATCTTTTTCACGGTCGTGCATATGCGTCGTTGCACGTGCGTTCCCATTACGATCGGTGAACCTCCTTCCCACGCCGTTTTCACCGATACTACCTGTATCCTAGTCCACTGACTCAGCTCGAAATCGAAAGTCTAAATGACCTTGATCGTATTTATGCAAAACGAATTCTCGCTCGAAATCGGTGAAATTCAATGCTCGCTGGACAGTCGTTCGATCATTTCTTTTACTCGTAAATGGCGATCTAATACCGCTGGTTCGCAATTAGGATAGCGAAGCTTCAAAGAACAACAGGATGACGTTTAACGGTCGTTGGAAGAAAAATATCTATAATCGGATATCTGCCAAGTTACATTATTTGCTATTAGGTAATTTGATTACGACATATACTATGTACTGTACACGTTGAAAATGCAAAATCTCCAATTGATTGCGTCAGAATTTCGACCATGACATTGCAAATGCATCGACTATTGCATAACAATACGTATCGTTGCATTATCGTGTCCCTTTGATCTCTATCATTAAATCGACAACAATTTCCATCAATTATCGTATTATCTTGCATATTATCGTATATCTTCTATGTTTGAAGCTTCCGAGTGTCGGTCGTATCGAGATGAGTTAAAGTCGGATAAATTTATAATATATCGATAAATTACAATAAACGAATCGCTTTCCCGGAAGAACACGATTTTCCAATTCCCACGTTCCAAACGAGATGCACTTTTCGAGAGGACTGAATCGTTTTAATGTTCGTAAATTTGATATATATTTTCTGAAATAGAATTTAGATTTATCTTCCGAAAAGATGCAGTTTGCTCAAAATCTAGAAACCTGGATTTCAATAGAAACGCGACTGGTTTGAAAAATGGCACATCCCGATAATATATATCTGGTCGGTTGAACCGACATCGAGTGAACTCGTTTTCTTATTCATCTAGGGAGTAGGTCGATAACCATGTACGGTCGATTCCACCCCTGACGTCGTCATGGTCGGTCGGACTGGTGCCGGTTAGTCTGCAGCGTTAGGTTCACGTACGCAACCGGTTCCATAAAATAAAATACCTCTCTATTCCATTGTCCATCGACCTGACGTAGTTTCGACTAAACGAACAAACGATTCGCCAGCCGCGTAATTACGCGGCAGAGGCAATGATCGAACAGATGCGAAAGAAGCGTCGTTCGCGAATCTTGAGTACCATAAAGTTGCGTTACCCTTTCTATCCGATAGGCTGGAATAAGTAGCGGCGCTACGTTATTATCGACGTATTTGTTCCTTTTTCTCGAGGAACGGAAAATTATTTTCAATTATCGAGGAATGATTTAACGAACAAGGACAGGTATATCGAGGAGAGAATTAACGGAACAAGGTATGTCGAGAAAAGAGGCGATAAAAAGATGAAATTGCGGCATTACGGGTTTCGTAACATAGAACACGCAGTTGTTATAACGACAAGATTTTACTCGTAAAAATGTTGTTTCCTTTTATGGCGAAAATATTTTAATTAGGATCGTATGAGAGCAGCGAGTGTTGCTGCGCGCAAAAAAATGTTACCACGCAGTTCGATCGTAGAGGATCCGACCCGATAACCTGTAAAAGCGGGTACTGCGTGATTTCTTTTCGATTATCCGAACTTTTTTCTTATTTTTACACGAGGAATCGCGTTTTTACACGTTGTTCTTGGACGAAAAAAGCTTTACCGATCGAGATCGAACGTTTTCTTTCTGAAGAAAAACGAGTCGAATATCAACGTGTGCGTATACGCGTACAAACAAATACCGAGATTCGGAAATTTTCAAAAGCGAAGTAAAGTCGATCGGTCCGAGTTCCGCTATACCGCCGTACTTCGAATACCTGGTAACATGCTCGGGACTAACGCTATTGCGAACGTTTGCACGCTAAGGTAATAAATATTCCGTTGCGATAGTACGATCACGATCGCGATCTCGATATCCCCGATCACCGAGAAACGGAACCAACTACACGCGTTTCTCGCGTAATCACGCGTTCATTAACATTAGGTCACCTTTCCGCTCGTATCACGGTGAACGTGAAAAGTTTCACCGGTGCGATAGTTGGATAGACATGTGTCATCGTTGCGTGTCCCCGTGTCTAAGAATCCGATCGCGTTGACAGGTTTCATCCACCGTTAGTTTCATCCACCGATGAATCTGATTAACCAACGTACAAGCAGAAACCGATGGCAAGATTCGCGGATTCGCGTTGTCATCGTGCTACGACCAGATTTTCTCCAACGTTCATCGATCTGCCTATTCGCTGAAATTAAGAAATTCCAGCTCTCGATATTCGATTGCTAGTTCTAATGATAATAATAATAATAATAGTACATATATAATACATTTATGTACATATTGAATTACGTATAACTACATACAATACTTACGTAGGTATGTATGGTAGGTACGTGCTATGATATCGATATTAACCCTTTCTGAATCGTTCATTTTCCAGGCATCTTGGCGTTCATCAACTGCTGGGACGTAAAATGGGCGACCAGGGTGCAAGATATTTTCACATACGCAAAATTACTCGCCCTCTTCATCATCATCTTCGCAGGAGCTTATCAGCTCTTCACTGGTAAGTTTCCTATAAACTGAATCTCTATAGTGCGAGGCAGGTTCATTCGAGCAAAGTTGTACGACAACCATAGTTTTCTGCGAAGATGTATGTACTGTACGCGCATAATAGATCGTACTCGTCGAAGGGAAAGAAGTTTGTCGAACGTTGATATTCTCAATTGTAATTATCGTACTAAACGGCATGTGTATATTTATTTTTAAAAGTTATTTTGCTATTTATTTTATTAATTCTTGTATAATAACGTCTCGTAATATACATGTAACGCAACAAGTTTGGTTGTTCCGCGCGATGTTCAAGATGGAATTTTAAGACGTTGAAGCTACTACAACAGGTGACTCGAATAACCCTACGTTCTCGTAAATAATTAATAAACCACTTTTCGTGATTTTATCTACTAGTTGAAATCCACTTTCGTATTTTAAAGGCATTATACGGTTATAAGAAAATCGAAGGTCGTTCTCCTTTTTGTAACACGTGGTTGTTGCTCAATCCGGTGTTTCGGGTATGAACAGGCGGTGCAGGAAATAATCGACGCCATTGCCCCACTTTCTCCGCGTAAATTAAGTTTCTTTTGTGGTCTGTCGATCGTAGGAATCTATGTTCGATTTTTGTTCCGTCATTCTTCATAATCTCGACAAGAAAACATTCCTCCGGGCGATCTGTTCGAAAGTAGACTTGATTTTTCGCGGACTCTCGGCGTTCGAAACGTTATTTATTTAGGAAAAAAGTGGATTTGCGTGAGGTTTCGCGCGTGATTGATAGGATTTTCTTCGAAACAATTTTCCACGGTTCGATTTTACCGAGATTAGTTAATGTAAAAAGAAATTGCTGGGTTTTTATGCAACGATCTTTTTCTATGGAGAAATCGACGTATGGAGAGTCTTGGGTGTACGATTAGGAAGCAGCGAACATCGCGATCGTAGGAAAGCGTTCGAACGAAAAGAAGTTGGAATAGAATCGAGAAAAATATGTTTGACCCTTTCGGGACCAATAAAACGGTCGAGTGTGAAAATAACTTTTCGAAAGATTCTCTTCGATTAAATCTCTAATTTTAAAATTACGTTCGATCGTTTTTCCCTTTTTTTCATTCAAATTCGAGTCCATCGCAGTCTTCGTTGTTGTAAACAGAAAGCTTACGAATATCTCCTCTCTTCTTTAATTTTCAACCGAGCGAAGAGTGTTTAGTCTAGAAAATTTACGTAGAACGACAAACGAAAAATATTAGAATAGAGGAAGTTATAAGGCAATTTCTGTATCGCGTATCCAATTGTTTGCTCGGTGTTAAATTCAATAACGCGCCGGCAATTTCTTGGGCAAGAACGAGGAAGCTCGCGTTAATGTTACACCACCCACGCCTCCCTTCGGACTCGGTGTATAAGACTGTTAGGCGTCCTTTCACTTACCGGACGAGACAATTTGCCCAATCAAAAAGGTGGGTTAAAGACGCGGACGATTCGAGGTGCACGTATGTGCGTGCAAGGATTCGCTTAAATTGATCTATTCACTGCGTTCAAATGGGCCCCCGTAGCATCGAGTTACCGACGTGAGAACTTTTCTTTCTCGATTTCAACGAGTCGTGCCGAACGACCGAACGGAGAAGTTTGTCGTTCAACGACGAAAAACGGTAGAGCATGAGATGAGATTGAGATTCATCGCGTACCTGATGCATAAAAAAACGTTAAAATCTTTAGTCGTTATTATCGTTAATGCCTTGTACCATTCTTCTGTGTAAGAGAGGAGAGAAAAGAGCTGGGGATATATCGTTCCTTACTATGGAAGCTACGCGTGGCTGATCGACCAATGTTATCTATATTTCACAGGACACACGCAGTATTTCACGTTCGACAACACAAACACAGAAGTGACGTCGATAGCACTCAGCTTTTATTCGGGACTGTTCGCTTACAATGGCTGGAACTACTTGAATTTCATCATCGAGGAACTGAAGGATCCTGTCAAGTAAGCGACGATAAGTCATTTTGCTAAACGCTTGAAAAAAAAAAAAAAAAGGGACTAACGTTGGTTTGTTCGTATGTAAATCGGAAAGCTGTAAAAAACGATTAGTTCGATTAAAGTTACCTTTTTAAATAGTTTTTCTAAATATCTTAATTGCCTTATGGAGAACAGAGAAACGTTTCGTAAGAGAAAGTGTAAGAGGAAAATGGAGGCGCTAGCTTGGAAATCTTCAAAATTGCCATTACTCTCTTTTTCCTGGAACTCTGCGATCGGTCGACACGAATATTTTTCATTTTCCGTTTCGAATCGTTTATTTTCAAAGGGAATCCCAGTTTACTGTGGAGATTCAAAACTGTTTGGGCATGAACGAGCACGAGCAAAGTCGTTGAAACAATCGTGCGGAGCAAAACATTTAAGAGACTCGCAGTAGCCTCATGCAACGATTAATAGCGATTGCAACAGCCGGTCTCGTGTATCTATTAATTAAAACAGGGAGCCGTAAAGCCCGCCTTCGTCAACTTGAACACGAGGTTAAGCGAGGGCTTCTACTTCGCATCCCATACTGTTCAAGGTCGAGTATTTTCGACTCGCGAGACGTTAATCGAAGACCATTTCCATCCTTTTTATTCGCTCCTGCTCCTTGGACATGTTTTGATCGATCTTTAAATTGCTTTTAATCGTGGTAAAAACTAAATCTTCAGTTGTATATGTCCATCGAATATGATGCTTTTCGTCTTTTTCACCCTCTTTTCTGTTTAGGAATTTGCCAAAGGCTATTGCTATCTCGTGCGTCCTTGTTACAACTGTCTACGTTTTCGCAAACATGGCATTTTACACAACGCTGAGTCCAGTGGAAGTTCTCGGCAGTGAGGCTGTAGCAGTCGTAAGTTAATTTTTATAATTAAAAGAATCGAATTTCTACGTTTCTTTGGTATTGAAAATTCTGTGCTATTTTGTTTTTATAAATCCGAGTCCACGATCTTCCATTACATTGTAAAAGAAGAAGAAGAAAGAATAGCTTTATCTTACACTTCACCTATGCATTCGTACTTAATACACGTATTTCCTCTTAAAGCTTCTGTCACTTTATAATTTGATAATTGCAAGGAATTTTTACATTTTACTCGAAACTTGTTGCCGTTTATTTCACGTCTATCGTATTCGCAAGATATTAATTTATAAAAAAAATATTCTTTATTGCAAACCAACAAAGGGTAGAAAACTAAAATTTCATTTTACAAAGAAGATAATGGTTTGATTTTCTGCCTTATTTCTTTTTTCAGACGTTTGCGAATCGTTTGTTCGGTATGTTCGCATGGATGATACCAGTATTCGTCGCCCTTTCCACGTTCGGCGCTGTAAATGGAATTCTTCTGACATCCTCCAGGCTCTTCTACGCTGGCGCCTGCGAGGGTCAAATGCCTGAAATATTAACGATGATCCAAATTTCGAGGCTCACCCCTACGCCGGCTGTCCTTTGCATGGTACCTTGCTATTTCCATCATTTTTCGAGTATAAACGATATATATTATCGGGTATAAGTAAAAGTCAATAGTAACGACTTCTACCTTGCTTTGATGAAAGTCATTTGTTCAACTTTCTGATTGAATCGTGTTTATTTGCCGAGTGAAACGAAGTTTCCTTAGAAATGTTAGGTTGTTCGGAATAATCGATGGAGATCGAGGAAAGTGACTATTGTGCAGGATGATTGAAAACTTGTTTGATCTGTTGCAGACCATGTTGTCCATGTTGTATCTCTGCTCTTCCGACATCTTCGCCCTCATCAATTACGTTGGTTTTGCCACTTGGGTACGTAGCAGTTAGTTTAAGAAATTAAAAAAAACATTCGTACCACAGTCACTGAGAAATAAATCTTTTTACTCTTTTATTTATTATTTTCATTTTTATCTAAAAATTACTAGAAACAAATTTATCATAAAATCTACAATTGTTTTTTTTTTTACTAAATTCTACTAGAAATATTTGCTTGTAATAGACGTATATTCTTTTCGGTTTCTCCATTCACACGATAAATATAAAAGCAAACAACGAATTAATATTTTCCAAACGTTTATCTAAAACTCTTCTTTGCTCCTCGCTTTCTACGCTACTAATCACGGAATCTAACTTCGTTCTTCGAGTAGAGAAGGGGAAATCGTTAGAATATTTCCAAGAAACTTATAACGTTGATTATTCGGTCAGCCATTGGAACAATAATACGGAGCCGTTTACACAGTTTGTCACAATGCGAATGAAATCGTGTAATTGCCCCTCGTTATGTTTCAAGAGACGCATTGAACGTCGTTGTACGTACGCACACGTCACATTTAGAACATTAGCGGTTATACCTGGCTCGCCGCGAATTATTAGCACAATCGGACGAGTGACAATTTTCTAATTGTGGCTCATGATGGTTCGTATAATTGACGGTATTGTCCGACTTTATAGCCGGGCACAAACGTGTCCACCTTCGTCCGACTCTCGTTTGCAACCGTAAACACGAATATTTTTCTTCTTCGTTTTCTTTTTTACACCTGGTTATTTCAATATCTGTCGTCTCTTTATCCGCACTAAGGAATAATATGCAGAAAAAGTGGATGGATAAGCGAGGCTCGAAGAAGTCGAAAAGAACAAAGTAGAGAAAGAGAAAACTAGTAACAGAGTAAATTCGACGAATTGTAACGTTACAAGTAATATAGAGCTATAAGAGCGTACAAATTTTTCTATCTTTTGTCGTAGTTGAGCATAGGAGTTTCTGTTCTCTGTCTACCGTGGCTCAGATGGACACAACCAAAGTTGCTCAGGCCCATCAAAGTGAACCTCTTCTTCCCCATAATCTATATTCTCGCCACCCTCTTTGTAACTATCGTGCCCATGTATGCCAGTCCTGTGGAAACAGGTATGTATCTTCGTTGGTCGATCGTATAATAAAAAACAATTTCTTTTATATGATCGACAGATCGCTAATCTTCTACACTCTATCGTTTAATGAATGATAATTTCTAATTTAATAAAAGATAAATCCAATTTTTCCAGGATATGGTTGCCTGATGATCCTCTCATCCATACCCGTATATTTTCTGTTTGTCGCGTGGAAGAACAAGCCCACGTTGTTCCAGAAAGGAGTCGGTAAGTATAAACCACAAACATTTCTCAGGAAGAACAGTTCCATCAAGAGGAAAAAGATAATTTTAATCGGTTATTTGAAGGGACTATTTGAGTTTGAGAGAATAGTTAAGTTTTTATGATTCACCCTCGGTTATCCTTATTTTATCGACGAAGATAGGATCTTTTTGTTCCGTTTCTCTTTAATTGCCTAAATCTGTTCTCGCAGGCGCCGTTACCAAAACATTGCAGAAGATGATGGTAGTCGTCGGACCAAAGACTAAGGTTCAAGGAAGAAAAGATACACTCTGATATAATCTTACTCTCTTCATGTCACGCATGTTTAGCATCTGTTGATTTCTATTATTGATTCGTCTAAGCTTATTGCTTTTCGATCATCGTGCATGCTATAATCATTTTGACAAATTTGAATCTTCACGAGCATTGTATTATTTGTATATTTTTTGATTATCTATTCCGTCAACTTGGGTAGTTTTTATCGTATTATAATTCCTATATTCACATTACCAGTCAGAATTTAAATATTTTATCAATTGTTGACATATTATCGTCCATTAGTTTTTTCGTGATATAAAGTTTCGTAATATTATTTCTACGTATTATACTAGTCATGTAGTTTTATATCAATTTAGAGAGTTTCATAAGTATTGGTTGATTCGCCTTTAAGTTTGCTCAAACATTATTCGAATTTACGTTTGCATGTTGCACTCACATAATCAGCACCACGCTGACACTAACTCGTACATGCTCTTACATGGTGCACCAGTACAAATTACGATTAATGTACTAATACGTAATTCTGAAATTGAAGTCCGACCGCTGATTTGTCTAATTTTTATTCCTCGATCGTGGTGTCGTCTGTTAATAATTAATTAAACAATGCTCTCGAATAGACGCTGCTTATAATTTAATTTTTCTAATATTTGAGAATTTAGAAAAATGTAGTACAATTTTTAAAAAGTATAAATTATTATTAAATAATTATAAATGTTACTATAACTATAAATATTATAATAATTACAAATATACATATAAATTTAAATATAATTCAATTATTGGATCAAGCAGACGAAAAATTAAAGATAGAGATGGAACGAAGATTAAAATCTAGGGCTACTTTTTGACCAATTATCCTACATAATGAAATAATTAAACTATAAGCGTTGTTTCATTTTATAGAAAAAGATAATTTTAAATTTAGAACTTGACGACTTTACATCGAGGTTGAAACTCTAGCTGATCATCTCTATCTCTCTCTCTCTTTCTCTCCCCAACATCCCCTCCCCCCCCCCTCTCTCTCTCTCGAACGCGCTATGTAAAATAAAACAATTGCTAAATCTCTTTATTCGTTGTTTGCAGTAAGCGTCACGAAGTTCCTGCAGAAGATAATGCTGGTCGTCGGCAAGTCGAAACCCGCTCAGGTTTAACCGCAGTTACGACGGATCCTTTCGACAACGATGACTTCCGGTTCCAAGAGAACTAGACGCTATTCGGAATGCTCAGGGGGGAATTCCGTTTTCTTCAAAAAAACTTATTTCGTATTTATCTACGTGGCAAATTTGAAAAGTCTGTGCAAACTTTAAAATATCGGATACGATGTTCGTTCTCTGAGCATAAAGGGCGTCCTTATTAGAGGCAGCCATATCAAATCAGGACGCCTACCGGTAGACAAGAATAAAAGTCTGGTTCTCTTGTCTAGTCGCCATCTGTGTTAAACTGGTTTCGAGATTTTTGCGGTAATTTATCATTCGCGCGTTTCTTCCAACGGAGGTGTAACATCATAGACAACAATGACCACAAAGAACTGCTGTATTTTAACATAAAGAAGCATCGACATGTAACTACTGTCAAAAGGAAACATGATTTGCCCCTCCACTGGACAACACGTGGATACGACTCGAAAAAGACGTTCTATCGTTATTATACCGTTTCATTGCACATTGTATCATTTCCATTCCCGTGATTCGACCCTTCGTTTCGAACTTTGCGTTACTAGATCTTGCATAGAAGCGATAGTTTGTAGATTCTTTGACAGTAATTAATTTATTATGCCTTCTTCTTATAATTTTCGAACGAAATTAATCCTTCGTGATCCAAATAATATTCGACGAATAATTGCAAATGGTTGTTACTCAATTTTTTATCGTAGTTGCTTTCAGGAGCGGTATACGCTTTATAAATTAATATAATCTTAATGCAGTATGTATTAAGAATTAAAAACTATGGTTTTAAATGTTAAAAGTGGAAAAGAAAGATAAAATAAGGTGCAAATAGGATTACAAAGGATTAATCGTATAGTTTTATATGGTTAGAACCGTAGATAGTTTTCCGATTAGTTATTAAGGTAAAAAGAAAAACAGAAAGAGTAAAAAGCGAAGAAACGAAGGGTGAGAATATTACAACGCGCTGACACCCGATCGCATAATACGTACAACAATCGCGTTCTACTGCCACTGTTGTTGGCGCGTGCACCATGTAGGTACACTATAAGTACACCATAGAATCACGAAGCTCCAGATCGCGAGCGAAACTTTGTAAGAGGACGGACAGCCACTCGAGTAACTCTGGCTATTCATATATACCTTGTTCCTCTCTTTTAACTTTCTTTTTATTAGATTTTGAACGCGCATTTAACAGGAAAATTTAATTTCACGTCTGTGTAACGCAGAGCAAACTTACGAGCGTACGAACTTTCATAGTTTTTATACTTTTTTAAGCGTAATCTAAGATCTTAAAAACGATTTTAGTCGATTTCTTAGCGTTTGTATCGTTTTTAATCGTTCCTTCTCTCGGCCTTTTTTTTTTTTTTTTTGCTTGGCGAAGAATGGTGAATGCATGCAGCGTGAATGTAAATATAGAGGATGCGAAGGATTAGCGACAAAGTTGTACCGAGCATGGCGTGAGTTTAAATTTCAAGAAAATTTCAAAAAAGAAATAGTAAATGTTCAATTGTTATGAAAAACTAAAGAAACCTTTGTGCGTATCAGTTGATGATTGCGAATTCTGTCTTAAGTTTATCGTTAGTGGAAGAGAAAGATCGTAGAATCCAAATGTTGCGAGGCTTTCCTATATTCTTGATAAAACATCGGAGGAAAATGAAAGAAGAAAAGTATGACGCAGCTCGTAAGATTGTCCTGTTCATTTGACGAATTTAATTTAGTCAAACTATAATACATACTGCGAACCTCTTAAGACTTAACCCATTATCTCATCTCCTGTCACTCACGGATACCATAGTTTACACGCTGTGATTCTTACTTTATCTTAGAGATGCATTTTTTTTTTTGTAAATATCGATTTTTGCAAACGATTGCCGACGCACGGACCTTTTTGGACGGAAATTTTGAAAGATTTTCCTTTTCTCACGGGTGCGATAGAATCGGTAGACCGTGAGATTCAAGACGATGGACATTTTTTGGTAGCGATCGTGCGACTTGTTCGAACGTCTTGACATATCTAAAAATTATCACGTGTTTTTGATACATATTGTTTATAAACTGACATTTTACTAGCCAGAAAATGTTTCAAATCGCAGCGATTTCTTTGCTCTTTAAATGTTTCGCGTCACGATTTTCAATCTTTTCTTCGAGTATAGCGAAGAGAAAACAAAATACGCGATTTTATTTGAAATTATTTTGGTAAACCGGAAAACTTTTCAAAGCATTCGTATTTCGAGATTTTTTAACAGACAAGAGACTGTCGAAATTTCTAATCTGAACGATCATCCGTAAGGAAGAAGGGTGAAAAAGTTATTCTACCAAAGAGAATAGAAAAGAAACTAGAAAATTCGAGCATATCTGTAGCAAAATTATTCTAGGACCAAGATTTTTCTAAAGAGCGTTCTCTCGGTGTTAAGTCTTGTCTAATTAAAGAAACGCGCTGGTGCGTCCACGCGTAAAATCCTAAAGTAATCGAATTACCTTTACCGAAACTCGCCAGCCTGGATGATTCGCACGATCTAAATTTGTTTTGGAAGAAAATATGTTTGGTGGTCGGAAAATTGAAATAGGAATAAATAGTAATATAATTTTTTAATATATCGAGAAACGAATGTACGAAGCGGAACGTTTTTTTTATATCAAAAAATTGAAACGAATCGGTTAGATGTTAATCGAGTATTTTGAAAATTCCTTTGGAACCGCTTGTTTCGAAATTTGCAGATTTTTTAACTCTTGTTATTACTTTGTTTTATGCGTTCGATAGTTGCAAATTTTCTTTAATATTACTTTTAATCTAAGCAATCTCACCTCACGGTAACTCGCACTTCTTTCATTTTGGTCGATAGCTTAATCGATGCTAACCGCAATCACCGATCAAAAATTAAAACCAAACAATAAGACCAAACAAATTAGGAATTTAAGAAGTCGCTAGATGCTCAATGCGTATGTATTTCTTTCCAACTAGCGATTTGTAAAGTCAGACAATATCTTTTTCCTAATTTATATACAATTTTCCCATTGGAGAGTATTAAGCGTTAAATAAGAAAGAAAGGAAGACGAATCGTCGATGCTTGCAATTACGATTAATATCTAAGTTTTCCATGGTTTGGCTGTTTTCGAGGGACACGTATCGACGATCGTCGTCAACTCCCATGGAAAACAACTGACCTGACAGAGTGTCCATCGATGCACGGCCTAGTCGATTCGCTATTTCGTCTAGTTAATTATACGAGCGCCGGGTTCGTCTCTTTCGAAAGAAAACGTACATCCAAAAGATCCGAAATATCGATCGCGATTTATTATCGACAATGTCATTGATATTGATATCGACCGTTTATAAACGTTTACGAAACTTACCCATAGCCTCGGACGAATTCCATAATTTAATTACCGCAATCTAAATATTAATCGCACGCACAACTATCGATCGATATACTATAGTGTTTAGAAAAAGATAGAAAGAGTAAACGAACGGCGAATGGACAGACGCTAGCGATAGCGATTCTGTAAATAAATTGTAGGAAAACGAGGAACGATTGCATATTTTCGACGATGAGAGTATCGATGGCCACTCTGACGCATGTGACAATAAACATCTGTTAATTAATTAGTCAGGCGTAAGTAAGATAAAAGATAACAAAGAAGAAAAATCTACGAACAGTTGGAATGTTTGTCAGAATTCGATTTTTGTATTATTTTTTTATGTTACGAAATACCAGCGTGTACTTGAAATGGCTTGCGAGGGAAAGAAGAAGCGTTTGTCTCGACACTTTACACTACGGTGGTTGCATCATTTTTATTTTAACTTCTGGAGTTCTCGATGAATCGTAAGTAGCAAGAGAAGGTTGTATTATTTTTATATTGTACGTATAACGATAATATAACGATGTAAGATATACGCGGATTTGCGAGAAGATGGAAGAACCGGAAGTTGAGAATCTTGGGCGAATGTCATTGAAATCGTATTCGTGAGTATTAGAGCGAATTTTCAGAGTCGATAGATGGAAAAAGGCGACGTTAAAGGATAAAAGTGCTGCAACCACGTTTGCGAGCATTTAAAAGCACATAAAACGTACGAATTCGTGTTGAAACGCGTAACAATCGAGAGGAAACGGTGCGAAAGCAGGCAGTAGCTTAGAATCTAGACGAAGAAAGGAAGGAAATTGGGATCGAGCAAACTGTGACAATATATTGTATTATACGACACACACGTTACTTCCACCAATCCCTTTCAGCCTGTAACGCAACCCCTTGCCTGACCGAATATCAGCTTTCGTGGAAAGAAAAGGGAGAAAAGAGAACATCGTTGACGATACGATTGGCGTGGAAGAATTGTTCGAACGATTGGTAAATGCAAATATAATATAAAAGCATTGAAAAAAATATTGATCATTGTTTTTGAAAATGTGAAAGAGATCTTTCGCCTGGTATCTATACGACGAAACGAGAACGTATGAAATATTCCTTTCAACAGGTTGTATTTAAGAGCAATAGTAATTAAATGGAAAAATTCTTGGCTATACGCGCGTCTATATTTATATGTATAAACGTACAAGTTATAAATACATAACGCTCACGTATTTATAACTTATACATACAGAAAAAAAAATATATTTATAATTTTTAAACATTGTCCACAGCATCGTGTACAACGTACAGAGATTACAAAAGGAAAAAAAAAAAATTTCGTTTGGCTCGGTGAGCGCGTCAGGAACTGATTCGTCTCTTCTCGTTCCGATGGATCGTCTCCGATATATTTATCGAAGATCGCGAGACGAGAAGAGAAAAGTATATCGACGGAATAAAAAGTGAACGTTGCAGGACCATTTCGTTTAATACTTTTGGCGTAACGCGTTTATTAAAACAGACTCGCGATTCCTTTGCGTCGCTTTTATCGTAATTAGTCGCGTAAGAGGACGCAAAAGTTGCGTAAGAATCGTGACCAAAATTTTGATAAACTCGGTAGAAAAATTACAATAATGTAAAACGTAAGATAGTTTCAAGAAGGTAGTGCCATTGTTTTAAGTAGTGCCGTTTTAATATTTTATTCGTTAGAAATGCCATCAAACATCGACAATCTAGTCTCGGAGACTAAGGAGATCCGTACAGTTCTACGAACTCGCATCCGATCGATAAAACCACGATCTGTTTCTCTTTTTTTTTTTTTTTTTTTTTTTTCAAATAATTTCATAATGGTTTTGTAGCAAAAGACCAAGATTAGTCATATTAAAAGAAACGATATTTTTGAGCGACACATGGTTCGTCCGAAAAGAGAAATTCGTGAAACTAGGCCGAGGATATCGTGGCTGAGACGCAGACTAAAAGTACGGGAAATTCGATCGGTGATCAACGCACGATCTACGGTAGCCAAGTTGCCTTTTAGAATTAGCCTCCAGAATCCATCGGGGATTCGCGTAATTCTCGGCATAAATAGTATTTGTAATAAATTCGTTAAATTATCCTCTTAAACGAAACACATTCTCCGATAACGGTTCTTTCCGTATCTAGCAAATAAAAAGATTATTATATTTGGAGATAATTCGTAATCGTTGCCGTAAAAATAATATTAAAAGACAATTTTAAATTCATTTATTTCAAATACTATTTGATCGCTCGTCGAACGTGCTTACGTTTACGCGCATCGTTCCATGGCATTTTAGTCTTTTGTTTTACGCGGTTGCACGTGGTAGCGGGTAAAAAGAAGCGTGGTAGAAGGTATACGATATAAATACAGTGATAATCTCACGCGGGTATTCCTGCCGTTCTCGCGAAAACGTTCTTTTTTGCTACCGCTTGTATCCCTCCTTGCACCTATACAAACACGCATATCTACGCTTAATTTATTCGCTTATTCGCTTGCTGTTCGTATAGAATTATATAGCTATCGTTTAATATCATCGTAAATATTATGTACAAAGGAGAACTTTCACGTGCTTGCATGGAGATTCTGCTCTGCCGATGGTTTTCTCGCGATTATCGAGATTCCTCCTCGGGGAAATACCAATTAGTTGCAGAGGAATAACGATCGACAATTTGCGTATTGGTAATTTTTACTCTTAATAGCGTAAGAAACTGTTGGTCTAATATTCGAAAGAAATACACCGAGAGATATACTTTCATCGGTGGGAGAAATTTCAAGACAAGTAGGAAGGAACGTCGATTTCGTCGATAAATCGTTGTACGGAAAAAGAAACGATAACGATAACGAAAGGAATAGAGAGCTATAAAATGACAAAGTGTCAGTTATTCCAATGCAATTTGGTAACCACGAACGCCTCTCGGCGTTTCCAACTTGGACATTGCGCGTAAATTATCGCGAACAGAAAGCGAAACAGTTACCACGCGAATACTTGCACGAAAAAGTGGAATGATTTAGTATTCGCGCCAGCCCACGGCGATTCGTCTCGCTCTTCGAGTCGGTAAAAAATAAAGACGCTCGTTCCTTGTTCTACGTGAAACGACATACTGTACAAAAATGTTGGATAAAAAAAGGGAAAGAGGAAGAACGTTAAAGCCCTACGTAATTTATACACGATGTAAAAAACGAAAATAAACTAGCGAGAACGAACGAAGACGCGATTCGTACAAAGGAAGAGTAAGAGTAATGAAACGCGATCTGGTAGCGACGAGCTCTGAAACGTTTCGAATCGCGTCGAATATGTACATCTAACGAAAAGCTGAAATCGTTTCGATATGGTTCGATAAAAATCCGAATCTCGAGAAGATTCGCCGACTTACCGAGACTACCTCGAGCCTTGACAGATATCGAATCTTTGAAGCTTCGAGGAGTCTCGAAGAAGAGATTAAAGGACGCTGAATAGCGATTCATATTCATATTCAAAGCGATTCGAATTTTCACGCTGTCGTAGGATTTCGAATCGCTCGGAAATCGAGATTCGAACGTCCATCGCTACCGACAGGCTACCGAACGAGATTCCGGAACGCTTGTCCGCCAGAATTTGAGGTACTTATATACGAGAATACATATTTCTTTGTCTCTTTTGAGCAAAAGACACGCATCGGCATCGTCGTCTTTCCGGATCGGACACGATCCGCCACGTTCGATCGATATTTTCCTTCCGACATGCTCGGTAGCTCGCAGAAAACTATCAATAAATTAAATAAACGGAGTTGCAACTCGTCGGACAAAATCACAGTTGAAAGCACTGAGAGATTTCTTTCGTAATCGGAAGTATATGGACGATTACACGGAGACTCGGTGAGGTCGCTCGAACGTACAACGAACTACCGGCATTTCCACTTACGCGATGATATCGTTTCTCCCCCGTCGGTAATTACTTGCTTACACGCTAACTTACGATATTAGGAGTAATACAAAATTGCGTCACTGATTTAAAACCGTCTCAACGACTCGAGAATCGATCCAAAATAATTTATCGCTATAATCGATCGCTGCGTTCTTGGGAAATTTGCAATTCCAAAAATTTACAGAACGAGCGTAATATGTAAACGATGTATAAAATATTTAAACTAGAATACTCGTTATAATATTTAAGGTAGCGTTCGTTCCTTCACCTACGTTCGGAAAAATGTAAAAATGCGCGATCGTGGTCCGAAGATCTTGCTATTTTCCTTAATTGTTGGACGTCGATATTTTCCTTGATTAATTTGGACGAACAATAGACGATATATCAAGTTTCCCACCGACCGGAGAATTCGTTAAAGATACTTTTCGATCGACCGATCGAATAAATTTCAAAGCTGATACTCTGATAAAGATCGATAATTCCTCGAGATCGTCGTCGATGGTTAAACAATGAGAATTCTACCGCAATTTGTACGAACGACAAGGACTTGTACCGTGAGCGATTAAAAACCCGAGATTCGATCGATAAACCTTCGAAATAACGTTTCTCGAAACGCGAAGATCGTTTATCGTTTGAATCGAGTTTAACGATAGATATGATCGATAGGAGGTCGCACCGTTATTCGTAGATTAATTAATAATACGTTTTCCTTCGTTTTAAATTACTAGATCGGTACCGCTTACAGAGACATACACGTCCGTTTACTTTAAATACGCGATAGTACATAAATATTACTACCGAGTGGGCTGTCAAGCGAATACGCCTTTGAATAAAGACGATCTATTCGGAAAAATCGCGTATAATCTATAATTATCTAAAATAATCGTATCAAATTGAAATTGAAATTAATCGCTTGCCAACCCATTCCACAATGTACGATTCGATTTTCCTCGGCATGACGCGCGATACGATCTTGGAAAAAGGATAAAAAGAGGAAAAAAGCGGTGAGAATCAAAGACTAATGAAACGAGCCACGTAACGGCGACGATTCGTCCATGTTAAAAAAGGGATTGCTACTTTCGGTTTCGCCATCAGCCTCGTATTCTCATCTACTTGTCGCCAATTCTTTATCGATTCTCGATAGCGTAAAAAAATTCCTCTCAACGTTATCGTATAAACAAATTTCACTGTGTATTTGTGCCTGACGATACTCGTACGCTTCGTCACCTGTGCGATTCATCGAGTTCTTTTTTATCTTCCTTTTTCTTCTCGAAATAGGTTCGCGAAGAATGTTCGATCAAAATATACTGCGTTCAAACTGAATCATTCGGTAGAGAAAAGAACGAATCGTATAGCGATTTGTGCGTATCTGAGGACGGGGTTCTCTTCGTATTCGTACTTAAAAGGAAGAATTATGTATATATACACGCAAACATTCGTCAAAAAGTAAAAGTATTATCAAAACACAGACTTTCAACGTTTCCTAAATGCATCTATTCCGCTCGAGTCCCATTTGAGAAGAAACTTGAACAAATTAGGCGGACGATGATCGATTATACCGCTCGAAATAATTAGTAGACCGCGGTCCTCGGCTAATTTATATCGTGAAGTCGTTTCGAGATGTAAACTTGAGTTTAGAATTCATCGACCGCTTTGAGCAACGCGATATATATTCCAAAACGAAATTGGAAGATCGTCGCTAAACAAAGAACACATTGACTGCAAATAAACTTTTCGCATTGCCCGAAACAACCAGAGGATTATATACGTGGAAAACAAACGAATCGAGTATCAAGAACGAAAGATATCGAGAGTATCTTTCAAAATATCAATCGGGTTGTACGAACATAAATAACCCTGTGATTATTTTGAGCGTATCGAATTAATTCGAGTTGGTAGAAGACCGATTGAAACACTCGAATGCCTCTGAAATTTGCTGCAAGAAACGAAAGAGAAACGTTCGATTCCGTCGGAGCAGCGTTCCTTTCCCAACGAATCTTCGTTATATCGGAATTTCTACGCGTACATTTTCCTTACTTAATAACGCTCTTACTTTCATTATCGCGTGTGCACGCGCCCGTCCACCGCTCTAAGTACACATACAAAATTACGTGCACGCGACCCCAATTACCGACCTGAAATTGCACCGTTTACGAATGTATCTACGCGTACGAACATCGCATATATACCAACGCGCGAACGCTGGAAAGATCGTGCCTCGCGTTCGCGTACGTCGATGGTGTAAGTGTACTTAAAACACACAGACGCACCGATCGAACAAGGAACGGCGTTCGATAATGGTTAGAAGAGAAAATGAGAATTCTACGTGCGAACAAACTTTTCTCGATACGCGTTTGCTATTATATTTTTTGCATTAAATGAAAAGGCAATACGAGGCGCCGCACACGTAACAATGACCATGTTTTATAATGAATTTCGTATGCAGAGGATCGCATATTTCGATGTAATAACTACGTTTTATGGTTGCACTTCTTTTCGTTCGCAACAAGAGCATTTGCAACGTTTCTCTTGCGTATCGAAGGTTAGGATACGCGAGTATCAACGGTTCGTCACTCTCTCTCTCTCTCTCTCTCTCTCTACTCCGAGAAACCTGAGAAAACGTACGTCGGTGTGCTTTCGGCGCTGAAAGTCAGCGCCTCCTCTCGGCGTAGCGCTCTTACGGACGAGGGCGAATCTTACGGGATTTGCAGACGAAAAATCGGCGTCAAAGTCACGGAGCAGTTTCTTTCTTGCTCTGTTTCCTGTTTTAAAGCAGCTTCGGGCAGCACCTGAGCGCCCGTCGGCGTCGTCCGCAACGACGACGGCGCACGGACGACGACGTCGATTGATTCACACTACTCGAGTTCATTTTGGATCAGCTGGCTGGCATCTCCGAGTTTTGGCTCTGCGACAGCTCCAGCAGATGGCACTCCGACAACGGTATCTGTCTTGTGCGGGCACTCTGCTTTTTCTATAGTTGAAAAGAGAAAATCGTTGTGATAAAAATTGCAAACTGTATCGTACGGTTTCGTCGAATAGGAGACGACAAACTCGTAGAATAGCGATAATATTACGGTCGTTGGAAAGCAAGCCAAGCTCGGTGCCGAGAGCCGTTCGAGCAAAGACCGACTCCGCCATTTTTACTACGTATCTTAAAAACGGTGGCTAAGATCGGCGATAGAAAGGAACGGTATCGTTGAGTTGATGGAATATCTAGAATTTCAAATCGCGAATATCGCTTTACGGAATCAACTGTCTCGGTCATCGACGAATCCTTTTTCCATAATTTCTCTCTATAGTCTATATTTAACGTATGTAACTTAAACACGGATAGAAATAGAAGAAAAAGATCCACCTGTCTTCGGAATGGGAAACAGCCTCTGTTCTCGTTATTCGGTGGCGGATGGTTGATCAACAGATCAGGAGTAGGTGTGTTGTTAGGACCTAGCACGTTCAGTTCCTTAAAACACTCAGTCTCTATCATCTGGAATAAAGAGGGCCTGTTTCACTGTGCAGAAAATAGAATCTCTTTGATCGAACGGAGCATAAATCTTTATGATAAACGAAACTGCAGTCGATCAGCGTGTAAATCGCTTTGAATGCTAAAATGGGTTCCGTTGGGACGATAGCGGACTGTCTATGACGTGCCAAGGAATGCTTTTGGAACGCCATATTTTTCGATGTAAGTGGTGGAACGGTACGCGTTTTACTTGTTCACAGCGCGGCGTCGAGACGCTCGCTATCTCTCTGTAGCGCTGGATATAAACACCGAAGGAACGTTAAAAGGCTTACCTCGTTCTGCCACGGGATGGACACGCTGCCGGTATTGAATTTACTGTAAAAGGTGTCGTCGGTCGCGTCCAAATTCACACCTTTTACCGTGGAAAACTGTTCGATATCCAACACGTCCTTGGCGTACACCGCGTGAGGCTATAAGCAGAATCGATCAACGATGAGGATTTCCATTAAAAAACACGCGATAATAGTCATCTTTTATATATATATATAGTAATCTCGGTAGAATACCAAATCTTTGAACACAGCCATATACAAAGTACGATATAGTTATTTTGATATTTTATTTGATCTATAACTACTCGCGTTAACGACTGTATATGACAAAAAGAAGGGTTTGACAGACTGTTGTAAATAACGAGCAGGAAAATAACGAAGAATAATGGACGCTAGCCAAGCTAAGCTTCGAAGGATCTGGAGGATTTTTCTTAGCACGGGAGTATGAAAGAAATGCCAATTTTCTCAAACGAAGAAAGACTATATGGAGAAAAGGCAACGACGACAAAGTAGAATCGGTTTGAACGACACCTACTCACATCCGGCACAAACGGCGGTTCCCACATACCGACCTCGACCCTTTTCCAGTTCAAGCACTGAAAGAAGCTATGCAACTTTACTTCCTTAGCACCGTGTCTGCCGCACTTGCAGCCTAACCTGTTCTTCGGGCTCTTCTTCAACAATTGCTGACACAGACTCTTTGCTTCTTCGGTAAACTTTGTGGAATATCTTTCTTGATCTTCTTTCACCCTCCTATCCACCTCTTCTCGCTTCACCTTCTCCTTCCTGGCGCGAAAGGGAGCTTGACCTTCGATCATCTCGTATAAAAGACATCCAAAACTGAACCAGTCCGGTGAAAAGGTATATTTCTCATTGTCGATCACCTCTGGCGCCATATATCCGACCGTTCCGACTCTTCCCGTGACCATGTCGCCTTCTGTGATTTCCACAGCCAGACCAAGATCAGATATCCTTACATGACCATGATCGTCTAACAAAATGTTTTCTGGCTTACAATCTCTGTAGACGATTCCTTGCAGATGCAAGTGTTCCAGGCCGCAGACTACTTCGGCTGCGTAAAACCTAGCACGGTTGATGTCGAAGCCGGGTTCTCCGCCCATGTTGTAAATATGAAATTTCAAATCTCCTCCGTTCATAATCGTCAGGACTAGACACAACGCGTCCTTGGTTTCATAGGCATAGGCTAGGGATACGACGAATTTGGAGTTGATTTTTTGCAAGATGTTCTTCTCTATGAGTACCATGGCTTCACCCTTGCGCTTTTTAATTCGTTTCTTCTCCAGTTTCTTGCAGGCGTACATCTTGCCTGTTGCTCGTACCTGACAAGCGCATACTTCGCCAAATCCACCCTTTCCTAGCACCCTGTACATGCGGAACGTCTTGTACGTGACTGGCTGCGCCTCTAGCCACTTCCATTGAAGATACCTGGCAGAGGAGGACGATCGTTAGAATCGATATGAAATATGTACCGATAAGAGGCTAGATGGTGCTGTCATGGACAAATATTTGACGATTAATCGGCTCTTAATGGGACGCTTTGTCGGGAACACGCGGATAAGAACGATCGACGGGTTTCGTCGTAAATTCGTTGGAAATGCATAAAGAAGGATGAAACGATTATTTTCGGTGATAAATATTTCACACCTTGTTAAATCCAAAACGTAATTACAGTTATTCGCTAGTAACCAACCAGTTATATCGCGTCATAATTTTTCCCTCCGCTAAGATTTATCAGATATGAAAAATACATTTTCCGTATGCTATACTATATCTTGTTAAATATACGATACGATTTAATACGCGATAGAGTACTGTCGTTCTTCGCCGTGTAAAATCCATCAAATATCAAAAATACCTTTGCTCTGTCGTTTAATCTCCAAGCAGAAACATCGTTTGAAATTTTACCAATATTCGAAATGGCCGGAATTTACTCGTGACTGCGAGACCGTGACAAAGGTAAATAGGTGTAACGCCCCGAGGAAAAGATATCCCAACGTCGAATTGACTAGGTGGAAAAAAAAAGAATAAAGTTTAAATAAATTACCTATAGAAATAAAAGCTGGTTTGGAAAGCTGAAAAAGGTTCGCCGGCCAGAAAGTTTTTCACGGTCTGCGCGATTTCGACAAAGAGCTCCTTGCCGCCACTGCCGAGCCTCTCCTCGCACTGGGCGATCAAAGAATCGTTTAGGATGTCGACGACCTCCGAGCCCTCCCTCTTCAGGTATTGCTCGAACAGGTCCTTGGCCAGCTCGGTCCGATTCTCATCCATCTCGATCTCGTACTTCTCGATGGCGTCCAGGAAAAGATTGTACCGATGGTAAGATGGCTTCTTGTCCTGGCAAAATTGCCTGAACAACAGCCTACCGATCGGTTGTTGATCCACCACATAGCTGTACCTGATGTCTGCACCGATCAAACGGGCGAACGAATAACAAAAGGTTGTTACGACTTTGCCTACATAAACGATGGTAAATAAAACATAAATTTATCTTTTGTCGCATAAAAAGTTCATTCGACTCCCATCGTTCTCGCGTTCGAATTCTACCATTACGAAATGCTAATGATCTTTAACGTTCTTTTCTATATCTGTTTATCGACACGTTTAATACAAAATCTTCTCCTCGACATTGTACCTTTATTCGCGTACTTCCCCTGCAAAGAGCTTTTAGCAAAGAATCCGATAGCTCTGTATTTGAATTTCTATTTAACTCTAGAACGGGTCCTTACGAACAACTTGGTAACATAAAATTCGAAATATTCTACAGGTATTATTATAAAATAAGATAAAAATTATTTAAAGCTGTCGCTTGAAATCTTTCGCGTTTTTCGTCTACGCGAGCATCTACCGCGAAACGCTGCGTATAATAAAATGGGAAGCATAGGTTTTAACGCAAAGTCTAGTCGGTTTCGCAGGCATTAATCGGTCAATTGTACGTCGTGTTAATTTCTTTACGAGCGATCGGTGGGCTCCCGTCGGTTCTCAATTATTACGAAACGTCGCGTCGCATCGCGTCGAGAATCGCGTGGGATTAATCGAGTTGCACGAGGAATATTCTTGGCTCGTGTTTGCTAGGGAAACTCTGATAATCTGCGGCCATTTTCGACGTGATTTCACGATTATCGGCAGCCCTGAAATCCAGTCGGTTGCTCCCAATGGATTCAACCTGCCGACCGAGGAATTAATTTCGCGAAACTCGGCGACGCGACGCCACGTATCGATTCCTTTCCATCGTTGCATTTTATTATTCAATTTCACGGCGTTTTACGTTTCGATAAATATTTCATTCCGTACGACGATTAATAGAACGTTCGAAGCCGCAACGCAAAATTTAATCGTAAAAATAAATTTCAGTCGACGAGTACGTATCGAACTACGTATTCGATCGATCAACAAATATCGTTGTTATTCTATTCGAGAAAAAACTTGATTGTTTTAAATTGCGCTCGATCGAGCGATCTTCGTAACTTAGACGTCGGTCTTTTCGATCGTTCGGGTCGGTAAACGACGGATGTTGGAACGAACGAATGATGGAACGAAACGAGCAGACGATCAACGAGACACGGGAATACCGAGCCAAAGATGCTCGCCGCTAACTGATTAAGATTAACCGATTAACGTCGATATTTTGTAACGCGCGATTGAAAAACAAAATTTCCAGCGTAAAATTGAAAAAAGGAGAAACGTCTGCATTACCGAAGCTTCGAGTCAAACCACTATCCACAGGATTACATGGAATCCAACGAATCCTCTGGTTCGACGAACAGGAATCTTTCTCCCTGAGATATCTGCCCCCTTCCAGCGACTATCCATCCAATTTCAATCACAAAACATCCCACGAAAATTGGTTGTTCGACGATCAATCAACCGTGATTCATCGATCAGCCGTAACATTTGATCCCTAACGGGAGAATTCGAAGCGGAAGGTGGTCTAAAAACCTAGCGAAAGGAGATACTTTGCGAACCTTGGGCTCTCATCGCGGCTTGATTAACCGAGACAACGTAGCTGCATCAGCTTCTTATCTTAATAAAAGCTTTTCACATTTTTTTTTCGTGGCCTCGTGACGTTCGATAATCCGACACAGGGTGGTCGAAGGGCGACGCGTTGATTGGCCACGAGATTCACGGGGAAAGGCCGACCAGACGGATATCGTGTGCCACGATTTACCGATTATGAAAATTGTCGATTTCCGTGTCGTCAGATGTAAATATAGAAACGATCGAGTGGTGTAATACGATATATTTCTATAAATTGTCAATTTACGTAGAGCGGAGGATGATATGGCGCGGTCTAGGGATAGCGAATACGGGGGATATAGAAAAGAACACGGGAAACACGAAGCGTTACGCTAACGTGGGATACAGAATACGAGAAACGAAATACGAAACACGGCATGTGGAATGGAAAGATCAACTATGGGAAGTGAGACGAAAGATATGGAATAACGGTATAGTTGTGGGATATAGGATATAAGATAAGGTATAGGAAGTACGAAATGTGGGGTGGAAACGTGAACTGTGCAACGGGCTTGGCAAAATAGATATAGCATAGTGGATATTAAACGCTGGATATAGGATATATGTACATAAAGTATGCGAATAACGCGAAAAGTGGGACAGAGAATGTAAAGCGAAATATGCGACTTTCGATGTACAAAGTACGGAAAATAGACAATTTGTTGTGGTATAGGTGATAATAGGATGCGAGACGCGAGACGCGAGATGCGAGATGTAAATTATAAGATGCTTATAGGGTTCCAGATGCGCGATCCGAGTAACGACGGACAGAGGACGAATTTATTACTGGATCAAATATCGTTTCAACGAGCAGAATTCGAGAAAATACGATTCTAACGCACAACGCGCGTGCGAGAACTTACCCAGCTTATCTTTTAGGCCGATGCATTGGGAAATGTGTGGAAACTGGAGTATCTTTCGCCATTTTTTACTCTTACCCTTGTTGCTGTCACCACCGCCTGCAAAACAACGGTAATACGATTAAGATCGATAAATTGGAATTAAAAGAAAAAGCATCGCAACGCGTTTTATAAACATCGAACAATCGGTGGTCTGTTGATTTATCAACGATACTAGCGTTATATAGAGGAAAATAAATTGACGAGGGAACGGCGATTTCCCTGGCTCGAAGCGTTTCGATTACGCAACGATTCTCGTCTTGCGAGACTCGCGCTAATTAAAACTGCAATAGAGGAGTCGTTTCTGCGATTTCGACGTTGCAAAGCGGCACGTTCGTAATTGAAATTGTATGGTAGTTGATAATTTGTGCAAGATAAAAACATAGTTGATTCGAGATCGCGATACTTTAAACGATAAATACAGGTATACATTTAAAAATAAGAGTAAATTGTGGGAAGCGCGATATTTATTTTTTATATAACATCCTTCTTCTTCTTACGTGGGAAATTAATCTGTTTCCTTTCTCTTCCTTTTTTAAATAATTCGTTACGTTCGTAGAGGCATTCGATAAAATATTCTCAAATTCTCCCCTAACAAAATATTACAAGTAATAACTTGCGTCCACCTTATTTCCAGCAGTCCTTCTTTTCCGCCGATAGATTCCATCACACGTGTCTGGTATAACGTCGGATTGAATTTGCCGTTATATATAACGAAGACGGGAGAGCGCAGCTACAGAATTCGAGGTAGTTTTCGACTTGCAGGATACCGCGATCGAAGAAGCGCGGTTCCGGTCGAGGCAGCCGGTAATTAATAGATTCCAAAGTATCGACAGGACGAAGAGGTTTTACCTTTTCTCTACAAAAGACAACACGGGTGACCAATGGATCATCATTCGGTACGCTTTGTATCTTTTCAATCGACTATGTGATAAAACTAATGCGAAATTGATGACTCGTCGGCTTTCTCTGGAATCAACGGGCTGCATATATTTATTTAGCAAGAAACTTGCAAGTAACGACTATCGATCTTACTCTTTCTTCTCGGTTTAAAAGAATCGTTTTTATCCAACTCGTTTTTATCCCACTAATTGACGGTGAAACTAGAAAAATTATTCGGCGCGATTGAAAGCTCGTCAAAGGAAAAAAGAAAAAAAAATAAGAGGAGAAGAGGGAGAAAAATATAATTTTATCGTAGAAGATCGAGGGAATATCATCGAGTAAGAACCGTAAGATCAACAGCAACGCAAGTTGAAGATTATTCTTTAAGGAAAGAAGGACAAAGGAATTCTGACGTCAAAAGTTAATAAATTAATTTTTGTTGACAATGTGAATTGAAAATCGTCCAAGCCACTTTTTTCCTTCGCTGGCAAAAATATCGCTTGATTTAAACCGTTTCTACGATAAAACAACGATCGAAGAAAGGAAGAAAGGACGATTTTACCATTAACAAAACCAAGGAAATATCGAAAATATCATAAATTGAAAAAATGTCCAAAACCCGATTTATAAAAGAGAGAAGCAAAGGAAGAAGAAAATTAAACCTAAAATTTAGCCTTTCTTGGCTTACAATTCCAGAGTGGTATGGTCCAATCGGCTTTCGAGTTTCAAAAGGGATCTGCCCTATTTCGGTGCAGATAGGAACGTATAGTACGAGAAGAAAGGGCAATGGTGGAAATTCAGTCGGGACGACATCGATCGTCGTGGAAAAGACGAGATGGAACGGACGACGAGGTAGATCGATAGACGCCCAGGGTAGATTTTGCGCGAACAACCGATCGCGTTTCCGCGAGCGTGCACTCGAAGGTTGTGGAGGCGGAAAAGAGGAGTCGAATCGCGTGGCTAGATCAGAGAACGTTGTACGTGGTACGTTCTCGTGATAAATCAGCGACGACTATTATCTACTCGACGAAGGACTTCTCTGCTCTTCTTTCTTTCGCTTCCGTCTGTTTTTCCTCTAATCGTTCTCCTTCATCGAGCATCGACGTTAAAGACAGTTTGACTTTTGCCTTTTTACATTCTTGGTTTTTCGAATTTCTTAATTAAAGACACAACGATCCGAGAACAGTGAATTTATATTTAAAACATATCGACTAAAAAATTTCGAATTATAAATTTCAAATACATATACGTATTAGATATATAAATTCCTTTGTCGTATTTGTTTCGTTACTACTTCCTATTTATAAAGCAAGAATACGTACATACGTGTAGTAATATAAGAATATAATTCTTATTCTTAATCGTGACGGATTAATCTTACTTTTTATTAATTAATTTCATTTATAGACGCGATATATGGTTGCTAATGTAATCACGTACAATATACTCTATCGCGTTAGTCAGCAAACAAACAAACTGACAATATGAAATATTAACTGGTTTCGTCTTTGTTTCGCTCCAGTCACTATCTCTATATGTATTATCATTGCCACGGAATTGTTATTGTATTTGCCCCGTTATGGACTTTAAATAAAACAGCGATAAGCGAGTCTTCCTTCTATGCACGTCTCAAAGAGCTTCGATCAACACGCTATTGTTGTTAAATATATTCAACGGAGAAACCGAAAAATTCCATTCGCGAAACCATTAAAAAACGAAACCATCGACGTACGATGAAAATAGACAGAGAGAAATAAAAGCGAACGATCGAAAGGCAGAAATGAGCAACTGGGAAAAATAAACGACTAATTCGAGAATGAAAGCGAACGATCTAAAAATGTAAAAAAGCAATTGCAGAAAGTAAGCAGACAAATCCAGAACGTAAATAAACAAACCTAGAATGTAAATAAACAGCAAAAAAAATTTTCCAAAAAGATATACCCGTAACGATACCCGTAACAAATTTTTACTCTTGTGTTTTTATTCGCCCAATTATTTTTTATTTCTATCTTTACCGCTATGTTTTCTTTATCGCGGTTATTTTCTGTCTTCTCTTTTTTACTTTTATATTTTCTTTACCTGGATCGTTACATCTTCCTTCTCTTATTCGCCGAGACATCCACGTCTCGTGTTGATTACACCGCATTACCATCCAGATTTCTTACACTAATATCATTAGTTAAACTAATTTTAAGAAGAACGATGCAACCAGTTACTAAGCGAGGAAAGAACGTTTTAGAAAATAACGCGCACGACGCAAGATGCGATGGTTCGTTCGTCTCGCAACGAATTTTTGCTGTTTGCGCTTAATAACGTACAATAGAAGCGGAATAAATTTGCAAATTAATGGAACGGGGGTAAATTCTGGATGTACGTGCGAATAGAAAGCGAGGAATTCGTGGCTCGAGTGCTCGATGAAATCGTTTTCTAGACCATCGTTATGATCAACGACCGTACTGATTTTAAAGAGTCCACTAAGAGATTCGACTTTTTGTACGACGAATTTCAGTAACAAAACCCAGTGAATGGAAATATCGACGATTCGAAACGCATAACGATGATGATTGGAGGAAAAACATTCCATCGTATAAGTTTCCCCTTCGCTAGGATTTCTACTATTTTTACTATCGTGTAATATTTCTGCTACGACGAATTTCAGAATATCAAGTTTCGTATTTCGAATTCGACAATTGGTAAAATCAATAATTGTAATATACGGTATCGTAGCTAGAAATATATTGCAAATGGATAAAGAAGACGCAGCGGTACCGAATAGTAGCGAACGGTATGCGTAGATTTTTCGATTTAATATTTCTTGTACGACCCGATGTGCGTCAAGAGAAACGTGACGTTTCAAAATAATCGGTGTCCCTTTCCGGAATTGCAAATGCAATCAGATCACGTTTGCAACTACCGGTACACAGAAATTTATTATATCCATTTCTGATGGTTTTAGTAAAAAAAAAATTAAAAAAAAAAAAAAGAAAAGAAAGGAAGCTAAATAATATCGTAGAATAAAGAAGGCGCAACGACAAACTCGTTAAACCTTCTAGGAAATTTATTTTTCGGCTGTGAGGATAATTTTATTTCGATATATATAAAAATATTATCTTATAGACCGTGGATGTTTATGCACTTTAGAAATACAATGAAAGAGGTGTAATTTAGAAGTAAAACGGTTTTAACTGCTAAATATTGTAAAGAATGATATACCTTTATAAATATAACAAACGGCAAATTAATCTCCGTCTACTCGTTAAATTTTCCACTTACAAAATCTTTGGAAAGTATTTCTCAAAGATCAAGATAATGCTCCTGTTAAGAAATCATTGTTCGCCGAATGTAACAATCCGCTCCAGTTTCTATTCTTGTCTTCCAATCTTCCTCCACGAGCAATTATTCTCAAATTCTACGTTCGTCGATATTGCTCGATACAATCGATCGAGCAACTACGTAATCGATTTCGGTCCTGATAATATAAAGATTCTACCGTATATATACGTTTGTAAAGTTCAACGAGACGCGGACGATGCGATTATAAACTCATTGACGTCGTTGGCGCATCACGCGAGCCCATTTACCTACTTCTGCCTTTGCCACGCAACACGCTCTCTCTTTTTCTTTCTTTCGATCTCTCTGTTCGTCGATGCTTTCGCCATAGGATACGAAGAGAATGGCTTGCCACTACGCTAATTAAAATTCGCTACTTCTTCGAGCCAAACAGCCGCGCAACACGCCCATTCCTCGCCAACGAATCGATGGAATCTTCGCTATTCCTTGCCTATGGTTTATCGCATTTCAATCGGACGAAAGGTGCACCACTTCCCCTTCGCGAAGATTCCTTCACGCTAGAAGAGCTTCGATAAGATTGGATCGAGGTTCCACGAGTTTATCGGAGGTTCTGACGGGGGTTTTTACGGGGATCGCGGTCCGAAGTGGTTGTTTCGTTGAATCTGCAAAATGTAATCCTTTCTGTTCAGGAATTCTTTCTTTTATGGAACCTTTCTCTTTCTTTCTGTTTATCAGAGCTTTCTTTGTTCTTACCTGTTTGTGGTGGCGGTTTAAAAAAAGTCGGAACGATATGTTTATTTCTATACAGGTACCTGCGAGGTATCGGACACAATAAGAGAATATCGGATTAAGAGTATATAAAATGGAATAAACTTATCGAGAATGGAGGAGTCCTACGTATTATTAAGTTATTAATACGATATCATCTTATTGTTTACTGCGTGTAATCGAATATTCTGCTGTTACACCGGCCATTCCATCGCGCAGATACGAAGCGAAAAATACGACTAATTTTCTAGCCAGTGACATCGTTTTACACGTTTACAAATCATTCGCTTTTTTTTGTGTAATAGGCATGTCAAGATATAAGTTTATGTTTATAAGGTTCTACGTTAATTTTTAAACTTACTTGCTTCGATAAAATTCTGCGTTAATTTATTTCTTCGCCTATTAAAAACTGCCCGGCACGCACGTTAGCAACTCGATAAATATTATTTATTATAAATTTCTAGCACGCGCATATGAAAAGGCTCGCCACCACTGAATCAGAACCATTCTCGTCGCCATGTTTCATCGATAACCATCAGAAACGCATCTATCCTTGTTTAAAGCCTCCCCCGCTTAAACGTGGACGTAAAATCGACTCGAGGCGGTTTCGCAGAACATGCATATAAATACATAAATATATATATATATATATATATATGAAAGAGGGGAAAAGAGAGAGAGAGAGAGAGAGAGAGAGAAGAGTTCTGTAATCAGTTCGTACGGCCGTGTTAGAAGTTAGTCTAATTAGTATTCCGCTTGGCGCGGCGGTACCGCGGGACGCTTTAGGTAAAGCAAAGTTTAGCTTCCTTAACGACGCCGCCGCCTTTGGACTTCGCATGAAATCTGCAATTACCGGCGGTGCGCGGGCGCGAGCACGCTTGCGAGCGCGTGTCAATCCTCGCTGCACTTTATTGCACGCGATACAAAGAGCAAGAACGTAACGTAAAGTATGCAGTTTAATTAGGATCCTGTGCCGGCGCAGGTTCCCATTAAGCCATTTGCATGTAAACCGTTGGCGCGGAGTGGCCTGGACCAGGGGCCGTTACTGCAGCCTCTCTAATGGCAACGTAATTTCGTATACGGTGAATAAATATTCGTGGGAATATCGAGACGACTGTTGGTCACGAGTAGAACGAGTATCGTGCAAAGTTTTGCTATATTTTTCCTTCGTTTCCCTACGCTTGTATATTTCCACGCCCGACGTTTCAGACATTTGAAATATTCTTTCGGAAGTTGAACCGAAAGTGGAACGATTCGTAATTTGTATTAAATTTTTTTATCAACGAATTATTTGATCGAATTGTTCGACGAGTCAAATTTGAGATACAGATTTTTTAAATGTATATATCTTTTTAAAAATCTAAGATCGACCCGGTATTAAATTCTGAATCTATCGATTAAATTTGAAATAAAAGGGTCCTAAATATAAGAAATGTTTCGAAAAATCTAGATACAAGAGAAGTTTGGAATTTTAGTCGACCGAGAAACGATCGCTGTTTCTATCGAAGTTTTTATGTGTGAATTATCATTTATATGCATAAGTTCGCGATTAATTCGCAATTTAAATCTGGATTTTATAAAAATTGTCGAATATTCCTAATCGATTACCAATGTAACGTCAGAAATTTTAGAATTTGGATAATGAAACGCGTGATTTGCAAAACTTGCAAAACAGTTCGGAAAATAGGCAGGATACCGCGAAGCCATTTAATTATCGTAGAAACGTTTCCGCCGCAAAGACAATTTAGAACGTGCTTTATGAAAACTTGCGAGCCGTCCGCGCGTGAAATTTACCGGTGGATGGAACCGGCGCGTTTCAACGGTGTAATAGTAAACGTTTCATGGAATTCACTTCGATCGGAACGAAATATCGTTTCGGTAATTACCGTATACCGTCTACCATTGAATTTCTACGATTTCTACATCGACAAGACTCCAACGAAGAAACGTTCAAAATGTCTCTCCAACGCTGTTATACCCGTAAGCTCTTCGATATTTAGTTAATAGTTTGCGTTAAAAAAATATTTCCGTTTGAATCAGCTACCGTCTATCTACTTTGTGCTCGCGTACGATGGTTGTTCGCTGTCTCAACGATGGACAGGAGACGTATTACGGTGTTTAGTGTAACCAGGAACACGTGGCGTACGGGGGAACAGCGTTGTATCGCGACAACGTAACAAAACAATTACGTAAGATGGAATGGAACGAGTTAGATACGGAGCAAGAACCGGAAATTTAATGTCAGTGCCGATGATACGGAACGTGGGCTTCGTATCGTGAAACCGTATCTGCGTATATGTATAAAACTCTCGATACTTGGCATTACATTTTTCCTCTCTTTTACATAGCTGTGCAGAGATTCTCAGTCTAGGATTTAGCGATTTTCTAGATATCCATGATCGATAAATCGATAAAAACCGACACGACGATAAGCAACGTTTCGGTTGAACAAATATTATGACTTCTGCCTTTACGTCTAGTAAAAAGGAAACGTACGAGACTTTGCTTTTATTGACTCGCGTTCGCAAAAGCTAACTTCTAAGAGGAACTAGAGATTAGATATTGAGAATAATAGAACCTTCGTACGAATCGCTTCCTGAAAACGCCAGACGGCTATAAATAAATATAAGCTCGTCTACGAGCAAATATATACGCCCAACTCGACGAAAGAACATCGACTCGAAAGATAGCAAGCAAATATGTAGTGGTTCCGGTGGCAACAAAGCTGTTGGTCAAATGATACAGGTGTCGTCCATTTAGCGTAAAGGTAGGTTAGTATTCGCTCCATGGGAAAAGAGAAAGACAGAAGCGAATAACGTTTCTACGGGTACACAACCGTCTACACAGCAAATAATTGAGCGATGTAAATGGCGGACTATATACATATTTAAAAAAACGATAAAAAATGATGTATATTCTGGCGAAGAAAAACATAAATGGCATGCTAAGAAAAGGAAGAGAACGTAACTGTTAGAATTTATTTTAGGTGTTGGAGCTATCTCGAGATAGAAACGAAAGCTATAAATGCAAACTTTAAAAGCAATATTTTTCTGTGTTAAAGATATCCAGTGCAAATTGCAAGAACCAACGAAATTAAAAAGCTGCTTCTCCGGGTCGTTTACTTTATTTAAGATTTTTAGTAGATAATAACTAGTCACTCACCTTCTCTCGCTTTGAGGTACACAGTGTTCGCCACGATGTTCTCCAACTCCATCAATTCCAGCTTGATCGAGTTTACGCGGCCGAATCGATGGAGAGAAGCCTGGTGGGCGACGAACGAGAGGAAGAGCGTAGGCCTGGAGCGGAAGTCCGGTCGGCTGGTATAGTTTTCCGGGGTTGGTCACCCTGTCGGGCTCCGGCAGACCAGCTCCCATCTGCGGCCCCAGGACACCACCAGGGCCGAGCAGTCCCCCTTCACCGAGGACCAAGGACAACAGGAAGGACGTCGACAAGCTGTTGGACGGCTTGGTCGAGTCGAGTCGAGTTCGAGGTTCGAGGTCGTCCGGCGTAGGTCCCGCCGTTTCTGGTGCTGACACCGCGGGGCAACCACCTATCGAGTCGACTCGAGTTCGTTGGCCCCCTCTGCCGGTCAAAAACCGACGTTTCCCGCCACAAAGTACGCGTACACGTATATCGAGCAAAGCACGCACGACGTCGAACGGGTTACGCGAAACCGGACTTTTCACTCGTCGCGCCGTATCGCGTTGGTTTCCTCGATTCACGGTGTACGATCCCAGGGTCAAGGAGCGGCTTTCTTGCGTAACGTTCGTACCAGCGAGCTTCTTCCGTATCGATCGTCGATTTAGGCATTTACAGAGACGCGTGTCCACAACGCGACCTTTTGCTATTCGCGAGAAACAGACACGCCGAACGAAGCTTCATGGGGATGGGGCGCGATCGGTAAGCCGTCGCGGAATCGAGCATTCAGAACGCGCAGGTTTCTTCTTCCACACGCTGCGTAACCCCTCTTTATCGTTCTTCCACCCCGTGACCGAGGACGAAGCTCGATCGCAGCGCGCGTTCACATTACAAAAGAAACTAACTATAGTGTCGTGTAATCACGTGCGACGATCCGTCCTTGTCTCTCTCTCTCTCTCTCTCTTTCTCTCTTTGGTATAGTTCGTGTCGCTTGCGTCTCCTTTAAATATCAGCAGAGATCGTGCACGAGACACGCCGCTAACGATCCCCTCGAATAATCGTTACAACAGCGAATCCTAGTGGCGCGTTAGCATGCCATCGTAAAAATGTCACGTGTGTTCCGCGGATTCGCGTACTCGGACACGACACTCGTAGGCACGTAGCACCAGTGCCTTTCACTTTAACGACGGTGCGAGAGATGCCTCCGCATGCGCTAGATGCTAGATCCTTCTTCGACTTCGGATCGAGGCTTCGATCGTCGATTCGCCAATGTCGACCGACTCGACACCCACGGAGATTCGTTTCTTCCTTTCCCTCGATGTCAGAGCTGCAACAGGCAGTTAGAGAACCATCGTAACCTCGCGTACCGCAAACACGAATTCGATCCTCGGCGCTTTCGTTGCACGCGACCAAGATTCTTTCTATTTGTAAATTTCCAATCTCCTTTCGCGCGGCTGTCGCTTCGTCCAGCGTTTAACGTATTCCTCTTTGCGTCGATCTCTGACGTACGTTCTGGAATAAGATTTCAGATTGTTCGTGTTATTAGTGTGAAAGGATTCGCGAACAGTGGCGTAGGCAACCGTTTCGTCCGAAATCTCTACCGAACATCGTCAACGAGAATTTTCATCGTTTTGGTCGCGCGAATATCAAAGTCAAAAATGTCGAATGCGAGTTTTTCGCGACGCTTCGCTTTCGAGAAAATATACTTAAACTTAACCAATTACCAACTAGGTACGCGTAAACGATCTACTTGCTTTACGTGCGAAAATAGGCAAAGACCGTGTTTGGTTAGCAGTTGATCTGAGATACATTTTCAAATTCATCTTCCTCGATAAATCTCTATATTTTTTATTTATTTCCAAACGTAGAACAACTTGCTATCGATTATTTACTATCGTTCGGTTTAGAATAAACCAAGTCGAAGAATACTTGGCAAATTTTCAAACTTGATTCTTTTCGAAAACCGAGCGTCATATATATATAAACATTTTATTCCAGGTTTTTGACTTGTTTTCCCGTGTACATTCCTGTCCATTTCGCTTATACCGCGGGTATACGGCGATGTATGCGTACGTACGTGCGTCTCAAAGGGATACGGCCGACAGTAAGTATGCAAGTACACGGTCAAAGGACCATATCGCCATATAAAGCGTTCGCTACGCCACTGGTCGTTTGGGACGGGAACGAGAGGATATCTCGATCGTCTGCGCCGGTCGTTCGTTTCTCCGTGTGGCGTGAGTGAATTTTAAAAATCATCATGCTCCTCGCACCTCCGCCGTGCTGGTTTATCTGCCGCGCGCAACAGACGCACGCACTTATCGTCGCGCGTTCTGCATGCGAAACTACAACCGCGCACATGTGCGTGAACACTGGACGCAGCAGGTGCGCTACGGGGATAAAGATAACGACGCGACTAAGCGCACCGTCGGCGTAATATCCGACGTGGTAATCTAATAACTTTTTCCACAACTCGATTCCCACCGATCGTCTCTCTTATTTTCTCTCTCCCTCTCTCTTTTCAGCTATTTCTTTTACATGTACAACGTGGTGGCGGAAATCGCTCTATGCCATGTAGAACGAGAAAATTTTATCTGCGAATATAAATCGAGAACACGATATATTTACATTTTTCTTGCGAGATAGATAACGTGGATAGTTAGATGTTTCATTTCCCGAGAGTTTCTAATTACAAAATTAGGCGGATGATTTAAAATATTATCAAATCTCCGAAACATTTATTTCCAATTTCGGATACACTTAGTAATTATAGCATACTTTTTGTTTAAAGAGTGGAAATTCAAATTTACAAATTATTCTGCGACGTATGCCAAAGAGCTGCAATTCGTTTGATATACTTGGTGTCTTTGTAATTCTTTCGTGGATATTCTAATCGGCAGAAATATTCAAGATTTCATCACCGTATCCTCTATATGCCCATACCCTCTATCACGGCCCAATCATGAACGTAGCCGTCGAATCGACTTCCAGCGGAATTAGATTCGAACTAGATGGATTCTCGTCAAAGTGGCTCTTACGACTCGCCGCATTACACCGGTAAATCCTATTAAACTGCGACGGCTAACGAATGGGTAACCCGACACGGGCTCTAAATTAAGTAACGGACGAAAAAAGGAGGAAGTGGGGGGTTAGGCAGGAGGTTGGCAGGCGGAAGAGGAACGACGAAGATCGTTAAAGGTTTTAAATGCTTTTTCTCGATGACGCAATTCCAGTACCGTGGAACCGGATTAGGAAGCGGTGAGCAACGATGATAACGACGAGGAAAAAAACCAATGACAATAAAAACACGACCGCAAAGGAAACAACGATAGCCGGTATTTTCCCCTGACTGATTAAAATTGTTTCTTAAAAAATCACCTATGTCATATTTGACGTTTGAAATGTATCTTCCGCAACCACGATCGTTTTCGATCCACCTTGTGTTTCGTTTTTAAGCGTCGAATCGACGATTCGATTACTCGGGCCAGAGGTAATATAATATGCCTTTCCGCGTAAGCGATTCCGTACTACACAACCATTTCACTGCAGGTGTCTAGAGTAAAACGTCGATCGTATTAATCACCGGGCAGACTGAATGGCTGCGTTCTGTTCGTTTAAACGAGAGAAAATGAAAACGTCACCGATACGGTGGTATCGGGTTAACCGGTTAAGATTTTGCTTCGTTATCAATGAACATCGACCTCTTAATGTGATTCTCGCTCTAAAAAATTGGTTCCACGAATCGTTGGGACAGTAACAGGGGTTACTTAACGAAGCGTTTGAGCGCATCTTGATTTATGGATTTGACGAATGAGTCGATCGATGTTGCTGCTGGATGGTACAAACGCGAAATAAGTTCTTTCTATCTCGTTTAATCCCCTCTCTCCTTTACCAACCGATGAATACATTTCGAATACATACACAATACGGGAAACAGTGCTACCGAGGAATATTTGCTTCCTATCGACTGACTCGCGGCGGATTATGAACGGAAATAGAACCAATAATCGATCGATCGTGGTGGTGGTCGTTGCACGTATCCATCGTATATACGTACATGATATTACGTACGTGAAAAGATTGATACCGTTGAAAGTATCTACGATATATCAATCGATAATGTGTTCCATACGTAATAAACGGTATATACACTCTAGTTCAGAAGTATTAGAATACTTGTTAATTTCCTACAAAATATGATGATTCGCTTAAATGTTGCATTCGTACAAGGCGACGATGCAAAAATTTGTACGAAATATTATTTTACACAGTCGGAAGAGAAATATGATGAATATAAATTAAGGATCGTATATATTATACACATACATATGACCTCGTTTGTTAGAAAGATGTTACGCGAATTAGATGTAAAACTGAAAAATGTTTATATTTTAAATCTCGACTGAAATTCTGAATCGAAGATCGAATAACGCAAGTGCCAGGATCGATCGAAGCGACGATTTGTAAGTTATAGCGAATGTAAACGAAAACCGATTTGGTTATTACACGCGAGTTATTATACACGGAAATAAGATTTTTCTACGTCTTGTTTGTTTATTTTAAGATTGAACAATCTGTTTTGCATAAATTTTAAAGTAGATAATGACAGTTAAACGGTAGTGTACATATATCATATATGGCTGATGTAACAGGCAAAGGGAGACAGAGAAAGGCAGAAAATTAAGAAAGGCTAGATGACAAGAGATCGTAAAATATTAGAATAAAGAGCGAATAAGAAATTTATTGAGAAGAATTATATATATATACAAAGAGAGAGAGAGAGAGAGAGAGAGAGAGAGAGAGAGAGAGAGAGAGAGAGAGAAGAGATATATAGAAAGCGAGAGAAATTAATTCTTCCGTATCAACGTGAATAGCTCTCTGTCGGACAGGAAGAAGCTATCAACAGCGTGACAAGAAGCGACAATAAAAGTACCGACGGCACGCGCACAGGAAATACGCAACTCGGTAATACGGGAACGAAGGTCCTTTCAAATGTAAATCTAAGCTTCTATCATGGATGCATCTCTTACGGAATACTTAAAAGTGGTCGAACAGCGAGAAATATTATGAACGTTACGCTGATCAGAAAATTAGAACGTCCGTATTAAATTGTATTGTATTATAGGAAGTAATTTTTAACTTGCTTCTAAATACGTATATAGTTGTAGAAACATTCGTGTATCTAAATCAGAATGTTAATACTCGTTACACTAGACGTAGGAATATAAATTAATTCGGATTGTTTGCTAAACATGAAGATTGTATTTTAGACTCGACGCGAAACAAAAACTCATATTTTCACACTAATACATCGATAGGATACGATCAGTAGTAAAATGCTTGAATGCGGTTCTAGTTATATCAGATACATTAAACGTTTCTATGCTTGATAGGTTAAATTCAAAGATCGCCACATGATTAGCATGTAATTACGATAACACTGCCTTTACCTTGTCGTAAAGATCCGTCAAAGATCTATCGTAAATCTGATAAACGTTATAAACACTGCTTATTCTACTATGTACTTATATACGAATTGCCATGAATACGTGCCACTACTCGCATTTACATTTACAGTGATTCACGCTATTTTAATCTTCTCCTCTCACGCTAAGATCGATGGAAAATTTCAACCATGAATTATCAAGATGTAAATTGTTTACGTATATTTGCCGGGTGAATTTGAACGTCAGAGAATTTGTAGAAATAACTATCGAATAATGTAACACCATTGATGCAGCGCTGCCTTTCGAGATAAGAATTTTCTACCTGGTCGTCGAAGAAAGCGCGTGAAACGTTTCCTCCAGGAGCAAAGGCAAATTTTCAAGGTAATGTTAGGTACCCCTCCGTTAGAAAATAGGAATCGGTATCCCCGGAAGCAAACCACGGCGAAAAAGCACGCGACCTGCCGATTAGATGCGATACTCGTAAATATCGATTACCGATAAGTTAGATAACACGGAACTATCGACGATTATCGATTATTTCCGATATTTTATCGTACGATAATATTACGGACTTTTTTATTCAACGAAGTTTACGATAAAATTGTTAATTAAAGATTGTAAAAGCTTGTAGAGTTCTATTCTAGTTACCTGATCGTTGTACCATGAGGTTGTCGTACTACTATAACTCTGGATTTCGTTTTTAAGAAACGATATTCATTTCATAAATTTAAAACTTATTCAATATTTGAATTTGGTAAAGAATTATATCAGACGTTTGTAATAATTTTCTTATTTTGTACCTTATCAGTTTCCCAATAACAGAACGAGTTGTTATATCGAATACAGTACAGCGAATAAGAATAAATAAATTGGTACGATGAATACCAAAAACTATTCTGTAGTACAATAAGGTTCTAAAGCAAAATTGTAATTTTTTTAAAATTAAAGTAAATAATTAAGATAAAAGTTACCAAAAATAATCGACATGCCATCGATATCGTCTCTATCCTCAGCGCAATGTACGTTTTTATTTTATTATATTCCGCTATATTGTTTTCATAGAAACTTAATTATTCGACCGATTATATAATTCCCATTACTCTCTATTACTTTCTCCGTTTCTCTCAACATTTTTCAAGCTTTTCAATCGCGTTTTTACGATGAGAATTTTTATGATTTGGACGAGAAATAATCTTGGAGAACATTTGCTAACCTCTTTACATGTATATCATATTTTTGGAATTCCCACCCACCCACCATTAAAATAATATTACGACACTCTGAATATATTATGTTTCATAGTTTGTCAATTAATAAGTATCTGTCAGATAGTTTCTTTTTTAATTACATTACTCACATGGAGTGTAGAGTGCTATCTTGATGATAAGGTCTTCCTAATTTGACTTCTTCGAACGTTGAAAGGAAGTAATATAGACTAACGAAAGTTATATCGTTGGTTAAATAACTAGTTGAATAATTTTATAAAAGTGGAATATAATGATATAAGAATACATGAATACTTTGCGTCGAGCCGAATATAACGACGCGAGCAGACGCGGAAACCGCACCAATGAAAGGGGCGATTGAATGAGAGACAATGAACGCCGATGCGATGGCAGCGCGGGCGAGTTCATTGAGAGGGAGAAGAAACTTTTGCCCGCGAATCGAGACGCATTGTGGAATGGCAGACGTGTATTTCCCTGGTATACAAGATGCCACTTGTACACGTGCGTGAAATTAAAGAATCAAATAGGGGGAAACAGCGGGGACTGTTTTGCCATTTTTATCGATGCAGATTGGAAACGCTTTCCGTCGCCGCATTTTCAGCGAACAACTTAATTTGACACTGTCGGTATGTATATATTCTCCGTTCCCCTCCTAGTCTATTTCCCTCTCTTTGTGTCATTGCACTAGCGAGAATAGCAATGACAGAACTGTGAAAATTTGATAACATCAATGAACTGAATCATATTTTTATTTTGATATAATTAGAGAAAGCCAATTACGAGTACTTGGATCTTTCGTATTTTGTTTGTGTGTTATAAGCATTATGTACGATTTTGCATCTTTAATAAGTTTTGTGCTTCGTGGGCAGTGAAAGTGGCGATAGATCGACGATAAAGATGGAAGAAAGAATTTCCATTGCATGAGGCGAAGGAAGATAAGTTTCAATCCGATATTTCGATAAAATGTCATGAATTGGATGGATTTTTATTTTTCTACAGTTAAATATTCCGAGAGAGTCCTTAACCATCGAACCTTCGTTGATAATCTTAATTATCTCGTGGCACGGAACGCGTTAATTTCCCACACACGCGCAAACGTCCGTAATTTAGTAGTCTCCGAGAAAATAAAGAACATCCGTCTTCCATGAACATAGAAACATTCAAACAATACGAAATATTCTTAGAGGTGACACCCGAAAGAAGCCCGCCTAAATATTCTCGTGATGGAAACGTGACTTTGCGACAACCGATCACGAGACGCCGCACCGCGCCGGCTCTTGAAATCTGTCACACAAACACGCACAACCCATTGTACGCGACGCTAAAATAACCACCAAACCCATAACAAGAATATCGTAAAATGCGAATATAGCTTATCTAAGGTATATGATTCTAAGCTCGGAAGGAAAAGGGAGAAAGTAAAGGATTCGAAAGATGAAAAGGGGAGAAAGACGCCGCGTTACCGACGGAGCGTGTCGTGTCTCGCACGTCATGGGCACGAGTCAGTACGACATCGTCTTGTGAAACACGAGACGGGCGTAAACGATCTCAGAATGATTTCTATGGGGGTACAGGCCGGTCGAATTGGAGAAGGGAGGACATGTTATGGCGTTCGGTACGTCTAGTATAATGTAACACACACCGATAGCAGAGCACCGCGCGGTCGTAACGGCGACACGAAGAAAGCGCAATGGCCGACCACTGCACCTCCGCTGGTTGCTTCGATCCTTCCTAGCCACGAGGATATTTCACACACTTGCTCTATCTCGTTCGAGGATCGGCACACGCGCACGACACGCCTTGTCCGAGACTTTCAGATAAATAGAAGCCCCGGATGTTTTTATTCCGTGTAACGAAAGCAGCTAGGGACGGTTCGTACTGTCCGATCGTATGAACCCGCTGCCACTCGCACCAGACCGTCACGCACCGTCCCGTCCGCTGGATAGAAACCGACTGACTGACATGCTCCTTCTCGACCCGCGATGCACCGCCACGGATGAGGAGGTTAAGTGGAGGGGACATGTTGGGATCCGAGGACGACGCGACGCCTCCACCCGATCAACGTACGACAGAGACACAGATAGACGCGCGGACGACTCCGATTGGGCGTGGTAGAGTCCCTAGACTCGTCTTCGGATACCGACCGAGGGTGCGATCTTCTTTGATCGACCGTTTGCGCGCCATATATAAACGCGCTATTTGAGTTTTAGATGTATCGGATAATTAAAAAAAGATATCGATACTACTTGACAAGCGTTGCTTTTAAATAAACATCGAAAACATTTCTTAAATCGAAGAATGTGGAAATGGACGGTAGGAAGTGCTATTTTCCGATGAGAAATGGATAAAAATTATTCGATATCCGCAAAGAATTTATTTAAAACGATTATAAAGCAACACAACAAATAGCAAAAAGTTGTCGAAAGATACGGTGTATACATATAGATCCAAAGATTTGGTAATTCTATAAAGATACAATATCTCCAAATTTTTCCCACATTTAATTTCACCGATTCAAACTTTTCCAATATGTCGACGTTAATGAAATTTTAAAACATTTTATATAAAACACACGATATACCTATAAAGATATTCTATCGTAAGAGTTCAAATACTTTCATGAGATACTACATGAACGTCGAAATTATCAATAGAGTTCACAAAGGAATATTATCACGTAGAAGGTACTATCCAGTAACAAAGACTGTATAAGGAAGTTATCGATACGTGTAAATTAGCAAAGATAATAGAGAAGATGTAACGTTGCATCTATATCATCAAATTCTATGAGAACGTATAAATAATCAACGAATAACTTTCGTAACTGACACGGTAAAGATTTAAAAAGAAGTATAAAATGAGAAAAGAACGTTATTTTAACATTACTGTAGCGATATATTTGTTATATTGAATATTACTGTATAGTGGATAAAAATAGAAAATTGGAATGGCAGAATGGAGGACGGTAAAGCAATCTTGCGTGGAAAGTATCGAGTCATTACAATTTCCTAGCACTATTCTAGTCTCCTCAGAAGCGATTTCTCGAGAGAACAATCACGATCAAGACACGATTCGAAAAAGAAATAACAAGGATGATCAAAGGGTAATACGCCAGCGTAATGCATTGGATTTCCGTTGAAATCTCCAACGTGCGATGACAAGGCGCGTACTGGGTTCGAGAGATGTCTGGTACAGTCGAATCTTGGTAACTCGAATGTTAAAGGTATTTACTTATCAAATTTTTTCAAGTGAAGAAAGTTTAATAAACGAATTACTTAAAAAGTCTTTTAATAAAGATTTTTTTTCTTTAGAATTCAATTTATATTCTATTTCTTAAATTATGGCTACGAAACGAAATTTCAAGGAATAATTCCGTATTTTTGTCGCTTTTTATACCTAGATTTTACAATTTTATGAAATTTAAATAAATTTACGACTTTATCATAAATGATTACTTGGTCCTTAATGGATTAAGATACGTTTTTTTCTTTTTTTTTTTTGTGACAGCGGTAATCAAAGTTATTAGTAAAATTTTTACGAGAAAAATCGTTGAGAAAGAATTAATTTTTGTTTAGGTCGAAGACGATGATCACGAAATCTTAGGAAGAAATCTTCTAAACAATTAAATGATCAAAAAAATTGTATACGTTCCGACTACGAATAATGGTCATAAACGTTCCCAATTTCTTTGGTATTATTTTCTTTGGATATTTCGACTTACAGAGACTTTTACAGAGAAACGAAGAGTATGAACGAAATTGCAGAGTCTTACGAATAGTTTTCGAGTTATAGAGGTTCGACTGTATTTTTCACGCCTTTACGGGCCGACTCTAATTTCGATTCTTTCAGACCCTCGAAAATTACTCCTTTGCCAGGCCAACAGAAAAAAAAGAAAAAATACTGAAACGAGCAACCTGGCTGGGACGACGCTTCCAACAATGTATCTAGAGTATCAATCACGTGTGTCATTAATGGTTGCGGTTGCGGTTACAAGCCATCGTGGACTATAATTCAGTTGGGTCGCTGTATCCGCGATACAGCGCATTACGCTGTGCAACGCGATTTACGACGTCCATTGTCGCGATGTCTATACAATCAAAAAGCCGGATCCATTTTTGTACCAGCGGAATACCTTGGTTTTCGTTCTTCTGTAATTTTAGACTATATCACAGTGATAAGAAAATGTTTGGTTGTATGATGATAAAATAGCGTCCCTAGCATTCTCTTACGTAATTGAAGTACGAATCTACGTGACATCGTTAATTTTGTAGAGTTATAGATTGCAAGTTATCGAGCTGTTATTGACTGTTAGCGTTATTAATCCATTTTAGTACGTGTCGTTTCGTTTCTGTTAAGAATAAATCGTATCGCATTTACATCTGTAAGGTCCGAAATCGAACTAGACGAGGTTGATTTGATTTCTTTAAGCTTCTTTCGTAATTATAAAAAAGAAACGACGATATTAATCCATTGATAGAAAATCTCAAGACGGAATAATTTTGGAATGAAAATGTAATTAACGGGTAGTTCCAGCGTATTACCATAGTTAGCTGTAATCAAAGGTTAATTACAAGGAAGAAATTTCCTAAGTAGGAAATTTCTTCGTGAAACGCGTAGCTCGAAGCGGAAAGTTTCGGAGTGTGTCGAATTTTCGTCAGTCTCCACCCCGTAAAACGGATGGTAGTTCATATCGGAAGTATGTCAAGAATTTAGCCATGGGTTGTTTTCACTAATAGCTCGCGATAATTGCTCAGCCGCGTTTGCCACGGTTACGCCACGAAATGAACCGTGTCAAAAGCGGCCTGTTATTCGAATTATGCCATTTTTTGCTCGAGTCCTCGCATCAGCAGCAGTCAGGTCACGATCAAGTGGAGAACAGCGAGAAACAGTCGCGATAGAGATGTTCAGAGATGTTTCTGTGTTAACGTTTCTCGTTTCTTCGTCGTGCATGAAAATTTCTGAATTTGTTTCTACAATTTATTAAGATTCGTATTATTCGACGCGTTTGAGGCTGCCTGCGTTCATCCATCTCTTAGCCCGATTAAATTCGACCTATTCGAGATGAATTTTTCCTTAGGAATCGTATAAAGAAAATTTTTAATTCGGCTCTTTGTGTTCTATTATATCATCTATCTACAATATTTATTACAAAATTACATCGATAAAGAAGTATTCGAAATTTCCTGACGTTAGGAAATACTGCTCTAGACGTTCTACCTTTTACAGTATCGTATACGCAATGGAATCGAACTCCGATATCTGTCATTAAGCATCTTACGAAGCAACGATCGTTAAATTGTCTCGTGTACAATTTCTACCGAGATTTTTCGGTCGTGGGATATAAACGATCAGATTTAGATTATTGCGCAACTGGTAACGATACAAGACCGGTGTATCGAGTAACGAGAGCTACGTTTCGCTAGCCGCAGAGGCTTTCTAAGCCGAAGATCTTTTTCTCTTCGGATCGAATTGCCACTGGTTCGCGACCGAGACCGACGACAAACGAGCTCTATTCGCATTTATCCTTCGGAAAAGGCTCGTACATACTTGTAACCATTTTTCAAACCGATAACAAATCTTCGGAGTTACCTCCTATCGATGGAATTTCAAAAATCCTGCGAAAATGATCGAAATGCCGCCTGTATATCGTCACTACGAGAATTATGCTTCTAAATTGATTCGATATATACTTGAGACGCTATCTCGTTTAACTTGCAAGAATTATAAGTATGAATTTTCAATCGTGTATTTTAGATAATTAATTCTATCCTAACCCGAATACTAGCCCGAATTAATAGAAATTGTGGAAAAAGTTGGAAAGAAACTTTTTCCATTTTCTTAACTGTAACAGCAGCTGAGATGGGATTCGATGCGATCGTTGGATGAAAGGAATTCTAATCGTAGTTAAATTTTGTTTTAAATATTCCGTAATTTTGTTTCGAAATTCAAAGATCTAGCAACAGGACAAAGTAGCGTTTTCCAAGGATATACATATTTATAAGAAGGGGAGGGCGAATATCTGAATATTAAGAATAAGAACGGTATTGGCTATCGATCGAATATTATTTGAAACACGCTGCTTCTAATTTTTTAAATTGCTCGCGTATCTACTTGAAAAAGAGAGAAACGACATCCACCTAGTGACGAACGATTCGTGACAGGAGGGCAGTCCATATATATGTAAATATCTAAAACCAGCAAATACCTACGAAGATATATGTATATTTTTGTTCTTTATGTTTTATTATACCTATCAGATATATTAACAATCGAGACGTACCGAGACTTTTATTAGCGACCACGCAGATTTTGTTGAGAATTCCTCAGAAGAGCTTCGGAAGGTTAACCGAAACACGAAGAACGCTTGCGTGACAGGGTCGTCATTGACCGGAGGAAATCTGGTAGTTTCATCGCTAACAGCTTGCATAGTTATCGGATGATCCAGCCGTCGGATCACGGATTCACGAAGCGTAGAACGAAAAGAAATAGGAGGGAGGCTAGAAAAACCGATCTGCCATATGCAGCGTTGCTTCGCTGCGTAACACTCGAGATCGCGACGCTTGTCTTACAACTGGAGCGAATATATTACATCGCGCGATCATAGGCATGTATCAGTAGCCTGCCGTACGGTAAACGAAATACACGTGCGGTGATTTTACTGCGAACATAGTTATTCCCGCAGAAGGATTCAGTTGCAAAGATCTGTGTTCATTTTCTTGGTTGTGATAGAAAAGAATGCCATATTATATAAATTGCTATATTTCCTTCTTAAATTCACTTTGGCATTTGAATAAGTAAACCTGAATGAAACTTATTTAAATTAATCTAAACGATTCTAACGATCCTAAACGATCCTAGATAATTCTAAACCCACCTAGATTAACCCAAATTAATCTCAATTCGTATAAAAAATATTTATAAAAAATATTTTGAAAAAATGGGAAGAACGAATTAAATTTGTCGTTTCGTTGTAATTTCGTTGTACGAATAAAAGTTTAACGTGATTTGAGTATGGTTAAAGAGAGAAATCGACAGTAAAAGTTGAAGAATGAGATCGAGAATGAATTGGAAGGTTTTAGTGGTTGGATTCTTGATAACGTTGGCGTTGGTGGACGTCTGTGTAGGGAACAACGGTACCTGGGATAAAGTTCGCGAGAAGAAGGCGCGGATAGTGAAGAAACTGAAGAAGGATATCCGGAAGTTGAAAAAGCAAGAGGGAGCGGTTAAGTTGGTGGGTGGAGAGAACGGTGGACACGAAGGTAACGAGTGTTTCGAATTCCAAAGTTTCGTCTGGCATTCCCTTGTTCGCCAGTAAATTAGAAATAAAGTGGTACTCTTTCGAGGATAATAGAAAACTTTCGAATTAACCGCGGTTTTCCGTTTAAAAAAGAGAGGTGGAAATTAAGAGATATAACTTTAAGAATGTCGATATTTGAACGTATTGAAATGTAATTCAATAGCGACGCGTAGTACGTACGATAAAGATTTAGACTCGAATTTTTAGTAAATATAGCAGCGATTGAAATAATCTGCAGAAATCTCGAAGAACTACGATCGTGAACTGGAAGATGAACTTTGTAGTTACATTCGATTCGGTTCCAAATACGAGTACATGTATATCGACGAAAAGATTAACCGTTTTCCACGGAAAATAGAGAGAGAACGTTCGACATGGGAGCAAAATCGACGTAACAGAGAAGAAGGAATATAGTAGGTTGGAGCGTAATATCCAATGGAGGGTAATAAAAATTGACACGCCAATGTCTGGGACGGATTCTATCCTGTTTTATGGTCCAATTCGACGATGGCTATCCTATCTTGTAGCTCGCGATTCTGTGCCTATGCGACGTTTACCACGCTGACACATAGTCGTTGACATAAATCATCCTCGAGTTGACCCCTTTTTAATCGCCATTGCGTAACTTACGCGAGAAAAGGCTGATAAAACCGCCACGTTTCACGTAAGATCCGTTTTTACATCAAACGTTCGTGTCTCTTTCTGATTAGCAAGCTGCTATTTTAATCCAGAAATGTCGATGATGAATACGACGGAGCGTCGAGGAATCGCAAATTTTTTATTTCCTTGCGAATCTTGGATTCTCTGCTTGACAAGGAAAATTGTCGGATTTTCAAATTTCCACACAGACTGTTTCTATCGTAAATCGATTGGCAAATATTATAAAAATCGAGGCTGCCAAGCGTGCGGTTCTTACTCCTGAAGTTCCTAATTCGCAAGAATCTTGCAAATTATCTTCGAAAAGTTCCTACTCTTGACTGTAATTAACGTTATCGATGACATTTTTCCAAATTACAAGTTACAAGTTATCGATATCAAGGAACACCCTTTTACACAAACAGTAACAAGTTCGTCGATAAAACAAACGAAAATTTAAGTTGCTTGAACGTTTTATTTAACGACAAATTAGAAAACTATCGTATAAGAGAGAACTCTGTAACCTAGGCTTTGTAATTTGTTAATTTACCAATGTCATTAATTGGTAAATCAGCGTACAAGGGAGCGTATGCGTTACGAGGGAAACTTGAATTTTCGGTAATGAAATGTCGCGAATAAATTGTAGAAATTGAAAAATTACAGTGACAAAGTAGAAAACCTACAACGTATGGATGATTGCGTGAAAGCCGTAAGTATCTAAAAACAAGTTGTCACGCGCAAAAGAATTTGCGCACGCTTATACCGCGCGGAATGACTTCAAAGTAAAAAACAGAACGAAGCTAACGAGCAATTGACATTCGAGAAGAGACGAACCGTTTAATCGAGCAATTATCGCGGCAACCCCATAAACTCTGTCATTAGCCAGACACGCGGTGGAACCGGAAAACCAGCAAGTACAAACTCTGTAATTCGATTGGTTACGCAGGAAACGTGGAAATACTTCACGATGGGAAATGGGGCAGCGTATGCGACGACGAATGGGATTACTTGGAGGCCAATGTGGTTTGCAGGCAATTAGGCTTCGACGGTGCGATTAAACCAACGTCGAACGGTCACTTTGGTCAGGCCAGAAGTGAGATAATATTGTCTCTTCGTTTCAATTCAATGCTTCTTTCCCTCCTCTCTCAGAATCCACGCGAACGCGAAATTTTCAATCGTAACGTATGGAACGTCCGTCTCTTTGTATGTTCGGGAAACGAAATTGAAAATTCTATTTTCACTTGCGTCTTTCGTAATATGGAATTTGAATTTCTTGCCGCGCGAGATTTTGGTGAAAAGCGAAAGCATATTAACGGTAATCGAAGAAAACGAGAATTTCGCACGTTGCTATTTCGTAAATAGGATCTTTGTCGAAAGGACCGAGTTGATCAAGTAGGATTATTTTGGAATTGTATGAAGCGTCGAAAGGACGTCGCTGTCGATCCTCGTCGGACTATCCTCGTTCGCGTTTGCGATGGAAAGAGATTGATCTTTTGCGGTCCCATGTACGTACACGTAATTAACCAACTCTCTTTTCCTCTTTTCGTCGTATTTTCGTACTTCCTTTGTACTCTTTACGTTCGATTAATTAACAAGACACCAGGTTGATTCGCTCGTGGGTCGTGTTTTCGCATAGTTTACGTATGAAACGTTGCACCGAAACGCAAAACACTCGAAATAACGTGTTAGTCGATAAGCCAATTAAGTGTTAACGCAGTGCACTCGTATATATCCATCCAGATAAGGCGTATCTCTCACCTGTTCCTTTTAGTCGAGGTCAAATCGACCCCATCCTGCTGGTTACGCGAAAACCGTTCCACCCTGGTGACCAGGGCACTACAACGGCGAACGCTTCTTCCACTCTTTCCTCGCATATTTCTCGATTCAGTGAATATCTTAAAAACTATTAAAAAAGCTAAATTATCTGCTAAAAAAAAGCCACATAATAATAAAGTTACTATCAAGCAGATTCAATATGATTTTTCTTTCTAAATAAAGGAAAACAATCTACCATCGGTATCTCGCCATTCGCCACGCTGTATCCCCCGATCGATTCTACCAGAAACCCCTTACACCGCGCTATTCCCCCATAGATTTCTCTCAGATGAAAGTAACGTTTCGTTTCGGGCGTTCGTCGCTAGCAGACCAGAGCAAAAAGAACCGGTTTGTATCCCGAGGAACTCGTAGTTTTTCCAATAGTTCGTGCTTGGGACCGCAAAAGATTGCAGAGGATTACCGGTATAGGGCTTAAAACTGTATAGGACGAAAAAAAAAGAAGAAAACATTCCAGGAAGATATTGGATGGACAACGTGTATTGCGACGGGAGCGAGAACGAACTGTCGAAATGCCGCTTCGACGGATGGGGTGCTTCCGACTGCGAGGGCGGCGAAGCAGCCGGTGTAATTTGCGCTCGCGAGCAGCAGGACGAGGAGGATGAAAGGACGATGAAGGGAAAGCCGAAAAGGAAGTCAGAGAAACGGAGAATCAAGGATATCCATCAGCAGGGAGTGGCGATAAGGTTGGCCGGCGGCCGTGTCCATAACGAAGGCAGAGTGGAGATCAAACTAGGAAATTCAGGTATCGTTAAATCCGCCGCGCATCGTGACCTTTACGTTAAAAGCCGTCACTGGTTTTGCTCGAGTATTTTCATCTTCTTTTTGGTTTAATTTTAACGTTGAAAGATCGATAAAAGTCGACTTATTTTTCTCCCGTAATCTCTGATCGAAATGAAAAATTGGAGAAAGAACTGAAATGAAAAAACGAAAATTCGAGAAAATTCCATTTTTATCTTCGTTACCTTATCGTTCGATCGAAAAAGAAAGATATGATAACGATGTATAACATGCCGATAACGAAAAAAAGACGGAAAACACGGACGACTGAAGATTGTCAGAAAAGGAAGAAGATACAAGGTAAAGGGAGACTACCGAAGCAATTTTATTTCAGATTGGGGTGTAGTCTGTGGTGATAGTTGGTCCCTGTTCGAAGCCGCGGTGGTTTGCCGGCAATTGGGCCTAGGTTACGCCTCCGACGCCATCCAGACCAACTTCTTCGGCGGCCAGAAGATACCTATGACCATCAGTGGCGTACAGTGTCACGGAGACGAGAACAATCTGATCGACTGTCTGCACGACAAGCTTCTCGATTGTCCAGGTAATAGAAACGCTGCTGAGACAAACCTGGATTTCCTTGTTCCCCTTGTTTCGTTGAAAAGGGAATAATAATAATATTTATAACAATAAATATTCTAAACGTTGAGATTTTCGCTTTTCTTAGTATTTTAAGTCGCTTGGTTCGTCGAGATGCTCGTGCTTTTTAAAAAATACTTTTCTTTAATCGTTTCAAACGTTCGATATTATGAAAAATATTTGATTCCGGGGATGTCAATTACTCCGTAACTGCGTCGTACGCGTTACAGGTCCGATAGAGAACGTTGCCAGCGTAGTATGTCTTCGAGAGATGCCAGATCTGGTATTCGATCACATAGAACTCATGCGAACGGCGCATCTCGAGGATAGACAACTATACTGGTTACAGTGTGCTATGGAGGAGAATTGTGTTGCTTCTCAGGCTTATAAGGTGCAAAAGGAATCGGAGAGTTGGCACCTAGAGACGAGGAGACTTTTAAGATTCACCGCGAGGATTTTAAACGCTGGAATCGCGGATTTCCGACCATCGGTACCGAAACACCTTTGGGAATGGCATATGTGTCATATGTGAGTAATTAGATCGATAAAATTCTAGAAAGATAAAGTAACGAAAGTTGGTAAGGTAAGGTCTTTCCATCATAATAATTGATTACAATTGGTAAAAATTAAGATCGATTATTATAATCGATAAATTATATATTTAAAGTGAATTCATCGTAGTCGGTCTTTGGATTTTCAATCGGAACGGTGGGTTCCCATTGGCCAGTCAAAGGCATCGTAAAGAGACACAAGCCGAAACATTTAGTTTTACGATAGCCGCGATCAGACGAACTGCAACGTTCACGAAACGTCGGAATAATAAACCGAAAACTATTACTATAATTCAGAAAACTATCGGTGATTATACGTTAAATCGGCCGTACTTAGAGGGAACGAAGAACGAGATGTCAATTTTTAGTGGCTATAAAATTTCACTACTGATATTAATACGATGAAATTGAAAAGACTACAAACACTTTTAGTCCGAAAGGAATTTTGAAGCTCTAGCTTAGAAACAAAGCGAACAAATCGAACAACGATACAAGATCCGACATGCGAGATACATGATATCTTCAGAAAGTTCAAAAGCTCCGAACCATTTATTTTCGACAAATCCCATTGCTCGACCTATTTTAGTCGATTGAAAACGATTTCGACTATACGAATAATATATTAGAAGTTCGATAAGAACTTACGGTTCGTTCTGGATTCATCGAGAAATATCCAAACCGTGTTTCACCGACGAAACCTCTTTTCGTCGATTGAAATCGATCTCGATTATTCGAATAATATCGTATATATACAGTAGCGGACAAAAGTTTAAGACGATGATTTGTAAACCGGATTACAAACATCTTATACGCATATTGTTCTTCTATTCGGTTTGTCTCTTTGGAATAACGTAGCTGTATGTTTGACCTTCGTAACCTCAGACAGTCAGTTGTTAAATACAAACAATGTAGGAGTTACAACAGTTAGTTACCGCCTAGCACTTGGAAACAGTGGACATTAGTTTAAGACGATCTGTGTAAAACGTGAGTACGAGTACAGTTTTTGAACATTTTGATTCTGGAATGTCAAAATCATTGTTTAGTGTACCTTTTATTGCTTAAAATTCATTTAGGTAGGAACAGACTATGGGTAAATCAAAGAATTTACTTGAAAACGAAAGGGAACAAATCGTAAGGCTGCGAAAGCAAAGTAAAACCTTCACCGAAATAGCAAATATAGTGAACAGGTCAGAAACAGCTTGTAAACAAGCTTGGTATAAATGTTTAAAGACAGGCATGTATTGCGATCAACCGAAAAACGGAAGACCACGGAAAACAACACCGAAAATGGATCGCCGGATTCATCGATTGAGCGAAAAGGATCGTTTTCGTAGTGCAAATAATATTGCTGCGGAGATAAACTATGAAAACGATACACAAATTAGTGCTAGAACTGTTAGGAGAAGATTAGAAGACTTTAACTTAAGAGGACGAAAACCCCAAAAGAAACCACTGCTGAGTTCTAGGAATCGAAAAAGACGACTTGCATTTGCTAAAGCTCATAAGCATTGGACAAGTGAAGATTGGCAAAAGGTATTGTTTTCTGACGAATCGAAATTCAATCGCGTCTGTTCTGACGGGATACGGTACGTTAGACGTCGAATTGGCGAAAGTTTGAAAACACAGTGCGTTTTAAAAACTCTTAAACATGGTGGTGGCAACGTTATGGTGTGGGCGTGTTTTTCTCGAAGCGGCCCTGGTCCGATATGTCGTATCAATGGAATTATGGACCGTTTTCAATACAAGGACATACTCAAGAACACAATGTTACCTTTTGCACGCAACAATATGAGTGATGATTTTATTTTTCAAAATGATAATGATCCGAAGCACACGGCTCGGGTTGTGAAACAGTTTTTTCAAGAAGAAAATATCACCGTGCTGCCGTGGCCGTCGCAATCACCAGACATTAACCCAATCGAGAATTTGTGAAGCATCATAAAAAAGACAGTACAAGGTTATAAACCGAAAAATTTAAATGAACTTTACTCTACGATTGAAACAGCCTGGAATAATATTACGGTAGATTAATATAAAAAATTAATAGATTCTATGCCAAGAAGATGTACCGAAGGGATAAGAAATAACGGATATTGAACAAAATATTGAATTTAAACAAAAATTGTGTATATTTTTTAACCAAAAATTAATATTTTTTGTATAGTCTTAAACTTTTGACCGACGAAATATTATACAGATTTCGTTCCTTTTTTATAACTTAGCTATTGAGCAAAATATCAAAATGAAATTTTTTTTCTAAGTGTACAAACAAATGTACAATTAGTTAATACCAAAAGTAGAACACCGTATTTATATTTTTTATGGAAAGTAAATCAATTATTTATTTCTTCCATTTCGTCTTAAACTTTTGTCCGCTACTGTATATATTACGAGCTCGTAATACATTACAAATCGTTTATGCGAGAGAAGTTTCGTCCGATCGAAATTGCTTTCAAGCGCTCGAACGACGCATTAAAAACTAGATTATAGATCCATCGATCCATTCTGGATTAATAAATCTCTTTCGATCGACCGATATCGATACGAGACACTCGTATAACTTTTACCGAAGAACCTTCCATCGAACCTCTTTCGATGAACTGAAATTCCATCGAGAAATACGGTAAAATCTCGTAAGCCATCAACGTGCGCACGAAAAATTGGAAAATGCATCTCTCTAACGCTAACAACCCGTACCACAGAAACCTGTTTCACTCTCCTAAAATCGATTCGTAAACGCTGGACCTGGCCCGAAGCTCGTTTTCACCGAACAGCCGCTCGTCTTATCTGCGATCGGTGATTTCGATACGGCCGATCAAAGTGGCTCGTTGCTCGATCATTAATTCCGCGTTATTCGGTTGTTAACGACAGGCATTACCACTCGATGGAGGTGTTCGCGACGTTCGACGTGTTAGACTTGAACGGGACACGGTTGGCAGAGGGTCACAAAGCGTCCTTTTGCTTGGAGGACAATCAATGCTTGCCTGGAGTGGAGCCGAGGTAAACGCAATTAGCAGACTCGTTAGCGAAAACGATCGGTTCCTAACAGGGCCACGCAGTTGCTCGACGAACGAAAAATTATTTTTCGCGTCGATGGCGACGATGGACGACGTCTAATTGGCGAGCCAATTAAGCAGCGACGCCTGTATGATTTCAGATACAAATGCGCCAATTACGGTGACCAAGGTATTTCCGTGAATTGTAGCGACATTTACAAGCACAACATCGATTGCCAGTGGGTGGATATAACGGAACTTCCAACCGGAGAGTATATTTTCAAGGTAATTCTAATTTGGAGCGTGATTTGCTTAATTTAATCCGCTTGATTAATTTCATTCGCGTAGAATTTTCATCTCCGTGTTGTTGTTTGTCGTGAAACAGGTACCGACTATTGGATACTAAAAATTGACAAATACGATCTATTTTATGGAAATAGGTAGTCGCGTGTAAATACCACTGCTACTATCTCTATGTACAGTTCCATTTAAATCTATCTCTGCGTATATTTCCAAAACTATTCGTAACATCGGAAAATATTTCCAGCCAAAGTTAAATAATCTCGAGGGAGGAGGGGCATAATTTAACGTTAATGGTTATTTTTATAGGTAGAACCGTAGAAGAAATACGAAGGTTTACTTCAACTTTATCGTTTTTAACGAGACTATTGAACGAACGTTTTACAAAATAAATGTTCAAATATTTCCTATAATCTAACGGGATCTCGACGTAAATAGCTTTCAGCTCGATGATCTTTTACGGGGAATGCCAAGACGATTCGAATCGATCAATGTACTAAAAACATACATGATTCTATCGAAAAGAAATAGTAACCAGCCTAACATCAAACGTATAACGCCCTGTCTGTCATTTTCTTGCGCGAATCAAATAGCCCGTAGAGAGAATCTGGTCCATAAAGGCCGGTGGAGAAGCCGGACAATCGCGATACCGTAGGAGAGAGAACGTAATCGAACCGATATTTACGTTTTCAGGTGGCGGTGAATCCGGAGTTCAAAGTGGGCGAGATGTCGTTCGACAATAACGCGGCAATTTGTCGTTTACTCTACACGGAATCGTTCGCCACTGTGCATAGTTGCGTCATGGGTCGGCCTTCATCCACGAACCTTTAGAATCACGATTCCAGCATCCGCGCAAAGGACTTGCGAGACTCGCGAGAATCGCGATTCCACGATACGTGCAGAGAAGGTTACGATAATCGCTGGATCGCTCGTTTTTATGTGTTAGTAGGAAATTCAAAGGTGTAAAACCGCAGGAAATTATACAAAAAATATCTAAACTATAGCGCTTCTTACGATAATTAATGGCTGAAACTTTGAATCTTCGCTTGGACTTTATTTCTGTAGATCGTATTCGTCAAATTCTGAATTTGCGTAAATATTCGAATTCGATGGAAGAGGAACATGGTTGAAATCGAAGCTACCACGGCAGTTGCGTTAATTACGATGCTATTAAATAATAAAGAGAGTCTCTTGCTGGCAATAATCTTTAATCGAATCGATCGCCTGTTTATCTTTATTACGAATGGTTTCGCAGGTAAACGGGATTTGGCAGATGGCCCGAGCAAAGTCCTGTATCGTAGTTCCACGACGACGACTGTTTCATCTTCTTTCGGCTGAAGGGATTTCTATAGAGAGAAAAGTACTTGGGACTTCGAAATAGGCTTACGCGAAAATATGACACACTCGAGGAGTAAACTAGTTAATAAGGGAATGGAAATTATTTGATACGAAAGTAATTTTTGGAACAATTGTTTTTCACGAGAACCTCGAAGCTTAGTAGATCAACGTCTTATCAACTTATTATTTAAACGTGAAATATATTTAAATATGCACACTACTGGTAGTAAAAATCTTTTCTGTTCTCGAAGAAATATTTCGTCAAAAATATATAATGAATATATAAATACAAATATCATTTTACATTTTATTAAAATTGAAAATATTGACGATGCCGTTCGGCAGAATAAAGTCTGTATTATTGCCTGGAAGATTTGATTTGAAGAAAGAAACGGGGAACAGATTAGTTAAAAGTGCTTCAAAAGAAACGGGAAGTTGGATATTTTTAAAGTAGGTCGTAGTTCTTTTTTCAGGTGAAGAACCTTGTACCCTGTCACCTTCGATTACGATTGCTCGTAATCGGATAATTAGCAACGGATTAGACCACGTCGTTTCACCTACTTTTTCTCGCACGGAACAGGGACCTTGGTTGTCGATTAAGGCACTTGTTTGTTCACGAATTTTAAATAGACGCGTTGTTCCATTTCTTCGTGCCAAATAGAATTCCTTCTAAAGTTCTGACGGAAATCTAGATCGATTCCGACATTACGTTAATAGATATTACGGATATTTACGATATATCTGTGTTGCTAAAAAGTCAAACATAGGGAGATATGAAAAAATAAGACAAAAAAAATAACAAATTTTGCGTTTCTTTTCTCCCGAATCTCGTCTCTCGTAATTGTAAGATCGAATCCACGTTTAACGCAAAGAGTCCTATTCCCTGTCCAAAACATGAGAATAAAAGTTCGTACTCTTCGGAATGCTGAAATTCCACTCTTCGAAAACACTGTATTCCTTGCAAATCCCATTTTCTTCTTAATCGAACCCTCGAGGCAAAACGATTGCTGTTCTTCGCGCCAAAGCTAAAGCAACAATTCGTACCCTAAAGAGCAGCTTGATACAATATTAATCATCGACAGCAGATTACGATCGGATACACCAAGCGGTCACGCGATAAGAACAACCTGTGCCTTGAGATTAAGAAAGTATGACTCAAGAACACGTAATCGTCAACGAGGACGTCGACACGGATTCCCGGAACTGGGTTACCTTTTCGTCCGGCTAAAGAATAATTCGCTGTCGTTTTCGATCATCTACGAAAAGGGACACCTCCCCTTGTCTCTGTTTCTCTCTCTCTCTCTCTCTCTCGTCGAGAAACAAGAGACCCCGGACTGTCAATTAAACCATACGTGCGCCGCTTAAATGGCTGCAGGCCTCAACGCGACTGGACGTGTAATACGTTTAGAAGGGGGAGGGCCCGAAGTATGGCTTCCGTGGTGGTCACTGTCGTGTGCAGTGCGCGTCAGCTGCTCCCCAAAGTGCACCGGTCACGAAACTCCCATAGCCACCGAAAATAAGCGGCTCAGTCAGCCTTTTCGACTTCGCTTAAAAACTTTCTACGGATATGCGGTTGCCTTTCGTAGCGGATACGTGAATTTAACAGTGGTGGAGACAGTTTGGTGAGAGATGAGTCGAGAGTAAGTTGCTTGGGCAGATTCGATAAGTTGATTTTTGACAGGCGAAAGAGGAGGGTTCCACCAAGCGCAAGAACGATCGATGGGAAGATTTTAAAGAATTAAGAACGAGCATGATGTCAAGAAGATTGGTAAACTGAATGTGTTTCGGCTAAGTCTGTGCTTATTTTTTAAATTTGTTTATTATGATCCGTATACTGGAAAAAGGAAGCACTGAGAGTACTGTGAGTAAATTCAAGACAACGAACGGATATTCCAATGAAAGTCCAGCGAATCTTTCTGATTGTAAGTAGCAAGTAAACAGTCTTACGAGAAATTTGCGATCCTAACAAAGATTTTGTTAAATTTAGAGCGATGGCGTAACCTTACAAGTAACGATAAGCCGATAGTAGAGGATAGATCGCTATCGGATCTATCACGAGAAAAAGCATTGTTTTCACTTCGCGTATTAATAAAATCTCGAGTTTGAGCTCCAAGGGACAAGGAAGAAACGAAAAGCGCTATAATTACAAAGGAAATAATTACAGGAGTAAACATAAATTTTCAAGATCAAAGATAGGAGATTCATGGATCTGATAAATGTCACCCTTATGACAGAAGCCGATAAAACTTCCAATGTGTATATGAATTTCGAGAAAACCAAAAAGAAGCGAGGGAGACTATAATTAAATTAAATTCCAAAGATCAAAGAGAAAAGGAGAACATCGATGATTTATTTCGATAAGAACTTTAATCGACGTTAAATTCTTCGATCTTTAGGGACCAACGAATCTCCAAGTTTCGATTTCAAGCTATAAGAATTGAAAAACCAGGAAGAAACACCCAAAAAATATTCTATCGACGATGTTTTATCACCTGGGGCATCTACAGCGAAAAGCGATTCACCTCCTGGACTCGTTGAAATAGAAAAAGGAACGTTGAGTGGTTCGCGAAATAGGAAAAAATATCAATTTATATCAGAGGAGGTGTACGAAGCCGAGTTATTTCGAAATGCTGATGACGATAATCGTAAAGAGACGTGTTCCACGGCGATTGTTATCCTCGGAGTGGCGCTTATCACGCGATTTGATGGATCCGATCATGGAAAGGCCTCATCGCGATAAGTAACACGTGCTGCGTGTCCCGTCGCCATTTTCATCGGGGATCCCCCCGTTGGATACTTTTCGAGGACTCCTCGGGGAATACAAGCGAAATCATGAGTGGAACATCTCGATAATCGGAAAAAAAAAAAGAGAAGGAAAAGAAAAAAGGCAGAAGAGAAGGAAAGACTACAAAGCGATCGAACGATTCTAGTCATCGATGGTATTTCTTGTTTGTAGAGGCGACTGAGAGGAACTCGACTTCTCTTTCGGCTCCGAAATCCGACTCCTTTGACCACATTTTTGAACTTTTAAAAACGTTCTTTCGAAGAGAAAAGCGTAATTACGTGACTCGGTTTATCGTCGCTAAAATCGGGAGAAAGGAATTCGACTGACCCTTTGAGCGACGAGTAGACTACGATAACGGAATACCGTTCCCTTTACAAAATTTTCCGAATATTCGCTTTCGCAGGGATATCGATTCTATTAACGACTTTACGAATGTTCTGAAAAGTTCTCTCGAAGAAAGAAGCGTAATTCGATAATTTAATTTATCATGGTAGAATCGAGTGAAGAGAACGGAACATCCCCTCTGAATGAGCTATCGATTAAACAGGTTACGATGACGGAAACCTGTTCCCTTTGGAATCTTTGTGTCACGATATTCTTTTAAAAAAGGAAGAGCGATCGAATGACTTCACCTAGTTTGGTATTTTTAAGAAGAAAGATGTTGTCCAACGTTCTGATAATTTTGTTGAGTGTTGCGCAGACGATTTTAGGGATGGAGGATCAAAATATATGTCCGAAGAATAGAAGTTTGTTCGAGATTCCTGGCGATGCAGTATTGTCTGGTAAGCGAAGTTTGTACCGTGCGCTTTGTATTTGTGTTACAGTTGTGTCGTGTCGTGTTTGAGTTGGTTGATGAAAACTGGTCTCTCCTGGTTTGTTCAGTGTTCTTGAATATTAATCACGGACCATACTGTAACGCTACGAGCAGCACCGGTCTCCAGGAAGTCTTCACCGCTTCGTACGTAGTGCATCTTTTGAATAAGTACGAATCTATTCCTGGGCTTTCGTTAGGTAAGTAAAGTATCAGTAATTTATTCGATTTGTAGATTAAAATTTTATTCGCCTTGTTCTAGATCAGTTTTAAATAAAAATTTGTCGACTCGATTTTTACACAAGTCCTCTTTATCGTATTCTAGGTCTAAAAATCTTCGACACCTGCAACGACGAAACGACAGTGTATAAACAAGCGCTGCAAACAACCGTGGATACAGAGTGCACGAACCATTACGAAATGGGAATACTATTACCGTCGGAATACGCGACGACGTTAGAACCACTTCGTAATTACAGCGTGTTGCCTATCAGCACGTACAACGAGCAGAATTTGACAAGGCCCTTGATCAATCTAATGGTCCATTACCTTAGCACTAGATTCGAAACGATCGACGCGCTTCTCGCTAATCACGATTTCGCGTTAAATTTATTTCTCGATACAACGAAGGAGGCTGGAATTTGCGTGGAAAGTTATGGAGACACTTTGGAATTGGAGGAAAGCGAAAGAGAAGCTGTGATCGCTGTGATCGGGCAGAGAAACGATATTCGACAATGGATCGAAAGAGGAGAAAAGATGCAAGGATCCAGAAAAACGTGGATCGCGTTGCCGCTCGATGGATCGAACGTCGACGGTGAGAATGTTATTTATCATCTATGAAAAGTATTCTAATTTATCATTTTTCGTTTTGTAATTTGTGAGACACTTTGTTCGAAGAATCCAAGAGAAACGGATCAAGAAATAGAACCATCCTCGTTATCGTATTGTAATTTACCTACCCATATTATTCCGCGAATCTCTGGCTCGCTTGCCCAAATTTCTGATAACACAGAATTTGAAATAATACAATTTACCAAATACGCTTTTCAGACCTAATCCCTTCAGATTCGTACGTCTTACGAACTTCGCCCTTTAACCCGGACTTACTGCAGGAAATCTCCTCGCCGGATTTATTTGTCGAAGCAGCGAGCAATCCTGTAATTCATTCGCCACATTTGCTTGGTATCGGCAAAGCTATTGCCGAGCTGGCTCAATTACTGCAAGATCTTCAGAAACGAAATTGTCCTCGAGGGATAGAGTCGTGCGCGATGCCACGTTTCAATCCGAATTCGAAACAGGAAATGCGAAACGTGGATGTGTACAACGCACTCCGCATAGTGCCGAAATCGCACTCGATCAAGTATATCGTGGCAATGAAGAGCCAGCAGGAGATGGTCGATATGGCTGCGTATAGGATAGAGCCAGCGAATTCGAAATTCAGAATCGCACCAGAGTCCAGGGTACCGAAAATGCCGAAGCTTTGTTTGAAGAAGTACGCGAAGAATTGCGCGAGTTGCGCAAATTTCAAGATGAAATTTGGCTCCCGTGGTGTGGCCAAAGGTTTGTTGATCAAGATTTTCAATACCGTTGATACGTTCACTCTTACGCTGATTATCAACCACGAAATCTTTTTAAACGATTAAAAAGAAAAAGAATTTCATCGAACAAAAGACGTTCGACAATGTGATTGAGTTGGATATAACATTGTCAGCTGAAGAGTATGCGAATACGATATAATATTTTGCAACGATTAAACGTAATATATATTTCGATGTATCGCGGCTACCAGAGCGAAACGTAGAAAAAATAGTTTAAAAACTATCGATTCTAGAGGTTTTTAATCGAAGATTTACAGAAGCGCGATCATGGAAACGTGTCCTTGCAAAAATTTCGAATTAAATCACTCCGATTCATCAACGTTCCCGATTCGATAACGTATAAAACTTGTAATAAAACTTCGCTAGCACTGGAACACAATGGTGCAGCTAACGTTACTGGTTTGTTACAGATACACTCGACAGGGGTTTATTAAAGACAGGCAATTGGATACCAATTTTCCTGACGGTAGTTGTGTGTGGTACGTTCGCCTGCGGCGTGATTGCCGTCTTCATTATCTACCGCTTCATCGTCGAGGACGTTCTCGATGGCAATCCAGCATTAACGATCGTTCTAATACTGGCTAACGTGTTCACGCTGCAAACGGTGCTTCTGTTCTGCATCAACGACGATTATTTAGGCGCTGAACACCTTAACTCTAGGAAAATCCTCGTAACCAGCCTCGCATTTGGATTGGATTTCTCCGTTATGCTTACCAGAGCATTTTTCTTACTTTTTTCCAAGGGTGGCGTATTTACCGCTCATATTAATGGATATCTTCAAGGACTGATGGTGTTCTTTATGTTTTGCGTGCAACTCGCGATATCCATTATGTTCTTCGCTTTTAGCACCGATGATCCGGCCGTCGTTATGAGAAGTTTGTTCTTCGTCGCTCTTTTAGGTAAATTACCATTGTTTTACCTTTTTTTTTTCTTTTTTTTTAGTTTTTATCTTTTATCTCTTTTGCTAGTTAGTAACCGTTACCTTTTAGTTTTAGAAAAGAAGATCCGTAGATATTGCTTTCTGAAAGGGAGTATGTTTGTATTTTGTTTCCAGCGATGGAAAATTTGTATTGTATGTTTTGTTTCTAGTAGAAATCGAATCCGAGTGCAACTTTGTTTCAGTTAATAGATATTATAACGAGTATCGTGAAATAAATAATATAGTGTGTAAATAATCAGGAAGAAATCACCCTTCGCTTCGCGTTCTCGATGAAACCAAACACCAACACTATCTATGTATGTGTATGTATACCTATCCTTCCAGAAACGTGCAATTTCCACAAAGTGTCCCTAGAGTGTCTCCTGTAACGCTTCAGGAGTAATTACATAAAATCCAACTAATAAAAATCGATTCCAGGCTACGATATATTTTTGCTGATCATCCTGTTCATGGTGTGCTTCTTCATCTTCCAACTGCCGCGTAATTATCGCGAAGGAAAGTGTTTCTTCGGCACTTCTATCGGGCTTTTGATCGTCTGGGCCATCTGGCTCACCTGTTTCATCCTCGTCGAACCAGAATGTCGTGACACCGTCGTGTCATTTGGAATTATTTCGACGGCGTACCTGATCATTATCGGTATTCTGATACCGAGGACCTATTACATGGTCACGCATTTAGCCAGAGGGAAGAAATTTGGACAGAGATTCGGATCGACCGATCTAGCAACCGATCCCAGGATCAATACGATCGTCAAGCAGGTCAGGACAATGAAACACGATGTTATTATGTATGATGGATTGCTTGTCGGTATTACGTTCGACACTCGTGTAGTTTGAATATCACTTTTATTTTCTATTAGATTTTGCGTATTTTTTACATCTTTAAGGCATTAGAAAGCTAAAATTTGTATCAAACGTTTCGAAAAAATTATTTTCTTTGTAAATTTTTAGTTTTAATTTTTTTAAAACGACCTAAACCTTAATTAAAATAAACCTCGATCAAGATCATTTAATACGCGTTTCTAAAGGTAAACGCTATTCTTTGTAGACCTGTTGTTCTATTTTCTCTGATAATTTCCATCGTTTCCTGCTATTAAAGAGTTAAAAAGTTGGAAATGTTAAATATCTCTAGAAATAGGCGTTTTTACCTTTTTACATACTGTATCGAATAAAGAATTCGTTGTTTGCAATCGTCGTTCCTTTTTCTTTTTCTTTGATTTTCCTCTTACAGTAAAATCTTTTTACACAGCAAAAAATCCACATGAAAAAACATTTTATTCACGCAGAGTCGACCATTTTACGATTACGTGCACTCCGGCGGAGGAAGTATGACGAATTTGCAGGTGACATCCGCGTATCCAAACTATTATGGAAATTCAAGTCCAAATCAGAAGTATCTAGGCCAGACTAGAAGTCCCGATACTCAAAGAATTCCCGGATACAACAATTATGGCTACCATTCGGAGATGCGAGAAGTGAATAATTCTTACACAGTACCCCAAGTCTGCATCGAGGATGCGGACGTGAGATTTTTTCTATTTTCTGTAGATATTTTTCGTTGCATCTTTCGTCTAGACTAGCGAATCTCTCGATGCAAAAATTTTTCTTTCGCTTATAACGCGATATTATGTATCTTGTGTGAGATACACGTTTTGCTATGCAATATCGTATCATAGACAAAGTTTGCAAAGATTTACAACTAAGACGATGATGCAAACACCAGAGTGAAACGCTATTTAGATTATCGAAAATGATAGAGTATAGAGCATAGAGATACGGATGTAGTATTTATAATAAGCGTATACGAAAAAAGAAATAGAGTTTCCGAAGAATCGAAAGCTAACCAACTACGTATCCTCGTACTAAGACCTAGAAATTTTTCGAAAGAAGCTTCTGAATTTCGTTCCTAGAAATAGATTCAATGAAATTAGATTTAGGCTCGTACGATGTTTCTATTACTTATAGTAGAATAATTATTTGAAATAACGATGTGATACTTCTTCGATGTAGGATAATGCAGTAACTTATTTATACAGTTACAGCGGAATTATCAAATCAAAATATTTCTAGTAGTCTTCTGGTACGAGATGCTTTTCGATAGAATCGTAAACAAAATAATTCGTTAAGAATTAAGGAAATTACATTTGCAGTCAAGAATGAGCCCCGTGGATCGGAGCAACGCGAATACGACATACGCGCGGCCAAAATGTCAGCGGAAGCGGAAGCCCAAGGACGACAAAGACTGCATCGAGACCGACGTGTACGTCGAGGGTAGCCTTTCCACCAGTCGTAAATCTCACGATGAGATCTATCCTGCGCGATCCAGCAGCCCTAGGTTAACTCAAACCGAAGCAACCATTTGTGAAGAAAACGAACACGACGAAATAACCAGAATCACACGATTTTAATACGATAATCGTATTATAAATAATTTAATCCTTAACCGACCTTTAATTTCGTTTAGTGTCGTTCGTTTTACGATAAAAAGCGCTAAAGATAGTCCTTCCGACTATCTTAGAATTCTAATTAAAGATTAAATATCGTACAGACGATCGTATTTCCAGTGAATTAAATTATTTCCATTCGATTGGTCGATTTTTGTGGTTTCAGATTTCTTGAACGAGAAGATAAATTTTTTGATCAACGAGTGCATTTTATCGTCGTACGGAAATATAAAAATTTATAAAATAACTTTGCGTTGATCTACTACAATATATGTATAGAGATGCGCATCATGGTGTGTCTGTAGCTTAGAATTTATAATAAATTCTGTGGTTAGTTACTTTATTATAATCTAGTCCCGGGTTATGTACCTTAATTATTACTTATTATTGTCACTGTTTGTAGTAAATTAGCAAAGAATACTTTGTATAGTTTTTAATCGCTATATGTATTAAATTTACGTTTGAATCGGTCGTCAATCGTCGAGAAACAAAAAGAAGAATGAGAAAGTTGTAACGACGACGCTCTGCGACTATAGCACGAATACATAAGAGTGTTTCGTTTATGACAACAACGGATACCGTGATTCGATCCTACGTCAATTATGCCTCCACTCCTACGATATCAATCATTAATTAATAATCGTTATTCGCTTCAAAGAATATTTTACGCAGATCCCCGTTCTTTAAAGATAATTTACGTTCTTTTTTATACTCTCTTCCCTTTCTTTTTCCTTTTCGAATAATAGTTTAATCGATATAATTTACTAAACATCGTTGGCAAGCGTTCGATTGACATTCACAGTGAAGCGAAAGCCGCTCCGTCTGCCATTATCGTTATAATTAAAGTAGAAAACGAGATGAGAACGAACGGAGCCTCTTTTGCACGTAGAAAGGGGTTGCGCGTGCAAGTGAAGCAATTTCGCGTGTTCCCTGCCGAAATTGCGTTATGGTCGAACGTAATTCCGCAATCGGGGCACAGGTGTACGTGCCGAAGGAATATCGATGACAGTGCCGTAACCGGAAACCAGTGGCACGTCGCGGACGTCCGCTGTAACTCACGGCAAGTGTACGGACTACTCGAAACGAGTGGAAAATTTCTAACGTATAAAACTGTTTCTCTGGTTATTTAATTTTCCTTTAAATTGGACAAAATTCTCAAGGTTGATCAAATACGAATCCACTGTCTTTAGAAAAGACTCGTCCACCCTCTGGTCAATCTTTAGATCCAAGGCCTGGCAAACTCTTAAATCAAATGCCTAAGCTGCAAAGTTAATGGTACGAATTTACGATCCTTTGATATTAAACGGAACCAAAGCAAACCGAACCGAACCGAACCGAACCGAAGAAAACCTCGCAAGCAACAAAAAGAAGTCAACTAAATTCTCAAGCTAAACGAAATCTCGTAAAAGTGTTCGATCTTCTTGACGGTTTAGTTCCACGCCATGTGACGATCGGGTGAAAAATAATGAAAAGCAGGGTGGCTGGCGGTGTTCGATAAGGCGGCCGTAACAACTATAAATCGAAAAGTGCATCGGTTCGTGAAAGTCGTGTATAGGGGCCCGCGACACTCGAGTTCCAACTCGCGTATTCTGAAAAAGCTTCTGCGCAAGGACACAGCCAGGATACCTATAAAAGCATGATCGGGACTGGTTCGCTTTCCAGTCACGTATAAAACCCTGTTTCTGGTATCGAAGGAAGCGAATTCGAAGAGAAGTTGGTCCAAGTCGACGGCTAACTGGATCTCAACTTGTGTGATCTCGCGCAAAAGAGGAAAAAATTTGCCGATCGATGGGAAGGGTATGGGGTAGAATCGATTCTACCAAGAGACTATGTCCTTGGAAGCTTCGAGTGATCGTAATCGAGTGCTTCAAGGGTTTGGTTCGTTGAGAATTCGGTTCAATGTGGGCGAAGACAACGATGGAGACAGGAAGAAACTCGAGGGCAATCGTCGTTGCTGTCGTCTACCTCAGCCTGTTTCTGGACAACGTGTTGCTCACGGTTGTTGGTAAAGTGTTGTTCGAATATTAGCAATCGATCTTCTTAAGGAGATAAAACGTGGAACAAAATTTTACAGATCCTTGGTATATTATTAATTTGGTTCAAATATATTCGTAACTGTTCTTTTTAGATAATATAAGATAAAATAAAAGAGAAACTTTAGAAACCGTTGGTAAAACATTAATGATCGTTAAAACGTTAGGAATTGTTCTTTTTAAAGAGAATTTTAACATTTTTTATACAAATATCGACTTTGTTTGCGTGGATCGTCGAAACGATAAAAAATATTTCAGTGCCGATTATTCCTGACTATCTTTGCACCTTGGACGGAAACTCAACGATAAACAATGAAGACGACGAGAATGGTCGAGTGGGATTGTTGTTAAGCTCAAAGGCGCTGATGCAATTAATGCTAAATCCAGCTGTGGGCATCTTTACCGCTACTTTTGGATACACCAAACCATTGCTTCTTGGAAATCTATGTCTCTTACTAGCGGCGATGCGTAAGCTCATTTTACTTTTCCAATTATTTAAACCGGTTGTACAATACGATGCTATTTGCCTTGCCTATCAAAAGTCGTCAATTTTCCCAGAAACGTACGAAACAATTTTTTAACTATCACAAATATCACAGATAATAACGCTTCGTTGATCCTCCACGAAACAAGATCAGACGAAGCTAAAAATTATATTTGTAAAATTTTCGGCCAGACTACTTTCAAAATCTTCATCTTGAATAGTTAATAAGAAGCGCGAGCAAATCTTTTTCTTAATTCCTCGACAAGTTAAAAACTATTGCGATTTAACTACTAAAAGGGAAATAAACACTTAATATCGTAGCTACAAAAATCTCTATAATGGATAATGTATTAATAACCTTGAAAGAAACATTCAATTTCTGCATAGCATTCTTTAACACGAAACTATTATTTCACTCGAATGCAACAAGTTTTCTCTTCTCCGAAACACTGCTTCACTTTATATTTAACCTGGTATTTCGCATTTTACAATACTACCAAAAGCTCGACGGAGTAAGAACAAAGACATCGTCTGAGTACGACAACTATTACAGTGTTCGCGTTTGGCCAAACTTACGAAGTGCTGTTTCTGGCTCGAAGCATCCAGGGTATTTCCTCCGCGTGTATCGGCGTTTCCGGTATGTCGTTGGTCGCTTCGCAGTACCCGGAAGAGGACAAGAGGTCCAAGATTATGGGCTTCGTTCTTGGAAGCATAGCGTTGGGTGTTCTCGTTGGATATCCGATTGGTTCTATCCTTTACGATCTCGAAGGAAAAATGGCACCTTTTCTATTGGTGTCTTGTTTCATCGTCGTTACTATTTGTACGAACCTTTTTTACTTTTATTTCAATACCTACTTAATATTTTAGGATTCTTTTTAGAAAATTGAAGATTCAAATTTATAAATCTTATAAGAGATTGCAGAGTTTCGTGATTCACGGTAGAAATGATTCCTTGATAAAGCATTTACGCGTTAGATTTCAACGATCTCAATGGTAATTTCCTTTCAGGTCTGCAGATTTTTACATTGGACGTCAAAATGAACACCGAGGTATATAATATGCGCTATATATACACTGTAACGTAGAATACCTTCTTCTAATTAAACTTGTGACGATCCTCCTACACTTGACAAGTATAGAACTACTAAAAAATTAATTCCACGAAATTCTTCGTTGAAAATTTGTCACGCACGAATACAGTAGGACAGCCTATATTACAGCGGAATGTTATTCAGTGTTCTATTATTTACTCAGTCTTACTGATTTTTATCTCATTTACAAACACGATAAACGAAACTTTTAGTCGACCGATCGAGAAACGTCTTGGACACATCTGCTATGCGATCCGTACGTACTAATAATTTTTGGAGCTATATGGTGTTCAACATCACCGATGGCTATCTTAGAGCCATGCTTACCAATCTGGTTACGAACTCACATAAAACCTAAGGTTACCAAAAGTATCAACTTTACTCTTATAATATTTATCTTCCAATGATTTCGAGTCACCAATTTGATCGATTAACGCTAGAATTATCAGAATAGCCAAAAAGATCAATTGATACGTGCCTGTTTTCCTTTTCCTATTACTATTATTATTATTATTAGATTTTCGATACATATTTCTAGTTGTTGGTAGTTCTAGCATTAAAAATGTACATACAATTACGACAAGATATAAAAAGTACAGAGATATAGAAAAATTTCTTTTAGAAATGGCAACTGGGAACAGTGTTCATTCCAGATAGCGTGGGCTATCTAATTGGGACCAACTTTTTCGGCATGATAGCTTACCGCTACGGACGAAGTAAAATTGCTGTTCTAGCCATGCTTTTAGTTGGTATAAGTGTGATTTTGATACCATCCTCGCAGACGATGTCTCAACTGGCAGTTCCACACTTAGGAATGGGTTTAGGTATTGGGGTAGCGGACGCTGCTCTGGTGCCATTGTTAGCTAGCTTTGTGGACCAAAATGGTAATTATGGTCCGGTTTACTCGATTCAACAAGTGGCTGTTAGTCTGGCCTATTCTCTTGGTAAGCTATTTTATTTTGCTCTGTAAAAGTATTTTCAATCAAAATATTTTTAATCGTTGAGGCGGTTGTTCGCAAACAAATTCAATTGAGAAAATTCAATTTGACAGAAATACAGCGGTGAATAAAGGAACTTTTAGATAACATATAATACAACGAATATTCGTTCAAGGTCCCATCGTGGGTGGAGAAATGGTGAAGACGATCGGTTTCCAATGGGTTATGCGAATTATCGGCTTAATGAACGTCGGCTACTGTCCTTTGCTGATATACCTCACCTTAGAAAGAAGAAAATTATTAACTCAGCAAGATGAAAAGAAGGATTACGAGACCTTTCAGAAATCAGTGGCGAAGTACGAGCGTTTCCGAGACTCTGACGACGATCTCTGATATAATTTAACGGCTTCTACCAATTACCAAGATTAACTTCTCTTTTATACATATATTGTAATTCTATAAGGATAAGTCGTAATATCTGGTTTTTGTTAAATTAACCTAATTTAAGAAGTGACGAAAAATAAAGGTAAAAACATTAAACGATCCTTAAATATTTTTCCCAATGAATAAATAAAATATTAAATGTTAAATAGATACACTTCCTACGACATAATACTTGTAATATCCTGTACCTATCGGTGCCGATGATCGATCCAAGTATCTTTCTCTTATTCGTTAGCGAAGCAAAGAAATAGTTATAATTAGCTACGTGCATCTTATATAAAAGTTACTGAATTAATTTAAAAGTAGAAATAAGATATTGTATTTTGTCAACATATTTTTATTAACGGTATTGCTCTTATTTACTTATAAAAAATTGAATATTATCTCATTTACCGTTACAGAGAAATTTGATCGGTTAATATTAACTATTATTAATAAAGTAGTTTTCATGGACACTCTGTTACGAATTTATGTCCCAGAAACGCTCGGAAACAACATTAGCAACATCATTGTATTCCAACTCAACTATACTACGGAGAGTAGCTCAACGTCGTAAGTTATAACGAAGTAAATTAGCATCCTGGAAATTGCTAAGTAACGTCCCGCGGACATTACGCGACGACGTTCACAATTGTTTTCTAAATTTCAAGAAATCGGACTGTTCTTTATCGAAATTATATATACACATCTTCTATCTACGCATTTTAAATTAATTGAATAACAGTGATGAATAATTATTTCGTTGGAGAACGAGTAATAAAACGTACACATAGAATATTTAATTTGGCTCTTTTCTGAAGAATGGTGGTAATGTACAACGACTGCCAGAAATTTGTTGGTAAATCGTAGTTCCTCCGATGCTCGAAATTTATTGATCAGCACCGAGCAATATAAAGTGGAATAAAATATTTAGAAAACTACCACACCTTCCTGTTGTACCGTTGACACGTTGTACTTTTTATTTCCACTGACGAAAATACTACAAAAGGTCGTTTTCACGTGGAACGGAAACTGCGTCGTGTCACGCAAACAAGAATCTGAGCGCACGCGGTTCATACGCGGTTCATACGCGGTTCTCTCGATAAACGGAACCGATGCTCGACACTCGATCGGCTAGTCGAACGACTAATTGCTGATTCCTAATTATTCGCTAAATTGCTCACAAGTAAATTAGCAGCGTAATTAGGTCGGCGTGCCGGTAATACAATAGCATGGAAACATTGATATTTGATAAGGATCCTTTCGTATTCATCGTCGAAAGGAACAAAGAAATTATCAAGAAAAATAACACATTCGTCGATATTTCATTGTGATTAAATACTAATTAGGTATCTCGATAATTGTTTCCGACTAGTATTGTATAGATTAGCTTGTGTTAAATGTCGGAAGGTAATTTCGCGAGAAATTATTATTTAGAAATAGTCGGATATGCTAATATTAATACATTGTCAAATAGAAATTAGCAATCTGAAAATCATAAGTTTCTTAATGTTCGCTTTAACAAATGTGGATTAAAATATACTTCTACGACAATGTATTCTACAGTAACTACCCACGCTGAAATATTTAACGAGTGAAAAACGTTTTTGCGTTGAACCTGCGGGATGAAAAATATATAGGATATCGTATTTAATATCACTATCGTTTATTTTGGTCCTTAAAATGAAGATACCGAACTAAAGAGAACTCTATTAACACACTTTCAGTGAACTGTCCGTCCAATTATTTTTATTCCCTTGCTTTTTCGTGTTTCCACAACGTCCGGATCTCGATCTCTTTTACTACCCTCAAGGAAGGTTTTATGAGCTATTACGTTTTTACGTTGCTTACGTTTTTTATGTTATGCTTTCACGAAAAAAGCCACAACATCGAATTTATCCTTGTACTGGTACCGAATGACGGAACAAAATGAAACACTGTTTATGTTACACCTAGGAAAAAAAGTACACTAAAATCTGCTTCCAAGTATACGGTATATTTACGAAATTACAGTCGCGTAAACTACCGAGCGATAATTTCGCATGCACGCTCGATACAACCAATTAAACGCTTCCATGAATCGTAGCGAACAGAGAACGAGGATCCTGCCTCGTAACCTAAAGAATATTAAATCCTCTCTTAAAGGTGGTGGGTTGGTGGTGGGATGACGTTAACGTCGCCGTAATCCTACAATAACGTTGGTTAAATTATATTCCATAAATAGAAAATCGATGTTCGCACGGTTGCAATCCGGCTCGAAATAAAGACCATGAACAGAGGGTGAGAGTTTGGTTCGGAACGGCTATTGCCGAGGGGTTGGCCAGGTAAAGGAGTCATGAACCGGCGGAGGAGCGAGGGGTGTGTGTGAAAATGGCCGTCGTATAGTGGCACAAATTTAGTAGACGCTGGAAATCGGTATTGCAGCTACAACCATTCCACGTGGAATCCAGAAGCCTCTGGGAAATCCTGCATCGCCCTTTGTTTTCCTTCGCGTTCGCACCCCCTGTCGAGATACGTTTAATCGTTCGAAGAAATAACATCGTCAAGCTATTCGTTACTTGGTCACTTCACTGATGTACGATGTATGGAAATTTTGTTCGACGTTGGTAATTGCTCCGGGATAGGGAGTTTGATAAACGTTGAACGAAAATTGACAAAAATTGGAATTTTGATATTACAGGGAATAGAATGCGATACATATTGAAAAGGAGATTATTTCTTTAATTCGTTAGCCATTTTATTTTAGTTTGGCAATTGCTTCGAGGGGAATAAGATTAATGAATATCGAATTTTCAGGTTAAATTTAAAAAGTTGAAATTTAAAGCGTAGATTTTACGTGTGCTGATTAGATGTTGGAAAAGGATATCGATTCTTTAATTTGTTAGTAGACTAAATATTAGATAAGTAGACTCGGATATTTATAAGAAATTTAAAAGTACAAAAATGTACAGAATGTGCGTAACATGCAAAAATACGTAAAACGATCCAAAGTAAAACGCATATTACGTATAATAGTTATTTAATTAAAATTAATTAAAGACGAAACAAATCTCCGAGGAGGATACGTTGGTAAATTATGAACGTATGTGAATAAACATTCGCTATCTGTTTAACGTTGTATTTTGCTTGATAAATATCATCGTAAGAATCGGATGAAAAATTTGAAATAACCCAAGAACGGTCTCGGAACTCATAAGTAAGATAAGTTTATCCAGTTTTCTTATCGTACGTAGAAAAGATTTGAGCACGAACTACGTTAGTAACGAGGGAAACATCGGAAAGGTCGGATAACATCAGCGGACATTCAGGATTTCGATCAGAATTTAAGAAGGGCGAGCCAGCACTTATATCCGTCCTTTGTCCTCTTTTCTCTTACGGTTCTACGTTTTCCCTTCTTCGTAGCTAACGAGCCACATTACGCTTTTACTAACGCCTCTTTCTCTAGCGATCGAGATCATCCACTTAAAACATGCCCTTTATCCTTGTAGATGATATAGCAATAGAAAGAAATAATCTGAATGTAAGAGACCGGAAAGATAGTTTTGGATGAATCTCAAATGACGTTCAACTATTCTCAAGAAGTCACGAAATAATCTTCGATGACCTCTAAGTAATCTCAAATAAATTCAAGCGTCTTTCTCTATCCTAATAGTCAAATACTTCTAAACGGCTTCGATACGATCCACCCGAAGGATTGCCATAAAAATATTTCAATAATATCTTTTCAATAAATTTCTACTTATAACGTATACTTGTAGTACACTTTAAACAACGAAGATCCTCTAACAAAAATTCTATAACACGTGCACCGTAAAGATTACTTAAATTCAGGTTCTATAGGGGTCAAAAGTCAAGATATCGGCTTGCAAATCGATTCTGCATTGAATATTCCATTTTAATTCTACTTTCATCGTGGTTGACCTTCTCGCATAAACCAATCGTCTATCGACAGAAACGCCTATTTATGTTAATACCTCGACCACTGTACGTACACTTGATACAGTTCGTGTTTTTAAATATTCACAGCATCTATCGGCCCTGGGTGCTCTTTAAAACGATACTAATTCGGACAACTTTTAAAAGAGCACACGAAACACTTATACCAATTGAAATGTTCGAGCTCAACAGTCACGTTTCTCTTTGTCGACTAACTTGATTTAACAATTTGTCTTTCTTCGACTTTGATTGCCACTTGGGAACCTGTATATTTAACACAAAAATCAACGATAATATCTTGGTCGTATAAAATACAAGATATAAAGTAAAATTAAGTAAATCACGACATAGCGATCATCTACGAACCAACGATATCGGTCGATGAATAATATGTATTTCTTTCTTTGAACTGTTCACCGATATCGTTTACTTATAAATAGAAGAGAACGAAAAAACTGAAGAAACAACTGAAAATTAAGTGCGTCAGGATGGTTCTATGCATACTTGAAAAGGCCAACTCAAAGAAAGCTATCTAACAACCCTCAACCTATAGAAAACTTATTAAACTCCACAAATGGTACACACCATTTTCAATCCTCCAAGGTAAAACAATTTACAACGATGAAACAAATTCATCGGGTCCTATACCTATACTACGATATTTGCTACACCCTACAACGGGCGAAGCAATAACAATTTCCAAACCTCGATATCTTCTATCTGTAATTTCGTGGTTCAAACTTTCGCGTACCTAACCAACGAAATCCTTGATTAATTTTCGAATCTAAAACGAAAAAGTCATAACCTGCTGGATCTTTATTCAGGAAGAAAAGAGCGGAAAAGTCGTGGGAAAAATCTACAACACGATCTTAGTATTCGTATATGTACACTGTTTCCTTTAAATCGCAATCTAAACGTTTGGAACACCATCCAGAAGATTTATACTCTTTGTCTACACAAATATTGTACTTTATTTTAGTATGTACTCTTTTATACCGATACGAAGGGCTTACGATAAAAATAAACCTTGTCCACGTTTGTCTTCTTCTAGAGAAGCAGGAAAATAATCTAGCATCTTTAATTTCTGTTCGATACTTTTCAATTTTTTTTAAGAAAAAGTCGAAAATTTGGAAAGATCTGTTTTTCTTACGAACCCTTACGAAAACTTGCATAGTGTTTCAAATGTTTGAATGAAATACTCGAATAAAAAATAGAAAAAACAAAAAAGCACGGTTTTAGGAAACACGCGTCAGATGATCAAAATTTACGAGGCGCGAACCTTAGTAACGGTGGCATCGATTTTTAATTCACGAGCACGCTGAGGGAACGTAAACTTGCGGTAAGACAAACGGCCGTCGAACGGGAGAAAAAGAAGGATGGCGCGAGTAGCGTGGTCGGAATCGATAGCTTACCTGTGTGTCCTCGAGATATAATTTGTAGCTCGCCTTATGGGGCGAGATACGAAACACCCGGAGCGCTTAAACGGCACAGCATGAGCCAGACACGCATGCGGGCGAATAATTTATTGAAAAACGATACGCCACGCCACCTCCTGCGCTATTTTTCCTTCTTTTTCCTTATTTTTGTTTAATTGTATTATAATTTTTAATTATACTATTTAATGTTAAAAATATCAAAGGTCCTCGAATTTATTCGCTTTAAAGAAGACACGGAGAATCCTCTTAGAGAGTCGGCAAAAACGTTTGTATGTTTCGTTACAGAAATTGATAAGCAGTTTTATAGAATTTTGAAGCGGCTACTACGCGTTGATAAAAATTTATCTCTCGCTAGATATGTGCGAAAAAGAAGGAGAATAAAGTTAGACGCATTTGCGTACCCTAGCAGGTTGAATTTCGAAACTCTGATCGACCACGTTCCCAGAACATGTTTTACATACGAAGTGAACCTTAATCACGTGTCTCGTACCTACAATAGAATATATAATACCGGAGGAAAAGAAGGTTCAAGTAACATTCGTGTAAAACTTATGCCATCGCGTAACAAACGATCTTTGTGTGTGTGTGTGTTTGTCGTGCGTCGCCAAACTTTCCTGCGTTCCTTAAGGTTTAAACAAAATTTATAAGACCTTCGTCTCCTGTTTTTTCCCTTCCTTCTTCCTTCCTACCTCTTATTTTTATTTGTTTTTTCTATTCGCTTCCAATCTTTTCATCCCTCTCTATCTTACCTTCCTCCCAAGAGAAACTCTCCTCTTAGCTTTCCCCCGTCCCATTTTCCTTTTTTTTTTTCGACCCATTTTTCGTTACTTCGCTTCCTTGCTACTCTGCTTCCTTCCCTTTACCCATTTTGTTATCTCGGTTTCTTCCCTTCCTGCCTTTGCTATTTTACTACCTTCTCTCCCTTTTTTTATATTCTGCCTCCTTTCCTTCCTCCCCTTTCTCCTCTTCTTTCTTATCCCACTCTGCTTTCCTTTCTTTCCAATCTATGCCCTTATAACGCAATCCGTCCCTCTCTATTTCTTTAATTTAGTCCACTCTGTCATTGATCGTATAATAAGGAAAAAATCGCAGATAAATATTCGCAACTATTAAGCAACTTAAAAAGAATGTTTCGCGTAGATATTTTTCGTTAACATGTACAATTTACTAACTGCGAACTACAACAATTTCGCCAAACGAACTTCTATCCTCCACAGCCAGCCAACATCTAAATCAACCTCCGCCCACGACATGCCTCAACAACCTTGCTCAAAGTATGAGAATCAACCTACCAAATCTCTATAACTAGAAACGAAGAAACGCGAACGTGATGGAGAAGCGTCTAAACAAAACGTCTGGGAACGGTTAGCCGACGGAGAACGGCGTCAAATCGATGGAGCACGCCGGCTATCGGCGGCGCTCTGAGAAATTTTCGGTGGAAAATCGCGCGAGCAGACACGGGAGATGCTGCGTCCGGGACTCGTACTCCGTTATCGATCTTCCAGCTATTCCCGAGGCGGGCACACGAACGATGGATGTGTCTGTGTGCCTTGGCTACGGGCGCACGCATAACCCCCGTGGAAAGTTCGCGCCTAACCTGGTCCATTGCAATTCGCGCGAGCGCGACCACGTTGCTTTCTGAATTTGGTGATGTGTGCGTATAGTTGGGAGAAGAAATATGGCAAAGTCGTACATCAAGGAATTAAGGTTTTTCGAGAAGCTGATAATACAAGAAAGAATTTAGAACGGATGAATTGGAGGATATATATTAGATATATCTTAAACTTGCTGTTATAATTTACTAACAACGTATTGTAATAGACATTAGCTTTCTCTGTTAGCGTAATAAAATAATAAGCGAACAATCGAGAAGATAATTATCGCTTCATCCTCGAGATTTCCTACGTCTCTGCTACCAATTGATACAAGAAATATGTCCTTTCTACTTTTCATAAAGTAGTATAGGTAACTGCACTAAGTATAATAATTAAGATGTGAAATTCATAATATTATATGGACACATCAATCGACCGCATAAATTCAAATGTACAGAAAAATGATAACGTTACAAACACTTTATAAAATTTACTTATGGAAGTCGTTTGTTTCTTGGGAATTGAATGTTAGTCGCGTGTTTACATACGTAAGTATTTGACTACGCATTTTCCTGAATCTCTCTCGAGCTACATTGTAAAAAGCTTAATATCGGATCAATTTTATGACTTCGCTATATCGATTCGAGCAGCTATACGTGAATTTGGATGTGTATACGCGAGACAGACCGTGACCGTGTGGACGTGTACACGTGGATGGGAAACACGAGGATGCGCTTATGGGGCGATGCTCGCAGTGATTTGTGTTTGGCCCGTTTTGGTGGGAATTCTCTACTGACTGGCGTGTTTGGGTTAAGGGATTAGAAGTTGGGGACGAACACGGATGACTTAGATCTCGTTGATATTGGTTTCTTCGATGTTCTTGATATCATTGATGATTGGAAAGTGGATGAGGAAAGTAAATTTTCAGGGGATATATCGCAGAAGGTTTTCACGTGTTTTTATTGTATTAAGAAACAAGCGTAGGCTTTGATGTTGACGATAATATTGCACCAATTGAAAGCAGAAAAATCGAGGGGGAAGTTAAATTTAGGGACCGTGTAGGATTACGAGGGAAGTGAACCTTCTTTTTATTGAAAAATATATGACGATATCGAGTCTAGAAATTGTGACCTTTCTCAACATTGTAATGTACGTTCCTAAGTATTTCAGAATTTTTAAATATTTATTTTACGAAACTAATAAAAATTCTTACCAATATTTATGTAATCTCACATAACTGAAAGAAGAATAAACTACCGTGAAATATCGTTCAGATTTCTAGCTGTTTGAAATAGTAGTTGGTCCGATACGAAGAATTTGTTAAGTTCTTACGTTCGATCTTGTTAATTGAATTCTTTTACTTTTCCCGACATTTTGTGTCATGAATTTTATATTAATTACGAAGTATGAATTCCTCGTCCGGTCTTGTTTGAATAAGAAATTGATATTTATAAATACCTAGGGATAAAATGAATGTTAACTTTATTGAAATAAAAAGACGATCGTACGTATATAATTATTTATTTTTATTACGCAATTTTAACCATGACATACACAATCCTTTTATATTACCCAAAATAATTTAATTTTTTCTTTATTTGAAACCTAAATCAAATATATCGAACAAATTCGTGGATTACTATTAGCTAATTGTCAAAGGACAGGTAAACTACGATTATTCATACATGGTATAGTCATCCTAACATATCGCAGATCGGTGTTTCTACTCTTAAATGCAATATCAAGTAACCAAGCTCTCGCACTACGTCTGACCCAAGCCGGGTGCATTCTACTTAGCCGAGCAGACCCAATGATGTAACTCCCTTCGATACGTGGCTGCACGCAAAGACAACCAAAACTATACGTAGATTTCCAACTGTCACCTCTCACACGCGATACATCCTACCCCGTGCATACTCGTTCCCATTCCTTTCCTCAGAATCAAGCAAAAGACGTCACTGTATCATCCCCATACAAACACACGCAAACACAATAATTCCTACTCTATCCGTACACGCATCATGGCAAACAAACTCGTACACATAACGCCCCTACAAAAAGAAAATACACAGCTATAGACGTAACATCCATGACACGAGACCTACATACTCTCACACAAAGACACGAGCTAACGTTTCCCAGCTTGATACACGATTACACTCGGAAGCCAGTGAAAAGGCGATCACCGACGAATCTATACGCACGTACACACTCGACAACGTACATACTCACTGACACGTCGCTAATACAGAAACAAGGATCGATGTGTGAGTTATTCAAACACAAAGGCGGAGAGAAACGCGACTCGTCATGGACAGAGACTTGCACGGTGGAAGATCGGAGCTGGCGCACCAGTTTCCGCGTTCCAGCGGCGCACAAGCGCACATACGAGCACACAGACACAGCAGAAGATACACGCCCACACGTACAACCACCGCGAACACAAAGAAAGGCTCGTGTTCCACCAACACCTCGTCGGCTAGCCTGGCTTCAGTAAGCTCGGAGCTTTCGACCGGTCCAGTCGCCTTTCCCTTCGATATTCACGGTTGTCTGCTGCGTTATCTAGTCGATCGTACATACTATCGACGACATGTGCGTGACCAGCCCATGATTCACCGTACGATTATCGTCGATAAGAGTGGAAAAATACGTGGCTATTTTCTATCGAGATTCTTCGCCATGTGAAAAGCCATCGATAAGAGACGATTATAGAGAATTCTAGGGATGGACTAGCCTAACGCCTTCTTTAAAAGCCACGTATCTCTCCTCATCTTTGTTATATTTGTATTTGGAATGCTTCCTTCGTGAGACATTAACGAGAAACGACTAATTTTATTGTCCAGTCTGTTTTAACTCTTAGATGTATTTATAGGTGACACAGTGTGTGCTTTCGATTAAGAAGCTGCATTGAAAAATTGGGTGAATAAATATATTATCGATCGATGAGAGTAAATGATTGGTTTGGAACATCAGCGATCTCGATTTGACTAACGTGAAAATGTATAAATTGATCGCTAGTGAAACGAAGATCGAATGAAAATTATAGATTATTACGGAGATTATTCGAAGGAAATTGTTTTGAAAGGATTACATCGAAAGGTGGATCGAGCGTCGGTTACATGAGGTTAGATAAGTTTAGGTGAAGGATCGGTTGACGCAGTGCACGAACGTAGTCGAGGCTGGTGACACTGTTCCGGGAGCACCGGCAGCGGGATCATGAAGAGCAGGACGGACAGCATGCACGATGCAACGAGGACCGCCTCGAGATCGATTCGAAGACCATGGGATCAGCTTGATTACTATAACGGAAAGCGGATAGTGACGTGGATGCCTGTCGCGCGATTTGCTCGGGCTTGATTTCTATCTGGCTTTAGTTTAAGTCGGAAAACAATTGTCTATCGAAGTTGATTGTCGCTCAATTAGAAACGCTACTATTTAGAAGCTTGGAAACGAAGATTCGAAGATTCGAAGATTTGAGAATGAGATTGCGATTGAGTTTAAGAACGTATTAATAATTAGGAAATTAAGGAAGGAAAATAAGTCCGATTTATATTAAATTAAACGAGAGGAAAATGAACGTAGAATATAAGCTAACGGTTTGGAATTAAGATTAGTCGACGATTGACTATAAACGACACTCGTTACTGGAGGTTCTTGTAAGTTTAGAGCGAAGATTTTCAGAGGTGTACACGAAGTACTCTGACAGTGGGTTACGAAATCAAGAGCGAAAGAAACGAGTTATGATTTGAAAACGATCATCGATGTCTGACTAAAAACGATCCTCCCTACTGAGAGATTTTCTCAAGATTACTAGTTTGAAAACTAGTCAACCAACGTCTGACTAAAAACATAATAATTATTGACATAAACATTAGAAAGTTTGAACAGCCACAAGGTAGTTTCATGATTGTGTGTTACGAAACCAAAAATGGAGGAAAGTAAACTTGATCTCTGATTTACTTCAACCAGAATTCGAAAACGATATTTCTCACGAGTTTGAAACGAAGCTCGAAAGGTTTGAGATAGCTGGGAAATATATAAGGAAGTCAAGAAATAAGCATCTTTATCTCTGATAGACTTACTCCAGCTAGAATTCAAAAATGGTTATCTATTGACGTTTAATTTAAAAATCATACTTTTTACAAGTTTGAAACAAAGTTTGGAAGATTTGAGATAGTTTGAAAACATATTACTACTACTACTAAAGAGAGGACTAAACAAGTTTAATTTCCAATTTAACTTAACAAGCCTCCATCAACGTTTGACTAGAAAGGATACAATCTACCAAGTGTTTGTATAAGTTTGAAGCGAAGATCTAAAGATTTGGGCAGCCACAAGACGTCTGAGAACGAAGTAAGTTCCATTTCCGATTTGCCTAAACTACGATTCGAAAACGAGCATCGATCAGTGTCTGACTAAAAAGGGCCCCTCTACTAACGAACCTTAGAAGATCTGAGCCGTCCACGATAAGATCTCCAAGGTATAAAGGAAGTAAGTTTTCACAGAAAAATTGTGATCTAAGAACGCTGGATTGAAAATTCAAGGATAGAAGTCTCAAGAAACGTACTACTTGTAACTAGAGACAGTTGTTCAACTAGAAATGGTACTTCACGGTGTCCAAGTATTTTGAATATTCGGGAGGAAGGTTAAATTCCCATTGGAAAATAAAGATTATTCGTGGTCTAATCAAAAACACTACTTTACATTAAAATTTTTCATACAGAATAAAAAGTTTCATTCTACAATAACTTTTAAAAGAAACTTTTTAGCAGAAAGAAGCTAAAAGTAACGAAATCAAATTAAGAGTCACATTTTCCGCTAAATTTTTTGAAAAATGGATCTTAAACTTTCTATATGTTACCATGAATTTGTCACAAAACTAAAAATTCCGGAACAAGATCGGGATCCTAAATATTCATATAAAAGTAACAATAAAAATTAAAAATCAAGCAATGTCCGATTAAAAGGGATCTTTTCTACTGAATCTTCGTTAATTCTCGTATTCTGAATTTCAACGAAACTAAAGAGGAGGGAAGACATCGACTCGGAGTTAACTTTGGAAGATCGTTACGTCGATTCTTCACTAAGTTATTATTAAGGATCGAAGAAAACGGCCGGATGCACAAACGATTAATTCTCGGCCCAGTGAAGATCCAGGGATGCAGCAAAAACCAACGGTGCATACTTAAAGGACGCCGTTGAAGAGGACGAACTGTTAAAGAGACTTCGACGTAGCCTTGTCGATCTCTTTCGCAGTATAATAATAATATCAACGTACTTCGATTAAGCACAACAAAAAATTAGCAATTCGACTATCTACGATAATCTTATCGAGGTTCCACGTTGATCAAACAAAGGCGCTCTTCGATGAAATCCTACCTTTGAATGTTATATAAGGAAGATAGTGTATCGGAGATAGAATTTTTTTGAAACTTTCGTCGAAGGAGGATGCAAGGATTTGAGAAGAAAATTGTCGATTAAGCACCGGTGAGTTTTGGAATTCTTTTTTAAATTCTTTCAAGCTTCTTTTACACAAAGAAAGAGTTAAGAATCAAATTAAAAATTGTGAATATAGGAGTAAATTTTAGAGTATTGAGTAAAAGTTCTCTCTAAAGTTGTTTAAAATTCTTTCCTCTTTTTAAAAAATGGGGAGAATTAAGAAAAAGTGTAAATGAAAGAGACGTTGGGTTTCTTCGTTTCTCGCACGATTGTGGGGGGGGGGAGAGTTACAAAAGGGTAGTATCGCGGACGAAAGTAGACGTCGATGTAACGGATGGTCGCAACGTTCTTCGCTGCAAGCGGTTATTTTCGGAAAGCCGTAGCATGGGGACGACGAACGGCCCGTTGAATATCAAATCGCGCAATTTCATAATTCTGCGATTAGACGTGAATTTCCCGTGAGAGTCGTTCCGTTCGATCCTTGAGAGATGGAACGGGATAGGACGAGTCTCCAAGTTACACAAGACACGTTCGCGATGAAAGATAGCACGATCCTTTTTCATAACGCTTTTCTACGTAGAAAAGGAGATTCAGAAGATCGTTAAAAAAATTCGTGAAAATCATTAAAATGTAACAAAATTAAATTATGAAGTATGAATCGTAAAAATGATTGTACGCCGTAAATATTCTATGCATAATTCTATATATCTAAACAACTGTAAAAAGAATTCTACGTATAAAATTACATATATATTAATATTTATGCATGGGCATTTTATTTCTAAATTATATCGTTAAAAATCATAAAAAAAAAATACAACAAAAGTATTCCCATCGAAATATTATTTTCTATAATTCTTTATACCACTCTTATCGCGAGGAAACTTATAAAAATAGTCCCGCAAATATACCTCCCAAATTCTCGTACCATTTTCCATGTGAAGAAAAGCTAGCTAATTAAAATTCATACTAATAGCGCATCAAAAAGTCAAAACATAATTTTTCGAAAAATCCATTATTCTTTTCAAAAGTTGCCTTGTGCAGATAATGAAAAGCTGTTAAAATATACCTCATCACGTGCAAAGGGTTAATCACGACTATTTACAACTTTACTTTTAATCGTCTGTCTCCCGCGAATTTCATAAGTTTCATGAATACAGAAACGGGGTGAGCAAAGTACAACGGTGAATTCTGTTATCAAGAATGGTGAGGGGGCGAGGGGACGGGGGTAGCGACATTCTGAGCGAAAGGAATAACTAACTGGTTTCAGGCTTGGTGTCTCTGGGACTCGCAGCACGGTCCGAAGAGCCCGTAAAGTTTAACAAAGCGAGGGGGTTACAATGCGAAGTGTCCTCTCACCTCGTTCTCCCGAGGACTCCGCACGTTAAAGCCTTGCAGCGCAGCTATACCATCGTGCTCAATGCTAATTAATTCAGACGTAAGATGATATGGAGTCTGAAGACGAGGTGGACGAAGAGCTGCCGGAGGTGAAACACACAGAGGTACGATAATCCCACTAAAAAAGATGCAAAAAAAAGGGAAATGAAAGAAAATGAAGAAACAAAGGATGACAAGTTAAATTATTTAATAATTACTATTAATTAATTGTTATGTTTATTGACTTATCAAGGACCAAGCAGAGAAATAACGAGTGAAAATGAAGAAAATATTATTGAAAGACATAAATACTTAAATGGTAAAAAACTTTAAATGCAGATAATTAGTGAATATACAATAGTAATCATCGATGAACGAGTTTAAAGTGAAATGACATGGTTAATAAATTACATGCTGAAAACTAAAAAGTAACTACGTACTAGGGATTCTCATAAACGGTTATTGTAAACAACTAGAAGAAGTTATAAAAATGATACTATAAAGGTTGTAATATGATATTAAAAAAATCACATAGGTGGACCGGAATGATAACTTAAAGAAGTTCGAGACAATGAAAATTTCAACGAAACCAATGTCCTCGAAGACGGCAGAGCGAAGCAAGTGTCACCTGGTGTGCTCGCTGAATCCCGAGCAACTGGAACCACCCGTTGTCCCCTGCGATGATCCTGATAAGACGAAGACGCAGGAAGAATCAAAATTACCTTTAAGCACCAGCATTAAGACTGATACGAAGGACAGCGAAATTGTCCTGAAGGACAGGATATGCAGAAGCAAGAGGATCACCTGCCAAGATACGATACACGAGTACGACGAGGACGATAGTCTCACTATGGAAAAAGTTGGCAGGTAGGTAAATATTTTGTTCTTATACTTGAATATTGTTCGTTGTCGCTAATCTATACATTTATTTTATAAAATTTCATGTTGCTTTTGAATATTTTATTTCTTAACGTGGATCGGCATATTAATAAACATCGTAGGCAGTAAGCTAAAAACAGTACATCTTTGTTACGATATTTTTCCCAAAAGGTACCTCGAGGCGCATCCGGACGCGGCGGAGGCCTGGTTTCGCGAGAACGCGAGCCTCGAGCTTCGTCAACGACTTCAGGGTATGACTGTGGTTCAAACCAAATCACCACTGAAGAACGTACACCAACAGGAGAACCTTCTGAGTCGAAGCAAACGGAACAGTGTCACCTCTGACCTGTTCCAGAGTTGGCTGGCCTCCAGTTCACCGGCGAAACGCAGTAGAAGTCCCAGCAGGTGACTTAACGTCTTTTTAATCTTTTCTATTTTAAAAACTTTTTAATCTTTTCGACGTTATACGTAAATCTTCAAAGAAACTTGTGCCCGAGGACTATGAATATTTTTCAAATAAACAAATACGTTCTACCTCGTTTAGGTATCTATTGTACTTAGATTACAGTTACTTATTCCCTATAATTGCGTTTATAAAAATATTGCGATTTACATAAATATCTTCAATCTACTAAGAATGAAAATTTATTAAAAAAAAATGAATTTTTACTTTAGTTCACCTTTATCATCAACGGTTTGCTAAAGAGTGAAAATCTTCATTCGTAGAACGAAGAAAAAATCAGAATACCTATAAGATATGATCGTGTATGTTAAATCCAGGACTTACACCTCGTTGGTAGGACGAAGAGAAGAGCTCAACAGGTTGGATGAGAGCGATTTGTTCATGGAGTTGATCAGGGATGTGGCGAACGAGCTGGATATCAACGTTCTTTGTCATAAGATCCTTGTGAACGTCGGCCTGCTCACGCATGCCGATCGTGGAAGCCTTTTTTTGGCTAAAGGACCTCTGGAGGATAGATATTTAGTTGCAAAATTATTCGATGTGACGCAAGACACTGAATTGGAGGAAGCCATTCAACGAGCAAAGAACGAAGAGATTAAGATTCCTTTTGGAGTTGGAATTGCTGGCTATGTAGCTCAAACTAAGGAAATCATCAACATCAAGGATGCTTACAAGGTATACATAAGAAAGAGATTCGATGAATCAGTCTTCGATAAAATAGTAAAGAGATTAAATTTTCAAAGATAAGAAGAATTAATTAATTAATAAGTAAAATGTTAAGGATATAAGAATGGTTGACAATTTTAAAAAATAAAGGAAAAAATCCTGGATAAAAACATTTCTAGAACAAAGACAGATAATTGATAAATGTTCCTTTCTAGGATCCAAGGTTCAATAGTTCCATCGATATGAGAACGGGTTACAAGACAACGTTAATTTTATCTATGCCTATCTGCAATTACGAGGGAGACGTGATTGGTGTTGCACAGATTATAAACAAGACTAATGGTAGTAACGAGTTTACCGATAGAGACGTGGAGGTGTTCCAAAGGTTAGCGAATGTTACCACTAGTTAAAAGTAAAAAGCAACATTACGGGCTCTACGTTATGCCAAAGAATTACGCTAAACATTTCCTATCGTGGATACAGATTATAGACTATCAGACGATAATCTAATGGCAAATGAAACAAATATAAAGACGAGACAAATAAGACAAGATGGAAAAAATTGGAAAAAATACAAAATACTTATCGTTGAATATCGTAGTAAAATGGCTACCTATCTTTCAAATAAATTAAAAACATCGCGACATACATATTCTACGTCTGTATGAAAAAACTAATTCCAGGTACCTAACATTTTGCGGAATCGGAATACAAAACGCACAGCTTTTCGAGTTATCGGTGCAAGAGTACCGAAGAAATCAAATTCTGCTGAATCTTGCTAGAAACATATTCGAAGAACAGAACAATCTGGAATGTTTGGTCACGAAAATAATGACCGAAGCGAAGGAACTTCTAAAATGTGAAAGATGTGCCGTGTATCTTCTAGATCTTGACTGCGGCGAGGCAGTAAGTTCATTCGAATAATCAACCTCGATGTGTGTCTAAAGTAATTAAAGTACGAAACAGATTTTGACGAATTTCTAATTTTCTCTACTCGATTGTTAAATAGCATAGAATAAGTAAAGCTGTGAGAAAAGCGAGGATTTCTCGAGCCCTTTGAAAGGGTCGGCGAGGAGCGTAATAAGAGATCCTAAGTTTCGTTTCAGGGACACCTCGAAAAGATCGTCGAACGACCGGGAAAGTCGACGCAAGAATGCCGGAAACCGCTGTCGAGGAGAGAGGTGAGTGACACCGGCAACGTGTTGCTCGAGTTCGTAAGTCTGATCATCTTTTTCTTCTTTCCTGGCGGCTCAGAGTAACAACATCGAGATGGAGGATATTTTCCAACAACATGTGAGTAAATCTCTTGGTCTTTGACGTATCAATAGCGTTTAATATTCGTAATTTTTCATTTTCCTTTCGCGTCGAAATTTCTCTTTTTATGCCTAGGCATTGAACGATGCAAATAAATTTACTACGATCTTCGAGATGGACAACGAGACTCAGGAAGCTAAAGTCTACAGACCTAGCGGAAGCGATCTATCGAATCCTCTGGGTCAGATCGCAAGATACGTCGCTGCTACTGGTCAGATCTTGAATATTGGAGACGTGACCACGTGGTTGAAGAAGGACGTTGTTCAAGCTGGTAGTGGACCCATCAAGAGTATCCTTTGTATGCCAATAGTTAATGGACAGAGAACTGTGATTGGCGTTGCTCAATTAATCAACAAGGTTGTTCTTCATTTTCTTTTATATCAAATCCTTTTGTATTTTTTAGTTTTCATGAGTGAGAATCTTTGATAATTAGAGTGATTATCTTCAATTTTTTATTAGAAAAATTAATAGTTTTTTTAATTAAAATTAAATAATTTGCAATTGAAAAATCCAATATTTACGAATATTATCGATCTACAGGACAACGGAACATCCTTCACGGACTCGGACGTATCGATCTTCGAGGCGTTCGCCATTTTCTGCGGCCTTGGAATCCACAATACCCAAATGTACGAGTCAGCTTGTAAGCTGATGGCTAAGCAGAAAGTAGCTCTTGAATGTCTCAGCTACCATGCGACAGCCAGCAACGACGACACATTGAAATTAACTTCTGAAACGATACCGTCCGCGGAATGCTATAATTTGTACAGTTTCACTTTCATTGACTTCGATTTGACCGACGAAGATACCTGTAGAGCTACAATTAGAATGTTCAAGCAATGCGACCTCATCCAAAAATTTCATATCCCCTACGAGGTTCTCTGCAGATGGGTTCTCAGTGTCAAGAAAAATTATAGGTAAGAAAATTGTTAAATTAATTAAACTATGTTACATGATACCCCAAAGGTAAATGGTTTTGGAAATTTTGTCAGCAGAGTCTCCCCTAATTATCTATCGAAATTATTATAAAAATTGCATTACAATTTGTGAAATGCCGTAACAAGATTACAAACAATTGGATTGCGGATGTTTATGTATTTATAAAATATTTAAATGTACATATAAAAATGTACATAATGCACACAACATGCGAAATATTCAAGATAAAGTACTCGTTATAATGTTTATGCAGCAAATCGAATCTCTGTCTAGATTGCATTTCCTTTTATTTTATAATTTGCACAACATCCACAATCTAATAGTAATGCCGAGACAAAAATGAACGAAAATGTATATTAAAGTAACTTGTGGAACCTGCTGTAGCATGGAAATTTCTTGACTATTTTTAGACCAGTCAAGTACCATAATTGGAGGCATGCGCTAAACGTCGCCCAGACGATGTTCGCCATGCTGAAAACCGGCAAGATGGAACAGTTCATGACAGACCTTGAAATTCTTGGACTCCTAGTCGCTTGTTTGTGTCACGACTTAGACCATCGAGGAACCAATAACGCGTTTCAAATGAAGACAGAATCGCCATTGGCTATTCTCTATTCAACAAGTACTATGGAACATCATCATTTCGATCAATGTGTCATGATCCTGAATTCGGATAGCAATAACATCTTTCAGAGCCTGTCTATGGAAGATTATAGGAAGGTGATGAAGGTGGTTGAAAGTGCGATACTTTCTACTGATTTGGCTGTTTATTTTAAGAAGAAAAATAGATTCATGGAGCTGATCGACGAGGGAGAATTCGATTGGCAGAGTGAGGAGAAGAAAGAACGTAAGATTAATTTATCAATGATTACCGTAAAAGATAGTAATTCATCTATATATCATTTACGTATATCCTCTGTTTCCTCTACCGTATATCCTATAATATGACGAAAGAGATCTGAAGAGTGGTTTCGGTTGATCTGTATTAACGCGATATCATAAATAGTGAAAATGAAATTTATAGTTGAAAATTTAATAACTGGTGTTCTGTACCGGCAGGGTGACATCAAATTTAATATTTTATTATTTCTTTATAATAGAGAGAAATCTAAGAAGTAAATATTGCTCCATTTCCATAGTGTCTCCGAATTTGACGTCTAATTATATATGATTTTCTATTTACTCGTGGAAAAACTAAATCTAGAAGACACCTATTCCCCTATATCCAGTATACCCAGAGATGATATAAAATAAATTCTAAGAACCTTAAATCCATAGTGCGCTAAATTCAATAGACACCAATTTTCCTATATCTATAGTAAAATCAAATCTCGAATTCATATGTATATATACTTGGGTATACAGTACTTCAGATTCGACATCATCTACTATATTTATAATAAAATCTATCCCACCTAACAGCTAACAGTCAATCTAACTCTACGTTTCTAACATTGCCTAACCCAAATTCTATTGTAATTACTCCGCACTGACAGCACTATATCAAATACCAAATTCTCATCCTTCGATTTCCACTTTCTATTTCCAGTGCTGTGTGGAATGATGATGACGGCGTGCGACGTGAGCGCCATAGCAAAGCCTTGGGAAGTACAACACCGCGTAGCCAAGCTAGTCGCCGATGAATTCTTCGACCAGGGTGATCTAGAACGTCTTCAGTTAAATCAACAACCAGTGGCCATGATGGATCGTGAAAGAAAGGACGAACTTCCCCAAATGCAAGTTGGTTTCATCGACGTGATATGTCTGCCTTTATACAAGGTCCTCTCGGACACTTTTCCATGGATCATGCCTCTCTATGAAGGCACCATGGAAAATAGGCAACACTGGCAAGACCTGGCTGAAAAGGTCGAGATGGGTTTGACCTGGATTGATCGTGACACCATCGACGAGCCTGTAGAAGAATTCATTTCTTACGAACCCAAAGACATAGAGTTCACTGTTACGACCTTGAACTGTGCTCACGTAGACAGAAAAGAAGTTGCGGAAAAATCCACGTTAGGAAGATTCGCTTCTTTAAGAAAAGGAGGTCGAACATTAACCAAAGGTGTCAGACATCGAATCAGTAGGTCACTTTATGCTAGAAGCACTCCTGAAGATGCTGCAAGATCGAAAGCTTTGATACCTGACAGAAAGAGTCGGAACAAATTATGTTTGCTCATTTGACGGCTTACGTCCACCACTCTTGAGAGCATACCGGAATGATGAAAGAAAAATAGGAAGATTTTATGAAGAATTTCAAATTTTCTTAAGATTAGCTTTGGTGGACGTTGCTAGTGTCTACCGGCTAATTTATACTAGCTTGCAACTAGTTATTTACGAAGAAATAAAGATTACCTTGAGCTCTTGATGTTCATAGAAGATTTTGAAGAATCATGGTAATCGAGATTGTTAATAGAATTATGGAGATAACAGAAGACTAATGGAGAGTAATTCATTGAGAATGAAGAACTAAACTCTAGAGAATATAACGACTGTGTGTATAGTGGAACAAGAAAGAAAAGTTCATAGAAGGTTTTGGAAAATTGTAGTAATCGAAACTGTTAACAGAACGACGAAATCATTCGTTAATAATGGACGACTGTAAAAATGAAACTTCTAAATGACTGTATAGCGAAGATACGAAGCAATGAATGCCTTGAAAAATCAAAAACTATCAAAGTAACATGGAACTGAGATTTCCTTGAACGAAGAAAATATTTAAGATCACAGAGTCAAAGCTGAAAACGGGAGCTTGCAGATTTCATTCCAAGACTGTCGAGTCTTTAGATGGGAAGTTAGACGAATAGTCGATGGCTAGGTAGTTAGACTGGTGATGAGTTAGGCAACCTTCATCGACTTTTACCATTCAGAAAAAGAAACGTGATGTAGTCGACGATGGTACGAATTCAATTTTGACAATCTTTTTTGTATTACATCTCGATACCTTATTAGGATAATTCCAGAGATATAGAATCGATGAAAAATGGAAGAATGGATCTCGCGATTTATAAAATAGAAAAGAAAAGAATAGTTGGAAGATGGGCATTTTTATATATCAATGGAAAGGAGACGAAAAATACAGAAGAAATAATGAGAAATATGTACCCAAATGATAGGCATTTTTATATTCCAAAGAAACTGGGGGAAAATAGAGAAAATTGTAAAAGAAAAAATGAAAGCAACAGAAAATGTTGGAGTCTCGATGCATTCTCGGCACATTGCATTTCGATTCCACGCGTTTCTAAGATAGCGCCGAGAATCAGTCAGCGATAAAGATATGTACAAGGCAAATTGATGCTTACGAATCGAATTAACGATTCAATTACGTCATTCAGCCACACCAAAAATTGCGTCTATGACGCAGGAAATAAATACGCGATCTCGCATTCTGCAATTCAAGGATGTGACTCGCAATCTTATTTTTGTATTTTTCTCTTTTTTTCTTCTTCTTCCTTTACACATATCTTTCCTGGTGTCAATAACTTGTCATTAATCCAAGTATCTTTCCTATTTTCTGTTGTTTTAATTAATATTCAGAGGATGATAAGCCAGGAAAAAGCTCAAAAAGAATTCGATGAGTCTTTTATTTCATTAAACTATTAAGTATCTACGATTGAATCGTATGAAATCCTTGTCACAGGTGGTGTTATGCAAAATAGATATTTTCTTGATGAAACAAAAAGACACAAGCGTGATACAAACCTGGCCGATCCGTGCTAATAGTACGTACAAGTATCGATTAATTATTCAGGATCGTTCGAGTGCGGTGTTAAAAGAAAAAAAAAAAAAAAAAAAAAAAGCAAATATGTGAATACAGCGACAAGAGTGAGACTGGTTTCTAGTCTTTTGATATAGCCACTGTGTACGAACATGCCTGTCAGAGACTATCGCACACGACTAAATAAAATCTGAATGTGCTCAAAGTGTTCTACGCTTCTTCTACCTTTTCTTTGTCCCCTAGAAATAAATTTATTTTAAATTAAACAATTTATAGAAATTAAAACAAATTAAGTAAAAAGTATGAAGTATGGAAAGAATATGATAGAATCTAGTATTTATATACTTGATTCTAGGAAAAATACAATAGCATTGAATTTTCGATATTCAAGGGACATCTTTTTTGATGAATGAAAACTTCACAATTTTTTATTGTGAGTCATTGATTATTTGTGAAATTTTCATCTTCGGTAAATATTGTGGTTCATTGATAATCCACTACGAAAATTTCACACTTGATGACTATTATAGATTATCAATAACTCATGAAAATATTATTTATGATAAATATTAATTAATTAGTTTATCAATGCCTGAGAGAGAAATTCTTTTTGTAATTATTGTAAATCACCCGTAATTCGCATAGGAATTTTCATTTTCAATGACTATCGTGACCCACTGATGACCTATGAACAAGATTTATAAGTGACCAGCGACCCACGATAACACAAAAAAGTTGTATTAAAATAATCTCATTTCAATTTCAAAGAGTAGTCCTTTGGCTCCGTGACTTTTACGCAGCTTTTTATTATTAAAACATTTAGAAATTACACTCGAACGATGGTGTCCTTTACACAATAACGAATCATCAAACGTTTTCTTTTTTTCTTTTGGTCCTACGATTAAATTAAGTATAACAAACGTTTTCCCCTCATCATCTTTTTTCTCTTGATACTCCGTGTGTCGACGATTTAAATTCGCTATTTACATATTTATGCAACGTTTGATTGCATAGTAAAAGAAAGAAAGAGGAGCCTGACACGCGTAACACTACGACACTGTTCGACAATTATTTTCATTTTTTTTATAAGACAAAAAATGTGTTCCTTATATTAGAGATTTTCATTTGTTTAATCTCATTTATAATTCATTCACTTAAGAAACGTAAGATAGATAGATAGATAGATAGAGAAAGAGAGAGAGGAAGAGAGAGAGAGAGTATGTCGAGGCAGTGGCGCGGCTATTTGGCAAGACTCTTTCACCTTGTCGTACAATTTATGTGGAGCAGGCTCCATTTATGATCACCGTGACCAAGGACGAGACCGAGTTTTATCCTAGAAAATGAATGCTTAATCTCCTCATGACACGGGTAAGTATACATGGGCGCTAAAACAGCCATCGAAACATCTCGTAAAAAACGATATACTCGTTAGTCAATGTTATAAAGAAGAAAAGTTTCGAGGCTTGTCGATTGAGATCATATCATAACATTCTATCGGAAAAGGAATACGAAAAATCATAAAGAATCTGTGAGAAAGTCAAGCACACGGTTTGCAAGATTTAATAAGAAAAATTCATTTAAGTCTCGCGCGAGTTCGTAGAAAAATATAAAAACAAAAGAATCACGCATACAATGCGATTATAATTATGTATAATCAGCATCATCCAACTAAGTGCATGTGAGTCGCGGTTCATCCTTGATCACAATGCTCGCACCGTCACATTGATTCGATATAATATAATCTACTTTTTAATTAATCATCTCTTTCGTAATTCACCTTTTTCTTTTTTTTTTCGTTTTCGTCTCTTCTTTTTTCTTTTTTCTCTCCTTTTTTGTACAATTTTCATTTTTAGCCAATCCAACGGAGATTTCTCTGAGCGAAAAAACTTTGTGCCAGCAATTTCGATTTTTCGATCCGATTTGACTAATTAATTACTCTGTTAATAGAGAGGTGTCACATCCACGGTAAGTGAACACCTGGGCTTGTGACGTGTGTCGTGTTCACAGGTTCAATGAGTAAAACTCACGAGATATGATCACTGAACAGAAGCATCGTGGAAGATATAACGCGAAGAATAATTAAGCTTAAACGAAGTTGAACAAAGCGTTTTAAGCTTATAATGACGCGAATAAATGTTTCTCAGTACTTGACGATGATGCTGAATCAAATTCAAAACCAAATTGAATTTGGAACTATTCAACTAAGAAATGGAACTCGAATTTGATTCACATACACTGTCTGTTAAATGCAGACGACGATAAAATTTTTAAACAAACAGTAAAAATCTTTTTAAACGTTCACTCGATATACAAAGAAACTGGGCATGCGAGTAAAATTTGTGTAAGTTTTTCTGGTCTTATGCATTTGATGAATAAAACACACTCCTTAGTAAATACACACCCAGATGCTTTGCATCGATCGTTTACATTGGCATTGTTATATGCATAGAAAATTTAACGCCTTGGCCTTGGTACTCATCCACGATTTGTCCAAACTCAGTGCTGAACACTAGATACAATAATTCCAATTGATCAAAAACATACATGCAAAGAAAGAGTAATTGTGTCTTTGTTTTCAAGACAAACCCTGTGAAAGTGTATTTTTGTTACTGTTATTTCACGATCGAAGGTCTCACGAAGTGTCAATGAAATTCGTTACATTCCATCAAATGGAATAAACAAAGCTTTCCTTAGAACAAACTTACATTGTACTATATCAAAGAAGTCAACTTTTGTTCGTGTTATTTAACAAAAACGTTGCATGTATGTTTACAGTATCATTCACTGGAAATGTAAACCGTTTTCCTTTATTCTGTGAATCTCTGTAAAATTCACATTGCATTAACTAAATTGTACGGTACGATTGGAGTTTGAACAAAATTTATGTCCAGAGACACTCATCAGCTCATATAAGTTTTGCAATCCCAACAAAGTGGCAGAAGTGCTCGGATCACATAAAGAACTCCCTGGATCGGCTAATGTGCAGTCACGATGCAGGCCTGTCCAATACTGAAATTTCTATTAGCCTAAGACCACGCATTACAGGATCCGTTAGTAACAACCCACGTGGCTTATAGACTCTGTCATTTTGTTCACTAACAAACTTTGCCACTTTTCGTAAACACTTTTCGTAATGAGTCTCTGTGCATATATAAATTAGATAACCAGTGAGGCAAGCCAGGCAGCCTTCGCAGTATGTGGAACAACTGGCTCGTTCAGCTTCTGCGAAGTAGTTGTTCAACTGATTGATTGTATACTCGAACGACTGTCTGTCCAGCTAAATTGAAAAATAAGATAGCAAAAACATGTTCCATAAATGTGAAATAAATTGGTTTGTTACTGCCTATGAATTCACTAAATTCACTCTTCAAAAATTAAATTAAAACGAAGCATATTATTATGTTTCTGCAACTGCTGATCCTATAGTAGATTTATATAAAAGATTTGAAGATAAAAAGCACAAGAAATTATTTAAAAAAACACATACATTATTGATGAAATAAATCTTATATAGAAGCAACAATTTTTAAAATATATAATTTAATAATTAAACAGACAATTACACAACTTAAAGATTAAACAGAGATAACCAAGAGGATAACTCAAATGGTCGACATTTTATGAATAAAACACATAAATAAATTTTTTTAAATACGTACTCTGCTTTCTAATTCTGTGGGAAACTGTGTTTGGAACTTAACCATAGTGCCTTCACTGTAGTCACGTTGTATAAAAACTTTCTGACAATTCGGAGGAGGCCCCCCACCTGCTTGCCCTCGACCAGCTGACATATCCTCCAGGGGTGTAAGGGCAGCGTGATTGCCCTACAAAAAATAATCCCAATAAACATTTTACCAAACTCTTCCACAAAATCAATTTAAAACTCAAAATTTCCTCTTTTATCACTCTTCTCACCTTTACTTCTGGTTCGCATGTCGAACACATTTTCGTTTGTCTAACCACAAAACCGCACCCAAATCACTTTATCGAAAATCATTCGTAATAAATCTGAAGTCTATCGACAATCAATTAAAAACGATATCGTACGGTGTTCGATATTTAAAGCAAATGGAACATGAAAGAAAGTGACGAAAGAAACATCGTACCATACAGACCAATAGTAAAAGAAAGTAAGAAAAACCGAGACAAAAGGTGGACGCACTTACCAATGGCATTTTAAGCTTCGTCTTGACGATTTGATAAAACAGATTCGTTGAAAATAATCTCGACTATTTAGTCGGACGCGAAAAAGAGAACGAGGGAATAAGGATGCAACATACAACTGATCACTGAACCATGGATTTTCGTTGGAAAACCACGGAGGACAGTACTCTGACTCTGACTGACTACGGTCGTATACACAGGTCTAGCAACTCCCGTAGGGGAACTAAAGCTCTTAATGTCGTAAGGTGTGCTTCACAATCGACCGCTCGCCATAGAGCGCTGCAATCGCTTTGTTAAGTGAAAAGACTTTTAACTACATTTCCAAATACTGAAATTATTGAATTACATACAAATATTTAGTGAAATATCAAAAATGTATATATTATTTATTTATATAATAAAAATATACTTATTATTCAATTAATTAACAATGTAAAAAATACCAAAAATTCTTTTCAAACGTGACTTGCCACACACAAAGTGGACAGATACATATTAGCTTCCTCTCTGATACTAAATAAACTAATGTTTAATACTTCACTAGGAACAGCTAGAAATAATAAAAAAGATTATTGTATGTACATAATGTGCTTTTATTGCAGTATAATATAAAATTTACACATTAAAGCTGGTCTTAGAAGAATGAATATCCCTATTTTATATTTTCCGTATTTCATAAAATTAAGAATGAAAGAATGAAAATTAAGAATGCACAGGAAATATATTATAAAATGGAACGCTATTAGAATTAGAAAAAGATGTTTTAATTTATATACATTCTTACGGTTTCCATAATTTTAAAAGACCATCTTCGCTATATGAACATAAGAGATTCTGATGCGGATGATGCGTTAAACCTATAACATCTTTCTCATGTATCTGAAATGTGGAAATAATAAAAAATACAGTAAAAGATAAATTATTATAGTTTAAGAATAAAAATACTTACATTAAGTGTTCTTTCAAGCTTTCCTGATGATGTAGAAAAACAATAAAGCACAAGATCTTCACCAACACAGTAAATAAATTCGCCACGTGGACTTACAACAGTACATACGAAGTCACCTCCTTCTCGTTTTCCACTGGAGAATGATCTTACTATTTGCCCTTGCATATTCATAATTACAACTGTGTTTGAACGATTACACACGACGAAATGTTCTGGATTTCGTGGAAGGACATGTATGCTATTAACAGTTAAATCTGCAGCTCCTAGGGACTTATATGTACCTATACATTCTGTTGTTTTTAAACTCCAAACTTTTACAGTTCCATCTGATGATGCACTGATCAATATAAATAAAAATATTTAATAACTGCTTTACAAAAGAAAAGTAATTAAGAACTAATAAAATAGGTGTTATACCTTATTACGTTATGTCCATCTGGGGCAAAAACCACTTCATTTACAAAGGAAGCATGCCCTCGAAATTCTTTTAAAGTTTTTCCAGATTTAAGTCCATGTATCCTATATTAAAGTATTATACTAAATTATAATGTTAAAAATGAATTTTTCTATAATTATTGCTTTTATGTACCTTATAGTAGTATCAAATGATGCAGATAAAATTTGGCTGTTATCTCTACTGAACTGAAGGCATGTAACACCTTTTGAATGTGCTTTTTCAAATCTTCTTAAGCATTGTCCACTTTGAACTCTCCACACTTTTATTTTACCATCCTGTCCACCACCAGCTAACATTTCACTATCACGACTAAAAGCCATCGATAATACAGCTTGCTCCATCATCATAAAATTGTCTTGAGCTTGATATTTTAAATCTTTCCTGATTTTACCAGTTGTGAAATTCCATACTTCAATAAATCCATCAACAGAACCAGTAACTAAATACTGACCATCTGGTGAAAAACGTGCACATTCTACATGAGATTTTTGACCAAACTTAATCTGTTTTGAAAGTTGAGTAGGGTACTTCTCATCTTCTTGATCTCTCACTGCTGCTTTTCCTCTAAACAAATCAATCGTAGTACCAGGTGGAAGTAAACCTTGATGTTGTTGCCATTTTAATGCTTGCCCCAATAATGCAAGTAATCTACTTGATGGTACAACTGATACTTCACCAGCAAGAGCTGTAGCTATGTAAGCTCTTCGTTTTTCTTTTGTACTTCCATCAGGATATGCTTCACGTGGATCGAAATATGAACGCGCAAGTAAATTTTCTGTGCCCAAAAAAAAAAAGATATGATATTAAAAAAATATACATAAGCAAAATAAAATTGTATTTAAATATAATACTTCATTTCTATTAAATATATTTAATATACCTAGATGTATATATCTTTCAGGTTCTTGTTGTTTCATCATAATCATAGGATCTGTTTGCCTTAATAATGATCGAGCTGCTCCTAATTCTCTTAATTCAATTAATTCTAAGACAACCTATGGGGTATTATCATAAATATGAAGTTGATATTTATTAAAAATAACACAAAAAATCTTTTTAGCTTAAAGATAAACCTGTTCGTATAAGTCAATAAGCTTCTTATCTGGCAATTTTAATGATTGTATGGCTTTCAATACTGTATCCCAATGTCCATTATTTATGTCTGCTACAAAACCATCTACACTATCCACTGTATTCAATGATACACCTGTTTCTTCCTGTAAACAAACAATTTTACTGTTATTTTGTGCGTTTATTAACAAAATTCGTTGATATGATCCATTTGCTAAGAGTATATTGTATAACAACGATAAATAGATACCTGTAATGTTTGTAATGTTTTGACAAGATTTGATTCTTTAAGATACTGTTGTATCAAACGAATTACACTAAAATCAAACAATAACATATAAGTATCAAAAACACAGATATTCAAATTTTATTATACATAATTAATAATATAATAATTACTCTGCAGACTCAATTTCAATTGACATCTTTTACAATACTTAAAAAAAAATGTACAGGAAAATAAATATTCCCACTTAATCACAATCAGTCAAAATTAATAAAGGACGAAAATCTCATAATCTCATGTAAGGTTATGTCGTCGAACGATACAATCCTACCACTATTGTGTTATAGTTATTTTTACCATTTTTATCACTAGATTAAAACAAATTAAAAAAGAACTGAATCATTTCTCGGATTTATTAATTTTGATCCAGTTTTATGTAAGGAATCTTTACTACGATTTAGATATTTTTATTTAATAACTTATTTTTAAAAGTATCGATACATCTACTCTATTTTTGGAATATTTATTTGATATTATATACTTGCAAATTAAAATTATTTGAATTATTATCAATTATAAATGTAATTTTTATTAATGAAATATTGATTATTATCATTTTCTTATAAATGACAATAATTTGCGCTATATCATTATGGAATAAATGTTTTACTATAGATATTCACTGCAACTTACTTCAAAACATTATACAGTAATCATGATAACAAGATTAAATAAATCTTTATTTTTGAGAAGTAATTTATAAAGAAATTTAATAAGAATGGTTTTAACACATATGTTCAAATCTCGTATTTTTTACATACCAACCCACTCTTTCTTTGTTTACAGGTATGCATACATTCTTAATGAAACATTGCATAGACATATAATTCGGTCATAGTATATCCGAATGAAATTTACGAATTTGTAAAACAATGGAAAGAATATATCTATTAGTTATTATTCAATAAATTCGAAGTATATATATATATATATATTATCATAGTTATCTTAATCACATGTAATGCATTTTAAAATATTAGACTTCATTTTTGATGTAAAGAAATTAATCTTGTGAAGTGTATAATTCTGTATTACATTGTTCGACTCTTATTCTAACCTAACAGTGTATTTTATCTTTTTATATATTATTCTTATTTATATGAAATATTTACATTATATTATCGATCATTAAAAAATCATATAGCATTGGAACGCATATAATAACCCGATTATTAAAAAAATAGTTTTTTAATTAATCGAGGGTAAAACAGGATTATAGAACTTGAGTATTGAAAGGAGTTAGATATTATTAAGAAAAATTGTAAAACAAGATCATAAAACAAAATTGTAAGTAAAATCACTACACATTTTTATATCAGCAGTAAATTATCTAACAATTACTCTTTCTTTACAAAAATCTTGACATTATGTTAATTTTTATAATGGTATCATTATTTTAAAATGATAAAATCTAATACATGGTTTAATATTATCAAACAAAAATTTGTTCATATATTGGCATCCTTTATAAATAAATAAATGTTATTAAAATATATTGAACATTATGAATAAATATTCAATTTATCTGTTTAATGTAAAAAAATTTCATTTTTTCTTAATTGTTATTTATGATCAGGTAATATTAAAAGTTGTATTATGTTTAATAGTCTTTTTATTTGTAGGTGTAAATCGGCTGGTATAAAAGTACCTACATCTACCATGGTTCATCATAATCTTATAGAAAAGCGTTACGATAACATAACTAAATCACCAAATGATAAAAGGGAATATAGAGGTCTATTGCTTTCTAATAAAATGAGAGTTTTACTTATTAGTGATCCCACAACAGACAAAAGTGCCGCTGCTTTGAATGTGAATATTGGTAAAATCAGATATATAGTTATACTATTATTTTTTGAGTATAATATAATTACTACCTTTATAGTTTTAAGCTATACTTAATTTAATATTATTTATCTTAATAGGTTATTTAAGTGAACCAGATGATTTACCAGGCTTAGCACATTTTTGTGAACATATGTTATTTCTGGGAACAGAAAAATATCCAGAGAAAAATGATTATAATAAATATTTGTCACAAAATGGTGGTACTTATAATGCATCAACTTATATGGATCATACACTTTATTATTTTGATGTACATGCAGAAAAATTGAAAGGTGCATTAGATCGTTTTGCACAATTTTTTATTGCACCACTCTTTACGGAAGCTTTAACTGAGTTAGAATTAAATGCTATCCATATGGAATGTAAAAAAAATTTAGCAAATGATACATGGCGCCTTGATCAATTAGATAGATCATCAGCTGATCCAAATCATCCTTTCTCAAAATTTGCTACTGGGAATAAGGAAACTTTAGATATAATCCCAAAACAAAAAGGAATAAATGTACGGGAAAAATTACTTGAATTTCATAACAAATTTTATTCCTCTAACATTATGGGATTATCTGTATTTGGTAAAGGTAAGTAAAATATTTTATTTATTATTTACTTCACTAAAACATATCTAATATGGAATAAAAAATATTATCTATTTATGCCTTTTTCTTTATAAAGTAAGTGCTATTCTTATAAATTCTGTTCTATATTTAGAGAGTTTAGATGAACTTGAACAAATGGTAGTAGAGTTATTTTCTCAAGTGAAAAATAAGGATATTACAGTACCTACTTGGCCGGAACATCCTTTTAATTCAAAGCAACATTTTCAAAACAGGTGGTATGTTGTTCCAATAAAAGACATTAGGAATTTGTATATTATATTTCCTATACCTGACTTGCGAGAACATTATAAATCAGCGGTAATAAATATATTTATATTATTTCCTAATATATTAATTTATTGTTCTTAATTGTATAATAAAAATACATCCACTTTTTAAAATTCTTTTAGCCTGCACATTATATTTCACATCTATTAGGACACGAAGGGGAAGGATCACTTTTATCTTTATTGAAAGCAAAAGGATGGTGCAATTCGCTTGGTTCGGGTAAACGATTAGGTGCTAGAGGTTTTAGCTTCTTTGCTGTTTTTGTTGATTTAACAGAAGAAGGCATTCAACATGTTGATGATATTGTCCTCTTAACGTTCCAATATATTAACATGCTAAACAAACATGGGCCAGTTGAGTGGATTTACAATGTAATTATTCATAAATCAATTATTATGCAATACAGATTTAAATATTAACACTTCGCCGTCGGAAAAGCTAATGTACTTATACCTTAGTTTGCAGCAGGAAAATCCAATTACATACACGAGTTACAATGTTAATTGTGATTTTTATATTTTAAAATATATATTTGCAAATTTGTGAAAACAATAGCCATAAAGTTACTGATATAAAGAGATAATAAACAACATAAAGTATTTGCTAATAAAGAAAACACTATGTATTCCGTTGGTGAAGTGTTAATCATGAATATATAAATATTTAATAAATTTAATAAAATAGCTGTTTTGTTCTGAAGGAATATAGAGACATCGCAAATATAAATTTCCGATTCAAGGAAAAAGGTTATCCTTGTGATTATGTCAGTGGTATAGCACAGATATTATATGATTACCCAATGGAAGAAATTTTAATAGCGGAACATCTTTTTCCATTGTGGAAACCAGATTTAATCACATGGGTAATGGAATATTTGAAACCAGAAAATGTTAGAATTCATGTAGTTGCAAAGCTATATGAAAATATAGCTGACGAAACTGAAAAATGGTATGGTGTTAAATTTAAAAAAGAAAAGATACCACAAAATATAATAAGTAAATGGATTAACGCTGGTTTAAATTCGGATTTACAATTGCCACCAAAGAATGAGTTCATACCAGAAAAATTTGATATAAAACCAGCAGAGAGTACTGTGAGTAAACATTTGTGTAAACATTTCTATATGTGTAAGTACATATATGTATGTATGCATATTATAACAAAACAATTTCATTTTTATTGTCTCTAGATATCCAAATTTCCAGTAATTATTGAAGACACTCCACTAATAAGATTATGGTTTAAACAAGATGATGAATTTCTTATACCCAGAGCTAATTTATTTATCGATTTCGTCAGGTAAAATATAAGTAAACTGTGTTGTCTGGTTAATTCATATTTATATTAAGGATGTCGTTATACTTAGATATAATTACATTTTGCTTACAGTCCACTAGCATACATGGATCCCCTTAGTTGTAATCTAACATATATATTTGTATTATTATTTCGTGATGCTCTAAATGAATATGCATATGCCGCCGACATTGTTGGTCTTAAATGGGAACTTACTAATAGTAAATATGGAATGACAGTAAGTAAAAGCTATTATAAGTACATAATATATATAAATTTCATTTTTAATATTATACAGTATATATTTTTTAGCTGGGAATTGTTGGCTACGACGATAAACAACACGTGTTATTGAATAAAATTATTGATAAAATGATTAATTTTAAAGTTGATCCAAAAAGATTTGAGATTTGGAAAGAAAATGTATGTGTTGCTTAAATTTTTATGTATACTACTACGTTTTTATTAATTTTCATCTTAATTCTAGTATATTAGAAGCTTGAAAAATTATAAAGCTGAACAGCCATATCAGCATGCAGTTTATTATCTTGCTGTTTTATTATCAGAGCAAATTTGGATGAAGGATGAATTACTAAATGCTACGTCTCGTAAGTATATGCAAAAAAATTAGACATTTGATTGATAAATAAATAGATAAGAAATATTCATTATGAATTTTATAATTTATTAATTATGTTTAGTATAATTTGTATAATTTCATTTATATGTAGATTTAACAGTTGAAAGAGTACAAAATTTCATCCCACAATTTTTAAACAAAATACATATGGAATGTTTAATACATGGTAATGTAACAATGTCAGAAGCTATTGAAACTGCAAAGTCAATAGAATCAAAATTATCAAATGCAGTTCCTCATATAGTACCACTTCTATCTAGGCAGTTAGTTTTACATCGTGAAATCAAACTAGAAGATGGTAAGTACATCTAATTTTTTATGTTAAAAGTTTTTAAATAATATTTGTAAAAAAAAGGAAAGAAAAATTAATGTTTTTCCTATATATATTTCTAGGTTGTCAATTTTTATTTGAAGTAAAAACTAAATTTCATAGTAATTCATGTACGCAAGTTTATTATCAAACTGGTTTACAATCAACAGAATCAAATATGCTTCTAGAACTTTTAGCACAGATTTTATCAGAACCTTGTTTTACTACGTTAAGAACTAAAGAACAATTGGGATATATTGTGTTTAGTGGAGTTCGAAGAACAAATGGTGCACAAGGTTTAAGAATTATAGTTCAAAGTGACAGACATCCTAAATATGTTGAACAGAGAATTAATGCGTTTTTAAATTCTATGTTGGTTAGTAATTAGAATTTAAATATTACTAGATATATTTGTTTTTAGAATTTGCATTTAAAATTAATTTATTTCAGCAATATATACCATCTATGACAAAAGAAGAATTTAATGCACATAAAGAATCACTAGCAATACGACGACTTGAAAAACCTAAACAAATGACTACTTTATCTGCCATATTTTGGAGTGAAATTATATCACAACAATATAATTTCGATAGAGCAAATATCGAAGTTGCATATTTAAAAACTATAACACAGGAACAAATACTAAAGTTTTATGAAGTATGCATATCATGACTGCATCACTTAGACTAACACTAATACAAGTATATTGAATTTAAACATTTTTTATTTGTAGGAAATATTTCAAAGTGACATTCAACGTAAATTATCAGTACATGTACTTTCTACACTAAAAGATGTAAAATTAGAAGATGAAAATGTAATGGAATCTAATGAATACATTACATCAGATGAAAAAAATAATATTGAACCGAAAAAAATTGATGATATCATATCATTTAAAATTAGTCAATGTTTGTATCCATTACTGAAGCCATTCAGTGATATACCAAGAAAAGGTGCACACTCATCAAAATTATGAAGTGCTTAATAATAACTGTGAATATGTGTTTTAATTATGTTATTACACCTGCAGATTGTAGTAAATATCAGGTAAATAAATGATTTTAACATACTCTGTTATATAAAAAAACAATGTTTAAAATATTAAATAATCATTTAAGATATTAATTTTATAAGTATTGATGGATAGAAAAGTAAAAGAGTAACTATAAAAAGTAGAAAGCAGTTGTAGTAAATGATAAGTAACTACATCACATATGTAATAAAGTCTATATTCAAATATACTCTATCAATAGTCCATAAGCATTTAAGTGAATACTTAATAGATTAATAAACACAAGTAATTGTTTTATTATACGTTAAAATTTCTGTATACTTATAAAATTTTGTAAAAATAAATACGTAACTACTTCGAAGAAGTTGTGACCTCAACTACAGGACCTTATACCGACTAGTAGATAAGCTAAATAAACATTTTTTTGTATATTACTTTCACTAAGTGCCCCTCGCCTCGACGCTTAAACAGCTCCTAAATCAGTGAAAAGCTAACAAATCAGAAAACAGTTGATAATTTTTAAGAATGCCAGAATAATTACAGCAATAATGGCACCATACACTTGCACAGATCCCACTTAACACAGTTAAGATCAGAGAACAAATAAGATTGCTCATGCTCATTGTCCTAATTGTTCCACAGTGCAAGTGCTGCACCATGCGGTCAAATGCCGAAGGTGTTCCACACTAGCATATGTAAGAACCTATGAAGTTAGAGATCTACCCTATTTGGTTCCATGCTAGCATACTAGAACTCATTTAGTTCAATCACAAGTAGAGCCTATTTCATTGTACGGTTCTATAGAAAAATTCATACTTTTCTTTCTGAGGTAGAAAGTATGAGAATAACAAAATCCTGCAATAATTAAACTTAAGTGCCGTAGAAAGTAAAATTAATTGTTTATTATATTTCTTTTTAGAAAAGAGAAGGAAATCTTTACTTTCAAACAATAATGGATCAGTGGAATGATGCAATAATTTTAATACATTCTCTATACACAACAGCTTTTTAGATTTAACATTAAATTCACTTTCCTCTTGATAATATTTTTGTTATAAAACCTGAATTTCACTTCAATAGTAATTTCAGTAGTTCTTAGGCTGCGAGTAATTATTTCTAAGTGATGTATCTGTTTTGCATGTGTGTTCATTCATAAAGATGATAAAAAAAGAAGTATAAACTAACTACAAACAAGATTTGATGTCATGACTATGTAATTTTTGTAATCCATGATTTTTATCCATTTTATTTTTATTATTGAATAAAACTTATTAATTCTCTGAATTTTAATGTATGGAGGATTGGAATACATATTGACCCAATCGACTCGTGGAGGCAAGTAAAACTCGCCCGTGATTTGTAATAATAATAATGCCATAGCTCCTCGAGTAGAACCCTTCGGCGATTCGCTTGACTTCTCCCTACGAAGGCAATTAGCATTGGATCCATGTCCTGCCTATCTTGTTCATGCCTCGTTCTGTACTGATAACCAGGTGCAATAGTCTTCATCCCGGCTACAACCGAGGACACGCCGCGCTATCTCATCCCTTTTCGACTACAATCGAGGGGACGGCAGTCTATGTATGCGGATACTAATTCAAAAGTGAAACCTTTTCACTTTTGGCATTTTCTAAATTAATCTTTTTCCAATATATTTATGAGATCTTTCTGAATAAAATGAGAACAAACACGATATAATTTGAATTAGATTTACTTATTGATATGTATTTAATTATCATTTATAAAGTAAGCAAATATGCTCCAAATCGTATCGTATTTGGTGTAATTTTAATCAAGAAAATGTAACGAACATGTTAATAAAAATTTCATTTATCACAAATCAAAGGTAAGAAAGTTTGATTTTTTAGTTAAAAAAGGCTCAACTTGTCGCAAGCCTTTATATGTTGCTGGACGTTTCGACTCTCAGTGCCTCTTTCACTTTCATTCTTCTTGTCCTGTTCTAAGTTCAGCTCACCTAAAATCGAGGTTTTCGGAAATAGAGTCGTTTCCACTTTCTAGGTCTCCAAAATAACTGCTTCGTTAGATTGTCAAAAGACTGTCAGCTATGCATCGGGCTTCTAAGCTCGATCCTCGTTTATAAACAGAAAATAAACGACAACCAATACTAACGTACATGTCGCAAACGCACAATTATAACCAGAATTGACTGTAGTGGAATCGGCAAATTTTTACAAATACAGTCACTTATAAAATTATCTATTATTATTATAAATTGTTATTTGAACACTTACTGTCTACGTTTATATTTATTCCATTTACAATTCGGTACAGCACAGGATCATAATATATTGAAAGATTACTATAAAATTATATTGAAAGTTTACTTACAAAGTTAGTTACGAAGTTTACTTATAAAGTATTATAGAATTATAAAAATCATGTATTTTCTTACTTATGTACTTTCACCATTTATTACCTAGTGTTACTTTGAGATTGTTTTTACTACTTGATATCAGCGCCCTGTAGTGAACAATATAGGAGACTTTCTGTCCTCATATCTAGGCTTACCCCTACTACAAGAATGTCAGATCAGGATCTGTATATATATATATATATATATATATACACAGAGGTCTTATATATATATAAGACCTAAACGACCATGCTCTGTTTTACTCTAAATATCAGGACGAATGTTAGAGAAATGACATATACCCATGTATCAGATCTACTCACCTCTGTACATATTTACATATATCCAAATATCATATCGCTTTCTTTAATAAATATATTATTTCTTAAAATAGATGTTGTTATATATTCTTTCTTACTAGATGTCGTTACAAATTCTATTTTCAGTATTATATTTTGAACAGTTTAGATGGCGTTAAAAACGCATTACGAAATGTAAATTCGAGTATCCTATCTTTTCCCTGTCAATTGTGGCTTCTCTTCAAGTTGATTCTCTTCAGTTTCGCTGATCTCAAGTACTCAAAATCCTCTTTGAGATATTTCGTATTGTCCTTGTACGCCTGAAAAGGGGTAGTTCTACAGTTGCACGTGCATCTAAGTAAGTTAAGAAGTAAAAGTCATTAAAATTTACACAATATTCGTTCGCTTTTAATATAACCTGATCTCTGTAAAAGGTTCAATTTTTTTATAAATTTCAGCCATCGTGGTTCCATCCTATGACCTTAACCTTAGGAGTAATAAACTAATTGAAAAGTAGAATTTTTTACGTATATTTTAATGCTATTAATCTTTATTATAAAGTAATTTATAAGTAGGAATTTTTGACGTAATAGAATATATTTAATGAAAGTCGCCATTTGTCAAAGAAGTGCCAACAGATTTAAAGTCAAATGCCACCTCATTATGGTCTCATTATAGTTTCTCAATCCTCAGTCTAATTAAATTTTTGTCTTAATATACAAATGAAAGGTCAAAAGATTTTTAAAATTTGTCAATAGTAATACATAACATAAGGCAAACAATTCTATATATGTATATGCATATATAGATACATATTATATACTTATATGTATATGTTATAAATATATTTTCGTTAATTTACGAAAAAGTCGAAAAATTTTGAAGCCTATTTATTGAAATTTCTACCATTTCAGAAAGGTATTGTATGAGTCAAAAAATAGAAAAACCAATATTATCAGGTCAACGCATAAAGACCAGAAAAAGAGGTATGCATCAGAAAATATAAGATTTCTTAGGTAATATATTTAATGAAAATTATAACGAAGGATTTTTTTAGATGAAAAAGAAAAATATGACCCTATGGGATTTCGAGATGCGATTTTACTTGGTTTGGAAAAGGCTGGTAACGACTTAGATGCAATTTCAAAGTACTTGGACGCAGCTGGCTCTAAATTAGATTACCGCAGATATGGAGAGGACCTCTTTGACATCTTAATAGCTGGTGGACTTTTAGTTCCAGGCGGTTCTATTGCTCAAGATGGTGATAAACCAGTAAAAACCACTGCTTGTGTTTTTGAACAACCAGAAGATATGGAATCTATGCGAAATTTTGAACAAGTGACGTATCCTGTTCTATATATATATATATAAGCTGTCATGATATGTACCTTAACAATGGTTTTGAAAATAATCTTATTTATAGGTTTTCATCAAACTTATGAGACGTTATAAATACTTGGAAAAAATGTTTGAGGAAGAAATGAAAAAGGTATTGGTTTTTATGAAAGGCTTCACTCCTAAGGAAAGGATAAAATTAGCTAGAATGACAGCTCTGTGGATATCCAATGGTTCTGTTCCACCTACTGTTTTATCAGTTTTAATTAATGAACATCTGGTTAAAGACAACTTAGCATTAGACTTTTTATTAGAAGTTTTTGTCACTTGGAGGCAGGAGAAAGGTCTATCCAGTTTAATGACTGCTTTGAAAAAAGGAAATATTGAAGGAAGGTATGAGAAAATTCCAAACTTTATAAAGTTCATTGTTATATCTATATCAGGTTTTTTGTTTTATTCTCATTATTTTTTTCTTTTTTCTTTTTTTTTTTTAATATTGATCAACAGGTTAATGGAATTTGTACCGCCTAATAAACGAACTGAAGAATATTTTCGATCTGTATTTGAAGCTGTTGGTCTTGCAGACATTGTAAAATTACATAAAGCTCAAGCAAGTCAAGAAGCAAAACGGGACTTGCAACAACTGTTATTGGATGATTTGGCTGATAATCGTCCTTTGAAAGATATTATACTTGATCTCAAAGAAATGGCACAGAAGAGTGGTATTCCTGAGCATGAAGTTATTGGCCTGGTAATTATAGTTTTATGATATTATTATGTTATATTATAATTAATTATATTACATTAGAATTAAATAAAATTGTTAACTACTGTTTGCAGATTTGGGTCGTAGTAATGGGTCAAGCTGAATGGAATAAAAAAGAAGAATTAGTGGCCGATCAAGCACTGAAGCACTTAAAAATATATACTCCACTGTTTGATGTTTTTACAACCACTGCCAGATCTGAGCTTGCACTTCTTCTCAAGGTTCAGGAATTTTGTTATGAGAATATGAACTTTATGAAAGTCTTCCAGAAAATTGTTTTACTATTTTATAAAAGTACGTTTATAATGCTGACACGTACATTTATTAGTAACTTCTCTGTTTGTGTCCATTTTCTGTTTAACATATTTTATTTTAGCGGATGTAATATCAGAAGAAGTGATTTTGAAGTGGTATAAGGAAGGCCATTCTGTTAAAGGAAAAATGATGTTCTTAGATCAAATGAAAAAATTCGTTGAATGGTTACAGAATGCTGAAGAAGAATCTGAATCAGGAGAAGAAGAAGATTAAAAGTACAGAAGTATGTTTAATCAAGGTTTTACAGCTTTGTTTTTGACTTTATATTATTTTTATATTTCAGAATAATATAAGCTTCATTATCAAAAAATAACATATTTGGACTACATCCAAAATTTTTAAAATGGATCAAAATATGAACTGCAATTGGACTGTATTGATAAAAGGAAATTTTGATAAAATAAAGTTTGTATCATTCTGCGATACACTATATCAATAGACAAATACATACAATTTTTTAATCGTTAATGAATAAAAAACAATACATTACCAACTGATTAGCGTGGGAGACAAAATTGTAAAATTTACAGTGTCTTTAAATTGTATTACTTTAAGAAAAAATATTTTGTGTTACATTTTTATAACACCGCTGCAAAATATATACAGAATAACAAGTTAATGAAGAAAAGATCTTTATCCCTGTGTATGTATAATTTTCAAACCCACATTCTTTGTATGATAATATTGTACTAGTTTCTAGAAAATATATTGTCAGGTGGTGTTTAATATTTGAATTTTTTATGAATCCTGTTTAATTTCCTATAATATTAATTAATTTATATAAATAAAAGCAATTAACTAGAAACAAATAATTTCCTAATATATATAATTGCAAATCATTTTTTATTTCTTTAAAAATTTTATTTTTGAATATTATAAATATAAGAAATAGATAAATTATTATTATTCATTGCATTTAGGCTTATGCACGATAAAATTCTATATATATTGATAAATAGATAATTTATGTTAATGTAAATTGCAAGTATATATTCCTATATACATATACTTTTACATTCATGAATGACAAAAATAATAAAAAAGTAATTATTTTATTAAAATTGTATGTATTGTTTTTAACTGTTTTCAGAGAAGATTAAATGTTGCATATACAGTACAGTTACATATTAGATTTGTGATTTGTATTTATGAAGTTTCATTTTAGCAATTGGTTGTTTTCCAATAAATGTCTTTCCTGCCATATAAGGTATTAAAATTTCTGGGATTTGAATATACCCATTTTTTGTTTGATGTGTTTCGCAAAGTGCTATCAACATGCGAGGTATAGCACATGCAGTTCCATTCAAAGTATGAACATGTAAAACTTCTCCCTTTTTTGTCTTATATTTTATACGAAGTCGTCGTGACTGATAATCTGTACAATTACTGCAACTAGATAATTCTCCATATAAGTTTCTTCCAGGCATCCATCCTTCCATATCTACTTTCCTATATATATAAAATGATAAATGTGATATTAAGAAATTTAAAATCTAAGTAGTTCAGTATATAATGTAATATTATACTACTGTATACCTATATGCTGGACACCCTAAATCTTGAGCTGGCATATCAATTATTCGAAAATACAAATTTAATGAGGAAAATAAATCTTCTTGAATATTCAGAAGTTCTTGAAATTGATTTTCTGACTCTTCATGTTTTGAACATACAAACATTTCAACTTTTGTAAATTGATGAACCCTTAAATGAATAGATAAAATTATTTATTAGAAATAATATTTATGTAACTGTTATACTATCAATATTGAAACAGTTGTTAGATATGTTATTATATTAATAAAATATATGTAACATGATTTTTTTACCTGTATATACTTCTCTCATGCATAAGATTAGATATTTCAGCTCTAAAACACCTGCTTACAGCAGCCATTTTTAGTGGTAAATCTTCTGAACTAAATACAGTATTCATTACTTTATAAGCTAAGGACATTTCTGCTGTACCAGATAAACTATAGTTCCCTTCATAAAATGGACTTAAATTATATACAAGGTCTCTTCCATTATCTATTATCAATCCACATCTTTCTATAACTTCAGTAGGGATAATATCAGGTACAGAAACAAGTTTAAAGCCATATTTCATTAACTTTCTGACTGTAAAATGAACTAATGCTTCTTCTAATTCTGCTAGATCTCCTAAGAAAAAGTAACCTCGTGTTCCTATTAAGGGCCCCAAATTTTTACTTTTTAATGCCTTTAAATATGTAACTAATGTTGAAAATTCTTCTGGTTTAAAATCAAATTCTGGATTATGCCCGCATTCTTTTAAAATTTGTGGTTCTTTGCCATAAGATAATACTCTTGGATCTGTTTGATTTGGTATTTTACTTAACTCATGCAAAAGAGGCTTCTTTAACTCTGGATTTTTTGAAAGTTCAAGAACTTTATCAATATCTCCAATACTTTTCCTTGCTGTTATGTTATTAAAAATAATATCTCGATTACATGGATTACATAGAAAATCAATATTATATTCAGGTTCTGGAATATGTGTTATTGCGTCTACATTGTATTGTGTTGACTGTGTCCTATGCTGTAAAGAATATATATGTTAATCATATAATTTAATATGCAACTGGAAAGAAAAATAAACCAAATACTTTTTACATTATATACATATGTAAACAAAAATAATAACATACCAAAGTCCTTGCATAAAACTTTTGATATTTAAGAAATCGATTAAATTGTTTCTTGAACCACATTTTAAAAGTAAAATAATATTAATTATAAAATATATATATGCATCAAGTATACACCAATATATCCCTATGTTGGTAGTTAACCTATGATACACATTTCTCTTTTTTGATGCATACGCTATTTATAACTGTTTATTAGGTTTGAAAATTACTTTAAGACACCTTGCTATATAGATGATTATGTTATTATCAACATTTATAACATTATTCAAAAAATAATTTATTTCCCGTTTTCACACAGCATAATTATATATTTGCTGTTTTGTAATTCGATAAGAGACACATCTGTTATTCTTCAAGCCTGAAAAACTGTAAGTAATGATATTATTACATTTTATAATACTTTATGATTTAATCTTTTACTTCATTTATGATTAATAATAAATTATCAAAATCCGATAATCAATATCCATCATTTATAGTAATGTCAAATTTGTTTAAAATAAAACCGAAAATAAATTCTTTTATTTACTGTATTGTAAAATTTGCACACTTTATTTTAATATTTTCTGAATGATATATTCTTCAATAAAAAGCATAACTTAACTTTCTCAGTTGCTAATTTGTTAACATGCAATTAAAAATATTCTAATTTATTAATTACAGATAACTATGATTCCACGAACATTAATAAAAAATTGGATTTCTTTACGTCATTTTTTTCATACACATTATACAATCCAATATAAGGCCAAAAACATCAAGTACATTGGTTTTGGTATATTCACAAGTATTTTGGTTTATAGTACTTCAGGAATCACAATATTCGCAGCACAAAATGAGTTGGATATTAAAAAATTTATGGCACAACCTATTACTGACATAAAGAAATTAAAGAAGAAGGATGATATGAAAACAAAAATGGAACTGTTAGTGATGAAAACTCAAGCAGACTTTTGTAAAGCTTTGGAATCCTTAGAAGAACCAGGCCATTCTTTTAAAGTTGACAGATGGATTAGGAAGGAAGGTGGTGGAGGAATTACTTGTGTTTTGCAAGATGGAGTTGTTTTTGAAAAAGCTGGAGTAAATGTATCTGTCGTTACTGGTATGTTACCACCGGGTGCAGTGCAACAAATGAGAGCACGTGGGAAAAAAATGGGAGAGGGATCTGTACCATTCTTTGCAGCTGGTGTAAGTGCTGTAATTCATCCGCGAAATCCCATGGTTCCAACAATACATTTTAACTATCGTTACTTTGAAGTAGAAAATTCAGATGGTTCAATTCAGTGGTGGTTTGGAGGTGGCACAGATCTTACACCTTATTACTTAAATGAGGATGATGTAAAACATTTTCATAGTACTTTAAAAGCCGCATGTGATCAATATGATCCTTCATATTATTCAAAATACAAAAAATGGTGTGATGATTATTTTTTTATTACACATAGAGGAGAACGTAGAGGAGTAGGTGGTATCTTTTTTGATGACATTGATACTCCTAGCCAAGAAGAAGCATTTCAATTCGTAAAATCTTGTGCAGAAGCTGTTATTCCTTCTTACATTCCATTAGTTGACAAACATAAAGATGATGGATATGGATATAGTGAAAGACAATGGCAATTATTACGTAGAGGAAGATATGTTGAATTTAACTTAATATACGATCGTGGTACAAAATTTGGTTTATATACACCTGGTGCAAGATATGAAAGTATATTAATGTCTTTGCCTTTGTCTGCAAACTGGCAATATATGCATGAACCAAAACCTGGTTCAAAAGAAGCAGAACTTGTTGATGTATTGAGAAACCCTAAGGAATGGTTGAACTAATATAAACAATATCCTTTAATGAAACTATCATTTCTTAACTTAAAGCTGCAATTTGTAGCAATAATTTTGAATGCTGCAGTTAATTATCTTTTTCCTATTTTGTTTACAAGTATTTTGTACAATTTTGTGCAAGTGGAATGTTAATGAAAAAAATGCAAATTAAAATATAGAATAAGGCTATATTTTTGAACCATTTAAATATATTTAGTATAAGAAAAGAGTTACATATATATAAACTTTATATTTAAAGAATTAAATATTGTATAAACTATAAATTATGTATAAAAATTGTACCTATTATTTTGATATACTTTATATGAAAGTAATATTTTCATACATTACAACTCTATACAGTCAGTATACATTGTATACCTTAAATATAATAATATGGATCTTCTCAAATTATTTTAGATGTATAAAAAGACAAATGATGACAAATTTGATGTATTCTCAAATTTATTTAGTAAAATATTCAGTCTTAGAGTATATATTATAAATTACATACGTAATCATAAAAATAATAACAAAAATTTATTGTACAAAAAATCATTGGTAGAAATTCAATTAAATTAAATATAAAATATTCTTTAAACCTAAATGATATATGAAGGAAGCAGATTTCAATAGATGTAATGATTTCTGTTGTGTAATTCTTGATCACTCTTTTTACAGAACAATATATATACAAAGCAAAAAAAGAAAGAGTATTTTAAAATTCATAAAAATATGGAGTTGTTTGTATTAATTATGTACAATTTTCTCTGAATAAATACATATCCAACAAACAATTTAATGAATGTTTCGTGTGTGTATATATATATACACGAATAAAAATGAATCAAAGATATCCGACATTTAAAAGTAAAAAGATTAGTAGAGATGTAGAAACAGATGAAACATTTTTGTAAAATATTTTTATGTATAGGAACTATGTTTTGTAGATAAATTAATAAAGCAGAGTAAGATAAGTATTTCTTTGAATATTATGAAAATGTAAATATTAGCAAAAAATTATTTTACTCTGTTAGACGAAATTCCTATATGATATAAATATGTTACGTGTTTTATATAAGCAAAACTAGATTAAACACTTGTTTCTTTTTTTACTATTTGTGGATAAGTATTCGGATTATTTAAGTGTGTTTTACTAGTTTCAATATTCTGTATATTTTGTTGTCTGTTTAAGCTCTCTACTTCATTGTTTGAATCTAAATTTTTTACAATATTACAAGAATTGTGCATAAGTGATGTCATATCAATCATAGAACTGATTAATTTTTGTTTAGATCTCAATTCATCAGTGCACACATTAGAGGCACAATCAGTATTTCTTGTAGAAGTAATATATGTAGTCTGCATTAATTTATGTAAATTATCTTTAACTTCACTATTTACTTTAGGGAAAGGTGATTCTAATTTGCTAAATGATTTTTGAGATAGGCGACTTTTATCACATAAATTTGAATTTGTAATATTTTGTAAGCCTGTAAATGATTTCAGATATTCACATTTTTTTAAACTGGTGAGAGATGTGATGTCATTTAATGAATTACAAAAATTATTTCTTAATGGTTTCACAGTCTCTATTGGAAGACAGTGCATGCTATTAGAATGAGTTAACCATTTTGAAGTGGCATTAGACCGCCGTTCTTCTACTCCATGAAATTCATTCATACTTTGACAGTCTTTTTTTAACCATGTTGGGTCCATAATGGTATCTACAGTTTCATAAACTTCTGGTAAATTATGGTCGCTTTTTTCACTAGTCATCTGAGTAATAGATTCTATTTCCGAGCTATATTCTAAACTACATTGTTGTGAAACACTTTGCAGATGTTTTTCTTCATCAGTTTTGATGTCCATGTCTGAGTCATGTAAAGTTATACTCAGTAATTCTACTTTTTGGTAATTATTCCTCGCAGAGTTTGATACTGTGTTTAAAGAATCGTGTAATCTACAGTTATTATTAACTTTTCTTACATTTCCAAAAAGACCTTCTTGACCAATAACAAATCGCACTGGGACATTTCTTTCCTCTGAGATACTACCACCGCTATCTGAGAGTATATTAACGTTTTTAATGTCATTTATTGGATTTAACTCAACATGGATATTCGTATTATTTACTTTTGCACTGCTACTTAAGATGGTTTGGTCTATATTACTATCTAATTTTGTAGTAGATCGTGGTACAGAAATGCAACTACCAGCATCACTCATAGCACCTCCATCACCTTGTTTTCGAGGACCAAGATTATTATTTTTAGTATGACGACGTTGTTTTCTAAAAAATTTTCTAGCAACTCCACTTTGATGAGGATTATAAAACATTTCAACGCAAGTTGGTTCAATATATGTTGTTACAGAATTATCAGATCTGTATTGCTGTCGATGTAATACAACTAAGTTCACATTCGTCATTTTTCTACCAACAGGTGAAACTTCTTGACTGGTTATAATATCTGTAACTTTAAACGCATTATAAGTTTGCGACCTATTGGTGTATCTGGATGAACCAATGGAATTCGAATCAGATGTAACTTGAGTAGCCTGAGAATTAGACACTGGAGGTACCAAATTTTGTACTAATGATTGCGTTGCTATTACAGGATTTGCATCAGAGATACTTCTTGTTCGACAACATTGATTCTTTCGTTTTTGAAACCAGCAACCCATTTTTAACCATTGTGACCTAACATCATTTCGTGCAATCCCATAAAAAAAGAGGATGAAAATTCCAAGTGAACTAGAAAAAAGGGAATATAAAGTAGCAAATATAGTTTCATCAAACGAAATGTATGCACTTAATGGCTTTGTTATAGCTGCTGCTGCAGTAATCCATGATATTAAATATAAAATTAAAATAATAATTTGACCCTTCAGTTGAGTTATTTGAGAATGTTCTGAGTCGTCAATATCGGATAAAACAGTCTGTGCACTGCGTGCACTATTCCTGCCTACAGAAAGATTTGTATTTGGTTCCAATAATTCTAAATCCATATTTTCCGTTGCTTGTGTACCTTCAGACAACTGAGTATTCATATCAACATTTTGAATTGAACATTTAATGAGTAAATGAAAGATAGATAAATATACAATTAGAAATCCAGCTGGAACAAACAATGCAACAAGAGCAGGAGCAGTTGTGAGAAAACAATATGAATATCCAGCGTATTCTCGTAAATTTATTGCGCCAGATATACCACAAATGATCATAGCTATACCCCAGCCAACTAGATACAGTCCTAATAATGGTTTTGGTATTGGTGGATCTTGAAGTTCATTATCTGGAATATCTTCGAGATCTGATTTAGATAATTTTTTATACATATTGCTGTAAACAAATTAACCTTTTAATATTTGTTCATTGTATAGTTTTTATAAAATGTAAAGATTGATTATATACCTTGCAAATACTGCCATCCATAATAAACAACATAAAGACAAGTAATGCAGAATAAGACCAACACCTTGACAAATTGGTATGTTTTCTGTTTGGTAAATACCAATACTATAAAAAAATGATAATAATGCCATAGCAAACCAAGTATTAATAACACAATGTTTTGCTTTTTTAGGCATAGCAATTGATGTGTAACAGATAATGTATGTAACAGACATAATAACTAAACATGTTACTGTTGCAATACTTCCAATATATATTGCTGGATTTGAATACCTAAATTTGGCGCCGCTTATGCTGCAAATAGAAGTATTACAAATTAATTCATAAATATAAAAATTTATTAAATACGTACCTGTTACCATTGTAATCAAATGTAGAAGTATCTTGTAAAAGGCCATAATATCCCAATCTATTGCAATGAAATACTATTAAGTTGTTTAATACATTTCTTAAATAGCAACCATCACTTGTCCAGCCTCCTGATTTATTTAATGTTTCATCCCAAACTACGGGTAATAATTTTTTTCCGGCGTAGTAGTACAAAGGTGCCTTTAACATAATGTATACAGGCTCAGTTAAATTTTGTATTGACATTCCATCTGAAAAATGATTCATATTATTATATTATTTTTACGTTTTATATAAGTATTTTTGGTGTTAGTTTTAATTACATACATAACTTGCTTCCAATAACACATGATGGAATATCCATATTATCATTGTTAATTATTTTAGGAAACAATCTACTATTGCTATATACAGAAATCATTAATTGATGAGCAGTAACTTCTTGTGAATATTGTAATAAAGATGCAGGTAGATGTATTGATGCTTCAATTATTCTATCTTTTATATTAATCGGGGATGTTCTATTGTTTGTTGTACATTGTAAAAATCGTATTTCTGGATTATTATTGGAATACCATGTACATATTAATCCTGTAAAACTATCACGTTTCACTCTGAATTCTTCTAGTGCCATGTTTTTCTTGTAAAATTGTATAGATGGAGTAAACTGTATAATCTTTTCTACAGCTTTTATTAGTCGTGTGCAAGATTTAAAGGAAATTTCAGCCTTTTTTAAAATATTCTTTGGTACATTAATCAGAGTACTAATGACATCAATTAATATAGAACCAAGTTCTTTTTCTTCAGTTACAAAATTTAGGTAATTTTCTATAGTTTGAGTTATGAAATCAATTTCAATAGGATCGGTTATTTTTATGGTATTTCCTGTATAATTTTTGAATTTCTTCGCACTTTCTAATAAACTGATCCTTGTAAGTGAAAGATTAACTTTAGAAAATTGTTCTAAACTTTTTGTTATATGTGATATGTAAGGACATAATTCTGTGTTTAAATTCTCCCAATATCCCGTAATATTACATTGATAAGAAGCTTTTAAAGGCATTTGCATTAAACCTGATAAGTGGTTGCCTTCGCATGGTAATTCTGCCCTCCATCCTACTATAGTTTTTGGCCATGTATAAATACCTTTATTATTTTTAGTTACTGTAACATAATAATTTATTAGAATTATATTAAAATTTGAAGTATACATTTTATTTTACCTGCTAGAGGACAGTAACGAGTTTCTTCAGAGATAACTATTACACTGATTGCTTTTGTTCTATTACCATTTACAGAAACTAACAAACAGTTCCATTGGCCATTGTGTTCTTCTTTAACAGGAACAATACTAAGAGAACTATAAAAATTATAATTTTACTATGCATATATATAAATGCTTCGATTTACACTACATGTATTAAATGTTAAAATACCTGTCCACAATGCCACTATCTGCAAGATATCTGTTATCCACTTTAATATTAGATAAACTTTTTTGTGGATCTAGAAATGTATTTAAATCTACAGTTTCAGAAGTAGTATTAGGATACCATAACCAACTTAGTCTTGCATTTCTATCTTCTGTTATACTAGGTGCTCTGCATTTTAAAGTTATAGAATCTCCAGCAAATACTACTTGATTATGAACTGGCCGAAGTTCAATTGTGGGAGCTAACCACTGACATTGAATATTTTCTGAATACTTCAATTTTTTCACAAATTCACCTTTGATATTTGCAGGTGATACACATTTTGGGGCAGGACTGAAATATTTCAAAGGCTTATTACACTATGATACACATTATACCCTATATAATTGCTAAATCTCTATTTTTATATTTAAAAAATATATTACTTTAATTTAATAGAACTGTTATGAATCCAATTACTAAACCAGTATAATTCACAGTCACATCTCCATGGATTGTTAGATAAATCTCTGAAATATAAATTAAAATTTGAGTAACTTTGTTCAATTTATATGAATTCATATATTATATTTAACTTACTTACAACTGTTTTAAAGATTTCAGACCATAAAAAGTACCTTCCATTAAAGTTGTTAATTTATTTTCGTTTAATTTCCTATAATATATTTTTATAGATCAGTGTTTTTTTTTTTTTTTTTTTTTTAATACTCATGACTATAATTATACGTATATATGTGTACGCATGTATGCACGCACGCACGCACATACATAACCGGTAAAACAAATATAAAGAGAGTAAATAAAAATTGAAACTAGAGACTCACTTACAAGCGCTCTAAAGCCAGTAAATTATGAAATAATGATGGTTTCACCACACTTATGTTGTTGCCAGACAAATCACTAATAATGAAGTAAATAATATGTAAGATAAAAGAATATACATAAAAATATACATCAATATATTTTACAAAATCTGTAAACTTACAGCCTTTTCAAATTTGACAACTTGCTAAACGTATGAGCATCTATAGTTGAAATTTGATTTTTACTTAAATCCCTGAATAAAAATTGAATATATTTGTAGCATTAATATATTCAATAATAAATAATGTATGATTCATAATAATAACAAATATATTAATATTCTTACAATCTCTCTAAATTTCCAAGACCATCAAAAGAATTTTCACCAATAAAAGTTATATCATTTTGCGATAAGTTCAAACGTTTCAAATTTGTCAAATTCTTAAATATATTATCTTCAATAGTATAAATATCATTCTTGCTCAAATCTCTGAAATACATTAAGTATAATAAAAATATTACAACTAAAAGTAAGTATTGCTCCGTGTGCTATAGAATAATTGATAATAGTACAATTGGTATTATAATCTTACAATTGGACTAATTCCACGCTGACACTATCAAGATTGATATCCCTAATGTTCTGCAATTCATTACTACATTTAATACGTAGCCATTCTGCTTGTGCACCAAGTTTACATGTGCAATATTTTGGACATGTCTGGATTGTTTCTCCTCTTGTTTGAATTAAAAATAAGAACAATAAAATAGCTCTCATTTTAAAAAAGGCAGGTTTTTACCTAAAGAATATCAATTTTAATTAATAAGAAAATCGAAATTAGTAACTTAACAAATTAACGTTTATAAATTATAAAAATTATAAAATTATAAAAGCAAATATTTTAAGTATAAACATTGAAAATATATAAAACATTGATACAATTATTATATATTTGAGCAGAATTCAAAATTTCAAGCAAAATTCTTGTAAAACTAAACATATAATTTTCATTCATAATTTACAATATTTTAATATAAAAATGACAACACATAATAGAATGATTTTATGTAAAATATAGACATGAATTTATATGTAAACGTTAAATACTTACGACTATGAAAGGAATTTTATTTATCATATTGTTTTAATGTTATATGCCATATATTATGATTATTTGATAACTGTAAACATAATTATAAGAGAACAAGCTTACGGATATTTGTACACACTTCCCATAACAATAAAAGACAACCTATGAATTGTCATAGTCATAAACTATTGACTATATACATGTATATCTGTATCTAGAACTAATTATAGGCTGATTTTCACATATTACGTATATATTTTAAGAAAGAATTATTTTTGTTTTATTTGTTATAATACAGCTTTAAAAGATCATTCTTGAGATGTAAATTATAAGGTGGATATGTAAAATATTACAGTAATGCTTATGTAATAACAAATATTCATAAAGATTTAAGTTGTTCTGAAAAATAACAATTTTCATAAGGATTCGTCATAATAGTTAAATCTAACCTGTAATTGCTCTTTAAATATTGTTGATGAAGTAAAGTATTTAATCATTAAATATCAAATATATACATATATGTAAGAGTCTGTAAACATCAAGCAAAAAAGTGAAAATATATAATTGGAAACATATTTTGTAAAAAATGTCTGCCTTTTTGTTTTATACTTTGTTTTATATTTTAATGTCAGGATGTATCGTATATCCACCTACAGAATTTGTGTCAGCCGGTCTAACCATAAAAGATATATTTTCGAATTTGTTAGGCAGTGAAAATGAATTTTTTGTGCAATATCACATAAGAAAAAGTGTCATTACGTTACTTATATATTCTATGCTCCCGTTTGGTAAATATATTTATTTTTCTCTTATTCTAAATGTTGTACTATTTGTTAAAATAAGTTTTTCTTTTAATTAGGTTATGCGTTTGGTTTAGTTCTATTTGGACACATAGACGCTGTCAATGTATTATTAAGTGATGTCAATTTATGGTCAATATTTGTTACTTGTTCTATATTGATACCACTATATACTTTATCTAAAATTTTAATATGGTCAATGAATAATTGGAGCAAGCATCCTATAGCAAAAAATCTTGCAGTTTATTGTAACAGCAATAACAATAATAACAGTATACCATGGACTACAGTAGCTTCTGATATTAATGTAGAATATCAAAGGTTATATATTAAACTGAGAAGATTATTCTTGTAATATATTACTCCTGAAGATGATTCAATCATTAATATTTTATTTTAGAATAGATAAGATAATACTTACTACAAATAGTATAACATGTGTAATAGCTACTGATAATTGGATAATTAAAGTTCTACCTTACACAATAATGGTTGCCCATCAGAGTGATACAGCTTTAATAGTTAACAGAAGTGACACTCATGAAATGTCACCTGTGACAAGAGGAGAAGTTCAGTTTATTAATATTGAGGTATATTTTATTATTCTAAATTAGTGTTTACCTTAGGAATTTTTGATTTTTTATTAAAACTTTATCTCTCATTAACTGAAGTTCCATTGATGTATAGGTAAAACCTACTAGATCAGGATCACAGCCTTTTGACATACGATTAAATGTATTTGATTTTAAAAATCTGCAAGACAAAGTCTCTCGTCCTATCACTATATTACAAAACATTACATTTCATAAAACTTTACTTGATAAATTCATTGATAATTTTAAAGAACATGTACAAGAAAATCCACATTATGGATATGCAGAGGTATGTGTATTTTATTTATTTTTTTTACAAATTTAATATTTTATTTGAATAAATAAAACCTAATTATACTATAAAAATGTTTGAAGGAATTAAGTCAATGTATTGGATGTATGCAAGCTTTATCAAATGTAAAATTACATAAACAATGTAGTAGTGGTATAGGAAGTGGAAATCCTGAAGACTGCATGGTATGTTACTGTCGTCCAATGTGGTGCATAGAATGTATAGCAAAATGGTTAGTATGTGATATATATATATATATATATAATGTATATTTAATGTAGGTATATTATTAAAAATATTTGTTATAGGTTTGCATCAAGGCAAGATGAAAATGCACCTGAAACATGGTTATCTTCTAAATGTACTTGTCCAGTATGCAGAGCACGATTTTGTATTTTAGATGTATGTCTTATACAGTCAATTTAAATATAAAACTAATATTTTAGTACATGATTGTATTTTTAAAGTTATCTTCGTTACATAACATATTTTATCTAGTAACAGCAATGAATAATAATAATAATAATAATAATAATAATAATAATAATAATAATAATAATAATAATAATATAACTATATTGGAATAAATGGGTAGAAAAAGTAAGCAGTAAAACAATATAATAGCTAAATCATATCTTTTACGATTCATTGTGACATGTGATATAAGGAATATTAGTTTTATTTATTAAAGTTTTTATTAAGTCCATATATTGACGTTTTACGTAATCCTAAATATTTTAGCAAAGTATACAAAATTACTGACAATAAAAGATACGTTTGATATTTATTAGAAATAGTTTGAAATTAAGTATGTCTTATATCATTACATCTTGATTATGATGTTAAAGTGTATGGCTAAGAGGTGTGCAAGCAACTAAAACTTCAGGATGGGTTAGAAAAATTCAGGTATGATCAGTTCGAGAATTGGAGATCAAACTATTAAGCGAAAACAGAAGTATTTGTTTACTGCCAATCCGATTCGATTTCAAATTGTCGATTTGCCCGAGTCTGCCTGAATTTTCCCGACCCATTCCGAATCGATATTTTGAGATTTCGCACACTCCTATTGTCTAATAGGAAACATTAGGTATGCCAATGTTTATGCGACCATTAATCGAGGTGCAATATTCATAGCCATAAGTTCTTGGAAAAGTAATTTTGCCGCATATGGTAGCCTAATTTGAGAAATTTGCGTTTTGTTTTTACATCCTTTGCATTCAAATGTATTATTCCTCAAATTGGCTATTGCGATTAAACCACAAAAGTTACATATATGTATACGATATGGATCCGATACTTCGAATAAACGTTCTCTTAGAAATTGTGCAGCTCCATGGGAAATTTGACAATCACGTTCCATTTCACCAAATCGTAAACCTCCATCTCTGAACATTACATATCAACATATGAATATTAATATGAATAAATAAATATGAAGAACAAAAGAAGTACATATAATTTACCTTGCTCTTCCTTCCATAGGCTGTCTAACTAAAATTTGTACAGGTCCCCGAGCTCTACTATGAATTTTATCATCCACCATATGTTTCAAACGTTGATAATAAGTTGGCCCTAAAAAGACTTGAGCATTTATCTTGCGACCAGTATGACCATTATACATGACTTCATTTCCTCTCAGTTGATAACCATATTCTTGTAAAAGTGTAGAAATTTTCTGTACATTTACAGCGTCGTTAAATGGAGTAGCATCGCCAATTTCACCTACAAAAAGATATATTATAATTAACTTATTGAATATACTACTCATTTTATATAATACTTATGTTGATAAGAATAAAAGCAAATAGATACCTTTATTAGCAGACACCTTCCCCTGTATACACTCAATTAAGTGACCAATAGTCATACGCGATGGGATAGCATGAGGATTAATTATAATGTCTGGTGTGAGACCTTCACATGAAAATGGCATATCTTCCTGTCTGTATTGAATTCCGCAGGTACCTTTTTGTCCATGTCGAGAAGCAAATTTATCACCAATTTGTGGAATACGAACGCTGCGTACCCGTATTTTACAAAATTTATATCCTTCACTGTTCAAAGTTAACATTACTTGATCTACTATCCCAGTTTCACTATTACGTAAAAAGGTTGATGCATCTCGTTTTGTAAAACGTTTTGTCGTACTATCTAACTGTAAATATTAATAGGATATGAGGAGATATAAATAAATTTGATTAATATAATTCCTATATGATTACATACCTCATCGTCTGCTTCTGGAAGAGTGATAGTTTTACCTATAACTACATCATCTCCGGATACGCGAATTCCAGGAGCAATAATTCCATCATCATCTAATTTATCATAAATAGCATTACGCATCCCTTGACAAGTTTGGCGTGTAGGTTTTTCAAATTGCTCTTCTTGATCTCCAATTCTCTTGGATTCTGAATCTTTATAGGATCTATAGAATACAGATCTAAAGAAACCTCTCTCAACAGCACTAGCATTTAAAATGACACTGTCTTCTTGATTATAACCAGTATAACATAATATAGCAACTATACTGTTAATTCCAGCTGGAAGTTCACGAAACCTAAGGTATTCCATAGATCTGGTAGTTACTAAAGGTTTATGAGGATAATATAGTACATGTGCCAAAGTATCCATTCGAACATGAAAGTTTGTAATATATACTCCCATAGCTTGTTTACCCATAGCACTTTGATAAGTATTTCTTGGACTTTGATTGTGATCAGGGAATGGAATAATAGAGGCACACACTCCCAGAATCATTGCTGGATGAATTTCACAATGTGTATATGTTGTACAATATGCATATTCCTTTTCTTGTCTCAAATCTTCAGGGGACATCGCAATCATAACAGTTTCCTCTTCTAAAGTATCAATATATTCAACAACTCCGCTACCAACTAATTCTTGCCAGCCATCATTATTGTAATCTCTTTCTTTTAACATGTCAATATGTCTTTTCTTTAATAGTAAGGTCTGCCCTTCAACAATTAATAAAGGCCTACTGATTCTTCCTGCATCTGTATATATTCTGATTTCACGATCTCTAATATCTCTTATCATAGATACTTCTGATACAATAATGTCCATTTGTCTTCTTAATTTACGTAAAGTAGCCATTAATTGATCTGGGTCTCTGTGAATTCCAACCCAACAACCATTTACGAATATTTTTGTTGCATCAGCTATTGCACTTGGTGCAATTTCTTCTAAATTTTCCATAGACCATTCCTCTAAGAATTCAAGAATTGGTGAAGGTTGAGATCCAACGCTAATATAAGCCATCAATGCTAAATTTTTTACTAGACCAACTGCAGCACCTTCAGGGGTTTCTGCAGGACATAACATACCCCACAACGTATTATGTAATTGACGCGGCTTGGCCAATTTTCCATCTCTTCCAATTGGAGAATTCACTCTTCTTAAATGTGATAGCGTTGACGCAAACGTTAACCTGTTCAATACTTGTGATACACCAGCTCTAGCTTGATGAGCCTTCTTTTGATCTCCCCAATTTCCTGTAGCAAGTGAGTATCTCAAGCCATCAGTAATAATTTTAGTTTTTATGGCAAGTTCAAGGTTGAAATCTTTTCCTCTATCTATAAACTTCTGTGCATACAATCGCACTTCTTTCATTAAATTTTTAAATAGCCCTCTAAATAAGAATGCTAATAACGGACCAGCTAGGTCTAATCTTTTATTACCATAATGATCTCGATCGTCTAATTCTCTTCGACCTAAAGAGGCTGACAATAAACGGTGTACCATGTACCCAAGAAAGTAAGCCTTTTTGGTTTCGCAAAAATCACTTATGCCAACATGTGGAAGCATCTCCTTTTGTAAAATTTCTCTAGCATATTTAATACGTTTTTCTTTAGTTACTCCAGGTCTTGCACCTCTAGTACCAATAAAATTTAGAGCCACGTTTTGTTCTTGTATTACAAATGCCTCATCTAAGGAAGGTTTAACCATTTCCATCATTTCCGGATCATCAAAATCATATATGATATGTTCTAAAATATCGCGATCAGCTACAAATCCAAGTGCACGGAATACAATCATAATAGGAATTTCTTGTTTAATGTATGGGATAATTGCGATAATACGTTGACCTATAGCAGACTTTTTAATACTAGCTCCGCTCTTTGCCATCATATTAATCCACAATGTAGATGTAGGACGTGAACTATGTTCCAAACAAGATCGAATTTCTGATTTATATGCATATTTACCATCTTTCATACTAAAGACATAAACTGTATTTGTTGCCATTTTTTCTTGTGCAATCAGCACTTTCTCTGAACCATTAATAATAAAATAGCCTCCAGGATCTAATGGACATTCATTCAATTCTGTTAAATCACGATCAGATAAGCCAGCAAGTAAACAATATTTTGATCTCAACATAATTGGAATCTTTCCTATAAATGTCTTTTGATGTTGAGTTTCAATAGGATCTTCTCCATCTTTTACAATCGTTTTAGTTATATCTACATACAACGGCGCAGAATATGTCAAATTTCTTAGTCTTGCCTCATTAGGCATCATAGGAGATGGTGCTCCATCTTTTTCCCAATGTGTAGGTTTAGACAAATAAATTTGTTCAAATTTCAACAAGTGTCTAACTGGATTTTCTATTTCGCCCGAAGTATGTTGTGCTTCTGCTTGTAAATCAATTTGTGGCGAGTCTTCAACAATTCGTTGAACCGACATTTCAATAAATTCATCAAAACTGTCAAGTTGTTGTCTAACAAGACCTTTTTCATCAAAATAGGCATTAATAACAATCCAACAGGCTTCCTGCCAAAGTTTTGACGAAATTTCTTCTGCATCTTCATCATCATATTGATCTAAAAAAAAGATATATTTAGTCATAATTTTCAAAAGCTATTAAGATTAATTAATAAATTTCATAATTTATATAACACATAAATTAAGCAGATAAATTACGAAATGAGAAAAATAATGCACTTTCCTATAAAGAGGTAAAAATTAAAAAACGTGTTTGTAGATTAGGTATAATACGCATATCATATTTTTGAATGTTAATACAAATATTAATAATTTCGATATTTTTACATATTAACATCAGTATAAATTCTTACCATCTTCCAGAGAATACATATTGTGGCTATGAGAATTTTATATAATGTTAACAAATGCAGAGTATTATAAATTTTATACTTGCTCGGTGTTCATCCGTGGTGCAATATAAATATTTTTAGACGATCGTAAACCAATCACCAACGCAACCCCTGCTGCCACATTCTGCATTCCCGGAAATGGTTTCAGTCCATGGCAGGGAGGAAATTTTCCTTCTGTTCGTGGTCTCTATATTCCTATGTTCATGATTCAACAAGACGAGAGACGAGGCAGTAAATGTAAACGAAATTTGCTGCGTTTGCAACTATTGGCTGCCGACTAGTGATAATCGAGTGTCTCTAGTGGGGTATTTACTGCCTCGTCTCGTTGAACCACGGTTACATATACGACCATGCGTTGGACGGACGGTTTCCAACGATCGCTACATGTAAAGCTACCAATAGAACGTGAATATGACGTGCTCTATATCCATCGTACACTCGAGTTTACATATTTCCGCGTAAAGTTAACATATCGTGTAAATAAAATATTCAATTTATAAAATGTTTATTATATATATACAATCTTTTCGGTGTTTAAATTTATAAGACTCAATTTAATACTATATTTAATTTATTAATTTAATATTATAATAATTTAGTAATAATACACGTAGCAACAATTAAAGTAAGTTTTGAACACTGTGATGAAGATATATTTGGTAGGGAAAATTTGGATCCTGAAAACAGTGTAAAATTTGTCATTTTAAAAAATAAACTTGTATGCTTATTTTGTATAAAATATGTGTTATTACTTTTATCATTTGGATCTTGATTTCCACATTGGCGATAACCTAATGTTGCTTTTCGTTTTGTTGGAACATATCCTGGAATATACAAACTAGGTGTGTCTAATCGTCCAGTTGATATAAGTTTATTAAAATCTTGTTCTAACGTGCTAGCAATTGGACCTAGATATGTAATTACAAAACATTATTATACATATTTAAGAAATTCCTATAAATTGTATATTTTTTTGATTACCCTTAAAATGCATTAAAAACTGAATGCATGCTCCACTATGTAAAATCTTTGTTTTTCTAGTATCTATGGATAACATCCAATCTGGAACACCCATAATTTTTCTTACATCTTCTAGAAATTGTGCCCTATAGTAAAAAAGTTGTAAAGATATTTGTACGTGAAATTTATGATAAACTAACATGCCACATGTGTACTTACACTACGAAGCGAGGTGGTTTTCTTATATTTGTATACTTCACAATGTCGTTATCAGGCTCAATGTTAGCACATGCAAATCTGTCAGTGCCAAAATTTTTGTCAAAAATAACGATAGATCTTCCCATTGCAGATACTGTTCCTGCTAATGGGAAATTCGAGTCTGTAAAAACTTGTCTTTGAAGTCCTATATCGATAGGACCCAATCGACCTGATATATCTCCTACATAACATCTAAGTGGCAAATCAGGACCACATTCTTGTCTGTACAGATCATCCTGTGAAATAAAATTACTTTTATGAAAGTAAACAATGGCATGTTAAGACAGAAACTTTATATGGTTCTGATTAATATTACATTTAAAGGATCTGCTAGCTGTGTAAAGTAGGGATTCCATATATATCCACCAGCTACACATCTAGTATCCTTTACTTGAACAGCTGCATCTACTCCAACAGGATTTACATATATCGCCCAATTGTGGTTTCTTGTCTACAGTAATATGTTTTTATATAATTCAAAATATATTAAATCTCTTTAAATGCTTTTATTAAGCATTTTATGTACTCACAATATTACGATCATGTTTTCCAGGATGTCGTAATTTTATTTCAATTACCGTTTCACTTTGACTACCATCATGGTGAATAAGTTGTGTCTGTAATTATTAGTGTTAAATCATATTTTATATTTTGATATCATTTAAATTTATAATACCATTCTTATATAGCCATATGCAAAACCTTGTGGATGATGAAAAGATGCAATTGCTCTTAATTCTATAGCCTCAGATGGCGAATATCCCCTTTCTATAGTTGAACAAGCCCATCTTAAAGGAAAGAATTGTTAGAGGATATATATATATATATATATATATATATATATATTTGTGTCTGCATACAATTTAAATATTAATATAGATACCTCAAATTTTTTTGCTTTTTGTGAATCACTATACTTCGACCTAGTATACTGTTTAGTCCAAATAAAGGAAGTATCGTATCATTGAAAGTTTTCATATATCTTTTTCTATTTTCTAAAGTGCCAAACTTTCCACTAAGATCACCCATTTCATATTGATCAGTCGTTCCTTCTCCTGCAGATAGCGTGTTACTTACATTGATACTAAATGGATTCCAATGCCCATACAGGGATGTGCTTTCACATGGAAATTCTAAATCTTGTTCAATCGGAGTCTGAAATACGTAAACTTTCATGAAAATAAATAAAAAACATAAACAAAATTTTATTATATTTCTGTTACCATATGTATGTGATATCCACTCATTTTCCCATCTAGACCATCAAGATTTAGTTCTATATTTGTGATATCATATTCATTTTGTTGTAAGAATTCTAATTTTCCTCTTAGCGAAATTGTTTCTCCATTTCCAAACCAGTCTCTTGCTACTGCTTTGCGATGGTATGTTTCACTAATTCTATATAGAATAATTGATATTTTAGTCATGTTCGTAATAAAATTTATTGGAAATATTTCATATGAAGTTTCTTCTACAAAATTACATTGAACATGCTAGTCTTTCTCCTCTTGCACGAGGTCCATGGTCATCATATATCACTAAACTTTTACCTAATATACTATGGGGACCTGACAGAGGTAACATCGTATCCGTGAAGAGTCTTCGTGTTAATAGACTCCCATAAAGCTTTTTGCCAGCAATGTCGATTGTACTATGTCTTGTTAGGTCACCCACACGACATAATGATGCTTCTGACATTGAACAATATTCACTAGGATTTGAATTCCATTCTACCTGGTAAATTTAAGAGTAAAATTTTTAGTAGAGAGCAATTGTATTATAAATAGAAAACAAGCATATTAGTGTTATTTTATTAATTACTGTACCTTGTAAGGATTATAAGGTTCACCAGCGCTTAAACATCTGCCTGTCCAGTTATAATAATCTTTGCCTGGTGGATTATCATGAACCATCCACCTAAATATTTAATATTAAATTAGACGATATCGACACATATATAATGGCCTTTTCTAGGAAAAAATTTGAAAAACATTATACCTGTGTAATTCTGAATTATTTAAAGCGTTACCATCCGCATGAACTAAATTTTCAATTATAATTGTAGTATCCATTTGAGGGTCATTTTTAGGTTGACGGAAAATTATTTTCCCAACAATAGGATATCTGTATATTACTTGTGCAGTTACCATTGGTATTTGTCCAATATTATCTGGTAAATAAAGATTCAAGGTACCGCAGATCCATGGTACGATGCTCTTATTATCAGTTTCATTATATCTGAGGAGCAACGTGTAATCGTTTTTAATAAGTAAGGGTGAAAATAAAGCGGTAATTATAAAAAGTGAACGTAAATAAGTACTTGTGAAGAACAAGGCTTCTGTGAATCACACTATGTGTCCCTGAGAGTGGAAGGTACGTATCCCAATAAATTCCATTAAGTTTGGCACTCCCTGGTAAAATATCATAATGATAGGATCCTTCTTTACGACCTTGAAGTTTCCCAGAAAGATCACCAATAGCATATTGATCTTGAGTTCCAAGCCCTGAGTTACATAATTATTTAGGCATTGTTGAACGAACAAACTAGACTAAAGTAACGATTTAACTTGTTTACCTGCTGGTGGTACATCCATTATATTGATATTACTTGGATTATACATTTTCTTAGTTGTTTCGCATACTTTGGCAAAGTTATTCGAAGCTTTTATTGGATCTGGAGGTAGTTCATGAATATTATATGACTTTATCTTAGTAGCATAGCGTAATCTCGTTCCTAAATCATTGATCGGTGTCAATGATACGTTAACCCATGTTGGATCGAATGGAGTCACTTGAGACAGGGATACATCTCCTTTGATACCGTGAGAATTAATTAAAGTTCTAAATAGTTAAAAAATATGGGAAAAGATAATTTGATAAACATGTATAAATAAAATAGATAAAAGTTTTTCGTAATAATAAGTTTCACTTACTTGGCAAGGACAGGTTTCCTATGATTAATCTTACTGCAATGTAAAATGGAATCATCGTGTTTCGGATGAAATATGACTAAATATAATTGACGATGTGGTCCGAGTAAATCGGTAGAAGGTAGCAGAGACAACTTTGAATCTTTGTATACGGTTTTATATTCGTTACGATGATCCACAGCTACTTTTATCTTGCCTAAACGTGCATCGATATCACCAATCGCCTTGCCATTGCCCGCGTTATCAGGATCAAAGACAGTTTGTAAAATGTTGCAACTTGATTTGTCTGAATGATAAACATTAAATAAATATATTTAATGAAAGCAAATCAGTGTTTTGCAAATCCGATATATCTTATAAAAAAGGTCGTACCTTTACTAATGTCAAAAATGTCCGTCACATAAATTTTCCAATAATGTTCTGTGTATTTTATACCTTGCAATTTTTTGTTATTAACATGATACAAATTTACGTAAATTATGGTATCGCTAACATTATCACCACCGTGACCACCCAGCCATCGAAACCATACGCTTCCCGCTATAGTTTCGAGAAAACGTGCTTCCGCAAATTTCTCTACATTCTTTTCTAGTACCTAAGAACGTTCGGAGAATTGCAATATTTTCGAAACAAACTTTACATTTTATATTTTAAAAGTTACCGTTATCGAAGCGCAAATGGTTCTGGATGAATATGTGTCTTGGAATATCAGACCTTTGCCCCATAAACCCATTTCTCCGGTTAAACTTATGTTCGGAATTTCCACTGATCCTGTTTCGTTTCCAGGCATATCGAGCGGTCCAACGAGTTCCGTTAAGTCGATAATGCTACATGTTTATAGTAGTGATTTTTAAATAAAACGTGTGACAGCGATATATGGAAAAGAAATTTTTCCAAACAAGAAAAACACCTCTCTCCGATATGTTGTCTACTGCATCTATCGTTTATACGTGTGTAATCAACAGGAAACTGAGTAACTGACCAAAGCCATTGTTGGTCTGGATATTGAAGAGTAGTTTGAAGCGAAAATCGAATTCTTACGGATGTTTCTGTGACTTTTTCGAATCGAATTTCTCCGTGAAGACCGCCAGAAGAAATATATGCGGCAAGACGCAGTGACAAGCCAATGGTAACTATAGAGGAATAAGCATTTACTAAACTATTACTGTGATTATTTATATATTTTCTTAACAGCGTTAAACGCATCTTTTAAAGCTTTAAGAAAGATTTAACGATGATTAACGATATTAAACGTTAAAAATACGTATTTCCTTTTTATATGGACAAGTACTCACCATAATTTAATAAAAAGATCCACCACATTTTGTTAGATCATAAGATAACACTTAAAATACGTTTTTTTTAAGAGTAATTTAAATCTTAATACTATTTTAACATAAATATTTGTGATCTAGACCATACTACGACAAGCTGTTACCTTACAATGAAACCAGTCAAGGCAAGGTTGTCTGTACTTTCTTATTTCTCTGAGCGGTTGTGGTGGGAGTGTTGTGTGGTCGTGAATAAGAAAAATGGTACGTAACTTTCTTATCGAGCAAGTATACAAAGTCATAGCGATTTGTATGGATACTTTGTATTTGTATGGATTATTACAATATATACATGTTACATTATAATCATGATTAATTAATAAATTTATGTATCTATTGTATAAAATAAATGAAACAGAAAAATAATTTTAATTCTATTATTCGTGCAGCACGGTAGAAAAGCGACAAATATGAATTTTTTCCCAAAAATAAAATAAATATATCTAGAGGGTTTTATTATGCATCATATTGTAGTACGTTGTAGTAGTTGGTAATGTGTGTCTGAGAATGTCCTAAAATATAACGATGGACATAATCTCAGTGACATATTTCGGCACATTGAGATAAGAGAAATAAATTCTAAGAACATATTTGTAATACGATTATGTGTCTAAGTAATAGCTGTATTTCTAGTGTATCGATCGTTCATCAGTCTTCATAGAATGTTTTATCATACGATCAGCATCTATCGGTATGTTACAAACTAAAGATTGTAGATATCTTTACAAAATAAAAGTATAGAGTTTGGGAATAGATGCGATTAGTTGAATAATATTTTTAGGTTTAAGCTATCGATATTTCGTTAAATACTGAATTTGGCGGAAGCGAGCGAGCTTCGTTGTATGACACTTATAGCGATCTTAAGCCAGGCTCTAATATTAAGTCGAGCCATATAAATAATTAACAATTTATTCTATCGTACTACTTTGTTATCGAAAGTACGATAGTCGTAAATAATCTTTTGCACAGCATATATCGATTGTTCTTAATTTCCTTTATGACAATTCAGTTTCACGACAATTGAAATAAACTAAACTCGATAAATATCAAAGATACAGGGTTTGTTAACCATTTGAATTCCTGTAATATGTATATAAGAAAGGAGAATACCGAAATATACAGTATACCTTAATGTTTTCTGATCTCAAATATCGGACAGTTATTTTTAGTAACCACGTGCGTTGATCATCCCGGTGCACAAACCGGAAATTCACGTTACTTCTGAAATGGATAATCCTTAAACATTTTCTCTTACTATCGTATTTCATTTATTATTGTAATTCTTAGACAATTTTCATCTCACAATTTTTACAACCTTCATCGATACACGATAGACATATTTGCTATTATATTGCGCATAATATGAGTTAAATATAACTGCGAATATCAAAATTTTGCAAATATTTAGCAAAACTTTTAAATATTAACGCCGCAATTTTTAGTTCGCGAGTTAGAAATTTATGAGAAATCATATTTCGTAAGCGTTGTATCGTACGTAATAATCGAATAGATAATAAGAGTTAAATTAATTTAAACAATTACGATAATTTGATCTTGATTTGCGACGATGGACTCAGGGCAGTGTACTATCGCTTTTGTACGATCGATGACCGGAAAAATGGTGACAGAAGATTTCTTCGATGCTCGATGTATGCATGGCTAATCAGGGTTACGGAAGGCGCAAGGCCGGGGCACCGTCATAATCACTTTCCGAAGATCCTTGACTCACATTCTCGTCTGAGAAGGAAATCTCAGCTGCGAAAAAGGGCTGTAAGGTGTTGGTCGTCGGTACAATCCTCGGCAAACTGTTTTAGTCGAAACATCGAAAGGGTTGCTATTTTGAGGCAGCTCGCACTAAATATGGTCAGATAGGCGTTGGCGTTATACCCGGGCAAAGCACCCCTGCTCAAGCACCAGCCATGTAGTGGGGGAGATCCACCAAAGTTACTTAGACAAGTTCACTTCTATGATTCGGACAGTTGGTTCGTTGTGACCATCTCGTACCATCCTCTTACAAACCAACTGTAGCCATGGTAAGTAAGCGCCGAGTACACCATGATACCATCGTGATTTCGGATTCAGGCGATCAGCAAATATGCGAAAAGTTCTGTTCGTTGAATTTCTTCTATACAGTGGGATATATAGAAAGAAACAGAATGCCGAATATCGTACACGTGACTAGTGGTGGAAACATGATTGACCTGTTGTACGAGGGTAAATTTCGATGAGAGATCGATGAATTAAATAAATTGTGTCTAAATTGTACGCCTGGTGAATAAATTCGTCAAAGTGCAGAACTTGCACCAAACATCGCGTATTTGTGTTAATGAAGTGTAAACAGTGATCTTCGTTAGATTTTTGGCTGTTAGCCATTCCGTACTTGGACCTTATTATTTGCTTTCCATTCTGTGTGTTCAAGTTGTTACATGTACTTTTGGATTTTAATAAATCTTTGCGATCCTCTGATCTATGAAATTCCCAATCGGATTCTTAATTTTTGCATTTCTTAATAATTGGAATTTAATCGTGTATCTAAGTTAATGGACTTTAGGTTTAATCGAATTTTGTTTATGCAAAAATCTGTACTAACGAATTTCATTTAATTTCCATGTACACCTTCGTGTACTTGTTAGATATATTATAAAAGTAAAAATAAAGATAAAAGAATTACGTAACCAAATAGTAATTCGAGAGGCTGTACGGGATAAACGGTCTATATTTGTCCTGGCTTCTTTTCAACGATACCGTACGCGATAGAAGGATCCTATTTTTAACTCTTATGAGTAACGCCCTCCGAATTTTCTTCGATGTTATCCAAGCTAGCTTACTGCCAGCTAAATATAGTAATAACGATAATTCTTTATTTCCGCGTATCCTTCGGCTTTACGATGATTTCCAGTCGATTAATTATTAAATAATAATTGGCAAGATTTTTATTTATTTACCACTTGATTTCTGTTCTTTGCGAGTAATTTATGTTAAATATTTTACCAAACCGACTCTTTCGCTTGTTTCATATTTTAAATAAATTGAAACATTCGTTTTTACGAAAATAATACGACGAAAAGGACTTTTCTACGATTTATCGCAGACTAAGTGCTTTTATTCGACATTTTAATTCAACATTTCGTTTATAATAATTAAATATTAATTTTTTGATAAAACGTGTATTTTAACACTCGAGGAATCGCGAGTTACGCTTGTACAGACGCTGAACGGTGCGGAAGAGTAAGCGGAAGTTTGACTGAAATTTTTACATTTTTATATTCTCGTTTCGTTTCAATAAAAATTACGCCGGATTATTGTAGGCGGATAAAGAGAAGAAGAAGAAGACGAAAAAGAAGGAGGAGGCAGCGCCTGCTCCTGCACCAGAACCAGAACCAGCACCTGCACCAGCGGAAGAAAAGCCACCAACTCCTACCGGTACCCCTAAAGAATCTGGTTCGACTAGAGCAAGTAGTCGGGGTAGCCGCAAAGCTAAACGCACTGGATCCAGTGTGTTTTCTATGTTTACTCAGAAACAAGTTGCCGAATTTAAAGAGGTACGTTCAAATGCCGTTTCAACGATATATAGTGAAACTCCATTATCAAATGCTTGCTGCATCAGTTACCGCAGTTTCTACGAAGGGAAACGAGATATCTCGCTGTATGATAAAGATAAATGAAACGTATTATTTAATAAGTTGGACGTAACGTCGATCGAATCATTTTCGAATAAATAAAATGAAAATTAAAGCGTTGAAGAGTACGAGTTGCAATTATTATTATTTCATTTTGTTCCACCAGGCATTCCAGCTTATGGATCACGATAAGGATGGTGTAATTGGAAAGAACGACCTTCGTGCCACTTTTGACAATGTCGGTCGTTTGGTTACCGATAAAGAACTTGACGAAATGCTAGGTGAAGCCCCTGGTCCTATCAACTTTACCCAGTTACTCAACTTGTTCGCAACTCGCATGTCGGGATCAGGTATCAACATATAAATTTACCAGATCATACGATTAGTCCCTCGTTGCCAGTTTATATATGTATATTAAATTAATCGCAATTTCTTCTATTTTAGGTTCCGACGACGATGAAACCGTAGTTGCTGCGTTCAATACCTTCGACGTAAACGGAAAGATTGATGGTGAAAGGTAAGCGATAAGAGTTATCGGTATTGTAAGATTATTCATTTCTCGAAAAAAAAAAAAAAAAAAAAAAAAAAAGGATAGAGAAAGGAGTAGAAAATTAAAAGATCCCGCGAAATATATCGAAATATCTCGGAAAAGAAGTTGAGCAGCTTTCTAAAATTATGAAAATTATTCGTTTTCCTTCCGTCATAGATTGAGGCACGCTTTGATGACATATGGTGACAAATTCACCGCGAAGGAGGTCAATGATGCTTATGATAATATGTACATTGATGACAAGGGATTTATCGATACGCAAAGCCTTATCGCAATGTTAACTGGCGCGGGAGACGAAGAGGAGGAGTAACTTTAAGCGATCTTCAGCATTAAAAATGTCTGTTAAAAACTCTGTTCATTGAAAACAAAGTCCCGTATTAGCGTTAGGTCTGCTTCATCCATTTCCAAGTGACGAAATTTGATTGAAAAGCGAACACGAATTACTTACTTTTCATTGTTTCTTGACGATGTAGCTTTTCAAAGGAAATACTTCTAAAGATGCAAGTTGCAAAGATCGCGAGAAATGACAGATTAGGTTCTTGGAAGTGGATACAGCCCTTCTGCCGAAAGACGAGGCTTTGACTCTCCATATTATTGTTCATATAATAAAATTATTTTAAAACTTTACAATGATCTTCCTAATTTTGATCCGTCACAAATATCAACAGCAGGAATAGATAAAAATAATAGAAATTTGCAATATCGTTTGTTTGTTAAACATTATAAATCTTCTTCTTCCAAAGTTTTTCAAAGATTTTAAACGATTTTAAACGAAAAGCGATTTTATATAACTCATTGAATTAGAGAATAATTCTAAGATCTATATATCAAGTATTATTGCGTTCTTTGCATTTTGTATACTTGTACAAAGAATAAAATGATGTTTATTAGTAACATATATTGAATAAGATGTAATTATTCATAACTTTGCACATAAAAATATGTCATATTAAATTGTAAATTTTGTTTAATATTGCCTAAATATTGTAATTCCACCAGATGAAATTGTAAGCTGTGCAACGTAGTGATTTGGTCTAAAATTAATTTTTTTATCTCAAAGAAGATAATGGTTTTGTTCGTACGATGTTCTTTTGCTTTAAGTTTGGCACTGTATCAAATTCCATACGTGCCGATGACAAAATATAGCGAACTAAATTTAACTTATAAACACGTTCACGATTATATCGAATAGAAGGAATGGAATCTATCGTTGTATAATTCGTAATGAATAATCTATTGTGGTACTGTTGTTCAATTTAAAATTCCAAGATTACGGAGAATTTCGGTGATCCGAAAATTTCCGCGGTTTATTAAAATTACTCATGCTTGTTCTTTCTATTTAACTTTATTACTATCTTGTTACAAATCCTGTGGACGCATTATAATTTACGTATTTTATATAATCAAATTTCTTCTAACCATTTATCTTAATATTTTAAAGGTTTCATAGATTTGCGATAATAACGTTTTTAAATCAAAACGAACAAATTTTTCGCTTTCAACGTTACTTAAACGTGTACGTGTATAAAATGAAAACTGGAGGAATTATTCTATCGTATCCACGGTTCGCTGTTTTAGTATAGTGAAATATGACATTGCGGAGCTCATAATCTGCGAAACGAAGAAAATATGCCGTTGTCAGTTAATATAGAAAACGACGAGAATCGTTAATAAATACCTTGGTGAAAGTTTCCAGGGATATAGGAAAGAAGCCACAGGCGGTGAGATAACAGGCTCGTCTCGACCTCATGAGTACGAGTTGCAAATCCTTTCGTGCCATTTTTCCAAACTTGTCCATTGGTAAATATATCCATGGTGCGGCGTACGCAGCATTAGCAGTGTTCATGCTTTCTTGTGCTAGGGCATTACAACTGTACGTGAAGATCCATAGCTGACATATGTTAGTCGTTAAGAAAGATACGAGAGAAATGCGCCATGAAAGTGACAGCTTCACCTGTGCATCATGATGCATTACGAGCGTAAATTTTACAGCAACGACGACGAGATATTTAATTTGTTCAAATGGAATGTCTCGTTTTAAACGAGAAGCATAAAACCAGTAACGCTGAATTTGTAATATACTAACCAGAAGCGCTTGATATCCGACGAAACAAATCAATATGCTAAACGTTAACACTTGTCCGAGTATAATTACTGTAAATATCTCTTCGAGCGAGGTACAGAATCCAATGAGAGCTTGATGCTGTTGAATGCATTTTCTAAACAAGGCGTAAAATTCACCCGAAAAATCCAGATTTGTATCTTGATCAAATTTAACTTTGTCTTTCAGGCTTAGCACATTGGCCATTCTGTATTGTAATATGCGAAACTGACTAGCTACGTGTAAGCACATAATGCAAAATATATTGTCGACGCAAAGATAACATACGCCGACCTGATACAAAGTCAAAGCCTGTACGCACATAATAATTACAATATTATTTACAAATACATGAAATCGGCAAAGATTTTTATGTAAAATAGAAACAATATTCTACCTGTATCAAGTACGTCATTTCGTAATATGGCGAGACATTCAATGGTAGGTCCAAGTACATATGAAATATAGGTACCCTATCTGACTCGTTCTTCCCGATATTTGCTAAAATCAGATTGTCGATGAATTAATTTTTTTCTTAGAAACAAACTCATTTAAAGCAGGAAATTGGTAGACTGACATATTAGTGGTCTGAAGATGTAACTAAAGATAGTAGATTGAGAGAGAAACGAGAAGACGCAGACGAAGTAGATGCACATTCGTTTCGCATCTGCTAGGACCGATTTTTCATATTGATTGTAGTTGAAATGCCAGAAATTCTTCTGCATATACACGATTAAATAGAGAAACTTTTTCTTATGTATAAATATAATTAACAATTTAAATAGATCCATGAATAGTCCCAAACTATTGCACGCGATATAAGTGCTGACCTGAAACGTTAAAATTACGAAAGTTACAAGCATTATGTAAAACTCTCGATACACTTACGCTAAAATCTCCCCAAGAGAAATAAAGACCCCTCAATTGTATCCACATACTAAAGATAATTGCGAGAACAGTATACGTCACTAAGGCATTTCTGAACCATTTCTCAACGAGGCTAGTGCTTAACCACAAGCCGACGATCTTTAGATAGAAAACTGCTACGCTGAAAGAAACGTCTTTATGATATTTCAAGCTCATATTGAATTTCAAACGATCAGACACACCGATTTGGAATTTATAGGGAAGTCAGTCTATTAATTATCGAAAAGTTTCGAAAGCAATTGCATCGATATATCGTGCCTTTGATCTTCCAATCGTCCTCTATCCTCATTCGTACGCCTTATATTTTGCGTAATGCATGCGATCAACCAGTTATGCATGATTTAAAACTCACCGTGTGGGGCTGAGTGGTGGGTGGCAGTTGGATGTGGCGACAGGGAAGTAGAAGATTAATATATGTATGTAGTCTGTCGAAGAACGTTGACGTCTTGTGTGTTGTTTTAAGAAAAGAAGATTTGATTTTGAAAGAGTTCGTTAATTCAGTGATAGTGAAAAATCTGTGAATATCTTTATTGCTAATTGTGGGATACGAACGCGTATACAAACAGATATGGGTCAATAGATAATCGATACTCTTATTTATTCATTGAGAATTTACGTGTAATGTACAGCAACGAATTGCTGTACTACCTTCTATACACTGTTTTAGCAACGTAAAGTACGATGCCGCGATACTTAAAATCTGTAACGAACGAAATGGATAATTTGTTTTGTTCTACGATATTTTTACTCGCTTCGTAATAGTAAAAGAACTTAGAGTGGTTGGTATTGTACGATCTTCTATAAAGGTATCCTTATGTCTTCTTTACTCTGTATCGTGCTAGATGCGTTTGCCTACGAATGTCAAAGATAATATAAGTCTACCTATCGAAGAACCAACATACGTATATATGTGCCGTTATAATATATTTTATTATCCTTTTAAATCTATCGAGCAACTTATTTGTCTTATTTCTTTAAAACGTTTTGTTAAAAAGTTCGCGCCCGTTTACTTCTACGTTTTTATGTTTTCTTCACATGTCCTTTAGTTTTATATATTTAATAGTTAACGTTGGCATACTATTATACGTAGTACATAATACGCAGTACATGAACAGGATCGATGAATTATGCATGATTCCTGGATTAAGAGACCCTCTGTGAAATCGAACCACTGTCAACAGCTGTGCTGCTTTGGGAAAGGGAAACTTTGCATGTTAAACGTAGCATGTAAGACCAGGTAGTTGTAATTTTCATCCAATTTTTAGGAAGGCAGGGAATAAGATCTATAGGGAAAGAGCTAGTGGTCTTTTGATACATTAGAAGCGTACCAATTGAGAACGAAGGAAATGGGGATAACGGATCGACTTGTGCCGTGATCTCTGTTTGTCATACGATCAATGTTGAATTCAATTACTTTGTCGATTAACGAGATAAATTCCTGAAATTTATCGGAAGAATCCGGATTTGAATCTTGGCCGAGTTTATCCTTGTCTCCTAATGTCGTCGTATTGATTATTCTGTACTGTAATATACGAAATTGGGTAGCCACATGCAGGCATATAACGTATGCCTTCATGATACAAACATAGAGCCTGCAGAAATGCAACGAAAATATGCATATCATCATATCAGTATGCATTGTCTTAACAAATTTCATATGCATACTTACATTTCGAAATGCGTACACTTTAATACAATGGTATATTGTTAAAATGAAATGAATTTTCAGTTAAAAACTTGTTTCGTTTTCTTTTTCTTTATATTGTGACGCAACTGTAAGATATCGCAATATAACTACAGGTATTCTTTTCATGTGCGAGAAAAACATTTAATATATTTTGATACGGTCAGATCATGTACACGTAACATATCTAGTGGAAACTGATAGGTAATATTGATATTTGATTAATTTTTATTGTTACAGAATTCCAGTCCTTTTCAATCAATTTAATTTATAATTTACGAGGACGAACACTGATCTCTATACAAGGCTATGCACGACACTATTTACACTATGTACACTGTCACGATTAATGTATGTCACAGAGTCTCACGCTGTCTCAGCAGTGTAAAATATGATGCGGCTGTACTTAGCACCTGCAAAAGACGAAACGCACGAATGATTTTAGTTTCACGATATTTTTCATAGAAAATGAAGCGATGTATTCAAGAAATTCGATCGTGCTTTAATCTTTAAAGCGTAGTCGTTGCAACCATATGTATACCGATAGATTTTTATTTGAGTTTTAAATTTTATTTAACTTCTCAGCCTTACAGCGTTACTTACGCTAGTGTATGTTTCTAGAGATACGACGAAGAAACCTTTGCCTGTTAAGCAACAAGGTATGTGCGATCGCAGGATAATCAGAGTCAGATCTTTTCGCATCATTCTTCCGCTTGTGGACATTGGCAATACCAGCCAAGGTCCTTCGTACGCTGCGGTGGCTATGCTCGCACTTTCTCGTATGATACAGTCACAGCTGTAAGTGAACATCAACAATTGGCATAGGCATGCCATTGTATGACAAATGAAAATCACGCGTATCGAGGTAGATGCGTCTGCCTGTAAAAAGATATTATAATACATTCGTAAACATAAGTAATAACGATAACCGTAAATGATGCTGATAGTACGAAGTATTGTAGTCAGTAACAATATTAGAAATTCAAAACTCATTACCTCGGATTTTTGTATTGATCGTAGAAATCTTCTCTCTAAAAGATATAAATGCATATAAAAATTAGTCGTTCGTATCAACGCGCTATACTAACCATAAGCACCTGATATCCATCGAGGCAAATTAACAAGCTGAACATCAATACTTGCTCCAGAATAATCAAACTGAATACTTCCTCTAATTTCCCGCAATACGCTATAAGCGCCTGATGTTGCCGTATATATTTTTTGAAAATGCTGTAACATTCATTCGCAAGGCACGATGATCCCGTATTTAATATTTTATCTCTACTTTGTTTCACTTTGTCCATTAAATCTGGCATGTTTGCGATTCTATACTGCAATACTTGAAATTGACCAGCCACGTGTAAATTCATGATGCATAAGAAATTATCGAAACAAAAGTAACTTATTCCAATATGATATAAAGATAAAACCTACGAGTTTCGATCAAAGTAATATCATTCAATAAGATCGTACGATAATACAATATATCGATAACATGGCAATACCTGTAGAACGAATATTATTTCATAGTATGGTGTTACGGTGACTGGCAAGTCAATCCACATGTTGAATGGAAGCACCCTGTCTGACTCGTTTCTTCCAATATTTGCTGAAAAAGATGTTTAAGTAACTTGTTTTTTAATATACATATGCATATACGCGCATAATAACGGTAAAATTTCCAATAACTTTGTACGAGGAAAAACGTACAGACACTTCGTATTTTAATAAGAATAAGAATTTGCAAATTAGATTATATTTTTATCCGTCTTGATTAGTCGACTTACCGATAAGTGGGTTAATGATGTAAGAGGCAACAGTGGCCAGAGTGAAAAGTGTAAAGAAACAAACGAAGAATGTACATTTTCGTTTACAACTGATTACAATTTTTCTTTCGTAATCGTTGTAATTTCCATGCAAAAATTTTCGTTGCAGGTAAAATATCAAACGAAAAAAATCTTCTTTATGCGCAAGCAAAACGAGTATCTTGATAAACGGCATCGTTAACGACAATATATTGCACGCATCGAAAAGACAGGCCTATGAAAAGTCGATGTAAGGTGTTAGAAATAGGATCGCTTAAAGATAGAAACGCCTATTATTTCTAGCGTGTAGTATATTTGTTCGCTACGATAAATAACGCATGCATTTACTACGGTAACGTAATCACGAGAGTTTTCAGACTACACTGTATTTATATTCTACAATGTACAATTTAAATGTACTTACGGCGATACACAATTTATTTATATAAAAGAAATGATATTAATTTATTGTCGATACACTTACGCTAAAATCTCCCCACGAGTAATACATGTCCGTGGTCTGCAACCACATGGCGAAGATGATCGCGACCAACGTGTAACCCACCGTAATATCCCTAATGCGTTGCTCGGATCGTTCGGTCGCCATCCATAATCCTACGAGCTTCATAAAAATCGACGTCAATCTGACAGATATATCGTCTGTCTTGATAAAACTCATCGTATCCCTAATAACCGGCTGCTATTGTACGTTCGGATATTGAACTCGTGCACTCGTACACACTCTACATTGATTGTTCCAATGTATCGGAGACGATCAATCGCTTTGATCTAGTCGCGTCTTTATTAAGCGATTGTTCGCTTCATATTTATTTCATTACCATCCATAGCCGATAATTTAGTAGAGTGATAATAGAACAAAGAAAAATAGAAGGGAAGAGAAGAAGAAGAAAGGGAGTAAAAGATATCGATGATACACGAGGCGAACGATGTATGGATTGGACTGATGCGTTATGCATGATTACGAGAACCGTTCGACGTACAGCCGCGTCGCTTTACAAAAGGAAAATTTAACAATAGCTTGGTAAATTATAGCGTGCGATTTAAGAAAATTGCAATTTACTTTGACTTTGTCGAAAGGTGGAGAATATTCTCCTTTCGCTATATCTCGCAAAAGAGAGCACAGCAAAAGAGTTATTCTCCTTTCGCTATAACTCTTTTGCGAGTTGAAGTTACATTAGTAATAGATTGGTCTGTGATGTGATAAAATGAATCGAAAAATGATTTTTCTTGTATTTTTGGATACTTTGCAAACGAATGAAATTTTACGGTCACGTTACAAGGTATTTAGTAATTGTACGCCTGAGATTCTGTACATGAAAAGATAATCTTTATTTCTGTCTTCTTTTTTAAAAAACCTATACGTACGATTTCCTACAATCATCCAGACAATCTAAGCGCTCCGTGTCCACTGAATTAATTGGAAACGTTTGTTATTAATTATGCTTCATTTTTGGTTACGTTGTTACTTAACAATGTAAAATATGACATTGCGGTACTCAAAATCTGTAAAACGTACACATGCATTTTAAACATCGTGGATCGTTTTCGCACACGTATAGTTTTCGTTACCAATCGTAAGATTGAAAGAAAAAATGGGAAGAAAAGATCGACGTTGGGTAATCGAGGAAGATCATAACGTACCGTGTTTCTTACAGGTATTGTACCGACCTTAGTATAAGTTTCCAGCGACACAGGAAAAAATCCATTTGCGGTCAAACAACAGACTCGCCTGGAGCGCTCTATTGTCAATATCAAATCGTTTCGAAGCATCTTCCCATGTTTGTTCATTGGCATAATCGTCCACAGCGCAGAATATGCTCCTATAGCAACGTTATCGCTGTGTTCTATTACATCATCGCAGCTATAGGTGAACATAAACAATAAGGACAACGCGCCGATTAGGAGGAAGACGAAAATGGAACGTCTTGCAGAGTTAGTATTAGCCTAAGAAAAAGTAACATTTGAAAGAGGAAATATGCTTTTATCGGAACATTGAAATTCTTTCCTGCGTGAAGAAGAATTCTATGTACGATAGAACTCTTCTATATACGTAGGTTATGATTATTTTTATATTTTATAATAATGATAATAAAGATGAATCGGTGAAAGTTCATTTCTGAATTATGTACAAGCATTTACAATGAACGCGTTTTAAACGCGTGAAATACTAACCAATAACACTTGATAACCGAACAGGCAAATTAACACGCTAAATACCAGCACCTGTATAAGTATAATCACCGTGTACACGTTTTCTAGCGTACTGTAATAATTGATCAGTGCTTGATGTTGTTGAACGTACTTCCTAAATGTCTCGTAAGTTCTGTCTACATAGTCCGTCGGTATCGACGTTTTATCTTGCTCGCTTATTTGATATTTTATGTTACACAGTTCTGAAAATCTATATCGAAGTATCCGAAATTGACCGCCTAAGTGTATGGCCATGACGCAGAAAACATTATCGAAGCAAAAGTAGCAGATTCCTATATAAGATAGACTCATAATCTGCAAGAAAGAAAGATCATTTCCTTTTATATACGAGAAATTATTGTAGAAATTTAGCGCTGCTTATCACGAATATTCGGCAATTTCAATATACGTATTTATATCGTGGTAACGAGATGAATCCCATTGCTGTCTATTTTTTTTTTTTTTGGTTGGTTGTAAATATATCGAACTGTTAAAGATTTATTTCGGTACGAATAAAATTTATCATATAGCGAATAAGTAACAAATGTAAAGACAAATGATTACATTACTAGTTACTAGGAAAATGGGAAAATTTAAAATACCTGTGCAAAAAATATTAATTCATAGTAAGGAGATTGTGATAAAAGACCTATCCACATATTAAATGGAAGTTCCCTTGTAGATTCATTGTTTCCAATTTGTACTGCAATAAACGTGCGAATGATTCTTTGCTTTCGTATGCGTTATACGGTTTAAACATCGTGTACACTTTAAATAAAAAGGTTTTTGGTTCTTGCATATTTCAACCTACCAATAAACGGCGTGGTTATATAAGATAGTATAGCGCATATTCCAATGGTGGTAACGCTAGAGATGAAAAGGGCGCAAATCTTTTTGCAATTATTCAAAATTTCTTTCTCGTGAAGATCGTATTTAACAGCGAAAAAATGTTGTTTCATGTACACGACGAGATTCATAAATTCCTTTTTGTGCATCACTATAACGCATACCTTGACTGAGCTCAGTATCAAACTCATAGTATTGGCAAGAGCATAAAGCGTATCCTGAAATTAATAATTCGAAGTAACAAGATATAGCAAAAAGTATCGTTGATCGAATAAATAATTAAGCAGTTAATCTATAGGAAAATGGAATTACAATATTAGTCTGTAAAAAATGATAATTATTTTACAGTAAATATTAACTATGGATCAGTGATTAAAATATTGATCGATTAAACTTCTATTCTAGCATATTATTTCCCTACGAATTCTCATCGTTAAATTCTTCGAATATTGCCATTGTCTGTAGAGTCGATCGATCGATTATACAATAAATGTGAAACGACCGAATATACTCACGCCATTGTAGAACCAAGTAAAATACAAATCTCTGCTCAAGACGATCATGCCGAATATCAAATTCCACATTGTGTAGGTGAATATAATTTTCATCCGGCGTTCATCTGCAGGATCATTAGCTATCCATAGGCCAATGTGCCTTAAGAAGAAAGTCGACAATCTCATCGATATGTCCAACTCTTGTTCCGTTTGCATGTTCCTTCAGTTTGATCGTCAACCGTGTAAAACTGTCACTTACGTATCATGTGAAACTCTGTAACAATAGTTGCTTCGCGTTCTTAATTTCTTGCTGTTTGTTTATTCTCTCTTCTTAGTTTTTGCTTTTAATCTATTTGTCAAGGGAGTGTTACGAATGACGCGAAACGCAGGGACGATCGCAATCTTTTACCGGAGATCGAAAAAGAAAATAACAGGTTCATCGTGTATTTGATTGACGATGGACGTCCGTTGCATTATTTATGGGGGTCGGCGCGTATTATGGATCATTACTTCCTGGGCTGAAGGTGCAGGCGAGGTATTATAATGCGGGACTAGACGTCGTTCGCTTTTTATGAAATTAGTGGTAAAATGGAAAATGCTTTGTTTTTTTGTTTTCTTGTTACAAAAAAGGAAGGGAATCGGAATTATTTCATGTTATTGCACCTGTGGTTATTATGAAAAATTGTTTTTTCCTTTGCGTTGCTTATGAGCTATACGGTTGTGTAATATGTGTGTAAGGTTGCGTGAAGTCTTGTGTGTAACGCAAAATCCTTACCTCGATGTCGGACGATTACAACACGAAACGTTATTAACTACGATATGTACAATAATGTACATTGTACAATACATACTTAGATTCATTTGGTAATGAAATATCTTTTTAATTTCATTCTCTATTTTAACAAAAACATATGTAACTATTGTCTGAAATTAAATTCTCCCGCATACATTTTATATGTATCGGAAACTGTCGTCAGTAGTTATGTATCGCCCGCGTGATTTCTCAATAACGTAAAGTATGACACCGCGGAACTCAGAATCTGTAAAAACAAAGGAACTATTAAGATATTGTTGTATCTTTTTAATAAAATCTGATATAATAATAATTGTATTTTCATGTGAAAAAATCAATTGTTATTTACGAACCTCGTCATTAAATAATTTATACATGTATGCGGACTATTCCCTCGAATATACACTGCAGCATATCCCATATTCTTGTTCTGCATATATAGAAATAATTGATATCTTACAGAGAACTACTGTAGGGTTTGTGATTAATCGTTGTTTTAAAAGTTTACTTACTTTAGAGACAACGCGATTTATTTGGAAGAATAAAAGGCCACCGTAGATACTCCCGTCTTTACTTCAGTAAATTAATTTTTTTGTATCGTTTTTGAGAAATTGATTTGCAATATGCACAAACTGCAACGGTTCCTTTTCGTAACGTCTCAATAAGGGAAAGCATGATACCGCGATGCTCAAAATCTATAAGGGGAACAAGTAACGTTAATTTTGTCGAACATCGTAACTATCTCGAGGAGAGAAATTTCCTGGAAATAAAATTATTCGGTAGAAAGCATAACAATCGATATTATTATATCAGATTTGGGAATTTACATTTCATTCGTCACACCATTTTCGAAATGTATTAGTTTAATTGTTGTACAACAGAAATTAATTGATTTCTTTCAAAACCAGCATATACATATGTGTTTTCTCTAATATAGAGTAATTTCTATTCGTGTATGTTACATCGTTGTTAATGAAACAAAGCACCTAAATGTTTATAGGATACTCTAACGATATATCTAGACGAGTAACGTTTTCCTTTCGAGGTTTCCACGACAAAAGGACTAAATCGATAGCTATAAGACGTACACAATATTGCTTACTCCTGTATATGTTTCCAGCGATACAGCGAAGAATCCACAGGCAGTCAAGCAACAGGGTGCTCTGGATCTCATCATGACGAACATCAAATCTTTGCGTAACATTTTTCCATATTTGTCCATTGGCAGGAGCGACCATGAACTCGTGTAAATGGCGTTCATCACATATTCGCTGTCTTCTATCAAGCAATTACAACTGTACGTGAACATTAATAATTGACACATACAACCCATTACATGAAATATGAAAGTAAGACGTTTTATTCGAGCAATCTCTTCCTGCAGAAGAGATAATTAAATTAAAACAACGAATAAAGAGAAAGCTATTATTAGTATAATTTCTCTTCTTTTCGTAAGAATTTTGTTTAATTTTTTAAGAAATAAAAAGATAATTATCATATGTTATGTTGCAGTAGAAGGAACGAAATTAATATAAAAAATCTAATAAAAGTGAATGGAATACGACGATGCAACGCGATTGCTACTAACCATAAGTATCAAATATCCATCGAGACAAATTAATAAGCTGAAGAGTATCACCTGCACGAGTGCTATTACACTGAACACATTCTCGAGTTTAGTACAATATTCAATGAGCATTTGATGTTGTTTGACGTAAGTTTTAAACGTTGCGTATTTATCTATGGTGTACGACGATCTTTCCAAAGTTGTATAACGTTCGCGGTCATTTATATCGCATATATTTGAAAATCTGTATTGCAAAATACGAAATTGACTGGCAATGTGCAGATTTATAACGAATAAAAGATTGTCGAAGCAATGGTAGCACGTACCAACCAGGAACGCGCTAAAAATCTGTAAAAACGAGCATAATGATTAAACGATCCAAAATATCGTATTTTTTACAATGATCTTATACGAATAATATTTTTTTACCTGTATTACGAAGATTATTTCAAAATACGGTGACAACATTAACGAATCGTCGAGCCACATATTAAACGGATGTATTCTGTCTGATTCATTCTTACCATAGTTTACTGAAAAACATATCGACACGTCTCTTTGTTAGTTGTTATAATTCCAATTTGATACAATAACAATATCGACAAAATAATTTCTTAAGTGTATGTTTCGCGTCAGCGTTTTAATTCGTATTGAAAAATTTTCATATTTTTCGCAGATCGATTACGTAAATGTCTCACCCAAAATAGGTCTTAGTACGAAGCTGACGACCGTCCCCTGAGCAAAAAAGGCGAAGGAGCAAACCAGAAAAGTACAAATGCGTTTAGAGGTATTTATGATCATTTGCTCGTGGGAGTCGTAATTCGAGTGCCAAAAGTTTATTTTCGCGTAATTAATCAAATAAAGCAGTTCGTCGTTATGTATAAATATGACAAAGGTCTTGAGTAGAACTAAAACGATAGTTACAACGTTGCACGCGGTGTAAATAGTATCCTGTAATAAAAGTATTCGGCGATCAAACTTAGAAGCCATCGTTTCACGGTATCGCTAGTTGAAAATTTGCTTCGGTCTATATTCGTTTCGTTACTCACTTCAAAATTTCCCCAAGCAAAGTACAAATCCCTCGACTCGATCGTGATGGCAACGAAGATAAAAAATACCGTATTCGATATGGCGATTTTCCTCCAACGTTTATCGACATAATTATTCGCCAGCCAAAAACCAACGAATTTCATGTAGAAACTTGTCACGGTGATAGACAGATCTTTGACTTCCTCCGAGCTCATCCTGAATCTTCGACGATGGAGTACTCGTTCTTCGATTCTATCGAAAGCCTCTAATTTGCTTATCATCGATATCTATAGCGACTGATACAGTGATACGATATTACTTTGATCCCTTGATCGCTTTTGTCTTGATTGTCTGGCTCGTTTTGCATATTATACTTCGTGGACAACTGGTTATTCCGAACGTCATTGCAATTGCTGTTCCATCGTGTGAAAAGGAAAAGCAGCGTCGGATCGATAAATTGTATATTATTCCACGGAGATGCCGAATGTTCAGACGCGAGGATAACGTGTATAACAATACACGTGCGACTGTTTAGGTGATTCATTTCATGGAAATTTTTGAAGAACGTTGTGTAATCGTGTTCCACCCTTCGAATTTGCTTTTAAGCACAAGAACTCGTCATTTTTATGCTTATTTGTGTTTTAGTGATTTAGTTATGTTAATTATGAATGATATATGACAGTGTCTTGAAGCTTATAACGCACGTTTTCCTTCATCAGCAGAATCAATTGGCAAGTACTTTCCTTTTTTTATTTTTTTCAATTAATTATATATTCTTAGTGTGACTCGTTTTAATAACAATTATGCTACAAATTAATAGTCGCGGAAGGTGAATTTACGCGAAGACATATTTATGAAATGAAATAGAGAATGCTAGAGGTAATATCAATCGTATTATCGTATTAAATAAAAGTATTTATAAAGTCCTTCCGTTTATTGCTATATTTCTATATTCCAGAGAAGTAGTCTGTTATTTATTATCAAAATGTATAGAATAGTATCGTAGTTGTAGTAAAATAGATAACGCGATTAAGTTGTTCCGGTTAAAATGTAAATGTAAAATCGATTGTCATTGATATTTTTGATAAGAAAGGCTTAAGTTTTGTTTAAAGCAACTACATCTTAACACGAACGAAGAATCGAATAAACGAGATAAACGAAGAACGAAGAAAAATATACGGTTGCTCCCATTAATATTCGGACACATCTTAAAATAGCGTAACTCTTCAAAGAACGGATCAGACGGTTTGATATTTTTTGAGAAGCTAGAAGCAAAAAGTTTTTGGGAAACTCGCGATATTAATTCGAATCACGAAGAAAAAGGTGAGATGGCTTTTTACAACATTTTTATCTGGTTCTGAAAGTTTGAATCGATGAAAATTTGAACAACGTATTTCGAAGATTTATGTCTATTATATATAAGGAATTCTTCGATAATATTGTAATTGCTGAAAAAGAACCTCTCGATAATTGTACGGTCGTCTTCCATGTCATTTGGGGCAGGTCCTTTTTGATGCACCGAAAAGCTCCACGGACGCTTTGTTTTCGAAGCAAGACCACGCGAGCTCGGCATTTCCGAATCTACAGAACGTGCTGTAAACGCGACTGCGTTTATTATTTTCTTGCGTAAGAAATTAGTAAAAAGCGACCTTTATTATTTTCGACCAATCACAAATTTTTCCAAATTTTTGCGCGCGCCGTCCAGTGAATCAATCCATCTAACTTAAAGAAAAAGAAAAAAAAATTTCAAATCGTTTGGCACAATTTTAAAAAAGTTATTCTGTTTCGAAGGATGTCCGAATATTGATCGGAGTAACTGCGTTTCCTGAAAACACAGTCTACGAGTGCAGGTTAAGCAAAGCAACTGATATTTCTGTGTAATATCAAGTAAATAAATACCTAAATGCTTTTGAACATTTAAATTTCTTGGAATTTTATTCGAAAATGTTGGTGGTACTCGCATTTAAGGCGTATCGCTTGCATGATTTCTCAACAACGTAAAGTACGATGCCGCGGTACTTAGAATCTGTAAACAGCAAAGGAACACAATAGATTAAATTTTCATCGTGATTTTATAAGTCGTTAAATAGTATCTGATATAATAATAGGCATTGTGTTTGTTAAGATAAAGTTATTTTACAAGTACTTAAAAAAATGTTTGTTAGGGAAATAAGAACGATTATAAAACAACCGTTACTTACTAATTCCTTGGTTAATAATTTATGACGCGTCATATTCCAGTTGTAAATGTTGGAAAATATGTTCTGCGTACGTAGGAAATGTCGAGGAGAGGAGAAGGAAAGCTGACAATAACTTGTAATCTTACAATGATATTCAGGTATCATGTATTGTGCAATGATGTGATCGATATAGTCAATGTACTTTGAAAGCAAATTTATATCACGCTAACAATAATTTTTATGAAACTTTTTAGTTATTACTTATAAATACGGGTAGAAAATAACGTCGTTTGGCACGTAGCATGGGTATGGAACGCTGCACTCTTTGTATTCTATGGGGTACGATACCATTATATTTTTCTCTACTGCATATAAGGATAATATATGCCGTAGGTTGATTGCGAAGGAAATCTCATCTCATTCACACGCGTCAGTCTCTTTGGGTAATTCTACTCTTTTGAAACAAATGAAAGCGTAACGACCGACAAGTTTCCTTCTCGCAAGAATTCGGATGATCATAATGGTGAGATGCAAGTTCGATGTCGGTCGTGTGAATTATGAATCCACAACGAGTGCGCTGGATATAAGAATGAGTACTATATTTGTAATTTTTGCAAGTAATAGTATCTTACATACAATAAGAGCAACAATGAATTTACTAAGGATATTCCATTAAATACGGTCATATCGATTATAAGGGGCCAAAGTTTCACATATTGGATTTTTTAGGCAAACGTAAGTACCATCTCCTCTACTATTTCAATGAAGTAAAACGTAACACTGCATCGCTCAAAATTTTCAACGAAACGATATTAAAACGACAATAAAGAAATCGATATAAGTATAACGTTATAACGAGCGAATATCGTGAAAATAAAACAAATATTCGCTAGGAAGTGTAAGAATTAGTATAATTATATCGGATTGGACGAAAGGATTAAATTAGTAGCGGTATTTATTTATTTCAGTTTGCGCGAAGAAACAAAGTCCGTTCTACGCATGGTTGAACTAGTGTAGTTACAGCGAGTAGACGTACTTACTCCGGTATACGTTTCCAGTGATACGACGAAGAATCCACTGGCGGTCAGACAACACGGTATGTTAGATCTCATGATAATCAACATCAAGTCTCTTCGTAATATTTTCCCATATTTGTCCATCGGCAGAAACGACCATAAGCTTTTGTAGGCGGCATTAGCTACGTTCGTACTGTCTCGTATCAGACAATCGCAACTATAGGTGAACATCAGCAGTTGACACATGCAACCCGTTATATGAAATAGGAAAATAAGGCGTCTCGTAAGAGGAGCGTCTTCCTGTAAAAAGTTGCATTGTTGTAGCCTAAACCGCCGTAACGAATTAAAAACATATTACTTTCTTCTACGAGAATTTTTTGCAACTTGACGAAAAATAAAGAAGAAACGGAATTGTTGCTATGTCGCGATATCAAAAATTATTACTACTACGAACCAGAGTAGAATTCTTCCAACATTAAATTTCTATTTTTACGGAACAGTTTTTTTTAAATATAGGTACTACTATGCATACCGTAAACACTAAATATCCATCGAGGCACATTAATAAGCTGAACAGCGACACTTGTCCAAGCACGATCAAATTAAACACTTGCTCGAGTTTTTTACAATATTCGATGAGCATTTGATGTTGCTGAATGTAAGTTTTAAGTTTCATATATTTACATATGCTGTGCGACAATTTTCCGTTGTTATTTACACCGCACATATTTTCAAGTCTGTATTGTAAGATACGAAACTGTCCAGCAGTATGTAGATTTATAATGCATAAAATATTGTCGAAACAAAGATAGGATACGCCAACATGATACAGGCACAAAATCTGTAGAAACGCAAGATGTAATTTTATTTTTATCATACGCGTATACGTGATTTTATTCAATTTATGTATCGCGACTTTGGAATATACATATTTGAAATTAACTTTGATAAATATAGTCTTGGCGAATTAAAACGTTTGTTCTTTTAATTGTTTTTAGCAACTAACAAATTCTTAGTACCTGTATGATAAACTCGATCTCGAAGTATGGTGTCATGTAGATTATTGGTGCGTTCAACCATACGTTGAATGGAAGTATCCGATTTGTTTCGTTTCTTCCAATATTTGCTGAATAATATAAATACGTTGACAAAGCTAGTTTAATTAATTTCGTTTAATCGAGGCAAGCTAGTTAACAACATATATCGTTGTTTGTTTATCGATGATTATATAAATGTCTCACCTTGAATTGGTCCTATCATGTAAGAGATAACTGTTCCTTGAGCGAAGAAAGTGAAGACGCAAACGAGAACCGTACAAGTACGTTTACACCTATCCACAATCATTCGTTCGTGTGAATCGTAATTCGAATGCCAAAAATTCGTTTTCGCGTACCGTATCAAACTAAGCAACTCCGTTTTGTATACAAAACAAACCAAAATTTTGAACAAAACTAGAATAATAGTTACGAGGTTGCACATGATGTATACAGTACCCTATAATCAAATAACAGTACACGTACACGATGGATATTTTCCAAACTACCGCGAGAGCAAAAGCTGCTTTGATCCGATAGATCTTTCGAACAGTGTTCAAATCGGTAAAATTGTTAATTCGAAAAATTATTCTCCATGTTGCTATAAGAAAATTGAATTTTTCACTTACGCTAAAATCTCCCCAAGTGAAGAACAGATCCCTCGTTTCGACCACGATGGCGATGAGAATCGCGAAAATCGTATAAATCGTAGCAAAGTTCCTCCAACGTTGTTCGACATGATTATTCACCGGCCAAAAGCCAACGATTTTCATATAGAAGGACACGACGGTGATCGAAAGATCTCTGTCTCTCTTCGGGCTCATTTCGAGTCTTGAACGGTAGTGTGCCCCAAGCTCTAAGAGAAGCTTTACAAGAGAATCTTTAGGTTTTTTATTAACCATACCCGAGTCTCCATACTTACCTCGATTATTCCGTTCGTTTTTCATGTCCGCTATGTTTCGTGGACAACTGGTTATTTTAAACGTCACTATAATTGCTCTCTTGTGGTGTAAAACGGAAAGGGGAAGAAGCATCGGATTGATAAATTATGCAGGATTTCAAAGGGATGGAGGTATTCGGGGAAACGATAACGCATACGCGGTACATCGATAATTTTCTTGTCCGGGAACGTTCGAAGAACACACCTAACATTCTTTTATCGCTATTTGCGAATAAAGTAATGAAATTTACGAAGACTATTTGTCGATTGTTTCGTAAGCACCTTCGTTATAATTTTTCACTTTTTAGTGTTACGTACTTTTATTGCGTATGATACACATGTGCATTTTGCAACTTGCTTTGTATATAATAATAATGTAATAATATGTATATTACAATGCATAGGATCTGTTCTTTGTATCGAACGAAGAACTTACTCGAAGGAGGACAGATGACCGATTATTCAAAATATTTTTTTGGAATTAGAATCGACTCGATCGACGTTTCGACTGTGTTAATTAAAGATATATACAATTTAATTTATGAGTACAGCAAAGGTACGTGCATTTTCTACGTATTAGTATATACATTTTGTAGCATGAAAATATATTTCACTATTTGCTGGCAACGATATGTAAATTATACTGTCATAAACTATTCAAGACTAATCTATATATAATCTACCAAATATATGATCCAATATATATGACTCAAAATAATAGAAATAGCAATAAATGATATTTACTGATATTTTATACGGAAAAATGAAACGACTGTGATTGTTAGAGTAGCGAATGAAATTCACCATTATGATAGCGAATTAATTTAAGATTTACTATAATTATTAAAAAAAGCTCGTATGTTGTCAATGATTGACTGATATATTAAGAAGTACTATAGGAAAAACTCCACATTGATTATTCGTTATATATATGTATTAAATTATCAGTTATTTTTCTAAAATTCATTTATTTTTGTCAACAGATATAAATATACAATTCGCCCGAATAGTACAATATATATCTGAAGGAAATTTTCTTCGAACAAATTATTGAATCGATTGGAGATTTATTTTTACCAATCAATTTACTATTTCGTCTTCTACGCGATTTCTCAACAAAGTGAAATATGATATTGCGGTAGATAAAATCTGCAAAGTATTAATAAATAAATTATTTCACGATATTGAAAATTACAATTTCCTAGTGTCTAAATATTCTTCCTATGCTTTAAATTTCATAGATCGTAACGTGTATTTGTTATAGATTCGATACTATATTTACCGTGGTGTAAGTTTCCAATGATACAGGGAAAAATTTGTTCGCGGTGAGACAACAAACTCGTCTCGATCGCGCAATCACCATTATCAGATCGTTTCGAAGCATCCTCCCGGATTTGTTCATTGGCATGATCGTCCAGAGCGCTGAATATGCTCCTATAGCAACTTTCTCACTGTGTTCTATCACACCGTCGCAGCTATAGGTGAACATAAACAATAGAGCCATTGAGCCGACTAAAAGAAAGATGAAGATGGAGCGTCTCGCGAGAGGAGCACCAGCCTAGGAGAGAACTGTTCGTTTAGAAATTGCCAAATGTATATAAAACTCGTATAAAGCCAAATACAAGCGCAAATATCGTACTAACCAATAATCCTTGATAAGCAAACAGGCAAATCAACACGCTAAATACCAACACTTGTCCAAATATCAACATCGTATACACGTTTTCAAGCCTGTCGCAGAAAGTGATGAGTGCCTGATGGTGTCGAATGCATGTCTTCAATTTCTCGTAAAACACATGCACGTGCTTTGTTAACGCCGGTTTCATATCGTTCTTCGTCATTGGACGTTCCATGTCACATAGTTTTGTAAACCTGTATCGAAGTATGCGAAACTGACCAGCCAAGTGTATGGCCAAGATGCAGAAAACATTATCGAAGCAAAAATAGCTTACCGATACGTAATACATACTTATCGTCTGTAAAAAGTAAAAATTATTTCCCCTGTTACAGTCCGTGGAAAAAATCCATCGGTTTTTGCAAAATCGCAGAAATTGATTAGTCATTGGTAAGGAAGGTCATGTAGATTTATAGAAAGTGGAGGATTCTAGGGTGAAACTTCAACTAATAGTCACAGGTTGTAGTTCCGCGTAAATGTAAGCACGTAATGCAATTAATTACGATAACGATCGTTAGAAAATTGCGAGAATCTAAAATACCTGTAGAATAAATACCACTTCGTAATAAGGCGACACAGACAATGGTAAATTCATCCACATGTTGAAAGGAAATGCTCTTTCGGATTTATTTTTTCCAACATTTGCTGCAACAAACACTAAGATGATATACTTTTTTCCCTGTGAAGTGGTTCGCTTATATTGTTATTCGCGTATATTGTTCTACCTATCGAATTTTTAGCTTGTTACAGCAGACAGATATTTGTTAGTATACACAATTGTTAAACGTATTAATGCTGCAGCACCGAATCAAAGTTTGTTTCGTTAGTTATACGACATAGTATATCGATGTATATGTATTTGATGTACATGTATGGTGCGAGAATTTGTGAAAGGAGTATATTATTATCTATATATATCGGGTGAACATTACGTATATCCATACGAATCATTCACGATTTGGATCAAAAAAATGCAACACACCGTAAACAAATAGAATATTTTTGACCTACCGATAAGCGGCGTTGTTAGATAAGCTAGTATAGCGCATGTACCCATGACGGTGACGGAACAGACGAAGAAGGTGCAAGTTTTCTTGCAATTATCCAAAATTTCTTTCTCGCGAAAATCGTACTTGACGTTCCAAAAATTTTGTTGAACGTACACGATCAGTTTCATAAATTCCTCTTTATGCTTCATTATGATACATATCTTGGTTAAACCCATTGTCACGGTTAATATGTTGGTAGTAACGTAAAGAATATCCTGAAACGAACGAATTAATTTTTTTATAACTATAGTATATGTACGTTTCATAGAGTTTTAATTGAAATACGCGTGTCACAAACTATTATACGTCGCGAACGATTTTCAGTATTATTATAGATTAAATTAGAAAATATAATGTATCGGATATAAACGAACAACAAAGATAGGTGGCGATTAAAAACAATCCCCGTAGATGGCATCGAGAAATCGATACACGCGCTTTACTTAAAATAGTAATAATAATTTACAAATAATAATTAGAAAGATAATGACATACATAATAATAATACTTTCTAATTAATTTTATACATAATAATAATATACTCACGCCTCTGTACAACACAGTGAAGTATAAATCTCTGGTAATAACGATCGTGGCAAATATAGAATTCCATATTGTGTAAATGATCATTATTTTCATCCGACGTTCTTCCGTAGGATAGTCGGTTATCCATAGACCGATATTTCTCAAGAAAAACGTCGACAGGACCATTGATATGTCCAAGTCTCGTTGCATTTGCATGGTGTCTGATCAGCGTCTAAAGCTGTCACTCGCGTGCCACGTTCCGCGTATGCCCCAATACATGTGAATCATCGTAATAACAGGTGACGCGCTTCTTTCATTTATTAATTTTTTCTGTCACCCTCGCAAGTGAAGCGACGGAGAAGTGGAAGAGAAATGGAAGGAAAGGAGGAGTGAAACTAATGTTCGATCGTTACCTTTGCATGGATAAATGAAGAAAGCTTGGAAGTAGCAGGTAATCATACATTTGTTCGTTGATCGATCTCTTTCTTTATTTCCAGCGACCCGTACGTATCAAACTACAGTCACTTTTTGATCTACGAATGTGACTTCAATCAGGAACGCGCGTTAAACGTTGCGTCCCTCCCTCTTACGAGAAATTGCTATTAACATCGGAACGTGTAGTGGTTGTTACGGAAATGCAAAATTTATTTTTCTCGTGTTCGTGTTACGGAACAAGTTCCAACTCCAAGAGAGTTTCCTGCCGAATGGATTTTTGGATACGAGTACGGATAAGGATTCGATCGTGGTTGTTGCGTTTAGAGAAAAGAATGGACTTCGCGAAGATTATTCGCAAACTATTTCGTAAGTATAGTATATATTTATCGCGTACGATGTACGCGTGTATTTCGCAATTTATAGTGTTAGGTACCCGTTCTTGGTTTTCAAGGAGAACAAACGACCAGTTATTCGAAATCATTGTATTTTGCTGTCAGCAACGAACGTAGAACACGAGCCAAATTAAATCGGTCTCGCTAAAATCAGAAGAGTCTTACCAATGTTAGCGATAATTTTATTAGCAAAAGAAGAAAACATATATATTGGATTATCGCTATATCGGTGTCGATACAAGTATCGCCACGTCCGCTCGGTGTAGAATTTTCGTTCTCAACGTAACATTTTAATTAACTTTATCTTTATTATTACCGAAACATATATTTCAAGTACATATTAAAGTATATTCATATATATTCAAATATTTTCACGATATAGGTACTTGTGTATATATATATATATATATATATATATATATGATGGATTATTTATCCGCATTTTTCATAGACGATTCCCTCATGAGCGTAAAGTATGACATTGTAGTACTCATCAGCTGTAACATAAAATTTTAGCGTCGTCATAGGATTCGTCCAAAAATTTATACGTTTTTGGTAATGCGATGCAAAAGGCGATATTTCCAGGACGAATGGGGTTAAGTACGAAACGGATTACGTACCGCGGTAGATGTTTCCAAAGATATAGGAAAAAATCCACCGGCGGTCAGATAGCATGGTCGCGTCGATTTCATTATCATCACCTTTACGTCTTCTCGTAACATTCTGCCAGTTTCGGTCATCGGCAGAATCGTCCACCAGCCTGAGTACGTTGCCAAGCTGATATTCGAACTTTCCTCTATCAAGCCGTGGCAAGTGTAGGTGAAGAAAATTATATGGATAAAGCTACCGACCATGTGGAACACGAAGATCAGTCGTGTAGCAGCGGATACATTTGCCTGTGTACATAATATAATACTCGTTTATTCGTATCGAAATCGTAACTGGTATAACTGTCGAATATACTTGAAACGAGCATTTCGTTTCTAGGTAAAGAGATAAGTTTATGAAATTCTGAGGAGGACGTAAAACAAAGTTAAATTAATCATACTATTTTTAATTTAACGATTCTTACGTAACAGTGAGATAATAAAACTCGCGATAAATCGTATTTCGAACAAATCGCGTTTTTAAGTAAGTAAATCGAACGTACCAAAAGTATCTCGTACGTATCGAAGCACATTAGCAAGCTGAAGACCACTACGTGGCCGAAGATCGGTAACGTATTAACATACTCGAGCTTCTCGCAGAATTTGATCAACGACTGATGCTGCCGAATGCATTTTTTCAACGCTATGTAGCACTTGTCGGTGTAATCGATCTTATCCGTTTGCTGGTCGATGATCTTCCAAAAATTCAAAAGTCTGTTATGGAGCATGCGGAATTGGCAGATCACGTGCATATTCAGTATGCATAAGAAGTTGTCGCTGCACAAATACGTTATACCGATTTGTTGCACAGTCGCTAGCTGGGTAAACAGTGATCTTCCATAGTAAAATCATCGTTGTATTCGCCGAGTTCGCTATTTAAATACACTCGGAAACGGAGGAGATATACGATACCTGAATAACGAACATCATTTCGTAATACGGTGTCACGCTTAGCGGCAGATCGACCCACATTTTGAACGGAAGTACCCTATCCGATTTGTTTTTTCCGATATTCGCTGAAACACAATGGATCATGAATCCTGAAGCTTCCGTTTTGTATGTTCTATCAATTAGTTCGCACGTATTTGTGATTTCTTGGATGGAAATTTTGTAGATTGTTTGTTAATTGTTAACTAATTTGATTACTTCGAAGGATACGGTGAAGAGGGTAAAGCATGTATTTCGATTGTTAATATCGTTGGATCGTAAAGCTATAGAATCGTTTTTGTTCCAGACTAATTTATTTAATTTGTGTAGAAACGAAGATCCTTAAATATGCATGCTTACCGCAGATTGGCGTAATTATGTAAAATGCCAAGGAGGCTTGCGTGAAAGAGCATGCCGTTATGGTCCACAGCTTGCACAATTTTCGGCACTTCATGAAAAGTATTTTCTCATCATGATCGTACTTGAAATGCCAAAAATTTTGTTGCGCAAATAAAATTAAATCCTTAAATTCCGTTCTGCGAAAATTTAATATCAAAAGCTTGAACATCGCCAATACGATGCATAATGTATTGGAGAGCAAGAAGATACAATGCTGAAAAAGTTAATTCATTTTATATATAGTAAACCAGTCGGAACATCGATACAATTTGTTTCTCTCTATAAATCTTTCAAACATTTTCGTAATACGATCGCCGTATTAATATATTTCTTGCGGTTTTCTATTAAACTTTACAAAAACAATTAAGTAGATTCGGTATTCACCTTAATTATTTTCTCTGTAATTAAATTTCTAATGGATTCGTATAAAAATTTAAGTCGATTTCTAAATGAAAAGTATATCTATGACTTTCGAAAAATAACGATGTTAAAACAGCGACCGATGTTTCTACTCACGCTCAAATCGTTCCACGTGTAATAAGCATCGCCGAGATTTAGATATAATCCGTAAACATGTATGACGGCAGTAAACGCCATGGTGAGTCTTCTTCGACGTTCTTCGGCGTTATTCACTGTCATCCAGACACCCGCGAGTTTTAATAGAAACTGCGACAATGTGATTGAGATATCCGTGTATCGTGTCGTATGCATGACGATCGTTTTTCTCGATCTTGATCTTTAAATCATGCGACAGCTAGAAAATTTAGCGAGAAAAGGTTCCTAGCGAAAAGGTGGCTTGAAGTGACATCGCTTTGATCTATCGAGACATTCGATCCTTTGATAATAGATACGTATCTTACTTAAAGCGAACTTTTCCGCGTACAGTGGAAACGATATACGGCGGCGGAAACAAATAAGAAATTGACAAACATGAAAAATATATGAATTGGTGTATCACGCGTGCTTGAGAGAAGGCGTGTGCGATTATTACCCCCTATAGTGCATGTGCAACTAGCAATTTCTCACATATTGATTACTTGGTCGCCAGAAGTAAAAATTGTGCTATAACGTATGGTTACTTTGAGAAAAAGTACAGTTGGAAAGTATGACACTCTCGTCGTTGTCTCTGAACGTAGAATCACGACGCGGAATATAAAGATGACTTCCTTTGAGAATGATCAAGCTGTTATCTCGATTGCAAAATGAATATCACGTAATTCTGTAGCGATATACTATACCAGGTACGCAGTTTCATATATCCTCTGTATTAGCACGTACATTTTCTAACGCGAACACACATCTCATTATTTGCTGACTATAATATGTATAAACTGTACTATCTTTAAGTGCCTACAACTAAAGTTACAAAAATAAAGGCAATTAACATGTAACGATATTTTATATGGAAAAATTAGACGCGATATGATTTTCAGAGTACCGAATGGAATTCGTAATTTTGATATAGAATGAATTTACGCTGAAAACGTTATGAACGAGTCAGCAAAAGCTATCACCTGAAAAATTCGTTATCTATCGACTTGATTAAAAAGATGTTTGAAGCCGAGTTTACTGTATTTAAGGAGCCTGGTCAGACGAGTATACGAGTTGATTATCCAATACCCTATGTTTTGAGATATCAAGTTAACTTTGAAGCTTTCGATAGCCGATCTAGCTGGATATTTTTATCAGATATTTTAACTGTAATTCGTTAAATTTAATGTGTGGAAGAGACGAGGGAAGACGCGAAGCGGTATTCTTGCGTTTACATCGTCTTTACCTTTCGTACATTAAATTGGGCAAATTAAAGTTAAAATATCTGCTAAATTAATGGTTTCTCATCGACACTGTTTTGTAGAGAATGTCCAACCGAATCGACTAATCATCTTAACGTCCCAAAAAATATAAGATACTAGAGAATGTACACATCTGACTAGGCTGCTTGAACACCATGCTTTAAACGTTTCTTGATGAAGTCGATAGATAATTGCTTCGGACGATAGTTTTTAATGACTCACCTTGTATATATATATATACTTCTTTTACGACGTAGACGTGGAATAAGAAAGGACACGGATCATAAAGGGCACAAAAAGGGATAACGTTTTTTTAAGGATATATTTCACGAATTGCTAGTAGGGGCATGAGACATTCGACGTACGAACTTCTCGTTAAAAAGGAACAAATTCCTGTTTGAGCGTTTTACGAAATTCGAGGGTAATAAAAATAATTCAAATAGGTACTGTGCCAGCAAAGTCGCAAGAGAGCGACTCTAGTTGATTATACGTACGTTTAGTTATCGGTTATTTTCTATTCAACGATTTATTTTCTTTTAATTGATATACCTATACAATTCTTTTGAACATTATTATAGGTAATTTTCTACGAATATTTTATCGAATTGGATGGAGATTTCCTTTAACCAATCAGTTTTCAATTTCGTTTTCTAAATTATTTCTTAGTAACGTGAAATATGATGCTGCGGTAGATAAAATCTGCAAAATGTTAATAAACAAATTATTTCACGATATCGAAAATTGCAATTTCCTATTGCTTAAAAATTTTCCCTATACGTTACATTTCATAGATCGTAACGCGTATCTGTTGCAGACCTTATACTATATCTACCTTGTTGTAAGTTTCTAACGAGACAGGGAAAAATCTGTTCGCTGTGAGACAACAAACTCGTCTCGATCGCTCAATCACCAGTATCAGATCGTTTCGAAGCATCCTCCCGGTTTTGTTCATTGGCATGATCGTCCAGAGCGCTGAATATGCTCCTATAGCAACTTTCTCACTGTGCTCTATCACACCGTCGCAGCTATAGGTGAACATGAACAATAGAGCCATTGATCCGATTAAATGAAAGATGAAAATCGAGCGTCTCGCGAGAGGGGCGGCAGCCTAAGAGAGCAAAGTTCCAAATAATTAACAAAATCTGATAACGGAAACGTTTACAGTATGTAAATACTAACCAATAATCCTTGATAAGCAAACAGACAAATCAGCACGCTAAATACCAACACCTGTCCAAGTATCAACATCGTATACACGTTTTCAAGCCTGTCGCAAAAGTTGATCAGTGCCTGGTGGTGTCGAACGTACATCTTCAATTTTTCATAAAACGTATGCACATAGATTTTTATCGTCGATTCCATGTCCTTCTCGTTTATACGATGTTCCATATCGCACAGTTTTGAAAACCTGTATCGAAGTATGCGGAACTGACCAGCCAAGTGTATGGCCAGAATGCAGAAAATATTATCGAAGCAAAAGTAGGTGACAGCTATTTGATACATGTTTATCGTCTGTAAATAGTACAAAAATTACTTTCCCTGCTACAGTCCACTACGGAAGAAATCTATTGGTTTTTGTAAAATCGTGTCAGAGATATCGCATCGTTTCTATAGTAATCATCAGATACTAGCGTCGTGTTTCGACTAATTGTCACACGTTGCAGTTCCACAGATGCGGATATCTTAGTTTATGTCATTGCGTTGTAAATTTAATATAGTAAATATAAGCACGTAATTTAACCAGCTACGATAACAATTCTAATCTAAAATACCTGTAGAGTAAATATCATTTCGTAGTAAGGCGACATAGATACTGGCAAATTTAACCATATGTTGAATGGCAATACTCTTTCGGAATTACGAGGGTGAATCAAAGATAAACGAGACTTTTGTTTCTGAGCGCGTAAATTTAAAGGGAGCGAGCGGCCGCTTCTAGTGTGCATTGGTTGGGATGTCAGGAGTGGGGAGAGCAGGCCGTTGTCCAGTTCAGACACGTTTGGCGGTAGTATTCAAGATGTCAGAGCAACAAGTACACCTCTCAGTTGCGCAACGCATTATTATTAAATTTCTCACACATGAAGGCGTCAAACCAATAGAAATTCTGCAAAGATTGACTGCACAGTTCGGGGATCAGACACTGTCAAGGGCTCGCGTGTTTGCCTGGCATAAGAAGTTCAAGGAAGGACGTGAACTGGTTGAAAATGTGGAACATGATCGTCGTCCTCGAACCAGCATTACGGAGGAGAACATTCGCACAATAAATGCTGCTTATTACTGTGAGCTTTTGAGGGAGGCAAAGGTTGCTTATCGTTCGAAAAGGCGTAACCAACCGATTCGAGACGTCATTCTCCTCCACGACAACGCCAGGCCTCATACAGCAGCTCTAACCTGCACAACATTAGAGGAAATAAGGTGGACTCCACTTGATCATCCTCCCTACAGTCCTGACCTATCGCCCTGCGATTTCCATCTCTTCGGACCGCTTAAAGAAGCACTAGGAGGACAACGATTCCAAGACGACGCGGCGGTGGAGGCCTTTGTGCGCAATTGGCTTCTGACACAGCACTCTTCTTTTTACGATGCTGGGATCAAAAATCTCCCAATCCGCTGGGAAAAATGCATTTCCAAAGCAGGAGACTATGTTGAAAAATAATATGTGCTTGGCTATGTTATTTCACTGAATAAAATTATTTTAAAAATAAAGTCTCGTTTATATTTGAGTCACCCTCGTATTTTTCCCGGCATTTGCTGCAACAAACGCTTAGATGATATACTTGTCTCTATATCAAATGTTTCGCTTATTTATCGTTAGGTACATTTTTGTATTTACCAAATTTTTAGTTTTTCGTAGTAGAGAAATATTTGACGGTACATACAATCATAAAACATTTTAATACGACAATACCGAATCAAAGTTGTTAAAAAAAAAAATTGCTTGTTATGAGATAAAATAGTATGAAAATTTCTAGGGGAAGTATCCTATTATCTGTATACAGAGCGTCTTTAAAATCTTGGTACAAGCGATCTGGTAGTAATTCTACAGGTAAGAATTAACCGAAAACAAGGAATAATATCTTTTCGTTTAAGGCTTCGTTTTCGATAAAAATGTGTTTGAGGATCCGTCAGATGCCCGTGTACTAATTGCAACTTTCGAGGTATTCGACTTGTCTTTCTACTCGTGTTGACGAAAAAATGTTACTCCTCTTTTGCGACCTATTTTCGCACAAAGAATCCCGATAGCTCGTACTATGATCACGGAGACATTCTGTACATATATAACGCGTCGATATTACGTACATCCACGTAAAGCATTCGCCACTCGAATTAAAGATCTACGGCACGCTATCAACGAATAGGATAACAGAATAATAGAACGATAGAACCTACCGATAACCGGTGTTGTTAGATAAGCTACTATAGCACATGCACCCATGATGGTGACGGAACAGACGAAGAAGGTGCAAGTTTTTTTGCAATTATCCAAAATTTCTTTCTCGCGAAAATCGTACTTAACGTTCCAAAACTGTTGTTGCATGTACACGATCAGATTTATAAATTCCTCTTTATGCTTCATTATGATACATATCTTGGTTAAACCCATTGTCACGGTTAATATGTTGGTAGTAACGTAAAGAATATCCTGAAACGAGTTATTACGAATTCTTTTATAACTATAGCCGTTTGTATGTTTCATAGAGTTTTAACCGAATTACTCGTGTCGTAAAGTATTATCCAATGTTATATGTCGCGAACGATTTTACGTATTAGATTAAATTAGAAAATATTTCGTATATCGCGACTTTCACACGTTTCTTTTATTTATTAAATATAAACGGACGATGAAGATACGTGCCAATTAGAAACAATCCACACAAATGGCATCGAGAGATCGATATGTATTTTTCGTTTATAGGATTTAATAAAAAATGGAAAGATGGTCGTAACACTTGCTTAATATTTTCCAGAACCTGATGCTACCGTTCATTTCGTTTATATATACATAATGAATTGTTATTATTAATATAATAATAATATAGCTTATACACAATTTTATTTAACACAACTAAAACAGTTAAATATACTCACGCCTTTGTACAATATAGTGAAGTAGAAATCTCTGGTAATTTCGACCGTAGCAAATATCGAATGCCATACCGTATAGACGATCATTATTTTCATGCGACGTTCTTCCGCGGAATTCTCGGATATCCACAAACCGATGCTCTTCAAGAAAAACTTTGACAAAACCATCGATATGTCCAAGTCTAAATCCGTTTGCATGGTGTCGGCTGGACAGCGTCTAAAGCTGTCGCTGACGCGTGCTCTAGTACATATGAATCATCGTAATAACAGGTGTTGCGTTGATTGGAAATCATTCTTTTCTCTTGTCATCCTTACATCATTCTGACACAAAGAGTGCAAAAAGGAAAAGGTTGATTGCTACTCTTCGATATAGATGGGAAACATACATAAAAGATGCATTTGTCAATTACGCATTTGTTCGTTGATCAATTTTTCTTTTATTATTTACAGTCTGTGCGTTTACTCTGTCACTATGTTCTACTATAGCGATGCGATACCTTTGACCACTTTCAACTCTCGAAAAAATATATTATAGCTGGATTATTTGATAAGACGGTTGGTAAAAGGATACGAAGGCAAACAGCGGATGTGACAATTCCAATCGAAATTACCGAATAGTGGTTGTTATAAAAATAATAAGAAATTTACACACACTTGTTCGCGCGTTCGTGTTATAGAAGAACACCGAGCGGCGATATGAGACCGAATGGATTTACGAATATTGTTTACTTCGATGAGTGAATATGAGAGTAACTCGACCTTTAAGCGTCAACGTATAACGAATCAAACTTCAAATGTAATTCTTTTTATTTCTCATTGTACTTTTATTTTGCTTTGCAGCAGCACCCTTTAGATATTCCATTATCTGTTACTATTTTACATTTTATATACATTCTGTATACTTGCAAGTGAAATATGTATATTACGAATAGAGGGTCTCCTGTGTAGTTTGTCTTAACAGTGTGAAATATGATACCGCAGTACTTAAAACCTGTAACAATAATACGTATAAGCAACAGATATCCGGCGTGTATTTTTGTACTCTTTACATTTTCGTACACCGTACAGTTTTACGCAGTCAAATTTATCATTCGCTGCATTTCTGACAAATGCCACAACATTTCAATTACCCGAGTGTATGTTTCTAGAGACACGACGAAGAATCCATAGGCTGTTATGCAACAAGGTACGCCAGATCTTATAGTAACGAGTATCATGTTTTTGCGCATCATCATACCGCTTTCGGTTGCAGGCAAAAATGACCAAGGTCCTTTATACACCGCCAAAGCTATGCTCGCGCTTTCTTGCATGATGCAGTCACAGCTGTAGGTGAACATCAGTAGTTGGCATAGACAGGCTATTAATTGGAAGCTGAAGATGAAACGTGTTCTGCTAGGTGCCCCAGGCTGCGAAAAAATGTATCATTAGCGCGCAAAAGCTTGTCCGAAGTATGAATAGCGTTCGTAATATTTAAAATGTTCGATATAGACACTTTTTACAGACGACGTGTGATATTCGTACGAATAAAATTAAAAAGACGGAACTAGGGTACTTTAGGTAAAAAATTATTCCATCGATCAAATGTTATAGAGAGTGCAGTGGTTTGATTATTTGGTATATTCTTGTATATTCTTGTATACGGTACGTACTCTGTACATTTTTGTACTTTGCGCATACAGGGTTCGCGACACTCTCCGAGACGTAGGAATGTATAAACGAACAATTGATACGAATGCGTTACACTCACCATAAGTATCTGGTACCCATCTAGACACATTACCAAGCTGAACGCCAGCACTTGCGCCAAAACAGGCAAATTAAATACCGATTCCAGTTTTGCACAATAAGCTATGAGAGCTTGATGTTGTTGAATGTACTTCTTAAAGACGGTGTAATATTTATTTGCCGACGATCCTGAGAATAATTGTGGATTTGTTTCTCCCTTCTCTTTATTCGTTAAATCGGTCATGCGGGTCATTTTATATTGCAGTATTTGAAATTGAGTAGCCAAGTGTAGATTCATGACGCATAATAGATTGTCGAAGCAGAAATAGCCGACTCCAATATGGTACAATGTCATGAGCTGTGGGTATATAAAGATTTCCATTAAGTTTGTTACTGGTGTTAAATTTGACAATATTAAATACGTCGAGCATTAGGAAAAAGAAGCGATCCGGTACCTGTAACATGAATGTTATTTCATAGTACGGGGACATTGTCAGTGGTAGATCAATCCACATATTAAATAGAAATTCTCTGGCTGACTCGTTCCTTCCAATATTTTCTGGAATAGATGGAAAATGGCATAATTCTTGATAAATATTAAGTAGAAAATATACGATATGGAAGAAAGTTCAACAACAATTCAATTAACCTTCTGAATCTGCCATAGATCACATTTGGATATTTTTGTGCTATTTTGGAAAAGAAATGAAAACATAGAAAATCCGATTTAAGATTAAGCGACTTACCAAGAATTGGACTAAGGGCGTAACAAATAAGGGTCGCTTTTGTAGTGAATATAACGAAACATACAAAGACGGTACATTTGCGTTTGCAGTTCGTATAAATTTTTTTCTCGTACTCGTCATAATTCTCGTGCCAAAATCGTCGTTGCGTATATGCGATTAAATGAAAAAGTTCTTGTTTATGCGCAAGCAATACGGTCATCTTCAAAAGAGGCATTAGAACCGCCACAATGTTGCACACGTTGTAAAGGCAGGTCTGTAAGCAGGGAGAATGTATCGAAAATATAGAACTACGGATGGATCCTATTTCTTGTGCGTAATATAAATCTTTTGTTAATCCAAATTAAGTACTCCTAACGAGAAAACAGGGCACAAGCCACGATATTACAAATTTATGAGAAAGTAACCGTTTTATGGGAGTTTTTTTAGGAAATTTCAGGAATTATCTCTCTTCGAATATCTCGGTAAAGATAATTGTTCGAATACTTACACTCAGATCACCGAAAGAATGATAAATATCCGTAAGCTCTAGCCACAGAGCAAAGAGAATAATGGCGAACGTGTAAATTTGCGTAATAAGTCTGACGCGTCGCTCCAATTGGTTTTTCGACGTCCATAATCCAACGAGTTTCATAAAAGTCGACGTCAAGCTGATAGATATGTCGTGGCTCTTCAGAAATCTCATATCGTACTGCTAATAATCTAGTATGTTAAGGACATTGAACTGGTACACTTGTACACGATCTACATCGATTATTGCATCGTATTAGAGACGATCAGTCGCTTTGATGTGTTGGCATCCTTCAATTCACCGATAGCGTACTTTGTGTCTATTTTATTCTTATCATTGGTGCACCGTTATTTGATGTTCCGGAAAAGAAACGAGGAGAAAGAACGAAAGAAAAGAAAGGAGCGAACGTTCGATCACTATAGCCCAGGATTACTATTCTTTGTTCCGAATGAACAACGAGTGGATGGGATCGATCGAGTTATACATTATTCCGGGGTTACGAGACCCTCTGTGAAATCGAAGTGCTGTTCGACAGCTGTTTCGTTTTGCCAAAGGAAAATTTATCTTGCTAAACGAGGCATACGACTTAAGAAAGTTATCTATAATTTCCTTTGATAGAATCTACGAAGATGGAAGGAACGTAGATCGCTTGACGCAGCGGCGGTGCGTTGAAGTTACGAAGATGATAAATGTCCTTTTTTATTTTGTTTCTACGATTTGTGAGAGGTGCTGTGCAGATTCGGCGATATCGTAGCTACGAAACGAATAATGAAATTTTGGCAACGTTTGTTCTCTCGTGTCTGTGTGTGATGTCAGGTGCTTGTAGTACGCAATGAAATATTATTGTCTACGTACTTGGGTTTTTTCCCAATATATTTCATTGGGATAAAGGAGTTTTTTTTATTTTGTCTTTCTATAACATACAAATATATGACTTTGATGCAAAACTATGTATTTGAAATTCCTCGTTTTATGCGAAATTTCATTTGTATTTTAATCGTTCGACTGATTCCTTAACAATGTAAAGTACGATACCGCGGAGCTCAAAATCTGTGAAAAGCGAATAAACAGTTTAGGCGTGTGATGATTTTAAACTCTCCTAATAAAATCTGATATAACCATGGTAATTATGGTGTTTATTATTAGCGATATAACAATGACGTTACTTACTAATTCACCTTTACATAATTCGTATACTTATCAGGAGTGCTTCGTTAAACAAGTTTTTCAGTACAAGAGAAAAAAATATCTTACCGAAACTAGCGTAGGATCTCTGATTAATCGTAATTTAAACGTTCACTTGCTTCGGTGATTATCAAGTGGAGCTTACATTTAAGAGCTTGCAAAAAATTTCTGGAACATTACAGCGTTTAACCAAATAGGAAGCTACGTATTAATACGATTATCACTTTGGCGACAGAAGATTCGTTTCTATATTGTTTTCCAGAGTTCGATTTGCAATATGCATAAACTGTCACATCTTTTGTAAATAATATTTCAGAATGGAGAAAAATGCCACTGTAGTGTTCAAAACCCACAATGGAATAGATAAAGATGATTATGTTAAAGGTAAAATTAGTTATTTAGAATTGAATTCTAAGTATTTTAAAGCGTGAGAGTGAGCGAGACAACGATATATATATATATATATAGAGAGAGAGAGAGAGAGCGAGTGCAATTAATATTATTATATCAGATTTGAAAAGTTATGTACGAGCATTTGTTTTGATTGTAGGAATTAATTAATTTTTACTAAGAAAGGTACATATTTACAGGATTTCCAACGTCTGCGCTTACCCCGGTGTAAGTTTCCAGTGACACAGTGAAGAATCCACAAGCAGTCAGACAAGAGGGTGTCGCGGACCTCATGATAACCAGTATCAAGTCCTTGCGTAATATTTTTCCAAATTGGTCCATCGGTAAGAGCGACCATAAGCTTTTATACGCGGCATTAGCTACGTTCGCACTATCTCGTATCAGACAATCGCAACTGTAAGTGAACATCAGCAGTTGACACATGCAACCCGTTATATGAAAGGCGAAGGTAAAGCGTCTTGTAGCCGGAGCGTCATCCTATAGACAGAGAACTAGTGAAATCCTTCTATAAAAATGAAAAATGGAATAGCTTAGAATTATTCTACCTGAAGTATAACTATACTAACCATAAGTATCAAATACCCATCGAGGCAGATTAATAAGCTGAATAGCGACACCTGCCCGAGTACAATTAAGTTGAATACGTCTTCGAGTTTTTTGCAAAAATCAGTGAGTGCTTGGTGTTGTTGAATGTAAGTCCTAAGCTTTCCATATCGATGTATACTGTACGATGACTTTTCCGAAACTTCATAGAATTCTGCACAGTCGTTCGTGTTGCACATGTTCGTAAGTCTATATTGCAAGATACGAAACTGTGCGGCAGTGTGTAGATTTAAAATGCATAGAACATTGTCGAAGCAATGGTAGCACACACCAACGTGATACGAACATACAACCTGTAAAAATATCGCTCGATTAAACGTTAATTTCAAAGAGTCTATTAACGTCGTTTTACAGATAAAGCAATTGTTTACGAGGTATTTGCATCTTTACATTTACAAATAATTGTAACGTAAAATAATGTAAAACCTGCAGCATGAACATTAGTTCAAAGTACGGTGTCATGGATAGATGACATTCGGGGAGCCACATGTTGAACGGAAGTATTCGCTCGGACTCATTTTTTCCATAGTTTACTGAAAAGTATGCCAAACAGATCTTCCATTTAATCATTGTAGTTTAGCCCTTCTTACAAGCTACGAGCGATTACGATGCTGATAAAGTAATTCCAACAATTAAGTGCCTAATAGATCTTGGTGTGTAAACGTTTATTTGAGTCTGCATCGATCGGCCATAGAGCCCGCTGGGCCATCGTTTGACGCTACGGCGATGTGGTGAGATTTATGACACGGTATTTACTATTAAGGCAAGGGAGACGGAAATAAAGAAGTTGAAGATGCATACTATGCGTCGAAGTCATTTTAACGTCGTTGATGTTTGGTCTGAATCACGTACCATTCGAATATCGGTAGAAAAAATCTGCCTCTCAAAAATAGCAATCGTTTCTGACCGTGTCGTAAACCTCGCGTCACGTTGAATTTTTGCAGAGGTGCTTTGCCGAGATTCGTTCGGCAACCGAACTTATTTTACGTGCTTTGCCGTTAAAGCGTAAAGCTGGAAACGTACCTAAGCAAAATTTATTATTTAAATTAATAAGGAACGATCGTAACGAGTCAAGATTTCTATTTACAGAGTGCCATTTATAGAAAGATAATATTCTATGTTAGTAATTATTTTATTCTTAAATAAAATATCTCACTTAGAATTGGCCTCGCTATGAAACCGATAACCGTTCCCTGAGCGAAGAAAGTGAAGACGCAAACGAAAATGGTACACGTACGTCTGCAGTTATCCACGATCATTTGCTCGTGCGAGTCGTAATTCAAGTGCCAAAAATTTATTCTCGCGTAATCGATTATGTCAAGCAGCTCTTCGTTGTATATTAACAAAATCAAGATTTTGACCACAACTAGAACGATGGTTATAACGTTGCATATGACGTAAATAGAGTCCTGTAACCAAAATATCGAGTCGGTTTCTGCATGAAAATCGTTTAAAGTCGCTACAAAGAAAATTGCCGATTGCTCGATTTAGTCTAGTTAAAAAATTAGGTTCTCCACTTACACCAAGATCTCCCCAACTGAAGTACAAATCCCTCGCCTCGGTCGATAGGGAGAGGAGGACGGCGAATAACGTATAACTCAACGCAACGTTCCTGCGACGTTTCTCCACGTAGTTATTCGCCAACCAAAAACCAACGAATTTCATGTAGAAACTCGTGATGATGATAGACAGATCCTTGACTTGCCTAGAACTCATACCGAGTGTTTTATGGTAGAACGCTTCGATCTTCGATTCTATCGAATGTTTCCAGCTTGCCTATTATCCATCCCGAAGGACACTGACGCGATATTCCCGATTCCTTGATCTCTTTTCGCTTTGTTGTCTCTCGCTCGTTTCTCATTTCCTACTTCGTGGACAACTAGTTATTCCGAACGTCATTGTAATTGCGCGCGAAGAGTAAAAGCGGTGCCGGATCGATAAATTATGTATTATTCCAGGTAAACGGTGAACGTTCGGACGTGACGACAATCTATTATATATGCGACAGTTCAGGAGATTCGTTTCGTGGAAGTCTGTGAAGAGCGTCGTGCGCTCGAATTCGATCATGGTTGCTGCCCTCGAGCATAACAATGCAATTTGCGAGGATCGTTTGTAAATTGTTTCGTAAGTATCCATTTCTTTCTTTTTGTCGTGTTTTAGCGGTGCATGTCAGGTGTAAATGATACGCGGCTGCATTTTGCGGATACAAATTACGGCGAATGTGTCGATAACGTACAGGTCGATGGAAGGTGTACATCAAGCTTGCCACCGACTTAACATACGATCGCTACAATTACCGATGTTGCGAGGTGAGAAATGGAAATAGACTATACTTGTATCAGTAGTGTTTTTAATTTTGCGTTGCCTTGGAAAAGTTTGTAATATATTCGATACTCTGTGCGTAGAACGAAGGGAAAGGGTGGACGATCGGTGAAGGAGTGTATCCAATCGTATTCGCCCTCGTGACGTACGATCGGGGGTGACAGATCGACGATCGATCGATCAAGTATTAAAGTTTGTTCGCGACCATTAAAATATTTTTATTATCTAAATCCATGCTTATACTATGAATTATTCATTCTTCATTTTCAAAGACGATTCCCTCATGAGCGTAAAGTATGACATCGTGGTACTCATCAGCTGTAACATAAAATTTTAGCGTCGTCATAGGATTCGTTCAAAAATTTATACGTTTCTGGTAATGCGTTGCAAAAAGCGATATTTGCAGGATGAGCGGGATTAAGTGAGAAACGGATTACGTACCGCGGTAGATGTTTCCAAAGATACAGGAAAGAATCCACCGGCGGTCAGATAGCATGGTCGCGTTGATTTCATTATCATCATCTTCATGTCTTTTCGTAACATTCTGCCAGTTTTCGTCATTGGCAAAGTCGTCCACCAGCCTGAGTACGTTGCCAAGCTGATATTCGAACTTTCCTCTGTCAAGCCGTGGCAAGTGTAGGTGAAGAAAATGATATGGATAAAGCTACCGATAATGTGAAACACGAAGATCAGTCGCGTACCAGCGGATACATCTGCCTGTGTACATAGTATGATATATTCGTATTTAAATCGAAGGATATTCCGATACAGCTATTAAATATATCTAAAACGAACGAATATTTGTTTCTTCGACAAATACGTGTGTCTCAAAAGTTGGACAAACATAAAACGAGACGAACTTACACGCGCGATTTGACGATTTTTATGCAAGAGTTGAACGATGAAATTTGCGGTAATTGTGTTTCTACGTATTTAAAAAAATAGAAAAACAAATCCGACGTTCGCACGTACCAAAAGTATCTCGTACGTGTCGAAACACATCAGCAAGCTAAAGACGACTATATGGCAGAAGATCGGTAACCTATAAACATACTCGAGCCTTTCGCAGAATTTGATCAACGACTGATGCTGCCGAATGCATTGTTTCAACGCTGCGTAGCACTTGTCGGCGTAATCGATCTTATCCGTTTGCTGGTCGATGATCTTCCATAGATTGAAGAGCCTGTTATGGAGCATGCGGAATTGGCAGATCACGTGCATATTCAGTACGCATAAGAAGTTGTCGCAGGCCATATAGGCTACACAGATTTGTTGCACAGACGCTAGCTGCGTAAATAGTGATTTTCCATAGTAAAATCATAATTGCGCTCGCTAGGTTTTCACCTTCTTCAGTGAATATTAAAGCACTATTTACTTAATTCTTAATTACTATCGAATATGCTCGCTAATTAGACACTGTCGCGTCTCATGGAGTTAAATGGAGATACCTGAATGACGAACATTATTTCGTAATACGGTGTCACGTATATCGGCAGATCGACCCACATTGTCACCGGAAGCGTCCTCTCCGAGCCATTGCTTCTAATGTTCGCTGAAATATAGCGAAACACGAGTTTCTGTTTTATAGTATCTTTCTGATTGTTACAAATGTTTGTTTTAAAATCAACTTTCGCTAGAACGAGTTTAGATTTTTATCCAAACGAGGTGATTATTTTTTACTTAGATCGTTAATTTATCTCTTCGATTTCCATAACTTAGGAACAAACAACGACTTATCCTGATTTGGGACATTTTTTTCCTTATCTAGCTTGTTTTACTATATTTCGATGAAAAGTAAATGTGAAAAATGGAGTATTATTCTTCCAGGGCAAAATATTCACGTTTATTCCATTATTTCGAAAATGATTACTTTCTTTCTGTAGAAAAGAAGCTTTAGTTAATCTTTTGATCGATGAATTGACTTACCGCTGATCGGCGCAACTGCATAGAAGGAGACAATAATTTGTATAACAAGGATTACAAATAGCGACCACAGTTTGCAAACTTTCTTGCATTCAGCGAAAAGTATCTTCTCGTCGAGATCATAATTCGAGTGCCAAAAATGCTTTTGAGCATATACGATTATATAAGAGAATTCCGTTTTATAAAAGTTTATTATCGAAATTTTAAATATCGCCAATATCGTGTTCAATACGTTGGCTGCCAGGAAGATGCAACGCTGAAAAAATGATTCTAATAAATTGCAATAAATGATCGGTGGAAAATGATGTTTAACGTTTAATTGTTACGACTTGCTATGTGAAGAGCAATATTATGATTTAGTAATACTTTTGCAGTTAGTAAATTTAAGTTAAAGGAAAATTTAAAATAACGTTAGACAAACGCTTCTAAATGCACCAATCTGCAATGAAAAAACGTCTTCAAAGTTCTATAACGATATTTAATTCCGTACAATATATTTCATCCAAATAACTGTGCTATTTTACACTTTTACTAACGCTCGGTACAAGTAACTACCTGTACGCAGTTTAACGGTAACGTTAAAATTTATAGAAAAACGGAGAAAATTTTTCACGGGGGTTACTTATTTTCTTACTCACGTCCAAATCGTTCAAATTGTGAAAAATATCCGCGACGTTCACGTACATGCTATAAGCGCTTGTAATCATGGTATAGAATACCCCGAATTTTCTTTGCCTATCTTCGGTTTTGTTCGCCGATTTCCAAATACCCGCGATTTTCAGCAGCAGCCGTGATATTTTAATGGATATGTCCGTGTATCGTTCGGTATGCATGACGATCCTTTCTTCTCGATCCTGATTCTAAAATCACGCGATAGATGGTAAACTCAGCGATACCAAGTGGCATTTTGATCTGCCTAGGCACTCTATATTTCGCGGTAGATACGTGTCTTACCTAAGCAAACTTTTGACGACCAGGAAACGAATATGAATATTTTATTCCTGACGTAATGAGAGCTTAAAAGGATAAAAAATAATAGAGCTGTCGATCAAAGCGAAACCGTTGCGCACTTACGCTAAAATTTCCCCAATGGAAAGCGCTCCAACGGCGTAGATCAGCGCGAAATCTCTGCGACCTTGTTCATTTCGAATCGTCGCTAGCCACAGGTCTACGATTTATATGAGAAAACTCGCTCAAATTACCGAGATGTCGTGATTCTGCGTCATTCGCGCGGTGAACGTCGAATGATCGAAGCAACGGCGATGTAATATCGCGTCAATTATAACCGATCGATCTTTAACGAGACGTTAGACGCAGGGTCTTTAATCGCGACGACACTCCGACGATTCGTGTCTACGCCAATCAAAAATTCGCGTAGCTGCCTGTAACGCGTCCTGTTCTCGTGTCAAGTGTAGGAGTTGCAACGTAATCGGAGATGCATTATTCACGATTCGAGGGTGTTCGAATGGATCAGGCGCCGATAGAAAGAACGATGGACGATCGTGGCCGTGCATAAGATGGCCTGCGATTCATTTCACTCGTTTTAAGCGATGGAAGAGCACTTTGTCTCGCGTCTTCGTGGAATTCTTACGATTGTTCAACGTAATATCGCAGATCAAGTTACTGCAGAGGATACGAGGGGATAAAGTTAGTGCCTGAAAGTATTCTGGAAATTTTTCGTTAATATTTCGAACGCAAAGAAAATTACGTATAGATTTAGCACGCATAAGAAGTTGTCGGCACATATATAGCTCGCGCCAATTTGTTGTACGGCCAGTAACTGTGTATGTAAATAGCAATTTATCATGGAATTATCGATGACAAGTTATTACGATTGCTCGCAGAAGAAGCGGACAGCCTCGTACTTCCGCGACCCGCCTCTACGATCGCCGAGGGGATCGATCTCTCGCTTATGACGCGACAGTGGTGACAGATGGCCTCGTGTCCGATCATCATCAGGTACTCGCCGAACATGCGGTGTCCCGTAAGCACCTGGGTCATCCTGTAGGCATGGTGTTACCTGGGCAGCCTCTAAGGCTGTCTCGCTCGCATATGCTCCAGTAGGTATGAATCATCGCGATAACAGGTGTTGCGCTGATTAATTCGTTCCTTCCTATTGTTATTCGTACACCATTCTGGTACGAAGGGCGCAAAGAGGAAAAAGTTGATTGCTACCCTTTGGTATAGACGGAAAAACACGTAAAAGATGCATTCGTCGAATACGCATTTGTTCGTTGATCAATTTCTCTTTCATTATTGACAGGAATTTGCGCGTATTACACAGTCATTATTTTCTACTCTACCGCTACGATGCTTTCAACCACATTTAACTCTCGAAAAAATATACTATAGCTGGATTATTTGATAAGGCGGTTGGTAAAATAATACGAAGGCAAGCAGTGAATGTGCAAGTTCCAATCAAAATTATCGAATAGTTATAAAAATAATAAGAAATTTACACACGCTTGTTCGCGCGTTCGTGTTGTAGAAGAACACCGAGCGGCGATATGAGACCGAATAGATTTACGAATATCGATTACTTCGATGAGTGAATATGAGCGTAACTCGACCTTTAAGCGTCAACGTATAACGAATCAAACTTCAAATGCAATTCATATTATTTTTCATTGTAGTTTTATTTCGCTTTGTAGCAGTACCCCTTACATACTTTATCGTCTGTTACTAGTCATTCTGTATATTTGCAACTGAAATATGTATATTACGAATAGAGGGTCTCCTGTGTAGTTTGTCTTAACAGTGTGAAATATGATACCGCAGTACTTAAAACCTGTAACAATAATACGTATAAGCAACAGATATCCGGCGCGTATTTTTGTACTCTTTACATTTTCGTACACCGTACAGTATTACGCAGTCAAATTTATCATTCGCTGCAATTCTGACAAATGCAACAACATTTCAATTACCCGAGTGTATGTTTCTAGAGACACGACGAAGAATCCATAGGCTGTTATGCAACAAGGTACGCCAGATCTTATAGTAACGAGTATCATGTCTTTTCGCATCATCATACCGCTTTCGGTTGCAGGCAAAAATAACCAAGGTCCTTTATACACCGCCAAAGCTATGCTCGCGCTTTCTTGCATGATGCAGTCACAGCTGTAGGTGAACATCAGTAGTTGGCATAGACAGGCTATTAATTGGAAGCTGAAGATGAAACGTGTTCTGCTAGGTGCCCCTGGCTGCGAAAAAATGTATCATTAGCGCGCAAAAGCTTGTCCGAAGTATGAATAGTGTTCGTAATATTTAAAATGCTCGATATAGACACTTTTTACAGACGACGTGTGATATTCGTACGAATAAAATTAAAAAGACGGAACTAGGGTACTTTAGGTAAAATATTATTCCATCGATCAAATGTTATAGAGAGTGCAGTAGTTTGATTATTTGGTATATTCTTGTATATTATTGTATACGGTACGTACTCTGTACATTTTTGTACTTTGCGCATACAGGGTTCGCGACACTCTCCGAGACGTAGGAATGTATAAACGAACAATTGATACGAATGCGTTACACTCACCATAAGTATCTGGTATCCATCGAGACACATTACCAAGCTGAACGCCAGCACTTGCGCCAAAACAGGCAAATTAAATACCGATTCCAGTTTGCGACAATAAGCTATGAGAGCTTGATGTTGTTGAATATACTTCTTAAAGACGGTGTAATATTTATTTGCCGACGATCCTGAGAACGATTGTGGATTTGTTTCTCCCTTCTTTTTATTCGTTAAATCGGTTACGCGGGTCATTTTATATTGCAGTATTTGAAATTGAGTAGCCAAGTGTAGATTCATTACGCATAATAGATTGTCGAAGCAGAAATAGCCGACTCCAATATAGTACAATGTCACGAGCTACGGGTATATAAAGATTTCCATTAAATTTGTTACTGGTGTTAAATTTGATAATATTAAATACGTCGAGCATTAGAAAAAAGAAGCGATCCGGTACCTGTACCATGACAGTTATTTCATAGTATGGGGACATTGTCAGTGGTAGATCAACCCACATATTAAATGGAAGCTCCCTCTCCGACTCGTTCCTTCCAATATTTTCTAGGATAGATACAGAATGGCATAATTCTTGGTAAATATTAAGTAGAAAATATACGATATGGAAGAAAGTTCAACAACAATTCAATTAACCTTCTGAATCTGCCATAGATCACATTTGGATATTTTTGTGCTATTTTGGAAAAGAAATAAAAACATAGAAAATCCGATTTAAGATTAAGCGACTTACCAAGAATTGGACTAAGGGCGTAACAAATAAGGGTCGCTTTGGTGGTGAATATAACGAAACAAACAAAGACGGTACATTTACGTTTGCAATTCGTATAAATCTTTTTCTCGTACTCGTCGTAATTCTCGTGCCAAAATCTTCGTTGCGTATATGCGATTAAACGAAAAAATTCTTGTTTATGCGCAAGCAATACGGTCATCTTTAGAAGAGGCATTAGGATCGCCAAAATGTTGCACAAGTTGTAAATGCAGGTCTGTAAGTAGAGAAAATGTAACAAAAAATATAGAACCGCGGATGGATCCTATTTCACATGTGCCTTGTAAAGTCTTTTGTTAATCCAATTTAGGTATGACAAACGAGAAAACAGGACACAAGCCACGACGTTACAAATTTATGAGAAAATAACAGCCTTATTGGAAAACCAAGTTATTTCCGGAAATCTAGTACATTGTAATTGTCTTAAATGATAATCATGTTTTATAACTGTGCTATCAAATTTTAAGTTGCGTAATATATAACCACAAATAACCAATGAATTTTCTTTTGCAAATTGACTTATCAGTTTCTGTAACTTTAATACTTGAAATGAAACTGAACCGTTACAGAAATTTAGTCCTCAGCTGTATCGTTCGTCGCGATTTATCTCTCTTCGAATATCTCGGTAAAGATAATTGTTCGAATACTTACACTCAGATCACCGAAAGAATAGTAAGTGTCCGTAATCTCTATCCATAGAGCAAAGAGAATAATAGCCACCGCGTAAATCTGCGTAATAAGTCTGACGCGTCGTTCCAATTGGTTTTTCGACGTCCATAATCCAACGAGTTTCATAAAAGTCGACGTCAAGCTGATAGATATGTCGTGGCTCTTTAGAAATCTCATATCGTACTGCTAATAATCTAGTATGTTAAGGACATTGAACTGGTAGACTTGTACACGGTCTACATCGATTATCGCAACGTATTAGAGACGATCAGTCGCTTTGATGTATTGGCATCCTTTCATTCACCGATAGCGTACTTCGTGTCTATTTTATTCTTATCATTGATGCACCGTTATTTGATGTTCCGGAAAGAAAACGAGGAGAAAGAACGAAAGGAAAGAAAGGAGCGAACGTACGATCACGATAGCCCAGGATTACTATTCTTTGTTCCGAATGAACAACGAGTGGATGGGATCGATCGAGTTATACATTATTCCGGGGTTACGTGACCCTCTGTGAAATCGAAGTGCTGTTCGACAGCTGTTTCGTTTTGCCAAAGGAAAATTTATCTTGCTAAACGAGGCATACGACTTAAGAAAGTTGTCTATAATTTTCTTTGATAGAATCTACAATGATGAAAGGAACGTAGATCGCTTGACGCAGCGGCGGCTCGTTGAAGTTACGAAGATGATAAATGTCTTTTCTTATTTTGTTTCTACGATTTGTGAGAAGTGCTGTGTAGATTCGGCGATGTCGTAGCTACGAAGCGAATAATGAAATTTCGGCAACGTTTGTTCTCTCATGTCTATGTGTGATGTCAGGTGCTTGTAGTACGTAGTATAATATTATTGTCCACGTACTTGGGTTTCTCCTGGATAAAGGAGTCTCTTTTATACCGTCAATAGCGTTCAAATGTGTGACGTTGTATGAAGCTATGTATTTGAAATTCCTTATTTTGTTCGAAATTTCATTTGTATTTTAATCGTTCGACTGATTCCTTAACAATGTAAAGTACGATATCGCGGAGCTCAAAATCTGTGAAAAGCGAATAAACGGTTTAGGCGTGTAGTGAGTTTAAACGTTCCTAATAAAATCTGATATAACCATGGTAATTATAGATAGGGATTAAACTGGGAAATGTGACTTTTATCGTTAGGATTGGAATTTTCTTCGTATAATGTCAAGCAAATAATCGAACGCCTTCCTTGAGAGAGAGGCATCTTTATTCTCGTACAAATTTAGCATTTGTTCAACAAATACCAATATTATACTATCTTTGATTTGTCATCTATTATCGCATTGGACGTTCTACGTTTGTAATTTTAATCAGTGAAAGATTGTCTCATTAACGTGAAGTATGACATCGCGGTACTCAGCACCTGTAAGAGGAACGTTATTTATTACATTTTCATGTTTGATAAAGAAATTGCGAAATTTTTGTAAGAACATGTTTGGACGTTTCATAAAATAACGCATCGCCTTTTTCTATATTCTTTCCCCATTGGTAATTTTAAGAAAAAAACTCGACGAAACGGAACGAAATGAACAAATAAAGAAACGAATAAATTACAACCGAATGCGTCGTAAGAATAATGATAATAAGAACCTTGGTACAAGTTTCCAGAGAGACGGGAAAGAATCCGCTGGCAGTTAAGCAGCAAGGTTTGCTTGATCTCACGATGATCATCGTCAGATCCTTTCGTAGCAATTTCCCAATTCTATCCATCGTTAGATGGGTCCAGGGACCGGAATAAACAGCAGTCCCAATATTCGTGCTTTCTCGTATCAGAGTATCGCAACTGTACGTGAACAGCAATAACTGGCTGGAACTACCCACTATGTGGAATATGAAAATCAGTCGCCGCGTAGGAGGTGAATTTGCCTGCATATACGTTAACGAATTTAACCGAACGATTTAAAGATTATAACGAAAGGGTAGCGGTAAGCGTAGAATAATGATAACAAAAAATTTGGGATGTAAATGGAAAATAAAATGGCTATTTTAGAGAGAGAGAAAGAGTAGTCCGTGTTTGCTAATATGACTACGGGAAAAGGAAGCATAAGCTGCTGCTTCAAAAAGCTTGGGACGGATGATTATTCGCATTTTTTATCATAACGGAAAGTACTTACCATAAGCACCTGGAAACCAACCAGACACAGTAAAAGGCTAAAGACAATTATGTGTCCAAGAACGATGTACGTAAATATATAGTTCAGTCTCTGACAATAATTAATTCGGTCTTGATGTTCTCTAACGCAACACTTAAATATCGTGTGGTAATTTTTCAAGTAATCTGACGGCAAGGTCGCTTCGATAGCGTATTCGTTCGGTTGCTTTTCAATCGTTTCACCCAAGTACAATAACCTGTATTGTAATATACGAAATTGAGTGGCCGCGTGCAGATTTATCAGACATAGAAGATTGTCGAAACAAATGTAACATATACCAACGTGGCACAAAGAGAGAACCTGTATAAACATAAGAGTTACGCTGTGTCGTACAGTGTTTTGCTCCACGGAAAGCGATATTTTTCACGAGCCGAGCAAATAGACGAGAGAGTAAAACGCGCGTTTACGTATGTACCTGAAGCACGAATAGTATTTCAAAGTATGGTGTCACGCTCAATGGTAGATCGAGCCACATTCTAAATGGCAGAACTCTGTCCGAATGGTTTCTTCCAATGTTTTCTAAAACGTAAACGTACGATTCTATACTTTAAAGGGACGATGCTTTATCGTTTATATATCTTTAATATTTGCGAATCAAAGAGATTTTAGCGTCGAGTTTGGCACTTTTCATAAACAGGAAATACGTCGATACTGCCGGTCGAATCGATACACGTACCTACGATAGGCGTTAGCACGTAGCCGAAGACCGTGCCTTGAGCACAAACATTGATCAAAGAGATGCACACGATGGAAATCTTTCTGCAGTTTTGCAACAACAATAGCTCGTTGTAATCGTAATTCGTGTGCCAAAAATTCTTGTGCGTGTACACAAGCAGCTCGATGAATTCTTTCTTGTGTATAAATACGACGGACAATTTTAGTAATACCATAACGAGGCATAAAATATTGCAAGCCGTGTAGGCACAATCCTGCAATTAAAAAATCGTAGAAACGGAAACGCTTGAAGAATTTGAGAAGCGTAAAAAAGATCGTCACTGGTAAAAAGAATATTTATATACTCACGCCAAAGTTCGGCCACGAGTAGTAAAAGTCCCTGAACTGCACCCACACACCGAACAGGATCGCGACTACGGTGTACATCAAAGTTAACTGACGCGTACGTTCTTCTTTTTCGTTGTTCGTTAGCCAGAGACCGACGATTTTCATTAAAAAACCCGTCATCAGCAAGGCAAAATCTTTGGTGTACGACGCTTCGTCCTTTAACTTTAAACGAGCCGACGTACGACTAATCTTTGTCCCTTTCGAATCTTTATCCATCTTGTCTCTTGTTCTTCCTCTTGACACTGACGGACAAGTACTTATTCTTTCCTTCTTATTTTCATTTCATGGCGTGGAAAGATATCGTGATTATTCGGGAAGTACGGAATAGGTGGACGCGTGCAACGTGTATGTATAATTAAAGAGAGACAGACCTGTGATCCGCTGTCGGGAAAAAAGGGAGTAGACGCTACTATATTGTGCATCGAGCGTTGACGTTTTGCACGTCACGTGACGACGGAGTCTAGGGCTGCTGCGCTCGACGGTAAGTTGCGATCAACGAGCTATTATACCTTTTTATATCGATATACATTGTCCTCCTAGTAAAAGCAATTCCTTTCGCTTTTTCATGGCCATCGTGCACTCGGTAGAAAAAGCACAGCCGTTGATTTAACTATTTCTTACGCGCAGACAATGCCTTAGATCGTCTTAGACGTAGATAAAAGGATACTTAAAGATATTCAAGCTATTTCCACGTTTCACTCGTGGAAAGAGACGGTACGCTTTGATTTAAAATCAAAATGACGCGTTTAAAGAGTAACGATAAAACGGATGACATGGTATTCGAGAAACATTTATTGCGATGTTATAGTAATATTAAAAGTATCAAACTTACTCGTAGTAAAGATACGTTTAGAAAATGACAAACCCGATACAATATATAGCGCTACGTGTAAATCAGTCTTGCCATCTCACGATTAGTTACACGTGCAAAGACTCGCGGAGAAATAGAATCTTGGGAACAGTGTATCATCCCTCTTTATTTAAACACCAAGCAACAGTGCCGTTTGGTACCTTCGAATCGAACGGGCCCTGTAATTTATATTTTTGCTATTAACGACAAATGTACGAGTTATGAATTTGTTGCAGCCAGAGACGTATTCCTTAGCAGAGTGAAATATGACATTGCCGTACTGAGAACCTGTAACGAGCGAATAATTACGATTCAATCGATGATTACGTAGAAGAATCGTAACGGAGATACAACGAGTTCGATTACCCCGGTAAACGTCTGCAGAGAGACGGGGAAAAATTTTCCAGCCGTTATACAGCAAATCTTGTGCGATCGCATGATGATAATTAGCAAATTTTTTCGCACAGTGGCACCAGCTTCGTTCATTGGAAGGATTGGCCATGGTCCTGAGAATGTCGCGTTGCCGACGTTGACACTTTGTCGCATCAAGTCATCGCAACTATACGTGAACATCAATAGTTGACAGAGAACGCCGCACAAATTCAATACCAAACTGGCCTTTTTCGAGGTAGGTGTGTCCGCCTATGGGAACACGATATAATCGATATAAAACTAATAAAATGGTTTTCGAAAACATTTTGTTTGGCAAATTTAAAATTCTGGTATATTCGAAATTTCAATAATACAGATGGAATTCTATACAGAAATCGGTTAATTAATTCCGATTGATCGAAATCAATTGAAAAGAAGAAAAAACATTCTCTATTTTTTCCGCAATATACATTTGACTCGACCGACTTTCTATACACGCGAGATCGGAATCTTTGGATTCGAATGAGAGGATCGTGGATGTTAGCGGATAACTATGGTGACAAGGTCCGAAGAATCTCGTAAAACTTACAGATAGGAACTACGTGCGTAAGACTGCAACACGTACACATACCAAACGATATAAGATAATCATTGTTACAGTTATAGTTACAATTTGCATTCGCTGTAAACATTCGTCCCAAAGAGTCGCGGCTTTGGTCTCTCGCTATGGAAGCTCGGCCGAGGTGGAAGGGCGAAGAAACGGGGAGATGCGATTCGGGACGATATACGCATACGAGATTGAAAAAAAGAAAGGAAAGTAAAGGAAGACGTTAAGAAAAAAACGAAAATTCAAAGGCGAATGTCGAAGCAGGATTAGCCGACGAAGCAGCCTCTCCAAAATGGAAAGGAGAGAGGATCGATCGTGGAATAAGGATATCAGCGAACGGTAATGGCACGATGATCGACAAAAATCGACTGATTTGAGTCTCGGCGCGTCGTTGTTCTCCCGTCTTCACGGTTACTACGTATATTTTTTAAAGCGAAACGTTTTCTAATAACGACGTAGAAAGACAGCTTTGAACGTAAGTAACTGGAATAACTTGTAACGAGGAGACTTTTTAAAATATCTCGCTCAATAAAATATCTCGAAAAACAAAAAATAACTCACCAGGAGTAGTTGAAATCCCACGAGGCATATTACCATGGCAAGAAACATTACCTGGGCAAGCACGATCAACGTAAATATATTTTCCAACTTTTTGCAATATTCGATAAGCATTTGATGCTGTTGCACGCAATTTTTCAACTTTGTGTAACACATGTTCGAATAATACGACAATTTTGCATCCGATTCGTATTCTTCCATCTGATCCTTCGTCGCGTTATCTATGCTTCTCAGCCTATGCTGTAATATGCGAAATTGGCTGGCCACGTGAAGATTAACGATGCATAACAAATTGTCGAAACAAATGTAACACACACCGACGTGGTACACGCAGAGTATCTGCACAAATAAACATCGGTTTCATCGAATTATATTTTAAATAGGGTTTATTTTTATTATCGTCGAAACGTCGAACGAGCGATCGATTAGAAATACCATCTTTTAAAAAATTAGGAGGAGATAGCTATACCTGTATAGCAAATAGTATTTCGAAGTAAGGCGACATTCCTACGGGAAAGTTTACCCACAAGTTGAACGGTAGTATTCTGTCAGATTCGTTTCTTCCTATATTTGCTGAACAGTAAAAAAGTATTTACGTAATAATGTATGTAACGTAATTGTGTATAGAAATAAGCAGCGGATGCAAAGATATGCCCTTTCACGTACCTATAAGCGGTGTCACCATGTAACCGGCACAAGTGCCTTGAGTACAAAAGATCATAAGAATAATGAAAATGTTGCATATTCGTTTGCAATCGGCTACAACTAGTATTTCTTGCGGATCGTGATACGGACGCCAGAAATTTTTCTGTGTGAACGTAATTAAATTAAAGAACTCCATTTTGTGCTTGTATATTACGCCGATCTTTAGGAAAACGATCGTCACGTATAAAATATTGCAACAGATAAAAACGCTATCCTGAAATTATAGATATATATATATATATATACATGTGAGAATAGTACGAAACGAGTTTGTAGATGGTTCGTTTCTTCGAAAGGATTTTCAAGTACTCTTTCGATTTCAATTGGCATTATCGGCTAAACGAGACTACGTTTAAAAGTCTGTTTCATTACTTTCGAACTAACTTAGAATCGGAAAACTTATTTCAATTTAGAAAACTTATTAGAAAACAAATTAGAAAACTAACTAAATTTAGAAAAATTATAAATTAGTTCGATACGATATCTTCCTCCCAACACGTGATAAGAGCACATAAGAATAAAGAATATAATAGAGGAATCGACCAAAGCGAAACCGTTGCGCACTTACGCTAAAATTTCCCCAAGTGTGATAGATATCTCTGATCGCGATGCATATACTGATGAAAAGCGCTCCGACCGTGTAGATAAGCGCGAAATCTCTGCGACGTTGCTCATTTCGATTCGTCGCTAGCCACAGGCCTACGACTTTCATGAGAAAACTTGCCCAAATTATCGAGATGTCGTTATTCCGCATCATTCGTGCGGTGAACGTCGAATGATCGAAGCAACGACGATGTGGTATCGCGTCAACTATAGTCGATCGATCTTTAACGAGATGTTAGACGCAGGGTCTTTAATCGCGACGACACTCTGACGATTTGCGTGTATGCCAATCAAAAATTCGCGTAGCTGCCTGTAACGTGTCCTGTTCTCGTGTCAAGTGTAGGCGTTGCAACGTAATCGAAGATGCATTATTCACGATTCGAGGGAGTTTGAATGGAACAGGTGACGATAGAAAGAACGAGGAACGATCGTGATCGTGCGTAAGGTGGGTTGCCACTGATTTCGCTCGATTCAAGCGATGGAAGAGTGCTTTGTCATATGGCTCGATGGAAATCTTACGATCGTTCGACGTAATATCGTAAATCGAGTAGCTGCGGAGGGTTTCGAGGGGATAAAGTTTGCGAGTGAGTTTATTCTGAAAATCTTTCGTTAATTTTTCGAATGCAAGGAAAATTACGTCGCGTGAAACGATCCTATTCTTTTTTTAACGCGAAGACAAGGAAATTGTTCGTTCGGCGATATCATTCGATAATTCAATTTCAATTCAATTTTATTCTTGTAGATTTACGTAGATATAAATACTGAAATTTATTTGCATTGTATATTTCTATTGTGCAAGTCCGTGCATTTATGATTAATTATTCTGCTGCTGCTTTTATAGACGATTCCCTCATGAGAGTGAAGTACGACATCGTCGAGCTTATAAGCTGTAACAAGAAATTTGATCAAAGTTTTTCACAATTTCCCATGTACATACCTATTCTATTATAGTTACAGATATGTAAAAACGCGTGCGTGTAAAATTTCTGTTACGCAATTTTCAAGATAACGTATACGTGTTTTATATTCAAATTTCGCTTATTTATGTGGGAAAAACAGTTAGATATCGTAGCGGATCGCAAAATGTGACATTTTCGGAGTAAATGGGATTAGAAGAAGGAAATTGCTGCATACCGCGGTAGATGTTTCCAAAGTGACAGGAAAGAATCCTCCGGCGGACAGATAACACGGTCGCATCGATTTCATGATCATTATCCTCGTATCTTTGCGTATCTTTCTGCCTGTTTCGGTCATTGGCAAAATCGTCCACCATCCTGAATACGATGCCGTGCTAATATTCGTGCTCTCTTCTACCAAACCATTGCAGATGTACGTGAAAAAAATGATGTGGGTAAAACTACCGATCATGTGGAAGAAGAAAATAAGTCGTGTCCCAGGAGATACGTCCGCCTACGTACAAAATTTTTAAGTGACCACCGTAAGCTTTTATTTTTCATCCGGTAGGTATTGTCCAATTTTATCAAATCGTTAATTTGAGAAATATGGCGTATCCACGATAGGTTTTTAGTTAATTCGTTTCAAACCGTTCACACGTACCAGAATAACCTCGTACGTGTCGAAACACATCAGCACGCTAAAGATAACCATGTGGCTGAGGATCGGCAGCGTGTAAATGTCGTCGAGTTTGGCGCTGAATTCGATCAACGATTGATGTTTTCGGATGCATTTTTTCAACATTACGTAGCATTCGTTCGAGTACTCGACGATATCTGTTCGTTCGTCGATGTTCGACCATAGATTCGTTAACGTGTTCTGCAGCATACGAAATTGGTAGACCACGTGTAGATTTAGCACGCACAAGAAGTTGTCGGGGCATATATAGCTCGCGCCAATTTGTTGTACGGCCAGTAACTGTGTATGTAAATAGCAATTTATCATGGAATTATCGATGACAAGTTATCGCGATATATGCTACCCCATCCTGTTTTCAAGAGTTGTTTAAGCGTAGCAAGCGAATGCTACGCGAGTCATCTTTTTTTTTCTTTTTGTATAAAATGAAAAGTTATTCTAACAATAAAAGGCATACTTATCGAAAGCTTAAACGTCTCAAAGTTTAGAGAGTCGGAAAATGATCGACATCTTGAAATATACATATTGAATATTTGGCATACCTCGATAGCAAACATTATTTCGTAATAAGGTGTCACAGTTAGCGGTAGATTGACCCACATTTTGAATGGAAGCAACCTCTCTGAATTATTGTTTGCAATATTCGCTAAAATACAGTGAAACGTGAATTTTATAGGATTATCCTGATTTGTACAAATGTTTGTTTCGAAGTCGGACTCGAGTAGAACGAATTTAGCTTTTTATCCAATCGCGACTTTTAAATTGGCCCCTTCGATTTTTTTACTACGTGTTTTAAAATATAGGTGCCTTATTCCGTTATTTGAAAAATTATGTTTTTTTTGCGTAAAAAAATAAGATTTCTTTAATCTTTTCATAGCTGGATCAACTTACCGGAGATTGGCGCTATCGCATAGAAAGACAAGGCGGTTTGCGTAACGAAGAATAGAAATACCGTCCACAGTTTGCAAAATCTTCCGCACTCCGCGAAAAGTATCTTGTCATTGTCGTCATAATTGAAATGCCAGAAATGCTTTTGCGCATATACGATCATATCCGAGAATTCTGTTTTATAAAAGTTTATCACCGAAAGTTTGAACATTGCCAATAATATGTTCAATGTGTTGGAAGCCAAAAAGATACAGTGCTGAAAAGGAACAGTTTCACGATGTAATAATATTTTTACAGGTAGTAAGTTTAAGCGGCACGAATATTTGATATAACTGGACAAACACTTCTCGAACCCTTCGAAATACGAGGAAAGAACGTTTCGAAGATTGCCAAACTATCGTACGTACGTATGTCGAATTCCGCAAATGTATTGTACTGTTTACTAACACACTGTGCGCAATTTAATAATAAGCATAAAATTCCTATAGAAGGGGCAGAATGTTTATTAGACTCACGTCTAAATTATCCATATTGTGAGAAATATCCACTACGTTCACGTACACTCCATAAACGAGCGCAACGATGGTATAGACTATCGCCAATTTTCTTCTGGTCTCTTCGGCGTTGTTCGTCGTTCTCGAGAGACCTGTGATTTTTAGCAAAAATTCTGACATTTTGATGGACATGTCCGTGTATCGTTCAACTTGCATAGCAGTATTTCTTTGTCAATTTCTATTTTCTCGATTCTTAAGTCACGCGGTAACTAGTAGTCGAAGACAATCGCTTTGATCTATCTAGATATGCGATATTTCGTGACGGATACGTGCCTTACATTCGCGCGTAAAAGAGAAACGGAAACAAATATGCGGTTGACGAATATGAAACAAATATGAATCGATGTATTATGCGCATATGCTACAAGGAACGATTGTTACACCATGGAACGAATGTATACCTGGTAGTTTGTCACGTATCGATTACCTTATCGCCAGAAGCAAAAATTATGATATAACGTAAGGACGTTTAGAGGAACAGCGCAGTTGTACGTATGAGTGTAGCTGTCTTCGAACGCAGAGTCGTGACATAGCGTAGAAAGATGTGTATTTGCCGGGATATCGATGTTGCGTTAACACGGTTAGAGCGTCTTCTTGATCGCAAAATGAATATCAATTCTACAGCGATATATTTTAACAGGTATACTATTTTATTTATTTTATATATCGGTACGTAGATTTTGTAATATGCAAAGGCGCTTTGTTCCGTCCAAAGGGACGAAAAAAACGCGACGATTTTCGTGGCTATTGTTGCGACGCGTTGGCAAACGCTCGGTCCGGTATTAAAAATGCAACATAATGGAAAGTGCATGGCGGAAACTTTTGTCGAATGAAATTGAACAAACACGCGGACGAGAGAGGAAAATGGACGAGAAGGACGAAGAGATTGTCGCTACGTTGCGCGGAATACCAGGATGCGATGCTTGTACAATAATAACACCGATGTAATGGAATGGCTTCGTCGCTACAACGATGATAATAACGACGATTTTATACGAATGGAAGCAGCGAACGAAGGTCGGCACGAAGACGTATCTTCTCGCGCCGAGGTGCTCTGGCGTGCGAGAAAGCGATTCGATGGTTCCAAGTAAAAAAAGAATACGACTCTATAGAGTGACTCGCGTTGAAAAATTATGTGGCCTAGCAACGAATACGATAGGGACGATGGATACGAACAATATGATCATAAACTTTTATGGAAATTAATCTGAATCTTTGTTCGAACGATCGCAATTTTCTAGCAGTTTGACGGAAGAAGGGCGATCGTTCTATTATCTAAAAATTCCGAAAATGCAATGGAATTTCATACACTGTACGTGTATTTTCGCGTTTCGAATTAATCGAATTAATTAAATGATCATAGGTATCGCGACGCAAAGAACGAGACAAGTTTACAGTGGAAGTATTTTATTACATATCCTTTTATCATTTTCATTGAGAAAATACGTATACTTATTCGCAACTCGTTATATTTAATCTTTAGGGGGCAGGGGGCGGGGGAGGGGCGCGACTCACTGTCGCGATCGCCTCTATTTCCAATCGTCCAATTGTACAAGCAGAGATCGAGAGATAGTTAGAAACAGGGGAAGCGAACGAAAGTTTTATTGCTACTTCCACCGTTGAATACTTGAAGGGTGGATGAAACTTTCTAGAGGCTGATCGACACTGAATCGTCGTCCCGCGGCAATGTCCGGACGCTATACCGAAACGTACAACAAACGAAGACTCAGCCCGCGCAGAATCTTTACGTATCGAGGGCTTTGAATCGTACAGTGTTTTAAATATCGTAATACGGTTACAGCGAATAAAACGGGGACAGAGGGGAAGGAGGGCAGTTAGGAGAAGGGCCAGGACAACAGGCATCGACATTGGTAACGTTTCTCTGTGTTTCTCTTTTTCTCCTTTCTTTTTCGTTTTTTCTTCTTTTTTTCTGTTTTTTGTCTTCTTTTTTTACTTGGTACATACACACACATTTCGATACAATATTAAAATACTTTGCAAACATTTGCAAACATTTCCTTACCTAGTATGTTTCTATTATTTCATCGTTATTCGGATAATGCCTCTTATCCATATAACACGCGTACTCGTCAAAGCAACGATAAAACGAAACTCAAAGATTGTTCTCTCGCCTACGTTAGTGGCTTCCTTTATCTTACTTATTTATTTATTTATGTTTTTCTTCTTTCTTCGTGGTGAAGTTTGCGCTCTTAAACCGAGGGATCTACGTTTATCATGGTGCACGGATAAATCGTTCTATCCAACAAGTAAATTCCAGAATCGCCTATCAAAGTCGTAAAGCTGCTCGTCCTTCGACAGACTCGATCCACGTTTCCTGCGAATCGTCGTGTCGCTACGCGCGAAAATTATCGAAGGGCAATTACAGCGATGATAATCTCCTCTTTTTACGGTAACGATAACGATAGCGACAACGATGGTAATAATCATAATAACGATAATGGTAAACATTCCGAAGGAGGTGACGCGAGCTTGTAACTGCCATCTGCAAATTTCACCATTCTTCGTCCTTTACGAACCGATCGAGAGAAGCTGTCCGAAATCAGCTCTTAAACTTAACGTATTAACGATTATTAAGGATTTCTATCATTTTTTTCGCTCCTTTTTTATCTCTTTTTTTTTTTGTTTCGTCACTATCAACGATGTGGCGTAAATCGATCGCTATTTTGCAACAAGTTATCGATTATATCGTCTAAACGTCGTATCTTTCGAGGAAACTTTCTCGCAAGCGATTCTTCGTCTATATTCGCTAGGTGTATTACGCTTCTATTAAATATACACGTGTTAAATATACACGAGAGAAGGAAAGGATAGAAAACAAGAGGTCCTATTATTCGACTTTGTTAATGAATTTCGGGTGTAACACGGCAGCGCATAATCTACCCGGTGAAAGCTCGATTTTCATCTTCTCTACGTTAACGAGTGGCTGTTTTGAAAAAATAATCGCGCAATTATTAATCGTGCGTTAAGTGGAATTTCGTTTGATCGTTTCTCGCTAGGACGTTGGCGAGAAAACTATCGGCAGAACTATCGTTTCGAATTCGATCCACGAATTCCGAATATTCGTTCTCGAGACGATCGTTCGCAATTCCAATCTTTTCTTCCTACGTCTATCACGGTTCGATAAGTTGTGGTTTTACATTCTACGACTCGTAACGATGCGAACGGAAGGAAAACCGAAAGTATTTTCAGACAAAGGAATACATCGATAAAGTATGTCGCTATTTTTTGTTCTTGCTTGCTTGCTTGTTTGCTTGCTTGCTTTCTTTCCATAGAGAAATGTTGGTATTATCGGAATTATTTTACAAGTTGAAGGATTAGAAATATTTCATATCGAGGTGATTGTACAAACAATCGAAAGCTTAGCTTACGCCGGAGCTCGCTGTCCTGTATGTATTCATCGTCGTTCCAAAACTCTTTACAACTTCGACGTTTCTTCTTTTTTTGTCTTTTCTTCGATGTAAATTTATAGATAAATATCTTGTTACCTTAGTCTGTGTAAACGTTTCATGTAAATTGATAGTAAATAATGTAATAATAATATCGTAATAATAATATAATACAATACTCCTCTAAAATTCCCGTTTATTTACACACACGCCACGCACTTTTTTTTTTTGTTGAAAAATCTAATCAAACCCGTGTAGAAAAATATCCGATGAATCGATAGAGACTCGAGATATCTGCGGCCATCGTTCACGTTTGAAAGTTTTCGACATTTCGCGGAAAACCTCTTACACTTTGCGTCGATACATCCTTTGTAAATCTGATTTTGTTACTTTTGTATATGTCGTAACTCGATTCTATCAAAGTGTTGGAATTTTTCCGCAAAGTGCGTACGTTTGCACGCGTTCGAAAATCTAGAAACCTTTCAAAAACCATACGTCTTTGGCCCCATCGCGTTGAAATTCTAAAAGAAAGGCGAAGAAAAGGAAACGTAGGAAAAGAAAAGTTTCTCTAATCATCTTACGCGACCCATAATCTCGGCGATTATTATTATTATTATTAGAGTCAGAATCAAATCCTTTCGATATGCAAGTACATTTCCGATTACCGGTTAAACGTGAAAGGCTATGCAGGCTTGGAAAACAATATGATCGATAAATCACCCTTCGATCACGATCGCTTTGTATCGTTACATTTCGTTATCGTTTCTAGTTTCTAGTTACTCGCCCAATTTACTCGCCAAGAACGGCATCGCGTAGTCGTGATAAATGAAAGTTTCACCCGGGCTCTCTCGCACGGTAATTCATCGTTAATATCGGTGAATCGATAGCGATTAAAATTGTATTTATTTTATCGCCAGTTATCCATCTATCCGCGGTTTCTCGATCCGCCATGCAAACCAAGCAACTAATCGTAAGACACGAAACGTACAGTCAGCCCTGGGATCAAGCGATTCGTCGAACGTTATGGCGCAACGGAAAAACTTTCGTTCGATGATTCTATCCGTTTTACGCGTGTATTCGCCCACCGTGAACGATAGCATAGGAACGGATCTGGAGGTTACTTTTGAGAGTCGATTCAGCCTCGTTTGCGAACGAAATCGTCGGGTACGTTGTCGTACCGGCGAGATACGGGCCTGACGATCAAACTGGCTAGGCAACACCTCCGAAAGTCCAAGTACATCGACTTGGTCGTTACGAACGCTATAGCGTTTTTCTCGTGGTGCTACGAGTTTCGTAGTTCCACGCGGTTCTTACTTCCTAAGTAGTAGACGAGAAGAATTCTAAAATAGGCGGTCGAGCTTTGAGATCATAGGTTGCGTTTACGACGGCAATTACGAAAATGCTTCTCTTTCGTTCTCTTGGCTCTTCGAGGCGTCGTACCGATCGCGACAGATTTTTTCCCCGAGACGAGGTCTTTGTGGAAAATCAAAGTCTGAATTTACACGTAGTGGAAAAGTTCCATGTTTCATAGCGTTTTCATCGACACCACTTTACAAACGAACGAACGTTTCTATCTTGTCGTTAGCTCGCGTGCATCATCGACCAAGTATCTTCCACGCGTTCTTTCGGTTACAACGTCTGCGAACCGTATAGCGTTAATTAGACGGGAAGAGCCTATCGTAGAATATATGCGTAAATGTACCAACCAAGGTAGCGTAGAAAGTTTGAAAACAGCATGATTCTTAAAGTATGTCCAATTAAATTAATTTCGAATATACGGACGCAGACGCGACATCAACACACGCGATTTCAAAAAATCGATTGCGATATATGAAAACTTATTACACAGATCAGGTTACGTTCTCTTCCAAGAAAATCATAGGATTGCCATACTTTTATCTTAACATGCGTCTACATCGTGTTACGTAAAATTAATCTTCGATTTCTTTTGCAGGAATATTCGTGCTATAGGCGCCACAGTCGTGTCACTTAACATTTTCATGGTATATCGCCACGGACGAGGAGCAATCACGATCTACGAAAGAATTCCTTTCTCCTTGTAATTACAAACACGGAACGCATTTCTTATCCAGAGGATCGTCGTATGTTCTCAAAGTTCATCGCCTAATTTCGGAAGTACACTGTATATCTGTACGAAAATAAATATCGTGCAATTTCTGAAATTGCACGCGTTCCGTATAGAAGATAGGACCCGTTTTAGAAACCGCGACGCGCTAATTATTTTCGAGGGATTGCCCAACCGGTCGAGCGTCGTGCGGATTTCTCGATACGTACAGTCAATTGATCGCATTCTCCTCTGTTTTCGCTCCTCCGCGTTTTAAGGACGTAGCCGTTTATGATCGTCGTTATTATAAAAAATAGTATCAATAGTTGTGTACGTAAAATACGAAAACACTTGGAAATACCAACAACAATGTACAGCGTACTATCCGAGACGAACCCGAACACGTTCGAATATAGTATTTATAAGTACTAACAGTGTCATTTACGCGTGACGTTCCAAATATATCAAAATAGTTGGAATAACATTTATCAATAAAATCTGAATCCTTCGAGTAGGTTCGAAACACCGTGAACGCATGGGCGGTGCTCGAAATACAGCGGTTAATATATATATGTACAATCGAAACGAACATATACACGATCGAGAGCGTTTATCGACAATTAATCGAATAATAACGGATCCAACGATAGAGATACGGAAAGAGAAAGAGATAGAGAGATAGAGAGATATAGAGAGAGAGAGAGAGAGGGAGAGAGACTCCTTTTCTAGAACAGCAAAAAGTCCGTCTTTCTTTGACTGTGCGTACACGAAACGTATCTCACGAGACGGTAAAACGGTGAACAAGCTCGTTCGCTCTCCGATGAGGATATTTCTCGATGAGACGAGTAAGAATTTTCTCTCTCCGATTAGAGAGCAACGAATAAGAACGAAGGTAACGGCGGTGTATATAGTAACGATATAGCAATGATATACGATACTTATGTATGTACAATAATATTACACGATAAGTTACATTATGTACATAAAGACAGCAGCGGATAGACGTTTAGTTTTCACGTGTACGATAAATGTATACATGTGTGTGTGTATATATATATATATATATACACACACACACATATGCATACACCGTATACATAAATGCTATTTATATAAATATCATGTTCTTACGATATATGTAGTAGATTGTTAACTTACAAGATGCTTAGAGTCGCGCTTACGTAAGTATACAGTCGCTTCTCGATTATTTATAGTTACTTCCTCGACTCGTAAGTCCTTTTGTTATCTCTACATTTCCTCCTCGTTCATTTTTACAATTACTTTTCTCTTAGCTTTCGCCACTTATCCCTCGCGCGTTTATCTCTAACGGTTTCTCCGTTTTACATTTGTTACTTTTTAAGAAACGTCACGCGAGACTCGGTCGGCGTCGCATCGGTTACGAGCCTACGATAGATATGAATAAAGTATTCCTCGTTTACAGCCGTCTGTACAATTATATTTCGCATACGTTTTCGTTACATCTAGATCCTGTCATCGCCACGTATAAAAACCTTACGAAAATAGTTGCTCTATCATAAAACCCCGCAGCTTTTCGTTTTAACACGTTACCATCTTACATCGGTATTACAAAGGATCGAGGTATAATGCTCGTCGGTAGCGTTAAAGCGCGCGTGAAATCCCATGCTGCCTTTTTTCCCATTTCCTTTGCCCTTTCCTTTCGTCGATCGTCGCGATTTCCATCTCGCTGTTATCGCGCGTATCGGATTCTTCGCCGAAGGGAAACGATCCACGGCTGATCGACGGAGATATCCTCCGACACGGAGGAAAGGGTGTGCGCTACGCGAATGCCCGATAAGAGTCTCGTACAAGAACAACGAATCGTTATTTGCAACTCGTTAAAAGCGAACAAACGTTTGTGAAAGATAGTCTCGATTCTTTGTCGATGGAGTATACACGAAATAATCAAATTACGAGTTTCGTGTTTCAACATCGAAAACGAATAATTTTGTATTTGGTGGAAATCGAAACGATCGCAAGTTCGGTTTATCGTAGACTGTCGCGCGAATTGCCATGAAATGCGCGACTTTTTTAAATAATAAATTTAACAAAAGTAATGTACAGAAAGTAGTTGAAATAACGTGGAATTTGAACAGATAACGGGAAAATTACAATTTCATAGCGATTCTTTGAACTAAGCAACTGTAAGACGAATTATACGTGCTTCGACAAGTTGTTCCTCGTTGGCGAGTTACAGCGACACGTGGCTAGAAAACGAGCGAAAACTACGAAGCGTTGCCGTTTTATCCAGGCTAAACTATGTCGGTACGTTGTACGAGCACAAAGAAGAAAATGAATGTTGTACGAATAGGGTTGTTCGAAGTTTCGTATAGCAAAATGTTGTAAGAAAACTACAGAAAGGAAAGGGAACGATACTTTGCTCTTTCGAGGAAAGATATATCGAACTGGCATTGATTGCAAGAATCAACGATTGATTTACCGAGTTGCAATAAAATCGAAATGAACTCTATCGTCGAATAAAATATCGAAATAAATCCAACTTTTTTACAGCTTGTATCAGTCAGTCGTGTATCGACAGGAACGATGAACATTATCAAACGAAGTATTAAAATCTAGCGATACTTGTGTTACCCTTTCCTTTGTATTCTATATTTTCATTACAACTTTTTGACAAAGCTTCGAACAATCCATATACGTACATACGTGTGTACTTTCTTCTTCTCCTGCTTATACGATATAGCGACAAAGTTTGACAGGAAACAACTACAACGCCCTGTACGATATCTCTACGTTACGGTTGGAGAGATCGAGCTGTAAAATAATACGAACGCGTGCTCGTGGAAAATCATCGAAATCGATCGATCCTCTTTCCACCAATTATAATCGCGATATATCGTGGTGAAATCAAGCGTCGTGATCGAAATATAACCAAAAGCGTCACTATGATGTCGAACTATTTGTCACGAGTACTTACGTAGCTTGATCTCTGAACTAACTCGCGGCAGGAGCTGCCCTCCTGGGGCGTAAAAGGTTGTTATTGTCGCCAGTCATCGCGTTGATCCGTCGCACGCGTAATCGGTCGATATTAATTCGAGACAAAACTGTAAAGTCGGGCGCTTCCGCCTTTCTCTAGGTCGGCGTAGACACACAGAGGAACGAGTAGGTGCGACTGGGTTTGGGAGTGGAACAAGCGACGAGTTGAATTGGATCACAGAAGACGGAAGGAGGCAGGCAACTTGACAACGTGGCAAAGACGAAAGCGTTGTTAATCGTTCGATCGTTCCATCGTTTCGATCGATGTAACGTTAGAACCATCGTGCGCACTCTCTTCGCTGTCTGGTCGGTGCGTCGATTACGCGTTAACCGCTTCTTTTAAATATTTTTTACTTCTTGCGCGATGATACGCGCGGCACGTGTATTTATCGCTATACGTATGGCACCGTAAGAAGTCCCCAGAAAACAAAAAGAAAAAAAAAAATATCAACTAGATCGTCTAACGTTCCGATAAGAAAATATATATATGTATATATATATTTATATATATATGTATATACGTGTATATGTATTATACTTGCTGGAGTCGACCGTGCTACGAATAATAAGTACAAGTAGTGTATATACGTAGTAATCTGCTGTTCTCGCATGCGGAGGTAGTGTTTAATAAAAATTCTCGAATGCTCTCTCCCTCTCCCTCTCTCTCTCTCTCTTTTACTTCTACATTCTGTTTCAGCCTCTGTTCTAGCTTACTTTCTCTTTCGTTTTCCCTTTTTATCTCTATCTCGATAACTCACGTATATGCTATACCAATAATGTGTAAGGTAACGTTAGGTGTTATGCAATTAGTGTCACTTAAATCGCAGCATGCAATGCACGGATAAATTTCTGTATTACGTTATCCTAAGGACCTATGAGTAAATCGTCGTGACGAGTCAACGGTGCGCGCAGTTTCTTAATTCGCTAGCGACCTTTTTCGTTCAGACGACAAGTACAATTACGAATGGACCACCAGTTCCAGAAGCATCGTTATAGCAAACGGTCTGTGTCGCGCTGCCAGCCGTTCTCTCGGAATTATTAATTGTATTCGCACGCTAATTACGCTGGCGAGTATCGCGAGCAACGTACACCGTGTCTTGTGGCGGTGACGTATCGAACTCACGTACTTTTTACGGTAGAACCGCGTTCATTGGAACGAAATTTTAATCAGCGACTAGTTGAGTCAACTAAACTCTCGTTGCCCGAACTTTTACTATTTGAACGAGAAATCGTAGATGGCGAGGCGAATCGACGTACAGTTTCCATCGTGTTAAACCGTTTGTCTCTCTCGCCTCTTCAAAGGTTCGGACAAATGAAGTTGCTAGTTCTGTCCTGTCCCTCTACTCGTTGCCGTCACATTTTTCGCTTGTTTCGCTCGAAGCAGACAACTCGGTCCCTTTGTTCGTGAATACCTTAAAAATCTAGAAAGGTGCTCGTAAAAAAGAGGAAAGCCTCCGAAGTATGCGAGCACCTGAACGCGATCTACGTCCTCGTTCGTCGAATCTTTTTACTCAGTTTCTTCGTCGCAAGGTAAGTCCGAAAGAATGTCTCGCATCCAGTCCGGATACCTCGAGGCAAAGAAGGGATCCGTGACAACGACGCGTGCAGATCTATTTGTAAAAGCAGCGTGGTTACACGATCACGCTCGTCTTCAATGAAATTACGATGCACGTTGCGCGAGACGATAGAAAACGACAGATTCGTCGACAATAGGGGAAACTGGAACGCGTCGCGTTACATACGATCGCGATCAAAATCAAAGGATGCGTAGAAAAACGAAGGGGCAGAAGAAACGAGCAAACGATCGCTTTCGCGGGTTGGCAACGTGCTTCCATGGTTGGGACTCTGTAATCGGCGACTTCCGATCCGAGTGACAATCGTGACGATCACGCGTGACCCAGAATCTCGGACCGGCTCACTGTTAAGCCCGTTCCGGGCAGTCAGCCTCGGAATACATCGAATCACTACGAAGTGTTTACTGATTTAGACGCCGGTGTGGTTGAATATGTAGGAAACGTTGCTCTCTTGGTGCACCGGCGGCCCATGGAAGGTTCGCCTGGTCGATGAGTTGTTATTGTTGTTGTTCACGTAGTACGAAGATTTCCTCATGCTGGTCGACGAGGACATCATGGCCACCGTTTCGTAGTACCTGATCTTGCCACAGCAGCGTCCGCTCTTGAGGATCGCGATGAAACCACGACGGTATTTCTTGTTGAAGAAGGCGTACAGGATGGGATTGATGCAGGAGTTACTGGCGCCAAGCCATTGAGCGATCGGCGTGGCGATAGGCAGGATCTCGTCCTCTCTTTCGGCAACGTCTCCGCCAAGCTTGATCACCGTGAAGATCACGTAGAGCGGCAGCCACGACAGCACGAACAGAATCACTACGACGACCAGCATCTTCACCACCTTTACTTTCGATTTCTGCTGTATCCTCTCCATCTGAGCGTCCTTCGTGTCAGAGGGGATATGCCTTCGCCATACTTTTATCCAGATCAGGATATAGCAAAGAGAGATCAAAATCGTGGGAAGAACGTAGCATAATGTTAGATTGCCGATGAGGAAGAAGAGGGTGCCGTCTTCGGGGTGCGGCCACACTTCCAGGCAGAGCCTCAGGTCTGGATCGTCGTCGTAAATCGACACCAGATCGAAGAAGAGCAACCACGGAGATGTGGTGGTGAGGGCGATGAACCAGATCACGACTATCATCATGCGAGCTCGCCTCTTTGTTATTTGGCATTTCAGGGGCCACCAGATCGCCAGGAACCTGCGGGCAAACGGATCGATGTTAGTAATTGTTCGAAAATTTTTCTTTTTCTTAATTCGAAACGTGAAACGATAATCGATACGTTTCCAGTCGTACGAGAGGACGTGCTTCGAGTAAATTTGGCAATTACGTATTTTATAAATTGTAGGAACCAACGTATTTTCTACGTTTCGATCTATGCAATTGACATGATATATCGCAAGCGACTTTCAAACTTGGTCGATCAAAACTTTACACATTTTACGATGCGCTAGATCGAAGAAACGGTCATCTCTTCTAACACCGAATCGAGCATATTTTCCAAATCCCTGGAACAAGTTTAAGATAAACGAGTTTTTCAACTAAGGAGACCCATCGTACGCGCAAAGAAAGTGCCAAAACGAACTGCTAGCGACCGAGGCCAGCCTATGACGGTCGCGAGATCGCGTAACGACGTTCGAGCACGAGCGAACGTTGTCATTGTTTATCGATCACGAAGCGATCGAGATTTTACGACGCCGGGATACGAGGCTACACCTACGCAGCCACAGAGTCGTGCCGCGGAAAACGTAACCGTTCGTTTTTTATGCCTCGGTTATGGAAATCTCGATATATTCTATCGGCGATTTCGAAAGACACTCGGTTCCGTTACGCTTGGACGGGCGCACGGCTGCTGCGTAAGAATGGATATGTATAGCAATGCGCCTTTTATGCGACGCAATGGCAATTCAACATTCCTGTATCGCGGTCTATGAAACGAGCGTTGGCTAGATAAGGTGTCGTTTCTTAAGAATTTGTTAAGTAATCACGTTCGAAGTCTCTAGATCCGATGGAGAATATCATCGTTGTAGCAAGCAACTTCTTTCTCGAGATGTCTCGTACACAGTAGCTCGTTACGACCTTTCCATTATTTTTCTTTTTCTATCGCTCGAAGTCGGCAAACTCCAATCCAGTTTCCCTCGAATATACGCCAAACGTGTCTTATCTTCCTTAGCAGAGGAAGCAGTCGAACGATCAAAGAGGGTCGAAAAGACGTTTCTTTCTCGCCATCGTTAATCGACCGGTACGTGCTCATCCTTACACGCTCCTGTCCAATTCGAATCCGTTCCAACGAGGACCTAGGCACGCCCATTAGCGAATACGGCGTGTCGTCGCTTCGCGACAGACTCCGACACGAAGGATTTCGATTTTCTCGGTATCGGGTTTTTAATGGGAGAGCTTCGCTCGGCGAACAGTCGCGTCCTTCGATTAAACGAATACGACCGTTCGTCGTTGTCCACGCGGAAGAGTCCTTCCATAAATCAACGTCCAGCCGATACCGATCTACCTGTCCGCGTTCTCATCTGCATTGTTACTTCCGAGTGGCGCGCGTCTCTCCCGTTGCGTGTTTATAACGCAAAAGTGCTAACCTTCGTGCCTCCGAAGCCAGCCTCCGTGTATTCCACGGAGGGGAAGACGAACGGGGGTTAGGAAGGACGAAAAAATCGCTCGATTCGCGGATACGGATTATCGGGAATGACGAAGGCTGCGGAGGCCATTGGGAGCGCACGAGTGGGAGTGAACAACGAAGACGACACAGCTTTCGGCGCGTGTATATAAAGAGTTCGATTTCCGTAGAGCTAACAGCAGTATCGACCCGCGTCCTTTTCGTGTTTGCCTACGGAAAAGCCGATAAAACGTTTAACATGTTCAAGCTGGCAAGTATATCCATTATACGTATACCCTATATGCGCTTACTTACTACATGTACGGGGCAGGCGAGTATCTGTTACGACAAACGATACCGATTTTAAACGGTTCGTGTTAAATAACATACTAAATCGACGAATTTGATAGAATATGTCGGAAATTGTTACAACGTTCGTTTTTTATTTCGGTCAGATCATTACGTAGAAAGTGGGTAAATCAGTTATTTTACGGAATAATACCCGTGCTCGTTATTATTTTTGCATAGCGACAGTTGTTTCATTTTGTAGTAGTTTGAGCGAGATACTTTACCTTTTATTTTTCATAAAAAATTTTTAATTGCATCTAGCTTCGATTTGGACGACTGCACCGGATCCCTGGTACTTTTATAAAAATACCAATTAATTTCGTTCGTTACAACACGAGTACACCAGCACGAGTGGCATTTTTACACTAACTTTCGATGTACGTTATATAATCAAGCGTGACAATAATAAGTTGTTAAACTTTTTGTAGATGGACGATTTGAAATCGTTTCTAATACGATAAACGGCAAAATAGGCCAATCCCGATTAATATTGCCAATAAATTTATATGTTTTCAAATTTATCGTTAACTCGAATAACTTTGATTCGATGCGGTATAAAAGATTTTGTATTAAAATTATTTATTATTCGAGAGATCGAGTAAAGTATCGAGATAAGCGATGACGAGGAAGATACGAGGAAGCAAGTGAAAGTAGATCGTTTACGGTCAGACACTGTCTCGACCGATGTACGTTATTACCGACGACAAATACTTATATCTATCACTTGTAATCTCATTTCTCTGCAATTATGATGATAAATTAAACCCCAACATCGATGTTAATAACATTATCTATTTTTGGATTAAATACTCGAGTTATATTTAAAACCGTATTTCGTTGCGGCATACTCGACGAACTAATCAAATATCGCTGTCCTACCTAGCTTTTGTTAACCGTTAACGAGATCGATAATTCTATATCTTTCTCGATATGGACAGTTTTATTTACTTACTCGACTGTGCTTCGCACTTTCGTCGCATTTCGTCGCATGGTGAACATTAAGAATGCAAATAACGGTCGGTTTAACGAGACTACTCCTACAAATCTTCTACTAATTTGACAGTTATTAATGGAACGATCGATACATACGTATCAGCGATGAAAACGGTAAGCTTTAGACGAACCGTGCGAAAGAAATACTGTGTTGTCTGTATAAACTATCGATTACTATGTGTTTACAAAGCTATAAAGTGGCGCATATATACGAACATCGATTTATACATAGAATAATGGATGTTCTTATAAAGCCTCTGCGATACTTTTGTCAAATAAATTGGCTACCAAACGAAAACACATAGTTCCGTTTAAATTTATGAGCTGTCAATAAATACTTTTGCCACTTTCTGAATTTAGCCGCTGTTTCGGTCCAATGTTCGGTCCAACGGAGAGAAGCGAATACTTTACAAATAATAATTTACTAGTAATACATTGGAAATGTAAATATTCGTATGTCGCTGATAGTAACTCCGAAAGGATACAAAATAACACGTTTCTCTTATCGACAGATTCTTCTGCTGGCCGTGACTATCTTGGCGGTGTCCGCTGTACCAGCTCCAGTGCCGCCAGTAATATCACCCCCGCTGGTCTACTGGCATCCTTACGCGAAGGTGTTACCCCTCCACACCGCGACTCTGCCTCTGTCCTACGCTCATGGCTACAAATGGTACCACCCAGGATCCGTGTATCTCTACCGATGACGAAACCAAGCCAATTTCTTCACCTGTGCGATAATCTCTTTACGACTAAAGATTATACAGCACAGAGGCGACAATTGAGCGACGAATAACTTCTTACCGATTGTGAGATGTTTAAAGTAAAAGTTTAAAGTAAAACACGCGATAGCCGCAACGACTGCAGTAGAATCCAAAGCCATTTCCCTTTTCCGGTTAATTTCACCGTCAAACTCGTTCGTCGTCTTTTATATCGACTGTAAAATCTGCGGGATGGTTGGCGAGCGCTGCTCTGCTCGAGTTCCAGAACGATGGAAAGGAGAAGCGGCCGCCGATACGAGATTCGACAGCGTTGTTCGCAAGGAGATGCATGGAAAATCTAAAGGGTCTGAAGGGGAGAGATTGTTCGGGACGGTCGTAAAACGGAGGAAGGATCGTCGAAGGTCAGATTCATGCGAAAGCAGGGTGGAGACGCGTACGTCGTTTATATGGCCATCTGCGTGTAACGGCGCGACGCTGCGGCGTTCGTTTGCGACTGCAACGCGAACGCAAAGTATCTCTGCGTGTGTCTTGTTTTATCGTCGGATAAGATATACATTCTGGAAGCGGGGTGAACGCTCGAGATCGTGGGTACTTTGTTCGAAACTTTACTCCGATGGAGTTGCTTCGTCCCGACGAGCTTCTTTTGGTGCGTGAAATCGGAGAAGGAACGTGTTGGAGCGATCGAGGGACGAGACGAAACACGGTGGAAACTAGAACGAAACACACGAATCCCATTGTTTGTTTTTTTAAATAAAATTTTATTAAAATTCCATATGACCAAAGGGAAAGGGTCCTGGATGATGGTGCAATGATAGAGATGCGAATGTCCGAATTGCGTTGATGATCTCAGGGCGGCAAATGGTCGCCGAAAGGAAAGAGACCAGCCGATTCTGACGCGATTCTCGATCTTTGGATCGCGTCGCGGATCGTGTTACCGATCGTGTCCCGAAAGATGCTGGACGTCGTCTCGATGATCAGGAGATGACCAGGAATGAAACAATTGATTTACTAGTTTTCTCGATTGTGGCTGTTCTTCTCGCTCCATCCTCGAGCTATGATCTGTCTTTCCCTTCGTGCTTTTTTCCTTCAATTTCGCTGCTTCGTTTTTTTGCCTGGTTTGGAGGTGGGGACGATTTACGAGGGATTAGAAAGGTGTGTGTATGTGTGTGTATGTGTTTTCTAGGGGGGTTGTCTCGTCGTGACTTGGTGGTAGTAAGATAGAATCAGTTGTCATTTAATGCAAGCCGTGCGCAGAAAGGAGGGGCAGGGGTGCGGCGGTCAGCACGGACTTGGTGACGATGGGAGCGGTGCGGACGATGGGGGCAACAGGCTGGGCGATCACGTGGGCAGCTGGTGCCAGAGCAGCCGCGTGCGAGACGACCAAGGGAGCCGTAATTGGGCCGGTTGCGTGGTCAGCGATGATGCCAGTGAGACCACCAGGGGCAGCGGTAGCGACAGCCAGGACGGCGGCGAGAACAGCCTGTGGGAAAACAGCACGTGCGATTCTTAGTTTACCCCTGGCTCTTCTCTTACCAACCCAACCCCTCAGATCCTCCATCTACGTTCACCGGCTTCTTATCTTCTACATAGTTAATAGTCGTAGCACAGTGCGGTCGTGTATCTAATTCGAGCGTTAATCTTCCAGCGATTATAGTCTTACGTGGAAACGAAGAGAACGCTTTAATCGCGTTAAGCCGTGTTCGAGATCCGTATTTGTTTACCGGTGTCCTTGGAACCGCCGGCGTGAAAGATATAAGGAAAAGGTTAAAGCAAGAATGTCGAACGAAGTAAATTGTTTCCAACGATTGGTGGCCCAGAGAAAAAGATTCTTGGACGATCGAAGAATTGACCGATATACATTTTTTTTTGGTAGTTTGATACTCCGTAGTAGTTGGATATGCTAGTTTGAAAGCGATATGATTGAAAAAAGTATAAGCGAGATATCCAACGGCGATTAACGTTATATCGAAGATGAAAAAATTAATACGCGTCTGTTGATCGTAGAATCTCACGAAAGATCGACTGCTCGATTAAATCCATACGGCTGGTCCGCGACGACCTTATTCTACTTCTTCTCAAGCATGTTAAGCTTTTATGCAAAATCTGCTCGATGTCCGTAGTAACGTCGACGCTATCGCGTTAAAATTACATCAAGCAACGGTTAAAGAAAAATTTCACAAATCCATCTGATCGAAATGTGCAAAAACTTACTAAAAATTTACGTTACGTACGAATCAATGTCAGCCTCCAAACTTATATTTCTATGACACCGTCTATAACACCGCCTTGGTCGAAAAAATGGTTGTGGAAACGTGCAGATCGAAATAAAACGACGTAAAGCAAGTGTCGTGGACGAGCGGCACGCGAGCAGGCGAGTGCGCGAGATCGGTTTCGAGCCGGGGAAAAAGCGAGAACGCGGTGTCCGTGGTGCGGGTCGCATTCCATTTTGTCGGACTGCGTTCGCGAGTAGAGTTGGCCAACAATGTGCATGCTTCAGTGGTTTCGCTCGCTCGCGTAGATTTTTGTGACCGGACGGAAACGCTGGTGTCCGTCCGAGTGAACGTACAAGCACACCGATGTATGTGCGCGGAAAGGTCACGGCGCGATACTTGACGCGTTTGCCGCGGGAATCAAATGCTTTATCGATCAAAGAAGATCAGAGTGAACGGAGGAATTTTCCTCGCCGCGACGTTCCACGGTGATTCTATCGGACGATTAGCCAGTCCTCCGTATGAATGTGCTTGCGAATGCGGTTAATATGCAAATTAGCCAAGGAGGCCGGCCTCACCGACGAGAAATTCCGTTTTGCGTTTAGAAAAATAAGAAGGAGAAGCTGTAGAAGTATCTCGAGAATCTAAAAATTTTCCAAAAAGAGTTTCGAATAGAACGATTTTGCTGGACGTTGAACGAGAAATGTAAAGGACGTTTGAAAGTTGTCTTATGAATTCCGCATAATTATGCTATACTGCTAGCTAGGATTATGTACTATACGCATTTGAGAAAATATTAATGTTTCGTCCACCAGTTACTAGGTAAGGTATCTATCGGAACGGGCGAAACTGGTATAACTTGGTTCCCCTTGTAACAATTTTGATTAAGAAGCTACAAGATTTATACAGTTTTCTAATTTCTGTCTCGAATACGTGAAAAATTCCAAGATCGAAGAAATAATCAAAGGGCGAACGAAAGCCGTAGCTTATTCGTACATGGTCTATTAAAACCAATTTGAAACCAAACGAAACTTAATGTCTATCGCTGCTAAACTATATATAGCCGTTTTGTCTTGAATGGCTCACGTATGCGGTATATCTGTCCGTTCCAAGTGAAATCGTGCTGGTTAGAACCGTTTCGTTGCTCGATTTCGCCCACCCACGTAACATCGACAAGGCAAAATTCTATTTATCTAATCTAGTATAGCGATGGAAATAAGTAATATAAAATATGATATTCTTCTTACCAACTTGAACATGTTGATTGGGTTGTGGGTTGCTTGTTTACTTCTCGAAAGTAGGTAAGCTTATGCTGGATGTACCGGGCGGCGGTCCTTTTATACAAAAGTCGGTTTTAAAAAATCGCTATAAATTTGATCACGTGGTCCTCCATTCGACCGTCTGACGTTATGCATCGGCGTGTTGAGTCAGCCGATCTAAGAACGGAGGTGGGGTGCCGTTTAGCCAATGCACGTTCGGTATCGGCTCTAAACAACGCGAATCTGGCCAATCACGTGCTTTCAACCCCTCGCGATCGGTTCTCGGGAATTGGGTTAAGACACTTTGCGTGGAAACAGTTTCGTTGTCTGTGTAAACGATACGAAGGTGTGGGACACCCGCACAGACCCTGATTAGGTCGGGGTAAGTGCAACAACGCCAGCTGAAAACGTAAAGCCGCACGCTCTATACGCGGACTGATTTCGTGAAAAAAATCCAGTCAAGGTCTTCTTCGACCTCTTTGCGCCGCTCTATAGGCGCCAAACATATCCTTGAGGAGGAATCCTTCGAGCTTCTTCGCGATCGAGAATCGTTGCGAAGCGTAGGGTACCGATCGGATGTTACGCATATGCGTAAATTAACACCTGTCGTAAGATTTTTACCTTTCGATCGATAGACGGTTGACTCTGAATAATCTTTGCTAACGTTTACGTTCAGCTCGGTATATGTTTCCTATATGGTGTCTCAAAATTAGCGATCAGCTGTGTCGTGAAAGGATTAGCATGTACGTGTCTATACCTTTAAAAACTAATTTTGTGGCATGAGTTCTATGTGTAAAAAAAAAAAAAAAAAAAAAAAAAAAGAAAAATGAATCTTTTTTCGAAAGACGTCTATCGTTATAGATTATCGATCTCGCTCAAAAAAACCAGCAGCGAAGCAAGTATCCAAGGAAGTGGATAATACGAAAATTAGCTGAAAGAACCGGGTGTAATACAGGAAACGATACAACAACCACAGTTTCCACTTTAATCCACTTTCGTTTTACTCTATGGTTCATTATCGATCACACGAAAGAATAAATTTGCTATGAATCAAGAAGAGATTATATCGATTTAAAACGTAACATAAAAATTGTCGGAATCGTGAATTCCAGATTTAAGGAAAATTCAACGCAGCTTCCGCTCTCCGTCTCGTTTCATCGTAATATTAAAGATACCGTTACAAATCGGCATGTTACACTTTAAATTTGTCGAAGGTGAGCGGAGAAAAACTGAGATTTCAATTTTCTTGTGCCTGGGATTCGGGATACGAGTTGCTTAATTATCGGACCGTCCACTGAAAAAACCGATCTTTCACGGTCATTTATTACCGTGAAATCATTTAATTCGTAATATGACGTAAATTCCACTTCACACCCATTGCTTCATGCAAGGTCTAATGTCGACTAAAGGAAAGTATTTCCGATCGAAACGTGTCGTACCTAAGAGTACGTTCCAATTTCCACCTTATTTTTGTTACGTTTAATAGGAGTAGAGGCTTGCTTCGTTATACTAGAAAAGTGTTCCAAATCGATGGACCATCGGCGGAATCGCGCCAACTGGCATCGTCTTTTGTTACGCGACGAATCACTGCCAATTATCGATCTTCGATCGCTTGGTGATGTAATCGCGCGTAATCAAGAGCGGGTTATTCGTTCTCTTTATTGTGCGTGCAAGATCAGAATCTCTGGACGTGTAACAAGTGTGGCGGGTGTCGTGTGTCAACCACGCGGAAGTCTGCGCTCGACGGATACGAAATATGATCGACTTACGGTGAAATGGCCGGTTTACTAATAAAATGGAACGAGAGCTGGGTTGCTTATCGATATCAAACGTGAAATGCGATACCGCTTAAAGGCATCCCGACGTCTATCCTATCTTCCAGACTATGTAGATTATGATATTATTAAATTCTATCAAACGTCATAACGAGTATTATGTAATACATTTTTGTAACTTAAGCGCGCTCGATTCATTTTTGCACGTTTCAATTTTTCCCGAATGCGTAAACGATAAACATCCGTTAATCCGTCACTTCGATTCGACGAAGCAGCCAGTAATAAGGCAGCGATAAGTTACTCGCGAATAAATCTTCGATTACTTGTTTGTTCAAACAGCGTAGTACTTGTACATATGTAGATAATTTCTATTTCCAGTATTTTTGTTTAGCGTTCGGTGTATTTCATATTTTAAATTCTCGAATATTAAACCGATCGAAGGGATTGTTAAAGATCTTCAAGATCTTGAAAGCAGAAAAGGTAGGAAAAAAGTCGTTGACGCTTCGACGTACGCGATGCTTATAGAAATTTGTATAAGTTACGGATACTTTATAGGTTACCATAGAATAAATTGAAAGTAGTTAGTTTAGTATCTTTAGATGCAACAAGATGACAAACCTTTCGGAAATCTTCGATCCTTTCCTTTCTTTCTCGAGTAAATAACATACCTCTTTGGTACGAACAACGATTACGTTATAACGTAGCAACGTGTCTTGCGTAACTTAGTCGCAGCATTGAAAAGACAAAGGGAGTGTTCCAAATCTATCTTAACCCCGCCGTGTATATCAAGCTGCAATAATATCGTTTGAAATTGCTCGAGACGTGAATTTGTGGGCATAGAAGGAGGAAGTCCACGATGGGTTCGTGTTAGTGGATTTACGCAGGTCGATAGGTCAGCTGCAGCTTCTGTCGAAGATGTTCGCGCGGATATGAGAACAAGACTGGAAGATGTATGTATTTTCGTAGTTGGCAGTTCGTTCTATAGACGGAACAGCGGCAAGAAGCAAGAGAAAGAGGGCGAACGAAGGTAGGGTGAGTAATGCGTCGCTGGCCGAGGGTTGATCGAAGGCTAAGACAATTCCGAGTCACCGATGCTCCCTTTTGCCAGCCAATTTCAGTAAGATCGATCGCTTCCGAGGATCGTCTAAAACTATTTCGCGATACCGGTCGAATCGTTTGACGCGAAATTGATAGAAAATCATTTATCGGCCATTTCGCTGGATCTCCAGTCGCGTCTTCCCTCGGTATTCGACGTATTCTTAATCGAATTTAAATTTCTTCTGTTTTTCCGTTGTCGTAATAATTATCATAATGGGTTGTTAGCGACTCGTGTAAGATCGTCGGTCGAGTTTCGTAATGTTTAAAGCGGTTCGTTTTAAAAATTCGAGTAACTGTAATGCCTGATTTGAATTTTTTAAACTATCCCTTATAGACAAAGAACTGTAATATATGTATATATCACATATAATATCAAAGTACGATTTATCAGCTGGAAATTTGGTAGTTAGCTGAACTATTCGATTCAAAAATCGAAACAAAGTAGATATCTCCAAGGGAGCAGTTCGCGACGCCTTAAGCCGGCTTAAAACGAGCGACGTTGCGAGAACAGAGATACGAAGTTCTTTCGTCTTACGAAGGAAGAATACGTTCTACACATGTATTTTCTTGTTCTTCTAATTCCTCGTTTGGATCATTTTGTATACCAAACCTTTCCCGAACATTTCCCGATTATCGCGACGAACCAACCAGCGCCGAAGAAACTCAACCAGACGACGATTTCCTTCATCGATCGCTTACATGAGTTAAGCAATAGAATCGCAAAGTGCGTTCACCAAACGACGCGATCCGCGTTGCCCTCTTCACCGCATTTAACATCTTGCGAAAAAAAGTGAAACTCGTCCAGGTTATTGGCTTCGGTTAAACGTATGTTATCTTTATTGCAACACCACGAGACTTACATCGGTTTGAATATCGTTAGTACAAAATGGTCGCTTCGAAACGCGGCTCGCACTTTCTTCCTTCGCTTCGCTTCGTGAAATTTCGCTCAGCGTGCTTCGCGTTTTCAAAGGAAGGAAAATTTAAACGTCGCCGAGAGACGACACGAAACCGTTGGCAAGGTTCGCGAACGACACCAGAATTCGCGAACGATGCCAAACGTTTCGTTTTAGATGTAAAGAGGAGGCCTCGAGCGTCTAAAAAAAAAAAAGAAATTCTATTCGCGAGACGCCTGGCGTTCCTTTTGTCTATCTCCTTGCTGCTGGCAACAGGCCATTCGGATCGTGGAGAACGATAAAGGCACCGAGGTAAGAGTCGTCGATCGATTTTATTCAATTATGGACGAAGTTTACAGGATTATAGAAAATATTTATAACAAACAATAAATTGATCGGAAATTCTTTACTTCGCATTACCTCTATAATATGTCAGATGTAGATATCGACGAAAGAATAAAATTAGGTATTATGTTACTTAGTCTTTATCGTCATCTTCCAACGATTAGTATTATCGATACTATTTGCTATTAACTATACCGACTAATTATAACCGATTGAAGATTTTTCATACGATAAACGTCATGCCTAGGTAACCTATCGGATGATCAAGTAATTGAAGATCGCGGTTAGTGAGATTATGTAAAGATCGAGTAAAAGAGGCTCGCTTTATTCTTTTTATCCATGTGTGCATGGAAATGATTTTGTAATATACGTATCATGGAAATCTTTCTCTCTCTAAAGTCAGATCCTGTTCGTAGTCCGATTAATATTCCGTCATATGTTTCGCATACTTCCGATCCCTTGTTTTTCTTCTTTTACATTTGCCATTATTTCGTTACTTGGACAACCTATTTTTTTATCACTTTTTTCATATCTGCATCTCGGAAATCGTTTTGTCCTGGTAAAAGTACTAGGTGTGCCGCAAAGTTCCATCGTTTCTTCGAATCATGCTTACGGGACACGGCTCTCGACTTTGACTGAAAGCTTTGGTTTGAATTCTCGTTCGACCTGATTTTTCTTACTCCATGTACAAGAGGAATGTTAAAGAATCTGTGTCATTACTTTATTCCTAAAAGTTTGATTCGACGGTGAACATATGAGTGGATAAGACGCATTTACGGCACGATTCCGATTATCTTCCAGTGTCAAAACGTAAAATTATTAAACCATCGAACGAAAACGTCTTAATTTTCCGATTGAAACGCCGCTTTTCGAGAATTTCTGAACCATATCATCGATTATTTTTACGACGGTGTTAAATAAAATTTGTTCGGTGGACTAAGAAGCTTATGAAATGGTAGAATAAGATTATAAAAAGCAATGGCTTCGTATAAGAAATTGAACAAAAGGAATTTATGTTCTCATTCTGGAAGCAAACGTTACATTTTCACCAATCCGATAATATCTTAATGTCTATAAAATGTTGGTCCGAATTTTTCGTTTTTATAGACTCGAGGTTTCGCTTTCTTAAGAAATAACGAGTGGCCATTCCACGCTATATTTCTCGTCATACAGTCTTATTACGATGTTAATGGAAACACCGATTACGAGCAGCTAGAATGTCATAATAACCAGGAGGTACGCGGCCCAACATACGCGTAACCTCCCGTAATCCAACCTATGATTGTTACACATGGCTACGTAAATGAGAAATAAATATGTCATGGAAGAATATGCGTTAATGACGTCTGTGATTTCCCAACGTACACACGACAATGCCATATATTCGTTCTCTATCTTGTTTTCTTTTCTAGCTGCAAGGTATCTCGATAACAAGGTGTCTCGAACGATCGAAACCGATGATTATTTAGTTTTTCTTCTCGCGAAGAAAGAGGACACAGTCGGATGTTAGAAACGAAGGACTGGAATGAGCGATCGTTCGTTGAAACCAGTTGCTTGCCACTAAACGCATAATTCGTATTTTATATTCGTACGAATTGATATTTTGTAGATAAGTTACATAGATTTCAGAACTTCGAGCGAGTTGCCATTAAAACGACGTCGTTGTATCAAGACCACGTTATCGAGACACGCGAATCCGATTTCCAGGAAATTTCGAGAACCACTTCGTTCTTCGTTTCGGATAAAAACATCCTCCTTCTTTTTAATCCCATCTCTCAGCGGTTCGAGTAGCTAACAATAAGGGTTGATCAGTAGTTCTGATTTATTACGATAGAAAGAGGGGCGGAAAGACGAATGGGGGCTATTGTATTAATTTATCGCAGTTTGTTGTGCCGGCGAGGAGCCAAAAGACTTTGGATACTTCCATTTCGAAGATGAAACATAGATGAGAAATTTTATCGCTCTGACCGTCGCTGAACGCAATGTACTTCCGTACTTCGTAAAAGTGTCGTCAGTCGAAAGATTTTGAGAAAAGCACCATCGACGAGGCAGTATTCTATATCTGTCGATCTGCTTACTTTTTGAAACGAGAGAGATGAAGAGAGGGAGAGAGAAAAAAAGAAAGAGGAAAATGTACGAATTTCAAAGGAAACTATTTTTTACGCGAAAGAGAATTTAAGAATGTTGGAGGATAAAATGGGAAGATTAAAACGACTTTTACGGTAACCATGCGTTGTATATCGAATGTCAGGCGAGCGTCGGCGAACATGGATGAAATCATTCTTTGAAAAGTTCAATGTACATGTAGTACATACCTGTCCAAGGAAACCGCAACAAGGCTGTAGACAGAGGCCGCCACGGAAACGCCTTGTATATAAGCGACGGCTTTACACATGAACCATCCCAGGAACCATGCTGAAACACAAGTTCACCGTTTATCGTTCGAAGTCAGACGATCGAGCAAAACTGCGCTTTTCGCCAAAAATGATTTTCGTTCTTTTTGGAGGGAAAAGGAAAGAAAACAAAGAGAAACGTTCGTCGTAAAGTTGTTCTTTCCGATAAAAGTGCGAATGGACGTTGCAAAACTTTAAAATAATCATAATTTGTCGTGTGAAAGTTTTCAGATACAGGAAAGAATTCCACGATTTTCGGTAACAATTTCCCTGTATGGTAGCTTTAGTTGAAATTATTTCAACTTTTCGAAAACGAACGATATATTTCGCTTTCAAAAGTACAGGATTCCTTCCTAACAGTATTACTCCTGAAACAAAGAGCTGTTTCGCAGGAACGAGAATAATTTTAAGTATAAATAGACCTCGTCTTATTCTTTCGCAGTGTAATTTTGCATCTTCGCGTGGTTTTGCGACATATCGTTCTCAAAGTGGAAACACGTTTCAAAGTCTGCAGTGATTTACATGGATGTGCTGTTTGATGTTAATTGTCCGGGAAAACTGGTTTCAAAAACGTAAATGCAGAGCGGTTAAAACACTTGCATAATAACGAATAGTAGATATGCACTTACGTATGTATCCGCGTGTTGGATACAGCGCAATGTCGTATAGTAATTGCATGTCGTTTTAAAGCTTCTCGCAATTCCTTCTTATTTCGTTATCATGGCGGCAAAAACAGATTACTTTCGTTCTTGTAACTTTCTTATGAAATTTTTTTTTTCGTCACGCGAACTCTGTTCGTTCGCGAAGGAATCTAATTAAGAATTCTACTATCGGACGTCGCGTCGTTCTCATGGGCTTTGATTAACAGTTGTTTCTATAATTTCATTCTTTACAATAATTATCGCAATAAATTGTACAAAAGGTTTTCTTCTGGAAGTCGTTTTCTTTGCGCGTGTTCTGCGTAATTAACTAATTGATGGAAAATTCATATCAAAATTAAGAGATGGTGAGTGTATCGGGTTTATTGAAAAGCTTATGCGTATATTATACGGAGCGTTTAACGCGGATCTAGCCAAAGGTTCGAAAGGATGGAAGATAGAACAATTTCGATAAACAAAATGAAATGGTTTCTTGGAAAGTGGAGATTAGGAAAAGAAAGATGGCAAGAGAAATTACGCGACGAAAAATACGGACGTCCGCGACTAATCGTAAGAGTTACATACGTGATAATTTAAAAAGCTACGCGCATTCAGAATTCTATTTAAACGGACAACGCATCCACTGTACCAACCTGGTACACTCGTGCAACGATGCCTCGTATCGAATAACATTTAGCCTGTAAAACCCAGTGTGCCATATCGCAAACTCCACTCGGAGCCGTTGTATCAAGATGAATTCGAGTCACGGCGTGCCCCTTTGATCGGATATTAATTGCAGGATGCGACAGGGTTCGATGTCTGGATCCCTGATACATTTTTTCCTCAGCGGATGCCTGGTCGAGGAGCGTGAAATAAGCGAGAGATATAGGAGTAACGTTCGAATGGGAGGACGTGAAACGTAGGAATAGGTGTCGTTATTCCGCAGACCTGGATTTTTGACGCAGGCGGCGTGCACGATTATCAGCTGGTTACGTGTTCGATGGAATAAATAATTATCTCGCGCAACGGTTGATCTACGGCCTACGGGAAGTTCCTTTCTCATGTATAAGGCCTCGCGCTTACCCTTCACTTCGCAACACAATACTTTCGGTGCTCGACTGCCGCTAAAAGGCCACACAATCGGCATCGACGTAGCTTGAAAGGACTTGCTATTCGAACCGTTTCGACGGGAAAAAGGAACTAGCTGTTTGCACGGCGAGGAAATCGCCGTGCGAATGACGTGCCGCTTCTCAGGGGAATTTCGTCCGATGGAAGCTACGTTGACGCGTGAAAATATACGAGGAACACGAGAGAAATATGGGACTAAGAAGAAGGAGAAAAAGAATAGGGGAAGTTGGTATCGTAGCGACGGTTTTCTGGAAATTGATTAGGGCGAAGGTGAGGAGCTTTAAGTGGCGTATAGTAAATGTACGATAACGATTCCTGCACGTTGATTGAGTGTATAAATTGAAAAATAGAAAAAAGAAACGACGATATTTTCTATTCTTTACGTCACCTTGCGATAAACTTACTCGTAGGAGCGAGTCGTTTGTTTGTTGACGATCGAACATCGGACGTGTACTTACGTATGGAATGAAATTAACAAAAACAAAGTCGATCAGCGTGGCTTTCAAAGTCCCAAATATTGGAAAGAATGCAAATTACGTTCCTCGTTTTTCATTTTTCCGGAAGCCACGGGTGGACTCGTATGGAAAAAAGAAAACGCGAAAGTATACTTCGAAGAAAGAAAAAGAAGAAAGGAATATGCAAAAGTATGAGAAAAGACGCCATGCTTTACCTTTGCACGAAAGCCCATTATCGACGCAGGCTTGCGTACATATCGAAGATGTGGCAGTTCCGTGGAACGAATCTGCAATGTCACGTGCATCCGTCGCGGAATCGAGAACGAATCTGGCCTGAAAGTTTCGCGAAATCCATCGAAATTCGGAGCTCGCTCGCGATCAATCGCATCCTGACAATCTGACGTGTTCCAACTTTTCCATTGAATAAATTTGCCTCTTGTATGCAAGCGCGCGAAACCTAGGGCCGAAACGTATCAAACTCGAAGAACTCCGACGTATTGTTTTCGTCTCATTCGCGAATTTCAAACGGATGCTGCCTGTTTCACGGGAGTAGAAATCTACAGGACGTGACCACCGCTTTATCGTTATTAGACAGCGGATATTCGTGCAAGTGTCTCATATTTTTATAGATACAAAATATTGAGAAACGGGAATAAAGTAATACGATATCGAAGAGCATATGTAACAAACGAACAAAGGTGAATCAATTTATTCAAGCAGATACATACTTATAAATTTGATCAATTATCGGTTTAATTATCCGATAAAAGATTGGAACGATGTATTAATCGCTTCGACGTAACTTTATGATACTAAAAAAAATTTAAGGCGCACGTAAATAGAAAGGTGAAAAGAAAGCGGAGGGTAAGAGGAAAGAAATTGCTAAATTACAAGATCGATTCAGAAGCAAGCATAATTTGCAACATGAATAATTTCGTGAACACGTTCATGCGCGACGAAAAACGGGACAACTTTTTACGCATTCCTCGTGCGATTAACGCGAGATATTATCGGCTATTAACGATAAATGCTGGCTGGAGTAACGGGGCTAACTCCACAGCCACGGTCAGTTTACAAGATACAATCGGAGAGAAGGTTATTACAACACGCGTCTTAATTGCCGCGCTATTCGTTTCATATTATTATATAATAGTATCTTTTCGTTTCTACGTACACATATGCGCATATGTACCGTGATTTGGCGAATTAAAACGACCGAATGTGATATTTGAACAAGACGCTGTAAGTAAAAATGGAGAGGAAACTGGTTTCAAGGAATCGATTGGTCTGAAAAAGGATTATAATTATGTATACGTGTAATTATACGACACGTACCTACTTATATGTAAATTATATGTAAATGTTTCGTTAGACGTTTTGTTAGACGTGTATCTAGGTAGGATAATTGAAGCGGGAGGACAAACTTCTAATTCTTGTTTTAAGAATAAATTAACTACTATTTAGGATACGATAATTAAAATATCCTCAAGTAATGTTTTATGTAAAAAATTCTTTAAACCAGTCGCGATCGCTTTCACCCCACGATCCGTTAGTTTCTATAAAGACTCTATATAAAAATTTCGACACGCGACAAACGGGATAATAGAAGTGGTAGAAAGAAAGCGATTCTGGAAGAATTAAAAAAAAAGTCGATAAATAGAGAAATCATGCGTGATACGTTATGACCGCGAATATCTAAGAATCTCTTGTCTTCGAAACTGGAAGTTTTGAAATCATAAAAAGCGATTGCAACTTTGAAAACAAGGTCAAATCGGACAAACGTTTACGGAATTTGTTTCGTTATTTCTCTGCATCGTATTCGTCGCCGAGTCACGTGTTCGTATTTTATAAAGCATTTTGCTCGTACGTTGAGATACACGGCGCGTATCGTGGCTTATATCATAGTTCGTTTCCATTGCGACTAATTTACGATTGTAAGATTCTGTTTCCGTTTCACTTGTGTTTGCTCTATTAATTGGTATTACGATCGTTGTTTAATAGAAACGTGTTGTCATAACGATATTTCGCAAAGTATCGCTTTACCGAGTGATTTATTAAACGTTTTGCGTCGTATTAACGATCTTCCGATTCGTTCTGATAATTTCAAATAATAAGATAATTATCATAGAATATTTCACTTTGTTTCACGCGATATCTATTACGCTCTGAGGTATCAAAGCGTTTAATTAACTCGCTATACGAGATACTACGTTAGGATATTGAAATAATCACTATATACTTTGGAATATCAAAATCAAACAATGTAAAACATTTGTTGCGTTTTTGAATATTCAAATATTGGTTATGACTTAATTAGTATGTAAAATTCCGTGGTATACCGTGTAACTCGTTCAGTTTTATGCTAACGTTTTACGAAACTGTCGATAGCCTTAACGATACTATCTTATTTTAGCTATTAAAACATTTTTAAATCGTCAAATCCTTCGCTTTCGTGCGAATTAATATTCCTTTATATATTTTCGCTACGGTTATTCGAATAGTTTCCATTCTACGGATTCGTAAGAATCACGCAAAATCGATGCGACGATCTATCGCAAGAAAGATTGCCAATCGCGAGAAATCAAATTATTGCTCGTGAATTATTGGCCAATGAAAGTACTCGTTCGAGCATTCGACTTCACTCGTTTAAGCAGCCATCTGACCGATCAATTTTGCTGCCATGTTACCTGCTCCAAGGATGGATAGATAAATGGATTAGCATTCGAACGAGCGTGCCAGTAGCAACTTTGTTTCGCGCGTTAAAAATCGATAGAGCAAGAAAGGAAAGGGAAAAAAATTTTGAGAGCAACTATTTTTCCAACGAGCATTTCCATCGGCTAAATAAGAAACTGATGGATGCTCCAAGTATATTTCTCTTTATAACGTTGTTTTGCCCCATTTAATTTGCAATTTTATATGATACTACGTAATCGATGATCGGTCTATTCAAATCAATCAGCGATTAACCGTTGTTATCGTAAAATGTTTAAAGGACAATAAGTTTGATCGCATTCGATATCCGTTTTCAATTTGTAACGGTAATTAAGACCAAATGAATGCGTGAATATAAATGATAACGATCTATTAGTGTATACACTTTGATAAATATTCAAACATATCGCGTCGCGTGATCAACGGACAACACGATATTAAATATTTGATTTCTCTCTGAAAGTGAATCGATGTTTTAAATTGCGTCTAAACCAAAATGATACTTGGTCGAGTCTCGATTAAAATTAAATATCGCGAAAGAGAAACCGAACGATTCTCGAAACTCGATATATTTTAATTCAAAATTCGTTCGAGTCTCGAGTAGAACGTATTTCTATGGACATTCGCAATTTTTAATCAGTGAAACATTCGTTTCACGTTTACCGGGTGTAATTCCGATTGTTTTGGCCCGGTGCTGAACGGATCATGCTGCTGCCTGTACATTATCGTACTCTATCCATATTTTGTTTGCACTTCTTCGCGCCGTCCAAAATCTCTACGCCCAATTACGCGAGCTACCGATCAAACGGAAAATTAAAACGATTAGAGAGTCAACCTCCGTCGGAAACAACGGAACCGGCGACAGCAGACGATTTGTAATTTGGCGAACGATCTCCGGCCTGGAAACACGATTAACGCGAGACCGTGTACTTTCATTAGTTGGCGATTCTAGCGACTAATTAGCATGCCTCGTTTCGTAAAATCGAGAAATAAAGCGCCAAGAATATAAAGGATAATATCGCGCGGAATACGGCGAAGAAGGACATGGAATGACTTAGTCTGGCAAATTAATCGAAGCAGAATGACTCGATTAGTGTATCGAACGGGCGTAGGAATTGCAGGGGTATTTCGAGTCGAGTAAATGACAGATTCACTCTGGCAAAGGTTTCCGGTTACCTACTCGAATTCCAGTGGCTTGGATTAGCTTGTCATTCTACTTACGTGTAACATTTCATACCTACCTTAGCCTTAGCCTGCTTATTTCTTGTCGCTATCTTTTTATTACTTCCTCGCTTCTTACCTCGTTAGCAAAGCTTGTTCTTTTCATAAATTTTGGCAAGCCGAAGATCGGAAAACGCGCGTTTAACATTATCCGCCCCGTTTCGTGCGACTTTAGCGTAAGTACGTTATGGTAGATGGGAGACGAAAGAAGAAGGCTACGAAACGCCATAGATTCCAAGGCAAGAGGTGGAACAGACTCGATCGAAAGGGCAAAGTCATGTACGCCTGTGAATTATGTAGGTAAATGTGAAAATTTCTCGATCGCCTGGAACCTTAGTTTCCTATGCGCGTGCGTTTCCACGTTTCGCGTATTTTACTTTCACCGTCTACGCTCTGCTGGACACCTCCACCGAACCTGAGTATGCACCGTTCCGCGGAGATAAAAGGAACCAGCTCGGTCAAATAAACGGGCAAACGCCGGAGAACGAACGCGCAGGCAAAATGGACCTTTCCCCTCGTAACTTTAATTACGAGCCTGTTGCCTGGTAATTCGGACAAATGTACCATCGATACTTTATATCGAAATTATCCTTGTATCGAAACTTGTTGCATAGGAATAACCTTCGGAATTCTATCGCCAAGTATTTGGATGATAAATTCGATATCTTTGCTTTGCGTATCTTTACTTCGAGACATCTGGTTACATTGCCCCCTTTCTGCTAACTTTTCTTTCTCTTAAACTCTCATAGACTAGCTCGAAAATGAACATTTCCTCGAAGTGACTTTCTTCAATCTCAGTCTTCAAAAGTTGGTTTAAAACAACTTTTACTCTTCTTATCGATTTGCCAATTGGCTATCTTTTGTAAGATAGTAGATCGTGCAGAATCGCGAGTAATCTATTCACACTGATCCGATCTAATGCTTATTATTATTGCGAAATTTTCAGATACATTTAGATCGTAGATAAACGCCCGCCTAAAATTCATTTGTAGCGGATCTAACGCATTTCTTAGGTCGACTGGTTTTACTTTTCCTTTTGTTACGGAGTAGCAAGAAACGGATAAATTATTCTCAATCGTTTTTGCGCGTAATTTCTTCGGGGCGAAAGATTTGACTGAAAAAAATATTTATCACGTGTTACATGTATGTATATGATCGACGGAGAAAAGATTGGAAGAATCCAGCTCGCTTAAAACACAAATACGGTATTAAGTTCAAGGAAACACTTACGAAAAACTCAGTCGTTCGTATTTATATTCACTTCGTTCGCACGTATATCTGTTCTGACAAACGAAATGTGTTTTCGAAACAATGCAATGTAATTTATGTTCTGAAACAGTTGTAATAAACGTACTTCCATTGCGCAAATGTTCCTGTTTAATATTCCATTGGATCGGAAAGACAAATACAGCTGTTGAATATGTGCAAACATTTATATCCTGCGACAGTGATCTTCTAATCTAAAATACGCTCGTATAGTTTCAGATACGTAAATTTATATAATCGTAGAAATGAAATTTCTCGAGGATATGGAAAAAGAAAAAGATATATCGTATTAGAATATTAAATAAAAATTCCAAAGAGCTCGATTAAATTCACCGAATCGATTTTTGAACGTATAGAACGCCAATTTTTACAACTTTTGTCTCTCACTCCCACTGATCGATCAATTATCGAATCTGATAAAAGTATATCATCAAGCGCTTGCGATCGATCAATGTCACAATATTTTCCTTATGTATTTTGCGTTGTGCCAGCCACGTTATATTCTTTCCATCGATCTTCTTTCCTTCGTTTCAGATCTGTTTCCATTTTCAATCATCGTCGGTTATCACATCGAACCTTTTTACATGTAATTCAACGTTGCACGGTACTTTGATTTTAATTCCACCATACGTTTATTTAATTCCAGCGACAGGTGTTATTATTACGCGGTTAGCTAGTCCAAAGGAGGAAGTCGAAAAGGAAGAGAGCAACTTGATAAAGGAACGTAACGAGAGGAAAAAGCGAAACGCGTAGAAAGTGATCGTTCGACCGGTATATCAGTTTAGAGATCTGAAACAGACACGCTACATCCTACGCAAAAATGGAAGAACGAGACAGAAACAATTGCTCGTACAAACTCTTCTACGCAATTACGGTAACGAGAATGTGCGGTACAATTAAAAACACGCTTAACGTAATTACGAGGACGCTTTCGAAAAGATCTCCTGTTAAATGACCAGTCCTTTGAACAGCACGTACAGTCCGCAAGATAACGTCCTGTCCTTGTTTTGTAATCGCTCTATTACGTTCTATTTTCGCACGCGAACGTTACGTTTTCCCCATTAATTTATACCGACTCTCTTCTATTTAGAATACTTTTATCCAATAAATAATAATCGTTCAACGTTCACGCTCTTATCATTTCGCACTTTGAATTTTGCCCCAACCTGTTTTAACAATTCTTCGCACATTCATTGTTCGAGTACATCGGCGAACCATTATGAAAACTCGGAGTTGTTCTACCGCTGAAACACAATCGGTATTCGAGTTTCTTGGCCAAACTCCACAGTTTCCGTACAACCGTTCTCCTATCCACCGGAAAGTTTGCCGAAAACGACGATCATGGGGATCAAGGAAGTTTGGAAGGAGATTGTATCTACGTACCGTTTATGCCCCAGTACACAGCTTCGATTCAGTTATCCCGGCGATATAATCTTAACAAAAGCGTTCTAGAACGCGCGTTATGTGTCGCTGGTTGTTCGATTTCACCTCGGTCCATTTCTATCGATCGTGACACTCGCGTCTCGCGATTTTTCCTTAAACGATTCGACGTGTACGCGAGTTGTATTTTACGGACAAACATCCTGCGGAGATACGCGAGATTCCCCTCGTAAACAGAGATATTGAGGAAAATATGAAACGGACGAGTGTCTGTCCACTTTGCCTACGTAGAGCGGCTTTTGTTCCGGGATCTTGATTAAAATCGATGCCTTCTCGAGGAAATGATTTTAACGAAATGGAAGAAATATCGGATAGGGAATGGAATATTACGCGAGGGTGTGAACGGGTATCGTTGGCTCATTTTCACGTGGTTTTTTGTTTATCACAAACGTTCGACCTTTCACTCGTTCGTTGTTAAATAATTATAACAATGGCCTATATTTGATGCGCATGGAACAAAGTTGGTTAAAAAACTACGGATATATCGAATTACGTGTGTCGTAATTTGTTCTAAACTCTAAGATTCGTCAACGGATTCAATCCTCTCCATTGATTCCAAAACTTCGGATCCAAGTTTCATTCGCGTCTTATACGATAGAATAATCGTTACCGGCGGAAATAATGCCCTTTCTCGAGGAAACGTGACAAATTTCGAAACTGGGCCGAATACAAGCAAAAGGAAGAACGAGGTTCTTCGGTACGAGCGGGTGGTGGAACGGGATGAAAACGTGAAAACGGACGGAAAAGCTTGGACGAAGTCGTTTTTCCTCCCTTGGCGAGAGAGATCGAAGACCACTCAACCGGGCCTCCTCAAGGGTTCAAGCTGGCGACTAGTTTGAATTTCAATTTAACAACGAGGGAACGACGACAGTGCGCGTTCCTTTTTCCGTCCTCTCGAGGGACATTTCAATCGCCAGAGAGATCCGAGTTAATTCGACTCGTCCAATCGAACGACTTTGGTATTCGGTAAATATTTCATTTCGATAAAACGTGTTTGGAAAACGATTATTTAAACGATACTTGGCTAGATGTTATTTTGGAAGAATTATACGTTACTTTACTTCGATAAGCCAATGATTTCTCTTTGAATCGTTATTCGTATAGTTATCAAGCGAATTATTTGTTTATTTTATTTTGTATTTTATATTTGGATGAATGAAATAGGTCAAATCGACCATTACACAGATATATGTATATATTAATCATGATTCATTCGATCCATTCACCTAACCCTTCTTTCCCTTCGTCTATCAGGTTTTGCAACCTGTCCAATCTAAAAAGCAACGTTTTCTTTCATTCGAGCTACAGATTTAACTCGGAACGGAACAAGACTGTGAGCGGTAACGTGACTCAATTAACCGGAGTCAGTCGGTACACGCGGTCTAATTCTATTCGGAGCGAGCCGACTTATCAATTCGTGAGCGTTTCTGCGCGGCTGAACACCGAACACGCGGCCTCGATCTATCGAGCAACGGTTGAAACGAAATCTCCGCGAACCGTGGGGCAACCGTGAAAGGCAGCCGAAAAAATCTACAAAACGAGGCAGGAGTTACCTGCTCGCGAGTCTATTCTCTCGTTAAGACGCGAGGGTGCTTGCACGATTTCACTTTAGCTCACGCGCGATTTCGTTCAGACACTAGCAATCTTTATTGCCATTTCATTCTAGAAAATCACGTGTTTTAATTTTAGATATAAGAAAAAACGAACGATCCTAACAACCGTAACACGTTTCAAGACACTTTCCAGTAGTTTTATAAACCTAAGTAAATTTCCGATATAAAGTGTTTCAAAGTGAAACTTATAGAATAAGATACATTTTATAGCCAAACCGCGAGCTACGACGAAGAATCTAAGAGTCTGAGATATCTGTCCTATAATTCTCCGAGAAATCTGTGCTCCGTAATCGAATTGCGCTCGATAGACGACGCGAACGTTGGTGCCACACGAAAGTCGTAAATTCGGTCCTCCCGAATCCTATAACCGGTTTCGTTTCATCGGTCGGGGGGTTGAGAAAGGAACGGCAAAGAGAAGGAAAAATAGAGTGAAATCGGTGTGCAACATCGCGTGACACCAAAGAGTTTTCGCGTCGACTGTGGAACAGTGGAACCCGTATGCGACGCTGTTTCCATCCACGTACGATATTATCGGTCTGGTCGAAAGTGCCGCTTATTCGAGCCATTCGTTTCGTGCGAAGCTCGCTCGCGTGGCCATTTCAGATCTCGCCTATTGGGCGACAGACTTACGAGATAATCGACGGACTCTTGTTTTGTCCCTTCGTGAAAATGGGCAATATGTCGGACCGCGATTTACCGTCGGGGCGAGAATGCAATTTGCAGCCGCGCCTGAATTAATATCGGCGATAAACCTAAGCTCGGTAAGCTTTCGTGTTTGTTTTGAGAGTACACTGTCAGCCAAAAGTTACGAATTTTCTATTTTAGTCCTGCGAATCTCATAGCTCGGATGATGTGTATTTTGATTACAATGTTTGTCTATGTTTGTGCCGATATAAAACCATAGGTTTAAATTTGTTCTTTGATATTCCTACTAGAAATTAGACATCTTTCGAAAAGTCTGACTCGACGATAAAATGAACGAGCAAGGTGATAGAAGTAGCGAGATACCGTTACAGCAAAAGCTCGATATCGGTACGAAACGTGTTCGCGTGATATCCATAGATATCTATCGGTATCGCTAAATTCTAAATGCTTATAGAAACTTAAGTATCGTAATTTCTATCCATACTTTACCATCGACCTAGTGCGAGCGACCAGCGATACCAGCACGCTGTCAAACTTCTTACGTCTGGAAACGAAGAGTTTGCGCAACGCTCTGCGTGTACATATATTACCGTGATCCTTCGACCAAATAGCGCGCCAACAGATCGATATTTTTCCTCGAAATCAATGTCTCACGAACGAACATTCCATCGACATATTCTACTTGCACCACGCACGGAAATTATTTACGTACTTCTTCTGTACGAAAGATTCGCGATGGTGGAAGGAATAAGCCTCTCGACATTGAAAATCTCAGTTGAGAGCAGTGTAAATAGCGGTCCACGTAATCAGGAGAGTGGCTGCAAATAGAGACACACCGCGGACCGGTTCCAATGTATCTGCCTACCACTAATCTGTAGTCTAGACGAAAATTCTACGAAATATCGTGTTCTGGGAAATTTACAGGGTATTGGTGTTTTGTATATTCGGTAGTAATAAATTAATGGAACGTTCGGATGTTTGTTAAATGTAAATTAAGATTTTTTCGGAACTATCCGAGAAAATGGAATTACTGCAAAGATATGCTTTCTCTTTGATTAATTTTATTTCGTTTGGTTTCAATCGTAGATTTATGCGTCCGTGAAATAACCGTTGATTTTAATTGCAATGTTTTACGTTCCTCTGCTTGGATCTCACACCCGAAAGAATGATTCCGCTCTGTGAATTATAAAACGTTCCATGCGATTTCTCGAACGTACTAACGAAACGAATCAAACGAAGAGGTCGTAGGGACGAAGACTAGAGTCTGTTCCTTTAAATATTTCATCGATAAAATGTTTCAATTTCGCGACAACGCAAAATCTTATTAATCCAGTTTGAAACTCGTTATCTGAAAATCTTCGAATATTTCGCCAATTCATCGTATCCAGAGCAAAAGACTGGAATCTGGCACGGTTCTAAACGTATCATCGTAATTAATCCGTAATCGAGATCGATTTCTTGGTACGCGCTTCTTCTCTCGAACAAAAGTCGTAGCCGGAGATAAGTACATAGATACATATATTCTTTGTATTACATGCAGAGATTTCGGATAAAAACGATTCCGTCGCAGTGTTCTACTTTCGACACGTTACCGCTCGAACGAAAGCGACGAACCAAGAGGCAAATGGAAGAAAGGAGAAGACAAGCGGAGGAAACAGGCTTCACAATCGTCCGATCCAGACACTATCACCATTATATGCACCCGGTGAATTCCATTATGACGGTCTGGAAGAATCTTTGTCGATGCTTTCGACACTCCGAACTCAAATGACATTTATATCTCGCTACCGGAATGCCACCCTGTTGGACACATGTGCATCTAACGCGTTGACAGGATTGATTTGTTAACGCTTTCGGTGATCAGATAGCGTTCATCGCGTTACGGGCGTGACATGTCGCAGAAATAAGTTTTTTGCAAAGCGAGCGAACGAATGTCTCTGATCGGCCGATTCGATCAGTGCGAATTGTACGTAGATATTCGTAAGGACGACCTATCGTACGTTAATACAAAATTTTGTTACGCTGTTAGTTTATAGACATTTTTGAAGATCGAATAAAGTATCTTAACTCGTTAGAGAAGATGGAAGTCGTCAAAGATGAGTTTCTTTTTAGCCAGTAGCAATTATATTTTACATTTACCAGTTATCGATTATCGATTATTATGTCGTATCGAGGCCCAAATAGGCATAGAGAATACAGTTCTCGGAATATAGTTCCTGCAAAGTCGAGGGTCCATTAAAACTCCTACGCAGAATCTCTCCGTTTAAACGACTAAGTTAATTCGCCCACGATAGGTACTGGTTCGAGCAGAAGCTGGAAATGAACAGGGCACAGCCGTCGGCTATATGAGTCGGTCTCAGCGAGAAAAGAGAAAGTCGTGTCATAAAAAAAGAGCAGGATATCCTCTGCAAGTCCGACGAGCATCTCCCTCGAGTATTTAGCTTAACCAGAATATCTGGTGTGCCTCGTACAAGAACTATACAGCCATTTTCCTCGAGCTGAGGAGAACGTGCTGTGGTTGAAATCGCGACCGCTTCATTAAGCCACGGTTCACGGAAGATCGCGATCCTCCCCCGCCGTCAGGTAAATTTATCGCCATCTCCAGCACTCTATAGGGGCTCGTTTCGATGAATTACGACCCGCTGAATCTGTTCTCCGGTTACGATTGCCTCCTCCACCCTGGTCCAAGCTTTTACTACTCGTAAAATTCTAACATGTGCCTCGCGTGTATCGACGATCTACAGCTTAATTTCATAGGCCATGTGCGAAACCTTAATCCCTTCGCTTCTCAGGGAAATAATCGTCCGTTGGGGATAGGATATATTCGTATACAGTGGGCTTCGAGTCACATAATTCGCACGATCGCACTCTCGTTTCTTGTCACCAATAATAACAAATTCTAGCACAATGTAGCGCGTTAAGTTTCTCAATGGTACTTTATTTATTTAGTTAATGGTATCTAGTTAATGGCTAATTTTCAGAAACGGACACGTTTAACATGAGATTTTCGTGAACATCGATAAATTCCTTCCATTCCCTTTGAGATTCAGGAAATTGTCTAGCGAAGGAACACGATCGACTTGAAAACGATTCCAATTAAAAGTTTTACGTTCGTAACAAAAATTACAGTTGCTAGTAAAATCTAATTTTTATGAATTCTACTAAAACACCCTACATAGTTTACTACGATGTCATTGAAAAATTCGAAAGTAAGATGTTCCTTCGGGTATCGGAAACTTCCACGCTTGTTTTATTCCCCCGTGATAGAACTGAAAGTTTCAAAGACAAAATACTTTCTTACGCGGTTGAGAAGCCTTCGTGTTAAAGCGTCAAGAATATTTCAATGGCTTAAAACGGTCTGCATATACAACGTCTACTACTTAAATCTGAACGTCCTTCGCCACTTTCTTATAGAATTTCTATGAAATCATTAATCGGTCGAAGGAAGGGAAGAAATATTACCGAAGTACGTTCCACTTAAAAGTCCTGGTTTTCCTCGAAAGCGGATTATTGCCTTGAAAATTTCTTTCGCAGCTCGACCAACATTATTAGACTCTACGAGTCTCATTTAGACCGTGTTCCTTACCCTTGATGAGCCTCCGTCCCTTTAACGAACCAAGAATTACCATTACTCACCCTCGTTCTCGATTCTCTTTCCCACCGTGCAACCTTTCTAAATTTTAGTCTAAAACATTATTCTAAGAATGTGTACTTTACCGTGAAAGATACTTCTGACGGATCAAAGTACCTCTCGTACCTCTTTTAATTAAAGTTTCAATTTATAGTAATTTTCCTTAATACCAATTCTTCGTTCATTACCATTTGATATCTGTGGCTTCTTAATCCATGGAATGTTTATCGTTACGTTTCCGTTTCGTTTAATACGCCGTATGTAACGCGTTCTTCGAGATTTTCAGATGAGGAAAAATTAAGACTCTTTCTTGTCCGATACGCCGTAGGCGGTTTATATCTGTACAGCAAATGCACAAAAGGTATTGTTCTTCCCAACTAATCCATCAAGTGCTGTCAAAGATGCATTCTATTACAAATGTTCATGCGCATACACGTATCAAGTGTATCAAGCGTAAGAGACGACTGTGGCGTAGCGAGATTTTGTCTTCGACTGGAATCTACGATGTTTATAAATATCAACGATCTATCGTTGCGATCGTTTTAAGGAGAAAATAATTTTTTGTGGGACAAAGATAATTTCATACAAGGCAACTATTATACTCGGTTGAAATATATTTTGAAAGCAGAAAACCACAATTTTTCAACTACTCGCACATCCTAATAAAAAACGAGAAGCTAATCTGCCAAAAAATATGCGGTATATTTTTCCTCGATAGGAACACGTGTCCTTTTCACTGTTCGTAAATTATACGAAGCGTTCCTTCGAGTATTGCTAGCCTGGTTTACTGCCTTCCGTTTCAGCTCGATGAAAGACCCGTCCGAAAGAGGAAGGAAAGGTAGAAAATATTAAAGCTCGAGGGCGAAAAGGAAGTGTAGCGTTATCGAAATTCCAAAGCTCGTAAAAATCGTGCAAACGGCGCGCGTTCGATGAAAACCCTGTGACGATATTTATCGACCTGACACAGACAATTCCCTGACGATACCGGAAGAAGACGTATCAACCAGCTACGCGCGCAAACTCACGCGGAAGCTCCTTACGGTCGTTTATCGTTACGCGACCGTTTACTCTCCGCAGCTATAGATTTACCACGGTGTGCTTTAAGGTCGGTGCATCGATATAAACGGCTCAGACTTTCGATTGCCATCTTGCGGCATTGTGAACGATCGTCGGATCTTCGAATAGGTGGCAGAGGTAATATTTTTACCTTTTAGTTCCGAGTAAATGATCGATCACGGTCAACCCTCGCTTGTGAAACTTTCCACTCTTTAGAAATCGATAGAGACGCGTCTTTCGAACCATTCTGTGAAATTGGATCACGCATCATCGTGCGAAGGACGGTTGAAATCAAATCTTAATCAAGCATCGCGTCCTTTCTCCGATTCTTTCAAGTCAATTTCCCCTATTCTCTTTGAAAGAGAACTTTTTTCTATATTTCCCATTAAAACTCTTTCAATGAAAATCACCGCTATTCAAGTATGATTCCATATTCTCGGAACATGGACTCCGAATATGGAATACTCTCCGTAAACACGTCCTTGGTTTCTTCCATAGAAACCTTCGGTTCGTTCCGATGAAAATCGCCCAATGCGCGAAACCTTGCAAATAAAACATCCATCTCCAACGTTCTCCGCATTGAACCTGATCGTCCGGCTAAAATTCTCGTGATACGAGATTCGAAACGTCAATGACAAAAGGTGAGAAATGCCTCGGAGGCGAATACTTGCTTCCTGGCGTTGATAGAGATTCGTAGAAAATGTGGCGGGCGTAACGAAGAAGCTTACTCGAGGGAATCGAAGCAGTCGGCCTCTGTTCTAGATTCGCCCGGTGTGAACGCCGAGTTTAAAGGCGCACCAGCCCCGATCTAGGGCAACCTGGCTTCGCCTCTCGGTATACACGGTCGACGGTCCGCGACAGGGACACTGCCCCGGTTTCGAGTACCTTCAAGGTCTCGCACCGCCACCGTGCACCCTTTTCCAGGTGCGTTGTTGCACCGGAAGCGGCGTCGCTCCTTCCTTCTTCGCCTTCTTCCTTGTATCGCTTTGCATACCTCGCATCGTTTCGGGTTTACGTTATATATTCCAGAACGTTTCCATCGTTTTGCCTTTGTTACTAAACTTTTAGAAATATCACTTAGTGACGCGTAGTCATACGAATTTTATAAAGAAAAGAAGGCAAGATATTTGAATTAGAAAATGTATCGGATTTCACCTGCCAGATGATGGATTCTGGAAAGATTCTTTCTGATAATCGATAAGTCTGTTAGAAGTCGTCGGTTTCTTATTCTATATTTGAGTCATCTATCTTGCTTCTTTTTTTAAACATACTTCTGTACCTTCTGGGATAATATTTTACAAACACAAAGTCGTTATCAAAAAAATCGATACAAATTAATTAAAATCTGGTCACTTTATGAAAAATTCTAATCCTCGATTATATTACTCGATATTATTTTAAGATACAAGCCCCATTTATTTTGTTATTTTTATTCGTCGTATTTAAATACAGTTACTTGGTGTATTATTGCGTCATCCTTTTAAAATTCGAATCTCATATACCTAACCAAATTAATGTGCACGCTATCACCCGACTGATTTCTGCCACTAATTACAGCCCGCTTATCCTATATTATACGTTTTAATCGATGCATCAAACATCTTACGCAACTGATCGCAGCGTACCGCCGCAAATTGACGGGAAATTTATTAATTAGGTCATACTATCTTGAAAATTCTAATTTACGCGATGTCCAGCTATCGCTCCTCGCAATTGTAAGCCGATTACCACGGATAAAGCTCGTTTCGCCCGGTTAAAAATAATACCGCGACATTTACTCGTGCAGATCGCGATAACAGGTTCCTCCGTGACATCGGAGACGTCTTCCCTTTGTTTCGACGCAACAAAATAGCATAAAGAATTCTCCCAAGAAATTTTATTCAACGTTTATCGTCGGTTGGAAAGTCTGCATGTTCTTTTCGCTGGTGCTAGTCAACACGTTCGACGGAACGCGCACACACGCGTCGTTCATCGTTAGAGAGTTTAACCGCGACCCAGAATCGATGGCAATCGTTGTTCTCGACGAGCAAGCCTCCCTTTGTTCGCCGGTTATGGAATAAGGAGGAAGACGAAGAAACGAAGTAAAAAACGACGATATTTTCAAGGGAAAAAGAGAAAAAGTAGAGGAGAATAACAGAGAGGTTGAGGGCGTAGAGAGGGGTAGAGGGAGAAGCGTAGGGGGATGAGTCGGGACGAACGAGGGAGGTAGTGACCTAGTCTAAGTGGCCGAGATGCATGACCTGAATACCGGTGCTGTACAGGTGTGGTGTGTGTCCCACTGGCCTCTACCCTCTTCGAAGCACGAACTGCCTTCACAGATACGATGGTAACCGTCGATGGTGGTGGTGGTGGTGGTGGTGGTAGTGGTGGTGATAGCGGTAGAGAAAGAGCTATATAGTCTCGAGAGATGCACAAAACGGAAATGCCATCGATCTTTCGATATCGGTGTGTATCGAGGTCTCTCTCTCTCTTTCTCTTTCTCTCTCTCTCTCTAGTAGGCCGTTCGATACACGAAGCACAAACACCAGCGTTAATAACAGGGCTATGTTTCAAAGGGGATTCAACGAAAGGGGTAGTTCGGTTCGTTGTCCGGCTATAAGCTAATCGGTCCGTTACGTAACCACGGGCTTCACGTAACAGCCAACTAGCTGGAAGTAGACCGATCGAAGGTGTGCTCTTTGCCTTTAGCAAATTACTTGCAAGCGACAGTAGGACGGACCACTCTGTTTGAATCGGGGTAAATGTCCCGGGCCGGGTTCTTTTAATAACACTACCATCCATCGTCTTTCCGAGCTCGTGGCTGCCGGTTTCTAAACTGCGACGTTGTTAATGTTGGAACGAGGACCATCGACTTTTCCTGGTCGCTCCGTCGTACACCGTCGCCTGATAATAACTCATCCGCTCACATTCTTAATAGACGGAACGAAACTTGGTCACGACTCGTCCCGTTGATGAATAAGCGGATCAAGTGGCCCGGTCGAGAGCAATCGTCGACGCGTTACGTAACGTTTCCCAGCTAAACGAAGAGAGATTGAAGTGGAACGTTCAGGGGATCGATTATCGGCCGTGTTGTGCTTCGCTGTTCGTGTAAAAGGGTAAAGACCTAGCTACAGCTCGAGACCAAGTTTACTTTGGACGATAACGTATGGATTTCTTTTTCCGTATATCGTAAACGCGTTCGCTGTCCTCTGAAACTCTGGCATTACGAGTTTGCGTACAGTCTGATACAAGAAATAATATTTTCACGTAGCAAATTTTCAATCGTTCCTCTCGAAAACGCAGATCCATTTATAAAAATTGTATATCAAGGTTCCAACGTATTTTCTTATAAATCGTATTTACGTACTTGAAATAATTTCAAGCGATACGATCGCAACTACCTGTTACCTAGACAAAGCGTTGGAAGAGAACCAAAGAACTCTTGTCGTAACGTTCAAATAGCCTGAGAGAAGCACGCGATATAGACAGACCTGTTGTCAGCGAATCTGAAGATTTAGTTTATTAGCGGCGTTCTCTGTGGAGATTCGTTCGGATTTATACGCGTCCTTGACCAAATGCTCCGCGCTTCCCGCGCTTTCCGAACAATGGCGGTTGGAACGGTGCAACCGAGACACGAGCTCGGGGCAACTGCTCGCGTTTCTGTGAAAGCCTTCGAATTGTCCAACCGAACGTCGGAACATCGAAAATTCGTTTCCGAGTTTCCTAGATTTTCTTTGCCATCTTCAAAGGAACGACCTTGAACGCCACCACGACCAACGACAGGGGCAGGTTTGACGGGAGGAAATTACATTGTGATTCGAAATAAGAGTCGAATCTGCGAAACGGCCGCAATTACCGCCTCTATAACGCGTTTTCGTCTGGCGGAAATGAAGATTCCTGTTACGACTTAATCCGTAAAAATTTCGATGGAATTGTTCTTTTACCAGCGGGCGAGACGACGTTTAAACTTTAATAGAGAAGCTGTTAAAACGAAGCAAAAGGAGGAGCGAATGCCTTGGAAAAACGATCTTAGTAGCATCTTAGACGGTGTTCTAGAATATCGTAAGAATTACATAATAATATATGTTTGCAAGTATTGTAATATGAGTTTGCATTCTCTTATTTTAAGACCTTTGTTAACTTTGTTGCTTGCGTGTAACAAGGAACGCGTCGAACAGTTCCAACATTACTACTGTTGTCACCTTATTTATTATTTTCTCATACGACCGGTGCGTACAATCCTTGAACGACGCTTTTACGATTTTCCATTGCGTTTCGGTTCTTCCAACCGGAATAAGCGATATACGTACGCGCGGACACTCGACTAAGGGTAGAATGATTCCGCGTGTAAAAATGATTCGTCGAATAAAATTTTTTAATACGCGCCTTTGTTTTCGACAAAAATTGAACTTGAAAATACCGTGGATACGCACAAAGTTACGTAGCTTGTCGTTGCCCATTTTGGATTTTGCAACATTAAAATGTTTGTCTCGTCATCTCTTTGATTTCATTTTTACCGGTTTATTATCGTTTTCATTTCCTCTAGTACTAGTCCGTTGTAGAAAATTGCTGTGAGGCGCGTATGCAGTTAATTTTCAAGTTCAATTTCCACAGAGAGGGAGATTCGTGTCAAAGAAATCTTGTATCTTCGATTCGCTTTTTTTCGTACTTGGAATCGCTCCATTCCTATTTGCATCTCTGATTCCAGCACGTTCCGTATAAATCTCAATTTTAATTACGAATCCAGGTTTGTAGAGACGGTGCGCGCTCCAAGATCATGGCAAAATATTCACAGTATCAGGATTAATAGGTGAATGATACATGCGGAGTGTATGCGCCGGCTTCTGCCTACTATCTGTACACCCTTGGACAAAAAGATAGCACATGTGTGCTATCATTAATTTCTCATAGATAGAGTCCGAATTTCCCAAGTTTGACGAATGGCATATAAACAGTACCTTGTAGTAATAAGGTATATGAGCTTGAAACTGTATCTTCGCTATTCCTCTTGTATTTATCAACAATGATTGTGAAATCCGGTCGGCGAAATGATAGCACACCAAGCATTTTGTTTCCATTCCTTAGTATTTCTGTGTATTCTGAGTGGTGTAGACGTAGTGAAAAGTAGAAGAATTTCATTAGAAACCTTACAAATTTCGATTCAAACAATGGGACGTGGAAAACAGCTAAATAGTGAAGAGATTCAAACAGTTTTGAAATTAAAGAAAGAAAACTTTACTATTTCTAAAATTGCAAAAGTTCTCAGTAGAAGTCGGAAAGTCATTTATAATTTACTGAAAGATGTAAATAATTATGGAACAAAAAAAAGCAGTGGGAGACCTTCCGCGATTAGTACTCGTGAAAAACGTGCAATTTTACGTGCCGCGTCAAATTCGCTTCTCACGTCACGTGAAATTGCAGAAAAAGTTGGCGTAAAAACTAATCCTCGGAATGTCAGACGTGTACTACAACAATCCGCGCACATAAAGCGGATGAAATTAAAACGAAGACCAGCTCTAAAGCAGATTCACAAGGAGCATCGATTATATTTTGCAAAAGAACATATACGGTGGAACAAGAAGTGGAGGAAAGTTATATTTACAGATAAAAAAAGATTTAATTTAGATGGCCCAGATGGATTCAATTTTTACTATCATGATGTAAGAAAAAAAAAATTGTCACAAATACGGCGTCAAATGGGTGGAGGTAGCATTATGCTTTGGGCAGGTATTGGGTATAACGGAAAGACTGATTTAATATCAATTCGCAGCAAGATGAATGCTATAACCTATCGTAATTTGATACAAAATCAAATTGCAAAGTACGCAACACATATTGCGAGACAAGATTTTATTTTTCAGCAAGATAATGCTGCAGTTCACACCGCTAAGGTTGTGAAAGAATATTTTTCAACAGAAAATATTGCAGTTTTGGACTGGCCTGCATGCTCCCCCGATTTAAACATAATCGAAAACTGTTGGAGTAAATTAAGCAATGCCGTTTATAGAGAAAATAGGCAATTTGAAAGTATTAATCAGTTAAAAAAGTGCCTTGAAGAGGAATGGAGAAATATATCGCTGGATTATATTAGAAAACTATATCGTTCTTTGCCGAAACGAATGCTGGAGGTGGTGGAGAATAAGGGAGGATCCACACATTATTAAATTTTAAAAGGTTTTTTATTTTTGTACAATTTAGTAGATAATAAACACTACAACTTTTGAAAGTGTGCTATCATTTCGCCGACCGGATTTCACAATCATTGTTGATAAATACAAGAGGAATAGCGAAGATACAGTTTCAAGCTCATATACCTTATTACTACAAGGTACTGTTTATATGCCATTCGTCAAACTTGGGAAATTCGGACTCTATCTATGAGAAATTAATGATAGCACACATGTGCTATCTTTTTGTCCAAGGGTGTATCACGGCCGAACCGTGCAGATATCCGCCTGTCTGACCCAAATACGTAATTATCTTTTCGCGAGGCACAACCTTGAACGGGCCAAGTCCGAACTGGGCCATGTCTCTGTCTACCAGTTTTACTTCGTTCGTCGCAGGTTACCTGCCAGGATTCAAGAACCTCTCCTTCCCTCTTTCTCTCTATTCCTCTGCTCCGCTCGAAAGGATCTCTTAAGACAGCTGTGCGACCAATCGGCTACACTGGCAAAGCGTCATCTGCATCGAGAATAATACGTCGTAATTTCACCGTCGTGTTCTCGTTCGCGGATAATTCCATTAATCCGCTTTAACGGAGATTCGAGATACCTGCCGGCTAGTCGCTTTCTTCAAGTACGCGCGAACACCGACGAGAGTCTGCTTCACTGGGATTCGATGCTGCAGCCTCGCAAAACACCGTTCCCCGGTGACGTCGCTAAAGAGCGGCTGTCTGTTTCAAGATATTTGCATCGTGCACAGTACGGCTGAGTTTTCTCTGGCGGCTGGAGAATTTTTATCATACTATGGCGATATATTCCGTTATCTAACGCTAAGGTTACTAAATCCGTGAAGACGAACTTTGGCGTTTTCTTCGCTTCGCAATTACTAAAAGTGTTCGATAAAATTGTTCGTTATAGAAAGTACCGTAAAATTTTCTAAGAAATGCATTTCACGTTACGATTTTACGTTATCGAAATCAAACAAAAATGCTTCCTGTGATTCGCGAGTTACGAACGCCACAAAGAGGGAAGAAGCGATGTTTCTAATCGAATTTGGTTGAATCAAGGACAGAGGTTATCTTGAAAATTTCTACGTTTACGGAGGACCTTTATGTAGGTCCGTTGGAAATCGATGGCTGATATAACGGCGGATGCCTTTCAAGATGATCGTTCGATCGAAAAGCGTTATATACGTCGGCCATCGGAACGACACAGCCCTTAGGTGAACTCGTCCCGGTGACCACTCCACCCCCGTCACGATCCACAACCACCCCCAACAACTGGAACGCTGACCCAGTTAATACACCTGTAGAAACGGTGCCAACACTCCCGTGTTCACGAATGTCGGTCTGTCGAACGCACGACCCTGTACATTGTGCATATCCCACGGAACGGCTGCAATTTCGTTTTGCACGCAACACGCGAATCCCTTTTGTTAAACGACCACTTTCCAATCGTTTCTTATTGTTCTCTCTTCGAGCAAGGGGACAGCTCGATTGCTCCTCGGAGAATTTCAATCGGTTAATCGTTTCAAAGCTTTCGTTCCCTTGTGTTATGTGCTTCTTTACCAATTTGTATATTTCGTTGCAATTTATTCGGTCATCTTATCGATGATGCCATTCTTTCTCAATATATTGCATTAAAATGGAACTCTCTTACTTCCCTTCTATGAGACCCCCTACCACGCAAACTTCTGTCCTTGTAACTCAAACATTCTCAGAAAAATCGCGATATCTGCGAAATTCTTAGGATCAGTCGTGCTTTCTCTTAAGTTTTGAATTCTAATTATTCTTTCAATATCCGTTGCATGTTTGTCGATAGATAGGAACGAAGGTAACGTAGTTTCCGCAACTAGGAACGAAGGTAATGTTTGCAGAACGTGATGATTGAGAGGGTTGCCGTGTGTCTATATAATGCTCCGTCTAACAAATTAACGTCCAGGTAGATTATTTGCACGGTGGCATACGTATTTTAGTCCTACGAATCTTTTACAAAGAGTCAACGGTACCGTACTAACTTAACCGTGTTCCGATAAAAATGTGTTCAACGCCGTTGATGGAGGTATTTCGAAAGAAAATTATAATTCTTTACGAACAGATATCGCTCGCGCATTGTTCCACTTTGTTATCGGTTTATCACGAAATATTGATCTTGACCGAAGATTCTTGTAATAAATTAAATTTATACTTTAATGTTACCATTTGTCTGATAAACTGCGCATCACCAACGAAACAACGTTTATTGCAAGCAACCAAAAATCTGTCAAATTTAGCCTAGATAGGAAAACCCTAGAAATGGTAAGACAGGTGTATCAAGCGAACGTTAATCGTCCTTGACTCGTCGCTGCCATCTCAGGATGTCGAGCGACCTCAAAGAACTTTGTATTCTCCTCACCCCACGTTTCCAAGAACATCCACCGCCTCTCTGATCCTAACACCCTCTACAAATTACAGTTCGGTCAGAATCTTCCCTCTTTCGTCTTACACATCCCTTTGTTCTTCTCCATTATCTGTTCCGACCCGACCACCTCGATCTTTTCAAAGAACTTTCCCGTCTTATCAATTAATCGAACCTGACGTCCTAACGACATCGAGAAAGATACAGCCAGACAGCAAAGGGAGCGTTTCGAAGCTAATAGCAGACAACGAAGAGGAGAAACTAGAATTTAGGGATGATCGTTGAAGGGTGCAGGTGGATAGCAGCCCACGGAGTGGAAGCCGTGGGGTAGGAGTGTGATCGGCCGATGTAGGTCAGCCGAGAGTGTTGGCCCCTTTCGCCTTGACACAAACACAGGTTATATGGATCTCGGTACGGGTCAGGTTACCGATGCGCGGAACTCTTGAAATTCTACGAGGCGAGGGCGCACGCACGCACCCAACGCTCACTCGCCTGTTCTTTCTCTATTTCCACCGATGTACGTATAACGCGGCGTATTATCCCGCTCGAATTATTAATCCCATCGTTCACCGTGAAACGAGCACAAAGAACGCTGCTACGGGACGAAGCATCATCGAGAGCCGACCGACCTTCCTGGCTGTTCCAGACGACACGGCCACCACCACTACGCTCCAAACAAACGGGGACAATTAATTTAATCGATCGATCCGTTGCGCAGCGCGGCGCGCACCTGCCGCGAACAAATTTTTCTTCCACCGCTGAATTTCATTTCGAATCCCTCTCCCCCATCGGCTACCACATCTACCGCCTGTCTTTTAACGATCCACTCGGCGCGCTTGATTTTTTCCGCGACTCGTGTCAAGGTTAAATCAACACGAGCTCACCCCGCTTCGGCCGTCCGGGTTTTTGCGGCCGGTAACCGGCCAAGATATTACACCGCGCCTCACCGGTGCGTCGAATAATGTATGGATAATCGAGCGCCTCGGCTTTTCATTTCGAAGCCGGATGAATCTGTTTCGGATGAAACGGAGCGAAGGCAGAGCGAACGATGCCGATTAATTAATTCGTTCGCAGAGGCAGCCATCGTACATGCCTATAATTTAAGTCTGACTTTCCAATTCTTGTAGCCATCTACAGGCATGTCACATTGGCGAATCTACCGATTTAAACGAACGAATCAACGACACGTTGATTTAATTGTTTCAAGAAATTTTGTCAATCCAGTCGAGCCCTCGTCATGCGAATTCTCTATTATCTACGTGTTTCGTTATTTCAATGCGTTTTGCATATAAACAGTACAATTATCAACAAAAAGTTTTTTTAGCGATAAACGATATTAATGGTGAAGAGCTGATGCATCTTCGTGAGCTGTTACACGGTGACACATGCTTGGATGGACGTCGAGCAAAGATACTATACAGGAAAAAGTCGAAGGTAATATTAGGACAGATGTAAGATAAATATACCAGGATGCGGTAATTGCGAGTACATAGCAGGATGAGACGATTGTGCTAACGTAACAGGATGCGATGATTGTGCCAACGCCGATATGATAGGACGGTTTCAATGTGACTTTTTTGATTAATTATAATACTGGTGTTATCTGTGCTTTCAATAACGAGTTAGAACACGAATGTAACGACGAGATTGTTCGACATTTTGAAGCATTTGAGGCTTCAAAAATAAGGGTGTAATGGTACGAGGCACGAGACTTCAGCTACTAAAAAGATTTGGAACACATAAATCCTTAACGGAATCATATCGAGTTTCATTGTTCGTGGTTGCCACTATTAATATTTACGTTCTTGCATGGATACACGAAGACGAACACAAAGTTCTATAACTCGAGATGTCCTTTATCCCAATCCCAATGTCGCCCGATTAGCCGAGATAACTCAAGTTTTATCGTACTTTGTAACTTTGTTCGTTAAACAAACGTTCTTTGATTCTAAAAAATTTCAGATTATTAAATATACGGATATACCGTTATAGAGGTCTTGAACGTGCAATCGAATTATACCGCGTAGAAAAAATTTTAAAATCTTCGAAAAAAAAACATGTATACACAAGTGTGTAGTCAGATAAGATGCGTACACGTAATAGTAAATCTTCGTAAAAGTAATCAGTATGCGACGAGGAAAACTTTGGAGCCATATTATAAATTTCGATCTCTAGTTTAACTTCGAGTTTCAAAACTTGCAGCGCGACCAAGAACGCGCGCTGTGTCGAGTTCGAAGAAAATTACTCAACTTATTGGTGATAGATACGATTCCTCAAACAGGCTTTCCAAATTTTTTAGTAGCAAAATTTTGTCATAAATCGTTGCAGTCCATATATATTATAGTTTTCTATAGAATTTACCTTCCGCTATAAAGAAGAATAATTCTGTCTAAGACAAGAGCCGGCGTCGATGGGGTCTACCTTTCTTGAGTAGCACAGCCTATTGTGGCCGTAACGATATTTCAATTATTCGGCCGTGTACTCGAGAACACACGCGCGTTCATTGACGCAATACGATGCCAATTGTGTATACGATTCTGGCGTTTCAGCTGAAGAAACATTTCAGCGCCATTTCGTCGTCTCGAGACCCTCGTGCGTCGATTCCTCTTTAGTCGACGATCGAATCGAACGTTAGAATTACGGATGGCCGAATTTTACGCTAGAACTATCGACGAATAACGTTTTTACCAAAGAATTCGCAATGGACGGAATGCGAAAAGTTATATAATTCAAGGAGAAAAGTAAGCTTTTGTTCGTATATTTCGTGAAAAGTCATCCTCGAAACTGGACCTTACAAAATTTCTACGAAGATTTACAAATTGATGACTTTGGCCATTCTGGTAGTTCTACCGTTAAAGCAACTCTTCGAGACAACGAAAGGAAAGAATGCTCGTTTTTATATTTTTCTAGTAGATATATAAATAAACTCGTGGTTTGATTAATCCGCCATCGATCAAATTTTACGATATTTTACTTCGTTTTACTTCAAAATAGTTGAAATATTCGCGAGGTTAAAACACGGATCTTTTTTCACATAGCAATGGCAAGATAATTTTATTTGATTACTTTAAAATTGTAATCCCTGAGCTTCCAAGGTCTTGAGCTCCTTTTTAACGAAGTTACTGGTTTCCTAAAAATTCAGGTTAAAAGGATGTAAAGACAAATTCAACGACGTTACGTATAACGAGTTGTTCATTGTGAAATATGTATTCAGAAGTAGCTATGTTGGACCCTATATAGAGAGAAATATATGCATATTCGTTTTTATTTAATTTTTGCAACGTATGTTGGTACTATGTAATGCAAAGAATAAGTGTATGAAGGGAAATGGTCTTTAGACGAATCTTTAGGTTTATTTTATCGCATTGTTTATCCTCTTGTTCATTTTATTTTCGATTCTGCATATTTACAAATTAATTTTACCTAGCACACGATCGATGCGACTACCAATCACGTTTATACGGTCTCAAAATTAAACTCGACCAATTCCTCGTAAAAAGCACATTTATTTTTTACTCAAGTCGAAAATCTAAACTCGCCAACTAAGATTCCTCGTCCGGATCAAAGACAATCGGTTGCTGGTTTTCAATTGAATTGGCGAATTAGCGAACGCTAAGCGACGAGTAGTAGCAGAGGTCGAAGATATATCGGGCAACGAGCAGTAGAAGCAGCGTTCTTGAACTGCCAGGAACAGCAATGTGCTTCCTGTTCTCGACGCATTACCGTCAGTTTCATCGGTGGAATCGGGATTATTGCGAGTGTTGCTGCACGCAGAGCGCTCGTTCGAACGGCGACACAGCTCTGTGCTGGATCCAGCCAAGGGAAAACTGAACGATACGTTCCGTGAAGCGTAATAACGTGTAATTAAGCGTACACGGAGCATGTGACGGTTAGCAACGCCATAACAAAGGCAGACTGAATAGACACGTTCGAGCGGCACACGCGTCCTCTCGGCTTGTTCGTATTTCATATGTGCGTACGTATATACATGCATACATAGGTACGTACGTACGTGAGATAGACGTGTACACGGAGCATGTGCGTCGCGAACCTGTTCCAATGCACCCATGACCGTGTCCGTTCGTGTGAGCTGCCACGTATTCCCCTGCGCGGTCCGCGATAATATGTGTCAGGGTCGATGATTTATCACGGAATTTTGACTGGGCGGACTATGGTCGGCTGGAGAGCCTTTCTTTTCAATTTGCGAATACTCACGAGCGTGGATGTACCTGATAATTACTCGAAATACTTTTTCTTCGAACGACACATCAGGCTCGGTATCGCGTCATTTAACGTCGAAACAAAACCAATTAATTGCTCGAGAAAGAAAAGGGGCGAAAATAAGAAGCTTGGAAACACAAAAACCGTACGAAACCTTCCTGTGTCTTTAGTTTCGTGGAATCAGCGACTTCCAATAAACACGGAAACTTTTGCGTAAGATCGCGGTGACCAGCGAACGGTGATTAATGTCACCGAAATGAAATTGGTTAATCCTTTTCCCCTTTTATTCTTGCTCATCGTTGAGATACAGGCGAGGCACCGGAATTATCAGCTTTCAATCAGTTTTTTAAGGGTTATCGATACGAACGATGTTCATCAGAGCCGAAAGGAGCAAAGTACGGATCGAGTTAATTGGAAATTGCTCGGTTCGTTTGCGAACAACGCGAATGACGCGAACAATGGCCTGGTAATTCGTGTGACGGCTCTTTAAGGCAGCTTTTGTTAAAGAAACGCTGTCACGAACAACGGAGACTACCCTTTCTAACGAGTCTCTCTGTTCGTTTCGAACATCACGCGAGAAATACGAAATCAACGAGCGTTTGTTTCGATTTATTTCCATGTAGAAACTTTTGACACAAGGACCCAGATATCCTTCGCGTCACCAGTCTCTGCTACACTTCCGGTTTAACAGCCCAACTTTTAAAAACGTACAACGAATTTGGCAAAGATTCGTATAAACTTCGCGTCGTCGCTTTTTGTATATTTTATCGCAGATCGGATTATGGAGGTTTAAAGAGTTCTTACGAAAGTAAGTGAAGTGAAGTGAGAATCGCGATATACAGAAAATAAACGAGAGAAATGCGTAACACGAAAAGAAATACAGCTAGCCCGGAAAAGATACTAATACTATTTGTTCGGACTGATCGATTCTTTCAATTCCTTTTGTTCTTAAAAATGGTATCTTGCTAAAGAAATGCCTAAGAGGGTGCTATTATCATAAATCTTCTCACAAAAGAATCAATTACGCGGATAGAAAGATTTGTTCGTTAATTCAAGGCGAACTCCTTGAATTTTCATGAAAGCGCGATAAGATCGTAACACGAGTACTTGACATTCAGATGGTATTCTAATATATTGCCCTGTTTCTGCAAATTTTGCGAAACGACGCTACGTAGATAATCTCTACCTTTCGGATAACTTACGATATTACTTTTCGAAAAATCTGTATCCAATTAACCTTTGCTTCGTTGTAATAACGAGAGCGGTTACTACTTTGAACGAAGTTTCGCCAAATGTCGCGTCGTAAAATGTCAAAAGATTGCTAAAATCAATTGCCCTCTGCGATCTCGCGTTTGAATAAAAAATCACACAAACGCGTCAACTATTAAAAATATCAGCTTCAACTCCTTGGAAGTAATACACGTAAGTGCAATTAAATGTACGATACAGCGCCGAAGATAAACCGTGAATAAGTCAGTTATCCATCGTTCGAAATAACAAAAAACGATGTAAATTAAGTAATAGAGAAATACAAGTGGTTATCGATAAGAATTTGCCATCGGATAATTCCAAACAAATTCCGAATGATCTAAAGTGCGGTAAAATTGAGACAATCGACGTTCTATCATATTGAAAGTAACTGGTGAGTAACTAGTACGAGGGAAGCACGGGAGAGTGGCATAGCGGAACCGAGCCCCAATTTCCGAAGGAGACTCTGAGAAGTAGCGCAGGTTGGCGGGTGCAGGGACGCGGTCACCTCGGGACGTTCACCCCGTGCAGCCAGCGCACTCGATACACCCACCCCTGTCTGCGTGTGCGGGGGCGTATGTATACACGTTGAACTCGGGTGGCGTCCCGCTATCTACGACCCACGGCTTGCAGTCTGCCGTGCACGACCGCGGCTGTACGAGCTCTCCACCCTACGCTCTCTTCTTTCCACCCTCCCTCATTTAGTTATTTTACGCGTCCTGTAATATTAAGATATACACGTGTATGCATATGCAGGCTCGTTTTCGAAACATCGTCCTTTTCAAATAAAACATTCATCGTATTTAGTACGTGTCACTAGTTGTAGTTGGAAATAAATAAGAGGCACGATATATTATTTGTCGAAGTTATACACCCGTGCGATAAATCACTCCGAACTATTATCTCGGATGGCACGCACGAAAATTTCACATGCATCTTACAAATGGTTCCACGAGCCATAAATTCATAAAGCACTTTCGTAGAACGTGCAAAGTAGAGTTAGAAAGTCGCGGTCTAACAAACTGGTTCCGTGGCACGGAACCATCAATGAAAATTCTAATTTCTTAAATATAAATAGCTAAATACACGACTTTGTCTCTTGCGACGCAGCAAGATAGTAGAAATATTATTTCTTTAATTATTTTCACAATAACTAGATAAATTTATTTCCTTTACGTTCGATGCATTTTACCGTTAATCTCGATCTACGCGATTAAAATTTATTCGTATTGCTCGTGCTTTCCCTCCTCTATGTTGCGATTATATATTTTCAAAATTAAAATATCGTGATTTTATACATCTATCGCTCGAGAAACGATCAAAGGCGTGTCAATTATTTTTAATTAATCGGTTGAAACTCGAACACCTTATACGTATATCCCTGTGCAATCCTGTTGCCAGAGCACCCATCGCATAATCATTCGCAGCTGCATCTCTCTCGGCTTGTCCGCGTTTAGCCAAATGCACGACCTAATTATCGGTGCATCGATCGTAACGATTAATCTGACTCGTTCTTTTGCTTCTTTTCCTTTCCCCCTTCTCTCCTTCTCGTCGTTTTTGTTCCCCTTTAGCCCCGGAAACGAGCGGAGTTGGGCTCGGAAGAATATTTCTCGAAACGGAAAACATCGTTTGACGGACGAAACAAGGAAGTTCCTCTGCTCGTAACAGTTGCTCGAAACAGCCGGTGAATCCTCTGTAGCCGAGCAGGATTAATGAAAAATCACAAACGGAAGAAAGACGGGATGATCAAAGATCAAAACCTTCTTTTCTTTCTAATCGTAAATAGTCGGAGACTGGATTATCGCGAAATATCTTTATACGCTTTGCTTGAAAAATTATATTAGCGGTGTGTAGATTCGAAAACTATGAAAAGGTAATAGCCAACCGAAATGTATTTAAATACGAATAGGAAAGATGGATTACGCGTTCGAGCGTTCGTGACAGACGACCGTGGGAAATTTACACCGGACGAATTTCCGGTTTCTGTGATTTACACGGTGGTCAGCTGAGACAAAGTTTAAGAACATCCACAGAAGCACGCGTGATTGCCCGAGGGAGGGCCGTCCTCCTCTATAGAGCTACAAAAAACGGCCTTGATTAACGATCAAATCGATTTCCGGGGAAATTTTATCCACTGTATTTTATAGAAACAATTTGTAACTCCGAAAGTGTCGTCACGATGGAGAAACGTTTCCGAAGAACATTTGCAGCTAGCCCTAACGCTTCGATTTCGGTGGATTTTTATTAAAACTCTACTCACTGTTGGAACTTCGTTCTCTAGTTATTGTTAAATCGACAAGTTACGGAGAGAAAAATTTATTACCTTCTTTTATCTTTTCTTTTTGCTTCGTAGGGTGGAAAGTATTATAACGCGTTAGAAGAACGTCCTACTGCGATCCTCTACTATGAACCTTCTAATTCTTTACCTCCTACTACAGCTCCTTTTTTCCGCCTAAATCGGAAAAGTTCATCGTTACCCACTATCAGCGCCGCTAGATCAATTATAGATAGAAATCTCACAGTGGAATGTTTAGATCCTCGATTAGGAAGACGATATTTAAATACAATCCAGGGTTTACGGATAATCTCGCAGATATCCGACATTTCTATTTGAACTTTCTACCGGTAAGACCGGAAGATAAGCGATAATGGTCCATAAAAGTGACTTTAATTAATAAACAACAGTTGCGCTTTCAATTAGTTTTGCCGTTTCTCGCCGATTCCTTTCCGACCAAGCTAAATCACGATTTAGTTTACAAATACGCGTCAGTTAATGAAAGTATCTGTAAAATTTTGTTTACACGAATTTGATAAATACAAATAGAACATCTTTTGATAGAAAATAATGCAAGTTAATAGGAAAATTAAAATATCTATAAATAAATAATAGTATCTGGCAATGGCGTGTAAATGAAACGTAGATCGAAAGATGCTAGCACGGAGCCTAAACGAAACGTAATTATAAATAAACTACGAATAAAAACTAAAACTAGGAAAAATTGACCAAACATACATACCTAATCTGATTCGTCTTTCTTGAATTCTTCGCTTCCTTGACGTTTGACACGAATCTTACATCGTACGACGTGGTTCAATCGATTATAATTGATTTTAACGAAGATAAATCGTGCGTAGGTGATCGCGATAGTCTCACGTTCGTGCAGCTACTTAATTGGGTTGACTCTTTGTTTGATTTTTTCAGGCGTGGACGATTAAGCTATCGAAATAGGATAATACCGGTACTCGAGCACTGCCCTGAATCGAACAAAAGACAAGGTCATGATCTGGACGAGTGCTACTTCGATAAAACTGGGCTCGAAGCACCAGGTACCGATAAGTATACACAAATTTGAAGAGATTCGACGTTCTTCAATTTTCATCTATCTATCGATCAATTTGCAACACGAGCGAATCCAATTTTCATTATCTACGATACTGTATGTTAACAAATAATTTTCATACGGTATCTATTTCCACGGAAATATGTATCGTACAGATCGACATATTTTTCGCGGAATTGCGTGTTAAATCACGTAACATTCGACGAAAGGAAATCGTTGAAATTCCCGACAAGATCCTCTTAACGAATTCACGAAGATAAACGAGATCGTCTATTGAAATATTATATACCTAGTTGTTTAAACCGAATATTACTAAAATATTACAAAGACAAATAGCATGTAACAAGTTTAAAATAAAGATATAAAATCGATACGAGTAAAACAACGGAATTAGCGATTATTTTATCATTTGTAGAGGCAGAACGTGCGAAGAGCAAAGAAAAGGATAGCGTGAGAAGCGATTTTACGAGTTATCCGTCTCGATGGACGGCGTGATCGTTCAGCCTCGAAAACGGCGCGTCCGCATTTTCCACGGCTCCGGCTGAATATACGTATGTAGGTATGCAGGTACACGGGCACACTAGCGTTCGCTTTGAAATGGAAATTGGCAGCGGTCTCGGGATTCTAGACTAACGACACGGCAAATCGAATTACCTGCGCACAGAGTCGATCATCGGAACACGGCGCGGCTGATTTCGCCGTTCGGGACCGCTTAGCCGTGCATTGGCATTCCCGATGCGTCAATGTATGCGTGTTCAGAGTTCAGAGGGTCTTTCGAAGCGAACAGCCACGTTAATCGAACCGCTGGTCATGAATTAACGAAAACGTTGCCAAAATTCTATTTTTCAAAAACGTTCCAATATGTTGCTTTAATTTCCAATTTCCGATTTGATCGAAAACGCATCTTAAATTTCATGTAAATTCGAAAGAATCTTTTTTACTAAAATGAAAGAAGCTCGGCGGTCGATTTAGAATAAAAAAGCAGAATTTATTCGTGTCTGTTCTATTTATCGGTCGGCTCTATCGATTCGTGTTTACAGATTTCTCGAAATATCGTTCGAACATCCCCGATATTTCAATTTCTTGCCTCCATCGGCATTTTGGTTCTATGAAACGAAATTTCTGGACCACGATGAGTGTCCTTGGATCGGGATCTTCAGAGATATCCGCGATGAGAGTTCGTCTTCGGTTATGTGTTTGGCAAATACTGTAATGTCGAAGGACGGGAGATATTGAAATACTTTTGAGCCGCATACTCCAAGCAAGATAGCTTCGCAGTATTTTAATAAAACGATGCATGCGAGTGATGTTAATCTGTTATAGCATATCGATTTTATTAGGCAGATGCTAAAATTATGGCCGTTTCTGCGTGGAAAATCTTTATCGATATTTAAGAATTGACATAACATTGACGAATCGATAGTTCCAATACTAAACAGCAACGTACACGTATCATCTGCGTATTCAATGATTTTTTACTCAAAGTGACCATAAATACTCGACAGTCGTATCTTATTTTCCGTACCTTGCAGTATTTTCCTTGCCAATAATCGTTCCGACCAACCGCGGAAATTCGTCGCTCAACGAGAACCTGCTCGTTTTATAGACGAGATTCATCGCGTTATTATGCACCGATTACCAGTCAAAGGCAACAATTGACCGATATCGCTATTAACGTAATCGTACGCGATTACACCCACCCGCCTCGTTTCCCGTTTAACCTCTAACGTTAAAAGCCGCTTTCGAATCACGGTTACAACGTAATTATAACGAGCTTCCGCGGATTTGCATAGTTTTCTAAACCGGCAACCACGAGCTCGACCTTTGAAATTGCGTTTCGCGCACCCTTTCGGCAAGGCGTGCTTTCGAGACCAGTTACTAGAAGTTCTAGCTACCTTCTTTCGGGTGTTTGAAGAACGTTTCGAAAAACGACTGTTTGCCGACGATCGTGCTGAATTAAACGAGCTCACTTTTATTGCCACTCTTGACTTGAACGATGAAAACTTTGTACGTCTGTTTTTTATGGGTAGACTGCGGATTTTTATGCAGCTAAAACGCGTAAAAATATTCAAATAGTCAAGTACACAGGAAATATGTCATATCGCGTAAGATATATGGCAAATTACGTAAAATACGTACACACGACACACGCATATAAATTACGGAATATAAATCATATTATTATCTACATTTAATTATTATAATTTTCGTTACAGTAAGTAACAGTAGTTTTTTTCCAGGTTAGTAAATCGGTATCGTTTGTCTAATTTAGAGGCAGAAATAGATTGTTCAACGTCGCAAGACGTAATCGGGGTTTCTTCTAGTCCTCATACGGATCTATCGTTCGGAATTTCTGAAATTTTCGATATCGTATCGCGATCGGGAGCTTTCTTCGGAATTAACGATCAAACGATTAAATTCCTCTCTTATCAGTTTGCTAAAAGAATCGAGTATGCGCTTGATGGTTTCGGCAAATTCTATTTCTTACAGCAATCATCTTCGACATTTAGCAATTATATTCGAACAGCTGAATCGACGTCGTTTATGTAAGATATGGAAAACATATGTAATGCGAAAAATATATATTTGCATAAAAGTCCGCAAATTTATGGGATGTTTACGAAGCCTACTTGACAAGTCTAGTTGAGTGGCTCGGAAAAATTATAAGTAATAGATATTTGTTTTCGTAAGTCGAACTTACTAACTCTTACCCTAATCTCTTATGTCAGGCACTCTGAAATCGACAAACATTTTTACTAAATAAACACCATCCGGACCACAGTCCTCGACAATAAATTACAGAGCAAAGATGCAGGAGAAACAACGCGGACAATTTCCAGCACGAAAATCATCCCGCGGAGACGAAACTTCTTCCTGCCATGGAGCAATCATTTCATTTTGGGAGAAAGAGAAAGCTCTTTACCACCACCCACGGCGAAAGAACCACCTCGAACACGAGTTCAATTTCGTTATAGTCTCTAGGTTTCTTTTAGGAGAGTAAACAAAGGGATCTAGAAGAATTCGCTCATTCCGTGTAGACGATATTCTCGGAAGGAAATGATACCCTCTGATCGAACGGTGCATCTTCCTCTTCCGCTACTTAATCGATACGAGTCATACGAGTTTCGAAACAATTATTTAACGATTAACCGCTCTGTTTTACTTTTTAGTCGAACGTTAAATTCCTATGTAAAACGAGGAGAATTCTACACGAACAAGACTGGCAACGACGATGTTCTGCTTTAAATCGTATAAATAAAATTGAGCAAACGGTGTAAAAGCGATCGATAGCTAACCAAGATTGGGTCTACGACGTATTTTCTCGAACTTAAAATTTTTATCGAATTTAAAAAAAATATTTGTTTGATCGTTTACACTTGTAACTCTTGACATCGGTATCCACATCGTTTTCACTGGATTTTCAAAGTTTAACGTTGCAAATGTCGCGTTCGATCCAAGAAGGAGATAGGGGGAAAAATTGAATAAAGTTTAAAAGTACTTTCCTCTGATAAAAGCTGGAATGAAAATTCTTGGATTAAATCTATGTTGGAGAAGTTAGAAGCGACGTATCGCCTTGAACTCGAACGTCAAGTAAAATCGATGACTTAACTCATTTTGCATTTTACAGCGCGAAGAAAGAACCATATTATTCTATATTGCCCAAGTAAATAACTATGTTTAAAGTTGTACGTTAAATGTTACATCGAAGCTGTTGGTGTGTACTTGGATAATGGATAAGGAAATCTGTCATACGTTTGTCCGATCAAACGTTTAAATTATTAAATAAACGCTCGGATGGACGATTATCTAGAAAATTGGCTTCAATCGATAATATATATCTCAATGAATCTTATTTAGTGGACGGTGAATTTATAATTAGATTACAATTATTTGTAGAATAAGGAACGATCGAAAATTGTGAATAATTTCGATATCGCAAAACGACGACAAAAGACGAGTTTACTAGATAAAATCGAGGAATTGTAGCGAAAATAGTTTACACGGTGAACAAGTCGGCTACTCCGTAGGAAACACTTGAATTCCTCGGAGAAAACAAACTGGCGAGGCATGTTGGCCGCGCGAGTGCGTGCTAATGACGTCGTTAGTCGTGCGACAATGCGACACGCTGACAATTGGCTGCTCTGGAGGCTCACGGCCGAATACCGTCGTCTCTATCGCAATTATCGCGACCTTTGCGATTCGAGACCAGATGAACCGATCGTCGTCCCTCGAACGGAACTCTTTTCTCTCAATTTACTCGCTGAAAAGCTACCGAACGAAAATAGCGAACGAAAAACAAATTATTTGATTCGGAAGCAACTAGAATCGCTAAGGAACATGGAAAGTTCTTGCTTATACGGAGATAAAAGAACTATTAATTCCACCCGACGATGGAAAAATACGATCGATCGAACGATGCAAAAGCACGGCCGATCCTCTACCACGTTTCGATCGTTACGATCGAAAAAGCTTGGATAGCTCTTCCGCATAATATTTGTTGTAGGATATTTTCTATTGATAAAAGGTATGATACTCAAACACGAGGAAGCGGAGGTAAAGATGACGATAAAACAAACATCTGACGATGAAAGTATTATCGATAGCAAATACTTCGATTCGGAATAAGATATAGTCCGCTAAAGCGGGAAACGACGATGATCTTATTAGGTTTCGATAACCTTTAACGCCGCCAGCGACAGCATTACGGTCCTAACGTGGATAATAAAGTGGATACAAGGCAGTAACGGTGCCCGTTCGGTGAAAACAAACGATCGATGCGAAGGAACCCTCGGTGAATCTTGGTAAATCTCGCTGGAACACTTTATCCGCGCGCGTTCCTGCTTCGCATTCGCGACACATACCTCCGAAGACGCGCAGAATCGTAGAGACGACCCCTTTACATCGGTGCTCGCCCTTCGATCCGGTTTAAACAACCGTAATTAGATGGACGTTACATGGGATACACGCACGTAACAATCTCTAATCAATCGGACGATCTACCCTCGACGAAATTATATTTACTGCTCGTTATCCTTTGCTTCGAATCGGCATTAACCGACCCGTTTAATTAATCGTCGTTAAATCGATGAAGCGCGCGAGCACGAGTCTACAGAGGAATTAAGCCTTCCTTGGACATAAATTTGGCAACGATCGTGATCCAGCCAGCAAGAAATTGAAAAAATTTGGCTTTCTGCCGCGTTTATACACAAACAGCCCGACAGAGTCCCTATGTTATATTTATAACGATTTGAACGCAAAATGGTTGAAACGTTTTGAAGGCAAATCGGACAAAACGTTGCATTAAATTATCGAATCGTTAAAAATATATTTCAGGCAAAAGTGCGATAAATAGATGGCTGAATCCATCGCGTACGCGAGCGCAAGCCTGCGAGAGATTAAAATTACTTTCGAAAATAAACCCGGTGGGGATCAGAATGAAGCGCACGGGAAATTGAAAAGAATTCACGAGCTTTTCTTCGAGCTATGGAAGGGGTAAGTTTCGCGCGATTCCATTATAGAATAATTTATTCGCAGTTACTCGAGATGAAGCTGTCGGCCCTTGTGTGAAATCAGAATCGCGATACGCTCGGTGCATGGAGCGTGAACATGGCCCGCTCGAGAGGATCACGGAGGGATCGATTCCGTACTGGCAAGGGAACCCCGCCGAGCACGCTTCCACCCCCGTGACCCCCACGAGCTCGATCCAGAGAGTGGAGGCCCCTGCAACGACAAATCGACGCCGAACGAATCGCACCTTGCCTCCCCTTTAATCGCCTTCGATCCAATTTTTACCTTTTCTCTCCCACCGCTTCGCTCGATCACGCATGATCAATACTCGAGATCGGTAGCAGAGTTCCTCCGTTCGTTATACGATATAGTTGCCCGTATTAGATTCGTGTGTACGCAATCGTACAAAGAATCGTAAATGTAACAAGAATCCGCTTTTACGTTTACGATTTACCGTTTATCGTTTAAGAGAGCAGTGGATGGTGATTTGTAAGTACCGAATAATCTTTATAGAGAAAATTTTGCGCTATAGTAGATAGGAAGTTGCGATTGATCGATTTTTCGAAATTCGAGTGGTCGCGTCAAGCGGATTAGGAAAAATATTGGTATAGAATCTTTTGCTATCGGAGATCCTAATGGATTAGACGAATAATTTCGAGCTTTTACATTAACGTGGAACCTTAATTATTCGAACCAATCGTCGTATACGTCATATACAATATATAAATATTAACAGATTTCGGATAGGTATGTAAGAACTTTATGTTTCTCGCCTTTGTGTTTCGATAATCGATCGCTTCCTTAATCGGTGTTCTAATAGCCGAGATTCTTTCGTATATTTCGGATTTCTCAATATTAATAATCCTATGTATAGAATAGATTTTAAACGCCCTTGGAAAGCCAGCGATTTCATTAGTCCAATATAATTAAGCTCTCACAACCCAAGATCTATACCAAACACCCCTTCCCCATAGAACATTTCTTCGCACTCGCGAATCATTCTACGTAAACTTTACATTCTCGGTCTAATAATTTTAAAATCTTCTGCTCAAATACGAAGCAAGAGAACGACATTGCAATGTAAATGAATACTGTGATATTTCGGTACTCACGGACAAAGATGTTGCTCATCAGGGTAGCAGGCAGGCAGAAGACAATGACGAGGACATCGGCGACCGCGAGATTGACGATGAAGAAGTTCGTTACAGTCCGCATCCGCGGTGACCGATACACCACGGCTATGACGAAACTGTTCCCGATCAGACCGACGACAAAGACCAGAACGTAAGCGACACAGTAAACCGCCGACATAGCCATGCTGTGCCTGTACAGCCGATCGGGAATTTGTTCAGCGGTCGAGAGGTTCGCCGTCTTGCTGGCGTTCAAAAGTCCACTCTGCTCCTCCATCGATGTCCTGGGATTGGTCGTGATAGCCTCCGCGATCAGGTTGTTCAAATAATCGCCAAGATCGTTCCTCATCTGCAAGAGGGTACCCGTGGTCTGTGGAATGGCCGAAACGGTGGTAGGCGGGACGTTTCCATTGTTGCTTCTACGACGCGTATCAACGTCAAACTCCTCGGAGTCCGGCAGACGTAGCGATGCCATCTCCAAGAGAGGAGACGGTGGTTGCAGCATGGGTAACTTGATCGCGAACCGTTGAGTCGACGTTGTTTCGACCATCGGCCGAGTTTCGCTCTCTCGATACCGTGCTCGTTATATTTCCCTTGATATTCCGCACCGACGACGTCGCGTCGCGGTGTCGACGACCTCGGCTCGCCCGAGTTCCGCCTTCACCCTCGATTACGTACACCCCGTTCACCTGATCGATCCGTGTATCTGGATCCGCGCTTCCCTTTCCCCTTTATCGTCCTTTTTCGACCGATTTTCACGATACCGTGGTTGGTGTTTCCTTACGTTCGACTTATCCGTTCGAAGAATATCGATGCCACGCGACACTCGATCATCGAGACGTCGTTGGATAGGAGACTCGCAGACTGTTCCAAGAGATTCACTGGAACCGGACGGATGTCATAACCGAAGAAAACGCGCGGGGACGATGAATCGCGAGTATTTAAAAATATTTTGGTGGAAGAAGTAAGAGACGATCAACTAGCACGTGTACGAGAGCCTATCGAGCTTCGGAGCATCCCCTCGCGGAAAGACTGTGCGATATCGAGCGCGGCGGGAGATGTTTGTTTCTTAACTTGTTCGATGAAAACTTTGTTCTGGTAGTTGGTCGATAGCCTCTGATTGGGAACGGAAGGTGAGATAAGAGATAGATGGATGGAGGGAGAAGTGTTTACGGAGGAGATAAAGGTGGAATATCGAGTGGAACGGGACACGAGATGTTCGAACGTGTGTAGCGTGATCCACGGAAAGGTGTCCCGGCCGAATGCTGAACGACTAATGAGCTTGCTTTAGAAGACGACTGTGAACTGCCGCGAGATGCACCCGTAGCGGCGAGCTGTCTGGCGACGCGCCGTCACTGCGCAAGCGTTACCATCCACCGGCACATGCACCCGCATGCGAGCTACGCCGCGATCATCCTAGTGGCGTACAGCTCGAGACCGGGAAGTAGCAAGATTCGAAGGATTATACGAGGAATTATACGCAAAGGACGAAGATAAGAAACAGAATTAAAGGATCTCATCTATAAATTGATCTATCGTGATCGGAAATGGGCAAGTTCTACAGGCTCGATAGTGTGAGGATTTAAAAATGATAATCAAAGAAGATGTACAGACGTGAGAAGTAAATATAAAAATCAAAGGGACAGCCAAGACGATCCTTCAATTGCTTCGGGCAATTTATAATTTCATAGAACTATAGAGTACAAAGGATTTTTTGGTTCAGTTACAACGATAACAGAATTACCGGTAAATAAAATATTTGAAGATCTGTTTTAAAATACGATGTACCATGCTCTGATACAACACGTTTTATTCCATACGCGCTTTCATATATTCTACCCCTACACGGGTTCCTTCAACTTCGGAGAAATCGCAGCCATTTAGCCACGCTGACGCCACGATGTATACTCTGTAAAACTTTGCTTTACAAACACGACAGTCAGTCGTACGATAGTCGAAAGTTCCTTCGCTTCCTCCACTTCCTCCATTACGACTTTTTATTTCTATGTTCGCGATATTGGTTACGACCGTGTTATTTAAACGTAGCAGCCTTCAACGAATTTATCCAATAAGTATCGCCTTCTCTTCCTTTTTATCGGCATGTAGTGACGATGATACTTCGCGTCACCCTAATAACGAAAAATATCCATAGGAAGAGCGAAGGAAACAAACAAACTGGATTAGAAATGACCAAACTTCTTGCGATTGTCAAACGTTTTCCTCGTGAATGCCTACGATGAACTTGTATAACTCGGTTTCGAAGAAGCAACTTCTTCGGAGTTTCCGACACGACGGTAAAAGATTTCGTTCGGACGAAGACTTGGTTATAATAATAGACACACTGTTGTCCGAAATACTTTCAGCACTGATAATGGAACATAAATTTCGTTTTTTTAGTAGGAAAAAGTAATCAAATAACGAACATTTACGAAATTATGTAATTCCTAAGACTCAAACTGTAGCCGAGATTTATAAAAAGAAAATTCAAGCATTTTCATACAAATATTGGTAGGAATAATAGCATTAAAAATTTCTTCTCGATATTTAATTTGGATCTATGGAGTTTGCCATCGTTTATGCTATTCAAAACATATTTCTCTCTGTCAAAATCGATTTCCTGCAAGAAGAGAATACAAAGGAAGAATCGCGTGTCCATCTAACGTCTGAACGCTCAAAGCATAATTTTCCGCGTCTAACCGCTCGAGATCTTCTAGCCACAAAGAGAGTTATAACGAACTTCACGCTGTTGAAAATCCGCGACAATCGTCGTAAGATTTTCCTTATCGTTAACATTGTCACTAAAAACCAATAATTCTTCTCGCTTAATTTTTCCACGATTAACCTTCATTATGAGATATTCGCTATTCTTGTAAAAAACAAAAAGGAACTATCGTCGTCAAACTGTTCGATATCGCAAACGATGTTTCCTTTTCGTTAAAACTTACAATGGCGTATCATAAAAATCATATATCTTTCTTTAACTCCTACAACTTATTCTGGACATATTTATCGTTGGCATTTTCAATTTGTAAAGCTCCCAAATTTTCCAACTATCATCCAACTACCTTTTCGAAGTTTCGTAAAATTTTGTTCGTCGCGTTATGTTAAAATACAGTAAGTCCTATGCCAAAGAGCTCGCCTAAATTCCAATAACCTTGTTTCGCGTAAATTTGAACGACCAGTCTCGCTATTTTCTTCTATTCTTTGTCAGTGTCTCAAGCATAATGTAAGCTAAACCTATTGTCAAAGATAATGATTAGATATAGAGAGAGTATGCAAGAAGTATTGTCTTTTCCATTTGTTCATGATAGATTTATTCCTCTGTCGAAGGACTCGAAGGTTCTGCTCCGCGTGAATTGCAATGCGATTCTTTGATTTGAATTCAAACAAGTATTGTACGTGTGCAATATGGCGACCGCTTAAAATCGAAACGACGCGACGTTCGAACATTGAACTACCAAATTTTTAAATATAAAACTTTCTACTCACTGTATGAAATAACTGGAGAATATAAGCACCTCGTAAGTCTGCGGAAAGAGCTTTTAGATTTTGATAATATCGATTAAAACACTGAAAAATTACACAACAATCAAACACGAAACCACACGTTACGCACATCGCACTTCAAGTCGTTAAAACTACTCTGCGCGCGCATCACGCTTCAAATTGCTCAACTGCGATAGGTGCGCATTATCGACCACAATGTCGATCGTAGAGACGTACCGTATCGGTTCTTAAAATCATCAAAAAGAAACAGTACCGCGAAAGTAGTGTCGTGTCGTAAACATGGTTTCTTTTCCGTTGATTTTACTGCTCCGAACAATCGAATTGTCCGTCTTTTAAACAACTACATATGTACGTACTTGTCTGAAACAATTTGTTGATTTAATGCGGAAAATATTGGTTAGGTTACAGCGGTTTACGGTGAATTCGTGTTTTCAAATATTTGGTTTTGACAAATGAAATATCTAAAGACGTATGCTTACGTAAGAATCCATGTATTTGTCCCGATCCGTCTATAAGAACACGCAACCGCGGTTTAATTGTGGAACCGTGTTAGTGAATCGGTGGTTTAAAAAAGTACTCGTTAAAATTTGTACGCGCATGATCAGGTTAACCAACAAGTCGAACGATGCGTAGCGTATATATTCGCTGGAATAATTAATCGTCGAGCAAGTTGCGTGCGCAGGAAGAGTCCACAACATTGGAGAATGTCAATAACAGTCAAACTACAGAGCAATGGTCGATGACAACAAAACATTTTAAAGGGAGACGAATTATATCGACGTTTATTTACGTGCATCTACGGCGCGACTGGTGAGTTTGAAAATTTAATTTTCTTAGTTGTCCATGCTTGAGCTGTTCAGAAATCGCATCGATTACCTCCGAATTCCATCTAAAAATTGAAAAATACAGAGAAGTGATGCGTTTAGATTAAACTTTATTATTATATATCTCATTTTCTTGCTATAAATAAACCTATGGAAGTACGTAATTTGTTTCTTCCAATATGAACGTTAATCACGTACTTACTTCGTGATGAAGTTCTAAAAATGTACTTTTCATAATTATATCACTCTTCTAGCTATAAAAATTTAGAAAAGTTAGGATTACAAAATTTCTTCTCTTCTTTCTTCTAAAATTGACATTCCAAAAAATAATTTGATAAATTAGATACATGACACAATGTGTAGTTCAAAATTTCAAAAACAAAATACTTTCTTCTTAAAAGTGTAGAAAATTTCTCCAAAAATTTACTATATTCGAGACCAACACGATCGCTTCTTAAGAACCGTTTACAACGAGGCTTTATGCAATATATGTATTTATATATTCGGCGTTGGCCTCCTGACGCTTCCAAAAGATGAAACGTTGCCGAAGAAGTGGCGACTGATTTCACATCCCGATTCTTAGACATCTTCGACTTTCGTCGAACTTCCGGCGAGTTCGTAATTCGTTTTGTAGAGTTCGTCGCGGAGAGCTAACTCATTTTATTTCAGTCGCAAGCTCTCAAAGATCTCGCCATAGTTTGAGTGCCGATGTCCGTGAAATATTTTGGCTTCCTGTCGTTTTTTCCGTGAAGCTACGTAATTTCCGGCTGAAACGCGATCTCATTCTTACTTTCGTTCTTTTTCGTGTTTCATTCCCAACAGATAATTATCATTTATAACGAAACTATACTGATTTAGAGATTTATAGTAGTATTCGCTACAAGTATTACGATATACATGAACCGTACAATATCGAAAAATAAAACGATATAGGAAAATTTTATAATCGCTACTCAGTCCTTAATCTCACTTATGCAAACAAATGCTTCTTGATGTTATTCTTACAATTAGCGATTATATGATTTTAAACCCTGAAGGAGAAGGATCTCTTACTCGAGTACTTTTTTAATACTTTTTGGATATGTACTAACTTTACAAATTAATTTTGTTTATACATTGAAATGTACTATCAGTGTACGTAAATTTTAGTTAAAATCATTGCATAGAAAACGGTAATTATTGCTAAATGTCTAGATAAATAAGCGAAGCTCAGTGGAAGATTAAACAACTTGTTCGATTCTAATTTCATGCTTAACCGAACCAGGATCGACGCGAAAGCGCAAAGGGGAAGTTAAAGATGAACGAACGTCCCATTTATCTTAAATTGCAATCGGTTACGCACTCGTTTTATACGCTTTGTTACAAATATATCGGCGATCGATTGATTTTTATGGCCATAATTGTTCATATTCGTCGTCTTCTTCGTTATTTGTTATCCGTAACAATTATTTATTACGACAAATTTAGCTGCATCAGTCATTTTACAAAGTGTTTCAGTCTTTAAAAAATTTCAATTTTTCAAACTCTTCGAGCTCGCTGATTCTATCAAAGATCTATCTAGGTTTCACACGTGTATGACAAATCCTGGTTCGCAGGGTTGAAGAAAAGAGAATTATCGTTTTCCAACCCAAGAAATTCCTCCGACGTGTAACACAAACGGGTAAAATGGAAAGTAAAACAAGCTCGGAGTATCAGTAAGTGCAAAAAACTTTCGCAAACAGAGTTAAGTCACGGTTTCGGTGTTTCTCAACGTATACAAGTGTCCGATTTGCATAACACGCCCGCTCTAGCAAAAGTTGCCGCCATGATCGTAAATCAGAAATTACTTATTATCCGGCCATTTCGAGCGCGGAGACGGCATCTCGTGTGTGCTCGACCGGAATGTCTCCGAATTCCCGAAGCATCGTCGTCGACCAATAAAAATCCTGAACGAGCGTTCGCGACGAAACACTCGAATCGAACTTGGCAACGCGCGCGGTTAATCGATCGACGCAAGATCGTCCCATCTCGAGCATCCTGCTCTTTCTTTTTCCTTAATAAAAAGCACGGTAAGAACGATAGAGGAAGTTCCTCGGTAGGAAATTGAACTGCGTTTCACGATTGCTGAAAAACATGGGATCGATTGGAAGACACGTGTACGCGGCGCGTTCGGCCGACTGAAAGTAAAAGGCCGCAATGCGGGGAGACTACTGTACCTTTCAACGAATTCGACGGGTTGAAATAGCAAACGAACTATTTTTAGTATCTCAGTCATGGCTAAATATACTTTCCTAAATTCCGCTATAGCGTACCTTTAATATTTCTATTCAAATATTATAATATTATAAATAACGTATCGAGTACTAAATTTAGATCAAAATGAAAGAATTTTTCTCACTGGTTGGTACGATGCATCGATGCGATTATCAAATTGCCAAAATAATGCAGGTGACATAGCATTTTGCATATTCAAGCATATTCGAGAGAATATGAAAAATTCCTCTCAGTTCGCTAGAATCGATTGAAAATCAATTTCGCCGACAAACCTGTCAGCTTCATAGATTTCCGAAAATTCCAGACTCAAGGGGATGAGAGGGATTAGGGGGAAATAGCTAAACGACGTGGAACACGTTGGGAAAGAAGAGCTGTAAGGTGGAGAGCGATGACGCAAGGTCGAGAGCGATGATGCTAGAGCGCGAGGGAGAAAGAGAGGCGGTCAGGGTGTGAGAAACTAATCGAGATTCTAATTGAGTTGCCACGTTAATCGCATCTTCGTCGATAATTCCATACCGGATAGAATATGTCCACAATTTGCTATCTCATATCCGTTAATTAAACTGAAAACTTCCGAACGAGAGGCGATGCGAATATTCTAATCGCTTTTAGGCGATCAAGGAAAAGATTGCCAGTCGAGAACCGCGGATAAAGCGAGGGATTAAAAGAGAAAAAAGGTAGAAGATAAATAGAAAAGGTCTTTTCTCTTCGCTGGTGACGATGTAGAAGCGATAACGAGGAAAAGAGATGTTTACTCATCGTCTAAACGAATTTCACTGTTCTCGATAAACGTACGATGAAATCTTCCGTGAAGGAAATAACGCGTTGATAAGTCCCGGTGTAATTTCTTCCCGATCATCGTAATAAAAATCGTCAACTCTGTTGAAATTACGGCACGAATACGAGGCATTTAACGTAGCCCCATGAAATTCAAATGGGAAGCATCGATTCAAAAGGTCGGCTAATTAATATTCAAAGGTACGACCTTCTCCTCCTCCATCCGACGTATCTCGATCGATTTCGTTGAAATAATTAACGACTCTGGAGGATCATCTCCGCCTTCCACCTTTTACATTTCCATGTTTCGTTCTGTTCCAACGCGCCTCTAAAACGAAAAGTTAGCAGGAGCAGAAAAACAAAGAGTAATTACATAGAACAGATCATACTCGAAATATGAAGGAAAGTATTTTTTAATGTTCCGATAAGTTACATCGACGCTGTATTAAACGTTTCTTCGTACAACCGCAACCAACGATTCGAATCTTTATCTTCTCGTATTTCTGTCAATTTACTTTCCCTGATACCTAAGTAAACACGTTAATTTCATTCCTGATTGGTTTTACAACTATATCGCTATATCGTGGAGCTACCATAACGCTGATTTCTCGTTCTTTAATAATAGGCAGATACTCTCAGGATACTCTCATACGTTCTTCCATCGTTCATGCCCCAGTCTCAAACACTCGGTCTATCTACGCGTTTCTACCATTTGTAGTTCGCTAAAATTCAAATTTCCATACTATGTATCTAAAATGTAAATGTACGATTCGTACAATTCGATGATTTACAACACTTGTTTTGGTATCGACTAACGGAACAATTACCTTATATTATGAGTATTAAAGTTATCCACCATCATAGTAACAGGAACGTTGCTACGATAACGTCTCGAAAGAACGATAGTTCCGAACGCTCGAAGCTTCCAGCGTTGTCTTAGATGTCACAGAAAAATCCAACGAAATTCCATTGTCCGTGAACCCTCATTCGACGTTCACAGACTACCCTGTCGTTCGACGTTTCAAGGTAACGACAGCCGGCGTAAGAAACACAAGAAGTTCGATCTCGGGATCATAAATCTCCGAGTATCACGCGGCTGCACCGGCTCTCGAGTTTTCTTGCAGCTTAAACGAACTACAGGGAGTCGGATGCTTGTTTCTCGTCGATCGAGCCGCGATCACGAATATTTTTCAGTCGATAAGACGGACAATATTTCCCGTGTGATCGTGTACGAAGAATCTGGACGACTCACAGTGGTCTGAAAAACGGTATTAACGGTAACGGGCCAAAATTAAAAACAACTTTGTACCGATGTTTTTCTACAGAAAACGAAAGTAAAACGTGAAAATTTTCATCAAGATCGCTTAACGTTGCTACGAGCTACAAACGGTAAAAATGTTGAAAATCGCAGTTTTCCACGACATTTGGCCTGTAATCGTAATAAATCTACCTCTTTCGATGCGCGTCGTTTGTTCCTGCACCAACTGATTTCGAAGCACATAACTCTCGTAAATGTTCAAAACGCTTTGTTTAAATTTTCATTACAGGCCCAGATAAAACAGTTGCAAAAAATGATCTTTACTTTTTTCTTCGCAATTTCCGATCAATTGTATTTTTTTCAAAAAATTCTCACGCGTCATCTGGTAAGCTAGACCTAATTTTTCAAAACAAAAAACGTTTGGCCCAATTTTAAAAATGTTATTCCGTTTTTGGAAAAAGCGTCCGAAGGTATATTACTTTCGTTTTTTCTAGGAGAAAATTCCATCGCGTAAGTTTTCATAACTATTGAACTAATTATACGACTCTCGTTATTATGTTCGATTTAAAAGCATTAAAACAAATTTAAGAACATTGATTTTTTACAACGTGTCCATTTAATTAAACGTTGGTGATCATATGGATACTCGACCTACTCCCAGTAGTTTAATTTTTTGCCACTAGTTCGCATATTGAAATTCTCAGTTTACCGATACGAGTGGCTGTCGAGTGGCTGCAAACGAACGTGTTCGCTACGATACTTCGGGCGACTATTTTTTGAAATCAGCGTCAAATCAAATACCAAGATAATAAATCGTTACAATCTCAAAATTTCAATCCTTCTTTTCTTTTCACACGATATTTTTCTTCGCGGTCAACGAAGAACATCAAGATCTGCCAACCTTGTCGCCAGATAACCTCGCGCTCGCCAACTTGTTCGCGAAGGCACGATTAGAAGGGCGATTAATGGCACAGAAGAAAGAATAGTGAAAGGCGACAAAAAGCCAGCCGTAATCTGGTCTGGAAGGTTCGCGTAAAATTAAAATTGAAATTCTTGGAAGAAAGTTCGGGATGCCATTTCGATTACATATAGCCAATTAATCGACGCATTCCTGTAGCCGGGATTGTACCGTGGCTGCAATTATTAGCGCCATTAATGGCGAGTATATAGATGTTGGTTCGCTTCGCGCTCCGGAGGAACGCGTGTTTTTGCTCGAATATCGTAAACGCTGTGGCTTTCGATGGTAATTTTATAGTTAAATGCAAATTAAGCTTATACGCGCGAGCGCTGCCACTTCGATGCATTTCCAAACGATATTTCGCTAATACGATCGGTGGAGAAATATTAGATGGTAATATTAGGTTGTTAGATATTCATCGTAATTAGTTGGGAAATTAATTTTTATCTCGTTCAATATTGAAAATTAACACAATAATCATTTCAACCTTTGTACCACGAATATCTTACATTAAAATACATCTTTTATTCTTCGCGCTATAATCTTCACGTATCTTCCGTTAACGTAAGCTGGAGCTAACGTTATATAGATTTCTTCGTTAATTGTTTCAAGAATATTATTTATACGGTAGTGTAACACCACTAACACGATTTTCTTACAATAATTGCCTGCAGCTTCCTGCACGTATAAAGGCCCTTTTGTTTCGATCGATTCAACCGAACATTTGAATTACTCGAGCTTGAGCATGCAACTTGTAGTTTGTTATGACGTGACGATCGATATTTCATAGGAAACTGCACTGGTGGTCTTGTTTCGTGACTGTAGGGATGTTCCTACGCTACTTGCTCGAAGAAGTTTGTGCTTCTTAACAAGCGTAATGCCATGAATTGTAAACGGATACTTTGAACGAAGTATCGCGAAACATACGCGCCTGTTATTCTATCTTCGTTTTATGATAAAGAAAATATTATCGAAAAAGACCAGGAATTTTCTTCTTTATAAAATATGATCAATTTGCGAAAGAGAAACCAACGATCTAATTTTAATCTTAATTCTTTGGTTCGTGAAACATTTATCTAGGTGTTGACTTTTGTAAATTTTTATGGATAGAAATATCTTCCTTTGTCTCTTTTTCTAAAGAGACTTTTCTAAAGAGACTTTTTCTAAAGCATATGAAACTTCGGTAGAGGAAAATATATAGATTTGTCAACTTTTGCGTAACTAATTTTCTTTCCTCTATAGTCGTATACTTCTGCTGAATATTTTACCACCCAGAGTAAATTAAAATTGCCAGTTAGAAACGAAAGTTTGTCAATTATCTTACAGCGCGAATACCAGAAGCTTCGTATCGCGTGTAATCGTTTGCTCCTTCTTATTTCCCGTTCACATCGAAGTTTCGACGACGTAAACAGATAGCCAAGAGCGATTAGCCGGGTGATCGATTGGAAATCTTTCGATTCCGATCTTCGTACTCCGCTTCGACGAACGTGAAATAGCTCACAGAGAAGGTCGTACAGCACAGTTATCGACCATACATAGATACAAAACGATAAAGTATACGCGATGCGCGTTGGTCGTTTCCAATCTTCGTCGGTTACAGAGAAAATTGTATGCACCTCGTAGTCGCTTCTCAGGACAGCACGCGTTCAACGTAGCTTAGCGATATAAATTTTGAATGACGAGTATATCCGGCCGAGACAATCAACCTTGCTACCATATATCAAGCAAGCACAGCTTTATCTTAGCATATTTCTTTCTAGAGCCATTTTTGGCGAACGGGAATGACGGAAAGAATACCTGGAATAGATACCAATAGACGGCATTACAGTACATTTGTACTAAGGCTATAGGCGATTTTTTTTTATAACACACGATCGTCGTCTTTTAATTATCTTCGTCTCGCATACTGTCCTTGTCTCCTCTGTTCAAGTTCCTTCTAGAATTTTTGTGCCAAGAATTATATAGTATGTACAACGTAACTGGGACAATGCTGTGGTATTAAAAGTACCGATTTGTAATTTGTAGCTAAATTCAGACTAGCGACGATATTCTAATTAAACGATTTTCCTATTAATTGTAAATAGAAAAGGTGTACATTCGCCTCGTTTAGTAAAGATCGTATCACTCGTTCTTCATTCCCATTCCTGCAAACTATCATGTATTAATGTAATGATATGTATTGCGAATGTCGCAAATAAATTGCTATCGATATTACGATAAAATCATTCTGATTAATTTAATAATTGGTACTTCTTGATATTCCTGTAACTAATTTGTCAGGTATTAAAGTACGATAATTTAGACTTATAAGATCACTTTCCACGTATCGTTGGAATTTGTTGCACGCTTTACAACTTACAACGACACATTTCCCATTTTCTCACTCGTAATTCCTGCGAACAAAACCACAAATGAACACATTTTAACTATCCACGTCTATGATCACGATCACATACGTATATCGATATATTCGCGGCAAAGCGACCGGAAACCGAAAATGCCGAAGAAACGAATGCTAAAAGAGATCGATGGAGATGAAATGCAATGAATCGTAAGACGAAACGAAGTTAATTCCTGGAGATGTCAAGGATGCTCCAAGATCTTGGAATATTTTCTTTCCGCGGAACGTAACCCTTCTTGGTTCGGGACAGAGGAAAACAAAATTAAAAGTGATCGCGATAGAAACCAGGCGCCCAGCCTCTATTGTAAATCCACCCTTCGAACGGAACAGAAACAGAGGTCAGGTTCTTGGTAAGTCTTTCGATGCCCCTTAGCTAAAATCGAAGGCTATCTGTATCGTGGCCAAGTGATTTCGTCTTGTCTCGGGGGCACTAACGTCTTGCAACATTATTCAAACGTTTCGAGTTCCTTGCAAATTGCAAGCGACGAGATAAATGGATAGACGAAACGTTCAGAGGAGGGCTGGAAAATTTCCTTTATTCGTATCTGGATATATCGATTTGCATACGAATCGGTCATATTCGCCGGCCAATTTCGCAACATTTCATCCTCGCGTTAAAGCTAGCCGTATCAAGCTATTCCTATAAACCATTCTATCGCTTTTCTTCCTCGCAGTTGATGAGAGAACAAACAAAAAGTTCCGCGGCCTAGCTACGAAATCGATGCTCGTGCTCGGTGCATGGATCGACGGAGCGGAAAAACGGGGACTCGATAAAAAATTCAACGAGCTGTCGAGACGGCCAGTTTGAGTCGATCCTTAAGCCAGAGGAGCAGTGCGGATATTAAGCCACGAAGGATTCTTCGAGCGGCTTTTCAGATCGAATCGAAGGTTGCAACCTTTCTTCCTTCCTTCCTTTACAGTCTCTTGTCTTCTTCTTTGAAATGGCACGTGTTCGACGACATCGTCTCGGTTTGCAAGATGCCGTCTTTCCACGAGACGTTATTCGAATACTCTGGTGAAATATTAGCTACTTATTCCGTGACGGCAGCAAGGGCGAGTTTCCGACTTTCCATCGACCCCACCTCAATCGATCCTGGTTCCGTGTGTTCCAGCCGCTTCCCGCCTACGTGTAGCCCCTCTGCCAATATATCGGTTCCCAGGGATCCCGTGGGATCTCTCTCCCCGAGGCCAAGGTTACCCCCTTAATCGTCTTCCTTTGAAGCCAGTCGACACCTCGTCGCGATCCTGTTAAGCGTCCCGTAATTCGATTCGTTTCGATCCGATCGACCGGTTAAAACTCATTTCCTCCGAAGCATCGAGACGGGAATCGCGACGCGCGGTAAACCACGTGTCCGATGAAGAGACACCGGGACGTCTTGCGGTCAAACTTTCCATTGATATCTGAAGCGTGAGAGTGAGAATTCGCTTATACCGAAACATTAGTAACAACTGGTGAGAAATTCGAAGAATGTCAGAGTAATCTGGTATGTGCGATATCGCGTGGAAATTTGATTTTTCAAGAAGAATGTACCGATGGATACGAGGTCCTCGAGAGTGCCATACGATTCGAGAATGAAATAGTTTTGTGCGATTGATCCGCGAATTATTATCGTTGTTTCAGTTTTATTTAATATCGAAATATAACGTTATTTATTTTATCTCTCGCGTTTCTATATACATAGGGGAATGTAGGGTAACATGGAACATAAATCTTTTCCTTAGATAAGATTTGACTATTGTGCGATATAATATATCTTACAAAAGAAATTATGTTCTCTTTCGTATAACAAATTCCTTATAATTTTCACGATTCGCTACGGATCCTACGTACTTTCTATGATAAAATAATTCGTCCAAAACAACCCTACGCGTGTACAAAAAAATCTACGATTGATCGACATTTGTAGAAGGATATGCCAATTCCAACAATAGTCAGAATGCCAAATCTAAATCGCAAATGCGATCCTATGAAGCCAGAGAATATAGCAATCAACGCCACGAGGCGTTGTCCATCGCATAGAAGCGTTCGCACATCGATACTTGCTCCTGTGGAACACACCTAATACGCTCGAAACACGCATCCGATGCATCAGCTATGATGAGATTCGAGCTTATTGTCCGATCACGTTAATGATGTGCTTGAACCAATATCGAAGGAGCAAGGTTTCGATTGGTATTGAACACGACTATGATCAACGACGCGTGGTGTTAATCCTCGATATCTGCCTTGTGCATACCATTTTGCATTCGTTTAATTGAAATTAAATCTACTAACTAAGCCTAACGAAGAGAAAGTATTGGAATCTGATCGTTCGATCGAAGAGAATATATTTTACTTCGTTCTATTAACGCGGAAGTCAATGTTGATCCGATCGATCAAACGTAACATACTGACTATAATTATAATTTATACGCGTAATATAATTTACCAATGCGTAGATTACTTCAATCGTCAATTTTGACAAATTGTGCGAATTTGAAATATAATATCGCGTGAGAGCGCTGTATCTTTTTTTTTAAAACGTTTGTTTCGCCAGCTTGACTATGGTCACGGTAACGTTTGGTAGAAATTTTCACGATTAATAGAAAAAGTGCTTAGAAATATATTACTCTTGCGTCGAAGTATTCTTTACGATTGATACAGGATGAGGCAAGAAACGATTAATCTTTGTGTCAGTTTGAAACTTTATTTCCTAGTTTTTTAACCCTGGAAGGTTTGATCGCGTTCAATAAATCAAGCTACCGACAAATTTCTACGCAATTTTCACTCGAGCCGCAATATTCCACTCAGAAAGCACCGCGAGCTCTTCGTCCTCGCGTCCTTCGGGAATGATTTACGATCCGAAACAGGGTAATCCCAAAGGGGCCAGCTTTTTCCGGCTGACTTCAAACTCGTCTCGTGACTTTTCACTTGCTTCGCAACTATCCCTTTGCTTCTTGCACGTGTTTTTTCGTCTCCGGCGCCGGGTTAACGTATATGGGTAATTTGGTTAAAGGAACGCCGAGGGAACGCGTCTCCATACGATCAAAGGTAACGTTTGGACTTTCTTGACGTATCTCGCTCTTCCAGTCCGTGATTTATGCAGTCTGCGTCTCTTTTACTTTCCGAAGCACTATTTATTCCGTGTTATAGGTTACGCAGGTATGATTTTACTTCTTACGAAAATCTGGCCGAGGAAGTGTCAATATATTAGCTTCACGAGCACACCTGCCTCTAAAATCTCATCCTTGCCAATTACACTCACGATCCTCCGACGAATACCCACACAGTCTTTCCTAATTACCGAAAGAAAAAGAAAAGAACTTCCTAAGTACGATCGTTTATCACTGCAACAACCGCGAGTATCCATTCTCTGTCTTTGAAACTCACTGCACGAACGTACAACCCCATTCTTCTCGCCAAATGTATCCAACCTAATCTGTGTACGTAATTTATTTTCCAAAAATATTGTTACTCAAATAATATTACTTGGTATTATGTTTCTCGTGTTATAAAGCAACACAGCAAATGATAAATAAAACGAAAGTTTTATTTAAATTATTACTTGAACAAAAGTTCATTTCGATAGCATTCAGTGCGCTTTAAACAAGCGAGTAATACATCGAGCGTCGGTCGGTCGAATCTCGAAAAAGTTAAGAGCAACGGTAAAATAAGTAGAAAAGACTGTACGATGGTACTGCCGAAAGTACGAGTCCTTCGAGCGTTAATTCTTAGAAAGGCTCTAACAAGAGATCGAGTAAATCATCCGCAAATGAGATAGGACCGGTTGTAATTGTTCCATCCACGCGTCGAGCCGAATCAAATGATGTCAAGGACGATTGTCACGTGAACCGAAGGACGGCACGACCACATTGTGTGAAACAAGTGTTTCGTGCTTTCTATTACACCCGATAGGTAATCGTCGCAATTTCCATATAAGTCGCGATAATCAGAATTTGGGAATTTGCTATCACGCGTGAGCACAATTTGTTTTGGTAACAAGGAAAATTGATTTCGATGCCACGACTCGCGAGTGGTTTCGCGATAGTTTGCCATTCTTTCAACTCGATCAATTTTCAAATATTCAAATATTCTAAAAATAAATATATATCTGCGGAATCGAAGAATCTTATATCTGTTAAGAATATTTATTTTGATCGAAACAAATATCTATCCGTAATTCTTTCAGATTCGTTCTCTTACGAAATCCACATCTGCTGCACACAATAGCAAAATAGTTCGTAAAAGCTGATCGGTTTTCGCGATTGCTCGTAGAAAGTTATAATATAATAGACGTTGGTAGGATAGCGAACGATTTCGTGGAAGATTTTTCTTTGTTCTGGTCGCCTTCATCCGTAGTACGACTGTAGAATTCGCGAAGCTCTTTCAATGCCAGTGTCGCAAAGTCTATACCTCGTTCGCATCCTTCGCGTTCGGAAGGAGACCTAGAACGCGGCTGCAAATGAGCCGCGTTGCGATAGACTCAAGGCCCATTGAACAGCGATATATCGATGACACCGAACACCAGGAATCTACGCGTTCGACTCATTTGCCCGTAATTAAAACACCCACGCTGCTTTGATCTCGCGGTCTAAGAGATTCCTGAGGTGCCAAAGTCCTATCCTATCGCTGATTACGCTCCACCACCGTGAAGGTCACTTTCTTTGGTACGTACGTAAGAACGTGTGACAAGCTCGTCACGATGAAAATTCCGCCTGGCCGATGTAAGAAGCGTCCGTGAAATTAATCGCGAGATTTTAAAGTTTTTAAGATTAACAACGTGTCCGAGGATATCGATGCAAAATTTGTGCAAGAAAAATCCAAGAAAATTCGGTAAATGTTATGATTGGATATATTTCTACGTGTTACGAACATTATCTGCATCGTTGCACCTTTACGCTTCCCATAAATACGTACACATTCTCAGCCTAGCGATAACTATAGCCGGTACCATTACTTAGAACCTATTTCTAGACTGCGTCTAAAGTCGGCATTGAGAACGAAAGGGTTAACGAATGACATTTAAAGATATCGAGGGCTGTTCCGCAGTTCAGGTTGGAGGGAGGGGAGAGGACAGGACCGAACGAAAGAAAAATCGACTCGAAAATGGACGTTAGACCAAAATAATGGTATAAGAAGCAAAGGTGAAGGTAAGGGTATGCTTTTTGTCACGAGTCATGCTTAGATAAGGCTATCTAGTACAGCCTTGTCCGAAAACCGGAGATATTAGATATTAGATGGATGGACTTTGACGAACGATACCCCTAAATAACTGAATAACATACCTGTTAGTTGCGTTCGCTTACTTGCTGCTTAAGCGGTATTTCTCTAAAAAATATAGGCTTGTATTTTTCTTTTTACGATTGCATACGGCATAATGTAATCGAGATAAGAACGATCGATGTACCGATCTTGATCTCAACCATGACTTCACTGCGATTTGTAGTTTCATAAATATTCCAAAACTTGCTTGCCGTGTACTTGATCGCACTACTAATAAGCGAATCGCTTAAAAACCATACTGGTCGATTCCGTAAATTAAAAAATAACGGACGTGATCGTCGGGTGAAATTTGCAAAGTTCACAGGCTAATTAACAAGATTGAGAATTTTAGAAAAAGTTGAGCGCAGATATCAATTTCTAGTACAATTCCAATTATAAAAGAAGGGTTCTGTTTCTAAAAAGTCCAGGTGTAAATTATCGAGGAAAACGAAACGTCTTCTTGTCGATCAACGATAAAGTCGTAGATAAATGATAATTGTAAAAAGCAGATCTCTCTCGCAACACGAGAGGCTATCGATTCTATATAAAATCCGTCTTTCCGATCGGACAATCGGCCAAAGTAAAAAACTGTAATTTGTGGCGGAAAACATTCCCGACGAAGGAAGATCAAAGTTCGAACATCGTTTTAATGTAATTGCCTTTATTAACGATTTATAACAGAGTTATTTTCCCTAACTTGGGGCCGCGATATAAATTATACATTATTACTACATACATACATATGTTACATCTTCTTACAATCACGTTAAATATAGGGAACGCGCTTGATGATAGTAACTAGCGGACGTTGGAAAGTTCGCGTATTCACAAGGCACAGCTACGTCGAAACGAGGAGCTGATTAATTACTCGAAAAACGGAGAAACATTATGTACATATAAGAACAATTTAATCTTTCATTGGTAATTCGGGATTTGCCAGACCTAAGGAAGATTAAAGCTAGCGATAGAAATTTAGTATAAATTTCCTATTAAACGAAATTTTTTGATTGTCTAATGATATTTATATCGAAAATCTGTTTTCTCATTTTGCTTACGAATCTATATGTACAAAATAGAAACTTTCTTTATATACATATCTAATAATAATTTTTTAAATCACCACGCTTTCTTCGACTGAAATATTTTCCAAGTGTTTCTGAAATAAATATTCCGCCATAAGATGATCACGACGAAATACAATTGCACACACAATCTCTTTCTAACAAGAAAGACAACTATACAAGTTTTTGATACACGATATTCGCATTTCCAACGTAAAACATATAGAGTACTGTACATAAAACATTTACATATAAAAAGAACTCGATAAATAGCAGGAAGAAGGTAGAAAAGATAGAAGCAAGAAACGATAATAACGATAATAAAGTAATAAAGGATCTCAAAGTACCGACAGAGCTTCTAGCGTATTTACATGAATGAACGATTTTCGAATCAACGACGAGTACTTTGGTAACGAGATGACACAATTTCACGCGCAAGAGAAAAGTAGCTCGCTAATTGGAAATGCTTTTTTCCTATCTAGGCGTTTCGTTAATTGGTAACTTCTTAAAGATACAACTCTTCTCAGTCGTACGAAATCCCTGTTCCGAAATAACTGCGACGCGATAGTGACAGTTAAAGGGAATTAATCGTATTGCTCGTTAAACCGGAAACACCTAACAAAACCGTGGACCAGTCACGAACAACGGTATGGACAGTAAGAAAAACTCATGGCCAGGAAGGCTATAATCTTGCTCCTCGTTGGAAGTCCTCCCTTCGTTAAGTCTCGTTTGTCGTTAATACAACATGTGGGTAGATCTTGACAGGCCTGTGAAAAAACGTGACGAATTTTAAAATTTTATTTTATTCTCTTTTATCGTATAGAATCGCTAATTACGAGGTAGCCTATTTAATATAGAACTCTTATAGAACGGCGTTATAGATTGTCACACTTACGAAGAAAACGCTAGCTGTTTTATCATCGCTGTTAAAATATATAGCGTTATTAATAATTTGTAATAATAATAATTTCTAAATAATCCACTTTCCAAAGTTTCAAAATTTTAAAAGACGAGATAGGTCTGTCGAAGGCCATCGAAAGGAACTTACCACCGTGAAGGGTGGACGTATTTTGCAAAGAGCTGGACAGCGAGATCTCGGTTCCGGGATGTTCGTGTATCACCGTCTCGGTGATATTGTTTTCCGCTTCGGAATGCGCACGCCGATGTTCGCGAGTCGTCCCGTCGTTCTTTCGCCTCTTCTCCGTACCGACGCAGCAACGCTGTTCCCTCTGCAACGTCATCTCCTGCGAGTAAACGGATTCGCCGTTCGAGAACGAGTTGAACCGTTGCCGTCTCTTCGAGGTGGCTTGATTCCCACGTCTTCCAATCACGTTCGAGATCTCGTGATTACTACGGGACATGTCGTTGCCCCTTTCGCGACGCTGCAGAGATTTCAGAGAGTCCTCGTACCCGCTGCGAAGAGGAAATATCCGGGAATGCAAGTGAAAAAAATAAATTAAAGTACCGAGGTTGCTTTTCTTTGTTTCTTTAAGCGCTCAGATCACAAACGATCCACGTTGTTATTTTCTTCCTTCGCGTTTTATTAACCGATCAAGCATGAAATTGAAACCACCACGAAAAAATAATAGAAAGCTGATCTTATTACGTATTAGTACTTACAACGTATTATTGAATTTATCCGTAGAAGATGAAATGGTGTGTGTGGGTGTATGTTTGATGGGATGTTAGAATTTATATGAACAGGGTTTTAGAAGCGAGAATCGTGGGATCGACAAGGATCGCTGCATCGGGTTAACCGTTTCGTTCCTAGTTGGCTTTAAGAGGTTTTATAAAGCTGAGCAAATTTGATGGATAAATAATAGAGAGAACATAAAAGAAACGATCCTACATGCTGTTAGAATTATTAGAACTGCGATATTAATATTTGCATATGTTATACGTATGGAATTAACTGTTATATTTAACAGCAGCTTCGCAAGATTACAAGCGTAAGGAGAAAATTATAAGTGCAAAGGGATTTGAATTTCTTCTTTTCTAATAGCGGGATAAAAATTTGCAAAATCAGTTTTAGAATATTAGGATGATCGATGAAATTAGTAAGATACATTGAGCGGTAAAATTATTTACATTCGCCTAAGCGAATGTACGATATGAATCACCTAAATCTAAATAAATAACGAACACAGAATGCCTGTTAAAATCCCTTTTCGGTCATTTTAATTTAGATCTGTTCGCGTAACGACAGTTTAGAACTCGACATATCGTGCAACTTTTACAAATTTTAACCGTTTGCGTACACGTCCTTTTAGTCGCGAGAACTTTGCAAATATCGAAAACAACAGATATCGCAGATAAAAGATTAGCCTGTAGCTCGACGCTCCTACTACATCACGAAATCGAAAGGAACGGTAAACGGGCCTCTCGTCTCGTCGAAAATTTTACGCAGCAGCCCACCTCCGGTAGTCATTTATTTCATCTCGATAAGAATAGCGACCAAACGGTTGGATCGATCCGTTCGAACCCTCTTTTCGATTTAGATAGCACGAATAGCTCCGTAAGTAATTCGACTTACTTGCTGCTCTCGCCGCTGGAGGGGCTGGACGAGTGACTGCAGTGGCAGGAGGCGCGCGCCACGATCCCAGAATCCTGACCGCTGGAATGCAAGGACGTCGCGGATGCCTCGAGTCCTTTCGGGGTCCCTGTCGTCCTTCCGGCGTGCTTACTACAACCGCCCATCCTGCAACCACCCCCTTGCCTCTCTAGCATCGACATCGCGAAACATATGGGAATTCCCTGATACAGTATTCCCTATATTCGCTGACCAACCTTGCCCACCAGCTTTTCAGGCTGGAATTTCGTTTTCATAATAAATGCATACCTTTCTGTCGCGGTTTTGTTCGATTCCACGACGAGCCGTGTGTTGTTCGCGTTCACTGAAATTTCAGGCCACGTTCAAATGGATGCGAGGTTAAGGATCGAGCCTGCGGTTGTCGCTACTTGATTGAAAACGGCGTTGCGAGGAAATCGCTGATTGGTTTTGGTGTTTAATTTGGGATCATGGTTCTTCCGATTGGATCGTTTGTTAGTTGCGAACGATAGGGCGGGTTTCGGGTTAGTTGGTAAGGTTTGAAAGATAATTGCGAGTACTGGGGACAGCGTGTCGTGATCGAAACGTGTTGCGGTATTTGTTTGTGCTTGTTGAATTTTGATCCTGTCGCGTAGAAAGGATTTTGTTAGATAGATTTTCTAGAGAGATTTTGATATCTCGATACGCGTATCTTTTCCTTTTTTCCTTCTTTCTTTTTGTTTCGTTTTATACGTTTTATTCGTTTATCTTTTGCTCTCTACGTTTTGTAAAAACTGCTTATGCGTTTAATGCACTGTCGCGCAAATTTCATATCTTTATAAAACACGCTACAAAGAATTTGATCGGTAAATACGGCAGGCAGCACTATATGATACTTTGATTGCATATTTAAATCGCTTGAGCGCCACGTTTATAGTTTCAAATGAAATATGCGTTAAAAGCTAATATTATTTTCTTTTCAATAATTTAGTAACTAATGTAGCAACTATAACATCCTTTATTGCGCGGTATCGATCGATACGGACATACGTTTATAACACGCTTGTAGTTAACCGAGCGATCAGAAGCGGTCTGACCATAAACGGGCTATACTACATACTGCGACTACTGTCGCATAAAGTCAATACTACGCTTATTTTTTACGCTTTCTGCGCCAAATTTCACATTTATTCGTGTCAACGATTTTTTCGTTGTACCATTTTCCATCCAGTTTCTATTTAAACAATCAAAAGAATCTGCGCTTGATGTTTCTTAACGTAGAATACGATCGATGATTTTGCATTCATCACGGTATTCCAAACCTCTGTTTAAAAAGTATCTTGTTGCTATTTTTTCTATCTGTCGCCTCGATTCAATTTTTCAATTCGATACAACGCACAACGAGGATGCACTGACATAAATTGAGAGTAAAAAGCTCGCAGACGTGAAATACGAGGCAGCATGGCGTGTCCAGCTTCGACGAAGGATCGCAAGGTCTGGACAAGTCGTACAGAAAAGCGACGCGATTCTGCTCAGCAGCGCTCAAACGATTTAATACGGTTGGCGATAAAGTATCGCAGAGTCCCTCGCGACGAGAAACGGTTTACGTCGATTAATAGACTTACGCGTGGAAGCGGGCACAATTGGCTCCGTGCTCACAGATGCTCTGTCGCCTCGGCATGTCGGTGCAGAACGGTTCAGGGTCGTAATGAAGGCCATCGACGAAGGTCGGGAACAAAGGCGGCTTCTGTAGCGTGGCGGCCGGATCTGCCAAAGCGAATCCAATCGGACTGGTGGTCGAGAACATCGCTTTCTCTCGACGTCTGCGACTAACCAATGAATTTCGGATAACTACGTTTCCAGGATTGACTGCCACTCGATTGCCCGGTATTCGGGTAGCGGATATCGCAAGTTAAGATCGATAAACACGTTTTTCTAGGAAATTCGGTGTGAGAATTAACGCTCAAACCATCAAATTTATAAAAATGACGCTTTTCGGACCTATTGTTTTAATAGTCGTCGAACGTATACACAGATACTTCTGGCCAGACTGATACAGATTTGTAAAATAGATCCGTTTAAAAAATGAGTAATATTTCTCTTAAATTTAAATTCTCTGCTCTAGCTTGTCCTGGCGGTAATAAATAATATATCGTTTTACGTTAAAAGTATCGAAGCGTTATCGTACGCGTGTCGATAATTCACCGCCCCTGTCTCTTTTGCATACAGTTCCCATTTCTGTCCTGTGTATCGCCGTGCTAAATCACGTTTTAAAACTATTTTTACGAAATATACTTTAACGCTTAAATCAGAGTTAAATTTTGTACGTCGTACCGTTTATTTCTGCGAACGCATGTAACGCAGAGTGCTGTAACGAGGGCACCGACAAAGACGACACAGCCAAGCACTACCGCACCCACTTCCAGGGTAGATAGTAGGTAACGATGATTACCCCGACGCGGAGAGCTTCCGGCAATGTCCAGGACGTCGTACTCGTCCAACTCGCGCTTGATCTCCGTTTTCTTTGTGTTGAACACGCTGAAAGAACACGTTCGTGCGCGGCATGTAATTAATTAACAACAAAATCACCGTTTGACAGTTCCTTTGGAAATTGCGCTTTCGCGCGCATCTCGCGTATTTCCATTATTCGTTTACGAATCTATATACTTCTTTAGATATCTTTACGTTATCGTAGTAGCAAAACACGATGTTATTTTGTTTCGTAATTATTTTTGTTACTATGATTTTGGTTTTTTCTATGGTAAAACGATTCGTTAAAATTTAAGATTTACTTACTCGTGCAATGTATCCATATCTATCATGACGTTTAAATGAGGATCGATCGCATAAAGGTAAACATCGGTGCTGCAAATAAAAAATATAGATTAATACATAGAGCGAAGTTTCGCGTTTAATTTTAAAATTGAATAATGTTGGAATCGCTTACGACGTAGCATCGATCAGATTTCTTTCGATGTGTGGCTCTAGCTTCCTCACTCGAACGTCCAAACCAGTCACATTTTGTAGTATTCTAGATTAAATTAAAGATAGCCTAACGTTGTATCGGTATCGAAGAAACGTACTTTGTATGAAAAATTTACAAATACGATCGGTGTAGCGCTCGCTTAAATTCCAATATAATCGTTTCGCTTTAAATTTCAGTTTCTTGAGAGTAAGGTAAATTTATCGACATACAACATCTTTCCTACTTGTTCTCCTCAAATCTGTTCCTTTTCCCCGAGTTTCTTTATCAAATTCCTGGTGTACGATTACTGCGTGTTTCGTTATCGATTACAATCGGTATCCTGATTTATTAGAATTTAAGCAATCGTTACTGCAGCAGCAGCCATTCCTCCTACTCTTCTCGAGACACCCTCGTTTTTGGGAACAAGATAAATCACAGGAAAATCGTTATTCGATAACAAACGCTTCGACTCTTTTACAGTAAATACACGTTTAAATACTCACGCGGTGATGTTCTCCAATTGCGGCTCGATATCAATGGGTCTCCGACCAACAACCATCACGACTTGTTTCTGATCATCCAACACGTACACCTTGGAGCAAACCATACGGTTAGATAACGCGACAAGAGACAGACGACTCTCGAACAATTCGAGACAGGGAAATTAACTTTTGCTGTATCTCGAATTCCAACGACGGATAATTAAGAGAGTCGGATGGAACGCAATACCAAAGCACGAGAGAGAGAGAGAGAGAGAGAGGGCAAGACTTACAAAGACATTGGCGATACTGCTGCGACCATTCTCGGCGCCCCTTCTGTCGGTGGCCTTCACGTCGAAGCCGAAAACGCGTCCAGTGTCACGGCCAAAGCTCGCCACGGATCGTACTTGACCGCTCAGTGGGTCAATGGCAAATCGTGGCGCGTCCTCCCGTCCGAGAATTTGATACCGGATCTCGGCGTTTGCTCCCTCGTCCGGGTCTTCTGCCTGGCCGAGTGATTAATCGGTTTATTCGACTTTTCTTATGCATCTGTTATTCGAATGTTCCTGATGGCGCGAGAGCTTACGGAGGGAGGAATAGAAGGACACTGTCGTTCCGAAAATGATATTATTTTGTAAAGCATCGCAAAAAGGATCGGACATATGTGGTCGAGTTAATTTGGAACATCGGATTGTCGTCGATCGTTGGAAAAAAGATGTATATCGACATTGTCAAACGCGCTATTTAAATCCGGGAACTTTCTTATCACCCAGATTCTCTTCTGCGTTCGATGTCTCACAAAATGATCTTTCAAAAGAAGTATAAATAAGAAGAGAAAAATTAACGAAACGACCGGAGAACAAAAGAAAGCGTGATACGCTAAAGGACAAGAAAGCCGCGCCTTCCGCGACGTGTATGAAAAGCAAAGTAGAGAGAGAGAGAGAAGCGAAATGAAGTCAAAAGCGACGGAGGCTCACAGCGGAACCACACACAATGGGACACAACACGCGTGTAGACGTACCTCCACTTTGACAACCTCATACCCATAATGGGCAGTGGTAGGTATCGCGGCAAGGATGGGTCGACCCTTTGATTTGAATCTGGGCGCATTGTCGTTAACATCCTTCACCCTGACAACGACCCTGGCCTCGTTAGGTGCTAGACCATTCAGTCTTTCGCCAACAACCGGGTAAATCATCACGGGCATCCCGCGACCTATCTTCACCCTGTCAACCCTGACCTTCGCCTCGTATCGATCGTTCACCTCTCTGTCCACGTCTGTCATCAGGTACAACGAGCCGTTCCTTGGGTCGACCGAGAAGTGTTCTCGCGCCTTCGTGTCGTCTGCGACGATGCTGTATCTGTTGAAAATTTTAATAATCGGCTTTTGAAGCTTTAGGGTACATAGGGGTCTGTTCCTTACAGCCTTCTCGCTGGAAGGTAGCCTTGCCTTATTCGCTTTGCGAGTGACTGACGCTTAAAAGTACGCTGTTGTATTCTACTAGCATACCTTATGTGTTCGTTTTGCTGACCATCGACTAGATCCAATTGCGCGACCAAAATCGGCACCGGAACGTTCTCCTCGATTTCTACTTCGTAATACCGATGTCTAAAAGAGGGTGTTTTCTGCACCTCGTTCTCCGCATCTTCCTCGTCGTCGTCCACGTTCAACACGGTAACGATCACGACTGCGGTGGATGTCAGACTGACCGGAGACCCTAAGTCACTAGCAGTGACCAGTAATCTATGACTCTTCCGAGTCTCGTAATTCAGATTAGCGATCGTCGTGATGACACCTTCTTTGCTATCGATGGCAAAGTACTGCTTCTCAGGCTGTCCTTGATGACTCAAGTCGAAGAGGATCAACCCATTTCCATTTCCAGCAAAGTCCGAATCATTAGCGTATACCTTGATCACTTGACTGCCAATGGGACTGTTTTCAAAGATGGACGCGTGGTAGACCGGTACGAGATCTCCATTCTCACTCTTCTCGATTTCGTGATAATTGTAGAACATAGGTGGATTGTCATTGACATCCAACACGTTCACTTCTACCTCCACGGTAGAACTTAATCTTGGAGAGCCATTGTCACGAGCCATGACCACGAGACGATGAGTAGCCGCAGTCTCCCTGTCCAAAACTCCGGTAACTCTAATTATTCCTTCGTAAGGAGCAACGTTAAAGATCCTAGACACGTTCGCAGGATCCTCCAGGTTCTCATTACCGGAGACGGCTTCGTAACTGACGTTTGCGTTGACTCCAAAGTCTGCGTCAATGGCTCGAACAGCGCCCAAATTGTAGCCAGCGTAACTTCCTTCCGGCACGTCAAAAGTGTACCAAGACTTGTCAAAGATCGGCGCGTGATCGTTCACGTCTACCACGTGGATCCTTACGGTGATATTGTCAGATAGTCGTCCAGAATCTTTCGCTAGAACGAACAACCGAATGCTCTTCTCAGCTGGAAGTCCTCTGGCTACTGATATTTCGGCCGACCTTGGATCCAAATGAAAGTATCTACGGTTGGTGGTGTCGAATCTTCGTGACTTTACATCGTCTCCGGAAGTCGTCTCGTTCCCCAGGCTGTACGTTATCGCGGCGTTTGTTCCCTCGTCCTTGTCCTCCGCGAGCAGGCGTATTATCGGCGCGCCGATGGTCGCGTTCTCTGGCACGAGAAGAAGAGGCGAACGACGGCTGTTCGGTGGCTGACTTCCGGCACCAAGCTCGCTCGTATCGAGCACGTCGTTCCCTTCGAACGATGCCTCGGTATCGGGTTCGTTCGACACGCGAACACCTTGATCGGGGAGCACGATCATTCGGATAAAACTCGGAGGATTGTCGTTCACGTCGGTTACTATTATCTTCAGCCGCGCTTCGGATGTTAGACCGCCTGCAAAAATCAAGCGAATAGACAGGAAGAATGGAATATTACTCTCACGATCTTTTCGAACGTTCGATAAGTATTATTTTTGCAGGAAAGTTTCAAAGAAGTTTGCTATTCCTTTCGTTTGTTAATTACGTAGTCTCGATAAAGTTTGAAAAATGTTTGCAAGTGAAAGTTCTTTTACTTTTTGCGAATTTTGACGACTTACAATCTTAAAGGTTGTAACGTTCGAGTATCTCTTTGAATTTTCCTAAGCTCTAAGTTCTGCGTTGGCTATTAGTAGAAAAGAAAACTTACCACTGTCTTTAGCAACGATCGTGAAACTATAGTTTGCTTTCACTTCCCTGTCTAGCGTGCGGTCATCGATTCCTTCGAAGTACACTAAACCCGTAGTTGGATGGATTCTAAACAGTTCGCTTCCCTCGCCGCGAAGGCTAAAGACAAAGTTCCGATTGACGCCTTCGTCTTTGTCGGTAGCCGCGATAGGTATCGATAAGTTCACTTTTGTTCCGGCCGGACTGTTCTCCAGAATTCGACCCTCGTACAGTGGCATTGTGAATTCTGGCGCATGATCGTTCTCGTCGAGAACGATCACGCTGACCTGCAATAAAATTCGGTATGTTAAACATTTCCATGCAACAAATTTCTTCAAAAGGTATTCTTCTTCTTACATTTTTCAAAGAGTTATAAAGTTCCACGAATTCGCACAAAGTTCGCTTGTAAAAGTCACAAAGCGATTAATAACACATTGTTAATAGCCTTGCTGCTACCTCACTCGCGAATGTTAAATAATCTAAGAGTACGATTGAATCGATTTATCAAGATTAATCGGAAACTGCAAATAATTCTGTCTCAGCCGTATTTGATATTTCCTATGATTTCGCATCAGCGAAATTAGAAACTCCGCATTTACGGAGTTCTTGCTGAAAATGTACAAACCGTAATTTATACGTTCGACAAACAGGCGTTATAAACGTTATCCTTGGAAGCGATTTTAATTTATGTGTCAGAAACACGGAACAATAGCGAAGCAAGTAGTACTTTGAATTTAAATACTCGTACAGCATGCGTCGCGCTAACTGAATAAATGTTAATATTCGTACTAAACATAAAAGAGGTCGCGCAAATAAGTGCTTAAATTTTATTTGTCTCCCGTTGGGTTAAATATTTGGAAGGTCCTCGATGGCGTATGAAACGAAACACCAAATATATCTGCGACAAAATGATCCTTGAACCAAGCGCATAAACGCGACCTTCGTTCGAATTTTTAAATTAAAAATTGTTGAACATCATCTGCACGTCCTTGGAACTTCTATTAACTTTCGCGAGCGAATATTCCAAAAGTTGAATCCGCAAACATATTACGGTTCGAGGGTGACATTCTGAGCACCTGCCGGAGAGTAAACGAGAATCGATTTTATAGCCTCGCCAGGTATGGAACTAGGTAAAGATAAACCGCTGCAAATTCGTTCTTTCATCCTCCTAAATATCGTAATACGTATTTTACTTTTGACATTTTAAATATTTTTTGACGTTATACATTCTACGCGCTGTTCGTGCGTTTCAATTTCCCATAAATCCATAAAAATCTATAATATTCTATGCTGTTTGAGATTAAACTCTATAAACATTACCATGTTACTATCATAACTGTAAAGAATATCTGCTTGCCAAAAATCCCTCGCTAAAACACCAGAAATACTCGCTAACCCTATGGAAACGTTCAGCCAAACCAATCATCCTACGCAAACATTTCTAACTAAACTACCAAAGACACTTTCTTCCCTTTCACATTCTCTATCCTCGAGAAATCTCGCTAAGTGCCACTTGCCGACAACCGCGCGCCACTGCCATACAATCTCCCTTGTACGCCATATTAAACATCCAAGGAACTTGGAACGTAAAATTAATTACTAAGAGGGAACTTACTTGGAAGACACCGACGCCGCGTGGACTCTCTGCAATCACGGTGATGCTGTAATTCTGCCTCGTCTCGCGATCGAGACCCTTGGGCGCGTACAGGGCGCCATCCTCCGTGATCGAGATGTCGGGTACATCCTGCTGATTGACGATAAAGAACCTAGTGCCAGCAGTGGCCGCGCCGGTCCCATTCTGGGGAAGCACTTGCCCGATGTACGCACCAGCTACGTTCTCCTTCGCGTGGAACACCAAAGGAGCGGTGGTCGTTCCCCTGCAATCAACGGTCGACGACTTTTCGACAAGCAAACAAAAATCCACGGAGCCAACGACTTTTGCCCTTTTAAACTTGCAAATGGAACGAGTCAAATCGAAAGACGACACTTTTTTCGTCTATCGGATGAAATTCGCTGATAATTTTTAAAGGGATGCACCATCCTGACACGTATAAATACTTGGGAATTTTTTTTAACGATTAGAACATAGAAAATTTAGATTCTTTAGGGTGATAGTGATTTTAACTTTATTTTGGAATTTTTGCAAAGGCAAATGTTGCGAAACTGCAAAGTTGGAATATCGATGGTTTGCCGTTGTTCCTGGCGAGGACAGGACCGTTTGAAACGAAAAATTCTTTCGTTTCGTAAGGTAAGTTCCAGTATCGAAAACATGGCGTAGAATTTTCCAAAAAATTTGATCGATTCAGTTTAAATCGTAGGACTAGCGCGAGATAGATGTCTGGTCGTGAATATGGACAAAACTGGAGTTAAAAGATAAATAAATCTAATTTATTTTTCTAAATCCACGGCGTTCGAGTATCGGAATTACGTTTTATATTTCTACTGCGAATCTTCGCTTCCGATACTTTACCGTACCAATTGCTCGCTTCTAAAAATCTGTCTGCCAATAAATTACGAATAACGAACGCAAGTTTGTACGTATATCCGCTATCAACACTGCAAATGTCCGTTCCTCCTCGTTACGTGGAAACAAAACCAAATTCCAACCTACATTTCGTTCGAGGCTGGTTAAAACGTCGTCCGTATATAGCAGAAGGATTTTACTTACTTTGTAAAGATGCCTCGCTCGTCGTTAGGGTCTACCACGTGGATGGACACGTTAGTAATCAACATGAGATCTCTTTCGTCCGTGACGATCGCTTCGAAGTCGTAGGTCAATCTATCGAATCGTTCGATCTCCTCGACCACGGTGATCGTTCCCGAACGCTCCTCCACGGCAAACGGGACTAAAATTCCATGAATGTATGCGCTATGTGTGGCGTATTAGGCTGAGAGGAACAACAGTCCTCTTTCGTTTCGTGTTAGGCGAAGCTTATTGGATCGTTAGGCGTGCGCGAGATTAAAGTTATCGGTTTTAACTCTTCGTAACGCGAATTTTATATCGTCTCTGGATATTCTAGAAGGAAGTTTGCAGATACTCTCGGTATATTGGAAATATTTGGGGGAAGGTATTGATTCGAGATGGAATATTAAGTGCTGGTTGATGTCGAATGCAAAAGCGGAGAATTAATGGATACAGAGCGGTGGCTAAGTGGTTAGTAATGTATTTTTGGTTGAATCGATGTATCGATATTCCTACTGATATTTCATTATTTTTGTTGAAAGGATTATAACGTAACGGGAAGAAGATCTTTTTCGGATACGAACTGGAACAACGTTCCATATAAATAATATCGAAATTCAATTATTTCTCGTCGCTTAATTTTAACAGTTTAAAAGCCAAAAAATATATCCGTTTAACAGAGTAAAAAGAAGGATAAGAACAATCTAATTTTACAAATATAAAATGCGAGAGAACCATCGAATGACGCACCTGTTGATTAATTAATTTCTTTGAAATACGTACCACCCTCCTCGTAGCTGTGCAAAAGATCGTAGATCAGGTCGTTGGTCTTTACGGCGTCGTTCAAACGTATCTGACCGACGCTAGTACCGACTGCCACGTTGGCACCGACCCAAAATTCATAAGGAGCCCCCACGAAGTCCGGCTCGAGCGATTCCGGTCCTAAGACGAAGAAGAATCGTGCAAGAGGACTTTGTATTTTTTGGCACATCGCACTGAAAACGTGCAACGATCGAAGGGACGCGTGTTCGCGCTGAAAATCGGCGCCAATCGTTTCGGCCGCGATAAAAGTTTCCCAAAACCTTGGAACGGCCCGCGCGAAAATACTTTATGATTTCCTTTGTCACGCGTGGTAAAAGTATAATTTTCTACGCTTTTCTACGATCGATGAAGCGCGTTTCTTGAAATATTCGTAGATTTGTATGACTTGTATAAAAAGTAAAAGATCTAAAATAATCAGTTTAATTTGCTCGATTAGGAGCGTTCGTTTAAGGAAATACGGTAAGACTTTGATTAATAATTTCATTTAGCTCCTAGTCTCGTTTCGATTAGTCGATACTCCCCAAGTTTGCTACATGTTACGAACAAATAAAACTCACCGTTCGATCTGAAAACATCGACGGTAACCACAGCCAGGGAGAATCTCCTCTCGCTCGGATTCGCCGGTTGATCCGCCGCCTCGACGAAGATCGCGTGTCTTCCCTCGAGGATCGGACTCTCGGCGACCGTAATCATACCGGTGATTTCGTCCACCATGAACGGTGGCGTGCGAGTCGTCGAGTTCCCCGGTTTCTGCAACCTGTATCTTACCATGCCATTGGGTCCCAGGTCGTCATCGACCGCGTACACCTGGCCAAGCACCGTGCCCACCTTATAGTCCGTTTTAGCAACCAACTCGTAGAGATTGCCAGGCACGAAGATCGGATTGTTGTCATTGGCGTCGAGCAATGTCACCTCGACGTCCACGGAGGAACCATCCGTTTTCCGCGACCCGTTGCGTAAAACGACGCTAGGTTTTCTCTCGATCGCCACGACCTTCATTCGCAGATGATCCCGCTTCTCTCGATCGAGAACCGACTGGTCCTTCACCGTTAACCAGCCGGATTTAGCGTCGACTGAGAAGGCACCGGACGGATCTCGAAGTTCGTAATCGAACTGTCCATTCTCGCCTTGGTCCTTGTCACGCGCGATCACTTGCAACACACTGAAGCCATTCGGCAGATTCTCTACGATGCTGATATTATACAGGTCCACCTCGAATTCGGGAAGATTGTCGTTTAGGTCTAAAACTTCCACCTCGACGCGAGCACCCGCTGTCTTCAGGGGGTTGTCCACTTGGGAAGCGTGAATTTGTAGAACGAAAGTGTTGGATGGTAGGTTCCGTTCGGCGTCCAGATCGATCGGACGTTTGAGGAACAGGGTAGCGTTCTTTGGGTCCAAGTGAAAGAAACCGCGTTCGTTGCCAGATATTATGTCGTATCGCACGGACATGTTTATGTTCCTGTCGCAGTCGGTAGCTTGTATCGGTGTGGAGAAGTTGATCTGTTTGAAGATCGGGTATTCCTAGAAATATATATACTATTGAAGAGTGAAAAACTTTGCGCGTAAAACAATTATTTAGCAAATTCATCGTTTGGCAGAAAAATATCAAGACAGCCTGTACGTGACTTGGCCCTTCCAAATATTCACGTTAGAAACTCTCGGAGGTAAGCTCGATAGCTTATTGTATAAACCTTCTCCGCCCGCGATTAACCTTTAGCCACTTGTATACCAGCTTCTTCGTATACCGATCGCCGTACGTGCATCGATCATACGCGTAGAGAATTATTATTAGAAACTTCCGAGAAGCTACGTAATATAGAGACGAGTTTGACCAACTAACTGGAAACGCGTCGATGTAATATATATGCATAAATCGGGAAGGAAAGTTAATGTACCGATCGAACGCGCTTTCGCGAGTCTGATACTCTACGTCATCGAGCTTGAGAGTTGAAATCGCGCCGAATAAATCTCGGCAAACGACTCGCAGCAACGTGCATCGCTCGAAAGTCGAACGAGTCGCGATAAATATCGTGGCGTACGTTGCCGCACGATCGTGTTTCCCTTCGCAACGAAATTTATACCTCAAGGTTCCCCGTGCAGAAAACTGTTAACCTCTGACATTCCCGCAATGTGGCACAGCCTAGATTACGAGCGTCGCGTGTAACACAAACGATAAACGGGTCCATTCGTCGCGACGAACAGCGTCGTTAAACACCCGCCATATCGATAGCCGACGATATTTCTAAACAAAGGTTTTCCGAACGAATTGCCATCGCAATCGCATCTGTTGTACGCTGTCTGCTGGCGAAGGAATTGATTTTTAAGAGTTCGCTACAGGTTTCGGTAGGCGTAGATACAGGTTGCGATATAATAACACTTTTCGAGAGACTTTCTTTCAAACCGGTATTTATAATCCGCGTTTCGAATAAAATCTGCTCGAGTCAAGAGAGTAGTAAATACCGCTTGGAATTATCAACTTGTTATTAATCCGTACACTTTGATAAAAAGTGGAAGCGTCTTGGTTTTTATGGACAGTGGTATAAACACACGGTAACGCCATTTTACGATTACGTAACAAAATAATTCCCGTCGCTGGTTAATTATGATTGGTTTTATACAGTTACACCGTGATGCTTTCTACCGCGAAATTACACGCTGTTCCATACAATTACGCCATACCGGCGCAATCAGCTGATTACCGTTGGCACAGTTTTTCGATACTTTTATGAATTTTCGATTTCGCGACACGTTAGATAACTTGCTTGGATACTGGACAAGAGTCGTTTTAAGAACGTTAGATTCCTTAGGTGAAAGAAAATGATTAACTCTTGAACGACGAAGAGATTTCAGGATTTTAGATGACTATCACTGATTGCGAGAGTGTAATAATTATACCACGCATATTTTGCGTTCTTCGCATCGTGCAGTTACATACATTTCAAACGTTTCTTAGCGTATAGCAATTACTCTAATAAGTGGAATGATTTACACGTGTAATTCGCAGAACATATATTAACATCTTCCACGAATGAAGATAATCGTAGGCATATGTGTTATTTTTCTACTTGCTGTTTGGGAAATCTAATTATTATTATCGTATTAACTTGCGAAGAGGAACGTTCTAAGATGCGACTGTAATTACATTAATTATTTAATTAATTTAAAGATTTATAACAGTCGCATGGCCAATGCCAATGCCTCCATACTTTCGTCGATGGTTATAATATAATATACGTCGAAATATTAATCTCGTTACGTTTGACTTTATTCCACTTTATTCATAGAGGTTTGAAAATTTACAAGCGAATCCTTTATCTTATGTGTCATTTCGTACGCTTACTTCGTATTTGAATAAGAGAAACGCTCGTACCACAAGCCCTTTCCAATAACGATAAATCCAGAAAATACTTACCGGCATCGGATAGAACTCGTAAATCTTTGCTTTGTACACGTCCCTGGTGAACTTGGGATCCAGATCATCGTTGTCCAATATCGTGATTTTGACGGTCGTGTTGGTACTCTTAGCTGGCACTCCTCGATCCTGAAAGAAACGGAGCAGACGAGTCGGCAATGAGACTGGTAATTATCTCAGCGATATCAACGTCGGACGACTTTCACCACGAACACAACCTTCACGCCGCTAACGTGTTTAGTCTATGGACGGGATATATTCGCTGCATACGATATCGCGAACCGTACTCACCGTAGCCGCGATAACCAACGTGAACTCGCGGTCACCGTTGTCGTAGTCTACCGGTTTACGGAGTATGAGAGCGGTTCTGTGGCCGGATTCGAGTGAAAATTTGCCCTGCTCGTTGCCTTTCACTATCGCGTAGTGCACGTCGCTATTCGGCGTGTTCGGCTTGTCTCCGTCGACCGCGTGAATCCCACGAAATATCGTCACGCCTGTAATCAAACGACAGAAATTTCGTTCGTTAAAACAATTTGTCGACTAAACTGCCAATTTCTATGCATTCGTGCGAAATTTAAAGACGCAAAAACGCATAGAATATGGATGATACGTAAAAATACACGGAATATCCGATATTCGTTATAATATATATCGAGTAGCATAAATGTCTTAAATGTTTAACTTCCACTTCTTCGATCGTGTTCGTGAAGATATAAATACGTATAAAAATCTGCGGTATAAAATACCGACGATGCTTCGCGAGTTTTGATAGAACACCGTGAAAGTTGTTGATTAACAGCGATTTTGTAATTATGTTTTTTCTTCGCGTGAAACGTTTAGAAGTTTGTATCGAAATTTCACAAAAGTTTCCCATTGAAACACAATTTTTAGTTACTTCTCTTACTAGGTGAGATTTTGATATGAAAGTTTAATAATGAAAGTTTACATAAAAGTGACGGTCTCCAAAAGTACGAGCGTTTTAGAAAGGACATTTTACTTTCCCCGTAGTATTACACCGCGTTTACGACTATTATGGTATAAATTACATAGTATCGTAGCTGCGTGAAATTTATCTAAATCTAGGTCTTTAAAATACTTCAAGTAACTCTTACAAACAAACAAGATGTACCAATTCTACGCTATATATCATAAAAAACGCTCAAAAAGATCCTTTCTCTTTCTTACGGTAACTAAGACTAAGAAATTTAAATTTGGATTAAAAAGGGAAACGATATTTTCATGAAACAGAAAAGCTTCGACTTTTTTTCGGAACTCATTTTCTTACAAAATTGAATTTCCACGCAACGGTCTTCGTGCAGCAATTTCTTATATGCTAGTTCGTATGCGGTATATCTCACCAACTGGAGTAAGCTCGTCCACGGTTACGTGATAAGGCGCATCGACAAACTGCGGAGCATGATCGTTTATGTCTTCCACGTAGACCGTCACTGACAGGTGCGACGTCACCTACAAGCACAAACGTTAAATGTATCGATGTTATTTGCCGGGTACAGGTTCGAAAGCGCTATATCTTGAAAGAGGATCCGGTGTTGTGCGGAATTTCTTTCAATTTTAACTTTTCATACTCCGTTGTTTCTGTTGGTACGTGTAATATTCTCGAACTAATTGAAACAGGAATGAATTAATTAGCGAACGTTAGGTACGAAAATAATATTGTACGTGCAAACGTATTGGTATCCTTAATTGATATCGTTGCATCCTATGTAATTACCATTTATATCAGAATATTTAATTTAAATTTATATTCTAAATTTTCTTAGACTCGTGCGATAAAAAGTAAAATTTATAATTCTATCGCGGAGTGGAATAGATTTTACTGGATTAAATACGTTAATATCCATAGGTATACGTATAAATCCAGGTTCAATAGCCAAAGAAGCGCTTTAAAAAAATTAATTTAAAATTATTTTTACAGATTTCGTCAATCTTAGTAATTTTGCTTCAAACGATTTGCAAAATAATTATTAAATACATAGCGCCTATCGCATAGCGTTGTATCGATTGGACACTGCGTCTGACTACAGACCGTCCGATTCTCCTTATCCGCTTACACTCGCTTTCTTACAAACTTCTCGCTCAAATATTTCTACGCCAATGTCGCTCTACATCTTTTATTATATTTAATAATATACATTTCATTTCGTCCCAGTTCTGTTTCTCGTATTTCCGTCATATTGTCCGAATCGAAAAGAATGGAAAAAGAGCAAAAAAACAGGCTTGGAAAACCATACAATTGGAACAAGTTACCAAGCAGATATATCATTCCTTAGAAAATGGAAGAAACGTAAGAGATGAATAACAGATAGATAGTTAGGAGATAGGAGAAAAACTGTTCTCGACTTTATGGTATCCTTTAGTGCTGCACGTTGGATCGATTTTCATATCCCCTTTCTGTTCTCTCTGGCACTCGCTTCCCTTTTCCTGTCCGATTCTCTTCGATATTTAATATCACCAACCAGAGCAGGGAGACATATTCGCCGAAATTGCATTAACGCATGAAAACGTCCCATCTGGTCGTTGACGAATAACGAAAAAGAAAAAGAGGATCGCTCAGTTTTGCATAACAACGGTACAATACTCCGGTGTACGTACTTCCAGTTTTATTGCATACTCGAAAACGACGAACTCGCGGAGTACAAAGACCGTTTTCAAAATTAGCGGATCAATTTCGAGGGTAAACGCTGCGCGACCGTGTTACCGCGATGAAACGCGTTTACGTGTAATCACCGACGGGCAAACGCAAAGTTTCGACGTTGGTTAAAAGAGTAATTGGAGATTCGCGACAAAGGTGAAGATAGCGAACGAAACTCGCATCTAAGGATTGAGAGAAGCAGCAAAATGTTTCCCTTTCCTCCGTCTTTAACTTTAACAGTACGCGAGGTTCTTCATTAATAAGGAATAATTATCATTTTTCTATTGTTAAACCTTCGTACCAAACGTGACTACAATTTTCTGATCTTATCTTTATCTGTCTAAAAAGATCTAATCTAAAGAATTCTAAAGACGTTACGTTTCCATACCTCGTTGACAGCAGTATTAATAATCTACTACTCTGAATTAAATTAATTAAATTAAAGCTAAAGACATAAGATTCTTACTTATACATACGTAGTTCTTTCGACGAATTTTATGAAACTATATTATTGGAATTAAGGAAAACAAACAGTGGAATTTTGTTGAAAAAAGCGACCGTGAAGGTTCTGTTTTTCGGAGCGATCGCGAAACAAACGCTAACAGTATACACCTCGAGAATAATTAAATTTCGCGGCTCGGTAAAAATCGTAATCGATATCGTAACGGTTTCTCCGATTGGCGGTATTTCGTCGAAATAGTTACATAAACGTTTATTAGCACGTGACAGAACTACAAAACCGGTAGCAAGGGTCCGTCCGTCGTATCGAGACCGGTACCTGCACGCTCTAGTTACTCTTGCATGTACCCGCGCGTTAGGCGAAAGAACTAGATCCGTAGAGAAAAAGTAGAATATGTCTAGGGACTTTTGAATTAGTTAAGAGAACCAGAAGCCATTCGTATTTTTCAGTGATTTATTATTAACCCAGAACCGGTATCGTTAGTTCACAGGTGACCACAGCAGTTACATTAGACTCTAATTATTACGTCACTTAATTTTAGGATACTTCGTTGAAATCTGCATTTTGTATTTTATACGATGAAGCTTGTTGATGATGTTTATCACGTAAAATATACAATAAAAAATGAAATTGAATAGAAAAGAATGTATAGGCGATGATTACGTTACAGGGGAAAAATTGTTGCAATAAACTTAATTTTTTCCTTTTTCGATACATAGAAAATTATGTTTCCTTCTTGGTAAAAAATACGAGATGCATAAAACCCGTCTTTCGAAACTCAAACTCTCTTATATCAGCTGCGATCAAACGATACCGATCAAGGATTAATACGCGGCTCGTCCGATGATTTCATTACAGTCTAATTACATTCGTGAAGAAAACGAACCGTGAAACGGTAATAAAGATGTTTCCATAATATTCTAAAAGCAGCTAAATTAATCGGACGTTCGTAGAATGCTTTCCACAATTTACCAAGGAATCGCCGCCATCGGAGTAATCGCAGACGACGCGGAACTTGAGCAGATTTCTAGGCATCTCCGCGTCCACCAGGTCTTCCAAAGACTGGGCCAGCACTAGAGAGACGTGCGTCCTATTGGTCTCCCTGTGCGTGAAGAAACGAGCGTCCTCGTCCTGTAACAGTTACGAAGTCATATTACGCGATGGCACATGCTCGTCCAACGGTAAACACACCATTTGGATATAATTATTTCATTCGTGGTTCATTTAACAGCGATGTTCAACGGTAAACGCGACACTGAAGCATCATCGCTTCCTTCGTTACTGAAACTATACCTTACGATCGTTCTTCGCACTTTTACGTCTCTAAACGCAGGCGGAAGCTATCGTCTTAGACATTGACAAAGTGCTACGTAACTCGACAAAGTGTGTATGCCAATATCTGTATTGTTAGAGAATTATTGCCGAAGTAACTGTTTAAACAAAATACGCAGTATCGAACTAAGCAAAGTTGGAATATAGCGTATATTACGTCGTAAGTAGTTTACTTCTTCGGAAATACTATCACACCGATGTGCCACGATTACGAGGACAATTACAATTATACGACATATTATAGAATCAAGAAGTTGATACGATCGATGGAAAAATGAAATAAATAAATAAAAATGAAATGCTTACTTTATCGACTGGCATTATTGAAATATGATTTCTCGGATGAGCTTCTAGCGATAGAATTTCCGTGCCTTTAGCCAGATTTTCCGGTACTCTAACAAACTTCAGATACTCTCCTATTGGGTAAAACTGGCACCCTGTAAACATAAGTAACAGGTAACGAATAAATTATTTATAATTCGATGTGAAATGAATGATTTTCGCGAATCTTTCAATGAAGTTTTATCGGAAATCATTAGGATTTACCTGTAGCCATAAATACGATTATGCTTCGCTAGTATGAAGAGTGTAATAAAATTATTAACATCGATATCGATTGAATTTCAATTGCAAGTAGAAAGCAACAGCAATTTTAAAAATAAATAACAGACAGAACAGGAAATTTTATAGGTACAATATTTAACAAAATTTTAAAATTATAATATTTTGATATAAATTATATACATACATATTACAACAATTTTTGATGTTCGTTTATCACGATAGATGTTATCTTCTATAGTTTACTACTGGACGATAATTTAGTAAAACCACCAACAGTCTTGCCGAGATTAGAAAATATTTTATAAACCACGAATATCTTAACCCAATTCGCGACAATGTGTAGAGTAATATTTAAGTATCCGTTTTCACGGTTTAAAATAGAATCCCAGAACTAATCAAATACTTTCTAACAGTAATTCCCGATCGTACTTTCCCATTTCCTGCCACTGATTCCTATAAATGTTTTACTTTTCCCTCGCCTATCCGTTACGATTTTTCTTTATTTCCAATAAACCAAATGCTCACATCGTTCAAACGTTAATCGCCAAACACGAAATGACACCGTTTGTACCTATCTGTAGTAGTAATAGTAACACGTTTCGTACGAAAAGTCTGGAAAATATAAGGTCCATTTGAGCAAGTGAAAGGACGTCGGCGGAATTTGCATGTTGATACGGTTAATTTGGCTATCGATCATTATCGTGATTAAAGCTCATGGACCGTGGCGGACAGGTTTGACGCGTTACACCTTACAACTCGATCTGATTTTTCCATTTTTTAAAAGTACATAAAAAGTTGCTGGAAAAGGGACTTTCGTTTACCCAAGGTAGTTCTAATTTTATCGCTTCTAAGACGTTGATTTCAAATTTTATAAATTTACGTATAAATGACTTTACGCATAAACGAACAAACTGAAATAAGCGAACGGTTTGAAAAATAATTATCGTTCTTTAGTCGATAATTTCTGTTAATTCGTTATAAGATCGAAATGTCGAGCTTTGAAAATTCTGTTACGCTACAAGAACCCGAAGTAACAAGTTTCACTTTGCATATGCTTTACAGTATTTGCTTATTTATACATAATGCTTGATTATATAATGCTTCATTAAGAACTAGAAACACGTGATGCATAGTAAATGCAGCGAGAAAGTAATTAAATAGAGCTTGTTCGTTAATGTAAAACTCGTGCATAAATATGTTTACGTGCTAATAAGTTTACTCGTCGAAACAACGAAACAATCGTGTTTGAGGCTTAATACGAATTTGAAAACTTGGTGTTTCTATTACTAGGATTCTAAATGTTTATCGAAGATTATGAATAAACCAAATTCGTCGAGTTTCTAATATTTATCCTAGCGCTTATATTCGCATGTTAAATATAAATGAAATTTCCTCGCGTTAATACTTTCGCAACCTGATTTCTCGAAAACGAATCCTAATCTGAGAATATTTGATTCTATAAATATTGAATTCTTTAGAAATACATTATCCATTACCAGTTTCTCCTCCAATATATTCTAAGTTTCATCCCAGCCTGTCTTTGTTTACGTGTTTTTCGTATTTTCATTTTCGTATCAGTCCATAAATCAATAAATAGATAAATTATTATACAACGATCCGACACAGATATCTTTTGCAAAAAAGATATTACGCGGTTCAGAGGGTTCTTACTCCGAATACAAATTCTAAAACGAGTTAGATTGCCTATTGCTACCATTTACATATCTCGAAACGACATTTATTATGCAACAATGTAACACGGTAACCGTAAGAACAAATCGTCCTAAAACGACGAACAAACCAAAATTACAAAAAATACAAAGAATCCAAATTCAAAGTTACCCTGGAACGGCTCTACTTTTACGATACGTTACGAAACTCGCCACCAACGCACGTTACGAGCGTTGCGCAGTTGCAATTAAATGGCACGCGTTTCTTTCAAATCGGCGCCTGCATTTTGTTGCAAATGTCGGCGACTGTCGAGCACGAGCGAAAACAAGTCCGCGACATTTTTTCCATCGAGGAAAAAAATCGCGCCTTGTTCGATAACGTGGTTTTTGCCGCCTTTCTCGACAAAATCGAACGTGCTACGGCCGTCGTTTCTCGAGGATAGGTTCAATGTACCATAACGCGAGGCAACGTAATCAAGTTTTCTTGCCGTCCAGGAAGCGTCCGAAAGGTCGTCGGTTATCCGTGTAGATTCTAAACTCTAGACTCTAGAAACTCATCCAGTCTTTCGTCTTCGTAGAACGTCTCGAGAAGATCATTGAAGTTTTTCTTACGAGGGTAAAAGGTAATGACACGTTTCTTGCCTGATGTTTGACAGAGAATTGATAACTTAATCCTGTGTAACTGGATTTTTCTTCTTTTCCTCCTTCCATCCTTTTTTTCTCTCTTTTTCTTGAAACAAGTATCGGGGTGGTGATCTGACGCGAATCTAATCGAGTTAATCTGTCAACTGGTTGATAAAACAATTTTTGGTTATTTTAACGAACGTTCTATCCTTACCAAGAATCAAAGACATTAACGCGAAATGCAGCGTGTGTTATGATTTCGATCGCACAGGTATCTCTTTATTTATTTGAAGAAGGAATTCTTTATATTTCAAATATGGATTTATTTAAATTTTATGCTTTGATCGCGTGTTATACTATGCCTCGATTCTATTCTTTGAAACGCAAGAAACAGAACGTGGAATACTTTACGACCTATTCGATACTTATCGCGAATAAAATATTCTTATGTCTAATCTCGTATTGAAAAGTTAGATGTGGTAATTACTTGCAACCGTACTAATTATGTTAATAGACTTTACTATCTTTCTTACATGCCTCGTTGTTTATGCTCTAGTGTTCAACGGTGACTACAGGTATTCAATAATAATTGTGTAAGTCGTTATCTCATCGATTGAATGCAAATCAATTACATACGAAGTGTGAAACTTGTACGAACGTGGCACAAGGTGAAAAGAAAAGGAGTAAAAAAATGTATGCTCGTCACTCTTGGAAAGAGGGTCAAGTTCTCTTCTACGAGAAACTGAGTCTCGTGCAAATCTGCGTGCAAAAATTGGTTACAAATTTTTCTCCAAACGAGAGGATTAGTTTTTGTTGTAACGTATCGTTAGCGATATTCTCGGAGCTACTCATGGTCGAAAGATAAATATCAATTTATTATTAAATAAACCTCTTTTATTAAGTAACTAATTGACGAAGCAGAACGATTACAATTTTTCAACAAAATTACATTTAAAAGAATAAAAAATCGAGTATCAGAATAGAAGCACTAAATATGGCACGCTTTACAAGTGAATATCTAGGCTCCCTAATTGCATATTATTTACATTAATACAACTTAAAAACCATAATATACGGATTAATTTCTATCGTTCGTTTTCTCCGATTACAAACTGCAGAAATGTTTAACTACGTGAAACCCTGGCGGCGGTATCGCGCTTTCGTTCACGTGGACGTACAAAGCGCGGTATTTATATTTCAAGTGGATGCGTTGAATCCAGTTCGCCAGCAAGCCGACTAATTAGCTCGCTGCAGACTGGACGCCAGCGTAAAACATTGTTTCCGACTGCGAAAGGGGAAAGATCGGAGGGACGATACACTGGCAAACAGGAGGAAGTTCGCGTCCCACCGTTCCAGATTTTATCTTAATTTATTCGAGGCTGCGATCATCGCGTCGATCTGGCCATCTTACACGATATTGTCCGGCGTCTTCCGTAATTTTTTCACTCGATCTCGGATAGTATCAACCTGAGGACTCGGAATTATATTTCTTTGGAAACGAACAACGAAAATATGACGAACGTGTGAAACGATCTGACAGAATTGGAAATGAAAATTATAACCGAAAAGTCATTTTTTTTATTTTCAGCGCAAATAAACGAGCCAGGTTCGACCATTATTATTTGCATATTTCTCGAGTTAAAGGTTCGTTATTCGCTTTGCCGGCGTTTCTAAACCTTCGCAGGTGTTCCCCGAGAATATATGTATTGCAAAGTACTTTCACCCGATCACATGCTCCGTTCGAAGCTAATACTCGCACTCGGACACGCATCGCGGTACACGGTCGATCGATTCTTTTCAGGTTTTTCCAGTCACGATTATCGATCGTACGTCACAAACGTCTTGTACCGTTATTGCGTTATTGTACAGGTACGTTTGATTCGATCGAAAATTCCAATCGAAACAAGTTACCGATATAATATAAATGAATTTTTTTTAAATCGGAAAATCGAATTAAAAAGTACTCCAACCAGACCGGGGATTCGTTTCCAGAAACGAAAGCCAGAAGCGATCGAATTGAGGAATACGCGCGGCAAAGCTCGGCGAAAGCCGAATTAGGTTCGTTAGTGGAAGCAATCGTTACTCGATTCTTTTCATCGATCATCCGGATAATCATCCGAGCCGTGCATAATCCGCAAAATTCCGGCCGTAGGAACCGTCAAATCGCTTGGAAGCGCGCTCTTTAAGGACCTCAAATAGACAGAGGAACTGTCTGTCTGTTCCAAAGGTTCTCTCTACTTCTTTCCCATCCAACCGTCGCGTCCGTTTTCCTTCCACTCTTTTCCTGTTTTCTTCCTTTCCTTGTTCTCGCGATCTCTTTCTTTCCGCGTTTGTCTCTTCCCTTCTCTTTCTTCTCTTTCTAGAACCACGCTTTTGTCTTCCTGCCACGAGTCGATTCAGGCAGAGTTACTTTTCAGAGGCGGCAAGATGGAACGTCGGAGGCGTGTTCTCCACTGGATACCGCAATGGATGCACGGCCATACCGTGTATTTATATATTTTCATGTATACGATACGCTTGTATAGAGTGATTCAAACGTTTAGATGTAACTTTGAGTACTTTTAGCAAGACAGAAAAGCGTTACGATATTACTACTATCGAGAGATCTGAAATTACGTACGTACTTAAACGAACTACTCGAAAGTTATATTTGTCAACTGCAAAAAGAAAAGGAGCAATGTTACCAACATTACTTTTTAACGTCTACCTTGGAATTATTAATTATATTTCATTAATTATGTTATTTCTTTGTGGTAAATAAACTTGTAAGATTAAATCATTCGTTTTTTTAATTGATCATTAATCGCGTACTTAAGTATTATAACACTCGTTATAAAAATCCGGGCATTTTAAATCGACTTGATGCAATAAACTGTGTTAAAGTAGCAAAAACATTTTACGATATTTGTGTGTTGATGTAAATGCTGTAAAATTCATAGCAAAAAGTATGTGCAAAAGTATGTATGTATGACATACACATGTAGTTAGGTATATCTGAATTCTGCATTATTGGAAGCATGTTGAAGTTTGAAAATTCGATTGCATTTTTAGGAAACTGTTCAATTAATCACAAGATCGAATAGTTAAAATTTCGCATAAATTTCCTTTCTCGGTAACCTCGATTCGCATATCCCAATTTTGCTTCAACATAGATCGAGATAAATAGTTGACGTATCGTTTTCAAATATTTATTTATGCCAGCTAAATTTATATTGTCTTCATACCTGAGAAAATGTCCAGGCTAATAATACAATTATTATCTAGAATTATCTTCTTGGTAAGTTCGTAGAAAAGTAAATAGGGTAAAAGATTAAATATATTCCAATTTGTTGATATAAAATTAATGACTTACAGAGTCACTATTTTTTCATTATCAGCGTCATTATTATTTCCACCATTATATTTATATAATGATACTCAGACTTCAGATTTTCTATAGATAGATGTGTCCCCATTAAAAGAAACGTTGCTCCAATTCTCTATAAGAATGAACTTTAAATCACGACTGTACCATGGAAATGTCAGTTCTTCGTAAAATAGAATTTTCGTCCGAAGACCTGTCTATAGGCTCGGCTTTAGCAAGATCTTTCCAAACGCTTTCACAGATTTTCCCAATTAGCATATCTACTTTTATACTTAATTGAGATCCAGACTGAAAATTAGAACGACTTTTATTTCCAAAGCTATTAAAATTTTATTCGAACCACCTGGATTATTAGCGTGATCGGGACCTGTTAATTGATTTTATTATTATATACTTTTTGATAAGACTAAAGAATCCGAGGTATTCAAACAGATATTTCATATACAATTTACCGTTTCAAAAATTTCATTCGACGTTTTGTAAAGTAAACCAAAATCCATTAAAAGATCTAAAAAGACACCTCCTTTTAAAACATCTGCAAAATAGGAGAATCTGTGTATGAGAATTAAAATCCAAAATGGTGTCTCCAGCGTCAATTAAGTTGCACGTAACGGGGAACAGATTGTCCCTTACCAGTGGCAACATCGAAACACTTCAACTACAAGCGGCGACAATTCTGAAACGGCCGGTACACATAACGAAACGATTACATAACGAAACGACTCGGTTGTGCGCTACCGGCCGCGGCTGGTGCATATGTTGTGTAGCATTTACACAAGTAAGCTCGTTCCCTAAAGCTTCCCAGGAAGTGGGACAAGGTCGGCCAGCTTTTTGCACGTTTCCGCACTTCCATCGCTTCGACGTCGCGGACACCAGCGAATATCGCTGGACATGCTCATTGCTCATACATCACCGTCCATATGTCCCACAAGTTCTTCGTCGTCGTCGTCGTTATGTTTTAGGGTGCTCTTGCCCGAGCTAAGCTCTGCTATGCTTAAAAATTCGCCATCTCTATTATCGTTCTATACGAAAGCTCGGACCATAAAATAATATACTGGAAAATGTGTGTTGGCGGATTACGTTTGCTTGTTTCCAGAATAAATTGATCTCGTTTGGCTCGCTGGGAAGAAGATTAGGTCGAGAATCTTCTTTGTGGATTTTTAAAGATTTTTAGTGATCGGCGTTTGATTGTTTGGAAAAATGAAATATATTTATTTTTGCGAAATACGTATTCAAAATCTCTTTATGGATTGTTGTATTTGAAACGAAACGAAGATTTTAAAAATGAAATGAGAATCGAAGACAGTGATGTAACGTGAAATCAGAAATTCGTCCAAACTCGGGAAGGAAAGTCCGTGTAAAAGTAAATAACGAATAAATATTTAAAGTCGATTATCGTATGATTATTTAAAGGAAGGAATATCTGTTTCGTATCTATTTCGGTGAAATATATCGGGTAGTTATTTTTGTAAAATTATCGATTTAAAACTTGTTCTTCTGGCTTCTTGAAGTACGATTGAATCGAAAGTAATATTTCAGGTGTGTATTATTATTAATTTTCCTTCATCCGTTGTATACAACGGGTACTGAGAAATCATATTTCACTTCGTCATTCGTACCTTTCTATAAAATGAAAAGTGTGTTAAGTAATACCTCGATCTTCGCGATGCGTGTAACCCGTCGTTTTATAATCTGTCATAGCAAATGCATAGTTTGAGGAGGTCAAGGAACGACGAAGAAAATGTAATTACTTCGAAAATTAATGATCGAGTTAAATACCAGATACTATATATACTAGAAGACCAAATACTAGATAACGACCCTTTTAATCATAGTCAAGTTTATTTTAACGATTCGATGTTTTATATTAACAATAAAACCTAGCCATTAAACGAAACATTTGACGAGAAAGTTTCTTAATACACTGATGCGCTTCTATGGAAAAAGTTATCGCAAAGTTTCATCCGCTTGTTTTAACTAAAAATGTATTTTGCCTAATTGCTTTAAGCGCTGTATAAAACAGCCATTGAAGAAAATGCATGGATGTAAACTGTAGGGTTCCGCCCACGCTGTAATACTTTCCGTTGGACTGATAAAGCTGGTTGCATAGAACCGTGTTATTGTAATTTAAAAGCTACTGTTTTGACAAAACTACAAAGTTTAATATACCTGCTTATAATATACCTACGTATGTCAATTAAAAAATCATAGAATTTGACAATTTCTTATTCGACGAGTAACGATTAGAAAGGATCAAAAAGTTGATAGAAATTAAGAAAATGAAAATGTAGAATTATTCCCTTGTGGAAGGGTTACAGTAGTAAACTAGCGTAATACGCGGTACATAGTATTTCAGAATATTTGACCTAGCAATCGACTAACGAGAGACGTTATCCAAGTGTCTAGAATCGATTTTGTATCTCCTTGAACTACACTGCCAGGCACTAAAATCCAATGGATAGATATTTTCAGATTTTTATTCAATCAGCGTTCCTGTATCCTCGCCATATCTCTTTGATTACGAAAATTTATATACGCGTGATATGCATACATATTTAGGTACACACACACACATTGCAGAACTGTAGTTGCTCCATTTACAAAAATCATTAGGATAGTCAAACATTCTCGAAAATTTTGTTCGTAAATGGACGCAGTATAAAACTTAAAGTCACAACGAGAAAACGGTCCGTCTCGAATTTTCCGAAAGCTGATCTCAAAGTTGAGCCAGTGTACGTATATTTAAGTAGCTCCGTCGGTTTATGCAACAGTATATTGTCAGTTGAATTCCAGCCCTTCTCGTCTCCTTCCCTTCGAGAATGTCCCCGTTAATCCGAGGATGAAAAAGGACACCTCGAAATTCCGGAGCCGAAGGCGGAACTAAACACTCGTTACGCTCGCGACTGAAGATCCGCTGCGGCCTCGATACATTATTTCGCAGATTCTCGCGAAATAATATAGATTTTCGCACGACAGAACGAGAATACGGACCGCCTCGAGAGTCTCGAGAGAAGAGAATGCGCGGCTCGCGATATCGACCCTTTCCAAATATCATCTACATTTAAAATACGACGTCTAAGAGGATTTGCGGATAATTTTCTCGGCGTAAATGTTTTTAAAAGAAGAATCGATCGATCGATGTAACTTTTATCTGGTTATTTTATGCTTGTTCCAACTTAATCCTGAAACGTTAAAATTTTATCTTAATTATTATCTTATTATGCTATTAATCTGTAGATCTTGAATACCATAAAATCTTTAAGTTTTCTCATAGACAAGTCATGACCCGATGTAATTCTGATTTGGAAATTTATTGATATAAATTCGTACAATACTTTTCGTTAAATCGGCGTGTAAATTCGTGATACAAAAAAGTACAATTTTATTTGTCGCGTTATTGGGAAAAAGGATTTTTGTCAAAATATTTCTCGTTCCCGCGCTCTTACAAATATCTTGTAAACATCTCTATAAAACCTTGAATTTTTTCCGACACTGTATATATGAGTAGGCATGACCTCAGCATTCGTATGTATGTACGAATACATGAATACGCCGTGAAAATAATTAAAAGCACCGAGGTGAAGAGCATGAACACACGAACACTAAGAAAGTAGGAAACTTTTACTTTTGGAGAGCTGTCAAAGAGATTATTTCTATAGAGCGCAGGAGGGAATAATATATCAAACAAAAATACGTCTCACCGAACCAAAACTTGAAACAGAATGACATTGAAAAGGACACGTTATTAAAAAAAAATTACAGAGAGAACATATAATAACGTTGCAAAACAAAAAAAAAGTGAAATCCCAGAAAATTAATCTCTAGTGTAATTTACCTAAATAATCGAAACGAGTAATTGGAATAGACTGCGAAAAATGGCAACGATATCTGGCAACTAGCTAAATACCCAACGATTCACTTTTCTTCCGTATTTTTCATTTTCGATTCCAAGAGCGACTAGGCTAATATGCCAAACCCAACCAAGCACCGATTTAATTAATTCATTTGCACACGACCAAAGCATAGGCGAAGGTTCATTAACGAGCATCAAATTGCAGTTTCAATACGAACGAGACCTCGATCTCACGATCTGAAATGGTAACGATGAGAATCAACGATCCATTTTAGCGAAGGAACAGCGTTTCTCAAAGTGTCGCGGGCGATAGTAGGTCAGGAATAGATTTATCTAGGTGCATTCGCCTTGCACTTTACGCGTGAAAAGAATCATACACCGCACAGAATATTCTTATTATTTTCTCTTTCTCTCTCTTTCTCCCTCTCTCTCTCTCTTCCTCCTCGTGTTGTGCGTGAACAAGGAATCGACGTTACGAACAGTTGTTATCTTTCGTTTTCTTTATTGGAGAGCAAGAACGGTTGCCAAGTTACGAAGTGTTCTTTCCGCTGTAATAACTCGGTTGGTTGGAGAGAGTCTCGGATGAATGAAAAGTTGCGATATGTTTGATCGACTCTGCTTCGTTTTGGTTTAAATTTCAGCGCCTCTCAAAGGTCAAGTTCAAAGCGTAAAAAGATTTGGTTATTTCATATTATTCGAAACTGCTTTGCACGATAAAAAGTTCGATATGTTAAAAAGAAACGTGCGATCTTGCTATAAACTTATTCCTCTACTAGCAAATTTTGTATTCAGCTTCATTTTATAAATCTTCAGACAATTATTTAAACGGTAACGACACGTTAAATTTTCATTAGTAATAGATATTTATTTAAAAACGAATATTTCTTAAAAGTGCACGATAATTCAATAATATGAAATATCATCGACCAGTTAAATCGTATTAAAGAGCAACATTGGCGTCCATCGATGCTATAATATATTGTAGAAATAATATTACATTCGAGAGAAATAACGGGGTTGTTTGTTATCCGCAGTGACAGAATATTGCGTGATAAAAGCTTGCACGTAGATTTCTGCAGAAACTTGGTCGTACAGCGTTCAAGAGCACCGATAAAATCCCATCCCCGAGAACTAAATTATATCGATCAGAATGGTGCGGCGAATCTGTTGAATTAAATATCGTGTGCCGAAAACAATATGACTTTTATTTGGCGATTTTACGCTCTCTTATCGTCGCACCGATATTCTCGAGTTTCGGAACATCTCAAGCACAAATGACTATTGTAATCTTATATCTGGTTTAATAGGATACTTGTGGCTAATTTCGAGAAAGTTTGATTTTGCTAAATATTAGTCCATTAAATCCTTTTAACACTTTGAATTACAATCTTACACTACTATAATTCTCAACATTGTAGCGTGACACAACATACTGTTTGAGAACCGTCGTTCTAAAACTCACGCAGCCATGAAATATCGTTTAACATACCTGTCGCAAGATGAAGACGGCCGACGGCCACCAGGAACGTCGCCAAGGTAAACCAGCGAAGTACCGGCGAAATCGAAGGAAGCTTCTCCCCTGATCGCGTCATCTTTGGTCCTCTTCTTCTTCGGCTTGGTCACAGCTTACCCTCGTGCATGTCTGCAAATTATTCACGATGATTCGTCACCTGGCACACACTGTCGAGCTCTGTGACGCTGCATCTTCGCCGATCGCACTAAAGATGCAACGTTCGCTCGATGTACACGATCGCGATGGCTCGCTTGGAAAAGACGGCTGCACCTGAATTATCTTGGCGTCTTTTGTTGCGACCGGGGGAATCGGACGTTCCGTAGAGCAATTAGGCTTGCGATCGCTGGTGGAAGGGAGTCTTCTTCGCATTTATAACGAAAGATGTAGCCTTTTCAACGACGCAGCGAGGAAATAAGGAAAAGCGATTGATCAGTGTCATGGCACTTATCTTTTATATATCGCTTATATATTGCTGTGCATTTTGGGCGGTTATGCGTTGCGAATGACTGCGTTTCGAGTGCTATAGAGATGTGTGGATGGGGCGAATGTTAGGAATGCGCGAACGGGCAAAGTTTTAGAGACACGTGGCGAGATATCGTTGGATGGACTATGCCGGTCAGATAGATAGAAAACGATGTAACCTAGACTAGGAGCGTACCAACGTCGAGAGGGAAGCGACCAGGTTCTCGGTGTTCACCGTACAATTAAGTTCAAGTTAAAGAGAAAGCACCGGCGTAATACATTCGCGCGGTAGGACCGTGTAATTGTTCCCGCGGTGAAATTGTGTAAATTGGACACGGACTACGTTGTGAAACGCACGATGTCGGGGAAAATTCGACGGGACGAGCGAGAATGAAATCGAGAATGATGACAAATTGACGTAACGGGAGGATGACACTGGTGCAAGATTCGTTTGGATTTCAATCGATTGGGAAGAAGATGCGATTGTTTGGTTGAGGAAGAATTCGAATATCGAAACCTTTCTCCCACGTACCTACGATACATCATTTATGGTTACTTGCAAAGTTAAATCATAGTTGAACACAGTTAATCCGAAAAATATTAATTACCGAGCTCGTTCGGCAGGTTTCCAACGATTACTATTCTAGTAAATTGCATTGTATGCAAAGAAGAAAATGCTTCTAGCAACGAACGAATCGGTAAATGATTCAATTAGAACGTTTGAACGCTTAAAAATACAAATTTGAATTTATATATCATAATGTGTTAAATAAATCAGACGGACGCATTTCGACTGGTAAGGTTACAATGACAATGACATAGGAAGAATGTTAAGAAGTCGACGACAAATTATCACGAAGATCTGTGTCGGCGTTTTTGCACGCCACGATTTCACTTTCGACGATGTTAGTGACCGTAACTCGAACAAATTGGCATTACGCGAATCGAGGCTGTCAATCAACTCGACGTACTCCGGGGGATCTTAGGATGAATAGAGTAGTTCGCGACGATCGCTACCGCTTTGAAAAAGAAATCTGATTTCTTTTTTCATCGTTCCTTTTATCAGACTGTAATCCGACAGTTCAATTTTACTATTTTACCTCGTGCAAACGGTAAGCTTCTTTTCTTTTGCTAAAATAATTAAGAGAATGATTTATAAAATATTTACATAACAACATGCGTGCGTGTATTGTATTCATATAGAGAGAATTATACCACTGTCATAATTTCGTGTACGAAGGAAAGAATCTGAAAGTGTATTTCCTACAACGAGTAATCGCAATAATTAAACTTGTTACTTCGATATTAGGAAACGCTCTTATAATTATAACGTCTGTCGTTTGTACAAACCAACAATTTGAGAATCACTAAACGATATATTACTGTGTACTTAACTACTTCCTTCCACGATAAAGTAACTAAAATAAAGTTTCTCTTGGATAAATTATTCATATGAGATCTAAAATCACGTATTACTTAAATAATTATTATATACGTAATGTGATAAACGTCATATTCCCTCCATAACTAAAACAACTCTGTCGAGTTTCACGAGTTTCTCAGATCCCAAACTGACAACTCTACTCTTCGTAAATTTTCAATTTTATCGACTACGTACGTGATTAGAGAGGACTTTTAAAGAAGGAAATAATTTATTTCCATGAGATTATTCGTCGTAAATAAATATCGATTGCAAGTAATTTCTATTTTTCGAAAAAAAAGAAAATTTCTCGCGCCTTTTGCTACGAAAAAGAAAATTGTAGCGTCGCTATATTTTCCTACTTTCCTGACCGACTCGCTAACGGAATCAACATACTACGTCTATGCCGAAGAAAGAAACGGTATACCCATAAACAGCCTGCGTGTTGCCTTACCGATGCACAAACTAACTGCACAGCTATGCAAATGCGTATACACTCACGGATCACGAAGTTCGACCTTGATGAAGCGTAGGTCTGGAAGAACTCGTGGAAGAGCGAAACGCTAAGACAGTGCTGGAGAGGAACGGAAGCACGAGCCGAGAGTTAAACTCGAGCACAAGTGAAACAGTGAACCTACTTTAAAGTAGCGAACGGATGAAAGCTGTATAAATTTCCAGGCGTTCCAAGTGCAAGGACGCAGCGCACCGTTTTCTCGTAGAAGGACGATCCGATTAGAGGGATCTTAGCGGAGGTGGCCGGGCAATCGGATGCACCGTTTTAACCGAATTCTCGGCATTATTATCCCTGCCATCGCTGTTTGTTCCGGATAAAAACGATAAAAGTTTTAACGTGATCCCGGAGACGTTTATCTTGCACCGACCTTTTCGAATATTTTAAATATACTAAATAATATATATAAATAATTGTACGAGTGGTATTCGGACTCTGTCCTTTTAATGGTTTCTCCGGTAGTGTACAGAGAATTAATTATAACATTTCGTACGAGATCAACAACGATTTAAGAAATTAACGTGTCCGTAATTATAATGTTTCGGTTTATCACTGGAAGATCAAAAGCTCCAAATCTTTCTACTTAACGTCGCATGGCTGAAAAATCCTCGCTGATACATAAAAGCGACCAATCTCAATCAGTCGCAAACTTCCGTCATTTCGACAACAGCCTCGAACTTGGTCGAGCAACGTGCAAATGATCCGTGGTTCCCTGTGACCCGACGCGCCGCAGTAACTCGACGATCCGAAGAAAACCACGTCGCAGACAAAGAAGCGCTTAATAAGAAACTCGTAAACGGCGTAATGATACTTCCGGTCCGCGTACCCCACAACCGAGCGGCAAAACTTTCGCTCAATTACGTGTTTCGTGTTGCGCGAGTGAACGGTATCTGTCTTAATGGCGCAAGCACGCACCTTGAGCGTTATCATCCAGAACCGGACCGCGTTCTACTCTGCGATCTTATCGGAAATAAATCGCCTATTGAGGTACGAAGGTATTTAGGTTAGGATGGTGGTCGTTTCGTCTGAAAAATTTATCCATTAGCGATTGAGATTTTGCAACGTGGATCTTTAGCCTTTTCAGAGATGTAAATGCATCCACGAGTTCAGGAACATCGATCTATTAAATATATACTGTCAACTACGTACTACGTATTTGAAATGCTATAAAAATCGACTTTCGTCGCTTCCGTGATTCTATTCGCCCCGCTTATTCTCTAATTCGTTATCCGAATTACATATATTTACGTTAGAGTTGGTACGAGTAAATTCCCGAGCAATTACTCAAATGAAGTTCTCCTCCAATGAATCACTCGAAACTTTTTACTCGCTACGACCGCGTAGAAAATGTATGAAAACAACAGTGGTTTATTTTCCCTGACATCGTTTTCCAATCCGTTTCTATTTATTAAAGCGTAGAAGAATTTATCGAAATTGAACGAAGATCGAGCTCTTTTTCATAGGATTTTAATTTCGAAGAAATACCTTGAGCGAGAAATAACACAATTTTGTTCGACTAATTAGGTTTCACCTGGTAAAAATATAAAAGCAGAAGTTCTGAAACTTTTTCCATTCGATCTTCTACTATCCCGATTCATATTTCCGGAATATTCGTATTTGAAAATCTCATACGCAGCCTTAAGTCCTGTTGCATTTATAGTTACCGACGTTAGATCGCCTAACTATGTAATCGCGCGATATCGTTTAATCAAACATAACGTTACTGGAAGAGACAAAACGATTCTTCGGATACTAAGCGTATTCTGCATCTTAAACCGAGTAAGTCGACCGAAAACTAGCGTCTTAAAGCTCGTTCAGAATTATGCGAGAAGATCAACCTGACCGTACGAACTGCGTCCACAACCGTTCAACGTGCCATCGAACTTATCACTCATTGCTCGTATCTTGCTTCAACGATACCCGACACTACCAAACAATCCCATCAGTTGTCTGGTATACCAACCTTCCTTCGACCACGACTGCACTTCCTCTTCCACGATCAAAGTACTCTAAACAAATAACAGAGTTGTTGTAACCGAACAAGGTACGCGAACACAACAGGTGCGAGGACAGCACGCGACACTCGTTACCCGAATGAGCTGTCCGGATGGTGTGGACGAGCTCTAATAAAGAATCGGTACGAATTCGCGACAAATCGTGGTCTCCCTCCTCGACCAGCGATCAGGACAAAACTTTCGCCCAGTTTCGCGTTTCACGTTTCACTGGTGACTGGCATTGGCCGCGGTCGGACGGCGGCCGTGCGTCCACCACTTTCGGTCCACGAGGTTCCCCACGAGTAATACTTTCGACTTTGCCTACGAGTCGGATACGCGCGACTAGTCGGAACGCTCGTGTCCTGTTCGCTCGCGCTACCGACTTCGTCCACGTTGTCCCGGCCAAGGAACGGGCAAGTGGTTCGCGCGCGTACACCGCCGTTCGTATATCCAACATTTACCCCTCTTTTACGCGCGAACCGCGCTCGTCCTTTCGCTTTCAGCGGCCACTGACCATCGCAGCGACCATCCTGCGCTACGCTGACAAGCAAATGCCTCACCTGTGCTCCGTTACTCGTCTTTGATAAGATTCATCCTGGCTCTTGGGTTGAAATGAAACGTGATCGCAAAAATGAGAAATGGTCCAAGTTTTCCAGCGATGGACGAATACAGAGTGACAGAAACGTACTGACAGTCAAAAAGTTTGGAAGTAGAACGAGGATCGAAAGACACTCTATGACAGAGATGAAAACGATAGGTATCATTGGTGCTAACGATAAATGATAATTTTATAAACTTGTATGATATATTATTCGTTTATGTTAACTGTAGCCAACGCTAGCGTTGAAGGATCGTTTTACAGATACCAACAATAGGCAATTTTGAAAGCAAAATGGTTGAAAGCGATTATCGATATCGATCGCGTATATTATACGTTTTACTAAAATACATTTAACAAGAAGTACTCCACTTATTCGTACATTTAGACAAAAGGCGGAAGCCATAATGTACGATAAGACGCAGTTCCTTATTGGTTATCAACTTTCAAGTGAAATTGTAACGTTATTTGACTCCTTTCATTCATCTACGGTTGAAAGGCCTGTTTCAAGAAAGTTTTTGTGTAATAGCGTTCATTACGTCTAATCGTGATAACGATCACACCGTTCCTCGTAAAACGTTGTTCCTGCATCTCTTTAATATTCAGTTTCTGGAAGTTAAATGCTTAAAACGTTTGAAACTCGTGAGATTTCGTAAAAAATTGCTCGCAATTGCAGAGATCGTGCAACAAAAATTATGTTAGTAAACCTCGTGCTTCCTGTAAAGGTCGCTTTCCTTTCTATTTGCTATGCCACACACGTTCGTTTCAAGCTTTGCTCTCAGAATTTTCCATTCTTTACTTTTCTTCGCTGAAAGTAAGTACGTACGTTCGTTTCAATCGAGATTTCTATCGTTGACAATCAAAAATATTCTCTAACTGTCGCAAGGACACGCGTGCAGGCACACAACGATGGAAAATTTCAAGCCCGCGCTATAATCCTATGCAACGAATAAGATTTCTCAGACTTTCAGGGCCAAGGTTGTTACGGTTGATACTACCCTCGGTTCACGGCAGATCCTTGTCGAAATCTGTTCCGACGTCTCCACGGTATTCCAGCTAACGTTATTAAAACTCGCAGGATGCATCAACGCGCATTGATGCAATTAGGATTCGTGCGGAGTTTGGCTTCTCGATGGAACTAAACGCAATACCGACGAAACACCAGAACTCTGAATCGCGTTTCAACGCGTCGATACTTAGCTTGCTCGATTCGATTCGTTTAACATATTGTTGGGATAAAAAGATCTTTTTACACTTTCAATAGCGAATACTTTCTATAGAAAAGATTTCATTGAATTAAATACTTTTTTAACGCTGATCGAAATCTTACATCTAATCTTGATCTTTATATTTTACAGACTTACCACACTTTCGTTCGTCATCGTATGTAGCTCTTTTCAGTTTGTACCACTTTTGGTGAATGTATCCTGTTAATACGAACCGCGTGATTACTGTATCGATTTTCGATAAATATAGTTAGGCGAATTGCGTCGATCCGGAAGAATTTGAGACAGAACGATAGTTGGGATTGCAATCTATACATCGGTTGGTCGGTAAGCAAGAACCTTCCAAGGTAATTGGTCAAATTAAGCGAGGAAAAGTGAACGTACCACGAACAGAATCATGCAAATAAGCGGAGAACAGCAAGGCGCGATTGTTTTTGTGGCAAGCAATAAAGCCACGTTAACAAAGAGAAAATGTGTGTTTCCACAATCGACGTAAAAACAACTTATTGACCGCAACATTGAAGAAAAACAGGTGTTACCCTATCAAATTAGCGTCGAAAGCGCTGATTATCGTTAAGCAATAGCGTAAGATCGATTTCTTCGTACCTTTGTTCTCTCAATTTCACGATACTCGGCCGTTTTATGCCGATTTGAGACACTGATGAGCTATTTTTTTAGTTGGAAGATCGAAAGTTTAATCCGATAGTTATATGATAGCTGCTTGATCGTTCTCTGAAAAATGTGAAAAGACATTGTTTCCCGCGATAATGTAAGAAATTACGCTTCTTTCGATAATCTGTTGTAATTTTGTTAATTTTCGAATTAAGATGGTATCGTGGAAGATCTTTAACGCATTCCATAAATCCTGCGGTAAATCGAAATTTCAAGTTCATTCATCTTTACCATAGAGTAAATACGTGGGAACGATTTCGTATTTAAAATTTATTGTTTTCACGAAGCACGCGCGTCTCCTTCGAGCCGACTTCGTTTTGATTTATTCGAGTACACTATGCGCATTTCTCCAGCGTTTCGATTACTTGAAAACATATTTCGAACATTCCTCTTATACGAGAAAGGAAATATTTCAAACTGTTACTTCTTTAACAACTTCTTCCGAAGATTTAAGAGGTTAAAGTCAAGAGGTTCGTTCCAAAGAAATTAATTAGCGGTATAATTAATCTTCCCGTTAATGATGTCTTTGGTGCTTGAACAAAGATTATTCAGGAAGTTTCTTAAAATATTGGACAATATGTCATAGTCTGATCGAATAATCGTAATTGAATACGGGTTTCATCGAACTGTCGTGGAATTTATTCATCGGCGGAGCGAGCTTTCGCGATTGATGCAAAGCAGTTTCACCATTAACATTTACGCGGCATTAGATATTCCGCCTGGAGATAACGAATGATTTATAGCGTCCTCGTTTACTTTTCAATCGTAATTCGTTCTTAACGAATCTTCGAGTAAAAAATTCCTCACAAAATTAATCGTATTCCGAACAATTTTTCGTACATTAGATATATTAAATAACTGCTATTCTTTTTAACATTTAACAGCGTCTTTAAATTGGTAAAACATTATAATTTTGTATTTTCGAATTTAGGCTTCGTTCGTGCGTAGAGGACTCAAGAAACTCGCAAAGATTTTAATTAATCAGTGCACGCTGGTCAATAACTCGAGCGAAATCAATTTGGTTCAAGGCTGATCGATGATACTCTTTCTTTGAAGCGTCTTATATTCCGCACGCTTATCAAGTATCCCGTCAAATATTCCGAAAGACTCCATGAACGTTATTACGAACGATAAAGGGCCATCACGCGGCGAAGGAATAGCTACGATCGGTGCCATCTTGTCTAAAGACAAGCGCGTCTTCCTTTTTATTCAAGACCTCCGTGCGATGAAATCGTAAAGAGAATGGAACCGTAGGGACGTACCGATAAACGAATGTTTTTAACACGACGCATGTCTATCTAAGAAAATACGCATATACGAATAATATATTGCAAATAGCAAACGGAATGGCAAAAGGACATACGCAGAAAAAAATGTTCGACGCTGAATAGAAAAGGGAATAGAAAGGAAACAGTTCGAACGAGAATTAAAACACTGAGAAAGAGCGTTAATGGGTTAAACGAACTGTGTACGTTGGAATTTGTAACATTTGCTTCATTGTTCTACTTAATGACGCAGCTTCGTGTAATTTCTCGCGTAATTGTGACAGGAAGTTTTTATGTAATAAACGTAAGATTTAGTTTCTACGTTTGTTTTTGTTACTATGGAAAGAAAGCGAGATTCTTGAGATTCATTAAGAAATTATTCTTGCAAAATTATTGCTGCAAGGATAAACGTTACGAATATTATCTTTCTATTCTTTTCCTTAGACTTTCGTCTTTGATGAAATACATACTAATTTTTGCAATGACAATTCCATGTATCGGACCTTGACCGCTTTTAATTACGATGCAGAAATTATATAGCAAAAAATGGGCAACTGTCGATTTCATAATCGTAATTAAAGTGTAGCTTCGGCTAAGAAATATAGGGCAGATAGGAGTAAGTCATGGTTGAATAGATCACTATGTAATGTATCGACTACTGCTAACGACTTGTTTGTACGTACAGTAATTGCATAAATTTGTAGCACGTCGTAGGATTGTTTGAACAATAATTGCTAAAGCACCATATTGAGCAGGATACGTAAATTCCGTGGGATAAATATTTTTACGTATTTGACAAGTCGCGTGAGAATTTTATCATTACGTTATATCTTTGATGCGGTAAGTTCAAGGAAACTTGTACACGATTACAAAGAACTCGTATCAAGAAAATAAAGCAGACTCCTTATAGAATACAAGTCGAACACGTCTATGCAAATATATTTTATATATCGACTGCGGAATGATTTTAATCAATCCCAGGTACCACACAACATCGCTCCGGCCACCCAACACAAAGGCACCCTCGCGGAAACCTGTTTCCTCGGCGACGTTCCGCAGCTTGAAGAAAAACAATCGGCGCATCGTATCCCTGGTGGTTCGCCTCCTTCTTCGGCCCGTTTCGAAATGAAAATTTCCATTGTGACCGCATCAGCCGTGTCGCGTTATCAAAGGGGTTGCTCGAGCCGTGTATTCCTCGTCGACGTAGCGCGTGCAGACAGGCGCGGTACTCGCGGAGAAATGCACAGGAACTCGTTAAAAGCATCTGTCCTTTCGTGTTTGCCGATTATTACGTGGAAACGTAAAGCGTGAAGTACGACACTGCTACGGTGGAAGGAGGTCAAGAATCTTTTACATCCTCGTTACGGTTCCTCGCGTCCATGTTTCAGTTTTCGATATTAGATTCCCTTGCCGACGACGACCACGGCTCGACGCACCTGCCACGATGGACGTTGAGGAAAGAGTCGATAAAGGAAACTGAATCCCACGCCTCGAATCGAAACAAAACACGTTAATTTAAAAGAAAAGTACCGACCCTAAGCAGAAAGTTTGGCGAAAATTTAACGTTCTAAGCCCGCCTAAGTACATAAACCACTTTATTACGAGAGTTTTAATTCCTTCCTCTAGGAAGCTGTCAAAGTGGCGCAATCGCGTGCTTTACGTACTTACAACTTGCTATCCTTCCGCTTGATTTCGACATTTTTGTCAAGCTACGCGTGTAAACGATAACGATTCTTCGAATTGCAAAAAAGGACACGAACGATGGAAACAATAGCGCGTTCGTATCTATAGCCAAGGACCATCAAAGGTGGTAATTACTTTTACCCAAGCTCACCCTGCCGGAATAACTTCCCGTTTTGCGGTCACTTTTTCCGGCCCATTAAATTCTCCGTGCGTCCTCTACGAGATGAGCATACATTTTGCACTCGGCCACTATTTTGCATTCGATACGCGCGAAGCGTGTTTACTCTCACGATCAAGAGATCCTTTTCGATTTTGATCGAGCATGGAAATCGCTACTGTTCACGCGGACGTTCCTTCCAACGGAATTACAAAGGAAAATTATTTCATTAAGTCTTATAAGCGTCACGAAATGAAGTCTTGAGCCCTCTGCACATGACTTGTCATTTGGCTTCGAATTTGTATTTGTACCGTTCTACGTTGAACGGAAGATGTCTTTGTGAATATGTCGGCGAATTTATTCGAGAAACGGAAGGTGCAGGACACGAGATCGATGGCACGGTATCGACTAGATCGCTGAATAAAAAGGGAAAAGCCAAAGAATAAACATCGATTTCGATACACTTTCCATGGAATCTTCGCCACGGGAATACTTATGAACCACTTTTTCCTTCGCTATTTCTCTTTCTTAGTTTTTCATGCTGTTTTATGTACGTAAGACACGCGCTTCGTGTGTTCCAATGCAACGACCGACATTTTCATCGTTGAAAGTTGTTCGGTTTCATATACATATGTACATAAATGAAACATGTTTGGTTTCTTTCTTCTTTCTCGTACGATAGTGAGAGTTTGAAATTGATTTGCAAAATAGCGTCTGTTCAGGAATTTGCCTTACTGACGAACTTCGTTTCTCTATTTAATGAGAAAAACATCTCCGAAAGTATCATCGTATTGAACGATGTTCTTCCTCGGAGAATATCTTCGAAGAATCACAACCGTCGGTGAATATCCTCAAAGAGTCAGCATCCTCGAAGAATTGCTATTCTCAAGGAATATCCATAGAATATGCCCGAAGAGGCGTCCCTAAAGAACTACCATCCTCGAAGAATCACCATCCCTCGCATTCTACGGTCCAGGTTCGCACACTCGTAGGAGCATCGTGTATCACAAATAACCAGCAGATGAATTTTAGCGTTTCTAGTCTATTGTATCGAAGACACGGACCGCGAAGCTTTAATGTTAATAATAGACCCTAACGGTACATCGGCATAGAAAACCGTACGGTCGTCCGTGTTGCACTCGCCTCAGCTAACCGATAAATCGCTTCAGATTGCGAAGAGGCGCGTAATAACATCGGTTACAGCGAAACTTCCGCCCCGTGTCGCGTGCGCGTTCTGTAACTTTCGTTCTCGCGCGCGCCAGCGTGTGCAGTCGAGAATTATCGCTTATTAAGGTCGACGCGGATTGCGTTAATCGCGAGCTACGCGCTGCGAACGCCGGGGAAATATCGCCCTAGCGATGTTTCGTTCGCGGAAAAATCCACCTGAAAGATAAACCACGGTCCTTCTTCATACGATTCGTATTTCTTCGTAAGATTTGATAAATCTTGCTGCTCCGCGTACGATATAATATAGATATACACATATAGAATATAAATCCAAATTAAACAACTTAATCCAGACTTGTCTTAAGTTATTCCGATAATCTGCGATCAACTAATCGGAGATTAACCTGACAGGCTAGATTTATAGCTATGTCTAACGATTATCATCGCGTGTTATTTATAAGTTTGAAAAATAGAGAGAATTGTAGTTATCCGAGGAGAAGATAAATACTCTGATTACATACAGAGTTTAATTTCTAAATTAAAGAATTAAAAGTCAATCTAAATGGTATTCATTGAGGACAAAAGTCCAAACAATTGGAGAGTATTCCGTTTTATGTGGGAAAGAAGCGCGCTAAGTGTGTACATCGAATCGCTTTTCGGATGATAAGCGTTGGAAACCGGCCGTGTTCGAGTGGAAAAGTGAAAAACCTGCTGGAATTAGCGGTCGGTCGCTCTCTTCGCAGATTCCGATAGATTTTAAAGTGCATGAAGCGTCGCATCGCCAGGGAAAAAGCAGATGGCCGACTTCACCGGATACGCAGACCGCTCACGACCTCCGCTAAATCGCCGCTGAGGAAAGTGCTTTGCCCTCTGGTTTCTTTCGCGTTTCCGCGGGCTTCCGTCCTGCATAGCAACTAGAGAGACGTCGCTTGACACAGAATACAGCGAATGCAATGTACAGTTTTAAATTCGAAGAAATGAAAGTGCAGGAAGAGGCCTTTGACTTTAAAGTGATAAAAGAAGCAAATTTTATGGACTGGCAAAGAATGTTTATAAATTATTCGTCGACGTTGGAAACTCGAATAAGTAGATAATAGAATAATAAATAAATATATGATACAACGGATACCATTGCGAAGCACTATATCGAGTAATATCGGTAAAATCTACTTGTCTATTTCCAATGACGAAACAATTAGAAAAAGCGTAATTTCAGATCGATTTATTTCTTCGAACAGTTCCATCTCCTTGACCTATGAACGAACAGTCCCTCGGCTAGGCTCGTAGGTAGAAAGAGCCTTTTCCTTGATCGTGCCTCTCCGTTGTCGTCTCCTTAGACTTTAATCCGGCATTATCCAAGATTCATCTCAGTTTACCCCCTCGAAAACGGAACTAAAGCGGCGACTCTTGGTAATTACGAATTTACTTTTCTCCTTTACGTCCGCTGTGTCTTACTTTCCGAGCAACGTAGCCGCGTCTAAGTGGACATTACACGTATTATAACGGCGTCCAACACGGAACGAGTGTACGAACTTTGTATCGTGCAAGCTGAAGCCTCGTCGAGCTGGGAATCGCAAAGAAGGGCAAGGTCGACACGCGAAAGAGCATCGTGCATCGACGACATTTTCGTTGCTGAACGATCGAACCACGGATAATTCGGAAGACGATGGGGTGAAAAATTAACATTGCCGCGCGAAATTGAACAGCCTTTGTCGCTCTCGTGGATTTACGCACGGTCGAAGCGATGCAATTGTAACGTATCTCATGCTCGCACAGTTACTAATCGCTGTTAATTTATAATTATGATCGCTTTGAAAAGTACGCTTTCATCTAAATCACGCTGCATTCTTTCCATCGAATAAATTAAAGTCTCACACGCAAAGTCTCTAAATCAATCGGAATATTCTTCGATGTGAATTTACGAGCTAGAAAACGAAAATCAACCAATAGACGCAACCGTCGAGCAATTACTCGTTGTTGAACATCGCCTGGTTGGCATCCGTCCCTGTCGCAAAGCTGTCTACACCACTCACCGTCCAAGTAATAAATCGTACGGTGCTCGTGCTCGCGTTTGTATCACGTTCATATTCGTCCAATAAAGAAGAATATTCGTCTGGAAAACACCGTGAAGCGGATATCGAACCTTCTCGGGATCTAGCAGTCGATGATCGTTCGAGCGTTGCGCAAACGTAGCACGGTCGAGCGACGATCGTCGAGCGGATCATCGCTCCGGTAATCATTGTTTTGTCAGCCGTAGCAGGACATCGCGTCGCGTCTCGTGCCGTACCTGGTAAAACGAATCTGGCGATCGTATTCGTGAATCGAACGTTCGATTCAGATACCTCGAAAAATAAATTTATTCCGAAATAACGCGTATCTGTGGAATATTTGTGGAAAAACGTTAAGGCTCGTAGTAATTTCTGAGATTCTATGGAATGAATATCGAAAGAAGCGAAATAATTAGACGAATTAACTTACTAATTATTCGGTTCACGTGCGTTTGATTCGAAGTAAAGATATATCTGAAACCGACGATAAACAGGTATATTTGATTATTGTAATACTGTAATATTGTGATATATTAAAATAATTTAAATGTATAATCTGTTATCTTCGTCAAAAGACGATAGTATTATTTTCGGTCGTTAATTTATCGTTAATTTACGTAGTTTAGTAATACCACTGTACCAGAAATTGATCAAAGCATCTGAACATTTAATAATTAATGTAAGCCATTGAATATTTCGCAAGAAATAGAACACATAATTATCTTCTTCGGCACAAAGAACATAAGAAATTTCTCAAATTCCACGCCACGATTAAAGTCCGTCGAGTTTTCTTCGTACCTAGCACAATCGACTAACGTACCGAACGCATCAACCCCTTCTCAAATAAAAACCAATAACTACATAACAGTAACCAATCCACTGACCATAAAATCTCCAACTTACACACGATTATCTTCCACCGTGCTACATATTAACCGTCTTACTCATAACCAAGTTCTTGCTCAAACTCATAAAAGAACACGGCAATCTGGCAATTTTCCGAAACGATTTATGATCCGACTTATAGACACCTTCCTTGCAACATTTCAATGGGCAACGTTTAAACGGAAACTCTGCAATCGATTCGATCGCTTATCGTGTTTTCTCAGCCTTCTCGTCGTGGTCTCGTTGTTCTCGATGTAACAGAATCGATCAAGCCGGCGAGAAATCGTATTAATCCATTCGTCGGGGATCACCGAATTTCGTAATTTTACATGATCGTTATTAGTTTCATAATTTCGCTGACACGACCGTTTAATCGTCGTTGATAGACGCAGTTTCGCGGAATATTAGAGAAAGTTGGTTCGATCGACCAGCCTAAAGTTTATAAATCGTGTTAACTATATCCGTCTCACCGCCATAAAATCAACCGTATCGATCAACGTTTATAGGCTTTATGGTGTACGATCAGAGCGTCGATCTATGACAGAGGAGGATCGTCGACCGAGAAATCTTCGAATATTCGAGGTTTGACCGAATGACACGGAATCGTATCAATGTTGCCGGGAATGGTCAAGAGAATTCAAAGTAAGTAGGTCCTGGGATCTGTTCGTTCATGAAAACTGTTCCCCTTTTCTTTCTACGGAGTTTTATTGCATGAAATACTCGCAAATATGGCTACAATGTCGGAATGCTCGCTATTGAAATCTGCTCCTAGGGACGTAAAAACGAAATTATTGTGATACGAATGCACGACAACTGTTTCCTGCTGTAGTAGAAGGTATGACATGGTCGAAGAAAGATCGTACACGGTCGAAACAGAGTCTTTCGATCTAAAATTGATCGTAACAAATTTAATAAAAATAAATATAACTGTACATTTATAAACATAAATGTTGTTAAATATACATACTGAGTTAATAAGTTATATTTAATTTTTTCTTTTCTTCTTTCAACTATACAAAATTCTCACGATAAAAAATAAAAGAAACGAGAAAGGAACGAGAAAATTGTTGATCGATATTAATTTGAAATTCGTAACTAGAAGAGAAAAATTCATGTTTTTTAATGCGGTAAGATACACCGTTAATGCAATAATAAAAATATTTTACGCTTAATGTCGCGCCATTATCAAAAGAAACATGATAGATACGAGTGCCTCAAGTTCTATAAAATTGAAGGACTCGAAGCACAAGTGGGTCAAGTCCAAAATTTAATGCCGGCAAACGACATACTCCGTCAGGAATTAAGACCATAGACAACATTATGCGCAAGGTGATTTCTGAAAGTGTGTCACACCCTAAATTAATTCATTTTAAATATCAACGTATTCCCTCGTGTTCTCATCCCCCACTTGTTGAAACCTTTTATCCTGAAAATGACGTTTATTACGTTTCTTACAAATACTACCAACGTATACTAATATTTTAGAATATAATTATACAGCGTACGATCTTGGAAGAAGATTTTATAGAAATTGAAGTTTATCAAAAAAATCTTTCTTCGATCGTTGAATGATCTTATACATGTACATGTATACGCTAACTTGAAAATAGAAAAAAGAAATTTTAGAAATATGGAACGATTAATATTTTACCATATTTTTCAAGCTTTCTGCAGACTGATGCATCGATCGTAATATACTTTAAAACGTAATTAATAGCACGTTGGATGAAAAAGTCTCGTTAGTTCATCTTGCTTCGAATCTTTAATTTCCAGTTTATAAACCCAAACAGGTATTATAAACTACGTTTTTCTATCGCGATAAAACGGGCGAATCTCGATTACTGTTCTAAAAAAATATTCGCACGAATATATCTCGAGCAGTTTTATTCAACGATTTTTACTACGCTACAAACGTGCAACGCTCCTTTAGTATTCAGGATATGATCCATACGAGCCAAACGAAACGTTCTGGCAAAAGTTCCAAACTGTTTCGCGTTTCCGTTTTGCGAGTCAAGCGCCAAACGAAGAGAGAGTTTTTTCACTTATCCGTTGTTCGACTTGCGAGTCACTAATTACGAGTAGGATCCATTGTTTTATTGTACTTGGTGCGCGTACATTGCTATTTGTATTTTTTATTATTACTATTATTTATTATTGTACTATTTATTCCAAAGTCCGCTATAGTAAAACGCCTGTCAGCTGTTGCAGTTATCCTCTATTTCTCCCGTGATCATCGTCTTCGTCTAAGATACAAATGATACAGCGTATATTTCTACGGTACAATTTCCCATTTACATGTAATTTACATGAAACCATGTTCCCGCGTAACATGGTTTCACGCTGTACGACATTAAACAGGAATCGAGCTACAAACGTAACACGTTATGCGATGGTTACCAGTACGCTAACACCATTCGTTTAACCGCCACCAGTCTCAGATCCCATGGCTGAAAAAATACAACGCTCACACGTGGCCTTTCGCGAGGAATGCGTCTGCTAAAGCGGCTCTTAACGCACCGCAGAACTGGTTACGCGTTGCAATTAATTCTCAGGCTAGTTCCGCCAGTTATTCGAGCGTTGCTCGACTCCGGAACGGCCATAAAATTGTTAACAAATTCGACAATGCGTTTAATCGAAACAACGAAAGACCTGTCGAATATCAAAAATGATAGACCTTCTTTAATCTCGGTTTAAATTTATATCTTTAAAAAAACTAACAATCAAGTCATTGTTCACGTTTATTCGTCCGAAGGATATGAAACTTTTAAAAACTTCCGCTGCGAGTTAAGTGTAGAATATCGGAGATCAACTGCGCGTGATAAATACCAGAGTCCTTATTCCACTGTAACTTCATATTCTACTGTACGCGCCTAATCCAACTGTGAATTTATATTCTACCGTAAGGCTTTGCCGATATTCTTTTACAAACAATCTATACGATATTTTGCAAGCATTTTCCTGTTAATACATTCATCTATGTACGCAACAACGCACGTGTTTCGATAAACAAGGTATTTTGATGATCTTTCAATTGCATAACGACCTTCTATCTACACATAGCTGTAGATTTCATTTTTTTTTTTTTTTTTATTTACTAACCTAGCTGTCAGAGACGGGCAATACAGTGATAGCGAATGTAACCGAACCGAAGCAAAGTGGAGGTGGAGACGAAAGCAGCAAGTCGCTGTGAGCGATTGTTCACGGCCGATGGTACTTTTTCACGAATGATTCGCTGTGTTTTCCCTTTACGTAACGATACCTTGCAATCGAGTACAAAATTACGTAATTTTCGATGCTCGCAGCAGATTTTGCGGGAAACGGGAGTCTGAAATTGAGAACAGGAGACCGTTTCATGTGTGACAGCATGATTAATGAATAACTGCTCCTATCGTAAATGTAAATGACACTTGTGACTGATCGTGGGATGTTCACACGACTCGAACGTTAGGGACTTTTGCTTTTGACGTCTTGTACATTCGACGGAGTCATTGTCTGATCGTTCGGACCTAATTCAAGTGTTTCAAACGCGAATTGTATGCCTTTTGCAATTGCCTTTTATTTTTTCAATTATATTCTGTTAACGGTGCATTCCGTTAATAACAAACGGTCATTTCGTGGTAATTATTACTAAATTATCATATTTCAGACTAAAATATCGCGTTGCTGATTGAATTCCATTATGCGCGTTATCTGCCGACCTATACTCGTACAATTTACCTGCAAAATCTATTTTTAATTATATACCCACTTACTCTCACCAGATGCTGATCTCCATTTTTTGTTCCAATGATCCTGCATTTTCAATTTTATCGCAATATTTCTTACCCATTGAAGCAATACAACGCCAGAATAATATGTTTTCGAAACCGAGTTCATCAATCAAATTTCGCGCGTCCTTGCTCGCGTACAACCGAGAGCCTCTAATTGTCCACATATTTCAATCTCTCATAATCAATATTAATCCTACGTCTGGCCAGCGTTACTCGCGATCGTAGCTCGCATAAATTTCTCGATTCACATGCATACGCGCGTAAGTAATTACTCGATTCGTTCCGTGACATCATGCCCCTTTAAACGCGTAGCCGATGCAGGATGAACCAGCTAGCACGCCGAATAAACAGATTAAACGGTACTACCAGTGCCATCGCCGACCACTTGCACCACGCTTCGGTCGTAGGGAGACGTTGCGATACTTGTTACCCGGTACGATTATTTCGTATCCGCCAGAAACACCGGAATTCGAGGCGATTATCCGCTCGCGGATCGACTACGAACGTTACGAAAATTTCGTGTAACTCGTGCGCGCGTTACGCGCTCGCTCGTCTGCTGAAAAGCTGAGATTTCACTGGAGATTCCCACGGACGTCCCTTTTCATTCTTTTTCCACTTTTCTTAAGGATAGTTTTGCGGATGATATTTTCTCTGAAGACGAGAGATAAAATACTTTTCCGAGGAGAGGTCACGATTTTAAGGATCGCGATGGAAGGTAAAAAATCATTTCATTGAAAGATACAGGCATGTGCAAATATTTTTTATAGCCAATTGTTCTGCTGAAATTGTTCGTCCTTTTACACTCGATACCTTGTATTTAAAGTACAAATTAATAAAACGAATATCCTAACAATTAAAATGTAAGAGTTCAAAGTTATCGCAGATCGTGAAAAAATCGTACAACGCAAAGCTGAAAGAAAGACACGGACGTCTGCTATAAGCGATATTAATACATCCAAGGATGACTGTGATTTTTCGCAAGTGAGATTCAGATTGTACGGTTCACGAAAAGGAACGCATCGGTTACTTCCTGTGGCGTGAAACGTACTTAAGATATTTCGCAATGTACATCGCCTACCGTTAAAACAGCTCGAGAATTGCACACGAGAAAACTCGTAATCTCTCTAAAGATATTAACTCGATCCGCGCTCGACGCCGTGCGTTATAATTATAAACGTCCGCTTAAACAAATATTCTCAACCGTGTCCGATACTCTAAGAAATCTTTTAAACGCTTAATCGTCTTACGATAACGAGATTTATTTGCGTAATCCAGGTGAGCAAACCGGGGAAAAAAGCAGGCTATCTTTGCGCGAATAATTAGAGCGAAATGAGGCGCGATTACGTTGCGTTAATCGGCGCCGAAAGAAGCGAGTCGATCGAACAGATCGCGTCGATCGATCACGAGTTCGCAGCCACCTCCGATCGGCTTTCGTTCCCTTCGCAAGGCTGCGGAAGCGTTCTCACGATCCTAAGGTGATTTGCGTTTCACGAATGCCATTTCGAGGCAACGATTCAGCCTACATGGAAAATTCTTTTCACCGAGAGCTTAACGACGTTCCATCCACTCGACGCAAAGCCTGAACGAATCGAACGAACATCGAGCAGCTTGGATTTTTAAAAAAGCATAACGCGAATTTCATGAAACCCTAACAAACTTCTCTTCCACTTTGCCGATCGATTCAACCTAAAAATTAGCAAATCCTGTTCGAACGCTCGTGAAAACAGCCATCGTCCTTTCCAACGACAAGACGTCGGCTCACGAGAGAATCTCGATTTGAAATTCAAGCGGCGTTTGCACGCTCGATCGCTCGCGGAATAAATATCCCCGTGGCCGTTCCTTTACCCGTCTTTTCGCCGATGATCGTGCTTCGTAAACTATCGATAACCTGGTAACCCGGTTTCCGAGTCTGTCGAATAACTTTGATCGTCGCCTCGGCGGTCCTTCCATCGTTCGCGCGAAATAAACTATTTCGCGGGACGACGAGGATCGTGCGATCTCGGCCGAGTGGAACAGCAGGAAGACGACTTAAGAAGGATCGTATGGATGCACGTACCGACAGGAAGCGTCCTCCGGCAGGATCGTGCCGGTCACATGGCCACGATAATGGCTTCCTCACGGGTAGATCTCGCGGTGTCAAGGCCGACCGGCGTGGATCACGCGCGATCCACGGGTTGAACGCACTCGATCCTTCTTCCTCGTCTGCCGAAGCACCAACTACTACCTACCGAGTCGACGGCCAGCCGTGCACTGGACCGGGTGTATTTACCTGTGCTCACCTGACCAGCGTAAATCTACCGCACAAGACAGATGAGACGACCTGTTCCTTCCGGGTTCTTCGCGATCGACGCGGCTCTTCTTCCTTCGACCACGCTCTGTCCTTTCGCGAATCGCTTTTTCCTTCGCATCGAGTCGCTGTGAAATTTCGTTCATTTACGTTCTTCTATGTTCTTCTATGGAGTTTCGGTTCGATAGGCCAGCGTTAGGCCTTGTATTCTCTTTGTTTTTTTTTTCTTTTTTACTTTTTCTCTTTTTATCTCGCGTCCATAAAAACAAGAGCGAAATTTCATTCTTCGAATAGCAAGGTAATTTTGAAGGAATAAGTCGTTTGAAAATAAACGAATCGCAGATGTAACGATCTATAGAAATTTACTTATAATCGGAAGAAAATTTAATCGACGATACCATATACGAAATATTTGTCCGTTTCGTGCTCCTTTCTCGAAACGATCGGCCCTTTGAATTTATACGACAAGTAGAAGAAATTATCACGGTATCGTAGTTTCGTAACATTCTACAAATTACATAGATACCTGCTACACCAGATCTCGCGACAAATCGAGTTCTTTCGCTCGTTGATCGACGACATTCGAGATAACTTTACGTTATTTTTCTCGTCTCGCAAGATTCCTAGCACGCTATAATCCGTTACACCGATGTTTTTCTGCAAAACTAGCTTGACGTGGAAGGATTGATGATGATTAAATTACCTTACCCTTTAAATTCAGTACGATTCAGTCACGTACTAATAAAATCGTTGTTTAGCCGCTACAAAATATAAATCGATTGCCTATGCGAGGATCATCGTTATTCCAGAAATGTATTTCAAAACTTTCGTTAAACTACGTATCGCGATATCCTTCAACGTACTTCTTAGATCTCTATCGTACGATAATTAACGTGTACAAAATGCGTGTACAAAAATTAACGACTCCCTAACCGAACGATAATTATTTCTGTAGCATGAAAGTGTTCCAACCAATTAAAATCGTTTGTATTCCTGTAAAGTAACTTGAAGGATTGCTACGTATAACGAAATATTACGAGCACGATACGTATAATATCATTTCGTAACGACGAAAGCAACGTTTGAATTTACAAAAATATTTTCATAATCACATCGCATAACGCGTTAAACAGACGCTTCGATCGATCGTCGAAAAAGACGATCGTTTTCCGATTCGCGTAAGCTTTAACGCGCCGCTGTACGCGCTCTTTAAACCGCCCGTAGCTCGAATATCAACACGATTTACTTAAATTCCTTTTCATACGTGAGAAAATCTACTTCTTTTCCCGTAACTAGTCGGTGGCTGGGATTAGCGAAGCGAATCTTTCCCTCGACGCCGATTAATAGCGCGATAGATGCATTTTGTTTAAATATCCGTGATCAATGACGCTTTAATCGCCGAGAACCGGAGGATAATGGATTAATCGACCGACTGGATCGTACGTAACTATTCTAGGTCGTTACACGCGTCGTAACGAACGCTTTTGGAAAGTGTTTAAATCGTTTCTTTTCTCTTTTTCCTTCTTTTTTACGTTCACCGGCGACCTATGAGAAAAGTTATTCCCGATCGATACGTATCGTAGGAATTACACGTGACGAAGTAATTTACTCTGCTGAGAAACGAACAAATCAAAATGTTTCTTGTTAGGCGAGGCAACACGGTGACTGCGTGTAAAGCGGATAAGTGAAAGCAAAACGTGCCCTGCCGACTGCTTATCATTTTTTTAACCGGAAGAGCGGAAAGTGCAGGAAAAAGTATGGAAAAGCCTGCAAACTGTGAAGAAATGCTTCTGGTAAACGTAGATAAAACGATCTTATCGTGCAAATTAATTAATGTCGGTTACGAGGCAACGGAGTACAGTCACCGGTCGGTCAAATATCCCATATATATGGCTTTGTCTTGTACCGGTTGTTTTTTCCGCTGCTCTCTAATTTCCATCGAATTAAGTAACCCGTACCGATTCCTAGTTCTCTGCTGAAACGTTTAACCAAGATACGCGAGTTTCCGTGATAATTCTACCTTTCGCAGAAATTTCTATGAAACGGATCCTATTGAGAGAAGATTTAATATTCCTTTCGTCGAAACGTCTTGTCTTCTTTCGATATACAATTTGCAGGTATGCGATTTTTTTATCGTCAAAGTGGTCACCACTTCTACATCGCATAAAAGATATAACTTAGAAAAAACGAAGCTGGCACCCACATGCTATATTTATTTTTATTTTATTTTTTTTTATTACCAATGAGATATAACACTTTACCAAATGTCCATAAGCACAAATTGTAAAAACCAAAATAAACTATAAAAAAAACTTCTACATCTGGTCTTTTTGGTTTTCTCAAGCACCGAAGCCATCGACGGTGTCACGTCGGAGACGAAAGATCGCGAAGTCGACGGATCGCCGGTGATCTCCTCGCGTCGCGGTTCGAACGAAACGATTCTTTCACGATTAGGGTGAAGAAAATAGAACTTCGTACGCGACAATGAGATTTATTGCAGAAATCTGACAGAGCGACGGTTGCGACAACGTGGTTCGGAATGTTAGGACAGACTGACTCGAGATGCTACAACGGACTGTTTTAGCGCTGGTTAGGAAGGTCCTTCTGCCGAGGGTTTAGTCCCTTTGGAGGAGCCTTTTTAGTTATTGTTTCGACAGATGTGGCACGCAGGGTGTTCGGTCTATCTGGTTACTGAGCGGATGGTTTCCTTGAGTGTGTGACAACAGCATATATATCCATATAACCAAAATCGAAACAATGCAAGCCAAAATCCTTAGAACGATAGTAAACGCCCCGTGGTACGTTAGAAACGAGAACATACGGAAAGACCTGGGAATACCAACGGTCAAGGAGGAGATTACCAGACACGCAAAAAGATACGGAGAAAGAATAGAAACACACCCGAACCAGCTGGCAGCGGAAACGAGCAACGCAACAAACGTCGCAAGGAGACTAAAAAGGAAACACCCGATAGACCTCATAAAAGATATAACTTAGAAAACACGAAGTTGGCACCCCGCTGGGGGTAGCCACCCACCTGCTATATTTATTTTTATTTTATTTTTTTTATTACCAATGAGATATAACACTTTACCAAATGTCCATAAGGACAAATTGTAAAAAACCAAAATAAAAAAAAATATATATATAGACGATAGACAGTAGACAGGCTGATCGGGACCAGCTCAAGTTATATTCCTACTTGTACGTACACTTCTGTATTAAGACTAAAAAGGAAACAGTCCTGTTTTGCGGCCAAGTTTCAGGACAAAAATACAACACAAACAAGAACACACAAAAGCTTCGCTCCCCTGCGGCTTAAATCCAAAAAACAAAAATAAACACAAAAACCGTAAAACCACGACACATAATATAGCATGGCTACGTCGTACCGTCGGATATCGATACTTTTGCCTAACACACTTTACTCAAATTCATTGTTTATTGTAAATTTCAAAAATGTATCAAAAAAAAAATCTTGGCAAAATAAACGATTTAAAAAAAAAAAAAACTAAAAAGGAAACACCCAATAGACCTCATAAAAGATATAACTTAGAAAACACGAAGTTGGCACCGCGCTAGGGGTAGCCACCCACCTGCTATATTTATTTTTATTTTATTCTTTTTTATTACCAATGAGATATAACACTTTACCAAATGTCCATAAGCACAAATTGTAAAAACCAAAATAAAATAAAAAAAAAATATATATAGACGATAGACAGTAGACAGGCGGATCGGGACCAGCTCAAGTTATATTCCTACTTGTACTTACACTTCTGTATTAAAATATATTTTCTACTTTGCAATTTATCCGCGCGTTTCTCCCTTCGTACATCTAACAACCTCGACATTTATGACTTTTACAAACGTTATATGAAATCTGATCTACCATATCATCTTGGTTGTATCGTTCGTTTCAGTTGAATTGGGCACAAAGAGATCGCGAGAATTTTAACGAACGTTAACGTATTCTTGAAATAATCGCCACGATTATATTTAACGTTTCGCAGGTCGGCTTCTACCGGACCGGATATGCTAGAACCTGAAATCTTGCAATCCCCTTTAATCTGCGGCGCAACCGCGCAACTCAATGAAATTCAGAGATAACAAGCAACTAGTCACCCAGTTGCTTTCTAAGACAGCGATCTGAGAAGTAGGAACTTTCAGCAACTGAAAAGGGAAAGGAAAAGAAGAAACTTTTGGCAGAACAAAGACCCACTCGCGAAAACTTGACATCGACTTGGTCCTTTTTTTTTTTTTTTTTTTTTTTTTCAAAACGATAAATTCTAAAGCCACCGGATTCTTCCTCTCAGAACGTATTCCGGAATATTGTGATTTATCGGAGTCGCAGAGGAGACGACGCGCACCGAATGGATTAACGTTTCGGATGTTATAGCTCATTCTATCCGGCATCGGCCTATACGCGGCATAACAATGCGAGTTTTGCGTGGAAACGAGGTTAAAGAAAGGGGAATGCAAGTGGAATACCGAAGGGAATGAGCAATTTCTCTAAAAAATCTTGTTAGCTACAAAAAAAGAAAATTAAATTCTATCTATTCATAGTTGGTAAAACGCTAAACTTGTGGAAATTAATGTAAATTACCGTGTAAAGGTAATTCAAGTGCTTGATCATTTACCTTGAAAGAAGCGTGCGGACAGTCGACATCGCTGTCGATATTTAAGCTTCTCAACGTTGCATCGACGATATTACGTCGATCGTCTAGAAAATCTCTTACGTGCCATAATGTCGAGAACCTTCGATATTGACGATAATATTGATCGGCCGAACGCTCCTTAACTCTTGCCCCTCCGATCTTTCTTCCTAGTCATTCGCGAACTTTGACAAATTATATCGGAAATACCGATAGATTTTGAAAACCAAAGCAAACGGGCGAAATATTGTAAATAGAACGAAAAATCGATCGGATTCTCGAAAATTTTCCTCTGTGCACATTTCGAATATAGATAAAATATTAGCGAACAAATTAAACTGCAAATTGTACGTGAATGAGCGTCGGACGAGTCGCGTACTGCCATCTATCGAAGATCCAAGGAACAGCAACTTAGAGTATGCGAGGATAGATGGCAGTATATGACTTGTCCGAGATGTATAGAGTGTCGATACTCGTATGCTACGTATGCACAGAACGAGAAACTTTCTATCTTCCATGTTGATTTTTCATGACTCAATTTTTGGATGGTTTCTTCTATGCTTTCGATAGAGAGGAAATTTTCTCTCTGTGCAAAAGTGTCGAGAAACGAGACTAATTTGTTTCACTAGGATACCCCTATGTATCTAATATCGCGAGTGTCGCAATAATTTCATAAATTAGTTCTTAACAATTATTCGTTTACATAGATATCTAAAAGTTATACTTTTTGAAAATGTCAACGGTTTTACTAATATTTTTAGACTCGTTTATATTACGGTAATTTGTATTTCATAATCTCACAAGAGAAGAAAAAATAAACAGAGATTTTTGTAAAATGAATATTTTATTCCAATGAAAATTCATACACAGCTTTTTATTCCATTTAAAGATAAATTTCACAAATACTTTAACCAGGAAATAAGCGTAAACACGTTTAAACCAATTATGTATGATAAATACAAATAATTGAAAACTAATCTCTTTACGTTAAGACCGGTTTTTCCTCATTTTTCTTTTTCTCAAATAAATTGCAGTAGAGATTTCCCACGACGATAGAAAAATGTTCTTCGGATGACTAACATTTTCTGGAATTGTTAATTTCGATCTTACACTAGTTTCTTTGCTTCGAAGAAACTCTTCAAATGTCTGATTTGCCATGCACCCATGAGCAATAAAATAATAGATTGCGCGAGAGACCACCAGAACACCCGATGGTGTGTACTTTCGGACGTTTGTCTGAAACGTTCTTCGCGATACTGCAAATAAATAATATAAGAACATAGCTGAAATGCTAAGCAAAGCGATTCGGAGTTAAACGTAAGACAAATACCCTTTGATAATTTTGTTCCTTTGTTATTTGTTCCACTTGATCGAGAAGCTGACGTATCCTCAACTGCAACTCGGTGAACTTTTCCTTCTGAGCTGTATTGGCATAATCGATAGTATGTTCTCCAACTTGAATGTCCAAGTGTACTCTCTATATGATAAAATGAATTTAGTTACAATATAAACGATTATTATTTTGTTTACAATTAGATATATTACCAGTTGGGCACCGCTGAACCAAGAACTGCTATTAGAGTACAAACAAATCACATGTTCGCCAGGCGTATGAGAAGTAAACGAAATTCTTCCCTCTGAACTGTACACTCTGGAGAGAATCATTTTATCGTCTGGATCCCTAACTTCCACGTGCATTCCTATCCCGGTAGTGCTCGGAGCAAATCCACCGGTTCTTGGATCATACAACTCAACTTTGTAATGCACTATAGGGAAAAAAAAAAATGAAAAGTTTCAATGAGAGTCACAGAGAAATCGAATTATTAACTGTAAAAATAATTCACTTTATTGACATACATTTCACGTACCTAAAACGGTCGTTTCATCTGGAATTTCCTCGATGAAACACTTCCTTTCAGTCTCGGCGATGTGAAAATAAAGTCCAGTACCATATTCGAAAACGCATAAGAATATAAAGAATATACCACTGTGTCTTAACATGATTTCTGATATGCAGTGCTTTTAGTAGCACGGCGTAGCTTAAATTACGAATAAAATTCTATGTGATACAGAATAGAGCACACGTCACCTTCGAAAACAACAGTGAAGTTCACGTACGCGGCGCTAGTGAGCATTATCGATATCTTCCACGTTCTCGATAATCGGAAACTAAACTGGCCTAGGGAAATAAAAACAAAAAATGGACGTTACGGTGTTAGCTTTTTTCGCTGTTTTAATTATTGCACTGATTATCGGCATTACTGTATTTTCCAATAAAAAAGGTATGTTTCTATGCAAAATATTTTTTACGTTATTATTAAAGTATCCTCTTTAAGATAACCAAATACATCCCTAACCTTTAAGTTTGTTTTGAAACAGATGTTATGATAATTTTCATGAATATTGATTTAATCTTTTTATCGTTGATCTTTCCTTGCGTTTGATAGAAACTGGTACTTAAATCAGTCATTTAGATCCCTTGAATGTTTGATATTTCGAAAAACCATCAAATGTTTGTTTTACCAATGTTATAGCAAAGAAAAACCAAACAAACGTAGCCGAAAGAGTTGCACCAGGTAGACCGATAAGGCGAGCAATTGGTCAAAGAGTTGGTAGACGTCGTATGCAAGCGACTGCCAGTCAGCAAATTGAGGAAAATGACGATGGATCTGGAAACGAAGCTAATGACGAAGCGGATGAGAAACCAGCCACGCCTGATTTCAAAATTGGTGCGAAGAAAAGGGCCAAGTTGGCAGCCAAATTGGAGAAAAGGGCACAAAGAGAAGTTGCTGAAAGGGAAAGAGAAGAACGTAAGAAAAGAGAACAACTTCTTCAAGAAGAAAGAGATAAACAATCTGAAAGAGAGAGGGCGGAAGAATTAAGACAAGAGGAGGCAGAAAGGAAAGCCAGGGAGGAGAAAGAAAAGAAAGAATACGAAGAATATTTAAAAATGAAACAAGCGTTTAGCGTAGAAGAAGAGGGCTATAGTAATCAGTATGACGAAGAAGATGAAAAAAATTTATTAGAAGAATTTATTCTATACGTTAAGCAAAACAAAGTAGTAATTCTAGAAGATTTGGCAGCGCACTTTGGTTTAAAAACATCAAGCGTAGTAGAAAGAATTCAGGATCTGCAGGCGCATGAAAATTTGACTGGAGTTATTGACGATAGAGGGAAATTTATTTACATACCTCAGGAGGAGCTGGAAGCTGTGGCAAAATTTGTCAGACAACGTGGTAGAGTCAGCATTACCGAACTAGCAGAAAATTCAAATCGTTTGATTAACTTGAATCCAGTAAGAGAATCTACCATACTGGAAGGTAGATAGATTATGTGAAATAAGAATAATAATAAAAATAGAATTATTATATACAGAGTAAAAAATATTATATTTATGTTGTATAAATTATATATTTGCTATAAATAACTCATTTAAATATAAAATGCAATTTTTATTATCATTTTTATTATATACTTGATAACGTAATTTAACATTGTTAAACCAGAAGGTGATCGGAAAATAGGTTTGATACTTTCGACGATTTCAGACACGCGTTAACGATTTCTTTCTTGAGATCTGTTAGAAAGATATTTATTAACTACAGCTCGTATTTACATATTATTAAAAATCGACTTGAAGCGGAAACAGCCGAAATTTCCAAGCTTTTTTTCATTGATATTCGCTTTCGAAAAGTTTCGGTGGTCTCAAATCAACAATCTGATGACATCAAGGATCGATGTTGCATCAGATTCTAGTTTTCACGTAGATGCAAATTGTTTGCGTTATTTTTTATTCTTCCCTGAATGTATAATTTATGTCGTCGAAATGCGTGTTGACGACGATTCTATTTCTAAATTGCACGGCGGTAGTTAATCATTAACTGGAAGAATTAGAAGAATTTTCCGTAATTAAATTTATTCTTCGAGAACACCTCCATCGAAGGTTCGATACGTTGATCAATACGTTGATTTTTTTTTTTGGCGAGAAAGGCGACTAGCGGCACTTTACAACCAGTAACGTATCCTGTTCTTCAGCCTAAAGTTAGTTCAGCAGCTACGAGGCCTCGTCCATCGAATCTTTTTAGCTCCAAGAGCAACGTGCGATTTGTTTCAAGACGAATGATAATAGTTCCGTATCTATAATGATACGAATAATAATATTTCTCCGATCAAAAAGAATTATCACCTTAAAACTGTATGCTTCGAACGTACTTCCTTGAATTTATCCTACATTATGCAATGAAATATTATTTTCATAAAATTTAGGTATTTTTTCTTACAAAATAATGGCATCATCTAGAAGCTAAAGATATCGTAAATCGGATTCACGGTCGCGTATAATTCAGGAAAATTTTTCACAGTTTTTCCTGTATGAATAACAATTTGATCTCCATTAATTCATGCACATTGTCAACAAGCTTACTGGTAATGTAAAATACCGATCTATTAAAAATTCTGCCATTGATGGTTCGAAGGAATCGAGATCGATCCCCACTCGATATCAGAGCTGAATATGCGAAGAAGGGGACACTCGCAGGCTATGTAAGAGGCGACAGAATCGCCGGAGAACCTGCAGTCTTTCTGGCAACCTCGAATTGACGTCCATTTAAAAATTCCTTGCTCATTCAGCTCATTGGAAAAAGAACAAAAAGAGCGAATAACTATCGATCCGAGTGGACGCGAGGAAAGTTGGAATCAACGGGATTCGCAAAAGTATTTCGTGGCAATCGAGAAGACCTATGTGTCGATGAGGTGCAAAGTCTTGGACTGTCAAGGCAACTCCCCAACATTTTTACCCAGTGTTAGGTAAGTGCAGAATTAAGAAAACAGGTTTTCTATTTGCACTTTGATCCTAGTGTGCCATTTTGATACCAAAAATCGCATCAAATAAATTTATCGTGTACGGTAAAACCTTGTTACTGTATGTTAGCTTCTAATACTACAACTTGATACAAGTGTATAAAACTTGTATCAAGAGAAAAGTGTAGGAAAAGATACATAATACGAGGGAAAATCTCTTTGTTTATATACTTTATCAAAGACTTGATATAAAAATGTTGAAAACTACATACGATTGATCGTTCTATAAATCGATGTTTCGATAATCGTAATTCTAACAGTAGTTTAGCGATGTATGATACAAAACTATAAATGTAAGATGGATGGGAAAAATTTCGAAAAATATTTGCATTTCCTTCGCACGACCATAAATAACTTTCTAGAGCTGTATTTTAAAATATTGAATGATAGTTTGAGGGTTAAACCAACAATAGTGTAAAAGGAAGATTATAAAGGGTTTTTTAGCTATGCATTGTTACTATATTTTTATATATTACATATATTTATGCAGGCTCGCTAAAAATCTTCGAACTCGCAAGGGGAGTCGACGTGCTAATGTTGGAAATCGTTTAGAACTGCTAGTTCTGGTTCATTTGCATCACGTGCCATAAAGTAAGTGTCCTCTATAACTAAAAAGCTGAAAAAAGATAAGAAACCTTAGATCAGATCCAATTGTTACGAATTAATCATTGTTTTCGAAAGTAGAAAAAGAAGAGAATACTCTATTATTGGCAGTGAGAACGTTATCTGATAGATCCGGAAAATCGATCGACATATTGGTTTTGATTGGGTTAAACCGACAGAAAGAGGTGGAAAAAAAGAGTATAATTATTATATTGGAGAAGAGGCAAAGGAATTAAAATGGTGTACGCTAATATCAATGATATTACCATCAAAGGACCTTTCGAGGGTGTTAAGTATGTTTGCAATATACCTTTTTTTAGTCTTTTAACATTATATTATGATATTTTATGAACATTATTTATATCTAAACAGCTAATAACTTTTCACATTTTCTTTTAACTTTGCACGTGTAGGAAAGATAAAAATGCATCGTCAGGACATCAGCAGCAACAATCCCAACAACAGTCAGCGAACAAGAACGACAAGTACGGTTCCTGGGGACCGGTATACAAAAACAAACAGAATTTCATTGACATGCACATTTGCTAAATATAAATCTTCAAAATGATCTCGGAAACGTACTTTCAACAAGTCACACTGAAAATCACAACTTTTCTATAATTAATCGCATCATTTTTTTAGCAACAATGAAACAAATAAAGGAATAATTCTACTCGAACATTTTGTTCTTCGTTACACTGACGTAATAGTAAAAGAAAAAATAACAATTGAAAGATTCAAAATGTATTCTTTTGTCGTTTCGGGACGATTTCCCTTTGAAGAGAAAAGAGTAGTAATCCAAGACTCAACGACAGACGAAACTGAAAAAAAGTACACCGCTAGTTCCGGCGGATATGCAAAGCACGAGGAGACAAAGACAAAGAACTCGAAAAATACAGCTGGCGATATTAGTCGGCCAAGCTGAAGCTCTGAACATATATTACATCAAATTGTCTCATTTTTTTTACACGCTAATAGCTGATCAAATTCCGAATTGATCCGTATTTTCACAAAACATACCTCTGTACCTTTCTCTGTCTGTACCTCTCGAAGCGTTTAAGTGAATTCTTCCACATTGCCAGTACGATCTTCCTCGACTTCGTCTCAATTTACTGCAATTTCACAAAAAAAAAAAAAGAAAGAATTCCATACTATGAAATTAAGAATGAGGAAGCTTCGAAAAGTCTATCTCGGTTACTATATACTTCGTCTAAATTAAATATAAATTAAATTGGGCTTGAAATTAGGTAAATGTTCGAAAATTTGAAATATACGGGGAAATCGATCAAAGATTGGACGAATGACGTTCGAAAAGGTCACGAGGAGCGCTATCGAAATACCCTTCGTCAGCTTCCACCCTGGAGCAAGGAAATAGTAGGGGAAAGACGCGAAGCGGCTGGTGGGGAAAGCGAAGAAGAAAAAAGCTTCTGGACAAACGAGAGCTTCGCCGTGACTCGGGGAGAACGAGGGCAACGTGGTGCAGTCGTCGAAAACGCGTCGGCTGGTTCGGTGTTCCTCTGAATGGAGGATCGGGGGCGGAACAGGGTCGCGTCGACGCTCGAATTGACGTTCTACCTACCTTGTAATTTATTTATAATATTTATTTGAATCCTTAAACACATATCGTTCATTTAGAACCTGTTAACTAATCGAAAAGAAAATTGAATAAGTATACTTGTATTTATATTTGAATTAACACGCGAGAAAAAGATTCTTCGCAAGGTTCGTTTCGCGAGGATCAAGTGAAAGCTTGAGGAGAAGACGAAGAAGAAGAGGAGAAAGAAGGAAAAGTGTCGTTGCTCCGTGGAACGCGAGATAGCTGAGAGTCGACGTCCCGACGCTGCTATTTCGAGGCTGAAACACATCGGTAAGCTTTTGTTCGATAGTCTCACCACCGACTAGTTTCTTTTCCCGAATTTACGGTGCATAACTGGCGGGTTTCCGCCCGTTTGATCGACGGTTCGCACGGAAAAAAGGGAGATGCGTTTGAGAGTCCCTTTCGCGAGATTCCAAGCTCGACCGCGTTCTCAGCATCTATCTTTACGAAGGAGACGTATGTCTCTGTTCTCCAAAATTGCTCCTTCTATAGAAAAAAAAACGAAAATCTAGTCATCTTACACATTCGATCTTTTTATATCAGAATAAAATGATCGCACGAAATCTGTCGCTCTTCCTGTTATGCGTTGACTCGTTGTTAAACATCAAAGACACATGTACGATCGTTCGTTAGTTTGTTTTCATTGAAAGCATGACTCTACCGATCGTTATTCCCGAAATGAATCATTCTCAAGGAAGTCTCGATCAGCTTCCACTTTCGATCAGCTGACCGCTCGATCGATGTTGATTTATTATAGCTATCTGGACGTACTTTTATTATAGCTCCATGGAAAATCCTGGGAAATGCACGGTTACGAGTTTTTGTTTATTAAGAGTTTTCCACGGTGGTTACTAGAAAAGTAGAGAAATTCTTGCAGACGTTCCATCGACGACACGCGAACCTGAAGATATCGTGGAGCTATCGTAGAACGATGACGGTGCCACGAGGGCATCGAATGCAGACCGGAAATAGAGCTTCCTCTACGTGGCGCGATGATCCCTCGTTCGAACGTGGAACAACGTCCCTTTTGCGTGCCGAAGGGCAACCGTCACGTCTAAATCCCGGCATCTCCCTTCTTCCCTCACCTAACTGCTGTCGATGGTAATGCTCGTTGCATCCGTAGGTACAACGGCATCGGGGCGCTATTTTTGTCGGCGCCCAACAGTTACTAGTAGGCACCCTCTTGCGAGCAGCCGGAGGCTGGCGACTCGCGTCTCGATACCCTCGATTCTTCTTACGGGCGCGTGCCCGGGCTCGCTCCAGTCATTAAATCTCCCTGTTCTCGAGGAAAAATGACGAACGGCTCGATAAGAATACCCGTGAACGCGACGAAAAGTCAACGGCTAAGAATTACGACACGAAATCTGGGACGACTACTCGGAATGCCTTTCTTCTGGGTCAAAAACCTAATGGTATTGCAGGCGTAAATTCTTTTTATTTAAGGTTAGCGGGAGGAACGTAGCTAAGTTGTATTTTTCAAGTTAATCGCGAAATAATATGTAGACTTATTGAGTTCTTTGTCGATAGAAGCGGAAGATATGCTATGAAACGTTCGCTTCTTCGCATCCATAACGCATTCGTCTATATTTCGTCCTTTTGCAACTTTCGGAATATTATTTTATATATATATAAATCGGAGCCTTCTTTTTATACAGAAATAGAATAGAAAATATAGTTAATTTGGATCTTGAACAACAGTGATATCGTCGCTAATGAGTCACAAGATTACTAAAATTACATAAGTTACTTTATACTGTTGACGATACAAACGAAAGACGCGTTACAAAAGTTTCGTGCGTTTGTTCCCTAACACACCCACATACGTTTCGTTTTTATACAACCTTCGAACTCGTACTAATCACGCCAACAAGTAGAAACTTATCACGTACCAAACGGCTGCCCGATGTTGTCCGACGCAAGTAGGTTTGACAATTCATACACAGACGCGCACGTGTCCGTCGTCCCGCAGGCGCGCGTGCCCCACATTAACGTGTACCATAGGGGAGTCTTGAAAATAAGGGGAAGCATCCATTCTAGGGAATGCATTAAGTAAAAAAGAGTAGATGAAACGATTGGGAGGAACTGCTGAAAATAGAGGATACCTGAACATTCGGTCTATATTTATTTTCTGTTCGAAATTCGGGCGGATGGTATCAAAATGCATCGACCAATAGTCGTAAACACCCTAATTCGGTGTTTCTTGTTGGAATTTTAATTGTTTAACGTTAATTTTAGGTAAATTAATACAAACATATCAGGCGAAGAAACCACGTTAAAAATCGGTATTTGAGAATATAATTCCAATTTTTGTATTAATTAAAAATATTAGAAATCTTTACTACAATACTACGATCTTAGTAGTGACGGCCCATAAATTCTGAACTTGAGTTCTAATTGAACCATTCGAACCAGTTTATCGCGGATTCTTCGTGGGGTCGTCCCCATAAGAAATTCGATCTTGGAGTTAGGAGAGCCTAAATATAACCAGGAAGTAATGTCGGTAGGCAATTTACGTATGTTCTCGTCACCTTCTAGGCTCAGCACGCGCATAAACCACGTGGTAGCAAGGCTAAGCCCCTGACAGAAAGTTCCGACCGCGTTATTGCATTAGCCTGCAGGCACGTGCGTGCGTGGGTGCAAAGGGCAGAGAATTAGTAAGTGGCGTCTGAGGCGTCAAGGGTGTCGTTGAAGTCCGTGCACAGACTGCGCAAGTTCGTTCAACTCGAGAGAGTCGAGAGCTGCGGAGAGATGCTCCGCTGCTGGAAAGCTTCGAGATCTATTGGACTTTATATATCGGACCATGGACTTTACGAATCCGGTATTCTTCGGATTCCGTATATGATATACGAGCGTTTCCACCAAAGGGAAATATTACATTGAAAATCATCGTTAACGCACGACGATAAACGATACAATTTCCAAGAGGGATAAAACGAACACGTTTCGTGAGAACTCATTGACAGGATCTAGAGTGAAACGAATGCAAACGGACGCATCCTGTCGTTAGCATGGTTGCACATCAATTACAACAATCGCGTGCGATCGCACGAATTAGTTCGTTTCCACACCGACTGAATCATTCCACTGTCTGGTGTTTACACGGTGTATCAGATAATTGTCGCGTCTCTTTCAAGAATGGATGACGTTAGCCGGGCATTGTTTCATCGATCTAATTTTAGCAGCAAATCTCACGCTAAAATTGTTTTCCTCTGAAAAATGTATATCGGCGATTTATCGTAATTTCTTGGATCGCTTGCGACGCGATTTCATTTTACCCGAGGGTCCGTCGTCCGATTGATGCAACTGCGGCAAAGAAAGAAACTCGAAAGGAGATAGAGCAAAGAAGAAAGATAAAATCGATGATTTCCTTTGGCCTCGGCATGAAACGGAAGAAGAAGAAGAAAGAGCGTAGTTTCGAGTGGGGAGAGTATCACCTAAGAATAGAAAAATTCTTTTTCCTCGCCTTGTCCTTCCGTCGTGCAATTATCCAGGGAGTTTCTGCGTCTTGAAGTATACACCTGAGGAAAACAATTCGCGGAAACTGATCCATAATTCTGACTGCGTCGAAACTTCCACGTTACTTTTGAACCAGACGCTTCGCTGTGACGTCGAGGTCACAGACGGTCCTAAATGCAACGGTTTAAAAATATCAATTCCTGGAACGGTTCGCAGAAATCGAGCAGCGAGATATTTAGTCCTCTCTTCCTTTTCTTTGTTCCATGTATACCGCGGCAGCCAGACCCCCCGCGAACCTAAAGGCGTGGTTACAACCACCGATCTGTGTCGTGTATACACGTGCATCCGCTGTTCCGCCATACAAAGAAGGAAAGGGAAATTATGCGCTTAAATTAACCATCAAAAGGAAATACGATAGAACTTTGTCCGAGTTACGTCCATTGCAGCGATATTTCAGTTGACTCTCGCCTAATTCAATTTTTAGCTGTCGAATTTATTTGTTTAAGCGCGAATCCCTATTGTTTAACGAGAGGAACTAGAAGAATCTACGAATCGTTATGTTACAATGTGCGCGAAGAATCAAAATTCTAAATCGTAGGACGAATTAGAATTACCAGTGGAGTACTTCCGGTTTTTAAATCGCATAGCGAAGGGATATGATGTATCTTTTATAATTTATGTAGATAATATGCAGAACCTTGACGAGTTATGATATTTGCATTTCACAGCGGCGCAAAGTTGTTTGAACTTGTTTGCAATGAAGTCATGTACCGACAGCTGGTACATTCTTAGACATAACGACGGCGTTCGTTGGTACGTGGTGATCGCATCTCGGAAGAATGACGTCTACCGGTGCGTCGAGACGACGGCGGTCGTCTTACCCGAAATAGATCCCGTGTACGAAGCGACTCGTGAACACAACCACGAGGAAACCGGTTGCTAGGGGAAAAACGAATCGCTCGTTTCGATAGGTTTATTAATGAAGAAAATTCCAAGCCGGTCGAACTCGGCGCATTTTACGGTGTAACGTGAAACATACAAGCGAAAGGATCCAGAAACGCATCTAGAAAGAAATATTAATCTTCTATTTCCTATGCTCAGGGATTCGGTTGCGTACTAACGCGGTATTGGAGATTTTTCTAAATTCCGTCTTTACCGATCGACAAAACTACCGAAAGATTTCGTACCATATTTCGTTTTTAACCAATAACCGTTGACAACGTTTATTAGAAAAATTGTGATTGATCGATAACTTTTCAAGGACGATTCGGTTGACCAACGCATGCCTGATAATCGTAACGAAATGTTTTCCCGTAAACTACTTTAAATACATAAAATGTGAAACAGAAGTCGGGTTATTCGACTTCTATCGAGGAGGGGTTGCCATTTTTGGTACAAGGACGCACATGTCGGTCGAAGGAGTGCACGAGTAACATATGGGACAACGCACGATGTTTGCACGGCCATCGAAGGGGCTAACGGATAAATAAACCAGACCATTATTACCTGAAGAAACTTCCTAGTAATCTCTGAATTATTCTTCCGGTTTCTTTAAATTCACCCTTAAAGATGCGTAAAAAATATCGAATTGGTTACGGTCGACGAGTGAAAAACATAATTTTAATTCCAAGAATGTCATCGGACGTGCAAATGGCGAACGGTTACACGCTCCGAGAGGTTTCTCGCGGATAAAATATCGCTACGCGCGTTGAAATTTTTTCTGTTTTGGCAACGCAACGCTTACACGCACTCGTAATGCATCGAGTAACGGTATTAACGAGTTCCTGCCACGTTATTTATAATTTCCATAAAACGGATAGTAGGTTTATGGTTGACGGGAGTTATGTTCGATTTCAATTTCACCGTGCTTCGCTTACTCGCTATCGATACAGATATGCAATGGAAATTGTTCGCTTGTAACAGAAATATTTCTTGTGAAATTTGTCAATTTTGTAGCTAATAGTACGTTCTAGTCGTCGGAAACGTGCCTTGCTACCTGGTGAAATCAGCGTTACGAAAAATAATCTATAGTCTGACCCGAGATCGTTCGTCGTTTTTATACGTCATGATTATTTAATAAAATAGTAAGTACCGTCTAATAAGAACAATATCAGATTTTCAACGATATTCGACAACAATTCAAAATATAACATTAATAGTAAACGCTAAACGTAAGGTATTTGGCGAGCCAATACGGCGACCAGAATCACTCTAACAAGAGCAACATTTACTAAGTGGAATTTGTCGGTTTTTGTTAATTTAATTGGCTGAATGGAATAAGTTTGAAGAGTAGGAATTTATTTTCGTCAAAAATGTAAAGAAATTCGAACAAACACTATATTTGGGATTCTGAGTCACTGCGTAGCTGCGCAGCCGCCTGGCAAGCTTTGAATTCTACCGCGTAAGTCAGTGTATCGCTATTTCTTCTTTTACTTCGTCAAATTCTTTGAACTTTTGCGTCTTTTTTCTTTATCTATCTCGTGTATCTTTTACACACCTAGAAAGTAAGCTTCAAATAACTAAAACAAACCTCTGACACGCCCATGTAACACACCAAGCATTCAGCTTTATTTCCTTAAAATTTGTTTGATTTTTGTTTCAGCTCGTTCGCGAATGTATCATAAAGAAGAAGCATCGTTTATTTAAAATTGGACACGATGAGAGCGCGAGACTCGATCGTGTACACTCCAGTGTCTCTCGGACCGGATACGGATGACGAGGAAACGCTGGTTAACGCGGAAGTCTACAACAATGGTGAGATTTTATCAAAATGTTTCATACGTGTCTGCTTTCTTTAGTTAAGATATCTTATCTTACATTTTTTTTTAGTTTTCAATATATGTGAATATACTCAAAGTTTTTCGTATCTTTTAAGCAGAGTTATTTTTAGATTGCGGATGTTTATGCGTTTCTGAAGTTGTAAAAATGTACATGATAAAGTATACATAGTATTATGAGTATAATATTTTGTGGGAGAATGAAATTTACGATAAAATCTAATTGCTTTCCTTTAATTTATGAAAATAAGAATTCGTATAAACATCCAGCATAATTACCTATATCATAGATCGTATAAAGTCTGTTACGAAATAATCACTGAATATTTTAAGTTGCATAAAGAAAAATATGATGAATAATAATAAAATGGCAGATATGAATTTTTAATTAAGCAGGACAGATCAGTAAGTTTTACGTCGCAAAAATTCAATTTTATGTTTGTAGCAGTATATAGTTAAAACGTTTGTGAAACGCACCAGTAGAATAATCGATATTTTTACCAACGATCGGTAAGCGAAATCTTCGAATTTCTCGGTAAAGTTCTTTATGATATAACGAGGGGAGGTTAGTGGCCTTCCTCGAACATGCTCATGCAGCGAATCTCATTAACACAGACAAAAGAATCCTCTTATCTAGACTGCGATGTTTAACGTTGCCTGATGGTGTTTAATAGCGTTTTACGACGAATTTTTATGCGTTCCGGTTCATCTCGCGTCATGAATCGATCGGTAACATTGAATGCTGCGTATCTCTCCGTAAACAATTCGAGTTTGTCATACTCGATGATTAATTTACGTCAAATGAAAAATGGAATAAGAATTGAAGATTCGTCTCGTCGACACCGACAAAACGATTTCTTTATCCAGTTTCCGATGTTTCGTACTGTCTGATGATGTTTAAAAGCGTTTTACGACAAACTTTTACGCGTTCCGGTTCGTCTCGCGTCGCGAATCAATCGGTAACATTGAATCGCGCGTAATTACGATTCGAGTTTACCATACTCAACGTTACTTACGTCAAACGGAAAATCGAATAAAAACTGAAGATTCGTTACGTTGTGAATTAATCTCAGAATTAATCTCAGAAATTTTATTTCATTCCAAGTTAAACGAGAACCATTCCACCAAACGTGTTCTCCAACGATTGTGAATTTTTCCTTATCGCGTGCTTCCATGTAATCTTCGCGCGCGAAAATTAAAACGACAATGATAAAGAAAGAACGATTAAAACGATTAAAAAGGGGAGATTCGATACGTCGTTTCGTAGTAGAAGCTGTCGTTTCGTGTCACTCGGAACCACTACCATATAAAATGTAAGGCAAATTCCACGGCGTACCAGAATGCCGCTAACTAGATGGGACATTTTTCCTTATTAAAATTCCACGCTATCCGAACACGGATATTCCTGACCAAGTCAAGCCGGATACGATTGGAAAACGAAGCGAGAGCGAAGACTCAACCGCTCTGAGTCAGAGCACACCTACACGACTTCCGAATTCGAACTTCGCGGTTGTAATGCACGTAGGATAGACGGGGGCGTACCGCATGTACGCAATATACCAGAGAGCCAGACGCGTCAGCCTCCGTTTTTGGCAATTATAACACGTTCACCTGAAACGATATCGTTTAATCGTCGATTCTTATCATCTTCGAAACTCAAGAAATCAACACGAGCGCGAAACTCGAGTATCGAATAATCTGCCTCCTTCTTTCAAAACAAATTTCTTTGAATAGATAAAAATTGTTGGAGAATAGATGACTCGATATTATGTACTTATTATATATATACATATATGACTATATAATAACAGGAAATCTATACGTTCTAGCAATGTGTGTGTTAATTAACGTTATCGAGAATTTATATCTCACCGATATTGTTTCAAGAATCTAAGATATCCGTTTCTATTTCTTAGACGACGTCGCGATTTTATCGCAATCGACGACACAGAGGTTTATTTACAAAAAATTAGTATCAATAGGCGTCGTAAGAATTATATCTCTGGAATTATATACGTTTATTGTTGCCGCAGGAATATGTATCGTTTTGCGCCGATAATCGGTATTTGTCCGACGAGTTTGATAAGAGGCGTTAACGGAGTTATAGGTATAGACACCAGAAGCTGGTGCACACCCTAAGGAAAGATCGTCCGCGACTATTCAATAGTCGTCGATAACCATTATCTGAAACTGGCGCCGTCTGGCGATCTTATTAATTTCACAATTTTATCATTCCCTTTTAGTAGAAAAGTAAGAAATAAAACGTTATAGCAAAGAGTAAAAAATCAAAGGTACAGTAGCATTTTTCCATCATAGTAGCGTATCAACCTTTTGACCGAATTACGTTAATTGCAAGTATTCAAATGTTTATGAACGGTAGTGTACCTACGCAAGAAGGAAGCATAAATTGGCTCTGTTAGATGAGTGCAAAAGGCCGAGTTTTACGATCGATTTCCTGCACGATGGAGAAAGTAACCGCACCAAGGCGCGAGGAAACGTCGGTTTAGTTTAATTACGATCCCATTGGCAGTTACAGCCGTGCTTTCTCTGTAGCGTCTTCCTCCCTCTTCGCGAGTACGAGTATATCTCGGCTCGTGCGTCACAATGTTCTTTTCACTGGTTATTGAGTAAAAGATTTCTTCTTCGTCTCTGGGTAATCCCAATCTGCACGGCATCCGGATGCAGATAAGAAGTTTAATAAACTTACTTCCTCGCTTCTAAATGATCGTAATTTACCCATGCGATGGAGACAATCCATCTGTTATCGTCAAGACAAAACATTTTTCGTGTTTTAATTTGAATATTAGCGTGCAATTATTTGCACCGTCGATTATTAAACTGGTTGATCGTTAACGCGATGTTTCGTTATTCTGAACAGTAGAACAAGAACCTCGTTAATATCTCGTATATCGCCATATCGTAAACTATCGCTTTAACGAATAACGCGCAAAATTCCTCTCCCACTTAAGGGTTTAACCCACGATTTTCTCGCTCGACGCTTCCAGTTTTCTCTCCTCGCGCTATCATCCTACTACACCCTTGGACAAAAAGATAGCACATGTGTGCTATCATTAATTTCTCATAGATAGAGTCCGAATTTCCCAAGTTTGACGAATGGCATATAAACAGTACCTTGTAGTAATAAGGTATATGAGCTTGAAACTGTATCTTCGCTATTCCTCTTGTATTTATCAACAATGATTGTGAAATCCGGTCGGCGAAATGATAGCACACTTTCAAAAGTTGTAGTGTTTATTATCTACTAAATTGTACAAAAATAAAAAACCTTTTAAAATTTAATAATGTGTGGATCCTCCCTTATTCTCCACCACCTCCAGCATTCGTTTCGGCAAAGAACGATATAGTTTTCTAATATAATCCAGCGATATATTTCTCCATTCCTCTTCAAGGCACTTTTTTAACTGATTAATACTTTCAAATTGCCTATTTTCTCTATAAACGGCATTGCTTAATTTACTCCAACAGTTTTCGATTATGTTTAAATCGGGGGAGCATGCAGGCCAGTCCAAAACTGCAATATTTTCTGTTGAAAAATATTCTTTCACAACCTTAGCGGTGTGAACTGCAGCATTATCTTGCTGAAAAATAAAATCTTGTCTCGCAATATGTGTTGCGTACTTTGCAATTTGATTTTGTATCAAATTACGATAGGTTATAGCATTCATCTTGCTGCGAATTGATATTAAATCAGTCTTTCCGTTATACCCAATACCTGCCCAAAGCATAATGCTACCTCCACCCATTTGACGCCGTATTTGTGACAATTTTTTTTTTCTTACATCATGATAGTAAAAATTGAATCCATCTGGGCCATCTAAATTAAATCTTTTTTTATCTGTAAATATAACTTTCCTCCACTTCTTGTTCCACCGTATATGTTCTTTTGCAAAATATAATCGATGCTCCTTGTGAATCTGCTTTAGAGCTGGTCTTCGTTTTAATTTCATCCGCTTTATGTGCGCGGATTGTTGTAGTACACGTCTGACATTCCGAGGATTAGTTTTTACGCCAACTTTTTCTGCAATTTCACGTGACGTGAGAAGCGAATTTGACGCGGCACGTAAAATTGCACGTTTTTCACGAGTACTAATCGCGGAAGGTCTCCCACTGCTTTTTTTTGTTCCATAATTATTTACATCTTTCAGTAAATTATAAATGACTTTCCGACTTCTACTGAGAACTTTTGCAATTTTAGAAATAGTAAAGTTTTCTTTCTTTAATTTCAAAACTGTTTGAATCTCTTCACTATTTAGCTGTTTTCCACGTCCCATTGTTTGAATCGAAATTTGTAAGGTTTCTAATGAAATTCTTCTACTTTTCACTACGTCTACACCACTCAGAATACACAGAAATACTAAGGAATGGAAACAAAATGCTTGGTGTGCTATCATTTCGCCGACCGGATTTCACAATCATTGTTGATAAATACAAGAGGAATAGCGAAGATACAGTTTCAAGCTCATATACCTTATTACTACAAGGTACTGTTTATATGCCATTCGTCAAACTTGGGAAATTCGGACTCTATCTATGAGAAATTAATGATAGCACACATGTGCTATCTTTTTGTCCAAGGGTGTAGCTTCAGCCTCCATTGAATTAACTCGGAGATCGAGAACAGAAATGCATCATCGTCCTCTCGAACAATACGTATTCATACGTACGTACATACATACTGTCTCCACGGTCGCACGACGTAATCCCCCAACGGACGCTTTCCACATCGTGGATCGTAACCGGTGGTTGCGTAAGCGATATAAATCGTATCGCGGCAGAAACGCGTGAAACAGGGCCGTGTTACTCAATGAACGAGATCTCAAAGAGCCGAAAACGAGACAAGCGGCTCGTGTATACGCCAAAGGCTCGTACGGACGCGTCCAGTTCAGTCAGGTGACGAATAACCGTACTGATAAACCCTAGCCGAACAGAAAAATCTGATGAAACGGAACTAAACTACTCGATGGAATTTCGGTATCCACGCGGTAACATACCGAGTTACTTGCCACTCGACTAAATTACTAGCCGTGTCTGAGCGAAGCTTTAAGGACGCGCGACAGTGGCGAACAATTTCGCGAGCAACGTTCGCGATTTGCGACAAGAATATCTTGCCGATCGCGTATTATCTCGGCCGATTTCATGCTGGACACGTAGCGGACGCATGCCACGTACGTATTGTGGCGGCATAAAACTCCGTGGGGCCGTGGCTTTCAGCGCCCTCGTCAGGTCCACGATCTCGAGCACGTAGAATCCCCTCGGCGAAAAAACGCCTAGGAGCGGCTTAGTGCGTGTAGAACGATCGACTTTGAACGTGTACGAGTTGGAGAGATGGTAATCGCGTAGAATGGTGGTCGTTCGTGACGTTGGTCGTCGTGGTGCACCGATCGTAACGAGCCGATCCCAGGGGTTTTTCTTCTTTCGTGGGAATCTACAGCGATCCGCCTAGCATTTCGAGCTTGCTGCGTTTCCGTGGTAAACTGAGAACTCGTCGCGAAATAGGCAGGTTAAAGTTTCGATTCCGTGGTAAGCATGCAAAGATTTGAACCTAATCGTCGAACTATACGCTGTAAATTTGTGGTAAAGATGAATTTTCATCTTATTCCGAGCTACGGAATTGAGCTTTGATTTCAATCGTAGCAGGAATTTTAGGACCACGGTGTACGATCGGAACGGAACCAATATCGGAATCGTAGCCGGATTTGATATCGGCCAGAACATTTTTCGCTCGTAACAGTGGCAGCATCGTTTCGGTTCTTCGTGACTGTTTCACTCAGAAGCATTATATAGCAGCTATCAACAATTTGTTCTGGAACCTTTCCGACCCCTGACTTTGATGGTCGTTTTTGGTAGAAGAGTAATTTTGGAAGTTGATATAGTTGATGTACGAAGTGGCTCGTGGGGTTAATCGGAAAGATTTCTCTTCTTCGTTAATTAGGTCGCCGCGAGCGCGACGAAAATCGTGAAAGTAACTTCATACTGTTTCAAGGCGAACGATATTTCGTCTCTTTCGAGCCAGAAGATCGCGCCTGGGTAAAATGGACTGTATGTATTGTACGTACGTAACGTATCGTAAACAGTTTCCAGCGCTTCTTCCTTTAGATCATAAAAGTCTGTAAAATCTTTAAACGTTAATTCTCAAACTCGGCTATTTAATAGGATTGAAATATCGCGATATCGAAGAAAGTTGTACCGTCTAACAAGAATAACGTTGCAACGTAAAATAAGGCCGTAATCTTTCGTCGAATAGTAAGCAATATGGACGAACGAGTATCTTACTAGCTATCCTCGAAGCCTAAAGCGATCCTTTTAACGAACCGACAGTATGTAAGTACATGTATAATAAAGTCGCGCTTAGAAAAACAAACATATATAGTATAATACTTAAAAAACGCAGAGCTACTTACGATCAATAACAATTATTTCGAAATCCTCGAAGAGCGTACCCATGCCTCGTCATCTACTCTCAGCGAACATTCTTAGACGTCAGTGCCCTATGTTGCCGCGAGGTCGAGCGATTGTAAAATTTAATTAACGAGCAAGTGGACTATGACGAGTGTTCCGTAATGGATAGCCGCGGGGCCACTAATTATCTGTAAATTATATACCATTTGGACGGTTAATTCGCGTCAATAGCGTTAACGTCTCGCCTCGATCCTCTCTTCGACTCTCGCTTTTCTACTTGTTACTCTTCGCGAACAGTTGCACCAATCTCGCCCCAGGCCGATCCAGCAGTGTATTGCCCAACCTGTGTTGTCGGTGCATTTATCGGTCGGTCCCTGTGTCTGTACCGACACCTCGTCGCGCGATAAAACCACCGTACACGTGTTGTAAAACGTAATCGAAACCGTTATTGTTATAGATCTTTCAGCCGATACGAAACAGCGATCAATTTGCTCGGCAGCTTGTGTGTCACACGCTTCTGAATTTTTTACGCGCGCTGTACTGGCCCGATTTTTCTCTCCTCTGGTGTTGCCCTCGTCACGCGTGTAACTCGCTGCAATTTCATTTTTATTCGTAATTCTCTAATTAAAATACATCGTGTCAGAAGTAAACAGCGAGTTCGGATACCGCTGAACGGTAGCATAAGCGTCTACGTGCGCGTAGAATGCATGTAGATCCATAGTTGCGATTAAAGATCAATTGGTGACCCTACTTAACTTTGCGTTTTATCGCAAGCTCGCAAAATTGATTCCATCCAGTAGCGTACACGCGATCGATTGAGAGAACGAACCGTTCGACACAGTCGTAAGCTGGTACGTGACGTACGTACCTAGATGTTATGGTTGGCAAAAAATCCGCAATTACGACGAACGGTTTCTCGTTTAAACGAACAAGCAAACGGCAGAGGAAGGAACGCGTAATCCTGATAATCGTCGAACGAAAACTAGATCACTGGACTAAGCGTATGGACGAAACGTAATTGGCAGGAATTTCTCGGAAATTTCATGTTCCGCACGGTGTTAATTAATTACACGGCAACTATTACTATCACCCCTCTTAATTGCATGGTAATTACCCGAGCTAATTTATGCGAAACAAATTCCTTCCGTAAGAACTCCCGTGAACCGAGCGATGTAACACAACGCTTCCGAGGTTCGTTCGTTCTTTATCACGATATAGTTCGATAAACCTGGCAGTAACTTATTACCGTGGGAGTGATAGTTTCGCGTGGAACAACGATCGACGGACGAGGGAATATTTATGGAAAAGTATCGATAGCGAGCGAGGAACGGTGAAAAGAATTTTTACGGGGGTTCGACATTCCTGGTGTCTCGCGGAGATTTGAACGCACGTGGTAGGAACGCGTTTGTGCGTTTAAAATCTGTTATTATCTATCTCTATCTACCTCCATGAAATCCATTATCGGGAATTTAGAGATACTTATCAGTACGTCGATGTTATCGTGATGATTTTAATGTATTTTATTTTAGATCTAAATTTGTATCTAAGTAATTAAACTAATTGAATGTTCTTTCTAAATTCATGTTCAATTCCGTGTGTCATTTTCTTCGATGCCGCTTCTGATATTCTTCCGAGGACGGTACCTGTACAAGGTATAAATTTTGCCCACGATTTTGTACAGAGAAACTGGCTGAAAGGCGAAAATGAATAGATGGAAGAAATGTTCGATTAAAAATTACCTCGACAAATGCTAGAAAAAGTACTTTGCAACATCTGTGAGGATCAAAACTTTAGACGAATTCGCGCAATAGTACGAACAAGTACTGGTTCGCTACATCGCTAGTACTCGCGTCTACTGGCTCGCTCTTTCACGAGTGCACGTGCACACACGTGCCTATCCACATCCACGAACCGCCTGCTGAATGTAGCGCGATCGAAGTATATCGGGCCTTGAATGAAAGAAGGATTCGAACGACTGAATGAACCGAGGCATACAGCCGAGTGTGTCGGACCAGCGTGCGTGGAAAGAGCGACGTTGCGGCGTGTAGGAGCTGGCGTGGGCGAACGCACGCGTATCTGCGAGCGGTTTTTGCGTACGTTGCACGAATACACCGCAAGTGTTCGAGTATCCGCACGCCACACTGCCACGTCCTCCGGTTTTTCGTTTCTCCGAGCAATAAACTTGTCGCATAATTTACGCTTTTGGTGGTCTGCGGATACATTTTTTTAAGATCTCCCAACGCTGTAATTAATTCGAAATCGAGGCTGTTAAGTCGATATCTAATGGGAGATACAAAAGGTATACTGGAGTCGATCTGTCTCCGATCCGGAAGACAATAGGCGTATATCTGTGTTTTGAAACTGTATCGCCCGATTAAAATTCGTTTGGTCATTGGAATTTGGTAACGTTTGGTGTATGAAGACAATATCGAGATCTTGGAAGTGACACGGATTTCTATGCAGGAAGTTTACAGTTTATATATATACATATATCAGTTGTTTGTATATGACGTACGATATAAAAATATACATCAATTTCATTTTCCAAGTAGATAAGAGTAGATCCTTATCATCTTGGACGATTCATCTTATCGCTATAAAACAAATACTCGACAGTCCCGTAAACATCCAGCTTCCACTCGATTTAAGACATCGTGTGCTGTCTCTTATAACCAAACACTGTTCTCTGAAATCGCCAAAGTCAAACAGGGATCCGATGTCGATTGTAGATGGTTGACGCGCGTATCGCAGTCAGGGCCATTGAAAAGCGGGCGCGGACTTCCTCGTGTATTGTGTTTCGGATGAGACTTGTCGGTAGAGCAGCCGTGAAAGTCTCGTTCTCAAGGACCGATCAACGAACAAGTTTTCACGAGCTCGTGCACGAGGAACCAAAGCAAACTCGAAGAAACAAAGCCCAATTATTCTCCTGCTTACATCGTTTCGGTGCGTGCAAAATATTTTTGCAAATTGATATTTATCGCGTACCATCTTCAACATACAGCAACAACATGCAACAAAATGTCGCTCGTTGTTGCTTCGGTGAGGATCTTACGAGCAGTTTATGAGCGTTGTCGCGTGAAACTGGATCCGAGCGAGGGCATCTTCCACGAGTCTCTTCTCCTTAATTCGTTGCGACCGACGTGTATCGACGTTTACGCGATTGCACCCACGTGAAAGGTGCCATTCAGTGTAAATCGCGAGCGGACATGTTGGTCCCGTGTAGCCGTAGCAGCATGCTTACGCTCGGGGACAAGCTTAATTCGTGTTCGCGTGTGCACGGCCGTTCGTTCATTCGACTTCATGAATGCAGCCCGCTGGAAAACCGGTGTCTCGTTTCCTTCTTCGTTCCTGCCCCTCCTCGCCGCTTTCTTGATTTCAACCGTGGACCACGATTACACGGACGCGCGAAATTACGCTCATACTCGTTCCATCGAATTCTATGTGTTCGAGTACGTCTGCGTTTGCGTTTGGCCTGTAGAAGTGGACACGTGGGCGGACTAGGTATCCGCGATATTGGTCTGCCGATTCGACGGTATGTATTTCACGAGGTCCTCGCGATAAGCGACCGTGTTCGATGCTGGTAGCCGCATTCGACGAGGCTTTTTGATCTACGAATGTAGGAAAACTATAGAAAGCTACGGAAGAACATACAAGATATGTCAGGCATAACGCGATCAACTGACGATAAAGTTATTGCTTCTTTCGCGATCGTAAAGAAACAGGGCTTCCCGACGTGATACGAGGATACTTTTATCGATCGTAACCTCGTATCGGAGGAGAGTTTAACGATCGTAGCCCGCGAGGGCCTAAATAAATTTGGCGCGTCGTGTCACGTCGGTCGGACATGTTTTCTTCTCTCTTTGAAACAAGTCTTTCTTAGGACTTCTTCTGGTTCAATCGGTTCCAACCAACCATCCTCCTGGCACGCACAGCTCCAGAGGTATAATTCAAGCCGCGCGAGCAGAGCGTATCCGTTGGCGCGGCTGACGTTAAGAACGATGAGGTGTTATTTCTTAGCGAAACACGCGCGCACGAGCGTATAACGATCGAGTCGAACTCGCGTTTAGTCTCGTGCCTTAGGCCTCGCGTTTGGCAATCGTAATTAGTATCTTAACAGCCGAAGGGATATATTTTAATGCGACACACGTAGAAACGATACGTTCCGCCGGAGGTTACCGCTGCCAGTTGCCTCGTATTTTCGACTGGCTTTTCACGCCTTTTACGCTTATCTATACACAGCGCTTCAATGATCGTAGCACGATCGGCAACGAAGCGATTCCACGTGAAAATAAATTGAAAATCGTAGAATAAATCTTTTTCACGCGGCGCTTCGTTTCCTTTGCGTTAAAACTTTTTCTTCTTTATTTTCTTTCTATTTTTGCTTCGACCGTTCGTCGTGGTTCCTTAAGTGGTTCCTTGTTAAGAAAGACCGTTGTGTGTATCTTTTGATCTCACATCCTGGGACGGTTTCGTAATTTCGTATTTAGAGAAGAATTGCGAAAACTTGCCAGTACGTTTGGCAGGTCAGAAAAGAGTCAGATCGATGCGAAATTTACGTAGGCTGTCTCCAGGCTCGATTGTCTTTTCTATTAGCGCGTTAATTTCTTAGCCCGACAGGCTGGAAATTTGATTTATTCGAAGCATTCTTCAGAGTATTAAATCTGGATTTCGACAGTATTCGTAGATATCTATATATTCAAACAAACAGGTCGAAATTAAATAACGCGAATCGATTAAAAAGAAAGTCCAAGCGTAACGTTGCGTTAACGGAACGTTGGTGCTTAACGGGTTAAACGAAAAGTCGCGTGAACGTGGCACGACACGTGAATACATATGTTGAACGAACACGGTACGAAGCCGAGCGTGTTTCCTCGGTGGTGTTACAGTACCGAGAACGGAGATAATATTTCGGGCACGAAATTTACAGAAATTTACGACCGGTTCTTTTCTCTCTCCCGACCTCGGCTCTATCTTCCGAAATGAATCTTCGCGGCGTGGCGGGTTGCAACGGTCCGCTGACCTTAAGCTCTCTCATGAAACCGATTCGATGAATTCTGGTGGGGAGAAAACGCCAGAGTAAAGGAGTCTCTATGCTCCTACAGAAAAGATTCCTCGGCGTCTACGATCTTCCCAGGGCAACTACCTGTCGAATGACGTGGCTGAGCCGCATTTTTTCGCTCCCCTTTTCTCGTCATTAACCCCCTCGCACGACGGAATCGACCCCTCCGTCGAGCGAATTCCTTCGAGGAATCCGCACCATTCTACGCAGCCACTGAAATTCCACGACCAGTGGAATCTTTGTCTTTCTTGTTCGCGAGACTTCGCAGCTCGAAAATGGTCCACTGGTTCTCGAGCCGCAGCGTTCGACTTTCACGTATATTAACAGCTTCAAGACGATAAAAAGAAAAAAATAAGGTAGGTAAGTACCTACTCAAGGAGAAATCTTTGGACTGGAGATTCTCTAACACGTTTATTAGTAGACGACGGATTGTTTTTTTTTATATATATATATTGCGTTTTTATTAGCGATCAGCTCATAAAATCAGATTTTAAAGAACTGCTATTCCTAAATCTCATAACGAAGACTCCTCCGATAACAAGACCCCCTTGTCTTGACTTCGAGTCTGCTGGCAAATTTCTTTCGAGTCTTTTATCGTTTTGTAATATTTTGCGTAATATATTTCATGGATACAAGCAACAAAACTTAAGTAGAGGCACGCTTTATCCGTTAGAAATTCTGACGAACCGTCTACTTTCACATTCTACATTCTGTGCGTTACTGCATCTTCAAATTTTCCATAAATTCGTAAAAATCCGCGTTGTAATGATCGGCGATAAAGATGCACGAAGAGTAGTTTGAGTCGAAACGAGGCACACTTTCCACTACCATTTAATCGCGGCCATTGAGAGATTCTGGTACCTAGACCCGAATAAAGTACACCGCAACGGTGCCGCAGGAAATTCGTACGTGGGCGAGCAATCTCGTCGCATCGTCTCCTATCGTAACGAACGATTTAACGTTTAACATTGCCCACGCACCCAATTGTACCTAATGCGTCGGTAGAGCTTGAAGTAACGCGAATAATTTCCTCTCATCGGCCCTTCGGCATGCCGTTCGACATCGTGCCAACCGTGCTATAAATAGTTTTGACACTTTTGCGTTCGATGTGTAATTACACCTTGTCTTCGCTCGAACCTCTTGCTACCGTTACTTTGACTACAATTGACAATTAAACACTTTAATTATTTTAAGTATTAAATAAACTGTATCGTATTATATTCCCAAATGACTATATCGCTAAATATGTGATCCATTTCTAATTACGTACATCAAACGTCAGGAAACAATATCGTATTTTTAATTAATCAATTGTAGAGCTCTAAGACTTTTGCCTGTACGTGTACAACTTCATAAACTTATTTGGTTGCATTTTGTACGAGCGACGAATAGAGGAGGTCCCTACAAAAGCAATAGCGTTCTTCGAGAAGATCGATGGTTCTCGAATATTCTTTATAAAACTCTGTACATCCGTGCAATTTTCGTATTTTTCCAAAAAAAGATTTACATACGAGTGGTTGACGAAAAAACGCGAAACTAAAGAGCGAATCGGTGGACGACGGCTCGGTTATGTACTACGTACGAGCATAAAGGTGTGTATATCGCACCTTTCCACGTAGGCCAGTGTGGCGGATGCGGGTGGGCGGACCGGGATCTGACTTGTGGCGGTGCAACGAAGCCGGAGAGCCCACGCTGAAACGAGCATCGGTAATTAAACGAGCACTTCGCCACGAACCCGTCGTTTTTAACGGAGATTCGGTCTGGTCGACGCGACGCGCGACGATTTGTTCCCTGGCGGCAGAAGTTGCGCCATTTTTGCGCGGATGGTGCATTCGGAATCGACATCCTCGATACTTTATCGCGTCCCATCGAACGCACGACTATAATTAACCGGCTGCAACCACTTACCGTTGCTTTCCTCTCTCTCTCTCTCCTTCGTTCTATTTACCTGTTATTATTAAGAAGTTACTTTAACCAATTTAAAATTACCTACATTCTCAGTTGTATCCTCATACATATATAGGATCTTTAGCTAATTCTTTTATTAATTCGAGATTCTTAGATTTGCTGGAACGCATGGAGATTTCAAACTTTTCAATTACGAACACGTTTCGTGAAAATTACCTGTTACATTTTTCCTAAAACTCCGTAACTCGAGATTTAGTTTAGAAGTTTTATTATACATCTGCGAGACGATGAGAATATTCAATCGCCCATGGATTTTCGATGAAAACGCACGATGTACGGTATCATGCGTATTCGACGGGCCACCGAAACCATGCTACAGAGTGTGCCACGTCGCGGAGGGTTCTTTTTGCTCGAGGGAGAGCGTACCTCGTGTCGAGACCCGTATAAGGACCGACTTGCACGGTACAACACACCGGGTTCTCGGCCTCCTGCCTTCCAGTACACAGGATCCGCTATACTCCGGTATCGATACCAGCTATCTCATCGCAGGATCATGCGTAGTTAATTTGTCGTAGCTCCCTCTTCGACTACCGGCCTTTTTTCCTTCGATAATGCCTGCTAAGAAGTACCTAAATCAGAGGTAGTTCAATAATGGTCAATTATATATGCCTCACCCTTTTTAAACCTTGGTCTTTTATCGACTTGGCTTCGTCAACGTCAGTTATGCGCGTAGCATTGCCCTTACATTACGGTAAGAGTATATACGGTATAGTAATAAGTTATGGTAACGAGAGGAAGTAAGTCTCAAGTTAAGTGGGTTTTTATTCGTTAAGGGCAGTTTCACGAATACCCTCGGTAAAGTATCGAAAGAGCGTAGAAATATTTTCGCACGTGGATCGTGGAATTGGTATATACACGGTGCTTAACCTGAAATATCTAAAATATACAACGTACTTTCACAAATTCACGCGATTCACAACAAAAGGGTGGCTCGCGTAATCAGCGTATGTATGTCCTAATCCTCTCCCTATATTTTTCCTACAAAATCCAACCTCTTTTCCCCTTATATGTCATTTGGGTTTAAAGTTTGATCGTGTATACAAGTGGCTTCTCTCCCATTTTTCCCCGGGAGGGATCGACCATTGCGTGCGACTGGAACCTGTTACATGCGCGCACACGGGAGTCGTAAGACCCGCAAAGCGACACGTAATAATACGGCTGGTAGGCTGAGTGGTGGGCTGCTCGTACTTATGTACGCAATATACGACACATGCACGCTCCACGTACGTGGAGGAGCTACTTTAACCTGTTCGTCGTGGCGCGCGAGAGATCGGGTCACCCTGGGAGAGGGGCATCGCTCGAAGGAACGAACGCGGCGCGGCGGCGTCGAGAAAGGATCGACGAAGGCTCCTCTCTCGTGATCGCCGACTAGAGCAAGGATAGAGAAGAATTCTGAATGCAACCAACACGACGATTCGTTTCCTGGAACACCTTCTTTTTATCCTCTTCTCCGCGACGTCGGCAGGATCACTCCTCGAAACCTCCTCGATTCGACATCAAACGTGTACTATGCAGATATTGTGCATATCGAACAGACGAGAAAGTAGAAAGTGGCGTGGTAGAGGGAGGACGATGTAAGATCGAATCCTAGACCAGCTTCACCTGTTTCGTGAATCGAGCTGCGCCGTGCCTGCTTTAAGATTCGTTCTGATTAATCAACTCGTTTGAATTCAAGCTTCGGTTCGTACAAGATACTCGAATCGAGCAACTTGCATTTAAATGAACGGACGTCGTGAAATGGATAAGTACTTAAAATGATGTCAAAGGAGATTGTACGTATTTACTCGATCGTATATAAGTATAAAATTCGGCCTAACAGAAATTCACGCTTAAAACCGAGTGATTTGAGTTCAAACTGCTTGGTTAAGGTTTCAGGAAATAACTGAAAGAACTTTGAAATTAATACGCTCGCGATCGGATCCTTGATTTTATTTCAGTTGCAGATTTGTTTGAATATCTGATCCTCGAGTGGTTTTGAATTTTGACCAGGTTCTTACATGACGTGATGGTGGGCGTACGAGCATTGAACGCGTGGAGAACGCGAGTACGCGTCCTTTCAACGCTACTTCCGTTAAAAGTCGCGCAGTTAGCACCTTCTAGTGGGCGAACGAGAGTATCCGCGGTTGCGTGATCGCGTATCATCCTTCTCCTTGGACTAGAGTTTCTACTGCTACTACAACCTTTTGCTCTTAGATTTTTTAATAACCGTAGCATTTATGTATATCCCTGTTTATAAGTCATTGGGTAGTTGCCGATAGTAGTTTTGTACGTAATATTTTGCGTTATATTTTAGCGTTTTGTTATTTATTTCCATTCGTGCGTGTGTCTGGCTCGTATTATTCCTTCGTGTTTTGCATCTAGTAAACTAACATAGAAACGGCGCTAATATTGTAGTAATATATTTCTTAAAACAGTTAGAGGATTGCTTTTCGCACTACACAGATTTTTCTGTTTCTTTTTCTTTTTTTTTTTTGATTTTCTTAAAGACTATCTACGAAATGTAAGAAAATTAATATTCCACCAGTTTGTATGTTCGTTCGGGAACAAGTTATATAAGATTCGTTTAGAATCCATCAGCCCAAAGTAAATCTCCTTTGGCTGAGGGATAGTTGGTCCAAAAGAGTGAATTAACGTGGGTTAAACTGAGACGTGGATCAAATAATACCAACTGTCTCGTAACTGTCCGATGTGCGTAGATTACTGATCTTTAAGTGTCCTGGTTTTCGATGCGTACCGTGCAAGGACTTCGAGGAACTTTGCAATCTTTGCATACACGTGCTAGATCTGAATGCGTTCACGCCTGCTGGATAAACGAGCGGCCGCGGCCGTGTCAACTTCTCGGCATTGGACGGTTGAACAACAGTAGCATTCCCTGCAGCGTGCTATTACCACTCGATACTAGTCGTAACTTTGTTTTATTAAATAAACCAGTGGTTGCGCAATCGTCTTGCGTGCGCGCTTTCTGCGCCGTGAATTCGAGCCGAGTGATCGAGCTTCGGGAAAAGAACGGCAGCAACGCAATTTTCTTGCCGTGTTAGATGTTTAACGATACGAAGTGTAAAGTATTAACTCGTTTTGAATCAGTTCGTAGAGTTGCACCATCGAATTTTAAGAAAGGAAACGCACAAACACAACTTTCTTCTCGTTCAACAAGAAACAACGCAAAGAACGAAGTACATCCTCTTTCTTTTAAGAAAATACTTTTGATCGATCTTCCGAGAACTGAATTTGCTTTGAGTCAATTCGCATTGCATAATTAACACTTTCTATATTCGATGGCTATGTTACTTCGGTCGGATGATTCAGCTTCGGCAAAATAACTGCTGAAACATAGTTTGTCTGCCGTGTTCGATGTTTGATGATATAAAGTATGAAACAGCTCTGTTAAATCTCCGGGATTCAATCTCTGTATGTACAATTAATATTCGCTCGACTGGTTATAATATAATATTTAAATTACGTGAGCAAGTTTCACGAATACGACGGTACAAAGAATTGGAGTGTCTTTGTTGAACTTTTAGAGATAAAATTTACTTTGCGTTAATTCGTGTTGTATCGCGCGATTAAGTATCTAGCTATTTTAAAGAAGATATTAAGAAGCGTGTATACTTGGATATGGAAATTTCTCTTACAACGAAGAGACTTCGAAAGACAGGGAAAAAAGATATAAACAGCAAAATTCTGAACGGTCCTAAAGAAACATCGTCTTATGCAACGACAGGAAGAGGCACGATCTTGTCCTTGACCAGGCCGAGCCTCGAAACCATTCTCATCTCCCGCAGACTCCCGATAGCCCTATTTGAATCGACCTATATGTTCAGTGGCACAATTAAAATTCCCTGCAAAGTAAAAAAGGAGCAGACCCAAAAGAAAAACGTAGACCAAGAAGAAAAAGATGGTGTGGAGGTACGGGAGCGCAGGCTGGCCTGCTTGAACAAGCAGAAGACTCCGATAGAATTGAAGGAAACGCGCATGCGCGCACGCTAAGACCAGACATCGGAGCAGCTCGATGGAAGAACGACCGTGAGGATCGGGACAAGTCGTCGGGTATAACCAGCGTCTATCCAGTCAAGCCAGTCGACCGGTCGGCCAATCAGCCAATCAGGCGTCACGCGAGTCGACCGGCGCTCGAGGTGGAGTGCTCGTGTCTATACCAGTCGGTGCTCGACCAGCGTTCTCGGAGCATGTACTCGCGTTAATAACGTTTGTCCTCGAACGTTTTCCAATACGTTTGTTGCTTTGGCGTGGTCGCGCGGGAACTGTTTCGGTTGATCGATCGTATTAAATAAAAAATAAAATGAGAAATTCGTGTCAAGAAAAAGAACATCCTTGTGATCCGTCGTTTCTCTCGATCGAGGAATCTTCGAAGAATTGCTGAAGGAATAGCCAGTCGTGTATAATTGTTTGCATTAGTATTTCGAGAATTCTCGTTCTAGTGTCGAGGAACGAATCGAGTGACTGTGTTTGTGACTTTACGATGAAAGAAACGAGTCTATCAGTGGATTAAGGCGCCCCATAAACCCGCTCGAAGCAACGCCATGGCGCCCCCAGACAGGCACAGATCACCGAGACCAGGCTCGGGACTCAGCCTCTCCGTGCTCGGTGAGTTTACACCCGAGATTCTTCGGTTTCTCTGTTCCTCGTTGATTCGCTCCGTGGTTCTTTGGAAGCTATTGGTAGCAACCTTTCACAAAGGCGTCGGCCCTGGTTCCCAGGACTTTTCAAGCGAGACCTGAAATCGATGGGAGAAACGATTCGTCCGTGGAATAGGTATCTAAAGACGTTTCACGAGAGATCGGCCGTAGATGAAGCTGTGTTCAACAAAGTGTCGCTGATTTGATCTACAAACGGTCTCCGGTTTACCGCTAACTGCAAACAAGGGATTACAGTTTCCCGAAGTTAACGGGAAACAGGATAAACTTCTTACGCTCCATTTGGGATGATTTTGTAACCCTTGACCAGTAAAATCCAATAAGTTTTTAAGTAAGCTTTACACTTTGAAGCTTTCGTATATAAAATTGTTTCATTAACGATTTTTCTAGTAAAATGCTGTGATAGTTCGATAAGTATACAAATAGGTTTCTTTTGTTTTCTTATAAATTTCGATGTAAAAATATCAATACTCAACGCGATTTTATATCTTCTTTGGAAAAGGTTCGTCGTTCGGAAAAAGTTACGTACAAATATGTACAAATAAAAGGAAGAATAATCATGTATAATTAAAGGAAATATAAAAATAGAGTTGCACATACTTAAGTTAAGAAACGTACATTATACATACATACATAGATGCATCTTCTTCGCTTAAATTTCTATATTCAGGCTAAAAATGAGGGTTTGCAAAGCAACGGCGGACCCGTATAAGGAATTAACGTGCGATTACAAGGCAAGAAGCCGACTTGGCGTTAACGATTAGAGCAGGTGTAGGACTTTTTATTTTACCAACGTACACGCACCCTTATCTTCGATACGATCGTCTGCGGACGACGCGAAATTAACCATCGAGCGTAGTGGCGACGCCAAGAAGCGAGCTTTACGCGCGTCCTTGATTTCTCGATGTTAGACTAAGTGCTTCGCGACACGAAAACTTCGTTAACGCGAGGAATGGTTTTAATTAGAGTGGAATGCAACCAGATTCGTGGGATTCGCGAAGAATGCCGACACCGACGAGCTCGAATGGCGCTTAGATTGCGCGCCGTCTCTTATCATCGAGGACATGATCGCGGTCTCCGTGAGTTTCTTTAAATCACCCGTTACAAGGTCGCCATTAGCGTGTCTCGCGTTCCTGATAATCCTCCTTGGAGTGTTTTCAGCTAATCTCACGACTCTTTTATGTTCTTTCTTCGATTCGTGCCTTTTCTCCTTTTGTTTCTCTCTCGAGCGAGTTTAGAACGGACGAAGATTCTGAATTTGCGAGCGTATAACACGAAATGAAGGAGAGTCTACGTCGCTCGTAATGAAGGGTTGCCAGGAACAGCTCGACTTCCAGCGAGATCACTGTAATTTTTTCGTCCGAAGGCTCGAAACCGACGCGATACGATTTTTTTCTCAGACGCCTTGATGTTTTTGAATTCGTTGAATCTTTCGTATAACCAAAGGGGAAACAACGTATCTACAGAATCAAAGACATACAGATTTATTTTTTCCAATGACTAAAGTTTCGCTTAAAAGATTTTTCCTTGCAATTCCTCTTGGAAAACCTTGGCGATTTTCGCTATTTTTTGCATCAATAATAGAGCCTTTTCTTTTCTCTAAATCGATGATTGCTATTCATCGATCACGGTGCATCCTCGTTACGTCATAATGTACACCGCCTCAGGGACGTTATCGTTGGTGCATCGCGATAAATGACTCATTGGTCGCATCAGTCGCCGAGAAGATGTTAACATTGCCCCTGGACGGTCACCGTCTTCTGCGAACGGAAAACTGGTCGCGTAGACGAACGATGGAGTAGTCGCGCTTCTGCAACGGAGTGGAACCGGCCACTTCCGTTTTCGGTACACGCGTCCGACTGGTTCCCAGGAAACTTATTATTTCGAAAAAGGGGCAACCGACCGACGTTGCTTGCCATCAGCTCGGTCAACAGCCACCTGTTGCACCCAATTAAATGGCGTAATTGACGCTTGCTTTTTGGAGCGTGACAGAACGCTCACGTTTCTACGGACAGTCTGTTATTATTTTCATTTACCGATCGACTTTTCGCTTTTCTTTCTTTATTCCTCGCGCCTCCGTTTTGATTTTTCCACATTTCCTTTTCACTTTTATTCTTGATTCTTCGTACTTGGCTCATTCTACCTCTAAATTTATATCAAAGTAAAACAGTTGAATTTCGATATTTGAAAAAGAACGTCTAAGATATGCCTATTATTTTCCTGCAAAAACAATTGGAAGACGATTTCTCTGACTGTTCTGACATTTTTAACGACATCGTTCATGTCTCACTTTATTCTTATATTTACACAGGTGGAATAATATAGATGCATGATCAACAGTAGAACTTAATTAACGTGTTCAACTATTGAAACTTTACATATGAATGACACCATTTTGAAAAGCATAAAAGAAAATTCTAGGTTGATTTAAGTTGATTGAAAATTCTGTGTTAATCCTACGACGATAAGCTATCTACACCTCGAAGATTTACTTTCTTCCTAACATATTTGTACAGTGTATTTTGTTACTTTCGAATTTCTAAGATTCAATTTCGTTCGCTTTTATTTATCTTATACTTTCTCGTCGCACAAAAAGCAAACACACACTATCGTCAATTTTCTGCTAAGCGAAACAATTTTCCAGCCCTTGCTGTTTCGTACTTTCTCGTTACTCGATTGGACTGAAAATCGTAATGGTGTGAGCGAACATTTTAAGAATTTCAAATCATTTATTTCCCGAATCATCGTTCCTTTAGTTTCATAATTAAGCTGTAACTTTATTCCCTGCCACGATACATTTTCACCCGGCTTCTAGAAATATAATCAACTTCTTCTAACGATAAACGGTAAATAGTATGTTATGAAAATTGTCAGTGGACTGACCTAGATCGCTATGATTTTCAACCTTTTAATTCTCTTTAATTCTATGTTGTTTCGCGTGGTAATTAACAATGTAGTTTGTCTATGTAGACAAGAACGTGAAGAAAATTGCAAAGAGAGAAAGAATTACGTCTTCGATATCGATCCCTTGGACAGGCGTTGAGTCGTCGACTGACAATTGACCTCATACGGCGTTGCATTTGCAATGGACGCGTTCGTGGTTGCACGTCATCGACAGGAACTACCAGCTTCATTGAAAATACACACCGTACGGTACTGGTCGGTCCGGTGCCAGTCGATGAATCAGACTTCACGCGACACTGATCGTCACGCGTCTCTTTCGATCGAAAAAGAATTCCATCGCGTGTGTGAAATTCACGCGCGCCGTCTTGTGTAACAATAAATTTTGAACGAGACGCGACGAACCTCCTCCATCTTTATTTCAAACGTCTTTACGCTATTCCACCTCATTTGCATAACCAAGATCCATTTCGTCGAGTCAAAATTTTCTATTCTTTTTTTACGTTGGGTATTTACCTTTTTCTGGAAATGAATCGTTATAAATTGATATTTTAACGAACACAAGAATAGAAGTCGAACCAAGGCTCGTCTAAGAGCGTCTTAATGTGTATGAAGTACCTTAGTTTGGATAATTTGGATGTTTCCCATTAATTGAATATCGTATTCTTATATCGAATACCTGATTCCAGATATGTCGTATATTTCTGTATCGTTAAATTTCTCATAAAGGAACAAACATAGATAGTCTAAGGATAATTATAGTTGACACGAAACATTACTAATCGACGTGAATAAGCAGACAAATGTCAAAAGCCTTAGGATTCATTCGGATAAATCGTTGTCCAAGATAGAAAACCTGTCGTTTCAGCTAAAACGCTTTTCGCCCCGAGATTTATGTTGCAATCGATGAAACGAGACAGCGTGCGACAGATCGCAAACCGAGTAAAGCCGGCATGCACAAATTAAATCATTCGCTTGATTCTTTCTCCAGTCCAGTCAGCTTGCCCTGTCCTTTACCCCTCGCCATTTGTAGCGGCCATTCTTTCGCTCGAGGCTGCTTAACCGCGAACAAGATCCAGTTTCCGCGACTTCCTGTTTCACGTATTCGTATATTCTCTTCCCTCTATCGTTTCTCCAACGACCACGACCGTCGTCGTTTAATTGGCCGCGTAGATTATGAATGAATCCTACTATACGGAAACGTTGATCGTATTTCGTAAGGTGTTCTCTTTTTTCTGTTTCTACGTTTCTCTTTCTAAAGTTTCATCGATGGACGAGTCGAAACACGTTCGACGTGTTTCACGAAAATTACGCAACCGTCACGGGCATTTGGAAGTTCGATTCCGGCCAATGATCACAGGTCCCACGCGATTTCAACCGCGATACCGACACTTCGCGCCCGTTATTATAGGTCACCGTTATCTTTCTATGAATCTCGATAAGTTACGACCGATAAACCCAGCCGGTTACAGAGAACGAGTCGCGCGAATCGCCTTCAAACGATAATTGCACCCCCGCTTTCCTCTCCTTCGACGAAAATCTACTCTACTCGACGTTATCCAACTCTTTCCTGGAATTTGTGGGAAAATTTCGACGTCTGATAAAGATTTAAAGATTCTCGGAGAATTTAGAAATTTGCAAAACTCGACGAAGATCTAGAGATTCTTAGAGAATCGTAGAAGGCTTTAGAATCCTAGATCTTTCGTAGCAAGACCGTAAGTTACAAGTTTCTGCCTTTTTTCTCGCTACAAGTTTAAAACACGAGAAATGAGGCCCATGGGAAAAAGATGAATTCGGAAGATAAACAAGTAAAAATTGTCTTCCTTCCATTGAAATCTCGAAAGATAAAAATAGGACACTTTCGAAGTGATATAAAAACTTTAAATGTCCATGCCGACGAAACTGGTTTAATTTTAAACCTGTGGCTCGGACGAGGATCCAATGATCGCGGATTAGTGAGGTCGCGGCGATTCATCGCGTTGCCAGACGCCGAGAGGCCAACGGACTTCCTACTCGGCTACATCGGCTATTAACTTGGCAGGTTTCTGAGAATGGACGTCCCAGACGCGACTGGTAGGACTGGTGTGTCCGCTCTCGACCCTTCGCCTCTATTCTTGCCCCATCACCAGCCAGACGGAGACCCATGAGCTCGCATATACACACGTTTGGTATCCTATGCCTCCTAACAGGTCAGGGAAAGGCTGTAAAGCACGGCAGAGTATGACACTTTCCAGCAGCGGCTGCTATTGTTAGTAGATATATTTTCTGGACGACGCGACGGGGAATGCACCGACTGCTCGGACAACGGGTCTCGAAGGACGTGTTCGTTCGCCTGAATCGACCAAAGACAAATAAAGTCGTAGTCGGAGGGAAAGAAGATTTCTGCGACGCAGATGGTGGAAGATCTTTGGAACATTAAGGTCTGCCGGGGAAACAACTGAATGTGGAGGAAATTGGGGAAGTGAAAAGTTCAGTGAAGAAAAGAATCAAATAAAGGGAGAAACGAAGGAAGAGATAGAAACGTATTATAAAGATTAGGGTGGAGGAGAGGAATTTATGACACGGGGGATGGAAATCGATTGGGGATAGAATTTAGTGGAAGAAGAGAAATTAAATATTTGAAAAGTGTTATCGGGTTTTAATTATCGGAATTTTTCTAGTTATTGCTGTGTATTAATTTAGGGACAGGTGTTTAGATCGGGATAATTAACCTAATCCAAATATCTAGCTGAACATTGTCCTAAATATTAAACTGCGAATTTAATGCGCAAACTGATACTTCTTTTAACTCAGTTTGAGTCATATTTTTCTGTGGTTAACAAATTTCTTAAGCTCGAACAATGACTATGAAATCCTGAACAAAAGACCATAAGACATGATAATTAAAAGACGCAAGAAGCGATTCAAGAATAATCGTTCTTATCTTCGGGATCGTTAAATTTTCCAAATTTATTTGACTAAGATTCCTCAAATTCCCTCACTGAAACGAAGCATTAAAAGTTTCATTCTCAAGTAATTTTCATATTCAGAAATCGTTCCCAGACGGCATACGACCAAGATCCCGAGCCAGTCAATATATTCGAAATCGGTAACAACCGAACGACAGGGACTAACAATCACGCAGAAAGATCGTGAAAGGAAAAAACCAATTTCCCGTACGCTACTACCGCCGTACCTCTTTTCTTTTCTGGTTCACGAAACACGCGTGGGATTGCGATGGAATAAAATTCTCATTAACTCGGAGCGAGAACGAACAGGAGTTTTCGGATGCACGAGAAAGTGAGTCACAGCTGACGGTTCTGAGATCAGCGCTGTTTCGAGGTCAGGATACGCGTGTTTAAAATGCATCGTACGCCTTACTCCATCCTTTCTTCCCGCAATCGTTTCTTTCTGCTTTCGTTCGTACGTAAGAAGGAGAGGAAGAAAAAAAAAGGATTTGACGAGTCCTCTCGCGTGTCCGTTCTTCTTTGATCGTGTTGCTTCGAAGAAGACGGGTTCACGGCGCTACCCTCGACGCTTTTGTGCGATGCGAGCCTCCTCCTCGAAGTGCAGGATACGAACGCTTACGGTCACGCAGCGGGATACACACAGGTGCGTGTGTTTCGCAAGCATCCGTTCGTAAAGCCCAAGATCTATCGGCAAACTAAACTAAGTTACGATAAGCAAAGCCAAGTTTGAAAACATTTGCTTCGATGTATCTATACCGAAACGTTCCCATCGCTCCTGATTAAAAATACGCGATCCTTTTCTTAGTATAGCTTAATTTGACTTGCTGATGGATCTCCGGCTTAATCCACCCAAAATTCAAGCTTTTACGATTCCATCGAGACGAGTAGATTTTCGAAACGTGGAGTCAGCCATGAATACAAAAGATAGGTAGCTCGAACGAGTAAATCGTTTTGAGATTTTTCGGTAGAGTTAAGGTGAAAGGTTATAAGATATCTTCGATTATCGATAGATTATTTCAATAAAAATGCAAATTCAAGAATGAAATTTCGTTTGCAATCTACCTAAGGATTAATTGATATTTCTCTTTGCCAAACATCGACGTTCAACGTTACGTAATTTTGGTATCATTCTATGTACCTGATATAACTGTACAATTAATTTACTATACAGTTACCTGCAGCGAAGTAAAAATAGATCATTTCGGAGCGAACAGATAAAACGTGACTAGTAAACGAGGGAGATTGAATAATCTAACAAGTTCAATGCGAGTCGATACCCTCGTCTGCAAAGATCGAACGGTGAAACAGGGTGCTCTAACGAGCGATTGCTTCTTTGTTACTTCTTTTCTGAAAGATAGATGGGTTAATTCCAAAGGGGACAAGCGGTGTCCAGACGAAATCGAAAGAAGTTCCGTGGGCGAAGAGTCTTTTCTTAGCTCGTCTCCATAGTTAATTCCGTCCGCTGATAGACGTACGTTCTTATCACTATCTTTGACCGACGACTGACTGGTCTGTGCGGTCCAGCTAATCAACTAAATACCACAAACAGGCTACATCAGGGAAATTGGAACCTCTCATTCGTATACCGTATGGGAACTTAAATTTAACACTTCCGGAGTTGCTGATGTAATATTTTCTTTTTCAGATACGATTAGTTATGGTTGCGTTGTTCGTGTTCGTAAAAATGCGTCATAGAGACCGTAAAAAAAGTCATAAAAGTCTTTGCGTCTATTCGGTATCGTAGTTTTCAATTGAGATAATATACATTAGGCTAGGTTGGTACGTGTCGATAAATGTACGTGCCGTTTTCAGTTTCGGCAGCAACAATTTTTTTTAAATTCTGCCGAATAATTTTTTGATAAACTCGCTTCACGTCTTCCGCGGTTCTTTCTTCGATTCGTGCTTCAATGTGTTTCGTACGTGTTGCGCGAGATTTAGGCCAGGACTCCATCTATCGCAGTACTATTCAGCGAATTAACGTCCGAAGAATTAGATTCCATCCTACGTAACAACATCTAGAGGCAGTCTGCACGTTCATATCGAATTGACGTTACAAGATCAATAACGTACTTGATCTAACGCTTTTGCCCAACGAATATATTCAATCTTGCTCGATTTTATCTCGCAACTAGCTCTAAATTATCGAAAAGAAAGAAAAAGAAATTCGAGCAATGAAACTATTAGAAGAATTAAACGATAGGTCGAAGTGTGCCGAGAACAATGAATCCCATAGCGTTCCATCACTGTCATCCTGCTCGTGTCCGGGAATGAAATTACGATGATCGTCGATGAATAGTCGCGAGCAACAAAACCAACGAAACGTTCGGTTACGCGCGATTGAATCGAGAGCTCTCTCTCTTGCGGCTTCCACGCATCGAACCTCTTTAACCGTAGAATGTACATATGTATAAACACAAGCGGTTTCCATGTACGCGACCGACTAAAAAGAAATCGACGTCCAAGTAGACTTTTAATCGCGATCGCGATTAAACTCTGAACAATCTCTTGCAACGGTTCTGTTACGCGCTAGTTTAATTAGACGCGCGCTATTTCTGTAGCATAATCGACGCTATGAATTCCAAAACTGCGCAAGTTCGCTAGTCGATATTTCGCGAAAATCAGCTCTTATTTATCTTCTTTAATTCGTTGTTATACTGCCGACATTTATGGAAATTCATATTTTTACGAATTTCGTTGGAAACATGGAATCTCTTTTATCTAGTAAATATTATGATACATGCTATACTTTATATACGTTCTATTACGTGTTTTTGTACTTGGAAATTTCCCATAAATGCGTCGAAATCTGCAGCTTATTCGTTATTGATCTTGTTCGTTTTTTCTTATGACGAAATTTCAATTCCTTCTCGTAAATAATTTTTATGACACTCTTCGAAACGCGTATATCAATGAGAGAGAAACGATCGAACTTTATTACTCGACCAAATGGATTATTTAAAAATACAAAGGCGAAAAAGCGAGGAGAAGAGACGAGATTTCTGTATTATTTTAGACGTTATTGGATAGCTAGATAGCCTAAGCAAGCTGAAAACAATTATATCGGTGGTGATCCAGCGTCAAAAATGGAATCGTGCTGTTTTGGAATTCGTGGCTTTAATTTTCTGTACGAGTCCGGGTTGGAGAAGCGTATCTCGAAGCGGACACGAACTCGGCCGGTTTTTAGATTTTAATCCGGGAAACGGTCCACCACGATAAACGACAGATAACCCATGGCGGTAGAGAAGTTTTCCCCGCTCGTCTACGATTTAATCTGTCGAGGTAGAGCAGCGCTTATCTATCAGCCGTTATCGCGCGGCCCAGAGCCTGAACCTTATCTCGTGGAAACGGACAGGTAAACCCGTGCTCCACACAGCGTTGCCCGTGAGAGAGCGACGATTAGAAACCGGAGTCAGGAAACTTGGCTGAGAGGCACGAGAATTGTCTGACTTGATTTTGAGTACGGTATTAGGTTATGACTAGATTAGATATTTATGCGTTTAGATATGCAACATGAAAGTGTGCGAATGGCCAGAATGCATACGCGATAATATACGTAGTATTTGAAGCAAAGGCCTTGCCTTGCTATAACATTTGGCGAATAAAATAAATTTCTATTTAGGTTCGACTTTTTTACAAACTTGTAGAGTTTCCATTAAAAATGTATAAATTGCTCGGTTTGATTACTCTGGTAGTTGTTACGGTGTTGAAATGGATATTACATGTATATAAGCTTGAACTCTCATCGAGCAATGCGGTGTATGAAATATTACATGTAAATATTCAATAGTGCTTGTCACGCGAACGTAAGATAAATTTATCATGGTGTTATAGACGTCAAAACAAGGCTCGATCGTTTGCTTACAAACAAATTGTCCGTGCAATTAAAAGATGATCGAGCGATTAAAGTTAGAGAAGAACTGGTCGTAACTGCACGCTTTCCGCACAATGCAAACCGCGATTAACATATCTAATAGAGTCGCGGTTTCGACACTCATCGGCCGCGGAGCAACGACACTTTGGATTATTAATCGCACTCGCGTCGTTTGGAACGCGTTGCATGCTCGTCACAGGAGAATCATCGAGGCCTCTTCACCACGATTCTATATACCAGAGTGAACTTTTCATGGAGAACGGTGCAACGATGGGATTCTATTGGAAGGATGCGGTTGAAAGTGTCTCGTTTCTTTCAGTGGAACAGAGATGCACGAGAGTAAAACTAAAGATGATCTCGAAATTTAAATCGATGGAAAAATAATGTAAGTGTATTTTTGTTGGAAGAAAATATCTCGTGCCACTTTTCTACAGATTTCCTCGGTCGCAAATATTACGGTATAGTATCTGTAATAGCACCGAATTTAGATTTACATTTTCTATCTTCAAAAGAAAGATGCAAATTACACGGTACATCAGTCTCCATGGCTAATTGATTTCCAGATAAATTACAGCGTTCGAATCCGTGTCGATTCTTCTTCTTTCAGTTAGGTCCGCGTTAGTCGAGTAGACCCTACTTTCCCGGTTTTCCAATTAGCCCGTTTCAGTGGTGGTTCTTTTTACTCTACATTCCCTGACGAAGAAGTCGAGCGATCGATATTCCAGGAATTCCTTTTGGCATCCAATCTGAATCTCGTGAAAGTCGCTTGTTTTTAATCGTTTCCACGTCTTTCCTCGTCTCGACCGATTTTATCCCGATTTGTTTCTCTTTTTCTGCTCGTACCACGGACCAGAGGCATGATCGAGGCGTCACACGGTGCACCGTTTGTCATTTCGTAGCCTCCCGGTATAGCGGAAGGCGTCGCGTCGATGTAAATACTGCAGCCGTAGGCGAGACTCGGTAGGGTAACTTTCTCTCATTCTTCAGGGTACAAAATAACGATTATTGCGCGTGACTCGTCGAAACCAAAACGGTCACATGTACTCTCTCCGCGTTATCTTTTTCCCTTTTTTCCTCGGCCTCTTCTTTCGCTACTCGTTCTTGCGAGACCAGACTCTACACGCGGCCGTTCCTTTTCATCGATCGCGACGGTCTTAAGATTCATTTAACTTTAATTAAAGCGTGTTATGAAACATTTTACAAGAGAATATTGCGTAACGCTTAAAAAAAAAAAAAATTCTTCCCATAAATATAATTCTACGGCAATTTTGTTTTCACGATTAAACGTACCTTCGATATTATCAAAATATCGATGGTAAACCTGTCGTACGAAGGAACTTGGTGTCAGAACGAGAACGAAAGCGGCGTAAATGAAAAACGGTGTTTCCCCGGCCAGTATCTCGATTCGGGTCAGCCAGTCGGCGACGGGGTACCAATTTACGAGGACGCAGCATGGCCCAGGAGCAAGAGAGCGCAACGGAGAACGGAAACAGCGACTGGGGAGACCAGGACAGGTGGCCCCTGGTGCGGACGTCGCGTCGTTCTGCTCCGTTCCCTCGGCTCGTGAGCGGGCTTTAATCGCGCTCGTTCTCGCTCTGTTGCTCGGCTACGTCGTATTTTATCGCTGTCCCGCTGATACTGTTCGAACACCAACGTACCAACGAAGCCAGAAAGAGAGGAAGAGCTTGGTTCGTAGGCAGAGGGGAAGGTAGAACGGGAACAGGCTGAATTTAACGATTCGCGATGGTTCCAATGGAAGAATCGATCGAGAACGGACTTAAATATCACGGACGTGTTCTATATTTATTTTTTCTCTTCCCTTCCCTTCTTAACGATGAAGGGTTCTATCGAATTACTTTGAGCCACGAAGCTCTTTCAGTCAAAGTTGTCAAAGTCCAAAAGGAATTGTTCGATATACTTTAATATATTATTTGACGATATTGCTGAAAGACGAACGGCAAGAAATCATCGTTCTCGGTTACTTGTTTATTACAATAAGAATTAGTATTCTTGGATCGTAAGTCATTTTGATCGTTTAACTCGACGTTTAACATAGCTTTACCTCTAACCCCCATGGCGTTACTCCGTATCTATGACACCATGAATCGTTTTTTCGATTCTTTTTGCCGCTATAAAATCGAAACGCAAAAGTACGACGCTGCGACTGGTTCGGCACTGCAGAGTTCGCCAAAGGGTGAGGAATGCGGAACCGTTTGCCGATATCGACACGCGTCAATGGCTGCATGCGTAACCGCAGTGCAACTAAACGATTAAAATTGGATTGAAAAGAATCGTAAGAAATAAAACGACGTTAGACATCCACGATCAAAGATCCGTGTACGTACGGTTCCCTGGTTGCTGTCGATAAGAAATCAGGTCATTTTCCACGAAAGCGTCGACGATGCGGCATCGTAATTCTCGCGGTTCGTGGAATAATTGGAGAAAGTTGAAAAGCGGCTGGAGGCCTGCCCTATGATCCTGCGAGAGAAAAATTCGAATACTAGAAAAAAAGAAAAAAGAAACAAGAAGCATTCGCAAAGCTGCGAGAGAACTCCTACTCGATCGAGCCTTTTGATGTTTCGAAGAACCGTCACGGTCTAGGAAACGTGGGAATAATAGATGCCGGATTTATACGGGTCGCGGCGCACCGAGTTCTCTTCTATGTTCAACCACGATGCTCGTTCTCACCTTGTTAGATCGAGCGGGTGCAGGGGCGAGTAAAAAACCGGCAAGCCGAAGAAGACCATTAAATTACAATACAAAATGTCAGCAAGTGAAACGTGTCTAGATCGTGACTATCGTCGCTAAACGGAAAAAACGGGGGCTTAATATACCCGAGAGCGCCTCCGTCGATCGAGTTTCTTCTTCGAGCACCGACAAAAACTGCTGTTCTCGCTTAATCCACGATAGCAGAAGCGAATGAAAAAAAAAAAGGAACATGGAACGAATCTGTGTCGTTGGTCTCGTAAACGTCCAGGAAAAACGTGCTTAGTCGTCCTTGTTCGACTAATCGACGTGTCTTCGTTGGAGAAAAAAGTCGCTAGAATGTTTTATTTATCGAGTAGTTTTAGATTGATGCACAAAAGCGTTGTGAGATATTCGTAAAGAAGAAACGATTGACTCCGAATCGGTTTATCTATCAAAACAACATATGGATAGTAATAAATTTTAAGGTAAATTAAAAATTAGCCTTTGTAACGTCATTTTCCCTGCCTTTCAATTTATGGAGTTAGCTATATACGAATGTGTAAATATCCGCAGTTTATATATAAATTTCAAATAACGTAACGTGGTATATTATCGAGAAAGTGTATTGAATCAGCTGCAAATTATCGATTAAATGTATAATATTTCAAATAAACCAAGTGGTGTTAAAACGAAGTTTAATATGCGCCAACCTAATGCGTATAACTTGTACGTCAAGACAGCCGGCGCAATTAACGAGACACTAGATCACCATTAATTAAATATACATAGCCAGAAACGGAGAAGAAATTGCCAGACGGAAGAAAGGAAAAAGTATACATCTTATGGACGTTTCCTCGACCTTCGACTTCTCCTCGGCTCTCGGAACTCCTCTCTTTCTGTCTATAAATCTCGCGAGAACTGCCGATGCGGAGAGGATGGAAACTGGATATACACGCGGCGGAAACGCGTGAGTCAGTGATGCCTCCGGAGAAAACGACATCGTTGTACGAGTTTACCGTGGAAGCGACTGTGCGATCCTCTCTCTCTCTGCGTCTGTCCTGGGTGCGTTGACCCAGCTTACGGTAACCCAGGCGGTGTGTTGCACCTGCCTCGACGTGGACTTACCGGGATAAAGGGTCGTGCGACCCGAATTACTTCCTTCTTTCAACGTTCGCCGCGTCATTCCATCCGTGTAACCCGCGAAATCACGCTTCGACTCGAGCTACTCGGTCAGCTGCCAGAGGTTGCCTTTAGGTTGGCAAGAGGTTGTCCTGGATTACGGTATATGTGAATGAACCGTCGTACCACCAACATGACTGGGGGAACGTCGTTTATAGGTTTGGTTCTCTTAGGAGAGACTTTAACGGGCGGTGGAGTCTGTAGACAAGCATCAGTTGCTGTTTCTCCATAACATGTTCTTTTAATATCGGTATCGTGGCATTTTCAATAGTTCTCAAAAGAACTCTATTAACTCTTTCTATGTAACAAGTAGGTTCTTGTAATATGTAGCGAGCGAAGTTCGCTCGGGCGCTGAAAGGTCATAGGACAAGAGGTTAAGCAAAAAATCTTCATGTTTCTCGGAACATAGACCATTGTGCCATTTAATGGACCTAGATTCGTTGCATTCTCGCCCCTAGCTGTTCAATTACACAGAGTGATCGCAACGGTACCGCCCACGTCTTAACTGCCTCAACTGCTCACCATGATCGTATTAATCTACAATTTGCATAGCTCGACCCGTTCAACGCATCCTGGGTTTTCTACCTCTTCTTCGCGAACGTCGAACCGTTTCTAACATCCTCATGGTCCTCTTGATACCCCTGATAGTAAGGATATAATAAGGTCGTAAATCGAAGGATTAGAAAGACACACCGATTGATTTGCGGTAGCTGTAAAAAATGGCAAAAATTTTATTTCGATATACATACTAGAAAGAAAGAGACAATTAACGCTAAATTAACCCTGTACAGTCTCCCGAATCAGATCGAATTCTTATGCTTCGAATTACTGTTTCGATTCTTAAAGCACAAAAACATTAACGCTCGATCGATCTTACGATCTCGCTGTAACTCTTGCACCAAGAGTACCAACGAGCCGATCGAGAAGAACAAACTTCGATACGAACATAAACATAATTTTGCCTGTCGTGGAAAGGGTCCATTGGAACCATTAACCTGGCGCTGCCATAAATTTCATGGTATATGACGTACGGTACAAGGTACGGCACACGAGCCAATGCTACATGGAATCGATCGAGGATCAGGAATAGAAGCGCCAGCAGGTTTCGCGTGTGCTTCGTGTACACACGCAGCAAGGATGAAAAAGACGAAGGAGAGGGCACGCGAGGAGGTCTTCTTCTCTTGACCTCACTTTCTAGAATCCTTTAAGTATATGGCGCCTTCCCGGCCACGGCTCGTTTATCCATTATCGATGAACGAACCGCACCGCTTCCCTGACACACGACGTGTCTCTACTAACCGAGATACCGGTGTGCCCTGTGCAGATTCTTCGTGACAGATGGTCTCTCTGGCTGTCAAACTCGCCAACTCGTTGTTAAGTGGAACATCGATCTGCGTCTCGCAAGGAAGTCGCGGCCTCTTCGACGTACCGTTTTTTCCCGTTTCGCCTCTCCTTCCTCCCATTCTCGAACCACGCGCGAAAATGGTTAACAAGCGTTTTTACTGTTATTACAGTTCTTCTTAGGGAACGTCTGCGTCTTCTTGGGGGCAACGTTTCACTCCCAGGATCATATCGTAGACGATAACGTGAGAATTTAGACTCAACGGAGATAAGATACAGTTTGTGTTCCGGTTACACGGTTCGTTGCTGATTTTAGAGTTCTAGGTTCCATCTAGCGTTAAGGCAATGATAACTTATGATCGTTTCGATATTATTTCTACTACGATAAAATTTCATCCCTTATAAAATTGATTCGATTTCTTTGGATACGCATGGTAATACGCGCGTAACATATTTAGTAGCGATGTACGCGCTGTACCAAATGAACAAATCTTTTACAGATCTGGCCCAGATCCGAGCGCTGGTGGAGTCCACGGGCATGTTAGGTGGATCAACCTGTCCATCCTGCGAGATGCCATTCGACAAAGGGAAGAAACGTCGATTGATCGATTCTTGCGGTCACGAACGTTGCTATTCCTGCTTGTTTCGCAGCGAAGCTTGTCCACTTTGCCTTCGAGCCGACTTCAACGACGACGACGAGGGACCCTTCAGGGAGGGGTTTACCAGCTTCTCGGGGCCCATGTCCATCCTCGCGCCCACGGATGGCTGGATCGATGAGTCATCAACGGTGAACTCTCTCTGTGGTAGCCCCAGACCTCGTACGAAAGTCACCACGAGAGCCAATCTTCCTTCGAGAGTCATGCACGTAAGCATATTGTCATCGTCCCCTTGGAATCGAGTCGAGTAACACTTTCTTACGCGGATCCTCGATTCCTTGAAACATACCTCTCTACCATTGGAATGTCTAGGTCATTTGCTCGCTATTGTTCCATGTTGTTCCCTCTGGTTGATTGCATTCGCGTAAATTCTAGAAGGAAACGACGTCGATTAAAATGTCGTTTAGAAAATATCTTCTTCCAATACGCAACATTTTCTGACAAGCTTTTGAATAGATCGTTCGTTTCGTAGCTGTAGAAAAATTTATGTATAGTCACGAAATGTGAAACGTTCGGTATTCAGAAAAAAATTGGAATTAGAACTCTAGTTTTGGATTGGTCGAAGAAAAAGTGAAGATTAATTGGTGGTTCTTTTGTTTGGTTCGTTTTGTTCAGCAAGAAGAGAGGGATGAAAGTGTCCCTTCTATGGCGATGGCTAAGGGTTTGAAGAACAAGCCACCGGCACTTCCGGAGTCTTCGTCGCAAGGTCGACAGAAGCTTCAGATGATGACGCAGAGTATGTAGATGGATATATTTTGTATTAATATCAATGCACATTAAAATATATTACGTTCCGATTCCTTCGATTTCTTTTCAGTCCAGTCGGTCTAATATAATCGATAAACACGAGATATAGTGAAAAATCTTCGTTACAGGTTGTCCAACCCCACCGAATCAAAGGAAGAGGTTCTTTCTAAATCCAAAGGTCCTCAGGAGCTCGTTCGTTCCCCAAAGATCATCCAGACGAGGAACATCGTCGCCAGAACCAGTCGCAAACGACAATCCTTCCGCCTTGTCAGGTAACGTTCGACTTTAAATCATACTTAACAGCTTCTAATAAAATAGACAACCGTGTAACACAATAGGGAGGAAGCTTCCTTTATTATTAATGATAAACCAACATGGGTGTAGCTTGGATGGCCTCTTCTTGGGAGGGGAAGTCTCGATGGCCGGGTGTAGTGCTGGGGAAAATCAAATCGTTGTGGAGCAACAGTCAAGGGACGGCAAACGATGGGCTGAACCAGCTCATCGAACCGAGGATCAAAGTCACAGGCAGGGAGAACGCTTTAGAAACCGAGTGTGCATCTTCTCGCGCGTTTAGAATCGATGAAACGTATATGCACAGGCTGCTCGATTGACACTCGTTTCGCTATCCAGTAATTTCTTGGTACCCACTGGCACTTTCCTATCCTCCCTCACACTTCCGGTAGAACACTAGCAGAGTTTGAAGCATGCACGAAACGTCGATTTAGTTCGACAACATCGCGTGGTGTGTTTGTAGCACGAATTGCTCCCTTTTCAGATTGGACGCGTTTAGTGCGACAAAAACAGAAAAAAAAGTAGACAAAATCTTCGCAGAGGAGTGGTCGAGATTTTTAATTTTTAATGGGTGTGGCGTGGATTAAATTATCGATACATATAATAAAACATAATTAATCCATTCAAAGAACTTATTATTCATTTTTATTATTTACCATCACCAATTTGACCTGCGTCACACCAATTGAGAATTAACTGCGATAAAATTCAATATGGAGATTAAACCAGTATCTAGTGGATTCTGCATCTTGAAAACACGTGTTCCCATGTGGTTTTTATTTATGCATCGTTCTTCCTACTCAGCCATCGTCCACTCCATCTAACAACCAAATGTTTCTTTCTTTCCTCAGACGATGAAGGAGGTTGCGTGAAACCGTTGTCCTCCAAGACGAGGAAGTCGTCCCAATCGGACCTGCACATGAGGCTGGGTCTCCTTCTTGGCTCAAATCACACTCGAGCAAGCAGCAGTGTAGACACAACAGATTTACCTGGCGTTTCCAACCGTTCCAGTACAGGTGCATGCCAATCCAGGGTCCCTATTCAGGGTCATGATAGTTCAGCAGCTTCGTTTAGCAGTCTGACCAGCTTCGAAACTCAAACTCTAGCCTCTACGAATACGAGTCCAGTCTCTACTTTGACTGGAACGTCCAGCGAAGCCGAAGCTGCCGCAGCCTTGAGGTGTCCGATTAAGCCTAAGACGAAAGTCAAAGGGAAGAGCAAGTCCAGAGATTGTGACAGTGCTGGAAGCTTGGCTTCCATTTCTACGTCGATTTCTGCATCTACGTCTATGTCGATGTCCATGTCCGTTTCCGTTTCGGGCTTGTCAAATGGCAGCTCAAGCCCCCTTACCCCTAGAAGACATTCCGTGAACGCCTCGCAACCTGGTCAGAGTGATGAACTTGGCCAATTTAAGAATAGACGTTCCTGCGCCAGGAGATCGGCCAGGGCTGGGAACATTAAGGGCGTCGTCGACACGAAATGTAAGTTTTTGAAGCACGAATTGGAACTTTGAAGCAGAGATAAGGACACATTCTTTGAACTAGCCTCGTATAAAACTTGGGAATAAAACAAAATTATTTCTTTTTTAGTACGCTTCATACAACACCACGCGACGCAATTGACGCTGAAGCCCTTATTCTTCGAAGTACCTCTGTTAGAAGCTGATCCACTGTTCACCGGTCGCCAATGGCTACTGCAGGAACTAGAATCGGTGGTGAACGGGTCCAGTCCTGGAGTTTTGATTTCTGGATCCCCTGGAACGGGAAAGACTGCACTGGTGCTACAATTGGTGGAGCATAGCTGCTTCGGAAGGAGACGCGAGCAGCCTCTTCCCTCGGAGATCAGCGAAGAAGCCGATGAAAAAGAGAGAATTGGATGTACCTCAACTTTACACGCTAGTATTCGTTATACTAACGAGAAGGTACACGAAAATTTGTAATTTCCTTTCTCTTCGTGGATAGCGAACAAATAATTGATAGAACTCGATAAATAATTGGCAAAAATTCTGTTCTTCAGGTTCGAGAATTAGCGTCGCACGTAGTGGCGTATCACTTCTGTCAAGCGGATAATAACAGTACCTGTTTGGTACCAGACCTGATCCATTCTTTGGCTGCACAATTATGCCAAGCTCCTCAACTCATATCCTATAGGGAGTATTTGCTCTCCGAACCCCATATACAGGGGTCTTTGTCACAAAGGGAGTGCACCGTCGATCCAGATCTCGCGCTGTCAAGAGGTATCATCGAACCTTTGTTGACGTTGAAGAAAACCAATAGACTGCCTGACACCAATATGGTAAGTAAAAGACTTTTTTTTATGAGAATAGTCGTAGAACAGTTTTAATCTCAAAGCGATGTATGTTTCCTTTGACGAAGAAGAAGATAGTACTTTCAACATGTAAAAAGTATAACGTTTTGTTATCAGGTGATATTAATCGACGCCGTGTGCGAAGCAGAATACCACAGACCAGACCGAGGCGACACGATAGCGTCTTTTCTAACGAGGCACGCTCCCAATTTTCCCAGTTGGTTAAAAATCGTCTGCACAGTAAGAACGCAACTACTTGAATGCGCCAAACAGCTACCTTACACCAGAGTGTCTCTAGACAGAGGTGCCAATGATAACACCGGAAGCAACGTAACCAGGGATCTATCCGACTATATTGGATACAGATTGGCTCAAAGTCCTGCGATTCAGACGAACGTCACAGCATCGGTGAATGGAAAGGCAGAATCGTCGTGCAGCGCGAATCAAACGAGATTTGCCTCGCATCTGCTCGCGTTAGCCAGAGGCAGCTTTCTCTTCGCCAAACTGACGCTCGATCTTATCGAGAGTGGTCACTTGGTGGCAAAGTCTGCCAGCTACAAGGTGAATAGAACCTTATCTGTCGATGTATCTCAATTTTGTCTTCTTTTTTTCTTTTTCTATTGATCAAGAACAACATTGGAACGTAAGTTTGGAATTTGTGTTTCAGGTACTGCCAGTTTCTTTAGCGCAGATTTTCCAGCTACATTTCAACCTCAGGTTCCCTACAGCGACATCTTTTGACAAGGTTCAACCTCTACTAGGCGTCTGTTTGGCTGCTTTATATCCTCTGACTTTACCGGAAATCTTCTACTCGGTGAACTCTCTGAACACGAACCACTTCGTTTCATGGGAGGATTTTCTGCAGAGATTCAAAGTGAGTTTCTCTTATAAACGAGATAAATCTTGTAACGATCGAAGAACGAATTCTATAATAAAATTATTCGTCGTTTGCTATTGCTGCCTTTGAATGGACCACGTAAGTCTCTTCTTCGTCATAATGAGACAAATCTCTTATAATATACTCTTTGTATACTTGTGCAATTACTTTTTGCTATGTATATTATACGAGTTAAATATCTTTTCAAACAATCAACCGATAAACTTTCAACCAGAGTATCACTTAATATTTTTTTGTAAAGAATGGAAGGTCACTGTTTTGTAAGAATTATTTGATTGTACGGGAGAATGTTTATTCTCCACAACGATCCAATGCTCTCTTATTGAATCGCAATCCGCCCATTCGTTACACGACAACCTCTTCATCTCTTGCTGTCAGATGCTCTCTGGATTCCTCGTGAAACGTCTGGACAACACCTACATGTTCTTCCATCCGTCGTTCAGAGAATGGTTGATGAGAAGGGACGAGGGCGAATCGACCAAGTTCCTCTGCGATCTGAGGCTCGGCCATGCAGCCATTGCATACAGGTTGTCCCGCCTTCAGGCACCGCTAGACGGTGATAAAGCCCTCGAATTAGGTCATCACATACTCAAGGCGCACGTTTACAGAGGCGTTGCTCCGTGTTGGCCTTCGCGCGATCTACAGGTAACCACCTGTTTCCACATTTGCATTTGTTACGACGATCCGTTACGATAGAATCGATTAGGAAATCTGCCATTTTTGTACCTTTGATTAGGCCATCTGGCTAGCATCGTCCACGGAATGCGTCTCTTCGGCGTTGTGTACGCTGAGGAATATTTACAGCCCGAACGTTAAGGTGTCGAGGTTGCTTTTGCTGGCAGGAGCATCTCCGAATCATGTCACCGAATACCTGGGCAGCGCTCCAGCCCTTTGCATGTACGCCCATGAGGGTTCAGTGGAAATGGTTTCTTTGCTGTTGGAGTTTGGAGCTGATGTTGAATTGACGAATAGCCAGGGCTGCACGGCACTCTCGTTGGCCGCTGCTCGTGGTCATTGCGATGTTGTCAGAAGGTAAGCTAAGTGCGAATAATTTAGTGTAATTTAGTATAAGTTATACGAAAATTCATACTGAAGATCCGTACAGAGCGTACAATAAAAGATGCAAACCCTGATTTAGGTTAGCCGCTGCTGGAGCTTCGCTAGGACACACAGACATGGCAGGACAGTGTCCTTTGGTTCACGCGGCGAGATACGGAAGATTATCGGTGGTCGGTTATCTCTTAGCCTGCGATTGGGTAATTCCTACCAACGTAAGCGAAATCGAAGGATCGCAAGAGATAGGCAGGGAGGAAGCTGCTCAACAAGCTGTGGTTGCTGCAGCGGCTCAAGGTCACGAGTCCATCGTCGAATATTTATTAGACATGGCCGAAGTGATCGTGGATCGGCCTGACACTTTGATAGGAGAGACTGCTTTAACCATTGCTGCTGCAAATGGTTCTACCATTACCGTGTCGGCGTTACTGGCTCGAGGAGCAAGTCCAACTGCTGTGAACGCGAAGGGATTGTCTCCTCTGATGCTGGCTGCGAGAGAAGGACACTGGGGTACAGCCGAAAGACTTCTGCAAGGTTAATATGAAAAATTATTCTTAATTCTGTCACGTTTTTCTTTCTATTCGACTCGATTGAATTTTTGTAACGTCGAAGGATATAATATTAATAATTTTTCACTGGAAGGAAATAATTTTGACGATACGATTACAGGGACGCTGTCAAGTAGCACCGATGCCATTCTGGATGATGCAGCGTCTCTTCTGGACCAACGGGATCCAGCTGGTCGCACCGCGTTAATGTTAGCTGCCTCGGAAGGTCACACAAATTTAATCGAATTATTTTTGGACAAGGGTTCCGTGTTGGAAAGCAGAGATAAGGAAGGTCTGACTGCTCTCTGCTGGGCTTGCGTAAGAGGAAGACTAGCTGCTGTACAGAATCTGATCGATCATGGCGCCGATGTGAACACTAATGACAATACTGGGAGAACTCCTCTGGACTTGGCTGCTTTCCAGGTAAGATTATTTCACATTTATCTGTTATCTACGTTTATACATTTGTGGGAATGGTATTTCAAAGTGTACAGATATCGCAACGTTGCACGGATAATATCTGATATAAGTAAAATATCGAATGCAAAGAATCCGAAGAAAAATGGAATATCGAAAAAAAGAGACGTAAAATTTGTTAAACCGCCGATCTATTAGCCGCATTACGATTTATCGTTATCAGATAGGGATTTGAAAATTCCGTAATGTCGCGGTCAATATTTTCCCAGGGCAATCCAAAGCTGGTGCAATTGTTGCTCGAGAAAGGAGCAGCGGTCGAGCACGTCGATCTGCACGGAATGCGACCTTTGGACCGAGCGATCGGATGTCGAAACATACCGGTGGTGCAGTGTTTCCTCCGCCGCGGGGCAAAATTGGGCCCCGCCACTTGGGCAATGGCCGCTGGAAAACCCGACGTGCTATTAATTTTATTGAACAAACTTCTCGAGGATGGAAACGTGCTGTATCGAAAGAACAGATTGAAAGAAGCATCGCACAGATACGCGTACGCTCTTCGAAAGTTCCCAGCATCGCCGGAAGAGGACTGCCAGGGGCAGGAGCAGGGTCACATGATGCTGCAACTGCAGACGTTTGCGCAACTTCGGCTGAATTTCTTGCTCAACCTCAGTCGATGCAAGCGCAAGATGAATGTGAGTGGTCGAGTATATTGAACGAACTAGGTTTCCTAATACTTTCATTCATAGTGCAGCTGAGCTATTTATAGATATACGCGTAACGTTACGCAACTTTATTTCCCTTTTTTTTCCTATCGTAACAAAGCAGCTTTTGAATGGAGTCGTTCCAAGATTATACGCAGAGTAGAATCTTTAGAGAATTTAGAGAATAGAATCAAGTAATTTATTTTGAAATTGTTTTCGTCTTTTATCGAAACAGGAATATGCGGAAGCAATCGAGCTCGCTGACGAAGCTCTGAAAGTTCGCCCAGTATCATACGAAGCATTCTACGCGAGAGCAAAGGCACGAGTCGATTCAGACCTCTTGGAAGACGCATTATCGGACGTTCAAGAGGCACTACAGATTGCACCGCCACAAAATCGACAGGATAGACGCGTCCTTGTGGCTCTGAGAGAAGAAATAGTCTCCAGATTAGACGGGGTAGGGACCAGCAAAGGATCGACCGATTCTGCCAACAGATCTCGTCTTCGAGCTTCGGTCGACACACTCACAGAGTTGTAACGTTACTGTTTCTGTCGTAAAAGACTTCCGGTTTGTTTAAAAAAATGCTCCTTTAGCGAGGAGAATGACTATAGTGCAAACTCAAGAAGCTTTGCATGCGTATTTAAGTTACGAACTGATCTTTCCTCAACCGAACTCGCGATTCCTCGAAGATTTTTCAAACGAAAGATATACGACGACCATTGCGGTCCAAGATTTGTTCTTGAAATGTTCGAAAGCAATTCGAAGTAAGTAAAAAGTATTTAAAGTATTTAAGTTATGAGTTGATATTTTCTGCAGTAAACTCGCGATTCCTCCAAGATTTCTTTAACGAAAGATATATACGATGACTGTCGTAACTTAGGATTTGCTTTCGAAATGTTTGCAAGCAATTCGAAATAAATAAAGTATCTCGTTTTCTTTCTTTTTTTTTTTTTTAATTTATACGACTCGTTGCGTACGTTATACGTATTCGAAGAAATATTCCTCCGCCTTGCGTTTTCTTGATTAATCTCGAAAATCAGCAAGCATTTACAAGCTCTTCGTCTTTATTCTCTGTGCAATTGTATTGCATGACCGTGTTAGGGTTTTTATACGATGTTCAATTCGATCTTGAATCGAATACAGAGTTTAATATATATATTATATATACACATTTTTCTATATATATAGTAAATATATATATAAATATTTGTATTATATTACGCATATGAGAAATTGGTTTTTAGTGTCGTTGTAATTTAAATCAAAGTTATTTAATTATTTCCTCCTCTCTGTTTCTTTCAGTATTTTCTTTTTAATATACTATATCAGAAGGTATACGTAAACGGAAAAAAAGAAATGCGCCCATGAAAGAGAATTCTGATATTCCAGCGTTTTAAATATGTTACACAGCCATTAGATTCAAAATGGCTATTTTTTTCCACGCGTACGAAACGCAACGATCTCGCTGACGTATTTATAATGCACTCGCTTGCCAAGCATTTAATTTACACCTATTCCTCTGTAACCGGTTATAATGCAAACGAAAGATCGATAGTGTCCGAATTTATATCAGACGAAGTCTGCGACAATGTTGCACGGACTCGAAACTACGATATCGTTCGTCTCCGTCTTGGAGCACAGAGGTTCGAAATAAACCAACTTTTTACTGAAAAACACTCATTCGTTATTTCCTAGCCCTCGTACGTCGATAAGACAGCAGCTTGGGTCGACCAAACTGAGACATCTTAATATTCAAACTCGAATCGCAAGACAAATTTCACAGCTTGACTCGAACGTTCTATCGATTTAAATAATCCTACTTTATTCTAAGAATATAAGGAAAGAGTGGCTAACAGGATGAAAAATTTCCTTCAACTTGCCTTTATTATATCGAATGATCGGAAGTCTTCTAAAATTAGAAGAGCATCCATCGAGGTACGTTGTCCCTTAAATGGCTTAAATAAGTGTACAGTGTACATTCATCGATTAAAGAGAACTCGTAAAGTGCTTTATAGATACGACGATGGCACTCCTGTGAAAACGAGATAATTTTCTAAATTGAGAACAAAATTGCAAAGAATTTTTCAAGATAGATGGAATATAAAGAATACAAAGAACATATATATCGTAGTATTAAATCAACGATAGTCTTTTCGGTATTTTTCTGAGGATGTAACATAGAATAAGGAATACTTTTGTTCCAATATTCTTAAATACCTGTTGACAAAGAAAAGTACCTTTTCGCTTCCACAGTCGTACCTCCAAATTGAAAACGGTGACTTTCATTTAAATATCATCGGAGAATTAGTACCAAGAGAGAGTTACGGATTTTGGTCTTGCCGCCATTGCGCGCCAGGCGGTTATCTTTTAAGTACACTTTAATTCGATTAATGCGTATGTAACCATAAATATCTCGAAATTCGCATGATCACATTAATGCAATCACGATTCCATCGTATACTCCAACCTTTCGTGTCGACCATATACACATTGTACATGTATGGTTTCACGATCTGACACGCTTGAATTAACGTTATTAGTCAAATTATACAAATTACTCTGCCATAATACACGAATTGCGAATTTCTATACAAATTTCCGTTCGTACGAACACATTTAAAGAAGTAGAATTTATACAGAGATTTATTTCGCCTGTTACAAATTTAACAAGTGCTCTACTTAATAAAAAATCGCAGTCTAATAAATATCATTGCAAGTATAATATTAATAAATTTGCTGATAAAAGAAAGGAAAGCTTTTATAAGTGAATTTGTTATCTTATTTGACGTTTGAAAAATCATAAAGCTGTAAAAAAGGAAATATATGGCGTATAACTTGAAACTTGTAACCAGTTGATTTACGAATTTTATTATTTGGTAAATTATTACGCAAGAGGACCCTGAAAAAGTAGCTTTGCACCAAAAACCCGCGCGATGACCCTCGAAGAGGATAGCAGAGAGTATACACGCGCACGTACGAATACTTAAGCGTTGAGTTTGGTAATAAGTTCGTTCGCCTCTGCCTAGCGTATATATTTTATAACGTTTCGAAGAATATCACAAAAATGTTCGCAGAATGTAAAGATACGCGTATTTGAATTCTTTTTATGAAAGATATATATCTTTATATAGAGAAACAGGATAAAAAAGTAATTCTTTGATTATAGATAAATGTTATACGAACGTAGTAACGCTCAACGTAAGCTCATTACTCAACATAATAGAAGAAATTGGAATTGCCAGCGACTTCGATTTCGTCGTTCCAGTAATTTTCGTAAAATCTCGACAAACTTCGATTAATTCTGACTAGCATTCGCGTAAATCTACACTGTTGTAATTTCCATGTTGTGTCGTGTACTATCTACGATCGAGATCAGCGTAGAAAAAAAAATTTCGAAGCTCGAGTATCTGCCAACTAATCTGCCTTGACGAGTAGCTTTTCAACTTTCCATCGAACACGCGCTTGATAAACGAAGGAGAACCGAGCGATAGCATTTGTACTTGCGACCCTGTCGAACCGTTGTACAATATGTACGAGAAAAAAAGAAACGCGATTCAGGTATATTAAATGGGAACCATGCGAAACGTAACTACGATAGTATGAAAATAGGATAGAATTTCTATCGTTCTCGTATCGTCCCAGCTGGATGATTTAAACGAACCTATTGCGATGAAATCGCCCGCTCTTTGCATTCGCTGAGAATCGTACAGAGAAGCGATGATAGAAACGCGACTATCAGTCGCGTTGAAACTGCATCACGACCGAGCGATGAATGTGAAAAGCGAAGAAGCTCCGACCGACGAGCCGGCTGACGTGAAATAAAGTACGAAGCAAACGAGGCACACAACGTTAAACTATGTTTACAGCGTAGCGTCAAAAATTCGAACAGTACGATCTATGAATATTCTAATATCTTCGGAATTGCATTCAGAAGATTAGCAACGAAAAAGTATCTTCGTGAAAATAGCTCGACTCGCAGATGTTTCATAAACTATCCTGCAAAATTGCATTATCATCTATGATAACGTGATCGTCCAAATAAACCATCACCAGCTTCCCGAGTCGCTGTTCGTCGCGAAGGAAATCGATCTCGAGCGAAGTTCTTGAAATTCCTCGCTGGGTCGCCCCAAAGGTATCATCGAGGAAAGCTCTCAGCGCGTTTGCCGATCATCGTCTCGTTCCTTGTGTCGATTGTCAGCGTGTCAACAGGTTGCAACGGAAGATCCTTGTGCCAGTCGAGGAACGTGAAGACGCGAGAACGCGGACACGTAGCGTTTCGTATGAAGTGCGTGGACGGGACAACAGAGTGTCAAAGACGTCGCAGAAGCGCGCGAATCCGAAGCTAGTGGGCCTTGTAGGTGTCTTTATTCTGGTAGCCCTGCACGTAGCCGGACTGATCGGGCAGGTCCTTTCGACCAGCGATTCCTTTGCCTTTACCACTCTCGTCGAAACGTTGTTTATGAGAGCCTGTGTATTTACTGACGTCTGTGAGTCTGTCCACCGTGGAAGCCGCTTTGCCCGCCTGAAAAATAGTTAATTATATAGATAGTGTAAAAATAAAGCAACATAAATCAATATGATAAAACAACATATGGCACGTATATCGCAAACCTATTTTTACGGTCTCTGATAGAGAAATTTCACTTTTACAACTGCAGCTACGTGGTATTGAAGGATATAACAAGTCGTTAAATTACTTACGTATTCATCTACGTTACTCGATTCGAGAACAAAAACTTGGAATGAAAAATTTAGCTCTAACGAAATCGCTATATGGATTTTTCCAGCATATTCTTGAGACGTTTAACACAGACGAACCTAATTAAGGAGAAGGTTACTCGACGATTATATGACACGTAGGCGAGAATTTAAGACACGTCGCTGACAAATTATATTCAAAGGTCAGGTATAGCAATATCGTAAATCTTCGGTGTCGATACGGTGACGAACAAGGTCGCGATAAGTAAACAAACAAACCACCGCTGCTTTAGATTCGTTTACGATACCATCGAAGAAACTTGTTCTCATCGATCAAAATATAAACTATGAACCTGACCGTGTTCGATATTGGTCGTTTCTCTAGAAGCGAACTATAGAACGAAGAAATGTCTGAAGCTTATTTATGTACGAGACTTACAACAGCACCACCGGTAACTCCGGGTGGCCCACAGTTGGCCATTTTCTTCTTCATCTCTGCTAAGTCGACCTTCTTATTTTTAGCCAGTTCTTCCAAAAACGCTTTGTACTGTTCAATACCCAATTTCATCGATCTAAAAGCAGAATCAATTCCTCGTCAACGCTTGGGACACCGATCCGTTTGTTATTTCGTTGAAATCTGCGATACGATTGAAAAAGATGAATATCTTTTCGCAATTATTTTTTCAAATAATCGTTTAGACGATCGCTTCGTAAGATAAATTACTTTGAAACATCATACATACGTATGTAAATTCTAAATTTACATTAACGTACACACACTGGAAGACTAATATTTTTCAATAACAAGTATATAATACATATAGAAAATACATAGAATATATAAAATAGGAATAGCAAATTCTTCCTCGGAAATTTGACTTTTAATCTGAAAAAATGCTTCGGAAGGTAAATGATCGATGAATTATTATTATTCGCATCATCGGTATTCTCGTACTTGTGTTTCTTAAAGTAAATGCCCGTATCAGTGGTAGTGATCTTCTTTCCATCGATCACCTTCGCTTGCTTCATCCATTTGTCGCTCTGACTCAACGTGATCAGTTTCCCGTCGCTTTTTGGGTCACCGAATTTCGAAAACGCCTTGAAGCTTGCCAAAAAGCTTGCAGGCTGCGTGGCGCTGGGGCTACTAGGCGCCGAACTTCCGCTCTCGTCTTCGATCTTCAAATTTGCTGCCTTGTTAGTGACTGCTTCTTCGGCCGACTTCTTACACGCATCGTTCGTCTCCGCTTTCGTTTCAACTTCAGCGTCGCTTTTCTCCGCCTGAGCGTCGTTCTGCTCTATCTTCGTGTCGTTTTTCTCAGTTTCATTGTCCGTCTTCTCGGCTTGCATATTTGCGCCTAAAATATCACGATGAAATTAGAGAATGCATGATTTGAAACGGTTGACGCTAGAACGAAGCTCCACCGATTTGGTAGACTCAGCGTGAGAAATGCAACGTATAATGGAAAGCGAGCGAATCAGGGTCAAGTTTGAGCAAAAAACAGCGGCGCTAAATCTATCTACACGCTATTAACATCCAGGTAGACATATCGGCGACGTTTTGAGGTCGAGTAACGCGAGCTATCGGTTTAACATAATTCCCGTAGGCGGCTCGGTGAAATTGACACTTACGAGCTAATCAGCGAACGAACAGCGTTCCTTAATCCACGCAAATTACGCACGATCACGTAAACCTCTTTCACGCGGATAAATCAAATCTGTTCTATTAATTTCGTTACTTAATATCCATCCGATACGATTTCGTTGATCGAACCGATACCAGTTGCGCGTCTTGGAATAATCCATTAGTCGATCTTATCGACGCGTTGCAAACAATGATTCCCGATTGCGTTAATCAGTCCAGAATTTCTATGACGAAACAGGCTTTCGAGAGTCGACCGGCTATCGGGAATGGTTGTGCTATTCCATATTGGTTTGCTTTACGTAGACGGTATTGTGTCTCGAGGCATTGTTGCGAATAAAGGAGGTAAAACTACAATGGTACGACTGCAGCTCTTATTTGACTTTCTATATTCCGAGGGAAAGAGCGTTCTCTGATAAATCATTCGGTTTTATCGTCATTTCAGTTAAGAGATCTCGTTGTGTAAATGACAGGAACGAAACACTTTGTCTTTTGGAAAATGATATCTCTTGGTAGCCTGTTTCTTTGATTACCGATCCAAGGTTTCCTATGCACCATGTATACAGTGGTATAAATAGGGAAACATCTCTAAACATAAAACATTATGGACATTTTTATCTGTATCTTTTTCTAAATATAACAAGATCTAAAAGATATACTTTAAGACTCCATAAATATAGAGTAACTTTAAGTGGTGTAGCTAGACAAAGTGATCGAAGCTGTCCTTGATTGGATTTATTTAACGACGAATCGTGGATCGATCAATGACTTATCGATAGAAAATTTCTTACGTAAAAATTTTGAAAACTTTCCGATGCATTGTACACCTTTTATTACACGATGTTCCTTTCTATGGAAATATCGAGTTAATAAAAACCTTCGCGTGCTTCTCTCAAACCGTAAAGTATCGAAAAACGAAGCTAATATTAGCGAGGCTAATAGAATCGTAATTTATCCGAAGCTATCCGCAAACATTCTCGTGTTCATAACAGTTTACTAACAATTTATTATTAACAGCTACACGCACCGTACAATTTAGGAAACAACCTTACTCGTACGTTAATCTAGTCGAATCCATCGTTCATCTTCCATTTGTTCAAAGACGACGAATTATTTCGCCGATTTCATGCTCGTCGATATCATCGACAGTTAATTTACGATGAAACATCGTTCATAGAAATTTCGTTTATATTTCAACGAAATGTTAATTACTGCCTGGTTAATGGTCAGGTGAATTTGTCTTTGCCCGCATGGGAACTGTACAAACGGCAGAAGGTCAACAGCAAGCTGGAGAAACGTTGTTATTTCACGACTATAAATAGAGATTACGACGACATTCGTGTTAGCGCAATTAGCAAGGAACAGGAAGCGGGGAGCGATTGAGTAATACCGATCAGGTGTCGAACGAGCACATTTTGTGTACTAAGGTGAGGAACGTACACGAATCTCTATGACACTGGCCTTTGTTCTCGTCGATTTTTCTGCTAAATAAACAATTCTTAGCCATTAGACTGCTTAGACTGTAATAAACATGCGACAATGCACAAAACGTCTATGATACGCAAACGTGTAGAAAATATTCAAAGTACAAGATCCAAAGAAAAATCGAACGTTCGAAGTAAGCGATCCTAAATAAAATATACCCAATGCCAAGTCCATGATTAAAAAAAAATGGAATATTCAAAGTAAACTCGTATTGATATTTAGAAATTTATCACATATGAAATAAGTCGCTATTTAAAATCCATTTCTCTATCTATAATTATAAAAATACGATTTTGTATAAAAATCCAGTCTATCAAGAACTACGAAGACATTCTACGATAAAAGATAGATAATAATATTAATATTGCATTATGAGCTCACCGTACCAATTAGTATCCGAAGTAGAAGTCGAAGGAGCGAGCCTAATTACGTACAATGGCACCGGACAAAGAAGAAGAAAAATGTAATCACTGCTGCATCATTCTGCAGACTAAACGAATTGTCGCGATTAACGAAAATGATCGATCTATACGACTGATAAGACGTTGATTCGCTCGCAAGGATTTATCGCGAGATTGGAACGAGCCGACTGGCGACGGAAGGGAACAGAGAAGAGAGAAGACTGGAGCCGCGGTTTGTGTACAAGCTGAAATGCTGTTGAACGCAGGTTTCAGTTAGGAATCTGTGCCGTAGGGCGCATGTGTTATATCGATCTCCTCGTTCAACGGAGCACGCAGTCACCCTTCTCGATATATCTTTGAAACTGCGTTTCACCCTTGGCTGCAGCCGAAATGAGACCCGCGGGGGTCCCATTCTAACAAAACGCCTCGTCGAACGATCAGACAGACTATTAAAATCCTCGTGAGTGATATTCTCAGCCTGTCTAAAGTTTAGCGATAAACTCGATGTCTGATAAAATTGAGAAATAGATGGGAAATCTCACGGAGCTGATAATAATAATTATTGACTCGTTAACGTTGACTCGACGAAAGTCGACCTTTACTATATTTGTTAAATAAAATTGCCGAAGAATTTTATAAGAATAAGAAATCGCTTCTTTCGCTAGGAGTTCCCCAAATTGATTCCTTATTATTCATTTTCTATATACAGTAATTGTGTATTTTTTTAACAAATAGAAAATAGTTGCAACTTGGACGAGGCTCTTGGCAAGCGAATTTCCTATGTGACTGCATCGTTATATTTGATAACAGACTAAACACGCGATTCCGACATATACAACGAAACGAACTCGTTTCTCTTTATCTGTAGCCAGTGAACGTTCGTCGATGTCGTTCTCGTTCGTATTCTGGAAAAGCTGTGCGATGCTCGTTATCTCTGCTCGGGATGCCTCTATTCGCTTTTATATTTGGTCATTACGTCAACGATATTACGACAAGCATCGAAATAGCCGAGTCGCCGCTCGACTAAGGGAAGCAAAACCGAACGAATGAAATTCGTGTCGATATTATTTAATAAGGGCCTGAGTGGTTTAGAGAAAAATTGGTCGAGACACACTTTGATGTTTTATCTGTCCCCGTTAACAAGGTACGATCGAACCATTTGGCGTTAAGAATGCTAATAATTACAATGTTGTGCTGTTGTACGTCGCTAAATATACGAATAAAATGATTGTAATTGGAATAACTGATTATAAATTGAATCCCGTTTCTTTAGTTGGTGATAATAATGCATTAGGGCTATTAGTAGAAGTGGTCACCTTTTCAGCTAATTTATTGCCACACACCACCGTGCAACCCCTTCAGAGTATTCACGCACTGTATTGATTCTTGAACTTCGTCGGGTTGAACACCGGATTTCTAGTGTATTTTAGTCGCGTTCATCGCCGCAATTCCAGCCTGGATGAGACTGAAAACGAAACTGAACTTCCTCCACTACTGCCGCCAACATCATCCCCACCTACACCAGTAATACCTTCGACTATACTCGTCACTCCTGTCACCTACTTTCTTCTTCTACGCATAAAAATCTTTATTATTCATTGTCCGTTGATCATTCATTTTATACAATATATTACTTGTTTCTCTGTTTGCAATGGCAAATTATCGCGATATAATCTATAACCTCGAGTGTTTGCTTAATGTACGCGATGTATGTACTCATTCCGCGATATGATTAGCGATATTCAGCGATAATATCGAAGAAATATACAAATAATAGATAATATTAACGTGTATCTGTATAAGTTTCTACAAATGTTGGAACTTTTATTATGCAACATGAAGAAATACGGATGTAATGTAGGCACAGTAGGCTTAACCATTCGTCAATTTTATTCCATCAGTTTTAAATCTATTCCACGATTACAAACCCAAAGTTTGATATTAAGGTTCCATCAATCACAGCCGATAAATGCTTCCGTCTAAAATCTCCTGTGTATACACGAAATCGACTTCTGACCATATCCTTGACCTGCTCCCATGGGTCCCAGAGAAGTCTGAAGTTGACTTTTGTACATTCAAGTAGTATGACTCAATGACGCGGTCATACGACTCGCTGTGGCTATCCCCACCATCCATCGGATTCTACGAAACATACAGGTATAGAAAACGTACGCATAAATGTTTGATCGCGAAACGACAGATCGTTAACTACTTACGCGTTATGACCCTCGAGTCGCTATGAAAATGATGGATTACCCCTTTCTATATCGAAGCGTGCCCTTACATATAGTTGTCGACAAGTAAGTAACCGCGCTAGGGGCTCTAGAGGCGGATTTTTCCAGTCAGCGACTACTTATCTGTCAGCTAATGATTTACATGCTTCACCGGTATTCATTCATTTGTTCGATTCCTCGTTGCGTCCATGTATGAGATGACTCTCTAATTTTGATTTCCTTAATCATCATATAAAAATATAAGTGAGAAGTTACAATTAAAAAACCATATGCATTTCGCTTGTCAACTTGCTAGGCGACAGAGTGCGATGGGTACGAGAATCGCGCGTGAGCGAAGGGCGTTCCTATCGGTTACTTATCTGGCGACTACTTAACTGTACTAACGACTGTACTGACTTACAGCTATACAACATCAATTGGGCACAGGTTAAGCGTCGGTAAAGTGGGTGAATTATTAATTATGATAATTTACTATCATTATACGATCTATGAAACGAATTTTCATTACTAGCTCGTGTCAAATGTCACGGGAGAATCTTGAAATAAATATGTATAACACTTGAAATGCATGTCGTAATAAGATTCTTTACGGAGAGAAATTCGTGACAATGTGACAATTCTAAATTTGATCGAAGGTCTTGTTGCACGATGCATACAAAGGATGTCGCTTGTTGCTTCATTGTAAGCAGATTACAAACGAAACAAACTTGAGACTGTTCGATTTACGGATGAATTACGTAAGTACGTAGCATGGGGAAAATAGGCATAATCGATAACAGAATAGATTATTTTAGGGAATGACAGATCAAGCTCTTTTTTGTTTATTGTGTTAATAATTCTTTAATTTCGTTTATCTTTAAATACAAGTTGCATCACAGGCGAGATATTCGTTTGTGGTTGCATTACGCTAAAATTCTAATACAACAATTTCTCTTAGACTTTGAATTTACAAGTTATTTTCAACTTCAGGAAATTAAAACTGTTTTCAATTTGAAATTGATCGAAAGATGCTTACACTGACGAAGTATGAAACGGACGTGACATTAACTGGGACTTTTCGTCTCAAGTTTTGAAATACCGACCTGGAAAAAGATCAGAGTGTTTCTTACGCCCTCTGCGATTTGCTACGGCAAACATAAGAACTACATCGAATTCAATCTTCACGGATGATAAAGTTAATTGCTACAAGAAGATCTTCGTTTATTAATAAATACCTTATCAAGTTATTGACGAGTGGAGGCAGATAGGAAAATCCCTCTCTGATAGAGAACGCTAAAATTAATGTTAAATTTCTAAGTCGGTATAGCGGTCACGAAATAACCTCGCCGTGACAAAATGCAATATCGACAATAGATATAGTACAATACTGTCATCGTCTAGTGAAATGCGAAATTACAGTATATATCTAATAACAATTTGTTATTGCAAAAATATAACCTATTTATGCACGTTATCTAATTTAATGATTATAAAATATATGATAATTATACTTAACAATATCACATTGACACCACTTGATATTTTAAAACATATTAAATTTGTATGTTTATACTACCAGAATGCTACATATTAGTCCACGTAACGTTTCACAGATTATAGTAAACATAACCAAAAAATACTACTAAATATACTACACAGTGAAAAGAATATTTTATAACAAATTAATATATTCGTAGGTAAAATTTTAGTAACCATATTAAGATATTAAATAGAAAATACAACTATTTTTATACTGTCGATTATATAAAATTCTTAATTGAATATTTTTAAGGTCTAAGAATTGTGTATTTTTATATAACATGGAACAGTGTGTAAAAAAACCAAAATTAGATACAATTAGAAGTATAAAGGAAGGACAGGCAGAAATTTTAGTTGACGATACAAACGTATTTTACAATCCTGTTCAAGAGTTTAACAGGGATCTTAGCGTAGCTGTGTTAACGACTTACATAAAAGGTATAAAGAAGCAAGCAACAGAGACAGGCACGGAAAAACAGGATGGAATTGTCGTATTGGAAGCTTTATCTGCTACTGGTTTACGTAGCATTCGGTATGCCAAAGAAGTGAAAGGCATAAAACAAATCGTAGCCAACGATATTTCTGCAAAGGCAATTGTAAGCATTAAAAATAATATAAGACACAATGGAGTCGAAAATCTTATAAAACCAAGTCACGAAGATGCAACATTGCTCATGTATCAAAGTCGGAAGGATAAGTTTGACGTAATAGATTTAGACCCATACGGTTGTCCTACAACGTTTCTGGATGGGGCGGTACAATGTGTATCAGACGATGGACTGCTTATGATCACAGCTACAGATATGGCAGTATTAGCTGGTAACTCCCCTGAAACTTGTTATCTTAAATATGGAGCTATCTCTTTAAAATCTAAAGCATGCCATGAAATGGCACTAAGAATATTATTGCAAAGTATTGCTTCACACGCAGGACGGTATGGTAGATACATAATACCAGTACTTTCTATAAGTGCTGATTTTTATATAAGAGTATTTGTTAAAGTATTTTCCAGTCAAATTAAATGTAAAGAAAACGCAACTAAAATTGGAATGGTGTACCAATGCACAGGTTGCGAAAGCATCAACACTCAACCATTATGTTATAAGAAGCCTACCGGAGGCTACAAATTAACATCTTTACCTTATGTGGATAAACTTTGTAAAATCTGTCAGCATAGGCAACATGAAGGGGGGCCGATATGGTTAGGTCCTTTGCACGATCAACATTTTGTATCTAATCTTCTATGTAATTTAGACGAAATGAAGTTAACAACATTAAAAAGGATAGAAGGAGTTTTAAATGTTATTCGCGAAGAATTAGACGTTCCATTATATTATAATCTCAGTCGTTTAATGTCCACAATTAAATGTATTACACCGTCGATGTTAACATTTCGATCTGCATTATTAAACGCAGGATATTGCGTATCGTATTCACATGCCTGCAAAACATCTGTAAAGACGGATGCTCCAAATGAAGTTATATGGGATATTGTACGTGCATGGGAAAAAAATAATTCCGTGAAAAGAGATAAACTATCAAACGATAGCCCCGCGATAAGAATATTAAAGACACCAATGACAACGAACATCTCGTTTGATATACATCCTCTGGCCAATCCATTATCTAGGCAAAACAAGCTAACGCGATTTCAACAAAATCCTACGATCAACTGGGGCCCTGGTACACGTGCAAAAACGAGAATAGACTTAGAAAATGAAGTAGAAAATTCGAAAAAGATAAGAAATCAAAATAAAAATTCCAGAAAAGAGAAACCACGATCAGAAAACGACACTGAGAAAGTAAAGCCTTTATAAAGATATTTATATCTATTCTTGTACCTATACTGTAAATTTTCATTAAAAATACAAATGTATATAAACGAATACTCAGTCATTAAATTTTTTCATTGACAAAACATACATGTAACGTGTTTTGTAACACCTATAAAACTGTATATACGAATATATTGATAATTTGAAATTCAATATTGCTTTTCTCTTCACATTCTGTAATGAAAGTGTTTCAGTGCTTACATTTGAAATCTTTGACGAGGTAAAATATGAAATTAGCAGCAATGCTAATGAAAAAACATTTACATGTTTGTAAAGCAAAGTTAAAACTCTAAAGCCAGAAATAATGATCAACAATCTACTACAACAATCTTTCTTACTAGAACTACAATGCATCAACTACAAAAACTACAAGTAGAAAAAGTCTATCGAAAGAAAACAGAATCCGCGTACATTAATCTAAAAACTTTCAAAAATGGAAATTGAAAAAACATTTGGGAAACTTACGGGAAAATGTTTTTCAATATATGTAAAATAGTAAGAAAATAATAATAAGACAAACATCATCATTATCATTAATAAGACAAATAAAAGAAAAAAATTACATTTTGCAAAAGAATATTATTAATAAAAATGGTATATTGTTATATTTCTGAATGACAGCAGAAACATCTTTAATTTGGATAGATATACTTAATTATATCTGTACTAAAGTGAAAAACAAAACTTACATCCTCCAGTAAAATACTATCGTTTGAGATAAATAAATATGTTTACACGCGTGATATATATTTTTAAAGAATCTAAAATAAGTCACAAAAAGCTTAATTTTGAAGACGTCAATTTTATCGAATATTTATAAGCGAGAATTAATAGAAGGTCAAATAATTATAATAATGGTTAATGGAATTGATAATGCTATAACAAACTATATTTCTTCTATTGGCATAAAAAAATAAATTAACTCATATTTATTCATTGTGAAATTAATTTGGTTTGACTATTGATGATTGATTATTTTAAATTGTGTGTTATGTAAAGGCATACTAATGTTAATATAAGGTATACAGGATACACCATACTGGGTAAAAAAGCCATAGTGAACATATCTATGTAACATACATGTATGTAAACATTTTTTTATGTTAGCATCATGATAAATAATATTTGATCATTGCTACATTTCATTATATGGATGGATCCTCATGAAAAGAGTGTCATTAAGGCATCAATACAGAAATGTAACGACACTAATGGTTTTGTATGAAAACCACAGGAAATTTGAAAATGACCACCATATTGGTGAACTTGCCGAAAAGCCCGATTTCGATAACTTTAAAATATGTTTTGAATATTCTCTATGAGGTAATATATAAAATAACATATAAAATATGCGCATGCGTCCGTATTTTATATACTGTTGAATTATTTTCTAGTTTTGCTAATATTCCTAATTCTTTATCTACAACCTTATTTTTGCTAATATCGTTTGTATACTAAATCATTTAAATTTGTGCATATCTTTTTTACGTTTTTGTGTATATCTCATCTATAACATTGTGTATATCTATAACAGTTTAAACAAAGCGAAATTGAAACAAAGATATAGACAAAATGAAAAATGATCTGAAATTACTGGTTAGGAAGGACCCAGTATGCAAATCAATACTGTGTTATCTTACAATTAATACCTTTGTTATATAATATCATATGATATTCATTTGCAATAACTTTTATAAAATCAATTTGTATATTCATAAAGGAAGATACATTATACATTATATACCAAATCAACCAACAGTATAATTTTAATTATATAATAATTTACTTCATATCAGAAGACTAACATACATATGGTATGTAAGTTGTTAAGTGGGGGGAACTTATCTTAATATTTATAAATTGAGTTCATTATAGTATGTGAATTTTAGAGTGATTGATATAGCATATTGCAGTAACAACTGTCAAAGGATGGCTGTACCTACGCATACTTTAAGTAATGGACAAAAAATCCCTGTCTTAGGACTTGGTACTTGGCAAGCTGGAGTGAGTATTTTATTTAAAAATAATATATGATAATGCACAGATGTACGAAAGTACCAGCCAAATCTTGTACTTCATATTCTAAAAGCGACGTTTGACAGATTTCTAGTTAACATAAAGTATAAAAATATTTGAAATAAAAGAAAACAAAGTAACAAATAGATATTATTTGTCATTTACTGACTAATTTACTTAGAAAATTATTAAACTGGTATGTTTGAAAGTTCTTTACTGTATTGTAAATTGTTACATATCACTATTTTATAGTCAGGTTTTTCCCATTAATAATGGAGAATGATGAAAATGGAGAAAAACACAATAATATTAAATGACACCACAAAATAGCGGTTTTAAAGCTTTGAATTATTCATAGTTCTCATGATTTCCGCAATTAAAGTAATTTTTTCAACAGGACAGATCTCATAAAATTTTCTTCACAAATCTCAAATGTAAATTTTTTAAGATTGGATCAAGTATGATAATATATATACCACTGAATGATAATTTTTTCATGTGAATTTTTTAAGGACAATCCAGGTGTTGTTGAACAAGCAGTGCGAGACGCGGTTGATGCCGGTTACAGGCATTTTGACTGCGCTTATATCTACTGCAATGAAAAGGAAATTGGCAAAGCTCTACGCGATAAAATTGCCGAGGGTGTGGTAAAACGAGAAGATTTATTTATTACGACAAAGGTAATTTTCTGCCTAATGACAAAGTTTCTAGCCATTAATTTTGCTACTAACTGTTGTAGTAATTACTTCGAGAAAAACTCTACACATATTCTTTTACCACTGTTACGAAGAGGATAGAATTTAGTGAAACAAAAAATTCGATCCATATTATTGTGTCTTTGAATATAAATTATGTTTTGGATTACAAGGTCTAGAAACAAAAGAGCTATAAGTAAATTTCTATTGCTGTTTCTTGTAGCCTTCAACTAGAGCTACAAAGTTAACTTTTTGGTAATATCTTTTGCTATAAATGTATGAACGTACTCCCTATCATAGCTGCTTCTATTATATTGTAACACTATAAGAGTGAGGATCTGGATCAGCATACATTATACTTATACCTTTATTTATTTCAATATATTTTTCTATCACAAATTCATCCACTCGTTATTCTATCAATCAGTCTCAACGCTGACTTTTTTGTATTTTCAGTTATGGAATACGATGCACAGGAAAGAATTGGTAGTACCAGCGTGCAAAAAATCACTTGAAAATTTCGGATTCGATTATGTCGATCTTTATCTTATTCACTGGCCCATGGGATTTGATGTAAGATCGCATAACTGTACTATGCATTCCAAATCTGTTGACCGGATTGTCTCTTAATCAGAGATTTTTACTATTAGGAAATTAAGACCAATCAATTTCAGTTAGAACATTCTTTATTCCAAAATGTAAATACGATATAATTTAATTTTAGTCTTAAAATGTGATGTAACAAAAATAAAACTGTATATAAGAAGGTAGATCTGTAAAAAAAAGAATTACCATCCAGATGACTTTATTAATTCGTTTTTCCGTTCAACAAGTTGGTATCGACATAGTAAGCTTGAAAAATAATTGAAAGAAATGATTGCATTATTTATGTAAAACATCATATTCCTAGGAAAATTCTGAAGGTCTGTGGCCAGTCGATGAGAAAGGTAATCCCATGTATGGAGACGTGGATTATCTCGATACGTATCGAGCAATGGAAGAATGTGTAAAGCTGGGATTAACTAAAAGTATAGGTCTTAGCAACTTTAATTCTCAACAGATCGATCGTGTTTTATCGATCGCCCAAATCAAACCTGTCATGTGTCAAGTGGAGTGCCATCCAAACTTAAATCAGAAAAAACTACGCGATTTCTGCACGCAACGTAACATATCTATCACGGCTTACAGCCCATTCGGTTCTCCTAAGCGTACTTGGGTGAAACCTGGCGATCCAGAAGTTACCATCGAATCAGCAGAAATAGTCGCGATTAGCAAAAAGTATGGGAAGACTCCGGCGCAAGTTGTTTTACGATACTTGGTAATGTATACATATATAAAAAGATGGTTATGAAACAAGGATTTATTGAAAAGTAATTAATGCGCTGCAATGGACTTCAAACATTTAATTGAAATAATTATTCTATCAATAGATCGACATTGGTACCATTCCTATACCTAAGTCTAGTTCGAAGGAACGTATTAAGGAAAACATCAATATCTTCGACTTTAAGTTAACGTCACAGGAAATTGCAACCATCGATACACTTGACCGTGGAATTCGTATTTGTCCTGCTGCAGAGTAAGTGATATGCGGATACAATGATTAAACGTACATATTTCTTGTTTTTTACATTTTAATTACAACGAAGTTTTATGTTTAGGTTTAAGGGACACAAGGACTATCCGTTTACTATAGAATTCTAAAAGAGAAAATAGATTCACTATTTTACATAACTGTCTTATTCTATTAAATACTTCGTTAAACATTTTGTTTTATTAAACCTATATGACATATATAAGAACATATATTCTATGTAATCTTCGTTCACGCTTGTAATTATTCTATTTTTAATAAATCATTGTTATAAAAAGAACTACTGTTTAAAAAAAGCTTATTCCTATATATCTATCACCTTTCTTCAATATTCATAAACTAAGAATCATATATTGTCACATTTCGTATATCGGCATGGGGTAACAAGTTAGGTATATAAAATTTATATTATTATTATCAAAATAAATGCTTTCTTCGTTAAGGAAAACAAAAAATAATCAGTTGATAACATTTTGAAATATCGCAATAATATTGAGCAATTATCTAATCTCGGCTCTCTAGAATTGTTTCGCGTCATCTTTATCGTTATATAATGATTTACTTAGAGTAGAATAGTATGAATAGTAGACTCGACGATACAGTTCAATCAGTTAGTTTTTAGAATATTGTGCGGTTTGCATTTGATTACAAGTGGCAACGGGATTTTCTGATAAAAATTCACCAACGAGATCTGTTTTGACGACTTACTTAAAATCTATAATTAGTAATGGCTGAAATACCATCTCTTACTCTTTCCAATGGATATAAAATGCCTGCTTTTGGTCTCGGTACGTATCAGGTAAGAACATATTCATACATATTTTAAGATAAGACACAATAATCGAGGTAGTTATCGATCATATGATTACATCTGTATATGAAAAGTTTCAACAAATTCTTCTAAAAGCATCACTTGACCACGTTGCGTCGTTTATTCAAAATACTCACACCTTAATTTTGACTCATTTTCGACGCAGTCGCATTGTACTATCGTTAAGAAGTTTCTTAAATTTGAAAAAAATATGATGGAATTGTTATTGATAAACGAAGAATGTCTACGCCTTTATAGAAAATGTTAAGGCATAAAAATACACATAATGCATATAATGTATAAAGCAATATAACTAATTTATATATATAAAGCATAATGGCAAAATATTCGAAGTAAAGTAATAATTTAAGTAAATCTCTAATGAAATTCCATTCTTTTAATTATAATTATATTAACAAAATGCAAATTTTCATAAATATCCGCAGTTCGGGTATTGATACATGTGATTTATACTTTCGATTCTATTCATAAAGATGTCGTAACGGTTTACTTTTTAGATGTTTACTTAAAATGAGAGTGAGATGTACAATTTCGAGAGTAATAGCAGTATCAAAGTAGATTAAATTTTGTACGTTTCCAGTCGCGTGCTGGAGAGGTGGAAGCAGCTGTGATAGAGGCGATAAATCTAGGATACCGTCACATAGACACAGCGTTCTTCTATCAAAATGAGAAAGAAATTGGTCAGGCAATTCAAGCGAAGATCAAGGATGGAACTGTGAAAAGGGAAGATCTTTTCATTACAACTAAGGTAATTCAATCTTATTTAAAACTTTAAAACTTTTTTTTTATCAGAGATGAAAACGTTTCGTACAACGTTTCTTACAGCTCTGGAATAACTTCCACAAAGAGTCAAGCGTAGTTCCAACATGTAAGAAATCTTTGGAAAATCTCGGATTAAGTTATGTGGATCTTTATCTGGTTCATTGGCCATTTGCCTTCAAGGTTCGTTCTAATTCAATACGTTTTTTTATTACCTGTTTAATAGGAATTTTCAAAAATGTACTAAATATTTTTTAGGAAGGAGACGATTTAATGCCCAGGGACGAAAATGGGGCACTTTTGATGTCGGATACTGACTACCTCGAAACATGGAAAGGAATGGAAGAGTGCGTGCGATTAGGATTAACTCGTAGTATCGGAATTAGTAATTTCAATCAGGAACAGATCACTCGTTTACTTACTGTAGCCAAGATAATGCCCGTAAACAACCAGGTACAGATTGTTCTCTGCACTACTCGTAGAATTAATTCGCAATTAATTAAAAATTTATTACTTCCATTAGGTCGAAGTGAGCATAAATTTGAATCAAAAGCCATTGATACAATTCTGCCAAAAACATAATATCACGATAACCGGATACTCACCGCTAGGACAACCAGGTAATAAGGCGGGAATACCAACTTTCTTGGACAATCCAGTGTTGGTAGAGCTTTCTAAAAAGTACAACAAGACGACAGCACAAATTGCTCTAAGATATGTCGTAAGTAAAGAATATCTAATTATAATATTTTTTATCGCTTTAGAGATAACTATCTTATTTAAATATTGCGTGGAAAGTGCTATTTCATGTTCTCCGGTTATAGCTACTTTCGTATATATTTCGATATTACGTTTAACGATAATACGACTTACCATTCGGGCCACTTTCATCAGTAAAGATAAGTTTAGTAATAAGGAGAAATACACGTACGATTACACATACGAATACATTTATACGATTACATACATATACATATATATATATATATATGTATGTATAAAATGGAATTTAGCAATATATATATCAATCAGCTTATCTACAGCTATAAAATTTAGTTTATTTCCATCGAAAAATTCCAGTTGCAACAAGGAATCGCTATCATTCCGAAAACAGTAACACCGAGTCGATTGAAAGAAAATATGAATATATTTGATTTTTCCTTAACGGATGAGGAAATGGCCTCTATAGCGAAACTTGGCACGCATCAACGTGTTGCACGATTTGCAGAGTAAGCATCCCGATGGTCCATTAAATTGTAAATTAATTATTCTTGTTATTCGACAGTGAGATGGTAATGTTATTTCTACTGCTTTTTACAGCGTAAAGGGGCATAAGTACTACCCGTTCGAATAATAAAAGTTTTATTGCAAACAAGTAAAATGACAGGAAATAGCTCGTCAGATTCAGTATAAATTAATAGTAAGGTATATCCCCTTTGAACTTACATAATCCCACGGCGTAATTCGGTACTTGTTTGACCCTTATTTAGTCAATTAGATTTATTGAATGCCATGGAAAATTTCGATGCTTCAGACGACATGACATCATACGCCGTAACAATGTGATACTGTCACGGACAAGGCTAATCGCATCCAGTCAATGTTAACCTTCATTAAAGAGTGTATACACTGCGAGTAAATAAAATTGCATCAAAAAAAGAAATTGTATTATAAAGTAATTCATTCTCCTTTTTTCCTTGTAGAGTCGTTATAAAATGCGAATCGCTAATAACCTACTTAAACGATTAATACAACATTGAATAACAGAAATAAAAAAATAAGGTAGTTTCTGACTCTCGCAGCGCGAATACATTTTTGCACTACAGCGGAGCACGTACAATCAATATGAAAACAATTCTCGAAACTATAAAAGGAAACTTCTGTTTCAAGGACGAATGACACAGCGATGATTATTGTTTCTGTAAACGTTAGAAATACTATGAGCGGAAATACAATCAACAGACTAGAACGAAGTTGAAGGTTGTTTAAAAATATGTATTTTGAACGAAAATTGTATCTAACGAAACGAGGATGTAAATCCTATAGTACATTTCATTTTCAATGAACCAAATTTTTACAGTCGTATGAAAGTACTACTAATTGCTATGAAATCTAATATGCTTAGAACTCTAATATACCTAATTAATTATAATATGTAAATTAATTCATATGCATAATAAATACAACGATGTATACTTTCTGTAAGCATTGTAAATATACCTTTTTTTGTTCTCCATTGATTGCTTCGTGTCTTTAAATAAGAGAAGTTCGTAATACAGACTATAGAGTTCTACAATAGTGCTAGCCTAGATTAACAAAGATTTCATTCAAAAAACAAGACCGTGTCTTATACTCATTAGGAATTCCGAAGCAGATCTCTTCAAGGCCAATAAATAGCAAAGCCTCTTGTGGACGAGAGCCCTTTTTCAGCATAATTCACTTCACCAATAAGTTTATTTTATATTCGCTCACCGCAATACATAAACGGAGTATTTTACGCGCAAACATAATATTACCCAACAATTTTGCGGTGACATTTTTCCATTATCGGTTCGCTGATCGGTTTAAAAGCGAAATTAATCATCGTTTCAACGATTTTTCGTTTGAAGAAATTTCAAAAATTTACCTGACAAGATATGCCACATACGTAAATACATGCTCTAACTCGAATTTCGTATCGCAATGTTTGGTAAATTCAAGCACGACCTTCGAGCGATCATTGTTACGGTAAAAGTGACACCTTCTCGAAATTATTTGTTATTAGCCCATTGCCGGTCACGTATTCTCTATATTGCCATGAAATGAACGAAGAAATTACATCATGAATCATATCGCCCAAGCGTAAGTTTCATAAACTAACGTGTTTGAAATGTTGTCTTTTTTCTTTGCAATACCAGTTTTCCCGGTGAAATAAACGCGACGAACATTGAACGCGATCATTAAATGGCTTTTATAGGTGGAACGCAAAATTTTCCAACAAAAGCAATTCACCAACTTGCAATAGATTGCTATCGTCATCAAATATCTTGTCATCCACGATGGTTCAGTGTGGTTCCTGGAGATCTAGAATGCTCGATAAGGTGAAAGAATGTCGTGATGCGATTAAGAACATGGTGGCCTTCGACAAGTCGCCAAACAACGTTAAAACTACGCAAACAGCCGGCAAACGCCTAAGCAATTCCTTCATCCATACCAGAGCAACGACTTCTCTATCCTCGATACCGGATGTCATTACGTTCAGCAGTATCGCGTTGAAGCATAAAGAATACGAAGACGTGCCGATTCTAATGAGAGACTCCATATTAAATTCGGATAAATCAGAGAAACTGAACACGTCCGTGGAACCGATCGACCGAACTAACGATGCAAACGATTCGTTTAACCGCTTCGTTTCGATGGATAACATGATCAGTAATTCGTTGAAATCGTTCCTGGCGCTCGAGGAGCAGGTAAAAGAGGAATTTTTGGAACAGCACGTTTCCTCTATCAAAAAGAAAATCTCAGCGGAGCCGTTTCTTTCTTATGCGGAAGGAAACGCAGAATTCATTTGGACGGACGACACAACGGAGGAGGGTTTCTTTGGTAACGCATGGAATTCTCTAGAACATTTGGACACGATCAATATCGGAAATCCACGTAGGAACTCTACGTTTTACGAAGACTTTTGCCTGCACAAAAATCGTACTTCTTCCCCGATTCGAAATCATCCGTTCCAAGATTCTGGCTTTGAAAATAATTTCTCCATATAAGTCTTCGCTTATCATTATTTATTGAATATTTCTACGTCCTTTCCTTTTCTACTTCTTTCTTTTTTTTTATGTCTTTTATGTATTGAACCTTTTGTAAGTTTAGTTCGTATTTAGATCAATAAAGTTTATTACAATGAATATGATCACTTATATCGGTCTGATATACTCACACTGTGTCCATTCCTAACATTCCAGCGACTGAACGTAAACAAAAATACCGTCAGAGTAATAACACCATTGCTTGTTGATAACATTTTGGAATCGCGCACAATCAACGATACTTTCATTTAAATTATCCTTTAAGTAATTCTTTCGAACGTGAATTGTGAATCGATTACGTAACCAATATTACCGAGTAATATTCGTATAGGAAAAAAGTGTTTAAAATAAGTTGAACGAGCGGAATCACAGTTTGAAACAAAAGCGGAATAATAATATCGAAATTTTGGAAATTATCGATTTCGTGAACGACCATGATGCTGGAATATACGAACGAATACAACGGTTCGTTTCTATCCTGCGAGAAGCTTAAAGAAATATCAACCGTATTAAAAGAAGGAAGAACTATTCAAAGCAGGGTAATGAATTTTCTTCTAACGATAATCAGCTATATAGTCTTGAAAATCGACGATCAAAGTCACCTCTGCGAATTTACGGATATATTCAACGACAGATGTTTGCAAATCTTGAAAAACGACCTAGAAAATCTTATACGTTTCAAGACCAGATTTTTCAACTTGTTAATCTTCGAATTGTTATTGGAAACTGTCAAGAAAGAGAACAATTATCGAAACAGACGTCTTAAACTGAATGCAGCCGTGAATACGGCAAATAAAGGATACAATAAAATGATTCTTCAGAAAAAAGTCAAGGCTATTGTAAAATTCTTAATTTTCCGAAAAGTAAAGACGTCTTCCTATCTCTACGATGAAAACAATACGTTCAATTGGTTTTCTTACAAACAAAAAATTAGCGTTGTACTTAACAGCGAGATCAGCCCAAAAGATAATTTTTTAATAATTAAAAATAATTTAAAGGATTATCGTGAAAAAGATATTATGAATTGTATTCTTTATAAAAGAAAAAATGAATGTACAAATAATGTGAAGAATTTAACAAAGTATACAAATAAGGAACCTAAGTTTTACGAAACGTCTATGTACTATACTTGTATCAGCGATCTCTCTACTAAATTCTATTGGTTGCTCTGGTATGGATGGCTGGCGATTTGTATGTATTATTGCTGTAAGCATTTTTTGCCTGACGTTCTTAGGTGTCGTACATCGAGTAATTAGTTAAAAATAACACTATGATAGTGTTATTTGCATATATTTATAAGTTAGGCGCGAATTCTGTATTATTCTGTTGAAATTATTATCTACATATATTGCCTTTTCCGCATGTATGCATGAATGCCACGTATATGCATGAATGCCACATACATGATGTTAATCTAATCGATACATTTATCAATTATAAGATCGAAAAATCTATTTAACTTGGTCGATTATTTGACAAAAAAATGTATTTCATAATGCAGTAGCAAGTTAAGATATGGCAAGTAATATAATCTATATATATGTCGCGTAATTTATTTAACAGAAGCATTTTATATTTATATTTATAAAATGTGAAATATTTATCGAAATAATAACGTAGCTGAATTCAGCTGGCACTGTTTTCAATATTGTGATACCAAATGTTCTGTATTTTTTATTTCTGCGATTTAGCCAGAAAAATTATATATAATCGAGCTTGAGCCCTCTCTCAGTTTAGTAGTTATGTACGTCTCTTAAATATAAGCGCGTATTTTTACAGTACGGGAATTTATAATTCCGTTTAGATATAGCATAGTTATAGTAGTATATATATAGAATATAAGATATTTCTATTAATAAAACTTTCAATGCTAGATATGAGTTTAAACGTGTTCAACCGAGAAGTGTTCCTGCCAAAGTATTTAAACACTTATTGTTCATTCATACGCTCTCATAATAAGCTTATTCACGTAAGCTCATGCATATTGTTCAACGACAAAACAGAAAATATCGATAATGTTTTTGTTTGTACCATTACTGCACATTTGAATAAGAATGAAAAACAAATGTAAAAGGACGACAATGAACGATTTTAAATTAAATTAAACGTTATGAACACCTGAAGTATTTCAATGTTCACATACTGAAAAAATATATATTCATACGTAAGTAAATATACAACATGTTATTTTTTCCTATTTATTAGTCCAGTCTTTGAATATAAACATTTTAAAAATACAATCACTGATCGTGATTAGATATGTGTACTTGAAAATTATAAAAATTTTAGAAAGCCGTCCACTTACCGACAAATGCAATGACATTTTAAATTTTATTTAACATTCGAGAACGATCCATTTCTGTTATAAGAGTAACTCATTCATTCACCCTTATTGATCGAGGGATTGTGAACTGTCCCTTGCTGTTCGTAACGGGCTCTGTAATTTTTCATAGGGCCCATTTTTTGTAATGGATTCTACAATTTTCCATAGGGCTCGTTTCTCGTGACGGCCTCTGTAATTATCCATAGGGCCCGTTTCTCGTAACAGCCTCTGTAATTTTCCATAGGGCCCTTTTTTCGAACGGAATCGCAACACTACGCTTCAAATTACAAATACATGGAGAAATTTCTCTATACAACACATAAAATTTATTATGCAGGGTCGTGCACACATCAGAGGCTGTGAGACGCATGCGCAGAAAAATCTCGTAGAACAGGATTGTATACTTTTAGGGGTCCACAAAATAAAATTCTTCTTTGTATGTATATCTATGTATTTCTAATTATAAAATTTGTAACCTTTGCGTGAATTTCTTCGAAAATACCTCAAGTGCAACAAAATATTAGCACCTGCAAAATAGAATGCAAATTAAGATACATTAATTATACATATTTTAAAATGCAGGTGTAAAATTTTCTCAATCAAAGTATACATGATATTTACAAATCAAGTACAGTATAGAAGGATGAGATATTTTAATTTACATCAATATATTAATATTAGAAGAAAAAATTTTATGCTGGCTATTAGATAGTAATGTGTAAGCTGTAACAAGAAATATACGATATTAAGAGAAGTATATTGTTTTTAACGAAGATTTTCGAATAATTTAACCACTATTTATTTTTAAAATGTGTAAAACAAAACGAAACAAACATAAACGAAAGAATAAATTACGGTCCATCCTTCGATATACGGGTATACGAGCCTGCCTCCGGAGAAGGGGACAGGGCACAAGGGTTAATGTAGGATATTTATAAAAGGTGCTGCGCGAGTTTACCGGCATTGTGCTGCCGGCATTGCTTTCCGACGGTGTGTCGAATATCAAAATATAATACCAGTGTTAAATACGTACCCTGTGTTTCAAGTAAGAAAGTTTGTACAAAACATAAAAAATAATCAAAATGGTTATAAAAGCACCGATGTTGAAATTCAACAACGGCAACGAAGTGCCGTCATTCGGAATTGGTACATGGAAGGTCAGTACTATTATCGATATAGTAATTAAACATCAAAGAATTTATCGTTTATTTTCAAGAAGAATGTAGATAAAATTGTTTACGATATATATGAGGAATTCCTTCTTGCGCAACTCGTATTAATGAATTTTATTCGCAATGTTTTTATAATTTTCTATTTGAAATCTCCACTAATATGTTTCTAATGATGTTCTCGAATCTTCCAAATGGATGAACGGTTTGCCCTTGTATCTACAATGTAGTGGTTTGCTTAGTTGTTTTTATGACAAGGACATTATAACGTTTTCTATGTCTACCTCTTTTGACATTTAATGAATTAAAATTTCAAATATGGGAATAGAAAACAAAATATTCTGAAACAACCAATCTTTCACCACGTTAATATTTATGGAACTATTGGATCTTTCTATATCTTTTTATATTTGTGTTAACTAGATTTTTATATGCTACTTTCATTATCTTTATACTTTGTACTTTCAACTTCATACATACATGTATCGATTATTTCCAATCAATAGAAGTGCACGTTTAAACATATTTTAAGATAAGTTTATCAGAAGTAATACGCATAAATGATATCATATCAGTTAGGACTTTAAGTGGAAAATAAAATTATATAACATGATTTCTATTTTTACTACAAATACATTTCTACTTGTATACCTATTGCACAAGTTGTTGTAATTTATCTTTTTTAATTAATTAATAACTTATACATTTTTTAGTCTAAACCTGGAGAAGTTACTGTTGCTGTTAAGGATGCAATTGATATCGGATATAGACATATCGATTGTGCCTATGTTTATGGCAATGAAAAAGATGTGGGTATTGCTATTAGAGATAAGCTGAACCAAGGTATTATAAAAAGGCCTGAGCTTTTTATCACCAGCAAATTATGGAATACTTTCCATAGACCAGACTTGGTTGAACCTGCTATTAAAAAGACTTTGTCAAATTTGAATCTTGCATATGTGGATCTTTACTTAATTCATTGGCCAATGGCATACAAAGAGGGAGATAGTCTCTTCCCAAAGAATGCTGATGATACTCCTGCTCTTAGCGATGTAGACTATATAGATACATGGAAAGCTATGGAAGATTTGGTAACTAAAGGATATGTTAAAAATATTGGTGTTAGCAACTTTAATTCTGAACAATTAGACAGGCTACTTAAAAACTGCACCATCAAACCAGTTACAAATCAAGTAAATATAAATTTCATTCAATTTATAGTGATGTATAATGAATGTATTTCGTATATTGAATAGTATACATTTATAATGTATATAATTGTACGTTTATAGATTGAATGCCACCCATATCTTACTCAAAGAAAACTTTCTGATTTCTGCAAAGAAAGGGATATTCTTGTTACTGCCTACAGTCCCCTTGGATCGCCTGATAGACCATGGGCTAAGCCAGATGATCCAAAATTGTTAGAAGATGAAAAATTAATTGAACTTGCGAAGAAATATAATAAAACACCTGCTCAAGTTCTCATTAGATACCAGGTATATGATAATATTTCATTCATGAACTATATTCACAGGTGAACTTTATAATACAATTTTTATTTTTCTTTCAGCTGGATCGTGGTCACATAGTTATCCCTAAATCAGTTACAAAAACAAGAATTACTCAAAACAGTAAAGTCTTTGACTTTAAACTTTCCGAAGAAGACATTGCATACATTGATACCTTTGACTGCAATGGCAGGATCTGTCCAATGTTAGGGTAAATATTTTTATATCTTTAACTTATGAATGTAATTCTTATAAAATTTGCTTTTGATATTGTCATTTGTATTTTTTTCAGCACGGAGTCCAGCCCTCACTATCCCTTCCACATTCCATTCTAAGCAATCGAATTGAGTTAAAAACCAATACGTACAAACTACTTTCATTGTAATCTTTACAATACTTTTTTCTTCTGTACACTTTCTAAGTGAAATTCGTATGAAATAAACTATATTCTATTATATATATATATATATACGTTTATTTCCCATGCATCATATACTCAAAATTTTTTCCCAAAAGGGAAAGGTGGGAACAGGTATAACAACTTGTAATAATAGTAGATATGACGAAGCAACTTCAAATTGTCAGAATCATTCTGATAAACTGATAAAGCAAGATAAAGAATTACACCACAGAACTGAGAAATTACCCAAAACGACAATACAGAGGAAAGGGAAATATCGCTCAGCGTCATCCGTTGTTATACGGTCTTAGTTGTATATATGCGACACTCTCAGTCAATACACATCCTTATTTTTCTGATTATGTTGGGTCTGTTAGGAAAAATCAATCGGATATCCATATCTTTTATCATTTTATAGTAAGTGTGGAAGACAATAAATGTGTGGTACCATATAATATAAATAGGAGCTTTGATTAACGCTGAGTGTCAATTCATTAATGTATTATTTCGAATGCACATGTGACGATGGCACAACAAATCGTGAAATTTAATAATGGCAATACTTGTCCCATTCTTGGTTTGGGTACTTGGCAGGTACATTACAATTTAAAAAGACAATATTTTTTATAACATAATTCCTACTTAAGTTTTACTAAATATGTTTTTGGATTTATCAGTGTAACTTTCATAATGTTAAATCAAGATTATTTAAAAAATTCGAAATTTGAACCATTTTTTAATTACATTCATCTGTAGTAATTTATTTCACATTTTTATGTCGAATAGTCCAAGCCGAATGAAGTGATTCAAGCAGTTAAGGATGCCATTGACATCGGCTACCGGCATCTAGATTGTGCCCCCGTTTATGGAAACGAACCTGAGGTCGGTGCAGCAGTTGCCGCAAAAATTAAAGAAGGCGTTATTAAACGGGAAGATATTTTTATCACGAGTAAATTGTGGAACACGAACCATCAACCTGATCTAGTCGAACCTGCATTAAAAAAGACTTTGAATAATCTTGGGCTTGAATATCTCGATCTTTACTTGATGCATACACCAATGGGGTTCAAGCGTAAGTTTTAATCTCTGTTTTTGCTTAATTAATAAATAAAATATATTTCTTTTTACAGCTGGTGATGATCCATTCCCTAAAGATGCTGATGATAAATCTATAAACGATGATACCGATTATGTCGATACTTGGCATGCAATGGAGAATCTTGTAAAGAAAGGTCTTGTAAAGAACATTGGAGTGAGCAACTTCAATTATCAACAAATGGAACGAATACTTTCTAACTGTACAATAAAACCAGTGACAAATCAGGTTGAATGCCATCCATATTTAATTGAGAAGAAATTGTCTGACTTTTGCAATTCTAAAGGAGTCCTGATTACTGCTTACTGTCCTTTCGCTAAGCCAGGTCTTAACGTTGACGAGCCTGTACTGTTAGAAGACTCAAAAATTACAGCGCTAGCTACCAAATACAAAAAAACTCCTGCTCAAGTAGTACTGCGATATCAAGTATGTATTTTAATGACAAAATTCTCTTTAATCACATTCGTAAGTCAAATTAAAAAAAAAGAAATTTATTAAATAGATACAACGTGGACACATAGTGATTCCTAAATCAGTAACAAAATCGAGAATACAAGAAAACTTTAATATCTTTGATTTTGAATTAAGTTCAGAGGATATGAATACAATAAATAGTATGAATTGTAATAAAAGAGTTGGCTTAAGACCTGAAAAGTATGTATTAAAAAATTGCTTAATATAAAAATAATATTTGAAACTTCCTCATTTCATAATTATTTGTTTGTTTTAGTTTCAGATTTAATCACCACAAATACTTCCCCTACAACACAGAATTTTAGTATTATTTTATAAACCAACACTAATAAAGAGAATTTTAATATTATATTATAAACCATAAATAATGAAATATATTTCTTTTTAAATTATTAAGCTTTTTTTCATGAAATCCCTTCGGTCTAACTTTACGTCATAACAAATGGAACAATAAATAATTCTTACGGTTAGATGCACTGGCACAATGATTCATCACTGTCTTCACAACCGCATGAGCAACATTCGCAAAATTCATCCTCACTGTCCTCTTCAGCCAACTGCTTCGAACCAATTGGTTGATATTCCTCGGAAGGACCTAGCGGATCATCACTACAGTTACATGTTGCGTTGGATAACCCACGGGCACATTTGCCCCTGCAATTACACCTGCAGCTTCCAACTAGACGTGGACAGGGCGTCGATGGACAAATTTCACAGGGACCTCTAATATCGCAGGGATTTCTGAGATCACAAGGTAGCACGTATGGTTTGCACCCTTTTCGAATACCTGTTATTTTCATATTAGTTTCTGTCCTTCTCATTAGAGAACTTACTACATTATATATACACATACCATGATCTGCCATTGTATAATGTGGTAGCTCGTAGAAAGGTTTCTTTAAAGATGTAGCACAACTTCTGATGGGTTTGTTACAAAGGATTTTGCAAGGAGGAATATGTTTTCCTACACATGCTTTTTTCAAAACATATTCAAGATCCTGAGGAGTAAAACAAGGGCGATGACACTGCGCTGATTTCGAGTTGGGCTTTGACAATTTGTTTGGCTCATCATCGCTTGTTTTCTCACCGTTCGATTTTTTTTGGGTAGTGGGCGACTGAGTTCTGGGTTTAACTGTAGCAGTAGTTAATTGTTCAGTTAGTACCTATAAAATATCAAAAAATGAATGATAGTGAAGAATTTGTTATAACGATGAAATAAATTTTTGTACATTATTCGCAACAAACGATGTGTGAGTATCTGCGCTTCTCATTTGAGGCGCAACTTCCGATTTTTCGTTATTTGACCACCAATTCGATATCCAAGAAGACATTTTTCCGATCTCTCCCTTGGGCTGTTCAGGCTCGGTTCCTTGATCCCATTTTTCAATATTCTGCCTTGATGTAGAAATTATTGCGTCAGCTCGTGGCTGTAAGAATATGGAAATAAAAAATATATCAATTCATCACATTATTCTACTTTAAATGTATAATTTTCACTAACGATGACAGCTTTTTCCTTTTCCTGTTTTTTCTTTGATTCATTTTGTTTATGCAATAAACATTTTTTAGGCATGTAACATATTCTTTTCCCGCTACCATTTAAATCTGGAATGCAGCTAACGACTTTCTTTCGAGTGCAAACACTTTGATACTCCTTAGACGTTAATAATCGATCCATATGTTCCTTGAAAAGCGTTTCCTTCTTTTCCAATTGTTTAATACAATTCTTCAGATTTAATTCTTCCTCAGCTAGTTGACGAATCTTCGTCAAACAAAGTAAATCCTCGGAATGTATCGAGTGAAGACTCGGACTAGTGTGACACCGTACTTCTTTCTCCAAATTCTCCAATTTATTGTTCATCTCCTTATTTATAAGTTCCAAAGATTCTAATTCCATTTCTGTCTCTTCCAATTTAACATCCGCTTGGATGATCTTCTCCTGGGATTAAATTGACTTTTATTATTATACGTTTAAGATAAGAAGATATAATGCAAAAATGCAGGTGCATTCAGAAAACGACAAATTTTGTAGCGATAATTCAAGCACACTGGTAAGATTTACCCGAATTAAACGCTGAATTTCAATCGTTCCGTACATGCAACTCCTCGGTCTCATTGTTCAGATCCTTCACGGCATTCTTCAAACTTTCGAGAAGTTTCTCAGTTTGGTCCGGATAAGGAGCGAACATCTTCATAATCTTGCGAATTTTACAGTACGGCGCGTCGTCGCAATTTTTCGACATCCACATATTGTACGCTATTAATGCAGGAATCGATCGTTCCATCGTCGTAATTTTTTCTTTTAAATATTTCTGTCTACCGAGAAGACCGCAACGTCGCTCCTTTATCTTCATTGTGATATCTTCTAAATAGGGTGAGGAATGTTCGCTCGCCTTCGTGTCTGATTTCGGACCTAAAAATAAAGAAAGGAAAGTCGAACGACGCTTTATCAAACATATATTTCGTCTGCATAATTTATGAAGTAATTATTTTGAGCATCACCTACATTTACATCGAGACGTCATGATTCTTAAGGCGTAGTTTCTGTCCAAAATAAAATTTTTCGTTCAAGCCCAAAATTGAATGACAATATGTACAATAGATCTGTAATCACAAGTAAAATATTATCATTTTTTATGCAAAACTTTTTAAACGTTTCTGACGTTATCTGTATGCTACGTAGCGTTTAAACTGATAAATTACGTATACAAACGACGTATGTTTGATGACATTATCTTTGAAATTTTGATATTACATGTGAACATTAATTTGTTATATATTTGTTATTGACAGTTTCAAGTTGAATAACATATTTCCGTATTAATTACCATTTTCGCCGATAACACACAGATTGAAATTAGCAATGACAATATTCTTAAAAAATACTATCGAAGAAGGTCGTATGTTTTCTCCGATATCTTCAATCATTTTTGACAATCTTACGCGCAACGAAAATCAACATGCATTAACGTAACGTTCCTGCGTATTGTACAAAATGTATTAGATCTGTTTAATTTACTTATTGGTGAAAAAATATAAAATATATTGCGCTGTTTGAAATCTGGAGCAAATCGAAGTGGATAACAATGTTGCCTCTCGACTTAATCAAGAGTTAATAAAATTAAGAAATTAAATAAAATTCAATTTATGGTAAATTTGATAGTTAGCTTGCAAATGAATTTTTATTTAATAGAAGAACGGAGGATCTGACTAGTCGTGACACGGACGACGATAAATATTCTTTGTTGACCGGAACCAGCACATCTCTTCAGGATAGCACCGGAAGTACAATTACAGGCTCTATTAGAGCCAACTACGAACGCAATTTCGAAGATCGTATCTTGTATGGACAAAGTGGTGCTCGCAGATTTAGTTATAAAAAAAGAAAGACTTGCAGCGGAAATGGAATATTTAGTGCTCCTCCCGGCGTCAGTCCCCATCATGTTAAATCATCTATTATCCGTCGCAACACAAGTAGAGCTTCTGAACTCCATGCATATTCTACCACACATATCTATTATTTTCTAAATATATTATTTCTAAATCCACTAGTACACAAAATTATATAAAACTAAATACACGAATTACATAATTGTATAAATTATATAAAAGTTCAAACTTTTTCTTCTTTTTGTGATAGATGGATCCCGATTAATTTTTGTGTGGCCACAAAAACCGCCAAGAAGTAGATTATTAAGAATATTAGCTCCTCTTATGCATGGAATCCTCATTGGATTTCTGTTTATGGATGCTGTTCATCTTTGGCCAGGAGAATTTTTACCTACGTCGTTGCCTTCCATAATACCCGTCCCTTTACCACCCGTAAAATGTAACGTAATTGAACCACGATGGTTCGACAATAGTTAAATGTCATGATCTTTCCTTTGATACTGAAGTCGCGTAGGTTAAATTCGCTTTCGACTGAAACGTTAAAAAATTTATGAGAAATTTGAATAAATGTAGAAAAAACATATTAAAACACAAAATGAAAAATAGTCTTATTTTAATATACATATATAACACTAGAAGTTTCTTAATTTGTTTTCTAAAAGATTAACCTGTAGGGAAATATGTACTGCATATGTGTATGTATGTATATGTTTATCGAAACACGCTACTGTGTGGAATCAATGAAGGTGAAGAGTACTTTCATCTACAAATATGTCAAATAAACATATATTTCAAAAATTTGGATTTTTACGTGCACCCTTTGGCATTGGTGTCGGACGTTATGTGTGTCAGTTACAAAGAATAACTATAAAATTCTGTAAAAGTCACGGTGGTAGTCTTGGAATGAGGTAAGACAATTCCTTCTCCAATCTCTTCGTCAAAATTAAATTTTTATATTACATATGTATCGAAACTATGACAGGCGAAAATTCTGAATCTTTCTTTTGAGTCATAATTGTTGCATTAATACACATAGTTTATATCTTTTTTCTCTTTTTTGAAACATAACCTGCGATATCCCATGCCGGTTGTATGTACATATATATGTACCTACATAAAAATATTTATTACATTTTTATCATATACAGAAGTTTTTTGGAACATGATTTAATTGATTATGCAAAACAAAATCCTGAAGTCGTAGTATATGTTAAACCAAGAAGGCACAGAAGTCCAATTATAAAAGCAGAATATTGTAAGTTTATTTATTACTTATTGTATTAAGAAAAACTTTAAATGGTAAAAGATAATATTGAAATATTTATGTATATCATAGTGAATGGAGAAACACATTGGATATCTGTTGCTGATTATAGCAGGCAGGATATTATACAATGGATGGAATTATTGAAGACTCAATATCATAATGGCCCGGATTACAGATTACTTAAATTATGGCATACGGATTTTCCTTCCATTCAAGGACCTTGGACACCATTTACTTTTAAAGATCCATCTTTGAATCAAGTCAAATTTCCAGATGTAAATATGAAAACTTCTCCCACTTATATGTTTTATTATTGTACATATATGTATATTTTATTCATTTGTAGAAAAAGATTGGTAAAGCTATTACATTGGAACCAACAGCAACAGAAAAATTAATTAAATTATTTGAAGAACAGCAAGAAGCTGAGAAGTTTAGCGAAGAAATTCCAGTTCAGAAAAGTGTTAATTAAATGATAGTTTCAGCCATTTTTAGTCGTTACAAATTTTTAATCAGATATACTGGACATTAAATCAATATTGCCATAGCTTTTCAAAATGACATTTGGTTTGTTCATATTTATGTGATAATACAAAAAATCTAATAAACATATTTGTTTAATATCCAAATAGAAACCTTTATGTACATATGTCAAATGATAATGTAAATCATTTAATCGTTGTAAGATTATGGTTATTGTAAAATAAATATATGTAGCTTACAAATATACTTGTGTTATTTACTGGTATATATAAACTTTGCATGCATATGGTATCATATTTTGCATGAAACTAACGTTCTTATTTAAATTATCAAATATACATTCTCTACATATAATTCAGATTGCACGATGACATAACAATTTCATTTGTGCTTTATATTCGTTTGATGGAAGTATATTATTGACTAGCATATATATACATACACACACATATATATATACAATACTTTTGATATGTGATAAAAGGAGAGTTATAATAAAGCATTGATTCATACTGTTGTTGACTATGTTTATGTTACTGTCAAAATTACAGTGACAGCCACATATTCCTTTTGTTGTTTTGTTTATGTATATCCCTTTATATATTCATTACTACATAAAAATATATCTTAATATTTTTCGTATAAAAAATTGAATAGTGATATTATACATAGCGCCATAACTTGTTGAGTAAATGAATCTATAAACTCATATCCAATTTAAGTGACTCCTTTACCTTGCACGTGTGATCAATAGTTTTACATTCTAAATAAGTTATGTTATTATTATTACAATATTTAATTTCTACAACAACCTAAGAATGTAGTTCGTTTGTTAGAGCAATTAATTGTGTTTTTATTAACACGTGCAAACTTTGTATATCAAACATAAAAATATATTCTATACATTCTATGAAACATACAATTATAAATTATTTTAATTAATCTTTACTATTTGAATTAAAAAATATTAAATACAGGACATTAAATTATTATTATACTAAACATATACAAAATGTTAAAATGTTATTAGAATAATAGCTTCTAATCTAATTAAAATCCAAACACCAATTATAATGTGAATAAAATGTTCTCAATATTTTGAAAATAGTAGATGAAGATTATAACTTTTCTTCATAAAAATACAATAAACATGTATTTTTTTTAATTGTATAGTAATTTACGAATGTTTTCAAAATTTTGATGATATTATTTACAAAAATAGGAAATATTTCAATTATGCCTTAAATTGTAATGAATGGCATTTCAAATAATTTTCAGGGGATGGGTACAGTAGCAGAACCCTGATATATGCTAATTTCTTTCTTTGAGAAATATGAATAAATACTTTATTTTTTACACTACAATAAAGAGTAATATTTTTCCCTATCATTTTTACAAAAAAAAAAAAAAAAAAAAAGAAAAAAAAAGAAAAAAGGAAAAGGAAAGAATTTGTAACTTCTCCTGTATAATATCAGTTGGGCTTAGATATCCATAACCATGTACCAAATTAATGAAATAATGAGGTGATTCTAAAAATGTAACAATATAAATAGGATGAGTTTGATGCTGCATTCAATCATACGCACAAAAAGTTACACACCATCGGGCATTCCATATTAAACACTTCATTATGTATAAATAATAAATTTGTAATGCCTCGTTATATAATATTGGTATTAAAAATTGATAAATGTGGTACCTGCGATATTTCATATTTAAATTTAATCGTAATATTAAGATAAATTGTTTATACTGCAATAATCGTCTTGTAATGAATTTAAATGTTACTATGGAAATTTACCAATTTTTCATCGCATAAAAAGTAACATAACGCAATGTATCACATTTGTAAAATTAAACAAATTAAATCATGCATACGCTCTATCATCCCCTTTTAGCACAGATAAATGTCCATGAAGAAGATAAAACAGCACATCAGGTAAAATATTCTCGTTTAAGCAAAATATCACACATTATATTGATCGTGAAAGAGGGACTAGAGACGATTCATATTCAACTTTATTCGTCTTTAAGTCGTTTACTAAGTTCTTCTTGTTGCTTCTCTCGCAATTCCTTCTTTGGCTTTATTCGTTTAAGCTGACCATCCCTAAAAATTTAATTAAAAAAAATTTAATTGTTTCTCTTTATATATAATGATGAATATTTTTTTTTATTTGAAAAAGTTTACCATTGTAAATCGACCAAGCCACCCTGTCTAGCTATCACAGACTTTACTCTATTCGCAAAATCAATAGCGCTCTCTCCCTCGTTCCTATACATCGGAGGAAGATACCAAACATCACATACTATGGCCCAACTTGACATAGTCATATATAAGTATTGTATCATTGAATATCGACTACTATTCCAAAATGCATCCCCAAATCTTGGATCATACTATAAGAAAAAGAATAAAATTGGTTACCTAAGGTAATCAATACCATTTTACATGAATGCGTACACAATTACCTTTATTGCAACAGGGTAAATTACTCCACCAACTTCAAAGCTTCCTTTTTTAAATTGCATAACTGATGTATTATTTATACAAGTGCCTTCAGGAAAGATAAGTATCGGTGGATTTGTAGGATCAGACACGTGTTTTTTTAATCTATAAAGTATGTAAGAAAATTTTAATGTTATAAAGAAAATATGTTAACAGCACGGCGATTAACATTTACCGTCTTGTAACTGCTTCTCTATCTTTAACTTCACACCGTTCAAACCAAATATGTGGTGAAGCACGTGCTAAAGCTCTTTGTAGAATACCTAAAAATCCACCATGTCTTTGACCTATCTAAAATATAAAATTTGAATAATATAAAATCATCTTTCACATAATATTAAAGTAATACATTTTTATGCAATGCAAACAAAAATAACATTACAATAACAATAATAACTAGAAAAAAAATAAATATATAGCAAATTTCAAGCAAAATTCATTTAAAGCAAATTTCATCTAAAATAATGTTTTCTATGGAATAATATTAATCGCGTTGCACATGATACTAAGATAAAGCAAATTTTAAGCAAAATTCGTTTGAAGCAAGTTTTATCTAGAATAATATTTCCTATTGAATATTTTAAATCGCTTTTTGCATAATATTAGAGTAATATAATTTCATGCACACATCCCACAACTACAACATCACAATAACAGAATAAGATCAATATAAAGCAAATTTCAAAAAACCCAAAAAAGTTGACAAAGGACGAGTTATCATATCGATAAACAAATTATGCTGGAACTATTAACTTATTAGACGAAGAACGACAAAAACGTACCAAGGAATAGCAATTATCGCACATGAGTATCAGAACATCTATGGGTGAAGTATGATTTGCCACACAAATACCCCTAACAGGACGATTCTCCGGATTATGATACGTAATTACTGATGATAGAGCACTCGACAACACACCGAAGCACATTATGGAGACTTTGTAATTCAGCCATCGCTTGAAGCTACCCTCTGGAACATAGCCGACTACCGCTGTACATGCAGTCAGCCACATCACCTGTAAATCACAAGCTTTGTATCTAAGAAAGGATCTTTCTTTTAGTATCGATGCTGACTAGCTTTACTTGCAAAGCAAAGTTACAGGATACTGTTTCACCTGTAACATTTAACAATGTACTTTAATTCTGTCAGTGGGCAGTTATAAATAATATTAATGTAGGGGATTAATACATCAGAATTTCCGAATTTGTTTTAACGATATCATCATATTATACAGAGATTAGTTAGTTACAAACAACAAGACATCATCACAAATTCCCAACAGCAAATTTTGAAAACAAAAGATCGATATCTTCGTAATGCCTTATTACCAAGGAGAATGTTGTCTGTGTGGATAAGATAGGCACATCGATTGTGGAAGTGTGATTTGCCACACACATTCCTCCTGGTTTTGGTTTGTTCTCTGGATTATGAATTGTAATTGTCGCTGATAAAGATTGTGACATTATCCTGAATGCTATGAGACTAGCCTTGTTGTATGTCCATTTCTTAATAAAACCATTTGGTAGGAAGCCAATAAGAAATGTTGCAATTATAATGTACAGTACCTAGGAATCTTTGATATTAGTCGAGTTGCAAATACTAAATTTATATTTGGTATTGAAACAGATAATTTCAAAACAGATTCGTGGCAAACATATAACAGAATTTTAAAATAAAAGTAAATGTGGAAATAAGAAATTAATCGAGTGTATATGCATCCTACCAATTTGTTTCAACTTTCCTAAATACTATTGATTTATTATTAAAAGAGAATCAATGAACTTACCCCTACAAAACAAATGAATATCCTCAAGGGAAGAAGAAAACAATATCGCATAACAAATCCACATATCCATATCACTGTTAACTTCCAGGAGATGAACTCGTAATGTCTATTTGTTCTAGTTAACAAATTCCAATTCTAGAAAAAATATATCATTATACTATATAATAATTTATATATATCTATAGGTCTAGAGAAATAGAAATTACCTTCAATTCTTCTGCTTCAAAACGAGATGTCACCTCATCTTCTATAATAGCTTCTACACCAGCTTTAATGTAATCCAAACAGATCGCAGGTTTGAACTCCCTTTTCAGGGTTTCAAACGAATCTCTACGTATGAGAGTCTGCAACAAAAATATATTCTCAATCCATCGTGCAAGTAATCATAAATATATATATATATATATTTTTTTTTTCTTGATATATATTAAACACGTAGAATTAAAATTACCTCGTTTTTGCTCGTACTTGTTGTAGGCGTTTGCGAATTCTCCGTTTTCGTTTCCTCCAAATGATTTTTATGATTCTGCATTTCTGGCTCGGGTACCAAAATCAAATCCGTCGATCTGGCTATAACGCTGCTGCTCACTCCATTCTGCATACTCTCCGTTTTCCAATTTTGCACATTCTGCTTTTCGACGTGCCTCGACTCGTACTCCTCATCCGTGTCTTCGTCATTTTGCTTCCAAGTACCATTCTTCTTTTTCACGTTTTCTATGTTTTGTCTGCCATACTGAAGTATAAAAACAATGCATACGCTATAATTATTTAAGTTTAAACGATCCTAACGAACGCGTTTCTTATTATGAAGCACCTTTTTTGTAAAATGGTCTTTACACAACACAAGAAAGACAATCGGATTAGTCAATCTGATTATAATTTGCAAGAAACAATTACTTAAAACGCTGAGTACTATAGGCTAAAATACGAATATTTTTAATAACAATAATTTTATTCCGGCCTTGATCCTTTAATAGTTATCGGTGATAAGAATAAAGATAAACAATGCTTTTTTTCTTTATTTATGAGATTTATGTAAAATTGAATACTTTGTTATGCTTGTTCCTTTTTTAAGACTGTTTTACAATTGGAAAAGATTATTATAATAAGTTATAAAATATAAAAAAATATTTGTAGTTTGGAATTAAATATTTTTTTCTAACAGAAATTTTCGGACAAAATTTTTTCTAAAAAATTCATATTATATCCTGGAGACGCAATTAAAATATTTAGTGCCCAATCTACATACAAAACGTTTGAAATATACTATATAATTATACTACTATGCTATATTATATATGTATTATGTAAAAAGGTTATGTAAACAGGCAGACTAATGTCCTCCTAATTGATAAAACCGAATAATTTCATCAATTCTTTGAAGGTTAAATATACCAAGCTTATCAATCAAATTGATAATAAATCATAAATATTAAGTTCAATGAAACTAATTCAATACAGCTATTGATTATTCATAAGTTCGAACAAAAACGACAGGTTTCATTAAACATGTAACATAATTATTAATTACACACTTCGTATATATATATATATATATATATATATATATATATATATATCCGTTGACATAGATGCAAATAAACAAGTGTTATAAGAAATTTATTTAAATATCAATGAGAAAAGAATTTATTTGATATTTACATAAAAAGGGAACTTTTAAGATACAGTGAAAACATTTATCTTTTGTTTCAAATCATCCGAATTATTTTTTAGATAAAATTACTAATTACTTCCACACAAGTAATAACTCTTTTTATAAAAAAAAAAAAAAAATCCACTGATGATATCTGTACACTTTGCACTTAACTAATCCATCTTTATTCTTTTGGTATAAGATAGGCATATATCATAAATGGAAAGTTCATCAAGGACAAGATACATTTTCCATCGAGCTAAACTTGTAGTATCTCTGATAAAGGAACCTCTTTACCAATATTATCGCGTTAATCATATCTGAAAACGAAATTTTGTTGCTATATCTATGAGAAAATGTAGAGTTTCGAAAGAAATGGATATCTCGATAAATTGTATTTGCTCCTTGCACTGACACGTGCTTTTTTGAAATTTGACCAATGATGTGGTAAATCGCAACATTACGATATTCGATAACGTTGGTGAGAAGAGAATCGATAAGGAATACGTTTGAAAAAAAGACAAATTTCTTAAACTTTGTACTCGATGTCCATGATTTTTAATAGTATAGAAAAAAAAATTTTATGCGTGTTTTATATAGCATTCCGCATAATAATGTAATGTATTTATCGAGTTATTTGATTATTCGCGAAGATAAAATACTCTTTTATCACAACACAAATACAAAATGTTTGAACAATCGCTTTTTAATACGTTCCCTTGATCTCTTTTTACGATAATTTTATTATAATTACGCTGGAGTGTGCATCGCATGTAGATTCGAGATCGTAGATGTTTCATCTTGTTCGCGTAAAGTTCTTTTCAAATTGATTACAGGTCAATTTTTATTGCACGTAGTCTTTCCATAGTAGAAAACTATCCGATAAAATATGCCCACGATAAAAAACTTTTATGTATGTATATATGTACATATGAATTGTATGTATTATATAAAGCATTCTGAATTTTCATCAGTACTGTAAAGAAACACGACTGATCATATCGGAGAACTGAAACAAATCTAAAAATGTATATAGAAATTATAAGTTATTTATTGCAAACACGTATTTAATAAAAAATATGTATTATCTTGAGCGTATATTAAGTGTTTATTAAGTGTTAAAGATAACCCCATATCTCGCGATTTCTATATACCTTTCTAAATTTGTATCAAGCTTTTCCAATATTGTTATGACAGTCGAGTTTCATTACTATGCTAATGAGATTTCGAATAGTTGCTCGTGCCATACATAATATATCTATGACAGATATCCACGAGTATTCAAATATTTTCATACGCCGCCTTCTTTCCACGCGTCTTTAAACTTTAGACGAAATTCTTCCGATAAAACGATGGCGCGTCATTCTTCAATCTCTGCGCCATGTTCGATTACAAACGTATCATCGTCGCAATTCACGATCTTTGTCTTGTAATCGTGTTAAAAATATGTGATCAAAGAAAAGGTTGACGAGTTTGTACGCATCTTGCACAACCTTTCAATTAGAACGTCGCGTCTTCAGTCTACCGCCTGTAATTACATAATCATCGTTATCGTTCTATCGGGATCTATTCCATTAATTAATTCGCGATCAAGATTGAAAAGATAGTGAAGAATGAAAATTAATGTGCATAAATATCACACCTATATATATATATACAATTAAGGTGAAACGTCATCGTTCTCATTCTGCATATAATGCATATTCCAGCATATGTAATTATAGTAAGATTATTGTAAAAGAAACTAAAAGAATATCTTGGAAAGTATTCATCGCACATTTTGTAAATCGTAAATGTAAAACGTATTGCGATGAATTTTTATCTTTGCGAGTATTCAGATAGTGTAGGGAATGCATAAGATTATCGTACGAGATGTTTCGTAAAATGCCTCTATATTTTATTATTTATAGCTTGATCTGACGATTATATAACACATAAAGAATGTTTGTTTTTCGTTTGCTAATGTAATGTAGTTCATTTAATACAACATTTTTATTTAAGTTTAACTACTTTTATTAGCAAACTTGTTATCAAATACTTTTGTATAGGATGTTGCTTAATATTCACTTTTAAAAGTATTTTGGTAAGGTAACGTCATTCGAGCCATGTCAAAAAATCTAGACGATGCGACTGACGATCGAATAGTGTTTCATGTTACTCATTCGGCGTGTTCGTTATGAGAAACTGTAGAGTCACCGATTTGCCTGTTCTCCAAACAAAGGAGATCCACGTATTATCGTGACATGCGTACGGTGAATGGCCTCCGATAAACTAGAATAATTAGTTTTCTAAGGAAGGGAAATTTCAATGAAGAATAATTACACATGTTTATGCAAAAATCTTTGCATTACTAACGAAATAAGCTATATAATATAAATAAATAACACAATAAAACATAAAAATGCATTTCTATATAATACTGTATGGAAATATTTTCTAAAAAATATGATTGTCTTTATAAAATCGTAAATCATCGAGACTTTTACACAGTACATCGTTTTTAATTAAATAAGATGTTGATATATAAAGTATAGATAATCTACGTTATCAATCGGCAAATCCATATGATATTCACGTAGATTAATTATTTCTGAATACAAATTTAACAAATTTCATAAAGCAAAGATAACAAATTTAATATTGAACATATCTTCTCGAACAGACTATGAATTACAAATTGAATAATTTGATATCTAGCGCGCAGCGAAACAAAATACTCTTTTTTGTATCAAAATCGTGGAAATTCCTATTCGAACGAGGTAGAGTGAAGAGTTTTGTTTCAGGTTAAAGCTAAGAGTAAATAAAAGAACGAGGAAGTAGAATAAGAGAAAAATATAGAGAAAACATCGTTAACAAGTTTTGACCTTGAAAACGTAGGTTCAAGTTGACATTTTATAAAAAAAATTGGAATTTATCCATTACTATCTATGTGTGATTGAATATTTCCCTGAACTTATTATACATTATTCTCTGTAGATTTTAATACTGTATTCAAATCCGGTCACAGAACATGTCTAAACTAGACCTTTGGGACACTGAGAAAAATACGATTAAAGCGAGATGATATAATCATGGTTTTGCTAGTTTACATTTTTTGATAGCACTCTAATTTCAATTTCACATATTGTATTTGTTCGAATCAAGTACGTAGAAATAATAGAACACTCGAATTGTACGTCGAATTGTATTCAACACGATTAATATTCGAATGGCATCGAAAAAATATCGAGAAAGTCGACCTTTTTAACTTCGAAGCCACCAGTATAACGATCACGTATTTCTGACTAGCGAGACAAATATTTGAACGTACGTCGCAAAATTCCTCCTTTCAAAAACCTAATATGCACAAATGTACTGAAAAGCAAACTTGGAAATGTTGGATTTTATTCTTCAGTCGCACAAAGTTCGCCAAATCATGCTTCGATTAATTTCAATTGAATATCTTACTAATGTATATATATATGTGTATATATACATTAAATACATATTTATATTAAATGTAAATATGACAATTATATATAATATATCTAGTATGTATATTAAATTATATATAATATAATTAATCAATATAATATATATAATTCATATGAAATATGAATAAAAGAATCATGTTAACATGTAAATTTAAAAGTGATTCAGAAATAAAATATTCTTTGAAATGCACTGATGTTCTACCAGTCGATAATTTGGGAGCTTGACTAATAATTTATACAAACCGGAATAAAAACATATTTTATTTACTAAATATAAAAATTAGAAATTAAAATACACGATTTGAAAATATATTATATATATATATATATTATAGAGAATATTTATGTAGTAACAATATATTTAATTAGATTTTTGCATGTTTTATTAACATATTTTATTTGCGCCTTTTATTGATTATGGAATTAAATGTTAGAAATTTATGATCGGACGAATAAACTTGATACCATAGTTTTTATAATTGAGTATAATTATTTTGCGTAACTTACGTTTACTTTAACTGTCAGAAAAACGTGGTAGCTCAGAATACAATTCCAACTACCAAATATTACATATCTTATGAAATCAGAGTTTTCATTGTATCGAAAATAAATAAGGGAAAACTAAAAAAATGAAATTAAATATTGAATTGCTGCTACTTGTTGATTGTTAGGTAAACAATACATGAAACATACTTGGTTTAACAGTAGTCACATATTTTATTGACCATCACTTTGAAAAGATACATAAACCTTTAAATATTTTATAGTGCAAATTTTAATATTAAAATTAAATCGGGTATATATGAATGAATAAAATTCAAAATGTCTACCTCAAAGTTAATTGTAATTTTTCATATTTCCAAAACAATATTGTTACGTTTAATACGTATTTCGATCTAGAAATTTCATTGTGAATTTGATATCAAAAGATCATGTAATCTTTCGTACCTTTTCTATAAAAAAAAAAAGAGGAGAACAAAAAATCATAAAATGTTTATCATGTTTTCAATTCATAGGCTCATGATGTATCTCTAACCGGAGAAGTATTGTAAATTGAATTCACTCATTTTCTTACCTCAAATAATGTTAGCAGCAATTTTATATATAATCTTCTAACGCCGAGTGACTTTCCGATAGATGCCAAAAAGATTATGGCAAGCAAAAACATAAGAAAAGGTGTTAAAAGTAAAGAAACCGCTAACGACATCACCATCCATAGCGGCGCCATTTTGCTTACTGCCAAGGAATATCTGAGAAGGCGAAACGGTTAAACGATCCCTTCCACAAACAGTTTAAAACCACCGTGCTTGAAACCTATATATACAAATACTATAGAGAGAAACATATTAAAGTGTAACGATCTGCGTTATCGACACTAGTCAAGAAGCTGTCGGCAGATGCGTTTCGATGAAATTGCAGTCACACAGTCACATTTCTTATCGACCACAAGAAGGCGAAATGATCGGCCAATAGAAGACCAGTGAAAAAAGGTGTTTCAACCAATCAAATACATTTAGATGAATCTAGTTTAAAGTTTTTAGTTTCTATCGTGTTTCTATAGTTCTTTATAACGATAAGAAACATTAGAGCGCGTTCTTTTCAATGCTAGTTTATCAATTCAAATATAAATTTTCATTTCTTTTTTGTTCCATGAATTGTTTTGGTTATTTGTTGCTATAAAGATTCCCTCAGTTATTCCTGTGCATTGTTTAAAAAGAAACGAAGAAAAACAGAGAAAAAATAAAATTTGAGACTATTAGTAAATATATAAAGTATAATATAATGTAATGATTGATTTAAGGCTAAACTTCATTATGATCAAATTCGCAAGTTGCGACGATAAGTATATTCTAGTTTAATCTTCATCAAATTGCTACATTTGTATCATTTAATTTCTAATACAAAGCATGTGAAAGATAAAAAGATACGTAGAGCAAAGCTTTTTCAAATCTATATTATATTTGTAATATTATATTATTCTTCAGAATAATGGTAACTCTCATGTTCATATTAAAAAATATGCAGGAATGTTTTAAACGTCCGCTCAAATATTGATGTTATCTAGAGTTTCATAGCATTAGCAAGCCAGTGACAAAATGTCGTCTGCCGGAGCAGCACCCCGACCATTGCAGGTGTCTCCTTTAATTAAAGTGAGTACAATTTGCTACAATGAATTTTTCGAAACAATCTACATTCAACTATTATGTTGCAAATTATTGTTTATTTAACAAATGCCTTATTAAGATTTCTTATTGTTATAAAAATGAATATGCTTCGGAACAAATGCTTTAAAATTGATTATATTATGTAATTTTTGTGTAACTTCAAGTAATGCTTTCTTTTTTTTCTTAAGTTTTACAGAAATATAGAAAGAGTTATATATATCATTTATTCTACATTAGAATGAAATTTAAAGATAAATTAGCACTTAATTTGTATTTCATTTTCTAACCTTCTTAATAGATATAATAAGCGTTAGTCAAGTAATATATTTTGCACGAATTAAATAATATAAATTAGATATTTCTTTCTTTTTTTAAAGCATTAATAGTATATATATATATATTTATATACATGCATTTAAACATAAATTTAAAAATACTTTGTAAAACTTTATGATTGATTTTGTGTAGTTTTCCCGATGGACTCTTTTGTTAACTGGGATAGTTTACGGTGCTTATCATCAAAGAAGACTCAGTAAAAAGGAAAATGCCCGCCGTGAACAAGAACTTAAGGAAAAACCCATAAGAGATGCAAAATTAGCAGCAGAGAAAAAGAAGCTTGCTGACGGTAAAAAATGATAAATTTGACTATGGACAGGCTATAGGTTCTTTTAATGATATAATATTGATTTGTAATTTCCATTTTTCTGTTTCAGCTGAATTACAAATGCTGAATGAGTTGTTCACACCACAAAAATAAAAAATATCACTTATAGTAGTATACATAAGTATTTCTGTTAAGTTAATATTAAATTACCCTTTAAAAAATGTCCATTATGTCAATTTCTGTTCAGGTTTACAATAGATATAAACAACTCATTGTGTATATTAAATAAAATTATTTATAATATACTAAATTGTAATTTTATCCAGTAGAACCCTATTTACCCGAACTCCGTTTATCCGAACTAATATCATCACAATGTCCAATTTCTGATTTTAATACCGAATATGTTTCTAAACTCTTATAATTCAATTCCAGGCTGCGGACGCATCGCTTATAAGAATAGAAATTTTTGCCCTAGTATTTACAAATTTCAGTTTAGTAAAATCCAGTTATATAAAAATTAATTCCGACTATATGAATGATTAGAAACGGAAGAAGGAAGAAGTAGTAGAGTGCTAATATCTGATACGTCTTGTCCACCGATCGTGACGGATAAATGAAATTTTATTATATTTTCCATGGAATATTTAGAATTTTCTAATTTTCATTAGTACATGCAAAATTAGATATCGAATTGTTCCTAAAGAGAAAAAAAATATTCGCCCGAACAGGGACTCGAACCCTGGACCCTCAGATTAAAAGTCTGATGCTCTACCGACTGAGCTATCCGGGCGATTGAAGTAACATTTTTCAAAATATATAGCTACTCTTATAAAGAAAATAAAGAAATATTAAACTATATAAATGTCGATTATATTTAATCAATATCATCGATATCACTATATATAATCAATTCGATAACATTTAATAAAGCATTTTATAAAATAATTGTTCTAACTTTTTGCGTATATAATTTATTGGGCATATATGTTACAATCTAGAACATTAGAAGCTCTATTATGCGTAGTACACATAACATTCTAATAAAAACTAAAATTATGCTGTATGTCATATTTTATTTTTTCCACTTTGTAATATCAGAGATTGTTAACAAAAGTAGTACTTTTGTTTATACTTTCATATTTACTTTTAGTTTAAGAGATAAACTGCTAAAGCATAACACAATTATAATATTTCAGAATATAAAATATATAACATTTATATAAAAATAAATATTAAAAACGTTATAAAATATGTTACAATGTGTTTGCAAATAATTTCACTTAATTACATAATTTTATTGTTGTAATATTATTTAAATGGAATGAATTTATGTTGCTATATGTACCTATAGCTCTTGTGTTTAAAGGTACAGAGAAAAATATTTTTACATATATACAAATATATCTTCATATTCCTTTTTTAAATGCATTAAGGTGGAACAACATTAACTGATTGGGGACACCATTTGATATGAAGTATTTATAATAGGTATACATATGTATATATATTGTCATGGGAGCACCATAAATGCTTTTGGTTCAAAATATAACTCTTTTCCTCTTAAGCTGTAATTAATTCTGTTTTATTATCATTAGTAATCAATTGTAGGAGACTTCCATTAGCTGGACGTTCTTGATTTTGTGACCATTTCCAGAAGAGGCTATAAAATAAGATATTATTAGTAAGAAATCAAATATAAAAACATGAAATAAGGGAAGAAAAAAGATTTTATTTACTCTGCAACAAATTCAAGTGGAGTCCATTTAGTTGTATCAGCATTTGGCATCCATTTTCTATTCATAGGTGTATCTAAAGTAACAGGCAAGATAGAAGCAACCAAAGAATTCTTTGGAAGACCACTATCTTTAGCTGCTAAAGATTTAGTAAGTTGATGAACAGCAGCTTTAGCCATTCCATATCCAATCATTCCTGGTGTTTCTGCTAAAGCTGCTTTAGCACCAGTTAATGATAAAAATCCTCCTTCTTTCAGGTGATGGGCAGCAATACTAGCAGCAATACTTGAACTGCACACACTCTGATTCCACATAAGTTCACTGTTTTTAATAAAATCTTTATTGGCTGCATTTCCACCAGCCCATCCACCAGCCACACAAATAATTGCATCTAGTTTATTCCCATTTAAAATATTTCCAATTTGTTGCATAATATCAACTTCCTAATAAACAGATAAAAATGATTAGTTTTATAAAAAGATATATATTATTATTATTATTATATTATATATATTTAATATTATTATATATATTATATATATAAACATATGTATATATTTGTTTATAAAACATATATATATACACATATATACATGTTCTTATTTAGTTGAATATAACAGCTTAAAAAATTACCTGCTCTTGCCAATTGCTGTTTGGTTTTACAATCACATTTGCATCAGCTTCGTCATTTGCCTTCATATCAATACAGCCAACCCACTATGATTATGAAGTTAATGTAGTTTTATAAAAATATATTATTTTTTTAAATACAATTTGTTTAGTAATTTGCTATAAACTATATATGTAATGTGTAAAATAACAAATATTTCAGTATCATGAAATTGATATAGTTGCAAGTTTCTTAAGCTTATTTAACAAAGATATTATAGAGGTATATATGTTATGTGAAAGGTTCTGATTCATTAACTATGGCCTTGATGTATTTTTCCTCTATACTTGAGATTGCTAAATAGAATTATATCCGTAAATCTACATCCTTTTTGTTGAAATCATATCTTTATAGTTGAATATAACATAGGAAAGTACCTTATTAAATTTATAAAAAATTTATTTTATATGTTTGCATTTAGTAATGTAAATGATTCATGTTATTTATTTTATTTTATTTTTCGACCTAACGGCCTCGTAGAAGGAATTTGGTTGTTTTAGCTTATAGAATACTGAAGCTAAAACTGAAACTAAACTTAGACTAAAATTAGTAATTGATTCATATTTAATTACACTTAAAAATATATTTATATATATTTAAGAAGGTTATAAAAAATATATTTATACGTATATATACACGTAGATAATAATTATTATAAATACATAAATAGGATACTGTACTTCGTAGCATTCAAAACAGTGCGCGTATAATTACTTCGCCCTTTGAATATGTACATCGATCACAAATTCTATGAAATTCATTATGTATAAAAAAATATTCTATAAATTTTGTACTAAAACGTACATGAAATAATTCTCGATTATTACTTTTTAAATTAATTATTTTTAAATATAAATGATTTCATTGTTCAGAAATTTCTGCCTAACAGTTGTTTAGGATTAATTTTTAATCAATGTCCAGATCGAATAAGTTATCGATGTATAATTGACCAATAATTTGTTTTTTTTTTTAAATGAAACTAATTAATAACATTTACATATGTATTATTCTTAGAAACAACAAATAAAAGTAACTTTTGTGGGAAAATAAGTCAGTCCCATTGATAACAAAATCAACATCTACATTTTTATTATATATTGTTGACATTTATTGTTACTATTATTACTCACCCACTTTTTCGACTTGAATTTTGAAACACAAGTAGAACCTAAAGCACCTTTGCCACCATATATAAAAACCCGTCCGATTATTGCCTCCATTGTTCAATAAAAGAAACAACTTCTTCGTGAAATATGTTTCGGGATTCGCGATTATATACGGAAGAGTACGAAGTTACACGAAAATCTTTCGGGAAAGTTCGTAAAAGGAGTGCTAGATTGCCAGATTTTCGGCACAAACTATAAAGACAGATTGTCAACTGAGTAGTTGATATTGTTTCGATGGAAGTATCTCGAATGACTTTAAATAGAATATGCGTATAAATCTTTAATTTCTACATAACGATTAGTATTTAATGAATTAAAACAACTAATAATTCAAAATAGCGTCATATAGATCATTTATATATGATCTACCTGACATTAATAACATTCTGTTGTTAATGAAAGAACCTTGAAATGCAGTATGTTTAATCAATTTTTTTATTATATATATACCTTGTTAATACTATATCATGTTTTCCAGAATGTTTTTTGCGGGAATAATTAAATGAAATCGATTTAGTTTGTACAAAATGAAGTGATCAGATTTGTGATATTTGAATTTCCCACGTATGTTTATTGGAAATGTGGCAACGCCGCAATGACGGAGACCCTGCCCGCAACGTTCTTCGGGAGCGTAGGTCTAGTGTGACGTCACGGTAGCCTAGTTGGGTTAGGTTTTACGCTGGAAATTCTAACGAAAAATTTTTTGTTTGACGATTAATGTTTTCCTCATTGTATCTGCTGCATTGAGGGACGTGAAGAGCTAACGCAGTGGCGAGCAGTAATCGTATTTCGTAAACCGTTCGATCGCGAGACTTCGCGCTATCGGCGTATATGAGATTTTAAACGGAAAATGAATCGACATGACGGTACGTACGTGTGCGCTGTTTCTGACTAGCAAGTCAGCCTTTACTCCACATGCTAAATTTGTTTTATATTGATGACAAAATTTTTTGATCATGGGGTATTTGGGAATGTGCATAAAAAGTTTGTGTAGACTCATCGTCGAGGTTACGAAATCGAGAATGTATGAGATTTTTCCTAAGACATTTCTTGTAAGCTCTGTACCAAAGGGTCTAATGTCAGAGGCCAGATGGCAGCACTTATAAAAAATTTACTCCAATTTCTTTGGGTTTATAATGCTCTTTGATGATTGTGCTCAACTTTTTTGCCATGTCATCATTTTTTCTTATTTTAATTGTATAAAATGAATAAAATTCACGGGGAAATTTATTGACCCATTGTCAAGATGAGCTCTGCCAAATGGTTTCTTTGATATTGCTTTTCTTGTACAATCCCTTTCTCTTTCTTACAATGTTAAATCTCTAAAACATATTGAAACATATTTTTCTTATCCGATATCTTTGAATTAGTCTTTTTCCTCACTTTTTTCAACTTTCAAGTTTGTATTTTCTAAATAATGCATTGTTTATTATATTCCAATGGTATAATATTGACATCACAGAAATGCAATTATATTGGATATTTAAGTTAATGTGTCATAATGAGATTAGCAAAGTAAAGAGTAGTTATTGTTTGCATAAATAAAGTTAGTACATATATTCTTTCTTATTTATTGAACATCTACGCATGTTACATAATTGAAATTAGAAATATTGTATTGAAGTTCAAAAATGTTATTGCTGACTATTAATACACATATATGTAGGTCTTAACTTTTATGATACTATTATAATAAAAGTGACATCATACTTAGCTTATTGTACTTTTTAAAATATGCATATGCATATATATATATGTGTATAACTTGTAAAAATGTAGCATTATGAGGTAAATAGGAAAACGCATGAAATTAAAAACTCATTGTGTATTTGTTATTATAGCTATAAAGATTGTTTTATTAAACAAGAAACTAAATTTTTAAATGCATTTAATTATAAGAAAATTACATGTGTAGTGTCTGTATATAATGCACATTGTCTCAATATTATTTTGTTATTTTACTTATTTACAGTTATGCTGAAGTTACTTTATTGTTGTATTCAATAAATTATTAAGTTGTAGTTGTCTGCTTTAATAAGAATACACGGCTGAATTTTTTATGTCAAAAACTATATACATTTGAAACAGACTTAAATAATCTATCTTTAATAGATCTAGTTCAAGGTTATTGTATATATATGTAGGTATGAAAGATATATAAATATCTTTTGTAGAGACAATAGTGCTTTTTATTAAAGTTCTTTATGTAAATGCACTTTACTTACATACATGTAATATCCTTTACTTATATGCTATGTATCTAATACTAATAGTCGATCTAATTTGATTTTATTACTATAAAATGCTGATCCTTATATATACAAATATATAGTAATTATTTATTTTAGGGGTAAGTTGTGACGCCTGCTTAAAGGGGAACTTTCGGGGTCGCAGATATAAGTGCCTCATATGCTATGATTATGATTTGTGTGCCAACTGTTATGAAGGAGGTGCCAGTACTACGCGTCACCATAGTGATCATCCTATGCAGTGTATACTTACTAGATCTGAGTTTGGTAAGTTAATTATTAAATTCTATGTATATAATAATTGTCTTTTAAGTATAGCCTAATCATACAAACTAATTTTAATTTATTATTTCGTAGAATTATATTATGGTGGAGAGGCAGTAAGTGTAGAACAGCCACAATCATTAACTTGTCCTTACTGTACAAGAATGGGTTTCACTGAGGCTACATTGCAAGAACATGTTGCTGCAGATCACTCAGACACATCTTTTGAAGTTGTATGTATACTATAATATATATAAGTGTCTATCATACATTACCTTTTTTATTAGAGAGAGATTTCGAGGTTTCCAATTTTATTATAGGTTTGTCCAGTATGTGCATCTGTCCCAGGGGGAGATCCTAATAACGTGACTGATGATTTCGGTGGTCATTTAAGTTTGGAGCATCGTAGTGGACCAAGAGATTTGATCTCTTTTCTAGATGAACCAGCTTCAAGTAGATATACTGGTAGACGGATAACACATTCATCTAGAGTTGTTGGTGGACCACGGCCTCGCAGGTATGTATATTTGATATACGCGCTATATTAAATGATTATGAAAAAGTGTTATAATAGTTGTTATAAATATTGTAAGTATTATATTCAAGAAAACGTGGAAACAATTATCTTCCACTAAAACTAAATATCAAACATGTTTGAGTGCTAATTTATTAATCTATTTTAAAAAAATTCTATCGACACTGATTATGAATTACAGTAGTGTACAAATTCTGTGATGTTTGACTGCATGTATTTTGTTAAGTATCATTTTTTGCTTGTCCTATAACATTAACATTATAATTTATCAGTCATTACCGTCATCTTTTTAGTGAAACATAGTCAATAATCATGATAGTATATTGTAAGTTAAAAGATGCGTTCTCTTTTTGAAATGCCTAAAAAGAACGCTAAGCCGGGTTTCAGCTTCAGTTTATCATCATCTCATCTTAGATAATGTTCATTGGCGTGTCATTGGACCTTCAGGTCCAATATGCATTTCAGTTCGTCCGGAGGATTGAGTCCGAGTAGTCGAGAAGGTATAGATCCAATTACAGAATTACTTTCTCAATTATCCGGTGTTCGTAGAAGTGGTGGAGGAACTGGTCAAAGTTCGTCAGCACCATCGCAATTACAACAATTGCAAATGCAGCTACAGTTGGAACGACAACAAGTTAGAGTATGTATGATTTAATAACAAAAAGGATTTTTAAAAATATTAAATTGTAATAAAAATAAATTAATCAAGAGCTGAATTCCTAAAATACGAATATAAAAGTTATCGAATTAAAAATACACGATACATTAGAAACATCTTTTCAGGCTGCTAGACAACAATTGGAGCGATTACCTAGGAGGCAGACTCAGGTCCTTGGCTCTGCAAGTTGCGGAGGAATTATTAGTGGAAGTGGTCATTCTACTACTATGACTAGCGTGGTAGCAAATAGTACGACTAGTAACAATAATACAACTAATGTGGCGAACCCGTCCGGCGTATCATCTACTAGTTCACAGAACTATATGTTTTTATTGCCAAAGTATGTGTTATGTGTAAATATTGGAATATACACATCTAAAAGTATCTAAAATATGGTCGAAACATTAATTTTTATGCGCTAGTATTTGAGTATTTTTATAAATATATTTTCGACGTACACGTGCATGCATGCAGTCTTTTGTCTGAAACATGCAAAACTGCATGTCATGATCAGTGCGTAGGATGCCAAAAGTTATATTTTAAGATGATTTCATGAAACGGACATATGCCTTTTTTTAGTTCCCAAAGGACCAATAACCTTATGTTTATACATAGATGTTCTTAATTACTATATTTATTTTAATTAATATTACATGTGTGCTCTTCTCCGTTTATAGATGTATTACCAGTTCTCTCTCCGACTCACAGTTGCAAAACATTGAACGTGAAAGTGCAAATAGAAGTCTCTTTACGTGCGAACTTATTCTTGGAACGCTTTCTCAAACATTGCCGGAGTTAACAGAGGAACAATCTGTAGCGCAAACACCAGTATCAAGTGCAAATACTGCTACAAGCAGTCCCGAAACACCAAATGCTAACTCTTCCTCAGTTTCCACAAAGAAATTAAATGTAACTCAAGAAGCGAAAAGGGATCAAACAATGAGTAAACATGTAACGCAAACGTCTATGCAACAATCACATACTGTTCAAACTACTACCGCTGGGAGTGTAGGGACAGGTCTTCAGAATCAAGGATTGCCACCAAATTCTAATAACCTCGCGATACAAAATTCACCTATGGTTCAAACACTGATGCACAGTGTATTGCCTGAGTCATTGGTAAGTATATACGAAGATTTAAGTTCGCAATTTCGAAAATTTAAACTTTATATTAAAGAATTGTGACAAAAATAATTTAGTATTTGTAACTTCGTTATACAGGTATTGCAGGAATCACTGTCGCTACCATATAGTAGAACTATCAGAGAACCGATAGTAACCCCAGCACCAGCGTACCTTAGAGGTGGGGTCGGTCCAGTTGGCGTAACAGGTCCTTCACGTAGGAAGCCAGTTAGGGCTGTAGATGGCAGAAACCAATCTACGGAACCTCCGCCCCCACACTAACCCTTCCTTACCCCGTACCCACCCACCCTGATTCCTCACAGGACCCTCTAGCACTAGTCCTAGCACTGTTTAGAACACCTCATCATTATTGTTATTATTATAATATTATATATTAATAATTATTCAAATGCCCTCCTCCTCACCCTCCCTATCTTATCACTTTTCAAAACTCTAATCTCGCCATCTTTTGTCGTTACGTGACATGGAACAAGGGCAAGGGCTGATTCGCCGACACATGCAAATAATGTAAATAACTCACTTCTTGCAGTCATATACACTCCTCGTACACACTCCTCAGCGAGTCTTGCCACGTTCTACATCGATATTATTATATCCATTTACAATAACTTGATCGAGGATAGAGACGGGCAGGTAAAAATAATAACAATATAATTATATCTTTTAGCGTTTCATGTTTGGTGGCTGTATGGGTTTGTTAGAACAGAGTTAGATTGATAAAATACTCAGTTTTATTTAACACGTAAAATCTTTGCAATGTAGAAACTCTAACAATTCACAAGACGCACTGCCCGTCATACGCACCAGTTTAGTCGTGCTTAATTTAAACTGGTTAAATTTTTTTGGTCATCGTATGTTTGATATATATATATATATTTTTTAAAATTAGTTTAATGTCATGTGTATCATTGAAATTCAAATATGTTTTACGGGAAAAAGTTTATAAATCTGCTTGGGTTGGTCCGTTTGTATTTGAAAAATCTTAATCATCGGACAAATATTTTAAAGCGAGTAACTAACGATTTTTAATCTACATGCTTTACGAAATCGTCAAAGCGCATGTGCATTAACGTTTTGTTAGATGAACATAAATTTTAAATAGTCAACTATACGAGGTTTGAATCATTTCAGAAAGATAATTCAGAATCAGTGATTCTAAATATTAAGTTGGCGGGCCATCCCTTAATGTTATGTATCACTCAGGAATTAGTACTTTAAAATGGAGGGATTAAGTTGAGTCTTACATGTCAAACAAACAGAAATCCGAATCATTTTCTCTTTCAAAATTAATCGTATTTATTTAAAGTATTTGTTGGAAAGTTTATTTTTCTTGTTGTTTTGAATTTTTGCGTATATTGCGCTAGTACTACGTTTTAAAAATATCACGTGGTCCCTTTTCTTTTTTTGTAATCATTCGTTTATGAATCTATAATCGCTCCATTTTACAATGTGAAATGAAATAATATTTGTATGTGTGTTCGTTTTTTTCTCAATAACAGAGGCTTTACTGATTTGATATATGTAAAAATTATACGCGATATGTCAAAGTAAAACCGGGAATTTCTGTGTTCCATTTCTTTGAATTAGTTGAATCGAAGCTTAATTAATTAATTGATATAATTAATGTTTATTTTATGCCGATAGCGTCAGAAACAAGTACGTGCGTATGACACACGCAAATGCATTCGAAACTTGTGAAGGTTCTACTGAGCGTAGAATATGAAGGGGCTCGTACGAACGAGCAATAATTATTTTTCAATTGTCTTTAACTCCTACTCAATTTTCTTTGATTTTTGCCTAGACTTCCTTGTTAATCACTTTATGTATATTGCATATTGTAATTAATTTCCCCTTGTATTACATTCAGATTCTATGTTAATTGATTTGTGGGTGTATCTGCAAGATGTGGATGAAAATGAAGTAAAATTATACATATACATATATACATATAAACTTGTAAAAAGTTATACAAAATATGTAGCGCGTGATTTCATTTTTTTTTGTCTTATGCTCTCGCGTGTTCTGGCATTCTCGTTGGTAAATTCGACATCGGATTACTTATAACGTTACAAAATAACCAAAGGTGTTGAAAAAATCATACGTTTCGTTCTTTTTTATTTTCCTGGATCTTTCAGTAACAATTTCGATAATAATTTAATATCTTCTTTCAAACGCACTATTTGCTTTATGCACCTATTTCTCAAACGCTTCTAATAATTTCTCGTATTCCACTGTGATGTGTGAATTGGAAACAAGATATATAAAATAGCGAAGCAACGATGTAAAGAAAGAAAATGAAAAGTCTACTAATTGCCTTAACGCGAAATGCCTGAAAGGGAAAAAGTTTAGCCTTTTGTGGAATGCGTGGTTAATCAAAAGAATCCTTTACACATGATATACTTCATACAAAAGTGATGCTGTATACTTATCTAAACTAAATAAATATGTGCATATCCCCCCCCTAAAAAAAAAAAAAAAAGAAAAGAAAAGAAAAGGAAAAAAAAACTATAAGATGCAGATATTAAGAGAGAAATAATGAACTTCGCATATATTAATGTGCACATCTCGATGACTGATAAGCTAGTTATTTTTCAAATTTTACACGAATTCATAAGCGTATAATCTCAGAACGAAGCAAGACTCCAACAAGCACGTTTAATACAAAAACCAATTACATTAATTAAAAGGAAGGAAAGGAAGAAATGAATAACATGATTTGCTATGTACTAAAATAACTTCGTATAAAGTCGAAAATTACAACTGGGTGTTTTTTTTTTCTTCTATTCTTGATACTTGCGAACTTATGTTCCCCTTGTTTCCACGTCACTTCGGGATTATAAAATTTTTTGGATTTTTACACTTCTATTTTACTATTAATATTATTTTATTACATTTATTGTCATTATGTACTATACGATGTAGCAGGAAAAATAATTTCTATACGTTTCCTTGTCAGAAGGAAGATTTCGAGGGACAGTGTAACGCCTTTTCCAACAGTCGAACGCTGTATCAATATCGTTATATTTTTATTGTTAGGATTTTTGTCATGATTCATTTTAAAATTTCAGCATAATCTTAACAAACAGCTTTTTACATTATATATAAATATAAATATATATATATATATATACATATAAATATATATATATTTATATATATAAAATATAAATATATATAAATATATATATTTATATATATAATATACATTTATTCATAAGGACGAAAAGGTGCCTCGGAGTATCGTCGTAATTCTCACGTTCCTTCTATTTTCTTTTTTCTTTTATATGATTAACACCTACGTAATTAAATACTTCTCCTTTTCTTCATTCATACATATATAGAAAAAACGTAAAAAAAACTTAGGTAATTCGAGGATCTCGGTCTATATAGTAGAAAGTTTTGAGATTGGGTATCTTTGAAAGAAAGTTTCGATGCTTTGTAAAGATATCGACGATTCTCCTGGATATCCTTTGTAGGAGAAAAAACAAAATAACACGATTAAAAAATTATTCTTGTGAACGGAGTAACGAACAGAAAAAAAAATATTCTTGGGTGGATTAAACGGTTGTTTTTATCACGTCCTTCATCCGTATGTTATCTCGAGTGTCAGGAAAGTGGAATTTTCTGTGAATTTTCGAATTTTAATCGAAACCATTACGCCCGACGAATTAACAAAAAAGAAAAGAAAGAAAGGGGATGAGAAGACTTCGCTAAAACAGGTCTTTTGTCAGTCAGAACGTAGCCAATGTCTACAACGAATTTCATGAAAATCAGAAATGAATGATGGAATTGAAATTCAAAAATAAGGAAAAACAACAAGAAAAAGAAGAAAAAGAAATATGATGGAAAAACTGTGAAACGCGTACGACATTTTCCCCTTTTCTATTCGACGAAGAGTTTCTCCTTCTAACGAATTGAAATTTCGATTTATATTTATCTATATTTTACGTATCATTGCCTACTGTATGCATATAAATAAATAATATATATTATACATGCTTATATATAAATATATATATATACATGTGTGTATACACACAAACATACATTTACGTAAATGTGTGTATACACTTACGCACATGTGTACAACAGCGACTAGTTGCGTTTGTGCGTAGATCTGTATTGTTTTAATTGTAATCAATCGTGCGTGTGTATACGTATCGAAGACAAAGTTATGTAGACGACTAAAAATAGAGAAGAAATTGCTGTAAGCCTGGGACAAAAGTGATTGGGAACGCGAACATACGCAACTTATCGTAGCGAAGAAAAATAAAAAAGTTTTAAATTTAATTAAAAATCTCGATAATTTATCGTATTACGCTCTCATTACGATACCGTTTCTTATCGTTATAATCGATTATTAGCGACTAATAATAATAGGGCTTCTATGTAGATAATGGCCCAATAACGCAGGAGGAGTCTGACTGTGTGTATATATATATATATATTATTAATATGATAATTTTAATGAAGGGGATGTGTCGTTGAGATTAATAATGCTGTATTATTAACGACGCGCGAATCAATTAAAAATCACTCTCAAAAAACTGTACTTTATCGCTAAGAAGCTATCTGATAAAAAAAGAAAAAAAAATTACAAAAAAAGAAAAAAAAAGAAATAACGATAAACGTGAGAAAGGAACTTTCTTTTCTTTTTTATTAAAAATATTTATTATGCTATATTTTCCACAGTATTTTTTTACTGTGATACAATAAGGATATGCACGATCAAGAACTGTCGCAACGTTGCCTTCCTCACGTTAGACTTTTCGTTCCCTTGAAAAAATGTCGCGGTAACTATCAGTCAGCGAAAAGAATACGACATGAGTAGAAAGGAAACAAAAAAAGATATATATATATATATATATATGTCTTTAATATTGAATAAAGTCAAATCAGAACTAGTTACAAGGTAACTTTGAAATACTACATTCAGTACTATTGTTTAATTCATCTGCTATACGTAAATACGACTAACGTCATCAGTAAGTGCGTATAGAATCTTTAATTCATCACTAATTTGATTAAAAGAGAAAAAAAAAGAAAACAAATCATGTCGTGTTCAAGACTCCCGTCTTGATCCAAAGATAAGTAAAGGAAATTTGAGCGTATTATTTTCTTCGAAACATATTACGATATCGTAAGATTAATCGGTAAATATTTTTCACGAAACTCTGACGAGTTTTGATTGTAATCCTAGCCAAAGGAAGAAGCGAGTGGTGTACGGAGGAGAGCACGATAGAAAAAAATTTGTAGGAGTTAGCAAAGCGCATATATATGTATGTAACACTAGAAAGAAAAGTGGGTTAAAACACGATGTAGCGGCTTCTGTGGCCCATCTAAAGATCTAAACGATTTTTCTTTCTGCATTATTTTGTTTTACGTGATCGAGGGTGGTGTACGGGATAGGAGGGTAGAATCAAAACAGAAAGTTGATGTCATGAAGCCTCCCACACAAAGTCCTTTCTAGTTCGTCGGGCAAACAGAAACAGTGTAAGAATGAACGAGAGATAAAGCTGTATGTATACATACGCGTGTATGTGTGTGCCTGTACATGAAGAACAGAAGGAGAAAAATACGTTTTAACTTTTTCTTCCTTTCTTTATTTTTCTTTTTTCATTTCCTTGAATGTAATTTTCACTTTACGAATTTCTCGGTTGAAGAAGAAATAGACGCCGATTTTATCGTTTTAGAAATAGACACCCACAGCCAGGCTGAAGCGAAATAGAAGAAGAAAGAAAGAAATAGAAAGTACATCTTCGAACACACAGACACTGACCTGCGTTGCAATTAGTATTATTGCAAACTTACTGGAGTTATGAACTTATTGGCACGGCCGCATTAACCGTGATCCACTGCCTGAGCTAAAGAAATTAAAAAATAAATCATAATAAGCATTCAGCGGCTTTATGTATGTAAGCTTCGAAATAATGTTCACTCTTCGTTGCGAAAAAAGAAACAAACTTTCGTGTGTAAATCTTGCAAGGACAAAATGGTGGTAGATGTCCTAGTTGTATCATGCAAGGCTGATCTCTTTGCGATCGGTATAGTATTAGGTATCACACAGTCGTTGTGCATTTCACAAGATTACCTTAATTCGGCCTTGCTCGTCGGTACATGCACAGTCAACCAGCAGCTATTTTGTCGGCGAAATCTAGAGCCTTTGGTTCTCTTATTTTCGACAAAGTTGCTACTAAAGGTATCGTGTATCAACGTACTTGAATTTTTGCTAAACGATCTTTTCCTAAGCCTGCTCGAATACATACATAATAAAATTACAGCGCGAGAGATTGTTCGCGGATTTTTACCTGATTTTTAAAAAAAGATAAAGAAATCGACCGATACACATAAAAATGTACGGACGTAATGAACGAAAGTGAGAAAGAAAAGAGAGAAAGAACGAGAGCACGAACGAAAGAAATTACGATGATAAAACAGAAATATTGTGCGTGACATGTTGAAGTGGAATGTGTTGACGAATATTACTATTGAAGTAATAATAGAGAATTAAAGTGAAATCTTATACATAATAATTATTGAAATGTAAATTGTGTTTGGTTGTATTTTGTGTTATTCGCCTCTGATGCTAAATATAATGGAAATTCGATTAAATTGCATCGTTTATGTTTATTCTATATAACGAAAAATTATAATTTTTACATTCTCGATTGTTGGAACGGAATCATTTGAATTTTGCGCCGGACCTGCGCACAAGTGCACTTTCGTGATTCGCTGACCTAATGGTTGTAACGGTACTGCAGAACCATTTTGAAATGCAAAATTTATTTAGCAACGCACAGTATGCACGCGTTGTACTTAACGAAGGTTTGTAATTTCGTTCGTTAGCAAATATTTTTAGTTTTTCAAGAATCTTTCCAAAAATGGGACCGTTGGAGAGTGCTAAGAAAGTTGCTGCTTGCAAAGCAGTTGATGAATATGTGAAGGTAATTTCTGTTTTAAATAAATTGAATTAAATAAATAAATAAATACTAATTTAAATAACTCACTGGTGTTTCATCGTTTGAATTTTGCGCACATTTATTTTTCAGAATAACAGCGTTATTGGAATTGGTAGTGGATCTACCATAATATATGCTATTCACAGGATTGGTAAGAACAGTATTTTTTATTTAATTATAATCGTTCATAACCAAATTTCCTGTACTATTGCTACAGTCTATATGTAGTTAATTTTGCTATAAAATCGTCATAGTGCACCTTTGACCCCATCAGGAGATAAGATTGTACTTGATTCAAATGTAATTGTAACAAGAATATTTTAATTTGCCCTAGGAAACTTTATCATGCTAAATCAATAAATATCGTGATCTTGAATATATATGCAAATAATGGAAAAAACTGTATTTTTCAGTTGAACGTGTGAAGGAAGAAAATCTTAATATTGTTTGTGTTCCAACTTCGTTCCAAGCTCGTCAGCTAATATTGAATAACCACCTTCGCCTAGGTGATTTGGAGAGTTATCCTCAAGTAATGAACAATTTTTTATCTATATTATTTACAAAAATATTTTCTATATTGTTGTTTGCGTATTAACAGTTGGATTGTGCAATTGACGGAGCCGATGAAGTTGACTCTGATATGAATATCATCAAAGGTGGAGGAGGTTGTTTACTTCAAGAAAAAATTGTTGCATCCTGTGCTAGTCAATTTATTATAATAGCTGATTATACGTAAGTGTTGTATTTTTGCAGACAAAATATGTTTAATGTACGTGTGTATTTTTTTACTTATAATACTTAATGATTTTAGGAAAAATTCTCAAAAGCTTGGTGAAAACTATAAGAAAGGTATTCCTATCGAAGTAGTTCCAATGGCATACACTGTCATTCAAAAAAGAATAGAAGATAATTATGGAGGATTTGTAAAAGTTAGAATGGCTTTGGCTAAAGCTGTAAGTATTTTTTCTAATAAATTATTTTCTGTGTTTATGAGTATCACATGAATTACGTTATTTATCTTCTTTTAGGGTCCAGTTATAACAGACAATGGTAATTTCATTCTCGATTGGCATTTCCCACAACATCTAAGTAATTGGAATAAAATTAACATAGATATCTCGATGATGCCTGGAGTTGTGGAAACAGGGCTTTTTATAAAAATGGCGGAAAAAGTGTTCTTTGGAATGCCTGATGGTAGTGTTAAAGAACAGTTTTGAAATGTAGTTTAAACGTTAGGCATATTTTTGATGATATTAGTACTATTGACTAAGACTTAATTTAAATTTTGACAAAAGGGTTTGGAGGATCCTAGTTACTTTTTCTTTCCTAAAGTGATAATGCATTATCATACTTGCCATTCGCATTTACATTACATCCATGTAGTTTTACGTTACTCTCTTTATAAGTGAATCTTAAAAGAGATTGTGTTCCATAGACTGAACTTTTATCTATTTATATTGTAATTTATCAAAAAACAGAACACTTGGGATAGTATCGAGTTTTCTGTTTTTGTGATGATTTTTATTCTATGTGTTCTGTAAATACTGTAAAAACTGAAGTTATCGTGCACATTATTTGTGCACAGTCATCTAATGTAAAATGAAAAGTCAAAGAGATATAAAATTGGAAATTTTTATATAATATGGTGTTTCGTTTCTACCCTGCAAGTTACTTCATATTCCCACATTAAAATTTCAGAAACAATTGCTGTATTAAACTGCGATATATACTTATTTTTTCGTTTTCGAAGTATTTCAATAAATCGATGAAACATCTTATGTATCATTGGTATCGCTATATGGTATCATTATAGATAAAATAAAAAATTGCAAAAAGTTATACGCCCGAACAGGGACTCGAACCCTGGACCCTCAGATTAAAAGTCTGATGCTCTACCGACTGAGCTATCCAGGCATCTGTAAATTGCGTATTTATAAAATTTTAACCATTGTATCTATATTAAAAATCCATAAATTTAATTAATTATTCCCATTATTTAAATAATATATAATATATATGAAAATTATTTCACTTATTCTATTATATTTTAATAAAGAATATCTTGCATAACTTTAATAATTCCTTCTTATTAACATTCATTTATTTTTATTGAATCTTGATAGATTTATTTTCATATAGACATTTTTAACGATGAGAATATAACGCGCGCACAAGTAATATTCACTCGTTTTATACACGAAGAGAGTCATATATCAAGAGTAATATTGTTCTGTACGCATCTGTTATTCATAAACTGCGAACCCGTCGTGATTTACAATACTAAGACGATCATGATCAACGTATATTTGACGCATTTTATTAAAATGTTAAAAAAAGATAAAGGAAGGACAACAAGGTTAACTTACACGATAGTTTACAAAGGACCAAGTGTCTAGAACGTAAAAACTATACAAATTTAACATCAGATTTTATTTATAGATCCTCTTTGATGTCATAATAAAATATAGTCAAATCAGAGAGAAAATTAAGAATTCACTAGCATAGCGCGTATATTTTATGACACATATTTCATTTCTTAAAAGTGTTTTGATTCCAAGAATACTATTTTACAAAACGAAATATTATTTTCTTAATCCTTACATCTCCTGATATTCAGTATTAATTTATGTTCGATATACAACAGACTAAACAATAACAAAAAAAAATGTTAAAAATTTGAATGGACGGAGGCGGACAAGGGGCAGTTGCCAAGGGTTGGACAACTTTAATGTAACTCAGCGGGTACTGATGTGCGAACGTTGTTAGTACTTAGCCCCGGCTGCTTTCCTTTGATTTACACGGAATTTCTTGTCGATCAGTCTTCCATAAGCTGCTCCTTGCTTTGATCGTTCTACTATTTTTCGATCTTTTGTTGTCAGCCTTTGCATATTTATCAAATATAGTTTGCTACTTCTCTCGATGGATATGAGTGGGATAACGTCGCAGGGGGTACAGAACCATTTAAAACCTTCCACGGCTGAGAACTTACATTTGATGATACTCTTTCCGGAAAAATATTACTTAAGATTAAAATTATATAGAAAAAATCTACTGTTTCTTTACTCGCTCCTTGGAACTTCATTATATTTTGCAAAATATATGAATGAAATTATTAGTATAATCTCTGAATTGTTTTGATATAATCTAAGAAGTTTCTGTTTTAACATATTGCACATTTAACGGTATAGCTATTGTGTATTATATATGTATTGTATATACAGTGTCCTGTGAAAGTATTTGAGCACTTGTAGAAATTTCGAAATGTTTCGTATAACTCGTATAATACGTTTGATAAAAATTTTCTACGCTGAGTATTTAAAGACTTTAGTGTACCACGTTTTATATAGTTTTTATGTACATTATATCGTGTATTATGTAAGCAAACTTTAATCTTTAACGCATCAGTAGTTACAACAAACAAAGTACATGATACGAATAAGACACGAACAAATGCATAATTTCTGTGTTTCTTGCACCATTCAGACTGCGAAATATACGTAAGACTAACCACATTCCGCGTAAAGAATGTTAAATGTACCGTTCCATGAGCCATTATGAACGGTCATGCGTTCCTCTGGCGCATGTATTTACGCCCTCGAATGCTACTAAAGGAGGGGGTGGTATTTGAAGAGCCGAGGCGCGACTTCATCCCTCATACGCTGACTTGACTCTTTCCGCGAGTAACCTTTTGTCCTTTTATCAAAAGACGTAGCCGAACCGAAGGAAGAAAGTTTAACCGAGACAGTGTTTCTTCGTGCGCCTATAAGGATAATTCTTTGTGTTGCCGATCTTCAAGCTATAAAGATTCGACATGAAGGTAACCGTTGCGAATTTTCGACTAAAGAGCAACCGGTCAGGTCAAACCGATCGGTCGATATCGTGTACCTCGAATGATTTAACGCTCAAGGTGGAGCAGGATAAATAGATCGAGTGTTAGATTAATCTAGAACTGTATTTGCACTTGTTGTATAAAAGTAACGTGTGATGTTATGAATACGGCGGTGGTAGGTGCTTGTTGGGAGTGAAGTATTTCACCCGCACGGTACGATATCTGACGATGAACTTTCCTCCTACGTTGCTGATTTTCCCTACCTGTCGTTGAGTTTCGTTTGTCCATTCTGTCCTTCCGGTTGGTATTTCCCGGGATTAGATTTACAACTTATGAGTCATTAGGTTTACAATCGGGAAGGACATGTAATTCGAAATTTTCTAAAGAGGGAATTGACCTGGCCGTGCCATAAACGGACGGCCACTCAAAATTCCGAACAGTGACTTTCATAACATATTTTTGTCATTTAACCATCCGAATCTTCAAATTCGGAAAAAATACTTTTTTGTTAAAATATAGTCTTGCGTAGAATAATTTTTAACTGTGTCGCTATATACGCTGTACTTGATAAAATCCACTGTACGTAAAAAGACTTTTCGTATATGTATACCTTGAACAATATTCTCTTACGCGTTATGAATTATTATTATGTCTTAGCCATTATGAATTACGTGCATGTTAATTTCCTGACGCCTTATAATATAAATTTCTAGTTACTAGTTGACAGCGTCTGAAGAGGTCGCGTCACTGTTTTCCAATTTCCCTTCTCGATCAAAAATGTAATTGCATCCGATATTGCCTATTACGATTTTCAATAGAGAAACTTTGAAAAAGGTATTAAAAGTGACGAGAAGCGTTAACCCAGGAACGTTTATTAAAATATAATGAAGCTTGTAATTTACTTGTAATTACATTATTGAACTGTTGCAGTCCACTTGGTCGGCGTATTACGTTATTACGCGAAGTTAAAAAGTTCTTATTTGCATGGATGACGAACGTATTGCTCGAAGGAAGGATCGACCGGCTAGTATCGTTCGACATTAATTAACCGCAGTACAAACCTGATTAAAGTCATAAGCAGATTACAACAGTTAACATGTTTGAAAGGTTCACGTGCGATAGTTATATAATCGATATGATTATTAGAAATTACGCGTAGCCTCAGTAATTATCGAGATTTTGTTCTGGGTTTTAATCGGTTCATTAACGAATATAACGTTATACAGTTTAACCAATAACGAGGACAACTTTTATTTTATTCGAAATATTCAAAATTTTTTTCAATATTCCCTGCAATTTAACATTTTTCGATCATCTTTAGGCAATCAACCACGTTTGCTGTATTTTCATATTCGTATGCTTAGTGAACCTGACACATTCTGAGAAGCCGCAGGATAAGGTAAATTATTATCTTAACAAGCAAACCGCGTTCATAGTTATAGCGATAATTAATTGATCGAATCAACTGTTAGATCGAGCAACAATTGTTAGACGCCTTCTCAACGGACGAATCGCTGAAGATGAAGAGACCTTTCTGCAATGCGTTCACCGGTAAGGAAAACCTAATTTCCAGTCCGCCATCAGATACGATTGAAAAATCACCCTTGTGCATGTTTATCTCCTTTCGAGAAAAACGGAAGAATGTTCTTGCATTCTTTCTTTATATTCCTCTAGTCTAGGTCTGGTTTTTTAATTTCTGTTTCATGCATTTCAATTCTTTTTAACAAAATGTTCATCGTGATATAAGTGTATCTACGATTATATCATAAAATACCTGTGTTTAATTGAATCACGCGGTTGTCGAATCCAGATAAATGTTTTTATAGAACCATTTAATTTTCATTCGACGATAAATTAGAAGATAATCATTTTTTTAGTACTCCACCGTGTCGTGAGTCCTGCTTTTGACTATTAGAATGTCATATTATAGACTATTAATGCCTGCCGTGAAAGATTGAAAAAATTAGCAAAGGTCATTTTGTTTTATAAGACCCTTTATCATTCTAAAATAATTGATTGGTTCCAGGATGCGGAAGAAAGAGGAATTTTCATGAAAATTCGATGGAATCTCAGGGCAATGAAGCAAATGGCAGCATCCGACTTCCGATTTCCGTTTACAAGGCATTGCTGAGGGCAGCAACTCAAAATACCCGAAATACAATTCGACGTAATACAAATGATTATCAATTATCAGGAATCCCACAGGTTTATTTATCCGGTAGAATGCCTCTTCACAAGAGGTTCGATATTTCGTCAACATCCCTGAATTAACTTAGTCGTTTAAATCTACAAATGACGCGAATTATTCGCGAAGAAGAATATTAAAGATATGTCACTTTGTTATTCTTTCTCTATTCTCGTTCCTTTCTATTTGCATATGGAATTTATTTAAACGATAGAAGATACAGTTTAATCCATTGACAATTAAATACTTTTCTTTTATACAGTTACTTGTACGTTTAATGAAACTCGAATAAAGTTAATTATAGAATATTATAATCTAGTAGAATTACTACGTACACTGCTATGCATAATGTATAATTTTTAGTATAAAAGTTATTTAAAGATAAACAGTCAACTTGATCGTGATACTTCCATTCCAAAGATATTTAGTGCTTCTCGACGGACGATCGATCGAAACGGGCAACTTGACAAAAAAGATCTGTCGTGGGACGCTCAGTCCAACGCATTCTGCATTATCTGGTTCTCCAGTTAATTTTGGACGGCCCCAAAAATATTCCGAGCAAAGTGTGGACGGATCCCAAATCCGTGATCTTCGATCTTGTCGCGATTGCTCCGATGAATGATCCAAAACCTGAAAACACGATCATTTTAACGCTCCAACGAGATTAAGAGTAAAAATGTTGATTTTACCTCGAGGCGAATCTTATGGGGAAATGGCCACTTCAGAATAGAATCATGACGACCACGGGTCAATCCGACGCTTATGAAAACTGTACCGTCCGGAAAATATCGCGGTGTTACTTTGATGAACATGGCATACCCATACTGGTTCACGTAAAATGTCGAACTGCGTAGGCAACGAGCGGTTTTCCAATTGGTAAGCTTCTCGTCAAAATGCTTTATCTGCCAGTAGTAAAAGAAGAGGTTCGCGGGCCCTGGGACATATTACGATACCGTATTAACTCTATATTTTATTTGTAATTCCATTTAGTCCAATATTCGACTATAATTCGGACGATTTAATCAATTCGCAAGTCTCGATCAAACCTCTTAATAATGTTACAACATAATGGTACGAACCATTTAATAATGAAGTTCTTTGGATCGTATTGTTAAAGTTATCGATTTCAGACTGTCTTGGAGAGAGTGTATCGCCTTTCCCTTCGTGATAATCGTCGTATAATTTGGCCAGTTTTGGTACTTCCTTTTTCCCCTCCAAAACAGTGTTTAGCAATGCTTTGATTTCTTCCAGTTCTTTGATCAGGCCTTTTTCTAAAGCTCGCAACTTTTCATCGATCATTTCTGGATATTTAGGAATAAAATTAGATAATAGAAAATAACGTGAACAATTGAAAAAAGATTAGAAGTTATCTCCTACTAGTATTACAAACTCCAGTAAGTATTCTCGTGACACTGGTACGTGCGCTTGCAACCAATTCTTCTGTAGCGATTTTACAACTTGCATGTTGCGTTTCCGTGACACCTTCGTCACTCGTTAAATTCGTGTCTGCAACAGCTGAAATTTTTTTTTCTTTTTCTACAAAACTTTTTTATATTTTTAAATCTTTTATTCATCGATAGATAAATAATTTTATATAACGTCATATATTAATCTTGTATCCATTGATACTTACATAGTTGCAAGTCGTTTGCATCGCTTGCATCACAGCGAGTTAAGTGGAGCGTATTCAGATACAAGAACAGCAAAACCATCGATGACATCTTGGGGAGTAACTCGTTCTAAGATCATTCGAATTTACACTCACTTAAATAAGAATGTCGCAATTTCCGGAAACTTGTAAAAATAGATTTAACAGCATTCTCAGATGATCATATTGGAGCTCTTGGAAAATTCTTCGATCGTGAGATAGTGTTTCGTTTGAAATAATTTACGTTTCGATAGGTAAGATATACATCTAGTTCACAACCTGATCACTGCGTAACTGTCCTCTGTATCTCCCGTGAATTATAAAATATAGGTAAATCCCTACCCTTCTTGTGATCAACTTAGATACAAAAATTGTAGAAATACTTTTTTTCAAATAAACGATGTAATTTATACATATGTTAGAATTATTTAACACTTGTCACTAATTTTCCTTTTTAAGTAATTTTAATTTTTAAATTCTAAGAATTTTTCTATATATACACACACATACAAACTGCTTATAAATTAAGCAAGTACCCAAAATGTTTTTAAATGATGAAATTTTAAATAAAAGTAAAACGACCGTTTTTAATTGTGTAAAATAAATAAAACGATTAAAATAATTAAAACAATTCTTTCTGTATATTTATTACACAAGGGAATAAAATATAATAGTAAGCAGATTTCGTTTCAAAAGCTTTGTTTAGCACATTTGGCGGTCTTTTTCACAGTCGCGTGGAAACGCGTGTGCATGTAAACGGTGGTCCCAGTTTTTGTCATTTCTACTCTAAATTAGATCGTATTTCGTAACAAAATGAGCGAAAATGTACAAGGAACATTTGTATCGGAGAAAATTTCTAAAATCAGATGGAAACACGAAGATTTTGAAGATGCTAATAATTTTATAACCGGTAGTTGGGATGATCCGGTATGGTTATCTTCAGTAAACTTAACCTATTGCATACTCATGTACATATGAATTATTTACGATTATTGTATTAAATAATGTTAATCATTTGTAATATTGTAATTTTCTACCATGTAATAGGTAAATAAAGTAACACATTGGACATTTCAAATGAATGATGATGGTGAATCCTATCCGGCAGTCGTATCATCTTATGCGATTCTTGGAGACGTAACTGAAATAAAGGTTTCTACTTTATAATATATAAGAAATATCATGGATAACTTTTTCATCAACGTTTTATTATTTTTACAGTTTATTTCAAAAGATTTCTTCGTGGTGTCAACATCTATAGGTACTGTTAGGTTGTTACAGATTCATGAAAATCCATACTCTCAATTTAAAGAGCACATGTCATGGGAATTTATACACAAATTTGAGTAAGTTTTATTTATATATTAATATTATAAATTAATTATATATTAATTAAAATTTATTTCTTTTTAAACACAGTTTATGTTTCATTAATCTTTTTTTTAATAGTAATACAAGCGATTATGCATCTTGTACTGGACTTTCTACGTTTGAACAAGACATAGTTTCAGTGGGTGAAGATGGGAGAATTAATCTTTTAACAGCTGAGCAGAAACAGCCAATTAGATCTATTAGTACTATAAAATTTTATTTCGTATATAAAATATTTATTTTATATGTTGATTTTACACATAAATAGCTAAATTTATGTTTTAGACGATGCGGATAGTTGCTCTATATATTGTATTGATTTCTTAAGACATAATGAGATACTTACAGGAAATTTAAGAGGACATATGAAAGTGTGGGATTTAAGAAATGATCAAGATCTTCCTGCTACAACATTCATGCTTTCTGATCAATCAAAAGTATAATCTCCTTAATATTATCTCTAGGAAATTATTTATATACCTACAAGTAAAGAGAAACTTTTGCAGACAGAAGCTACAAGTATTGCTCATCATCCTACTCAAAGACATATTGTCGTGGCTGGTGGTGGAGATGGCAGCTTAACAGTTTGGGACTTGAGACATAATACGTATCCAATGTCTCAACTCAATGCCCATGCTAAGACTGTTAGCGAAATACTTTTTCACCCTGATAGACCAGAAAATCTATTTACATGTTCAACAAGCGGTGAATTATGGCATTGGAATAATGCTCAACATTCAAAACTAAGTTTAGGTAAGTTTTGTAATAAACAAATCTCACTGTATATTAGTAAATTATTCCTTTTTTAGACCCTACAAATACACATTGGTTAAACACGATTGGTACAAACGGTAAAGTTAATGTAACATCGCTTTGTAGTGCTATGCATAAGCCAATAAACAGTATTGACATTGATAGATCAACATTACTTTTTGGATGTGATAATGAAGCAATGTATATTGTTAGAAATATAGTTGTTTAATAACTATCCTAATTATATATTTTTTTAATTGTAACATACGGAGAAATAAATATCTTTTTTATCTTATGTCTGTTTATTTCAAGATAATGCACAAAGTTGTTCATCTTTACTGTAGTTATGTTCAAATTTTAAATTGACCGCCTTCGAAATGAATTTCTTGTTTCGTAGTTATTTTATGGTACTTGTAGCTCCATCTACCGTTGCTTTTTGTGATTTCGTTTACAGGAAGCTTTAGCCTGTTAGTTTGCCATTTTGTGACGCCTTGTGCGGACGTTCGTAAACAGATTTTGCTTCGCTTGCTTGCGGAGGGACAAGAATTATGTCAAAACGAAGGATCGAGGTTCTGGATCCGTATATTAAACGGAAAGCGTGAGTGTTTAAAACATTTTTAATTCTAAAAGTTAAGGAGTTCGATGAGACATTTTGCCATGTGCATCGTTACAAGTTTTTGTGATCCTATCGCGCATCTCGTTGAACGAACCCCGCTTGCTGAAAATAATCTATGCAAAATACGATTGATTTGTTGAACAATAATATAATAAAAGGATCTAACATTTTAAATTCATAGAACAATTCTTTTCTATTACTGTTGACTGACTTGATCAACTCATCCATAAAGGTTCTCAACTAAATTTCTTTCTTCGATAGTATGTTGTATATTAATATATATGGGAAATTAATGCATAATTTCACAATACGCTGAAAACATACGCGTTATAAATAATTATAGATACACGAAAGAAATTTCGGATGAACTTAAATATCATTTGTTTTCCATCTGATTGGTTTTCATAACAATGAAGTGTTCTCAACTTTCATTATTTTATGTCATTGTCACACATGTATTATTTCGTTGTTATGTGATTAAAATAATTTTCCACCAGCTTCATATTATACTGTATAGTTTATCTGTTGTTTTATAGAGATGGCTCGGCCACCTCCAATAGCACAACTATACCTTCGACAGCACCAAAAAATCAAGTTCAGCTAAATCCTTACACTAGTCTACCTTTTACACCAAGATACCATGAACTTTATAAAAAGAGAATCACTTTACCAGTATTTGAATACCGTACTGATTTTATGAGGTTATTGGCACAACATCAATGTATTGTACTCGTTGGAGAAACAGGTTCTGGAAAAACTACACAAATACCACAATGGTGTGTAGAATATTCAAGGCGTATTGACAACAAGGGTGTTGCTTGTACTCAGCCAAGGAGAGTAGCAGCTATGTCTGTTGCACAAAGAGTTTCAGAAGAAATGGATGTTCCATTAGGTATGTATTATGCCCTTTTAACTCTGAGGACGTTTTTATACTTTTGAACTAAATATTGAGGTATTTTTATATAATGTCTTCACAACAATTTCTTAAACAGGTGTGGAAGTAGGGTACAGTATTCGTTTTGAAGATTGTAGTTCTCCGAAAACTATATTGAAGTATATGACTGACGGTATGCTGTTACGTGAAGGCATGTCAGATCCCATGCTTGATGCTTACCAAGTGATATTATTAGACGAAGCTCACGAACGAACTTTAGCCACAGACTTGCTTATGGGTGTGTTAAAAGAAGTGATTAAACAAAGACCGGATTTGAAACTTGTGATTATGAGTGCGACTTTAGATGCTGGAAAATTTCAACAGTATTTTGATAATGCACCATTAATGAACGTACCTGGCCGAACTCACCCTGTTGAAATTTTTTATACACCTGAGCCTGAAAGGGATTACTTAGAGGCTGCTATCAGGACAGTTATTCAAATTCATATGTGTGAAGAAGTAGCAGGAGATTTGCTCCTCTTTTTAACTGGTCAAGAGGAGATTGAAGAAGCTTGTAAAAGAATCAAAAGAGAGATGGATAATTTAGGTCCAGAAGTAGGTGAACTTAAATGTATACCACTCTATTCTACACTGCCTCCAAACCTTCAACAAAGAATCTTTGAACCAGCACCACCTACAAAGCCTAATGGTGCTATTGGTAGAAAAGTAGTAGTTTCAACAAATATTGCGGAAACGTCGTTAACTATCGACGGTGTCGTCTTTGTGATAGATCCTGGATTTGCAAAGCAGAAGGTACTGTGAAGATCGTCTCGGTGAACAGACTATAGATCATTATTATTTTTTATTCTTGTACTGCATCAAATCAGTTTTTTAAATTCCCGTTATATTATTTAACAGGTATACAATCCCAGAATTCGTGTAGAATCTCTTCTTGTATCACCCATTAGTAAAGCATCTGCGCAGCAAAGAGCTGGTAGAGCTGGTCGTACAAGGCCCGGAAAATGTTTCAGATTGTATACTGAGAAGGCATATAAAAACGAGATGCAAGATAATACTTATCCTGAAATTTTAAGATCTAATCTTGGCAGTGTCGTACTGCAACTGAAAAAGCTTGGCATTGACGACTTGGTATATTGCATTTCTCATGAATATAATTTATTTCTAATTGAATATTTTATTAAATAATTATTTCCATAAACTGTTTTTACTATAGGTTCATTTTGATTTTATGGACCCTCCTGCACCAGAAACTCTTATGAGGGCTTTAGAACTTCTTAATTATTTGGCTGCTTTGGACGATGATGGAAATCTCACAGATTTGGGTGCTGTAATGGCAGAATTTCCATTAGATCCTCAATTGGCAAAAATGCTCATTGCATCTTGCAATCATAACTGCAGTAATGAGATATTGAGCATTACTGCTATGTTATCAGGTACAGTATTATTAATTTTTTCTATCACATCATTAGGTTCATACTTTTCTTGCGAATAAAGTAATTTTAATACGATAAAAGCAAAAGTCTAAGTCAGGATCATGGTAAGGTAATGTGGTTTTAAATTGATGATTGATGCTGTATTAGTCCCGCAGTGTTTTGTGAGGCCAAATGAATCAAAAAAAGCTGCGGATGATGCTAAAATGAGATTTGCACATATCGACGGAGATCATTTAACGTTACTGAATGTTTACCACGCCTTTAAACAAAGTAAGTACCTGCAACATTTTTAAGCCTGCATTTGTGACAGTACAAGTTTTAATTCATGTTTCTTTATAGATTTCGAAGATCCACAATGGTGTTATGATAACTTCGTCAATTACCGATCTTTAAAAAGTGGGGATAATGTTAGGCAACAACTAAGTAGAATAATGGATAGATTTTGTTTAAAACGTACCTCTACAGACTTCACATCAAAAGATTATTATATCAACATTAGAAAAGCCCTTGTGAACGGTTTCTTTATGCAGGTAGATGTAACTAAAAATAAGTTTTATAACAAAAAATGTTTCTTGAATACATAGTACTATCTCTTTTTTTATGTATATTAGGTTGCTCATTTAGAAAGGACCGGTCATTATTTGACTATTAAAGATAATCAAATTGTACAACTTCATCCAAGCAGTTGTTTGGATCATAAACCCGAATGGGTAATTTATAACGAGTTCGTGCTTACGACCAAAAATTATATCAGAACAGTTACAGATATTAAGCGTAAGTTACATTTTTATTAAATAATATGAAAGAAATATATCTCTATAAGCATATGTTATAAATATTATATTTTTTATAGCTGATTGGTTGCTTAAAATAGCACCACAATATTATGATTTACAAAACTTCCCACAATGTGAAGCAAAGAGACAATTGGAAGTGATTCAAGCGAAGTTAGATTCGAAACAGTATCAGGAAGGATTCTAACCTCTAAATATTTTAGTTATCTTTAAAAATGGTGTCACACACACATACACAAACAAAATCATTGATAATGTGTGGTTGATCTGTTTTCGGCATTGCGTCGAATACACAGTTTTCTCAAACATAAAGAAAAAAATATATATATTAAATATTGTGAGACGCGGCTGAAAGGGTAGTTGACTGCTCTGTATTTTCACTTAAAAAATATGTAAAGAAAAAGACAAATTTTAATGACAACATTTATAATTTTGTACAAGCTTTAGCAAAACTTGTACGTTTTTTAGGCTGATGTACCGTCAAAAATTTGAATGTTTGTAGACTTTGTTCTGTCCTAATATGAAACAAATGAAATTTGACCATTAATCTGTTAGAACGCATATGGAACGTATAGTTGATTGATAAATGGTTAATTTATGTACATTAAAGAAAAATTTAGTAACTAAGTAATTTTATCAGTAGAATTTGTTGTTCAACGTTTGCACATTCGGATTGTACTACTAGATAAAAAATAGATTAATTTTTGTATTAAATGTTGAACAAGTATGTCAGATAAGATGTATACAATGCTTGTTATCGATAAGAGCAATGACTTTACATAATCTTCAATATAAATTATATGTTTGCTGCTTTTTCTTAAGATCAAGTAGTACCGTTTTATGTGTTATATATTTCACTTTTTCCAAGTATACACAGCCGAAAATATTACATATTTATTATAATTTTATTATGACTGAAATGTGCATATAATTTATGCAATGTTTTTTCTGTTTATAATCAACACAGAATTGCACTGTAACAATTTTACACAAAGATTAATGAGAAAAGCAATCGTAAAGAATTGGAAATACGACCGTAAATTATAGTATGAAAAATCTTTCTAAGAATCTATGTGATACATTTAAAAAGAATCAAATTATTCTTATTTATGAATGCTAGCATAATATAAATTGCAACCCTTTTTCGCGGTGAGGAATTAACTTACAATGTTACAAGCTATCTCAACAAGGCGAGAAACAAATTAAACTTAATTATTATTCAAATAATAAATCTTCAATGTTGTATGATATAGGCTCTATGCAGACGAGCGATTTTTATCCATGCGATATTGTTGCGGTCATATGTCATTTTTTTTTATTTTCAAAGTTTAAAACAGCGGAAACATACATATGGTCACAGCGATATCGTGCGGACAAAAGTCCCTCGTCTGTATCGGGTCTTAGGATAATCGTATACATTAAGAATCGTGAAATGTTTTCGCTTGTTTTAGAATTGAAAATTTTTAAATAGTTCGAGATATTATACTAAAAAATACTTTTTTCTAAACAAGATATAATGTCACCAGATTTAAAAATGTTTTGCGTGTTTAACATGTTCAATAATATTTTGATTTTGTAAATAAAAGATACGCAGGTATTAAAAGAACATAGAATCACGAAAGATGATCGCGAACAGTTTTCATTGTATTGTACCACTTCATTCCAATAAAATATTAAAAATATGATTCAATCGTAATAATTGTTATAACGAACGAATTTAATTTCTAATCTTAAAATCTATGTAAACTTATTGAGCATTTATAATTGGAAATTTGATACATAGTATATTACGTTTTACGTAATACATTGAAATATTTGATGGTTACAGTTTATAGTTTCTTATCGCGATTCTTATATGTTGCAAGAAATGTTTGAGAACCACTGAGAAAGCACGAGGATCGTTGTATTTCATCATTTACCAACTTTTGTGAAATTGAGAATTATGGCATCGTTCATGGTACCGGTTGCAGCGAGATTTACTCGTGTCACGATTGATAGTTTGCACAATTTAAATAAAAACATTTTACTTAGGTAAGATTTCGAACATTTTATGTCGTTATGTTAAAATATGCGACTCATTGAACTTATATTTCAACGTACATATAGAGGTTAGATTGCTACATAGTGTTTATCCATTACTTTATTATTATACAATTTTTTAAAGTAAAATTGTAATATATTTAATAAAGATGATCATATATTTTTTAAAGCTGTTACATATTTAAATGAAACCTTACGTAGTTAATTGGTTATGTTATTAGTAAGAGATTTGAATAATTCTTTATGTAAAAAGATATGTTAATAAATAAGTGTTTTAAGTATTAATAATACTTTATGCTAAGTTATTCTTTTTGAAGAAGAAGAAAGCATTGATGTCTTAAAGATTTTTTTCATGATTTGAAGGTTAACTCAACAATCACATGTTTCTTGGCAAAGGCAAGAGTATAGTACTATTACAGAAGAGCAACAATCAGAAAGGGGAGAACCACAATCTTCACAATTGGAACTTACAGAAACTGAAAAGAAATTGAAAGCAGATATTGATCTCATCAATAAGGAATTACTGGATCTTAAAACTCATAAAAATGAATTAGAAGATAAATACAAACGAGCGCTTGCTGATGGAGAAAATCTTAGAACTAGACTAACTAGACAAATTGAAGATGCAAAAATATTTGGCATCCAAGGGTTTTGTAAGGATCTCTTAGAAGTAGCTGATATTTTAGGCAAGGCTACAGAAAGTGTACCAAAGGATGAACTTACAGAAAAAAATCCACATTTAAAAACATTATATGAAGGTTTAAAGATGACAGAGGCACAGTTACATAAAGTAAATAAGAAAATATAATTTAACTACATTTTCATATACTAAATAATGCACTAAATTATTCCTTTGAAATGTATTTGTATAGGTGTTTAAAAAACATGGTTTAATATCACTAAATCCACTGAATGAAAAGTTTGATCCTAATCAACATGAAGCACTATTTCAACAGGTAAAATTTTTGTGTTTTGTTTATATAGATTATCGTGTATTAAATTAATAAGGATTGTATCTTTTTCACATAGGAAGTTGAAGGTAAAGAACCAGGAACAATAGTAGTTGTATCTAAATTGGGCTACAAATTACATGAACGAGTAGTAAGACCAGCATTAGTTGGTGTTGCCAAAGGATAATTTATGATCGTTTGTTAATTAAATGGAGATTAGATGTAATCTCATAAGAGCTACCCGTGAATAAAAAGTGTTGGCACGTATATATTGTAATTAAAATTAAAATGTATTGTAAAATGTATTTGATGTAAAACATCAAAGCATGAATGTCATACAACTGATATAAAAAAAAAAAAAACTGGAACTAATTTTATGAAAAATAGGCTTGTTCTTATTCTGTTAGGTTTAAGAGGGAGTGTAATATGAATCTGAATTTTTGTTTTTTTGATTAATAAATAGATATACTTATTTAAATATCATTTCTTTTAGTATACCATATTGCATTCTATCATAGCATGGAAGAATAATGTTTAATTTAGTAGGAAATTTATTATAAAATTGACAAAAATAAATAGAGCATTGTAGTATAAATATAAGAGATATTACAATATTGAACTTTTAATGAAATAAAAGAAGATTACTTTTTATAATACTTCAGTTTTATCCTAAACATCTAACATCTTTCAAAAACTTTGTACAAGTCAGGCAAATTGGCTATTTGTAATATTGTTGAATCATGTGCAAAATGTTTAGGAGGAAGAAAACTCTCCTTAATTGCACCATATAGAACATGTTCTGTAATGTACTTCCATTCGTGAGTATCATGTACAGGACTCATTTGGCTATAATATTTTGCTGTTTCCCGACAAATGGTTCGAAAGCATGGTTGTTCCGACGACCACTCTACTTCAGTAGCTAAACGTAATATATAGAGAGGAAGACCACTCACAGATGGAAAATATTTTTCTGAAAAGAAAACAAAAGATAATCTTGTATTGGATTCTAAAGGTAGTTTATTAAAATGTATTTACCTAATAATACTGGTAAAGATTTTAAATTCCCCTTTTTATCTATAACAATAGAATAATACTCTTTTAACATATCAGCTTTCTCCAATAACAATTCTTTAACACTTGTAGCTAATTCCTCTTTTGGTCCATCTTCCTCTGACCATCCAGCTTCTTTAGTCTCTAATCCTAACATAGCTATATCATATAAAGGAAGTGCCTCCTGCAAATAAGTGTAACTTGCAATATAATAATAACGTTCTTTGTCGATGTACATACCGAAAATTTGATGACTCCGTAATTTGCAAAATCATAGAGCATAATTTCATAAAATAGTTCCTCCCTAAATGTAACAAAAATGTTCTTAATCAAGCTTGATTTTTTATATATATTATGAATGTTTTATGGACACTTACGCTAATTTTTGCGTATTGCAAAGATACAAATTGACTCCACTTTGAACTAAAGCGGAAGACTGATCGATACAACCAACAAAAGTTAATTCTGATAAAATATGTTTCAAACCATCGTGACATGCGTCTTCTACTTCTTTACGTAATTTCAATACACTCGTTAATTTTACTTCTCTTCTAAAATTGTTTATTGAATAGGATTTAAATTCATATGAACTTTCTTTATCATCATTCTTATTGTCATCGGTTTCTTTTAGTATTTGTTCTGTAATAACTTTCGCCTCGTTGGGTTTATTGCACTTTTCAGATTCGTCGTTACTTATTTCTTTATCTATATTATTTTTATCTGTCTTTTGTTCTTCTAATTTAATACTTTTATTTCCAAAGTATTTATACACTTGTTTACGTGCTTTATCTGCAATAACGTCGATACATTTTTCTTTTGTAGAGTCATCTGCTATATTTAGATCAATTTCTTCATTTGTCGTTTCTAAAATATCTTGCTCGCCATTTGATTCATACTGTTCTTTGTTAATATTTGCAGTAGATAAATCTAAATTAGATTCATCAAATACCGCAGAATCTGACGCAAGTGGACTTGTATCATCTATGATATTACTCCACGGAGTATCTGATTTTTCTGCTGCTTTTGGTATAACATGCGTGGAGATATCCGTTTCTTTAGTATTATTTATATCTGATATCGAGCGCTGTATTTTATTTACATCTTTCTCGTCATTACGATTAGTATCTTCAACTTTAATATCTTTGAAATCAATATCATCATTGTTTCTAGCATATTCCATTGCGGTATGAATGGTAAAATTAAATTTGTCCAATTTTTGATCAGATGCATCAGTTCTGATCATTTCTTGAGGACGAATTTTTTTCGTTCTATCATCTTTATCTTTCTCATATTCTGGCAAAATTTCTTTCAAAACTTCTTTTGTGATATCTGTTTTTGGCAACCGCGCTTGTACATAAAATGTTTTAGAAGCACTATTCCCAGACAGTTTCTCATCTAAAGCGAGTTTCATTCTTTCAATAATAGAATTTTCATGGAGAAATTTAACTTCATGTTTTGTTGGATGTACATTAACATCAACATTTTGCGGATCAATTTCTAAAGATATATAACACCATGGGTGAGTCTTTTTTGGAATATAAAATGTATAGATTTCTTCTAGCATTTTTCGAATAGCTGAAATAAGGTAATTGTAAAATATCATCTTTATATATAAAATCTTTTTGCTCTAATACTTTAAAACTTACAGGATGATTCTACTAATCTGTTATTAATGAATAAAAGAAATATCATCCTCTTGCTTGTGTAATTTGGATTTGTTATCAAAGCATGCATTTTAAATTTATAAGTATCATCTGTAAGTTCCACTTCTAATAATTCACGAAAAACAGGATTGCCATAAAGTATTCTTATGTTGTTCATCTTACTCGAATTATATGGTGTTCGAATCTAAATGTTAGAAACATGTTTATATATTTATAAATAATAGCATTCAATTGTGTGACTATTTTTACATAGTAAAATACCTGAGGTGTGACTTCACCGTGTTTCTTTAATGTGAACCCTACAGTAGGATTATGTATTGCATATTTTGTAACTACATCTGAAATTTTGTTGAATTCTTCGTTTGGATTAGAAAAAGCCTTTCTTCTTGTTGCAACATTATAAAACAAATTCTCAATTAATATTGTAGTACCTTGGTTTCCAGCGCATAATTTAGGTGGTGCTTTTAGCTTACTATCAACATATGATGCTCTAGTATGAAAATGATATTGTTAAAAATATTTGCTCAGATTTCATAACATTTTATATAATTAAACATACTTATAAGCACATTTCTCATCTGCAGTTTTTGTTGTGATTGTTAAAAGTGATATATGACTAATGCTTGCCAAAGCTTCACCACGAAATCCAAAAGTCGATATTGCCTGAAGATCTTCAAATGCTTGTAATTTACTTGTTGTAAATCTTTCACAAACAATTTCCATGTCTTCTTTTCTAATACCTGTTCCATTGTCTTGAATCTGTGATTAATAATGAACATTTAGTTGTAATAATAACTTTTCTACTTGAATAGTTGGAGAAAATACCTGTAATAATTTTAATCCGCCTTCTTTAGCAATAATTTGTATATTAGTTGCCTTTGCATCAAGACTGAAACATTTGTAATATAAAGTGTGCAATGTAAAAGACATACATACAACAATTGTGATTCAAATATCTAACCTGTTTTCCACTAATTCTTTTAACGCATTTGCTGGTCTTTGTATCACTTCACCAGCTGCGATTCTATTCACTACAACTTTGTCTAATCTTTTTATTTTTCCCGTTCCATCCATTTTTAATCACGCTGTTTTTAGATTTTTATCAAAACATCGAGAAACAAGAGTCAAGTATTACTCTAATTTACACCATAGTATATGCATAGTAATTATGTTATGTATTATACAATATAACTATATTTGTATAATGAAATTGTAAGAGATGAAAATACAAAGTCTAGTCTCAGAAAGCATGTATTTTTTATTTATAGTAAGAGTGCATTGTACATATTACACGATTTGTGTAAGTTGGTCTTCGTGCCGAACTTTTGAATTTAAATTAGCAATTATATCAGTACTTTTTCCCGCTACTTTATACCTCGTTTTGATATATTTATTGGTGTTTTGGATGCATACAGAATTCGGAGCCAATGGATGCGCACAATTGATCATCTATGGAAACTTATTGAAACTCGAGAGTGAGTGTATTAAAAGTCCGCTATGCATGCTGAGCTGTTTAGCAAGAGAACAGTGAATATTGCGCTCAGTGCGAATGATCATACGATTATGATTTATTGTTATATACACGAAACGAATGACACGAAAGGTAAGTGTTTGAATACATGGTGACAGTGTGTTCATTTAGTGTTTGTCTAGTGAATTTTTCGTAACAATCAATCGCGTAAATCTATACTCGAAACACGTTGAAAATAGCTAACGACAGAAACATCACGTTGAAGTTTCACCGTGTCTATAAAGTATCGATACACCTCAAAATTCCTCGGATTGTTTTTTTTTTTCGCGAATATAACCCTAAAAACTAAAACTTTTCTTCCATCTTTGATTTTCCGATTGGAACATTCCAGAAGTTTATGAAGTATTCTCAGGATAATGTCACGATTGATGTCATTCATCATCACTACTATCATGTAGTCATCACTACAAACATGTCCTCTCTGGATCTTTTAGACATCCTGTATAAGGTGTTTATATAAAACGTATAAAATATATAAAAGGCTTGCTATTCATCTAATAGTGCCATTGAGATACTGAAATTCATTCTGACTCTGCCATCATCACACATCGTGAGTTACATTAAACAGAAGATATGACTTCATAGCTAAAATCTCTAATTTTCTTTTCACAAGAAACTTAATACTGTTTAGTTTAGTATACCCATGCATAGATACGCGTATTATGTGTAAATACGCATAAGATTGGGGTTAGAAAAATAGACGTGCGCGAGTCACTTTATAAGTGAACTTACTCTACTTGTACTATACTTTTTTATTATATTACTACTTATACTATTATTATTATGTTACTACTTATACTACTGTGAACAGGCCGGGTAGCTATTTGCCGGCACTCGTACGCAAAGGGATAATCTATTTTGATTTCTACGTAGACATCACCAGAGAGCAATTCGAACAACTTTGCGAGGATCTATTCGCAAGGATATTGAATATAGCTACGTTAGCTGTGAAGAATGTACACAATCTTCATCACTTTGTTCTAGTCGGCGGATCTAGCAGAATACCAAAGATTTAGAAATTACTACAAGATCGTATATGTTGCGATTACACAGAAATCAACAAATCGATCAATCCTGACGAAGCTGTTGCCTATGGCGCAGCTGTACAGGCTGCTATTTTGCACGGTGATAAGTCTGAAGTACTTCAATGTTTATCGCTAGTGGATATCATTAACCTACCTTTGGGTATAGAGGGAGCTCGTGGTGTCACGATACCCGTGATCGAGAAGTACAAGAGGATACCGATAAAAGAAACGAAAACCTACACAACGTATTCCGACAATCAACCTGATGTCCTGATCCATGTATGCGATAGAGACAGAGCTATGACTATAGATAATAATAGTGTGGGCAAGTTCGAGCTTACTGGCATTCCACTTGCACCTAGGGGCGTACCCCAGATTGAAATAACATTTGACATCGATGCCAGTGGTATTCTGACCATCTTTGCCATTGAGAAATCAACTGGAAAGGAGCACAAAATTACCGTCAGGAATCAAGAACGATCGGAGGAAGGCATCAACAGCATGGTGGAGAAAATGGAGATGTACTGTAAGGTAGATCAAGATCAATAAGATTGCCACCAAAAACTCCTTGGCGTTCTACCGTTTGAACACAAAGAGTACAATAAGCAGGAGGTTACCGATAAATGGTTATATGCGAATCAATCGGTAAAGGAACAATTCGCCGATAAACAAAAAGAATTGGAAGCCATCTGCAATTCTATTGTTATATTACTTAGTAGTTAATTCTTTTTATCGTTACTTATAGTTGATTGCATTAAGGTGGAGCCGCACCTGGTGGATTCTCTGGTGGATTCCCTGGTACTGCTCCAGGGGGCGGTAGCGCGGGTGCTCGAGAACCAGCCATCGAAGAAGTTGACTAAATGCAACACACTGTCCACTGAACTGAACATCTTTCTACGTTTCATCTTATTTATTTCAACGTCGCTTTGTACATCGATTCTCATATTTATTCATCATAGAAATATTTATGTTTTGAGATCAGAGGCTCTATTTTGTTATAAGAAAAGTATTGAAAATTCGTGATGTATTTCATCGTGTGTACTTATTTGTATCTACATCGCATCTTACCTACTTGTATGCTTTTCTTCCTCTCCTACTCTCTCTCTCTCTCTCTCTCTCTCTCTCTCTCTCTCTCTCTCTCTCTCTCTCTCTATCTCTCTTTCTCTCTCTACTTACGCACATTTACTTTACCTATCTCTGTGAGTGTCTATAGGATTTATTTCAACAGATTTATCAATGTTTTTCATTCTTGATATTCAGAAACCTTCCGGTTTATAGAACTGTACCAGAATGATCAAGTACGTGGTGATAACGCTGATAAACTGAAAGTAAATATATAATTAACAATATCATATAAATATCAAATATTATCGTACTCACTCTTGTTAGCAAAGAATTATTCATTTCAAAGAAATCACACGCGGTAAACGTAATTCTGTATTGTTTCAGTTGCAATGAGAAATCATTGATTTCGTTTCGAACACAGTCTTGTTCGAAAGTTGATCGCAGGAGACCTTCCATTCCGAATCCATTCAGATTCAAGGCGACATTATCACGGCATTCGTTATCGAAGATTCCTAATTGCTGTGGCTCTTTGTTACCCAAGTAAGACAACTTGTTAAATTTCGTCGAGTGTTGCGTATTCAGTATAAATTTACTGATATATAGGCCAATTTTATCTATCTCTCGGTGGGTCAGCGTGCACAGCCAACACATCAAAATGAATTGAAACACATAAATTATCCAGATCACGTTGTTCAGAAATATGAAACCATTTTTCTGTTCTGCGGCGCTCATGTAGATTCTAAACAGTTTCGCGACCACCATTATAAAAGCGTTCGTAGAACACAACAGCAGATCAACGCCATAAATTTCGTTCACTGTCATTATTACGGAACATATCTCTGCAAGAAATCGATCGATCACAAAGATGAAGCGCACAGAATTATGAGAAAATTGTTTTATAGCGGTATAGCGACGAGGGACGAGGAAGAAAAGTCGTATATTTTAATTCGAAGAGAGAAAATAAATTTTGCCTTTGATTTTAAACTTTGCCCTTCGGAGATTTTTGCCTTCAACCAGAAAGATTCTGTTGCACTTACGTCGCTCATCCTGAATTTATACGCTAAGAAACGAGCCACCATTCTCTACGTACCATTATGCAGTCTTCTAATTCTTCTGATCTTCAAGGCGATCCAATAGGATGATAGTTTCTCATCCAACTGTTTGATCATCTCGTTGATTGCTCTAAATTTGTGGCAGATCATGTATACGATGACATCGAACACGAAGCTGTTCACTAAAGTTTGCGCGATCGTGTAATAGAGAAACAGATCGGAAACAAAGATCTGATCGGGTGCAATGAAATAGTAATAAAGGACATGAACAGCTAGCGACACTGGACCACATAATAACGCTATTATAATGGCCAAGATTTGACTGATTTTCACGCATTCATCATTGATCGGCAACCCTTTGCTGATATTTTGATTCAACGATTCCAACATCTTCATCAATTCAGGCCATTTGTCGTAATGTCTTATTATATGATAAACGTAGTAATAGGCTGCGAGATGGCACACAGTTTCGTTCATGCAGTACATAATTTCGAATAACTTGCTGGTGAATTGTTTGCCAAAATTTGCAAAGTCCGTTGCACTGAACGCGACGATCACCGAGCACACGCTGAAATGGATCACTCGCAGGACGACGGTGATCCATTTTGGACAATTCTTCGGCCTAGCCACTCCGACTCCTAACAACCAAGAAATATACATTATTGGACGTAACGTATTTTCTGGTTTCGTCGCATTGCTCTCCACTCGGACGTTTATCTCTTCCTCCATGGCGGTCAATTCTTTTTGCTAATGTCTCTAAAAGTCTTCTACCAAAAGTCTCTACTTTGCGAGAGAAATATCAAAGAACGAGGTTTGCTCGAAACGATGCGTTTTCTCAGGGACAACACGGAATATTGAGCTTTTAATTCGAGAATTCGTGGCCCGCGTAGTTTGCTAATTGATCTGATAATACGGAGGTTCATACATGATTGAACGTTTCAGCGTGACTTATGCGTGACACCGTAAAGCACTTTCATTCGATAGAAGCAGGATCGGTATGAAATTAAAAGCAGGGAGAAAAGATAATACAAACTTTTATGGATGGGGGGCGAAAGGTGCAACGGTGGTTCCGTGACATGCGTGTATATGTATATCGAAAAACGAGCTTTATTCGCCCAACGACTATATTACAATTTTATTATACAGTAAACATTTAAAATAGAATAAAACGATAACGTTGAACATCGACCGTTTTTCGAATCTCTCTGTTCGTTTCTTCGGTTTTTAGAAATCAGGCAGCGGGTCGAGCCGAATCATCTCGTAATAATAATAATCATAATAATCACGATAATAATAATGATAATAATATGCGGGGTTCTGGCGATATAATTCATTAGAATTTAAATCCTTTCGGTGTGTTTTAATAGAGACTGGCAATCGTTCGAATACGATCGATTTCGATAAATTGGATGTGCAATCGTCGTCATACCGCGCGCCTTTATATGCTCTGTTTTATTTTTTTTATCCTTTTTTTATCGTATTTCTTGTTTGGATCTGGGGAGGATCGTGTATGTGTGTTTTGTATTTTTGTGTGTGCGCGTGTGTATGTGTGTAACAATGACTCAATGACTTGGTTCACGCAAGCACTTACAACGTAGAATCGCGTAGTCGCAAGAACGTTCTTAAGACTCTCGTTTCTACATCCTTTTTCTTCTTCTCTTTCTCTCTCTCTGTATTTTTGTTACTGTGTTTCTTTTCTTATTCTTCTTTTAGATTTATTTAATTATTATTTGATCGGGAAAGGCAGCGTAATTATTCGAACACGAGATGTCGATACACGTTTTTTTCATATTTTTCTCTTTTGTTTAATTGTTCTCTCGTTCTATATAGACAAGGGATTTTGCTCTCTCTCTCTCTCTCTCTCTCTCTCTCTTTATGGTTGTCAGTTTCGCTTTCGGTGAAATTCCATACAGCCCCTCGTTCATGTTCGCTTTCTTACGTATATACATGTATATATAGAATATGTATATATAGAATATATATAATTTGCTTTTAACGATTGTTTTTATCTCTACAATTTACATTGGCGAGTCGAGCGACTCGAGAAAATCGTATGCACCGATGCAACGAGACGGTTTACATTGGCATTTAAACAACAATTACAAAAACCAAAAGAAAAAAAAAACAGAAAGAAAAGGGATTCAACGACGATTAATTTAACAAACGGGAACAGAAACGTACTTAAATTATGTCGTTCATTTTTCATCCGCTTCTTCGCTGCAGAAATTACTCTTTCGTAACATTTCGTGATCGTATGCCATAAAGTAGCGGTTCGTCACGGATGGTCAAACGGCAACGAGAAATATTTAATCGTCTAATTTGCACAATGTACCTCGAACGAGTTGTTCGATTCGAGATAAATAATTTCGTATCTCCGTACGCGGAGGAAGAAACGCACGACGAAACGAGTTTTCTTTCATTCTGATTTTCGTAACGCGTGTGTTGAGATTGGATGTTTGGTCAAAGTGCGTTCACCGGAGAAAAAGCGAGGGAAAAGAGAGAAACCGCTCGTGCTTCACGCAGTTTCGGTCGCAGAGAAGCGAGATTACGAGATCGCAATAGTGGTAGCACAGTTTTTTGCATATTTTCTTATTTTTTGTAGCGTTTTTTTTTTGCACGATTCTTGCTGGTGCCACATCGTTGTGCGCGTCCAAGCACCAGCCCGATATCTTTCACGTTTTTCTATTTTGTTGTCACAGAGTAATTTACCTAAGATTAGAGGTATATTTAGCCTCGACCCACTCGAGAATGCCCTGCCAATTATTTTTTTTTTTATCGCAGCTAAGTCGGTTCGAGCAAACGAAACGATCGAACGTATCGGTATATCAATATCTTTTTACACAAAACGAAATATGTACATGGACATAGCATGTTCCTTTCTTTGTGCTTTCTAAATACAAAGTCTGAGTTAATTTTCAGGCAAAACATTTATGGCAATTATCGTTCTCTTCTACCGAATGTAACCATGTGATTTGACGTATCGCCGTAAATAGTTATAGAAATAATATGATAATTATTTTTCCATCTTTCTCTCTAGTATCTCCAACAATTCGTTTAAAGCCGACATCATTTTTTTCCATTGCTGATATGTGATTAATAAATGCATAGTAAGAAGTTATCGGTAAGGTACAAAGAAACAACGAGTAAGAACTATACTGTAGTTTAACGTTGCGCTTCTTAAATCGGTAAAATCTTCGTTTGTAACCTAATTTCGTTCCTACTTGGAAAAACAATTAGACTGATAGGTAAGTAAATCGTAACAGAGTATCGTGGTACCGAGGAGTTAATTCACAAAGCATCGAACTGTTCACTCGAAGCTCGATTCTTTTTCTCTGTTCGATCACTCGCTTTTGCTCGTTAATGATCGTTCGAATCATCGTAAAAAATTCTATCGTCGAACCAATGATTCGTAAATGCTTAAAAAATTTAAGCTGTAAAAAATCATCTGGAATATCAACTTTACCCTTCCTCTTGTCCGTAAAGGGACGAAAATTCGAAACGAGTTACACCTATTATAAAACCTCGTGCTTTGCTGTTTTAATATCGTTTTACAAAAAAGGATAAAGGAACAGTTTAAAAAGTTTCAAAAGATCACAAGTTTTGCAAAAGTTTCGTAAATAGGACATTGCACGTAGAAGTAGCGTTCGATCGAAGAATTTCTCGTCGTTTGGAAATTATACTCTCGGGATTTATAACGCACGTAAATTATCCGAAAGATGTCATCTGAATTTTGTTACCATTACGGACAAAGAATCCTCCGCTACCGGATCAGAATTCCGCTGAAATTTCTGATCTCTTAAATACACGATACGTACCACCTCTATATTCAGGTACAACTTCGTATTCCCCCGCACCTACGTCCAGGTTTCACATATACTCCCGAATCTTACGTATTTTAGCACTGAACGATTTTAACTTCGATTCGATCTCGCGTTTTTATATTCATTTTTTAAATACTCAGAGCTGGCTTAACGTATAGGTACATATCATTTTGCACCTAGCTTTAATAAAAACGTATCATTTTAGAGTAAATTCTAGGCCTTCGCGCGTGGCACAAGCAAAACTTCAACTTTAACAACTTAGCGATCCTCTTTGTACCTTTTGTCTACAGTTTCTTCTCATTCGAGCACCGCGTCCGTGACAGAGCATCTTACACCTGCACTTCCCTTTGTTTTTTTTAGCCTTTTGTGTCTCTTAGGCGCCTGACGTTTTCAGCCATTTTATTTATTTATTTTTTCTTTTTCTTAAACTCGGGACATTATCTTCTTGTTTCTGTTTTATACGATTCGGAACTGTGCTGCTACGTGTTCGTGTATTGAATTTACTAACGTCTCTTCACTGGCCTGTAACCATTCGATTCGAGTCACGCGTGAGTTACGAGTTCGTCGATATTTCTAGTCCTTAACTACACTTGAAAGATGTCACCGGTGGCACGGGGTGCGATGTTCGTTTCGAAGATGGACGTTGTCGAGGTCGTGACGGGAGCCATTTCACCGAATCTGGTCGCGTTCACGTTGGTTGTCGTAATGGCTGTCGTTTTCGCTGGTGTTTCTTCGCTCATGTCCGATGTGGTCGGCACCTGCTAGTGTACCCCAACGTTTCAATGCGGGACTGACAATTATTTGGGACTTAAGTAGCGTTAGGGTAGCTTTGAAACTGGTTCGGATCGCCGAATACAGGGGGATAGATCGTGGAAGAGGAATTATAATTGTCAAACGTGTAAATTAATTTAGCTTCGGATCGAGACACTTTTTCCGATACCGAATAGCTTGGCAGGCAATTGCGTTACAATTGGTAAATTATAAATTCTTACGTTACCAGTTGTAACGTAAGTTAGCGTCGAAAGGATCAACCGGATACTGAACGAATCGACGCACCTAATGTTCCTATAAAATACCTCGTTATAAAACACTTCCTTTCCTTCCTCCACGGATGGCAACAGCTCGTCCATAGAGTGCGGAGTTCTAGGACTAGGCGTAGGGGCGATTTGTTGCTGTTGTTGCTGCTGTTGCTCCCGCTGTTTCGCCAGCCTGAGTTCCTGCAACGCCTGTCGTTGCTCCTTCTCGTTTCTCTCCTTTTCCAGTCGTCGAGCGCTATAACTGCGGGCCGAGGACGTCGAACTGTGAACCGACGTTAAGCTAGGGCGACGAGAACCTATCGAGGAAACAACGGGTAAAATTTTATTCCAGAAGTCGTGACAGAGAATTATACGTCCAATCCCCACCCGCCCCCCCTGCCGTCACCCGGCTCTTCCCTTCCGCTACGCTAAGAGTCAATTAGCTAGGCTTAGAGATCAATCAGAAATACGAAATCTAATTGCGACTGCTCGGCTAATACCAGCGTGACTCTCGGCCTCTGTAAAACGTTTCTATCGATCGTTTCTATCAATATTCGGCTATACATATAGGAGCGGTACGTAGTTACTGGTGCTGGTTGTCGAATCAACGAGATCCCTCGGTCGCTAGCTAATTATTCGTACATGGGAGTATGCAAGCTCGATGGTCGCATCAGCTGATTTCTTTAATTTTACAGGATCGTCGAACGTAGAAGCTTTTGACGCTCTGTGCTGTGATTATTTCCGGGAAAGCCGATAGATAGGGAAAAGAAAGAGACTCGAAATTAGGATTGCGCGCGAGACAGGCGAATTTCAAATTAAGTTTGTAGAAAATGGATAAGGATCGGAAGGAAAACGAACGGATGCGAAATGTTTTTTGCCTGTTGATCGAAGAAAATTGGGACTTTGACTTTTCGGTGTTCGAGTGACTGTGCAAATTGTCATCGTGTGGATATTGTCCATCGACAGCGAGCATTGCATGGTGTTATGTAACGTAAGAGGAATAACAAGCGGCCTTTTTCAGCATCAAGCAAGCACGTACGAAAGCGAACGCTCACGATCTTTCCTCCACGTTTGCGTCTTTGAATCGCTAACACGGTCAACACTTTCCGCACTGTACGTGTAGTTTCGTGTAATTTCCAGTGGATCTCGAAGCAAACGAAATATACGCAGATCGTTATTAATAATTCCGAACAAATTCTCGATCCTCGTTAGCAATTTAATTTCGCGAAATTATTACGTGAACGTAAGAGCGCGTCGCGCGTATGTAGGTGTACGTGTACGCGGGGATGCGAATGTGCTTGCGAGTTGTTTAAGTGTTTCTAATTCACGGAGCTTGTTAGCGGTTCTTATCGATCGACGACGCGTACAAAAGGCGACAGAAAATGCAGCCAGACAGAGAAAGAGTAACGGTTATACGCGTGCATCCTGTTGCATATAGAGAAGCTTCGTTCGAGACGTGTACGTCCGTCCTTCGATTTCCAGCAAGCGCATTCAGCGTTTATAAAATCCGTGCACAATTATTTCCATTCTTTTTTTCTTTCAAGACAAGTAGATCAGTCTTTTAACGCAATCGATCCTTTATCGAAGCAACTTTTGATCGCCGTCGAAACTCGTCAAATCGATCTTTAATAAACACAGAGAGAAGCGAGAAAGCAACGAACAGGCAAATAGAAGGCGAATATACTACATATATTTTTCATTTTATTCCTTAGCGTTCGTTCTCGTTACAGCTGTTGACAAAAAAAGAAAAGAAAAGTAAGCGGCAATTTTTTTAAAGCGCAGCAACTAAAACGTAGCAGCGGAAGAACGTAGCAGCGGTAAAACGTAGCAGCTGAAAAACGTAGCAGGCTTAATTAGAAAATTTCATTTTCTCCCGTTTCCCCACCACTCGATTGTTCGTAGTGAAAAAAAAAGGTAGACGCGTTCGTTAAAAATTCGGCGCGTTTAAGTCAAAATTGTTAAAAGAAGCTGACCCCTCGCATGCGAACCGGCACTGTACTTTTTTTTTTTTATTTTGCGTGCGTGTGCGGCGAGCTAGCTAGTGCGTAAAGATTTCGTGTCTCTCTACGTCTTACCAGAGAACGTTCGTTCGTTAACGAGCAACGAAATCGGCCGCTGCCATCTTGCTATCTCGTAACACACTCGTGCAGCGCTTTATATTATATTGGATACACATTAGAATCACATTTCACGTGACAATGTAGCATTTGTGTTTGATTCACGATATAAATATGCCACACGTATGTGTACGTGGTTTTTCTTATCGGTAAATTATTCTTTTTTATCTATTCGGGATGAGTGTGTAAGATACGATTTGGGAGGAGTGATACATATGCGCAGATATCGTTCTTTTGTTTCTTTTTTTTTGCTTTTTTCGATGTTACGTTGTAATTTTGGGATTATCCGGATCGGTAGTACTGTCACGGCCATTGTTTGGAGAATATAACGCAATTTCAACAAAAATTTCAACGTTCTAACCGTGGGAAAACAACAGAGAAAGAAGGGTGGGTTGTTCGTGTCCAGGAGGATAAAACGTGATCGGAGTTTGCGTTTCCCTCGTTCCTTTAAGCCTCGTCGTGATATCGATTTCGCTTCGGTGTAATCAAAGATCGTTACGTAAGAGTCGATATAGGACAACGAGAGGAATAATGGAACGCGGCGAACGCGAGAGGGAGGCTGGATAATCAGGGTGCTAAATATCAATAACAACGACTACGACACAACAGCGACAACGGTATGGCACGACTCAAAGCACCACCACCATCTTCTTCTTCGTCATCGGTGTCGCCCGCTCGAGAGGCGACTCGTGCAGGATAGAATGCGAAAAAATGGTGAGAGAAGGACAAGAAATAAAATGACGATAGATTCGTGTAGAAAACAGACAAAAAGAAATTAGAATTAGGAAGCTGATCGTTATAGAATTAGGAAAGATATTCGTAATTTCACGTGGTCAATCGCTTTAGCTTCTTTCCAAAGCTACATTTTTTACGTCTACGTCCAAATTCGCGAATCACTCTACGATCAACACTTTGAGGTCGTATCGAGCTCGGACGTGGGTATCTTGCAATCGGAATTCATTTTCATCGAAGAAACATTGATAATACGATCAAACGGAACGTCCAAATAATCAAAATACTATTTACCATATACTATCGTATCAATAATTAATTGAATATCACGATACATCAGACATTGTCGTTGGATATATTCGTTTATAAAAGCTAAATGGTCGAGCGTTCTTTACTAACGTAGTTGGCAGAGATGTGCATCTTATTTACCTATATAACGCACATATTTTTTCTAGACAAGAGAAAATACACTATAATGCGCGGAAGAAATGTTCGTTAGCTCAAGACGATATAAAATCAGAATTGTTCTTTAGTGTCTGAGAATTGTCGTACGATTGAAACGATAAAAGAGCAGACGTACAACCGCAAAGGGTTGAACCTTGAACGAATGACGAAAGAAAGAGGACGGGGCGATTCGAACGAGTCGAAGAAGAAGAAGATGAAGAAGAAGAAGAAGAAGTAGAAGAAGAAGAAAAAGAAAAAGAAGAATAAGAGGAAGAGGAAGAAGAATACGTAGAGATAGAAGTAGAATGGGAATAACAACGGACACACAGATGGTGTAGAGAATGTGAGAGACGCGGACAGATAAAAGTGAGAATAGAAGACAGAAAAGGATAGTTAGAAAGAGATCGTTGATCGTCTACCGAGGCCGTCGGACGATCCCTCAGCTACGTCGCTAAGGGTACGTCGATGCTTGTTCCCGCCTTTGGTCGCCTGCAGGTGACACGATATAAGCAAGATGGCGGCGGCACGTGCCGCACCTGCTCTCGACGCTGGTACCAGTGGACCACGGCTACCACCACTACTTGGCCTCCTCGAGAACGCGTAGGTCAAAGGTCCCCCTGTGCTGCTCCTCTGACTGGAGCGCGAGGATGGTCGGCCACCGTGAAGCGTCAGTGGGATACCTGTTGGGTCGTTTTCGTTAAGAATAATATTTCCCATGGCAATTTGGACTCTTTCGTCGTTCTGAATTTCAATCTTAATCGCCTAACTCCTTTGATACGCAATTTTTTTTTTTCGTCCTAATGAAAATTGTATCGTTGTGGAATAAAGAGCCCGTATGTTCGACATTACGATACTATACAGAATACAACTACGTGTTTTCCTAGGTATTCGAATATTTTATTTGACCGAGTTACTGTTTGTATCTTGATCGTCGATCGTTTAAACGAGTACTCACCTGTGTCGCTAGAGAACAACATGGGCGGCGCGTGATTGGCGTTGGCGTAGTGCCGTGGCCTTGAGTATCTCGCACGACTGAATAACTTGAGCACGAAGCATATCATCGCTGTGAATACCGCTATTCCCGATGCTATGCAGAGCAGGGTCGGAATATCGGTCGTTATCAGCACCAGATCTGCCAACAGATTACAGCGCTATATGTTTCAATTCCGAACTTGGGCTCTTTAGAGGTGTGTGCGTCCTTGGAAAAACTATTTTACGCGACGTTGATTCGTATCTCGACTGTATCAGTGCATACAACGATCGGTCATTGAATTAGAACTAAGTGCATGCAGAAAATTCACTTTTCCAACTACGAAATACTATGATTTATCATAAATGGCAAGTCGTCCTTGATAACATAAATCGTTACTATTTAAATTGCGATACGAATATGAAAGGAAACAGGAAATTAGAATCTATGTAGTATATGTACGTAATGAAGATTCTTTTCCTCGTAATTAGATATTTCACGCAGGAAGACCGGGTACGGTTGACTTTGATGATGGTGTAATCGGTGTGACGCTAAGTTGGCACGGTGTACCTTCGGCGCAGAACACCTTCTTGTTAGGCCTGGATAGGGCGACCCTATGGTAACCTTGTTCGCAGTCGCACACAGCATTGTGCTGCACCTGGGTGCAGGTCGAGTGTTGATCCGCAAAAGTGCAAGTCGCGCGATAGAAACATTGCTCCCCGAGTCTTTTAGCTGGAAAACCGGTTACTCGTTACTTGTTTCGTCGTTGTTTTATCAAAACGCGATACGTTTTCGATCTTCCACGCGCGATGATAACGCGAACGCGTCGAAATTATTCCACGCGATACTGTGTTTTTGGATAAAAACAAAATCAAATATGTTATTTAATACGGTCAACGATCGATTTTCTTGAAATTCGAAGAAATAAGCATCGGAGCGACGAGTGTAGAATTAATCGCGCTGTTCAAAAGTGGGAAGAAAATCACACAAGAGAAATAGGCATCCGATTGATTCTCATCAAAGTTAAAGAAACGCGTGGAAGCAACGAATCGAGTTGTCGAATAATCCGCGCGAGACGAAGACGAGAAGCGCGTAAAACATTGTCGTTCGGATTGGACAGAATAATCCACGTTTATTTTCTCCACTTTAGCGATCTGCGTTACCGCGCTAATTCTCGCTATCGGAACGATCTACTCGAAGGAGAAAATAACGTGGAATCGGGTGTGAAACGAGCTACGTACGTTTGGCACATCCTTTGGTAGGCCCAAGACGAACTGGATAGAATTTCTCGCACTCGCAGAAACCAGTGACTGTGTCGCAGAACACGTGCTGCAGTTCCGGATTGCACGAGACATCGCACGGCGAGCCCAGGTACTGCCCCTTCGCTGAAAACAGACGAAATCGATAGCATACCGGATTATCTACGACGTTTCTCAATAGTAGATGAAATATGTAGGTTGTTTCCTCAAATAGCGTGCGCTATTGTTCCAGACGACTATCGCATCGGGGCCACGCTTCGTACTTTCCTCCGTCCAAACTTCAGAATCCCATTGATCGCACGGTAGAATTCAGTTTTATTCGATTTCGATCAAATCTTGCGACCGATTCGTGTCTCCCTGTCGCCACAAAATTTCTTTGATTCGAGAAAGATGCGAAACGATCGTCGCTACTTGTAAAAGATCGCCTTCTTTTTCTCTTTAGTTGAACCTACTTTGGTTGAAAAATTGAGACACGCGACTTTGTAGGATTTTTCACAGATAGCTACGTGCCACGGCTAGCTTAGTGGTAACGTTTTTGCAAAAGAAGGTCCATTCATTCCGCAGAGTGGTCTCGGTTATTTTCGTTATTGTCACTGTTGCTTCGGTCTCCAATGGAGGTATCGTTCCTCTTTCAACTATTATTCCCGGTTTCGATACGCGTCTTTGTTCTGCTTTTGACGTGCAGCCTAGGCGCGTTGTCACGGGCGTCTGTTTGTCGAGCCACGAATGCGCATACATTCTGAACGATTAACGAAGCAAAGAAGCCATTGTTACACACTCTATCCAGGCCACTTTCTCGCAGCAAAAGATGTTTGATATCTGGTGCGCTTTTGTAAACGATGTCGGAACTGCGTCGATTTTCCAATGATTCTATATATCGTGGTTGTAAATTCGTGACGTAAGAAAAGTCAGGGAGATTTTGTGGCTCGAAATAAGACGAGAATCGAGAACAACGAAAATGCGCGTCGAAGGCCTAATTTTTGAAAATTGTGTTTCAAACTTGTAAATTCAGCCTCATCACGGTGCGTAATTCCAACGCGAAACGGTGAAATATTCGGCTATAAATTCGCGATAATTTTATGCACGGATGAATTATATCGTTCTATTAGCCGCTAACCGAACGATTAATAAAACTTGTTTTCGTCCAAGGAAAACCGACGGAGAAAATTAGCAGAGCGTATTTCCTCGGGATAATTGCGCCATTTGTGTCGGGTTACCAGGCGCGGGCACTGAGCCAGACAAGTATCGATTTCCCCTTAATTATCGCGTTATATCGTTATTAAATGTATCATGGCATGGGCCAGGTTTAAGGAGGTAACATAACGATGATCAGCTACGTTGGCAAACGTTCAGAAACACACGCTAAACCGCGGGATATCGTGTCGCGTTCTCGCGTGTACCCTAATTAACTTTCCATCGAGGGCGCACGGGATGGTGCAACGGAGAACATCTTACGTACGAGTTTTCGCCTAGAAATAGGTTTCTTCGTTCCTAGTGCAGAGCTCGCGTTTGCCCTGATCGATCGATCGTTCGAACTGCAGATGAATGGGAGGAGGTCGAGCCCGGCTGTGTCGCGTAAATAACGGAGCACGCAGAATTATGCTTTTTGACCTGATTCAGGAAGTTTACGACGAGCGATCATTAGGCTACGATTTGCCAATGTGTGTGTGTGTGTGTGTGTTTTTTTTCACCGCTCATCGAGCTCTACTTCAGAGCGGAGATTTCCTGCGAATGTCGTCAAGGAAACAAGAGCGAATGACGCACCATATTTCTCCTTCTGCCGTTCCTCCTTCTCGGCGTTACGTATGACGGGGTGAAGGGAGCGGAGAAGAAGGAGAAACAGAGATCTTTTTGAAATCTCACGCAGCTGCAGGCAGAGTGCAGACTCCCACATGCAGACATTGAGAGAGCTTGCAGCATCCATTAAAATCAATACCGACAGCGTGGTTGGCGCGAAAATCAAGAGGGACTGGTTTCTTCTTGCCCTTGTATCTATGCGCAGGCGCACTCGCGAATTTCCACGCGAAATATTTCCTTTATTTTTATTCCTCTCTTAGACTTTGACGCTTTCCCACGATCATCGATGCGATTTCTGCGAGATCGCGTCGCAATTTGGCATTCGACGAATACGAGAAAATATCGACACGATCTCACGATCAGCGAGAACGTCGTCCGTCGTATCGGAAGATTCGTACACGATCGCAAGTTCGATGATCGGATTCGGAGAAGAACGGGCAAAGAATTGCTGAACTTTGCAGTTTGTAACGTTTACCATCTGCTTTCTCGTTGGATTTAACGAGGCAGACAAGGGTTACTTATCGTCCGACGGAGGGAAAACGTCTAGATGACGATAACAATGACAGTAACAAGTGTTTGTACCCTGGCTGAAGATTCTGGAGCAAAGTGTTTGCACGCTCGTACAGAGCATGCGCGAAGAAGGCGAGGCAAGAATTCCGTGGCACACGCGTTTCTTCGATCGTCCTTGTTTCACGAGAAAAGTAACGTAACGATTCTTCAATGAGAACCATCGTATCGATCCGAGGAAGAACCGAATATCGAAACACATGCCGATCGATTTGAAACGAAAGGTAACAGGATCGGAGGGAATCGTTTTCTAAGTAGCATACGATTACCTAATCATTAATCGGTAACTTTTGTACCGATCAACGATCGATACATCGGATCGCGAGACCGTTCTCGTTATTAAGTCTCTCGCTAGTTCCTGTTGCTCGTCCTCTCTCCCGTTTCACTGCACCACTCGTCGTCAGAGATTCGTTACCAACGTCGTCCATATCTCCTATCAAACTGTATCAAACTGCAAAATCCAAACAGGAGTGGCTGACTCGATATCTCGTAATATCACCAGCGTCAGAGAACCGGACGTTCTCAACAGTCTTGGCAGTTTCGGAGAAACCGATAGCTTTCGTTAGAATAGTAAGACGGTGCCGCGTCTAATTAACAATATCGAGCGTTCGCGGTTTCTGGTCCACGGGTGGAACACTCACCCGCAGTGATGTTGTGCTCGAGGTAGTCCTGGTCGTCGTCATACGCGTCGTCGTCGGCGTCGTCGTCGTCGTAGCTGGATCCGCGCACGTCATCACCTGCCAGTAATCCGCGGGTCAGGCGATCCGGGCGCGTGTCGCAGCTGCAGCCGGATACCAGGAAAACGAAGCAGATGAGAAGCAGGAGCCAGGAACGGCAGCAGGTCAGTCTCAGGGCGGAGGGAAGTGCGCTCATCGCCCCCGCGGCGCGAGTCAACCCCCGAAACCGACCACCGGCGGCGCATCGACATCCTTCCCCGTCGCCTGCCCTCCCCCTCCCCCCTCCCACCCTCCTGAACGCCCTCTCGCCCTCGACGCCTCCGACAAGCGCCTTATATCGCGTCGAACCGTCTGCAAAACACCTTGGCCACGACAACACCAGCGGTTCACCTCGACTCCGACACACGTACTATTCCAACACGCGTCGTCTTTCTCCTTATCCTTATCTCTGTCTTCGGCAGCGGTAACTCGTAGGCAGCAGCAGCAGCACGACCGACGACGGCGACTGTCTGACTGTCGGCAGAGTACCACCGCGGTTTTCGGTTCCGTGCTCCCCCGTTCACTGACGCCTTCCTTCCGCTAGCCGGTCGACCACCGCGACTGCAGCTGCGCGATGCCACCCGTTGACCCCTTCCTTTCTCCTCCCTTTGTGCCGCGTCGATCGAGATCAGGGCTGCTCCGTCCTCTCGTCGTCGCCCAACCTCCAGCTACCAGGGGGTGAAGGATTATTGGTTTGTTACCTTTCCAGCCGGCTACCTTGAAACCAACGCCATTTGAATTATACGTATGCGATCGTGCGCTCCGATACTTCGGTTAGTCCGCTGCCGTCCGGCTACCTAGTTCTCGGCATCGTGTTTCCTATTGGTTTTGCAGGGTGGTCGCTCTTTGCAGGTCAGCATCTGAAAGAACGTCGATCTCGATTCCTCGATTATGCACAGCGTGTATGTACGTTTCGCGATCGTTTTCGTTCGACCATGTCATCCACGTTGACGTTGACGGTATATCTACATGATTATATGGAAGGCGTAATGGAGGATCGTGGATCGCATTGGGAATCATTTGGCTTCGTTCGACGTCGCTGTAGGATATTGGTATGGTTAATCGAGTACAGCTTTCTTCTTTTCTTTTGTACAACGTTTTCGTATATTTAATACAGAAGACAGCGTTTCATGTGTTAATACTATCGTCGTAGGTGTTTCGTTTTTCACGCGATGATATCGTACACCTCCTGAACGTTGTATATCGACTGTATATCTCCTTATCCTGCGAGAATTCACTAGGAGAAAATTCTCGTTCAAATACCGATTCGTACGTTCCTCGTTCGTTCTAATTTATCCCAATGTCGTTCACGATTGCATCCTAACTTTCCTCTTCCGAAATGAGACATTCGTTTGCCTCGTGTGCGATAGTTTCTTGATACAGATCGTTTTGCACGATGGCTGAAGAAAAGAGGAACCAAGAAATTAAACGAGGAAATCACGTTGTTTATCGCGTTATTATTTTATTACTAATTCTTATCGTAATACCTGCGCGCTTCTTTATTTTCCGTTGTCTACGAACGAAGAAATACGCCACCGTTGTCGCGGCCGCTATTGTTACGATCGTAATTGCTGTTAATGTTCCAACCATCCTGGACACTGTGTTGGTGCTGCTGTGATACATAGATAGGTAGCACGGCGATTCTTGAAATAGAACATACAACTATGCGATATAGAATATTCGATGTAAAATTAGAGTTTCCTACGAAAGTATTTGAATCTCTATAGAAACTTTGTACGAATTACGTGTATCGTATAAGTTTGTATATTTGTTTCTGTATTTCACGTTATATAATTCGTATATTCTTTGCGTTATATAAAATATTCCCAAGTACGATCAGTATTGCTATAAGACGCAATGATCGTGATTCTACTAGCAAAATATGAAACGAATCTGGAATTAGATTATCCGGCGCAAGTTACAGCGTGTGACAGTGGATTCGCGTAATTGTGAAAGATATAAAGCTTCTCTACTATAGGGGAACAGTCATAATCCAGCGAATATATCAAGAAAGTACCTTTTTCGACAAAGCAACCAATCTTCGATGGACCATGGTCGGAGGTTATAGTAAAGCAGAAACTTTTGTTGCCCTCCGTGTCGTTGCATTGGTAGCAATACGGTGCGTAACGTCTGGCATCCATTTGCGTGCTGTTCGTCTCATTGTGGACCGTGAGTCTATGAACATTTTTCTTTTAATAGTTCATTAAATCTGTACTTCGATGCAAAATAAATTCGTATTACCATTATACTCACCGATTGACGGTCATATCGTCGAAATCCATTACTAAAATGCACACGGTGGGTTGGTCACAATCCCACCCTGACCATCCGTAAGAACATTCGCACGGTTCCTCGTCCTTCACGCATACTCCGTGACCTTTGCAATCGCGTGTACACGGCTTAACGCAGGTACCATTCGCACTCATTTCGAAGCCATCGTCGCATCGGCACTCGTTTGGTGCCACGCATTTTCCGTTCTCGCAGCTTTTCTCGCAAAATGCTACGCACGAGACTTCGGATTCCTTGACGAAACCTTCCAGACACTGGCATACGTGTGGCGCGACGCAGATGCTGTTTTCACAGGAGGAACAGATCGGCATGCACCGACCATCCGAAGATCGTGTGTAGTTGTCATTGCAAGTGCAGAAATTCGGCGCCGTGCATTTACCATGTTCGCAACTTGGTTCGCAGATAGGTTCACAGGCTGATGTGATTTTGTCTAGGACCTATTTATGTACAGAAAGGATATGACAAGACAGTGAGAAATTTTTATGCGCACAAACGTCGGATAAGTTTCATTTTCCAAGCTAGGAACAATTTAATTTCGCGCTAGAGACGCCTGTACGCACGCAACCCACTGTACATCGGCGTATGCGTTTGGACAACCGGCAGGGACTAAAATCTGGATTCTAAAGCTCCTAGTCGAACAGACGCGAATCGGAAGATCACGGTTGTACTCACTTCGATCTCCTTCACGTTCGTATCGATCGTTCGATATCCATCGAAGCAACTGCAAGTGTCCGGTGCCACGCACGTTCCGCCAGGTTCGCAAGGAATCTTGCAAGACGGCACGCACGTTCGTTCCTCTTCCTCGAACCAGTAACCCTCCGTGCAGTTGCAAACTCCTGGCGCGGTGCACGTTCCGCTTCCGCAAGGTTTCTCGCAAATTGGCTCGCACACGTGCTTCATCGTGTCGTCTCCGCTAACTCGGTAGCCGTCGTGGCAAGAACAGATGTCAGGTGCTGTGCAGGTTCCATTTACGCAAGCCTTTTCGCACACGGGCTCGCAAACGTACTTGGAATCGTTCAATAATCCATAACCTGGGTCGCAGCTGCAGACTTCCGGGGCGATACAAGTTCCATTCACGCAGGATTCGCTGCAGATCGGATCGCAGTCGTTGGCCTCGTTCTCTTGGTATCCTGGGTTGCATGTACAATTGTTTGGTGCCGTGCAATTGCCGTATTTACAAGGTTGCTCGCACTTGGGCGTGCAGGTGAACATATCCATAAGTTCGTAACCATCGTTGCAAGTGCAAACGTCCGGCGCTGTGCACTTGCCATTTTCACAAGGCATTTTACAAATCGGCTTGCACAGTGAATTCCGATCCTGGATTCGTAGTTCGTAGCCTGGATTGCACAAACAATGGTCCGGCCCTATGCAACGAGCATTTAGCTGTTCGCAGTTTTGCTCGCAAATTGGTTGACAGTGCAACTTGTCAGCGGAAAATTCGTAGCCATCGTTGCACATGCATTTATTGGGAGACACGCAAACGCCGTTCGTGCAGTTTCCTTCGCATATCGGTTCGCACAAGAACGGCAAATGATGGTAGCTATATCCTTGTTCGCATTCGCACGTATTCGGTTTTACGCATCTTCCGTTGATGCAAGGAACCGAGCATACTGGCACGCAGACGTTGTCGCTTTTCACGTAGCCGCTGCAGCACTTTTTCTCCGTCACCCAAGTGGTTCTGTACTGAAAACCAAAAGAGATTGATGCCAAGCTGTAATAGCGATTCTCATCGATAGACTGCGCGTATTTATGCATTTGCTACACGCGGATAATATTTTTATTGCTTCGCTTACGGATTGCAAGGCATCGTGCTTCTTTCGTTTCTTTCGGTCTCAATCACTATCTAATACTTGGTTATTACTATATTACATATCGCGCATCCGCTTCCTATTAGCGATTTAATAGGAAACAGCCATCTTCTATTATCCGCGTTACAACGCATTCTTAATTAATTAATTAATGTGCACAAATGCAGAAATATATATGTAACGTCAAAAGTGAAGTACATATAATTATATTTGAAGACTACAGGAAAACAACACGATAAGACGCATCTTCTACTCTTTACAAGCAGTTTTGAGATTCCGTGTGATATCCGTCGATCTTATATTAGCAAAATTGTTCGTACAATTGGTTTTAGAGCTAAGCACATTTTTTCCTCATTATTTCTCTCATCCCCTCAAAATTTCGATCGGTTAGCAAATTAGAAATTAAAAGAATTAAAGATACAGAGTGTATCACAGGTAAGGAAATAGTCACTGGACGTTCCTGACTTTGATCCTTCTCTGTTCCATACCTCGCTCCTGTAATTTGTTCGAGTCTTGATCACGTAAAAGAGTCCCCATTTCCGAGCCCTGTACGTTTCCGTATACGGCACGAATCGTTCTTCCCTCCGACTGAAACAAAAAAGTTCCTTCGCCATTCGTTTGCGATCTCGTACGATCTTCTTGTACAGCAGATCTCCATTCATCCGAATTGCGTTTATTGGAACGAAATGTCGCTTAATGCCCGAACAACTGAACTTTTGTCACTTAAAACCAATCGCTTTTATCGTGTGAACGAAAAATGATGAATTGCAATTATACAAACCGTTTGTCCAATAAGTTTAAATAAACGCAGTTCTACCGTACACCGAAGAACATCGTGGTTTCTATGTTACCTGAAGATTACGGTGCACTCGTGGTCCGAATCGTCGAACTCGTTTTTCGGTTGCCTGGTCGACCACGACGACATTACTACGCCGGTTATAAGGATAGAGTTTATAAAGATTATACCACCAACGTATCTCATATTTCTCGTCCTTTCGTTCGTACGAGCAATTTGCTACTGAAAATGATGTTAAATGCTGCAATTGATGGGCTCGACTTCTTTTATCTATTTCGCGTTATCGACAGGATGCTCGATATCGCGGAGGTCAGACAATTTTGCCGTCAGAGTTGATCGAGTTACACAGAGGATCCTTCGTCACAAATTTTAACCAACCTTGGGCAACCTGGCTCGTTTATATCCGGAATGAAATTTCATTTTTTAATATCTTGGAAAAAAGGGGAGGAGTGGGAAGGAGATCCAGGCTGCATTGCCTAAAGAAGTAGACGCTAATGGATTCTCCGAATCGACGAGAATTTGGTTCAAGTAGATTTGTTCCAGAACAGCGAGCAATAAAAATTTCTTTTGTGCCATAAACGACTCAGGTTGCCTACGAAAGGTGCGAAAAATATGCTTCCCACGGAAGGTTAATAACATTTTTGCTTTATCTCTTCGTTGATGTGTATAAACATGGGGAAGATAATAATACACACGTGTATCTTATAGATTTGCAGAATTACCACTCCTTGATAAAAAATAACAAGCATACACACTTCTGCTCGTTTATTTTATCGGTAATTAATATCAGTTCGTTAAACGAAAAATAAATTTAGTATATAAAGGCGATTAAACGTATTTTGCATTTCGTTTAACATTAAAACTACAACACCAGCCAAGTCGACTGGGTTTACAATTTTATTTTAAAATTCCTGCTTCGTGCTGTATTTTTCCGCAATGATGTAATGACTTTCATAACGATAACTAAAAGAATAGTATAATGAATTTCGTTGTATTTTTTATGCATTCAAACTGAAAATAATTTTGTACCGAGGCTACTTATACCAAAACCAGTCAAAATGATTGGTACTTGTCAAAGTGTAAAAGGATCCTGCGATCTGTTTATCGAACCCCAATTAACCGGTTTCCTCGTTTCGTACAACTTGTCACACGTTTTTAAAATTTGTACCGCGTATCGTTCGATACGACGATGGCAGTTATCAGGAAAATTCCGGATCTATCGCTAGATCGCTGGATGCTAACGCTAGAAATACCATGCCAGTCAAAACGATTGGTTCTACAATTTTACAAATACGTCAACCCTCGTTTGGGGATTATGGTCCCAGCTGGATTAATAATACCAAAAATATACTACATAACATGGAATTCTGTAAGAAAGTGATAAAACGAAAAATATAAAAATATTCTATCATTACGTATTTTTTAAAGACCGATCATTTTGGCTGGTTGCGGTAGAAGTAGCTTCGTGTTAACTATCGGTAGTTCTAGTGTTAGAAAACTTTTTAACGCACGAATTTTCCCAAAAGAAGTTACGAACGAAGTTTCTCAATTCTAGATCCGGTAGCCTTTATAAATTTTAAGCAACGAAAGAAATTAATATTTCGAAAAGTGGGAGGGATCGAGTCAGATCGAAACTTAGCCTGATGGAATATGCGACGAACGTTTTACTTATAAAATATATTTCAGATGCATCGATTTAACAGCTTAACAAACAGGTGAAACGACGAGTAAAGTTCGCCTTCCTGTTACAGGCTGCTGTCGACTTCAGGCGTTAAAGAGACTTGTCTCTGGGTCGACGTTGCTGGCGTATTATCTGCGTCTGCAAAAGACGATGCAAAATTTGCGTTTTTAAAAACTCTCATTTGGAAACTTTGATGACGTAGAGATACATTAATTACCAGGAGAAAATTTCTTCTTCCAGCTTCGTATCAACGCGTAGATTATAGCGGCGCTACCGATAATCACCGTAACACCCACGGTTCCAGATATCAATGCGTAACTTGGGCCTTTCGTGCGTGTTGCGTACACTCGATAACAGTTGGAATCTACAATGTAGTGTCGCAATTTAAACAACGCGACAGATAGAATTCGCGCGAAAGGTTCGTGTAAAGCGATAACGAATCGACAAAGGAGATTATTTAATCGATTAATTCGTAACAAAGTTAATTATCATTACTGATATTCGTAACAAAGTTTGTAATCGCTGAAAAGTAATGAGAAGCTTGTTTTACTCCGACAAAGTTGTTCATTTATAGCTGTACCGATCAGACAGAAGATCGTATCATCCTCTGTGTTGTTCTCGTACTTTCCAAGGCACAAAGTCTCATTACTGATTTTGTCTAAACAATCGTGGTGGCACATTGGACTATTTTCAACTACGAAAGCGATCGTGTTGTTTACATCGTACTCGATGTACGATCTGCAACGAGAAGAACGTGAGAATAATGTACAAAAATACTATGTAAAAGTTTTCAATACTTACGCGTTTAAGCGTTCGTCCGTGTGGTTCGTCGTCGCGATACAAAATCGTGTTTCCCCACAGTCTGTCCCATCCCATCCGTAATAACAGTGGCAGTTTCTGTTATTGACATCGCAAACTCCATGGTCGCTGCAATTATTCTGACACGCGCTGACACACTCGTTACCGTCGTTCGAATTATCGGCATCTGTTTTCACAAAACCAGCGTTGCATCGACAATCACCGGGTGCCACGCATACTCCATCGAGGCAGTTCTCGCAGTACGGTTCGCAAACGCTTCGATTTTCGCTTTCCATTAGAAGGAAACCTTCGTCACATTCGCAGACTTCAGGTTGCACGCAGGTTCCGTTGTTGCAAAATTCGCAGAATGGCTGACATTGATCTTCTGCGTCTTTCGCGTAACCCGCGTGGCAAATGCACTCGTTCGGAGATGCGCAGGTACCGTTTCCGCAGTCAAAGTCGCAAACAGGTTCACAGGTAAACGCAGTCTCGTTGACCACCGGTTCGTAACCCTCTTTGCATTTGCAGCTGTCTGGTGCAACGCAGACCCCATTAACACCGCACGATACCGTGCATACGGGTTCGCAAACGTTCGGACTGTCCCACGATAGACTGTAACCTTCCTTGCAATTGCATTTTTCCGGTGCGCTGCAGAATCCATTCTCGCAAGGTTGCGTGCAAACAGGTTCGCAAACGTTTGAATTATTCTCCGAGGATCGATAGCCTGGTTCGCACGTGCACTCGTTCGGACGAGTGCAATATCCGTTGACACAGTCTTCCTCGCAGATCGGTCCACAAGCATCGAAGTTATTTTCCAGTTGCCGGTATCCTGCTAGACACTCGCATTTGTTGGGTTCGCTGCAGAATCCGTTGAAGCACAAGTGGTCGCAGACAGGTTCGCAGATGGTACTAGAATTGCGAGAGAATTTGTAGCCAGAATCGCAAGCGCATACCCCAGGAGCACCGCAGTACCCGTTGATACAAGACTCTGTACAGACAGGCTCGCACACGGTCTGGTTTTTCTTCGAGTATCCGTCGTTGCAAGCGCATTCGTTGGGTCTAACGCAAGTTCCAAAATGGCATTCCTCTTCGCACGTCGGTTCGCAGACGAAGGGGTCGTCCGCGGTTAGATGGTAGCCGTCTGTGCAAGCACATTTGTTGTGGCCGATACAGTATCCGTGTTCGCAAGGCTTTTCGCAGATAGGTACGCAATGATTCTTCGTGCTAGGTTTATAGCCTGCGTTACATTTGCACGTATCTGGATAACTACAGTACCCATTCACGCAACCTTCTTCGCAGACAGGCTCGCAAACGTTCCACTTAGTTTTTGATTTTGCGTAACCAGAAAGACAGGTACATTCGTTTGGCGCACTGCAGTATCCGTTTACGCAGGTCTGCTCGCAGATAGGTGTACAGGCCGATTTATTGGCGAAGAATTCCGTATTCTAAAAACAGAAGCACCTTTTCCGTCGTATTTCTTCATACTTTGAATATTTTCCGAGTTTTTTACCGATGTTGAATAAATCTCAAAAATCGACATTCTACCGTAATTATCAACGTAGTTTCAGAGTTCTTTTTCGATCTTTCACGTAACGATTCAAGAATTTATTTTACACTTACCTTTATGTAACTCCTATTATCGAATCGATAGCCTTCGACGCAAGTGCAGACGTTAGGAGCAGTGCACTCTCCGTACGGTGCGCAAGGAATTTCGCAAAATGGCACGCACAGGTGTTTGGAGTTCTTGTCTGTTTGTACGTAGCCATCGTGACAAGTGCAGGTATCAGGCCCCGTACACTTGCCGTTCACGCAAATTTTCTCGCAGACTGGCTCGCAGGTGTGCGTCGAATTATCCAGTAACTTGTAACCTTTGTTACAAGTGCAAGTTTCCGGTGCTCCACAGAAGCCATTTACGCACTGCTTACTGCAGATCGGCTGGCAGTTATTAGTACCCTGCATTTGGTATCCGGGATTGCACTGGCACTCGTACGGAGTCGTGCATTTTCCATTTTCACAGTTGGGACAAAGTGGTTCGCAAACATGATCGTTTGTTGTAGACAAAACGTAGTCTATGTAACACTGACAAAAGTGATCGACACCGTACATACTCTCGACGCAATAGCCATTCGTGCACTCGGGATGGCAGACAGGGTAGCATACGTCGTATCGCATTTCATACGTAGGGCAGCACATTTTCTCAGTGCGATAGTCGGTGTAATACTAGAAATATTTTTTAAGCGTGTACATTTTTGTCTTATCAGTTCGTAATACGTACATAGATGGGGCGTTTTTATGCAGGTAGAATCTTACGATCGCGATCATCTCTTACGAGAGAATTTAAAGGTGTAGAAATACACAGGGCGTTGCAAAATGTTTCGTTAACGACAACTCTACTAATTTCGACGAAAATGGAAATTCGCGTAGAATCAAATGGTTTACCTCTTTTCTGTATTTCCATCGGTATCTTGTTTCGTAAAAAATTGCCCATTTGTTGACTCGATAACTCTCCCTGTACGAGACGTTTCGTGTCGCTCTGAAACTAAGAGCAAGTACAACGACGATTAAATCGATTTGTTCGTTATTTCAAAGACAAGGTGAATATACCTGACCACTTTGTCGCAACGTGATTTGCTTATAACCTGTAGATACGGCTCGACTTCGCTTACTGGGAGAAAAATAGCGAGAAGTACGACGTAAAGAAATGTCATTTTGAGATTTGTCTCGTTCTGACGCGTTCTCTATTAATGAATGAACGATACTAAAGCATTCGTTCTCTGCAGCGTTTCATATCCTATACAATACGAAACGAAACAGGATGTTCAGAGATATCTCTCTCTCTCTAACTAATCACTAAGAATTCGTCAAGCTATATGTCACTCCGTTTCCGTATATATCTGTTTTATTCGCAAATAATCAAAATACAAAGATTAAAAGACACTGTACAATCGAAAAGGCTAGTGCCGGGGACATTCACGAATCGCTGCTTCGTATCAAGTACGACACACGCATACATTTGCAATCATACAGTTTGGTATACGGTAAGATATACATTTGGATTTACCACGCGTTTGTTATCGAGGTAGGTACTCTATAAGCGAGCAAATGGTCGACTGTTATTTCGCTCGAGTCCGCTTATTTCTTAGATACCTCAAAGATACGAGTGAGAAACATCGAGTGTGAGCGAAACGGTCACGCCTAATGACCATCTTCTAATCGCCTATCATCCGTGTAACTCGGGTTTCTTCAAATATGGTCATATTTGCTATGATCTTCGTCGGAAAAGTGTTCGACGGTGGCTACGATAATTCCACTATTATAATATAAATTAAAAAGATTAGAAAATTTTATTTCTCATAGCTTGATAATTGGTATGGGAAATCTGCGCGAATGAAAAAACGCTTCCATTAACCGAGGATCGTACATACTTTACTCGGATATATCTGTGACTATACGGCACACAACGAAGAAGTAGAACGAAGAAAGAAATTAAACGGGGACGCATCTCTGCCTGCCCTTGACGCCAGCTTCTTTCCTGTAACCAGGATTGCAGATGCACATGTTTGGCGCCGTGCAAACGCCATTGTGGCATCCACCCATGCATACCGGCACGCATCTTGTCCGAGTGAAGTCGGAAGGACTCAAGGTGTAGCCGCGTCTGCACGTGCACTGATTAAAGCCGGTGCAATCTCCGTTGATGCACGGCAGTTCGCACATAGCCTCTCCCGTGGTTCCCCTTTGAGGAATGCATCTTCCAGTGTCGGGATCGACTACGTATCCAAAGTTGCAGACGCAACGATTGGGACCAACGCAACTACCGTTTGGTCCGCAGTCGGGTTGGCATTGTGACTGGATTGGCTGATGGGGCTGTGGGTCGGGACACCTTCCGGTGACAGGATCGACGGGCATTCCGTAGTTGCAGATGCACATGTCAGGACCGGCGCAAAAGCCGTTGATGCCACAACCGTTTCTGCATTCGAAGGAATTGGACAACGGAATGCATCTCCTGGTATCTGGGTCCAAGCGGTATCCTAGGTTGCACGAGCATCTGTTGGGACCTACGCACCTGGCGTTTGGACCGCAGTCGAACTGACAATCGGAGACTTTCGACTCGGATTGCGCGTTGACGCATCTGCCGTTGGAGTCGTGGGCATAGCCAAGGTTACACTTGCAAACGCCTGGTGTAACGCATACGCCATTCGCACAGCCCTGTGGACAATCTGGGACGCAGTTCCTATTGCCATCTAGAACGTAACCTGGAATACAATTACAGATTCCAGGGGCTACACATTCGCCATTGATGCAACCTTGAACACACTCCGGAACGCATTTGTTGGAGGAGTCGAGGGTAAAGCCTGATCTACATTTACAGACTCCAGGAGCTACGCATTCGCCATTCGCGCAGCCTTGAACACACTCTGGAACGCATTTGTTGGTTGCGTCGAGGGTGAAGCCTGGTGTACATTTACAGACACCTGGAGATACGCATTCGCCATTGGTGCAACCCTGAGGGCAGTCTGGAACGCATCTGTTGGTGGAATCGAGAGTAAAGCCTGACCGACATCTACAGACACTGGGCGCGATGCATTCTCCGTTGATGCAGCCTTGAGGACACTCCGGAACGCATCTGTTGGTGGAATCGAGCGTAAAGCCTGGTTTACATTTACAGACATTGGGCGCGATGCATTCGCCATTGGAGCAACCGGAAGGACAGCTAGGCACACAGGATTCCGTATCACCCGAAGGATTAACGTACCTGTAAAGAAACAATTCGCTGGTTTACGAGTCTCGTACACGCCAGCCTTGACGATACGTTTGCTAATAACGTTCGACCGTTTGAAATCTTCAAGTTTGTCAATTTACCCTTCGTGACAAGTGCACACTCCAGGACCGGTGCATTCCCCGTTGCGACAACCATTTTCGCAAACGGGTACGCACTCCTTGCCCTCGATTCCGGCGAAACCTTCGGGCGAGGGTTGAATCACGTATCCTTCTCTGCATCTGCATACTCGAGGTGCCACGCACTCGCCATTTTTACAGCCACCGGGACAGATGGGCTTGCAGTTACCGTTTTCTTCTTCGTAGCCCAATTTACAAGTGCACACGTTCGGCGAGAAGCAATAGGCGTCCTTTTGGCATGGTTGTTCGCAAGAGGGCACGCACACGCCCTTCTGTGCCATCCAGCCTGGAGAACAGGTGCATACGTTTGGTCCAGTGCATTCTCCACCTAAACATCCATCGATGCAGCGAGGAGTGCAATCGCCGGAAGTGGTGCTACGTTCGTAGCCGTCGCAACAATCCAGAATCGTGATCCATCCACCTTTCTAATGGTGAAAAGCCAAGGAACATACAATGAGAGTATTTGAACGCTTATCGTGGAAGATCTTTATATCCATATTGTGCGTGTGTGAATCGAAAACTCATCGAGGAATATACAGAGACTATGATACAGTTTACTCTAACGTTAAGAAATATCTCGAGTCTGAGAAAAATATTAAAAAATTGTTACTGGCACGCACGGTCTTTTATCTCGATTTTATACCACGAGTTTTTTCAAAATATTACAAATCTTTTTTATCTGCTAAAATGCGAAAGATCGCAGCAGGATTAAGTATTTTTGGAATATTTTCCTTTTATTGCCTACAGAGATGTAAACTATGAGATATAATAAGAGACGTCCTACCGTGCTACGGCTGAAGATGAAAGGACAGAATTTCATAAAAAAAGAAAAAGAAAAAAATGTGTCACTGGGAAATATGGATATACGTTAAACTTTGAAGCTACTGTGTGGTGGTACATTTACCGTGCCTTCTTGCGGCGTCGAAGGAAGTGTATTGTGAGGGAACTGACCCGTGGCGTTCAATGCCAACGCATCCGCGTAACTGAAAAGAAGCAAAGAAAATGAACGAATTCAGTGGGCGTCGTGGCGATAACCAGGGTTAAACGTCGCGTCGTACTCGTTGCATATTTGCATCGTTGCGATTTAACGCGGAATAACATCCGTCGTTTTCATTATCGAATTTTCTCGTTCCACTCACCGTATCCTCTTGTAGCAAAGTCCAGCCTGCACGGTGCTGTTCAAGACAGGATTCGGTCGATCGTGGTAAACGTGACGGCCCTTGACACCTTCGATCGCCAAGGTGTCAGATACCAACAACGTCCAAAGAACCGAACAGACGAACAACGTTTTGTACATGTTGAATGCGCGAGCACCAATGGATTACTGGTTTCTTATTTTCTCGATGCGCAGGATTACATCTCCTCTGATAACGTTTCGGGGTCACCGCGGAGCCACGGCGTCTCTTTCGATTGCGTAGCTGTTCGTAGAAGTGTTTATGAACTGACAGCATTTGTGTGTCGAAATTCAGCGAATTACACGCCCCTCCTCCCGTTCATCGAGATTCTTAAAAATCATCGAAGGTAGTGGAAAGCCAGCTGTACAGAGTGTAAAAATAAGCGTATATTTATAAGCAAACTGCGGATATTTACGCGTCTATAGAAAATTTAAAGATGCACGAGTGCACAGAAAACACGTAACATCAAAAACATACATAAGATGATCAAAGTAGAATAGTCGCTGCAATATTTACAGGGTGAAATAAATCTTTGTATACTCTTGTTCGTAAAAATACGGATTTGCATAAATATTTGCAGCTTATTTAAAAGAAAGTTACGATATAAAGCAGCGAAGAAAGTTCACGCGTAGAGATATCGCTCAAGGTTTATTTTCCAAGTTAGGAATAATCCGAGTTCAGCCTAACAGTGACATAGGCCAGTGAGTCAGCCGACGAACCTTTTTCTTTATTTCACCCGCATTTCCAGTTTTTCACGAGGAGGCAAACGATAATAGAATTTCGATCGTTACATTTAATTTTCCATCGAAGCGAGAATGATGGAACGTGAGTGAAATAGAGAAAAAGATTCGTCAGCTGAATCATTGGTACACGCAGATATCGATATATTTTTTAGCGTGTAAAACTAAATGACTTAGAACTTGAGAGACAAACCAGGAAGTCTTGATATCTAAAATAATATTTCATAAATATCTCTCACTCGCTCTTTTTATGCACCCCGTATATCGTTCCGATTTATCATAATTATTTCCTTTTTTTTTATCGCATTTAAAAAACATTTCCGCACTCTAATTAAAAATTCGTTCGTAGAAATTGTTAATCGTTTCCTGTAATTATTATCACGAATAACGAGATTCGTTTCTATCGATTAAAAAGGTCAATAGTGGAACGGAGTGAAAAAATCGGAAACACGTGAGAGAGAAAACCAGATTCGTTTGGATTTCCGTATAGGGGTTCTCTGAATTATACATATTTTTAGATTTATTCGAAACTCGTTTTTTAAAATCACATGGTCCAGCCTCGTTGTAATGTTAATAAAATTTTCAAGTTGCACGCTTTTTATTATCATTATGTTTTTCGTACAACAAGCATAGTATATTCATAAAAGGTGTCTATAAGTACTCGATTACTTTCGTTAGCCACTGTATACGAACAACGCGCGAAGCTCGTATATTGCCAGTTTATATAATCCATCGATACTGTTGCTTCAAAGAGGATGCAGCGCACGAACGAGATAAAACGAGTAAGCGGGAGAGACGGTACGATGCTGTCCTATTTAAAGTACGATAAAATGGATGTTATGACTCGTGTTGTGATAATTCGTACACGATCCACCGTAATTGACCAGGAGCAAGAATGATAATTATATAAAAAAGAGCACACTTTATTAATCCGATATCAATTGTCCATGTAGCAGAATTTTTATTTCTTCTGCGATAGTCTCGCGATAGCCTTACAATTGAATTTTTCGATATTACGTAATCTAAACTCGACGTAAACTTAAAAAATATTTTTGCGTACATGTTTATACTAAAATCGAAACAAAAGATGCGCGATGACTATATGTACAAACGAAATTAATGAGAAAGTTGACCTTGACAACGTATGCCAAGGTCGATAAAATTATAAAACTCCCGAGAATGTAACGAGAAATCGGCCAGATTACGACGAAGGCAAAGATTACGAGAATATTGTTTAATCGTGGTAACGCTTGGTTCAAGAATTGGACACGCTGATACCAATACGATTACGCAAGCTCTATCCTAATTACGACTTATCTGTTTCCATATTTTCTCTTCTTACCGAACGTCGCTACGACGTTCGTTAAACGCATGACACGGATTCCAAGTGAATCTATTATTATCGATGATGTCAGCGCATAAACGAAGATATAAATGTAATCGAGATGCTGCTAGACAAATCTTAAACGCAAACTTTGGATTACGTTTGAAGCGAGCTCTTTGCTTCAATCTCGAAATCTTTGGATTTACGCTTGGCTTTAACACTTACGAGACACCTATCTACATCTACGATAATGTTCGTTTCGTCTAAATCGATAACATATCCTTGAGAAACGCGGATTAAATTACTTGGTACATTTTAAAGCCTCCAATGGCAAAAGTTGGATCGGTCCTGACCCGCGCAGATATTTTACGTTTCCTTATTTTCTAAGTTACATTTACGCGGCATAGACATATGCGTATCTCGTACACGTTGCGATATAGATTTCTCCTGTTTTTCTATTTATTATACGGAATAAGAAAACGAGAAAATTTCATATAATAAATATACTTAATCGTTCGTATAATAAATATAAAAACGTTGCAATCCGCACGATACGTTACATGTTATGTTACAAGATATATCGTTTCGCTTAAAAATTATTTAAAAGCAAATTATTTAACGTAGAATTTCCCCTTGTGACATTTAGATTAATCGAATTGCGTGCATGTGCGTTGGCGGCTGACGTAAACGCGTTCAAAGGGTTTTCGATGGTCGCCGATCGACGCGAACGAGTTCGAGGAAAAGTCTCCTTGTGGGTACACGCCCCGTAGCGAATAGTTTAATCGGTGCCACGAACGGTTTTCCGCCTGATCGAGAACCGATCGCGATCACGTTCAGCCTTGCTCACGTTCAGACGAGGCTGCGTAAGGTCGGAAACCAGTCCAGTTGGATTTTTCTTCGTCCCGTAGACGCGCTGGCTAGCTCACATCCGCCTCCGGAATCGCACGTGAACGTGACTCTTAAACAACCGCGCATAAACGTCCCTGACACTTTATTCACTTTCTTTCCGTTTTCGTTCCTCAAATATTTAAGAACTTTTCTAACTAAATGCGACGCTAGTCGAGCTACTGGTTGTTCGTAGATTTCTTCTTTGATATTCGGAATAATGGAGAAATTCTTAACCAGACATTTGGGATTTTCTATTCAGAGCGCGGCCTATTGTTAGTTCCACTTTAGATCGCGCGTTCATTACGCTTTCAATTCAACTCGCATTCTTCCGTCTTGTTTCTACGAATAGAGATTGTTTTTGATTAAACGTGTCACTAATTGAGCTATTCGATCCCTCGTAAATTTCTCCTTTACTCTTTCACGCATCAGAGTGATTTCTAGCTACAGTTTTCTATCCAAAGCGTTGTGTTTTTTCTAATTCGACGTTATTTTCCAATCACGTGTTTTTACGGAAATTCAAGGGACTCGACTGTAGGGGAATTTCGTCGTAAACGTGCTCCGTGTTCGAGTCGAAGTCGCTTTGGAGGTGAATCCGCGTCGCTGATGGTCGATCGTAATGATCCTCTTGCAGAAGACCTAGGAAATGTAAAATAAAAACAAAGAATTATGAAATAAATAGAAATAATAGATTCCGGAGAAGGAATGGCGAATAAATCTTCGTAGAAGGAAGCGTGTATATGCTCACCGTGCAAATTGCCAGATATACGGAGACCGATCGTGGCAGCTCCATTGGCATAGTTGCTCGTGAGATCGTTGTTAGTCATCGATGGCATCGCTATAGACTCGGGAGCAAACAGTGGCACTAGGCGAATTGGAGTTTCTACGATAGAATCATACATACAATATGTCTATGGTTAAATAGTTTTTAGTTTAAGTAGAAGCTTGTTTATCGAGTAAATTTGTTTTCCAGAAGACGAATGGAAAAATAAGCTAAATATCACACTCGATTCACCTTACGGACTTAGTCTTACGGACTTTTCTTTTAGAAAACTTGAATTTTTCGACCATCGAAGTAACAGCGTATGTTACACCACCATGAGCGAGGAATCGAATGCAGTGGCCTTGGAGAAAAAGGGAAAACGCGTTACCGGATACCGTTTTAATTCTCCTCGAATAAACCAAGCTCGAAGAGTGCCTCAAGATGGTCATCGAGTTAAAATTACGTGGACGAAATCGAGGTCAAGGACGCGTAGACTTCACCCAGATACGAAAAAGCAGGATTTTTCGAAAAGCGTAGCACTCACGGGGAAGAGTACCGGTGACTATCGATGAGATTTTCGTTGCGCTCGAATTTTCTTGGTTCTTCGTCTTCCCTTCTTCGTAGATCGAGATTCTTGTTGCTTCCAATAGCTTCGAACGCATGTGGAGAACCATCACCACCGTTACCGAGGTCAGACCCAGTGATACGATCGATGCTATCACGATTAGAGCGATGTCCATGGAAATTGGGGCCGGTTGAACGTCTGTTCGAAGTTATTATTACTATTAGACTGCGAATATTTGCGTAAATTTATATTTTTCATAATGACGATTAATAAAATACAGCGATGGCGAGCTTAGATGACTCTTGAGAATTATATACTAATCGCACTTGTGGTTAGCATTTAATATTCAAAATTGAAACATATCTCACACTAACGAGTGTTTGACATAAATTATTCGATACGTTCTCGTACAGAACGGCGAGCTGCGTCGACTAATTTATCAAAAAATATGAGATTCCACTTAAAAGCTTGATGTATATTACCTTTATGTATATTTTTGACATAATCGATTTTAGGCGGACCGATATCCTGCAGATCGATGTTATCATCGACGTGTCTCGCAAAAGAGTTTTTCATCGCGAATTTCCCTCGATCCCTGTCCAGGTTGCCCCTCCGTTCCGGTACGGAAACCCAAACGATGACAGGCTTGGCGGTGCTCGAGTTTCCGTCGTCGCGAGCTTGTGCCCCAATTTTCTTCTCATCCGTGGTCGAGACGTTGGTAGTTTCCAGATTCGTTGTTTTACTAGGATTATCCGTCGTGGCGAGTATTTCGTGCATATCTTCCAACGATTCGTCGAATGGAACAACGATTATTACATAAATTACATAAATCTATTTGCCATCGGTCTCCTCTTATTCAAAGCCGAGATATTTGCTCGACGTGCTGTGTGTTTAGGATCGCGACTTTCCACTAACGGTTGCATCACGTAAATAAATATCTAACGCGTCGTCTTATCGACTACTAGACTGCGAAATGTTTTGGTAAATTTCGAGGTACAAAAATGCACGGAGAACACGTATACCATATTAGAAAGATATTAGAATATTTAGTAAGCAAAACGATTTCCTGACTAAATACCATCTTTAAATATTCTTATAATTAATTCTTATATCATACATCGATTAATTTTATATTATTCTTACAATATTCTCACGTTTATAAAAACATGAATTTGCAATCTATTTCCTACTATACCACGAATGTTTCTGTAAACAGCGGTATACTTTTATTTTAAAAGCAACATATATACGTGTGTATGTGTTTCGTGCTTTCCTGCAGCTATAACTTCTCCGTAAACGCATAAACCGTCGTTTATTACCTTTCGTGGTAGTTTCTGCCGTTTCCAAAATTCGCGAGGTCTCCCTATCAAGTTGAACGATCGTGAAATTGACGGTAACGCTGTTTCCCTCGTCCGCGTTTCGGGAATAGCTGCTGTTCTCCACGGAGACCGTGTTATCCAGATCATCGTGAACGCATCGACCTGTTTCAGGATGACATTCGTCGATCGAATCCTTGCAGTCGCATAGAAACGCACATCCAGGTCCCCAGCGACCGCTCGGACACGGCTCATTGCACCTGGAGGTGAAAACCGCAATTACGTATGCCACGCGAAGTAAGCGTGTGTCACGGTATGCATTATTGGAGCACTTATTAGGCTGTGTTTCAATCAACAGGTTGTACAGCGTGTTCGTGTAATTCTACGATAAACACGACGCGTAGAAATCGATAGAACTTGTTGAGTCAACCTAGTCACCATGAATCATAATCCTTTTTCCTCTTCGATTTTTAACGTCGCTATTCTTTGAAGAATCTATTTTAGTTCTTATTAACCGCGCGATCGTTACACGAAGCGTGCAGTAACTGTAACAACGCCAATTATCGAGAGGAATCATTATCTAACTAAGCAACGTTGTTCCTTTAACCCAGATTACATTCCACTGTCAGTCTGTGCTCTTTCATCGATCACGTATTTCACAGGGGCAAATTTTTCTGTCGTCTGTTTGCCAGAAGAGTGACACGATTACCAGAAATACGTTCTCGTATAGATCGAGCGAAAGGATCGACGAGGATGTAACTCCTCGCGCCGAAAACGTATGCAATTTAGCGGGCACAAGAATCTCCTCGATCTCTGTTCGAAGAAATAAAATATCATGAGAAAGTTCCATTGTTCGAAAATTTCTGCCTCTCTATTTGAACATGGCAGATTTTAGCGTAATTCAAAATCAACGACTTTCGAATGTTGTCACTGTTCTAACAAAGCGATGACGTATGTATATTTATAGACGATCTTACATTTCTGCACGTAATCCTGGCGGGCAAACACAGTGTCCATTTACGGGATTGCAAGGTACATTCTCGGTACAGTTGCATTTCTCTTTGCACTCCAAGCCCCACGTTCCCGGCGGACATACTGCGAATAAAACAGAGCGGATTCTCTCGCGAATCGTGATGTAATTATCGATCAAACTGCGAAGTTTGCGCATTTTTTCCTACATTTTCTCCCGATAGCTCCAACTAATGATCGATGTACAACGTAATGTAATGTACAACGAACGAATCAACCACCTGGTCGTTACTTTTACGTTTTCTCGAGTAAGCGATACCTTGACGCGTGCAGGACGCGAAAGAGAGCGGGGAGAACACGGTCGAGTATCGAATCACCGATTTCAGAATCGTAACAACGTCTAGGTGAAAATTATTCGCTGCTCGCACGCGTTCTTACGACTACGGAAGGTCGGCCTGTTTCATCGAGCGTGAAATATATCCGCCCTATCGCGGGCTTTCGTAGTTTGTTCATTTCGAGTTCCGCGAAGCGACCGCTTGTCCGCGTTAACGAGAAATACGCGATTGCGATCCAAGGGCTCGCAACACGTACGATTTTCCTCCATTCTTTTTCTTTAAGCGAAGGAATGTTTTAATATCTTTAATTTCTGATCGATATTCCATACACGATATACCAAATATATATAGATTTGAAATAACAGAGGAGCAAAGTAGATTCACCGGTATCGCAGCTGTCATCCTCATAGCCGGGAATACAGTGGCACCGATTTGGCGAGGTACAAATTCCCGACGGGCATTTTTCACAGACAGGCACGCATTTGAAGCCCGAAGGCGATGCCTCCTCGTTATTGGATGAGATCGTTTTGTAGCCTTCGCAGCATTCCTTTATAATCCTGGTCTTTGACTCGGTCTGCGAACAAAATCTTTGTTAACCGTCTGTAATACTATATGACTTAAAAAAACGACATTTTACTTTGTTATTGTGCCATTGTTCCATCGCTGAGTAATTCGCTTATAACGGTTATTAGTTATCGGTTTTTCCATTAGAATGGCGAAGCGCGAGCGATAAGAATTCTTTTTCTCGTACGCAAAGAGAAATCAGGTTACAAACAGTTCATTAATCTTAATGCTTGTTAGAACATACGCGATACGTCGTTGTACAAATATAATGGCACGTAGTCGTCCGCCAAAGTCTTTTAATAAAGTTGAAAGCAGTAGAAACTTTACTAATACGATAGTTTCTTTAATCGGGATACTTTAAGTTATCGTGACATTATCGGTAACCCTTGGGAAAATCTGCTTCGGTTTTCCTAATTGCTACTGCAGATAAACATGCGATTTATTCAAACGGAGTATAGAATAGCAGATTCAATAAACGTCTAGCTCCGAATGATACTGTAGTTGGAAAAACGATAAAAGAACAAAAACCAGGCCGCCTAAGCCATCGAACGAAGCTGTTCTGGCAACGTGGCTACTGGATCTTTGGAAAAGATCCCATTTTTCCCAGCCAGTGCCTGAAACGAGATCCCAATCGTCGATAAGGAAAGCAGAGCAATCGCAGAACAAAGGCAAGAGGAAAATGTTGGCGCGTGCAAGCGTGTATAAGTTTCGTTCGTAATACATTGTAAGTGGATACGCGCGAGAAAACCAAAGTCCACGTCTGTAAATTACACGCTTCTCTTTCTCTTTACCTTTCCTTCTTACTTTGCTATACCGACGAACGAAAGTAATAGTCCCGAGCATGAAACTAATTTCCACCAATACTTCGTTCGCAGACTTTTTCCATTTTTGTTACATTTCTGACTTTTACGTCACTCGATAGTCAAGAAGAATTATTTTAATACGAAATAATTGAAGGGACCAACGTGGGAGCATGGTATATCTTGTAATTTCTATATACATTTTCCGATTGGTTTCAAATTTGACCAATGTACTCACGATAGCCGTGTCACATTGCGGTGTTAACGCGTCAAAATGTTTAATTTAACGTTTATAATTAAGCAATTCATTTTTATTAATTTAACGTATAAAAGTTTTCTATGATAAACTTTCGCGAGATACAATTACAGAGACGCATAATTTGCGTAAGAAAGATGGAAATGTATCGAACCTTGATTATATTTTTTAATGAACAATTATTTAATTTATTATTATATAATTAATTATTTTATTTTTACTAATTTAACGTATAAAAGTTTTCTATGGTAAACGCATGCAAATGCTTTCGCGAGATACAATTACAGAGACGCATAATTTGCGTAAGAAAGATGGAAATGTATCGAACCTTGATTATATTTTTTAATGAACAATTATTTAATTTATTATTATATAATTAATTAATTTATTTTTATTAATTTAACGTATAAAAGTTTTCTATGGTAAACGCATGCAAATACTTTCGCGAGATACAATTACACAGACGCATAATTTGCGTAAGAAAGATGGAAATGTATCGAACCTTGATTATATTTTTTAATGAACAATTATTTAATTTATTATTATATAATTAATTAATTTATTTTTATTAATTTAACGTATAAAAGTTTTCTATGGTAAACGCATGCAAATACTTTCGCGAGATACAATTACAGAGACGCATAATTTGCGTAAGAAAGATGGAAATGTATCGAACCTTGATTATATTTTTTAATGAACAATTATTTAATTAATTATTAGAGAAGTAGAGAAAATCGTACATGGATCAAGATCGTTTTTGTTACATGCCCGCCAATTTTAATAGCCAAATTTCCTTTCTTCGTTAAGTGCTCACGATTTATATAGGACTGGTCAGACTGGTCGATCGACCAGTTTCAAATGTCAGTGTATCTTTTAATCGGGATGTTCATTGGCAAAGGAAGAAAACATCGCTTCTCGTCCAAGCACCGATGAAGCAACGAAGCGGTAGATCGCTCGTTTGATATTTTTGCATGTCAAACGTTATCGTTCAAAGTCAATTTATGCTTATTACATTTCTTCCGGGAGGGAATTCACGCGATTCGCATTCAATGAAACTATCGATGGTTTTGCAGATCGTTGTGAAAGATAAAGTCGATTAATGTCCATAAATGACGCCATCGACTCGATACAATATTGTAATTAGTATCTGTTTGTTCGAACTAGAGATTCGTTACGCAAAAAAACATTTTACAGCTTCTTAACATCGGTTATTGCGCGTTAATAAGTCGAGGAATACTCGATAATGTTCACCGTCCTGCATCGAATCTACATATTTCAGGAAATATCGTTTCCTAATATGTTTCGAAACATGTCATTTCTTGTTACGTTAACCACGATGCATATTAAGATTGCAAATTTTAGGATAGTTTTACTCTTACGAAGCGTAGCTTATGAATTAAAAAATATGCAAAATATTTAAATTGTATAATATTCATCGAACGAAACGAGTTCTTGTTTGAGTTCCATTTCTTTTAGTCGTATTTATGGAAACCGGAATCTGCATAATCGTCCGTAACCTGATTATTATAGCATTATGCACATCCGAAACGAGTTTCGTTTCGACGAGACTAAATAAAGTTGGGAAGATCGGATCGAGTATTGGTCGTAAGAAACGACCAGAAGTCATCATCGATCGAATAATAAATAACTGATGATAAAGTCGGAAAGATATAATGGACGTTAATGAAGTCACGCTATTACGGTAAAATGTGTAATTTGAAATTCTACCAGGAAACAGTTCTTAATGTGTCAATTAACGACGTCGTTTTACGATTCCGATGAGTCTTTCGACATCGATCAAAGTTCGTTACACGTAAATACTCGGTCCAGATTGTGGCTCGGCGTTTCAACGAACGGAATAGATTTAATCCGGCAATTCCACGAATCGATAAATAATCAGTCGGTTTTCATAGACCGACATAGATCATTCGTACGAGTCGATCTCATGCATAAAGTCAATGCACGTAATCCTCGTTGCGCGATTTCCGTCTTTCTTGAAAGTTTTACGTACTTACTAAGATATCGCGTGTCTCGTTCCTTCTAATTCGTGTCTTTTCACGAAGCTAGTTGCAAAAACCGTAAGCAGGCGTTCCAGGCCTCTTAAGTTTCTCTGTACAGCGATTTACAAAAGTATTCGATTCGATGCTTGCATTAAGCTTGGATCCGGTCTTTCTATCGGTTTAAAAGATTCTTCTTAATTTGGCTTATATCACAATATATCCACTTGCCTTACTTTCCTGTAATTTGGTAGCTATCGATTAATGGCTCGCAAAAGTATTTATACATTCGCCATAGAATGATTTTACGAATGCGCGTATCGTGTGTTGTAAAACTAAAGTTTCTGACGCGACTTGTTTCATTCTCTGCCTTTAAAGCCTCTGAATTGCACGTTTTAGAAACTGAATATGAAATATTTAATCGACAGAATACTTTTGTCGCTGACTGTATTTCCTTTAATATCGTTTAAAGTATATCCTGCGCACATAATCCAAATCCTGAGAAATTCTATTAACGTTTTACCGTATTCCACTATGTAAGACATATATTATTAAATTATACCGCGTGGATTAGTTAATCGAGGGTTTCGCGTATGTTTTCTTCTTTACAGCGGACAACATGCAGAAAACGTTTTGCTTAATTGTGTTGCGCAACAAGTTGACAGGTTCGATCGATGGAAAGAATTAATTACGACAAGATAGAATTAGCGTGATTAATAATCACGACACGGTAATTGTGACAATATTTACGATGTGGTAGTTGTAACAGAAAGTAGCACGGACGGATCTGTTTACGTAACACCTGTCTCCTCTTCTTTATAATCCTACCAAATAATTGCTTTCGACTATTTTCTACGATCTTATACGTTTTCCGTTGTCATTGTTACGTTAAACATTCCGAATTTTTGTAATCGGCATTTCGTAAATCGGATAATTCATTTAGTACGACGATGAGCGCACAGGTGGTTTAATCAAACTCTAGATATTTTCACTGGCATTCAAGTTGAGCGAATTGTCTGGCTATGGAACAATCGATGACTATACCCGATTGTCTACGTATCTCGTTTAATAATATAGAAAATATATTTTTCTTTTTCCTTATATAACGAAACGTGTCGTAGTTAGAAAAGTGAATTTTCCAACTACGATAGACGCGATCCTAATTCGATGCCTAGCAATTGTAGACGCTCCGTAAGAAGTAGATTTAAATTCCAACCAACAAACGTTTCACGTAATGGTTTAAAAATTGTGTAATTAACGGTATCGCTGTTTTTCTTTTCCTTGCTTTGTCGCTCGTCAGAAAACATCAAACGACCTCGGGATGTCGGACGTCAGCTTCGTGTCCGTTTTCTTTGCACCAATCCTATCTCGCGTTTCTCCCCTTCCTTTTGAACCTCGTTTTCACACCCGATCCTTTACATCGCTCCATTTTTCTAGGACATCCTAGTCACTTTCGAAAAAAGCTACTAAAGTTTCTTGTTATATATTTACACGTCACTCGTATCATAGAACGCCGTTTACGAACGTCTAGATCTACTTTGAAACGCGTTCAAGGCCTACCCGCATTGTCTTACCAATGCTTCCCATTGCTACTATCTCCGAGGTTACCTAACTGCTATCACTCTGATTAATATCCGCGTGTTTCAATGCTAAACTCGGCGCTCTTTCTCCTTGCTTTATTTCTTCCTATCGTTATCGTTAGATATTACTATTAACTAGATACACGTCAAATATTTCCTGCGGAATAAAATTTTAATCATCGTATATTCGAACAAATGAATTTGATCGATACGATCGAACGTACTTTCACAAGGTTTTTAATTTCTATCGTTATCTTTCATTTACAAGGATTATCAAATCTAGAAACGAACAATTTTTTAAATGGATTTGTTACTCGCAGCTGTCTCGCTTACAACTTCTTTTAACATATGTATTCAAAAGCTTCTCCCTAAACAGATTTCCAAAAATACAACGTATTTATAGATACCGTTGAAGTGGTCGTCGCTTCTAAGAAAATTTTACATCTGATCTTTTAGTTTTCTCAGGCATCGACAGCGTATAGACAAAAGACCGCGTCGGAGGCAAACCATAAACGGTAGAGGCGACGTTGGCTTCAGGGTATACGATCGAACGTACTTTCACAAAGTTTTTAATTTCTATCGTTATCTTTCATTTACAAGGATTATCAAATCTAGAAACGAACAATTTTTGAAATGGATTTGTTACTCGCAGCTGTCTCGCTTACAACTTCTTTTAACATATGTATTCAAAAGCTTCTCCCTAAACAGATTTCCAAAAATACAACGTATTTATAGATACTGTTGAAGTGGTCGTCGCTTCTAAGAAAATTCTACATCTGATCTTTTAGTTTTCTCAGGCATCGAAGCCATCGACAGCGTATAGACAAAAGACCGCGTCGGAGGCAAACCATAAACGGTAGAGGCGACGTTGGCTTCAGGGTTTTCAGTCATAGGGTAACACTGCCAGCGTGCGGATCTGGATCAGCTCGTATTATATTCCGAACTCTGTATTTACACTTCGGTATTTAAAATATATATCTTCTACCTTGCAATTTATCCACGCGTTCCTTTGTATTCACATACATCTAATAATCTCGACGGATACGTTGCTCCTCGATCGGATTACGTTTCATCGCATTTATTTAGCAAACTGCGAACGAGCTTACGACTCGACCTAATAATTCTTAGAGCCGCTGTATCTTTCTCTACGCTTCTGTTATGCAACCGTTCGTGTAGTACGGAGCAAAACGCTGCTCGATGTTCCTACGTAATAAATATTAAACGCTACTCTAGCCGTGAGAGACTTGGGTAACGTGCTATATACACCGAACGTTCGATGCTTCACCTTTTTCTCATGGGGATACGCTCTCATTGTTGGTATCGCACCGCGACTGCGTGTCTCTCGTTTACGCTACTGTACACGTTTCGCGTTTCTACGGACGTTCTATAAAAATGACATCTTTTCATCCGTTTTCGATACAAATTCTATAAAAACTGTCATTTTTTCTTGGTTTCATATTGGTATCGGAACGAGGCTGTCATCGATTTTCATTTTGATTTGACGAGAATGTTCTTAAGCGTTTCAGCCACTCTCCTCTGCTATTCCGCTTAAAACAACTCAACTACGAAGATTTCTCCGGAGCTGCATTTAGATCGAGAATCGAATAACACCAGCGACGAATATAGAACGACGATTTGAAAGAGTGGGTTGGATATCAAGGCGTCGCAGCGATCTGTTTATCGGACAAAAAAGGTTGAACAACTACGTACACCTACGCGTGAAATCCGCTGTACGAAAGTGTTCTCGTGGGCGCGTGTTCTTCAGGATTTTCCATTCCAGAGCAGCTGTTCTTGAGTTTAATGCGCCTGGTCGATTGCGAAAACCGAGGAATTTAGACGAGGCCCCTTTTCTCTTCCGGAAATTTGTTATCTCGATCATCGGCTAACTGCGTGTACACGCACGAGCTGAGCTCGAAACAGTTGCTCGGTGCTCGATCCGATCGACAAAGTTACCCCCTTATTCGTGTCTTTCGATTCTCTTTGGAGAAAGTTTCGGACGTAAGTTAGAAGGGTACCGTGTGTCCAAGTTTATTCGACATCGATTGGAAACAATCGGAACACCGACGTTTCCTTGCGAAAGAGTTACGCTGTCGGATCATTTCGTTGTAGGTACCGTTGGTAGAAGAGATATCGTGAGATCGTAAAATTGGTCATGGTCGAAAAAATAATTTCACTTCGGTAGATTCGTGGCGATAGCACACTGATATAGCAAATTAAAAACGAATTAATAATTATGTACCGAGAAACGTGACAACAGTATACGTCTTCTCTTTTTACGATCATATCGATGTACCGTCCTACTTTAAATACGATTTCTTTCGCTCTTGTCTTTAGAAGTAAAAAGGCTCGTAACATTTTGAGAAAAATTTTAGTTGGCATAAAATTGAAACAAAAATTCTTTCATGTTTTCCTCAAACTTAAGAATCTTTTTAACAAAGAAAAGAAACAGGAAAGGAAAGAAAAAATATAAAATATAAATATATAAAGAATGCAGCAGAGATAATTTATGTTCTCGGAGTATCTCTTTCGGCAAATATACATCTCCGATCGACGCAGAGAAACAGAGAGATGCTTTTTTTTCTACGGTTCGACCACATTTGCATTAACCACCGCGCTCACTTTCTTCCGGCAGTAGTTGCTCCACATGTGGACGCAAATCGTTGCGTAAGATCGTGTAACGGGTTTCGATCGAGGATATTAGCTGGCTACCGAAATCATTGTCGGAATCTTGATCCATTGCGAGATAAATAGGAAACACCGCGTGGATCACAGTCTAATTGATTAATCGTGGCTCGATGGTGATTAGTTCGCTGGTATATGGTAATTATCGAGCGGAGTATGGCGAGTATGGTATAAAATGGCCAGGAATGGCACTTCATCCGCAAAAAATTGTACGAGTAATCACGACCGGTGTCTTTTTGTTCGGATCCCAACGTGGACGCGTGTCACGTGTTGCAAAATCCATCGAATAGTTCCACTTAACGTAACGCTGATACACTTTCTACTCAATTCCTTTAATAACGTTAAATCAGTCGCTCGGAAGCTTTAACGATCACTGTGAATTGAAAAGGATAAATTCATATTTTTTATAAATGCAAGCAAAAGGGTAAGATCTAAATTGTTTCACTCTCTAAGTCGATTTTAGTGATTCGTAAAAATACATCGCTACCTATGGCAAGATTGTACAACGAGACGCGAGGATAAAAAGATGTAATTGATAATTTACCTTCCAAGACTCGTACACTGCCGTAAAATGTTATTTAATTAAGAAAGGAGAAAATAGATTTAAAGGAGCAAAGGAAACAATTGAAATAAACGAAAGAAGGAAGGAAGGAGTAAACCGCACGGTGGAACACGAGGTGTGAATGTAAAATAGCGCGAAGACATAACACGATGTTAATTACGCCAGAAAAATACCTGATTCTTCGACGATCGCTACGTCCCACGGAGAAATAAGGAAAACGATATCATTTTCGCAAGATCGAAGTTGGATAGCACTAATTTTAGAAACTTTTTACTTTAACGGTAATTAACGTCTTACATTGTAAGAGATAAGAAGCGTGAAACTGTTTGACTGGTTGTGCAACTGCGCGTTCTTTCTTGTAACTCTTCGCGTATAAAAATCCTACGATGTATTTTAATAAATCGCACGCAACACTACACGTTCGTTAACGGTTTCTAATTTCCACGTTAGCTCGTCGGTGTATGTTTCGATCGTTAAACAGGAAACGGTTAAACGACTCGGTTAAACGAACGCTATTCCTACGTAACGACACTCGAAACAATATATTTCACGTTCTAAGCGCTACTTGGAAAAGCGAACGTGGGTGAACGTTCCTTACAGAAGAATACCTTACGGGAAATTTTCTTCGTGCTTTGGTCGATCGCGTGAAAACGCATCGGAAGAACGTTGCTCGCATTTCGCTGCGATTCGTTATCCCGCCGCCAATATGTAAATTCTTTCTTATTTCCATCTGCAACGGCGAGTTCCTCTTTTCACGCAACTCGAACGACACAAGAGGCTCAGTCCAGACACATCTTTCGATTCTTGCGCCCACAATACCATTTTCAGACGTTTCATTAGACATTACAAGACACTCGCTTTCCCTGTAATTAACTCGCACGGTTTTATCCAGCGTGAGAGCGAGAGAGGGATCGAAACGAGAGAGGCGGAAGACTTTTGCCACTGTGCTTTTATTGCTGCGTGTAACGGGCAACATTACATACTCGTTGGTGGATTTATTGCAAATTTCTCGGGTCATTCTGGTCTTTCCTCTCCTCGTGCTCCAACGTAGGAGGAATGTCTTTTCGTAAGAGTTTCCGGCGAGATACGAGCTGACGAAACTTGCGATTTTTTCTCGACGTTTATCAAAAGGTGTTACTGGCATTAACAGACTACGGATGTTTCCAATTAAGTGGCACGCGCTTAATTAAAATCTTTTATAAAATTAGCAATTTTATCCGTCGTAGTTAATTACTTTCTATCTAACTCAAGTGCTCGAAATCACTTTCTCGAATGGCGTTTTATGGTGTTAAACGGACGAATAAATCGGTAAACGTACAATAAAACACTCTAAGTTAAAAGAAGTACAGCGGTTATGGAAAAATCCGAACGAAACAAAATTTAAGGAAAAAAATCCGCTTACCTTCACGCGGTATCGTTGCCTCATCTCCGTTCGTGTCTTCGGACACCTGGGTGGAATCTGCAGGCACCAAGTGAACGTGTTGACGACAACCGGTTCCGTGTACGTTTCCATCGAAGTGATCGTATAGCTGTAATGTTTGATCAATTAAGTATCCGTCTATCGCGTGATTTCCTTATCGGGAGAACACCGGTAGCGTGTCACGGGACCCAGTGACCGCGTGTTAAATTACGAACTCTGGGTTACTGTCAAGGCTCGTCCACGAACGTGTTTAACATTCGCATTCGGAATATTTCATTTATCGAACATATTCATCATTATATATCGTTATACTTACTTTTCCATCCTCGAACACACGTTGTCCGCTGAGAATACCCTCGAAGAAGATACAATCAGGAACAGGACCAACTGCCAGACCCTGGAACCGCTCATTTCAACTGCTAACAAATTTCCCTGCGCTACAATTCTCAGCCTATTCCGTCGTTATTCTTTCGCTACATGGTGCTCCATTCTGCACTACATCTCGTTGCATATTCTTGGCGTATAAGACCAATTGTTTTCAATGAAAATTCGATTCGATGGAAAATAAAATTTTGTTGCCACAAAAATCTAGATCTTGAATATATATCTTTATAATTATAAGCAAATCACGAACGGTCTTCGAATGTAATCAAAGTATTGGCAAGAGTAAAATGCACCGACAGTGATAAAACGTTCAAAGTATGTAACTCGGACCGCGAGGAGTACAAAATTTCAGAATTCAAAATTTTGATAGTTTTCCGTACTCACTTTCGTCGAAAGTTGTCTGCAGTGAAAGCCTGGACACCAAGGTGAACGTTCAATTAGCCATTTCAAAAAGATTCGTCGGTATATGAGGTGGTGGCTGGACGTCGGCGTAAATCGAACGAACATAGCGCATTCATCGTCTTGCGTGTCATTCTTTCGCCGGAAATGGATCGACGTATCGAGTGGTGTAAATGGCTGCTCTTTAAACGCAAAAGTGTCCCGTTACTATCGGTAACAAGAGACGTTACGCGCGTCGATGTCTCTAACGATCTGAGAAAACCGTTTCGCCACACTCCTTGCTCTTGTTTGCAATTTCTATCGATCCAATTACATATATCCATCGAGACGCTCAATGAGCGTCCATAAGTTTCCAATTACGTTTCCCATTTTGCGTAAAATGCAAATTATACAAGGAGTGCGGAAAAACGCGGGCAATATTTTAAGAATTAATTCAGCGTTTAAAAGTAACGAAAAAAGGTCACCGGATTCGAGTTCTTGTCATTGGACATCCTGTATTTTCGCGTGGTAAATTGGATTCTCATATAGAGAGACGGAGAATGGGAAATAGAAGATTGGCTAGTGGAAAGAAACAGACGGCGTGGCACGGCGTTGCGTTCAGACGTTGCTAGCGGAAATTGCGTCGCCCATATTTGACGTAAGAGGGACGAACGATCTCTTTCAAAGGACGTTCTTCTCGACAGGAAACGTTAAGTTGCTCCAATTGGCCGATTTACTGGCCGGTAATCAACCGAGTAACGTATTCGATAAACATACGCCTCTACGTAAATAATGAGACTCTGACGAAATATTTCAGCCATTTAGGGTCGAACGAAATAGCGCGTAAAAGTTACGCAAACACCGATAGGAAATTTAAATAACTAACGTATCGTGTACACGGTACAACATCCGCAGAAAAAACAAGAAACAACGGAATTAATTTTACTTAATTAATTACACTTTCGACGACGAGGACTGGTAATAAAAGGTAGTTTGAAATTTCGTTCATGGACTCATAGTACAACGTCCATGGAATATAAAGACTTAACTTTGCTGAATCAATTATAGTTTTAAAAACAAGAATTTCGAAATCTACTACCAAAGAGTAGATTTAAAATTCGTTCACGGAATCTTCCATACCAAGGCTGATATTCTCGCAAATTGTACGTATGTTTTCTGTTACGAATACACCGTGAAATCAATAATGGTGGCCATAGACCGCAACAAGCGACGAGCTTACACTTTCGACCGCGTCTAATGTCACCGACTGACGCTCCGTCGTTCTTGGTTGGGTGGCTTCGAAACGTGGCGGTCGCCACATGTGGTTTATAATTCAATCTCTTGTCATTTTTTCCACGCTCGAGTGCTGCAACATCGGATAGGAAGATCGCAGGAGAAATATTTTCGATGTTGGTTCTGCTGTCACCGCCGTGAGAAATTCCTCGCTGATACTTTGCCTAACGCCGCTCTCGACGTATCATCGCGTCGAAAGAGAAGGCGATCGCATCGCTGAATGAATCTATTAGGCTTACGATTCAGCCGAAAACGAGATATCATCTCGCTTGTAGAGAAGCTATCTAGATTTCAGATCAGTGTGGAGGATTAACGCGAAAGATCTTAATTATCCGATTATCTCCGTTACATTCTCAACCTTGGCTTTGAAGAAGAAACTCAAACTACCCAGAGCCAATTAGTCCGTTTGGTCCAAATGGAAATGAGATCTCGCGCGGTGAAATCTCACGATTTTGTTCCTTTACGGATATGTCATAATCAACCAAATTCTATTTTTAACACACCACCATCGATATCTTTTTGAACTCTCTCTTTCTGCTTGCTAATTTATATTTTACCAAGTTCAAATTTTACTAATATAATTATGGCAGTCGTGTTCTTCTACAACGCCAATGATATTTCAAAATATTTTATATAACACACATAATATATGCATAAAAGTTTTATGCGAAAAAGGAAACGTCATTTTATATACATCGATCTTGCGCATATTGCGATCGCCATCAACAACCGCGCGATTAACTTCAACGACTTTCCATTTCTCCGTCTGTCTGGTCGCCAATAAAAATCATAGAAAGTGGATCGTCGTTACAACAGAGAATACAGGCACAACGCGGTTCGTTGTACCGTGGAATGCAAATTCCAAAGCGGTTGTCCTTATCCCGCTGCATACGTGGCAAATTGCTCCGACGACGTGGAATAACTTTATTCCGATGTTTCGTTTGGATTCGTCGCGAATCCGAAGGTACAGAGGCACGCGTTACGTGATCGACGATTTCGTTGGCGAAACGTATCGAAGGCGTGGCGAATCACTGCCTGAAACAGTCGTGCAAACTAAACTCTGTGCTCCCAAGTCGATTCGTTTTCTTCGTGCGGAATAATTTCATGTTGCGATCGAAAGAGAGAATGCGTCGCACGATCCGCGACAACCGCTGCTGCACGGTGCGATTTTATGGTGTTACGTCCCGCGACTTCGAGTTGTAAAACGCGATTTCCTATAAACGTCAGATTCGCCCACCTAGACGTATATTTTGTCGTTAGTAGAGGCGATACGGCGATCGAAATTTATGCTTTGCAACGACCGTAATTAATATTAGATTAATATTAGAGATATATCGAGGGTCTTGTACAGAGTAGGATATAAATTGGTAAAGTTCGTTGGAAAAATCAGTGCATTTTTAAGATTTGCGAAATCGTTCTCACGGCTTTCCGTATGCGGTCGATGGGAAAATAACGATTGCTCGCTCTACGCCATGCACAGTCGCGTTAATTTTCATCAAAGAATCCACAATTATGCCGCCTTGGGAGTTCTACCTTCTTCACGCTCCAGTACGTAATTTCGAACGAGATTCAAAGAATTCCAAAGAAGTCTTACACGATCTAACATCACACGGTTTCCCATGGGAAATCCTACCCCATCAGCGGGGCATAGGACACGCGAACATCAATCGCACGTGGGACTCGACAGTGTGACGAAAAATCGGTTAATGATGTAACCGTTGCTCGTCTTTCATCGTGCAGGAGTTTTTATCAAGCGCTCACCGGCGTTAATTAAAATCTCACACAGTCGTAGGCGGTGCTAGAGCGAACGAATTAATTGGAAAAGCTCTCACAAGTTTTCAGGGTGAGTCGAGAAACTTCCTTTCCATCTAATAGTTCCCGCCACGAATCTACATCCGTGAAACGAGAATCAACCGTTAACGCGATTTATCAAGCACAAAGGAACGATTCCACGAAGGCACTTCAATTCGAAACTCCAATCAGCAACAAACTACACGGACAACTGTATATTGTTAATCAAAAGTTTAGTATCGGTAAATGTTCCATGGAAACTAAGAATTTAAGAAAAGCTAGAACACATGGAATATCCAAGGCCTTAATAAAAAGCCTTTTATACCTAAATATCCAAATCAATGTTCTCTATATTTATATCTCCCTCCTTACAATATCTACTGGGTAAAACGTGTCTCTACTTACACAGTGTTCGTAAAACTACGAATTTGCATAAACATCCGGAGTTTAATTCGTACTAGGAGCACTCAACCGACCAAGCATCGATACGAAACTCGTCGTAAAATTCGACATAGCTCCGGTGAGAAGAGCGATTCTAAATTTTTGATAGGCGAGAAACATACGTAAAGACAGTCTGATCCTTCGTCACATCACAACTCGTGCACTATCTTCCTTGTCGTATGATAAACCGATTAAGAATGGAAATGCAGCGTGCAGTGAAAGAACGAGGGAGGACGCACCAGGTTGGATCCTGGAGACTTTGTAAAGAGGTCGAAGGCGTTGGGAGACGTCGGTGACTCTTTCACAGACCGATTCACAACTGGCTATGTAACGAGCAATTGGCGTCGCTGGCACTCGGAATGTACTTGTGGCACAATGAACTCCGACCCTAGCGACCGACAACGACGACTATACAACCGGTCAGAAGGTGGGGTCGGAAGATCCCAGAGGGGGCGGTGTTAGTGTTCTGGATCCTTTTTCCTCGTGGAAGACAGAGAACGCGCGATGGCCGGCCACTCGAGTCTCTCAAGCACCGAGGATATCCTGTCCAGAGACATTGACACTGTCCCGGGAAACTTTCGTCGAAGCGTAACGAAGTTCACGACCTACGTTCGTGTCTCTGCTTTTAGCGTTCCCTTCGAAAGGGCGCCGACGTTTAACGAAAAGAACGAAGGAGGGTTCGTTGGATGGAGGTACACCATCGTTCACAAGTATCTGGATATTGCGGTTGAATCGAAGCAAGAATATCGTTTGATTTGACCAAAGTGCGTAAATCAACGACCAATTAATAATTAGTAAATCACGACTTTAAATTGCCTGCCAAGGGACATAGGAATAACGTATTACGAAGTGTCCGGTCGCTTTTGAACAACGCTATAATTCTATTCGAGAGGTTCGTTTGCACGAAGGTCTGGATTTAACGAGGTATTTTTCGTGTCGAAGATAACGACTGTCATTACGGAGAAGGTTGCGTGAATAGGACCACGAAAACTTTCTGATTGCTCGTCAAGAGCGTGTGAGATGTTTGGTAAAAGGAACGAGATAGCTTTCGCTTGAAATATCGTTATTATTATTTAACGACATCCCACGGTATGTAGAAGTTACACATTTTGTAAATAATGTTGTTACCATATATGACGAGCCAGTTTTTAAAATTATAGGATTTAAGTCTTAAAAAGTAGACCAAGATCCAAATAAACTATGGTAAGACACTTTGGACACGAACTTTGTCGAAAGTCATTTAAGAATTCGTAAAGCGTCTCTGCAATCTAGCAATCGACGATACTGGCCAGAAAGCCTGCGATTAATACGCGAGCAATCGAAGCTGTCGGTATCAGAAAGGGAATTTAAGATCTCGGCTGCATCGTTTTCGATCGTTCGCCTGCCACGATTATACGGAACTATTCCTAAGTTAGTCGCGTTTCTTGAATTCGCGAAATTCTCGCTCGTTCGTAGCAGGGGCCGACGGCAGGTCGCAAGTTTTGGCGAAATTCTCGTAAATGAAACGGAGGATGGGTTCTTGGACTGGTTCGATGCGACTAGAACTAAGCAGACCTCGCGTAATGAGATGATTGGAAGAGCAATTCATCGTGCTCCCTTTTACTCTCCCGACACGCAATGGAGTCAGACTTCGTTAGCTCGAACATTGGCCGTTTAATTTCGCGACGAACAACATCCGATGAAATGGAATAATTAAGGGTCGTTAAGGAAAAATCGTGCTGCAGTTGCAGTGCTGGAATTTAATCAAAATGCAGGAACTAGCGATAAAATAATAATTAAAAATAGTGCTTCCTATTCGTCCTTAAAAGCAAATTGTAAATTGAAATTCTGGTAGAACCTCGATTTTCTCAACACCTGTCGTCCGAATAGATCTTATTCAAATGCTCCTTCTTCCGAAGAATATCGGGTAGACTAAAGAATATTCTACGTATATAATAATCTCCTGTGTGTAATTCTGGCCGATCAGATTATCATTGTCAAAACGTCGTTAGATGTGTATGCGAACTTTGTGACACCCTGTACACATGTACCGGTGACTTTAAAGAGATTCGTGAAAATGTCAAGTTAAAGCGTAGGATAAAATGTTGGTTTATGTTCGAGGCGCGAGCAAACGACCTTTCGGATGCACCGAAACGACTAGAGACTGCGTGTCTAAAGATAGTTCTCGTGAAATATCCGGTTGCTAGCGGCGACGTAATGGGATAATTAATGTAAATGCTTTTAACGATCGCACGGTACCAGTGTCGCGACACGACTGGTCAAGCCACAACGATTAATGCGTGTCATGGTTTCGCATGGAATCGCGCACGAGACAGGTAACTCGGGTTGCAGAGAAATTCAACACAGAAATTCTGGTATTTCCAGTTTAAATTAACCCGCTATGAGTATAATGATATCGCTAATAATTATAATTACATACGTAGATTCGCCGTTGCTTTTTACACCGTTGTCGACATTTATGACATTTCATGCTTGCGAATCGATTACAAAATAATCCGAGTCAAGAAATATTAAATGTTTTACGAAAAAATTAAATGTTACGAGTTTAACTAATTTACGCTATATATCATTAAGATTCGATGGGATAAAACGATAAATCCATGTGATTTCACATCGCTATTTATAAATATCCGAACATCTTCTGATTTCATATATCACGCGATAATTAATTTAAGTTATCAAAAAGATCGCTAACCGATTATAATCTTCCATTGACGCAATTTCGTTGAGACTATTTATACGAGGAGAGATTTATTTTTATTTTAAATAAAAAACCCTAAATTTTAGATAAAAAGTCCTAAACTTCGCGTCTGATTTTAAGATGATCGGATAATTCTCCAATTATTTCTAAGATTCGTCTCAGTCTCCGCATGTATCGCGATATTTTCGAGTCGGGGCGAATATTTCGAAATATTTTCCCTGATTGAAGCTTCTTCGAATATCGATCCGAAAGTCTATCAACTGGTTATCGATACAGTCGATGAACGAGAGCCTCGTTTCGAAGATAGCCTAATTGCCACGATTTGTCGGCATCCAAAGTAACTGGGACAAGAGGCGAGTACCGTACGAACCTCGTGATTTCGCTGTCCCTCGCAAGATTCAGCGATGACAAACAATCTACTTTGTTCATCGTGTCCTTGTTTTAGCTTTCTGGCTAGTTTCTTTCGATAGACTAGTTTTATGGAGATAAAGTCGATCGCTTCGATGTTCTAGTCATCTGTAGAGTCGGCAACTTTTCGAATTGACCCACGTCGATTTCTCGTCAGATTTCTCGATCGAGCAAAAGTTGCAATGGCTCGTGAAAATTTTCAATTATCGCCTTCGATTTTCAATAACCAATAAATTCTTTGCAAGATCGAATTTGGTCGCTTTGGAAAATTTAATACCGTGCATAGGATCTTACATTTTCTAAATTTCCTTAGTGTTACGACATGGATATTATCTTTTGATCCTTATCGTTTTAAAGTTTCCCTTGAATTTACCATATTACAGTCGGCTATGCCGGAACAAACTAATTTCCTCTAGAATTCTGTTCGTTCTAATATCGATACTGATACGTATGCATATGTATGTATTTAGGGACCACTTGTCGTAAATTTAAGAACATTTCTAGCAAAAAGATATATTTCTTTTTCGAATGGAAGAACCAAAGGGTGTACACGTTTCGTAGGAACCGGTATTTCGCACCTGTCGGCCAGCCAGCCAATTTATTTACCCGCGAAACAATTTCCCACCGATTTGTTCGCCTTCTCTACGCCAGCAAACAGGATAGGGAAATGCATGGTAATGTTGTCCGACGTTATTAACTTCTGTAAGCAACGGTCGCTTATACGAGTACACGGTCTATTGTTCTCGACCGGTAGGGAGCTTGGTTATGCCTGCTAAGCGTTAATCGATACCGCGGTCGATGCTTGTACACGTTTTACAAAAGGAAATGCTTGAAACGGGGTGAAAAGGTGTCTGAAAATATCCGTATGAGAGCGAGAATTCACGAGAATAATAGTTTTCGTGATACTCGTGGCCAGTAGCGTATATCGTTGCGAATGGTGACTGGTCTTCTGGAAAGAGGAACGCAAAAATGATGAAGATGACGAATACGCGCGATCAGGCTTATTAGTATGCCAGACCCGTCGATGTTTGTGCTTCCACGGCGACAGAAACTGCCCTGAATAGCTACACGCAACCAACGCATCGTTGAAACCGGCTCCATACCTTCTGATCGGGGAGACTCGCGTTCTTCCATAAATTTTCCGCGACAAGAGAACAAACACGCGTGAAAGTTTCCGCGTATCGTTTCTATCTGATTTCCTGTATTTTTCTTTCGATACAGAAAAATTCTCGTACAAGGAAACTCGAGAAGCTTTGCGGAGAAAGGATTCGTAAAATATAGTGGTAAAATCGAGCAAGTTGTGTCGGAAATTGTAATCCTGGTTCCGTAACGTTAGCCACCTTCGGACTGATAATTATAATAGCTCTTAAAGAACTGTATATTTTTAATATGTACGATAGGAATAAAAATTTCACGATACTTTCCAACCTATATTAAGAAAAATAGAATTCCATTTCTCAGGACGAATCGACTGGTACCAGCTATTCAAATTTTTCGTTGTACGAACGAAATATCACGAGTACGGTAGAACTTGGAATACTTTCGTGAGTCACTGTAGGCGAACTCTCGTTCTTTTTTTTTCTCAAAATGACGTAAGATCCTTGTAATTCTTGCTGTCGGATCGTACGATTATCAGCCACGAATCAACGGAACGTGGAAGTACCAGGGACATTGCATAACGATTGCGTTAATATACGTCGCCGTTGTTTACCGTCTCTATGAACATCAGTCCGGGAAACGTTCAATTAACATCCCCGTTCTGTCACGGGGACGTACGATTTGGACATAGTGAATAGAAAGCGAATAGATTGCATAAATTCGACACATTTTTTTTCTGCTATATCGTCGTGTCCAAACCCCGAAGAATTTCGTTGGAATCTCACGGGAATTCTCATTAACTTTTTCCTCTGTAGACGCAGGATTATGGTCTAAGGTATCGTGATAAGGAGTTGCGTTAGCAAACAAGTTTGCTTTCGCTTTAATACTTTAATCGATAAGATTGACGAATAGATGCCGTACCGATGTTGCGAATGGCTAATTCCCACGAAATTGTTTTTTACAAAACTGTTCAGTATCCTGTTCAGTATCCTGTCACAAGTTCGTTGATTCCGATTTCCAACGACTTACAAAGGTATTTGAACGCTTGCTATGTATATGTATATTTCGCACCTGTTCGTTAGTCGGCCGATTTATTCGTCTAAGAAACAATTCCTCACTGATTCTTCGCCTTTTTCGCGCCAGCGAACACCATAGAGAAATGTAACAAATTTAAAGCATTTATATATAATATAATATAACAATTTTGATATTGTACACGTATACATATGTGTGTGTTGTTTCAAATTTGTCCAATGTAATCATGATACATAATCGTGTCTTATTATAATGTTGACGAAGCTTTGAAATTTTTAAATAATACATTTAATATATACAAGACTTTTATATTGAGCGTTTAAACACTTTAGCGATTCTCCGTACAATAGTTGGAAAAATTCGTGGAAAAATAGATAGAAGAACTGGCACGGAATTCCAAGCTTGCGAAACTCTACCGTAAAATGAGATTCCTTTTTCCCAAGATCTTCTTGTTTTTCATCGTAAAACAGTCATCGCGATTAGTTTTTTTATCATAGACCAGACGAACTAGCTCAAGGAAATTTCTATCGAGGTTTACGACTTTAAACGTGAGATAGCAAAGACGAATTTTTCTACGCCGGGGAAGCGGAACTTTCATGCGCCCTCTTCTTCCGACCGCGGAATCCCGCGTTTCCGGTTCATAAATCAACGCGCGTTCTCCGAATATATAATTTCCCTTGCTTTCTTTTCTTTTTTCCCCTTCCGTATAGAGTACTTGCCCTCGTTTTTCTAGCCCGCAACAAGCTACGATCGATTGATACGAGGCAATTGTGTAAGAGTAAAAAATATTATTGAAAAAGTCTGTGTAAAAAATAAAACACGATTTTTTTAGAATGGAACGTAGATTCCATATGGAGTGATATATGATGAAAAATATTATATATATTATTGTAAAACGGAATCGTCGTTATATGTGCCAATTGGACCGTGAATGAAAAAGTGAAAATATTAAGTCATCCAATAAGATTGTAACAGTAATTGCCATTAATTTAATAGAGTGCCATTTATTTAAACACTCGAGATACCTGTTCGAGCGTTAAAAAGATGCAATCACTGATAATATTTTTTATTTTTCAATGTCTCTTAGAAAATTGTTATTATCAAATGTTTTGTTCGATAATAAGTAACGCGCGCCTAAAAAGCCGCGATGAAAGTTGCGCGTTATAGCCTATGGTTTTAATTATGCAATACGTTTGTTTCTCTTTTTTGAAATTTTTTGTAGTCGTAGAAAAACGATCTTCAATTTACCATCTTACGTAAGTTGATGGTGCTCTCATTCATGAGATCCAATCCGATGGATATCTGGTTCTTTGCTACTTTCGAATGGAATTCATTAGTCCGAAGCAAATTGAATAGCAATGATTTCTTGTTCTAAACACAGCGAGTGCTTCATTCAGAAGATTGACGGAAATTAATCGAATAAAGAGCAGTGGATTGCAGGTTTAAGATAGTTGCACAAGCTAGTGACATTGTGCTCCGTTTCACCTTCTGAATTGCGCAAGAGAGGCATTGTTCTCCGTTAATAGTAATTACGCTCATTACGATCTAACCAGATATTAGTCTCGAGTATCGTTGACCACCCGTCTCATTTTCTCTGGCGCCATTCTTTCTGCGATCTCACGATAAACACGATACAAAGTTCTCTGCCAAATTATTCTAAACAGCAGTGGTACCAAATTTCGTTTCACGGCTATCCATCGATTATATTAAAGAATACATTTGCTATAAATAACGTATAACATTTTCGAATTTTTAAAATATTAAACATTTTTTTCTTCGTCGTTACGAACGACCATATAGGTATGCAAGTTTTGATTTGCAACTTGCAGGAAACAAATTTAGCATTTGGAGAAAACCATCTAGAGAGAATCTCCTATCGTATAAATTATTTCACAAGAAACTGTAATGGTCCCCCAAGAATTATTTAATTATTAATATACAAATTTAAATTTTCTAGTCTATTCGTAAGACTAGAACAATAAAGTTAATTAACCTCTGAGAAAGTGTATTAAATCGCATATACGAAAATCTTATGTAAAAAGTGTCATTACGTAAGTAACAAGCTACTAAGCGAATCGTGTCCTTGAAACCTGAAAATCAGTGACCTTGAAAAAAATGTCTCCATCTGGATTATCCATTCTTCGAGATTCCGCGACTACGACCTTCCCCCGTAATCCTCCTTACATCACACACAAAAAAAGAAAAAAACCATACCACAAACGTATGTTCCTGTCAACGAATCGAGGTTGTGGAATTTCCACGGTGTTTTCTCGAACGAATTTCAAAGGCGTGTGTATTGGAGGTCGTGCGTGCGTGGACGACGACGCGACGGTGAAAGTGGACGAGAGGTATTCGCCCAGTCATTGTGCAGACGTTTCGCGGAAAGATAAGACTTCCCGGTCTTCGGATTATGCAACCGGACGGACCAGTTTTTGGCCAGCAGACACACAACCAACGGACGTAGTGGAAAGCGAAAGGGGCGGCCGATCGGATCGGTTCTCGGATCACTGGCTGTCCTGCGGCTCGATCGGAGAAAAACGACCTCTTAACCCTATGTGTCATGGCCCGAGGCCACGAAATCCGTGCTCGAATCGAGATTGACGACCGGGGCGTGACTTCTCTTCTCGTATCTCATTCTCTGTCCCAATTTTTCTTTTCCCTTTTTATCTCGAAGTCTACCGGCGCTGAGAAACGCTTCAGGCATCGAACGGTCTGGGTAAATTCGCTTCTGATCATCGTCGATCCGAGTAAATTTACACTGGCGATTTATAACGATACGAAGATACGATGGTTGGTCGGTCGATCGCCGCTAATCAAAGATTCCATGTAAAAATCCCACAGGATCAGTGTCACGCTGTTGGAAAGTTCGTACTTACTATACAGTGTCCCTATCTATTCTGTCTATTATGTTCGTATAAATAGGAATTTGCATAAATATCTGCAGTTCGAATGGAAGGAGATTCGATCTAACTTGTTAGGAATCGTAAACTTTTGATTTACTAGTCTTCTTCTAGGATGATTATTTTATGTGATTTTCTCTATTGCGTATAAGCAAGTTAGAAGAGAAATCTAACGAATTTCTGCGAATCGTCCGATCGTAAATAATTTATAGAATTAATTTATAGAAATGTGTGAGGAAATATCGTTTCCATTTCGATTTCGCTTTCTCGTCAGGTGTAATAACAACGGTTAGCCACCGTCGCAGGACAGATTAATCGAAACGTCATCACCTACCGTAGGTATAATGATACTCGAACGTTAAGACGGTGTCGATCGTAGTAACATTCGAGACGCATCGAAAGGTGTAGATGATAAGATCTGGACACGTTCAAGACGAGTGGAATAAAAGCATCGGGGCACGTTTGATGCCGCAATCGAGCGTCGGCTCTTTCGAACGCGGTTTCCGCATCTTCGCGTTACGCAAGTGGGTGAACCAGTTTCTGGACAAACCACCTTTGTGTAATTATGTCCGAGCAGCTGTCCCCGTAAGAACAATAACGTCTCCTATTGCGGCTCTCGTGAAAGCTGTCGGTCCTGCACGTATCAAGGAAAGATCCAGGAAGAGACCGGTATCTTTGTTAAATTTCACAAATCATTGCATTACCTGTTACAGCCCAACGTTCTTCATTAAAATTATACGCGATTTATGTTGCAATCGTTGATCGAACACTTGAAATCATAGACGAGAGAAACGAAGAGATCGTCAGGGTAGATTGAGAGAATATACAAGCGTGTACAATAGCGATTTTGAGATCTACTCGGGGACTGAAACAAAGGGATTCGTTAAACAAAGACGTGCCCCGTGGAATTACAATTTTTATGGGCTTCGTAATAACGCGATTATCCGCGATACAGCGAATGGACATGCGATCCTTTAATTACGTAACCCTGGAAACCAATTTCGGTTCTTCGTCGTCAAACGATTTTTATTCGATGGCCGAGGCTCGTTTCTACTCCCGTGAGAGCCACGAAAGTCGGGAATAATGGGTTGCGGACAGCAGGCTCTCTTTGTGGACTGGTGAACGATAAAAAAATGCATTTCCTTTGTGGTTTGGAATCTTGAATTTCAAACGCGGCATTGCCATTATCACATTATTACTATTATCGTTACTAGACTGCTATCGATCAATTAATTAATCACTTTCTATTTATTAATGCATATCGACGATCGTCTATACGCGTTCAACTCATCTATCGAAGATTTCTGCGTGTTTAAATCACCCATAAAGGTATAAAGTCTGCGGCTTAATTATCGTTACAGACTTGGAAATACTTGGCGCTAAAAATTTATTTCAATCTTCGTTCGTTTCGATTTCCGTGTTTACACGTTCCATTTTCTCCTACGAGAATATATTATGGTAAAAATAATTCGCTTTAACGGTACGGTTGACGTTTAATGGTACAAAATGCATATACCAATAATACTACGGAATATTGATTTTCTCCTCATGAAAATTGCAAAGATACCGAGCGAACGATATAATTCGTACGATCGTTACGGACCGAGCTCGTTCCCATTTGCGATCGAAATATCTTCCAATTACGATACACGATTGTGGAATTGTCTGAGACGTGGCTTACGAACCGTGTCGCGAACGCAATTACGAAACGAGCTTATTTTTTCGTTAATTCCGTTTCTCACGATATTCCACGATCTACGGAACTATGAACGATTTATATACGTAGGTACATATATTTACAGCTGGGCGTAGTCGAGTTAATATTAGAATTACCGATAACTGGGGCGTAAAATACGCATCGGAAGAGCCAAAATGAAAAGTATGGTAGAATCTTGACAATCTGTACCAAAATGATCTTTGAATAAAGTCCAAAGATCCGCTTCTAAATTTTCTACCAAACGATAATTTCATTGATCGACGTTTTGTTAAAGTCTCCAGCGAATATGAAAAAAGATATCCGATACAAAGGAAAAAGCAAGTTTGTACTTTCTAAAAGATTATAAAAAATTATCAAGAATGTATCGTTGCGAGTTTACAAAATTTCAAACGATATTTTACGAATTGATCGTGGCGGTTCTACCACTAAGCTGATGTTCTAGAGAAGAAAAGCACGACTCGTGTCTGTCTGGAAAGCGCGCTGGCACCGTTTAACGACGGAGCACGTAAATCTCTTTGTCTTTATTAAACGTCGGGGCCGAGACGTTTCAAGGTACGCGACACGAGAGTGGCCCTCGACATGCTGAAACGATTTATGCGCTCGCACGAGTGCTGCTCGCACGCGAGCTTAATTGCACGCGCGTACCATTGCCATGTTGCGGATCGCTGTTAATTTAGTAGCGAATACTTACAACGATAACGATAATTACTAGGTACACGCGACGTTTCCAATTCGACGCGTCTTATTTTATGTAAAAAACGCTCGTTCTCGATCGAGCGTATACTTTAGACTACTATACGAAAACGATCGTCTAGAAACATTTTGGTCATTCGTTTGGTTTTCCGTTGCTTGACGGATCGAGAAGCATCGATCGTCCCTGCTAAAAAATATCCTAAAGAATGCTCCAACATCTGGCTCGCTGTTCCACTAAATTTCTTCTTTGTTAACGAAGTATCGAAACTGTGAGGAGAATCGCTGGTAAAATTGTCGTCACACGCGCTGTCGTGGCTTCGTTGTAGAATCCGCTTCCGTAAACCTGCAGACCAGCAGTCTCGATGCTGCGCTTGCAGTAATCTCCGTCTGCAATTGTAGTAATCCATGGTTAGGCTATCGTGAAATGTACGGTGGTATTACTATTTCAATACGATTTACGATACGGTTACTGTTATTACGGTCGATGAATGACTTTACGGTGATAGCTATCCGTTTCGTGGGAGGAATTACCGGTCGATGTGATTCGGTGTAAATAGCAGGGATCGGGAAATAAGGTAATAAAAGGATCGGAAGAGATAGGTAGAAGCAACGGCGATTGTTCGAATTGAGTACTCGTAACGAAAACGACCTTTGTTCGATTTTTTCATTTTTCATATAGGCAATGCGCTATATCGCGATAGTATAAAAAACCCTCTACAATTTGATCGATAATTTGAATCGTCCAATGAAAATTGTCTTTCAAGCAATAATATGGCGTTGCACTAACGACGTGTTAATTTAATTTCGAGATCATCTGATTCGATCAAAATTATCCGCACGACCAATTGTTTCTTTGTTCTGGGCAACAACAAATGATCGCAAAAGTTGTTCATATCACGAACCTTTCAAAATCTAACGTATCATTTGGTTCTTGTTGGAATACAACGATATTTCAGGCATAGGCATAATACCCTTGTAATAAGGACATATATCCTAATACAGGACACTTACACGGATCATACTCGTTACTGTATAGAGAGCGGGGTTCAAAGTATTTGAGGGATCATGGGTCACTACCTAGGTCTAGTCTGAGAGTAACTGGCCAACGATCAACAACTCTTGTATACGTTGTTAATTATATCACATCAGGTTCCGTAGTTTTGTTTAATAAACATCACCGAATATTATTTCAACGTAAACATCGTGTCTTGCACGGATTATTAATCTTAACTTGGAGATTAAATTCTAACGGTTCTCTACGAATCGCGAAGCTCGTAAAACGCAAGGAGAACGTGTCTCAGAAAGATCGATAAATCGTTTACGACTTCGGAGCTCTGTAAACGTACCGTTCTAAAATTCCATAATCAAGATCAATGGTAGCAAAAAGGCCATCTTGTCGATCGAGGAACTGGAACAGGAATCGTTTTCCCTTTCGACCGGTGACGTGACTCGGTCGCTATAAAACACCTTTTTCTTCAAGTTGCGAGTCATCGATACTTGAAATTACGCGATCATCACGACACGATCTCTCTTTACGCGTATCGACGCGTAACTCGTATACCAGCTTAACCGCTCAGCCAATTAGCTAGGCTAGCTTTATATCGCGATAACTCGTTTGTTTTTGCAAAGATCCTAAATTTAATATTCCATTACCTGCGCCTAAATAGTCAATTACCGCGATTACGATCATCGAGAAAAAGAAGGGGGACAGCGAAAAAGCACGACACTAAATGCTTTCTCCATGGAGACGTCGTAAAAGCAGCGTACGGTATCGAAAGGGTGATTAAAGGAGCTCGTTTTTAAAGGAAATCGAGAGGCGGAGAGCAAAAGAAGGAAGGAGGAACGGTAACGGAGGTATGGCGATCGACAGAGAAATTATACAACCGGCGTTCTTTCTCCTCGTAACGCACGAGTCACGTACATCTGCGCTTTCCATCGCGATCGCTTCTCAGAAGCGGCTCATTTTTCCTTCTGTGTGTCGCCGAACCTGCCACCTTCTTCTTTCTTTTTATTCGTCTTGTATCGTTCAACATGGAACAATTGATCAAACGTGGTAATCTTTTTCTACCGTACGATCTATGGAATTGATCAACGTGGTTCCTGAATGGCTCGTGTATAGATTTGCTAATTGCGACGTCAGTCGATGGCTGAGGTAGTTGGACTAATTTTTGGATCGCAAGATATAAATCTCCTGAATATGTCGAAAGGGTGAACGGGCTGCGAAATACGTATTCGACTGATTGATAGTTCTTCGAATTTTCAAATTACTTATGTTCTTTCCTTTTGGTCTTCGTTAATGTCGTTGTAATAGTAGTGGTCATTTACGATTATGTCGTAATCGTTGTAACGATCCATTCCAAGAGTATATTCCTTATTACTTTGGTAAGACGATATAAAAGTTACAACATTTACATTTTTCGATCATACGTTTCCTCGATTTTTACGCGCTATTTCACAGCTTCGATCTTAATGGCCTTACACGCGTGTTCGCCAGGCAAATCGACGGGTTACGATGTGCAACGTGCAATGGAAACGAGAGTAGAATCGCCCAACGTCTCTCGCGATTCAACGTCTCTTTCTCCTCCAATGGCATAAGCCATTTTCTTACGGTCCATGCTCGCGTTCTTTCCTCGTTCTACTCCGATTTCGCAATCCACCAGTCCCACGGAGAGAAAGAGAGAGAGAGAGAACTTGGCGATCCGTGGTCTGATCGGACCCTGCTCTACGTTTAACGCGAAAACAATCGTGACGTTTCCTGTATGCAGATTTCAGGGACGACGTCTTTACGACGGTCCAGCAAAGATCTAACGCAGTAGTGTACGAAAGTGAAACATTTTTGTATAGTATATCGATATTATGGACGTTGAAGCAATTAAAATAAGGAAACGACAGAGGAATAAATAGCGCTCCAAATGCTTTCACGGTTTAATGGTTTCTATGATCAGCCAGAAGAACGACCATCGGTCAGCGTGTTACGATCCTCGTTAGATAATCATCCGGATAATTAATTACCATCCATTATCGAAAGTATCTCAGCTAGTTTTTCCTTTCCTTTTTCTGTTATTTCTCTATGCTCGAGCATAGGAGCGCTACGTAACGTCGTTTGCGAATTTGGCAAGAGCTCCAGCTCGGGAAGATGTAACGTGGCAATCCTAATAATTTCGCCGCGCGCTGGATCGTAATTCAGTCGAATGTCGTCACACGATGAATATTTGTAGCGCTCCCCGACGGTAACTGGCACGTGGGAACTGCAACCTTCAATCTGTTACGGTAGGAAATTGCATAATTTGTAACAAGTTACGATGAAAGGCGCGCTAGCGTACGCTGTGTCGATCGTGTCTCGTCGCGTGAATCGGTTCCTTGTTTCTGACTTGTTCACGTCGGGCCAGGATGCGAGAATAAAATTCACGTAAGGAACAAATACAGCGCAACTCTGATTACCTGAACTATAATTGCTTACGAATTTAATCGATAATATCTAGACTGGAGATGTAATAAAACCGAAGCGCGTAATTCGATATTGCTTCTGATTAATTACTTTTATCGCTTGGTTCGCCAATTAACGTCTAAATTGATTTAGCCTCGTTTCGTTTACCAAATATCGGCTCTGTCTAATCTATCTCTACTTCTGATTTTATCACGTAACACGTAACAATTTCCTGCGTTCGAATCCAATCGTTCGATCGTCCAATGGGTTCTCCAATTAGTTTATACGATTTCGTTTGCCAAGTACGACGGTTACGATGCGCGAACGGTGGATCGAAATAAAACGGTGAAAGGGTTGTTGGTTGGTATGGTAGTCGAGGAAAAACGAAGGCGTCTCACGGAATTCGAATCGTGGTAAGTGGATTGGCCGCGTCACGTGAACGGTCGTGAGTCAAAATTGGGATTTCCAAGATTAACGTTAGATATCAGGTTGGTTCGTGTAAAGCAAAGTCGATCGATTTGCTCGTTAAAATAATCAATTAACGATAGAACAAATGTATCGCTTACGAACAATCTATACCGTGGATATAGAGCAACGACAGGTGAGTTTCTTACCGTAAGACCAGCCGACGACGTCCCCGGTTCTCAGGTTTTCCGTTCTCAGCCAGTCTTCCAGAGGCCTGAAGTACTCTCTGAGCGCAGACGCGTCCAATTTGTCGTCCCCTATAGCCTCCCGAAGCGTCTCTTGCCACGGCACCGACGAGCCTCTCTCCATAATTTTCCTGCAACAACAGAAGGAGACAAAGGTTGCAGTTTTCCGTGGAGCGGAACGCGGGAAAATCGCGAACGAAGGATCGCGACGCAACGCGCAGGCAGAAAGCATCGGCCATTGAAATTACCGCGAGCGAAGCTCGTAATTCGTGCGTTGTTAGGCTTTAACGAGATCACCGGCGGCGCTTTCTCGACGAAACGATTGCGACAACGCGCGGAACGGCGCAACAATGAAAAACCCTTCGGCGAGGAAAATTCACGGGGAGAATTGGAACGAGAGAAAAATAAAGACGCGTAACGAGCCTTTTCTTCCAACGTCCCGCGCCACTAATTAGCCTATCTTTGGCAACTTGGCGTGCTCGAAACACGTTCGAGCGTGTTCGAACGACGCTCGTAATTTACGGCGGGTGTGTCACAACATTCAGCCATATGAGTTACGAGGTGAAATTAATTCTGCTTCGTAAGAGCTTGCAGGGCAGTGGAGAGAAACCTTCGCGAGTCGACAAAATCGAATGTCAGTAGCCGCGTAAGATGCGTTTTATGGCGTTTGGAAATTCTTCCCCTTTACGACGTGATTGCTTGACGCGTAATCCATCATAGACGCTTAGAACCAGTTGTCCTTTCGAGCGCTAATTTGCACGTTGATCGAGCTCGTGATTTTAGCGAAATCGATCGTGACGTGACCGTAATAGTTTCGAGAAATAGTCCCGTTCCCTTCGACGATAATGCATGGTTGATCTCAGCTAAGTAGCTACTCCCACCTGAGCACGGTGGTTTCTCGTCACTGGTATAATCATCGTCCTCGTCATCGTAGGAACTTTGTGTCATTTTCAACGCATTAAACACTTCGCGTGTTAAGTATTCCGTCAGAGACCTGAATTCCACGTTCGTAATAGTTCCGTTCGAATCAGATTCCAGAACTCTGTATCAACGAACTTTTATTCATAAACGTTTCGCTTCGTTATATTTTTAAGCGCTACAGTGATTTTCAAACAACGGTGATCTTCTTCCGCTGCTCGTATCATTTCTGCTAAATGCTTTTCGTCCTAGGGAATTTTCTCTTCGATCCCAATTTCGAGGATTAACAAAGGAATATAAAGAATTCGCAGACTAGACCAGAATCTGTTTTCATTGAAATTTGCGAACGATATTTAATCGCGGAAGAAACTATCCTTCGCATTGAATCGATCGCGAGTGAACGTCGCCGAGAGGTCGTCGACACGATATCCGATCGAGCAGGATCACGAATCGAAAAAGACAATCCTGCGAGACACGGTGCGTCAGTGAGACGGTCATTTAAATACAATGACCTGGAAGTAGCGTAACGAAGAAATTCGTTGCGAGGTATCGATCGATGAAATCGTTCGTTCCTTTCTCGCGACGTTGGTCATAAACTAGCGAAAAGTTTCAGCTTGAATATTTCGTTGGAAATGGCACCGTAAGAAAAATCAGTCAACCAGCCTCGTTACGCGATTCGAAGAGAGTTTCTCTGTTATTCGAGCTTCTTTTACATCTTATATACATCTCTACGCAATCGTGATTGCGTCGCCTTCTTTCCTCCTGTTTTCCTGTTTCCTTTTGCCGATCGTCGATTTCGAGACAAACGATACTTGCAGTCGCGCGTAATCCTGGTTATTCCGATACGACAGCACGTTACGTAAAGAGAACTCAATCCCTCATGGGAATACGTTCTTTTATGACGGTGAAGTTTCTACGAAGAATCGTCGATATGAGACATTTTGACGAGCAACATTCGCGAATCTTGCGTAACAGGGTGTCCGAGTATCGACGATTCTCCTGGACTATGCGCGGTAACCAGTGGCCGTAGACTTTTGAAAATTTGTTTACACGTTGCCAGCTTCGAGTTTCAAGTGTCTGCATCGCGGACCAATGGAGTTAAGAAAGTATAATTAACACGAAGAACGAGATACGCTGGATTTTAATGTAAATGTAAATCGAAATCTTGATAAAGATAATTTTACCAGGTTGTAAATTTTGGCTGCTACTAGCATCTCTATTATTTCATTTTCTTTATAGTTCCGGTCGTTCGCTCCATCTTTTATATCGCGAAGCCGATCAGGTAGTTTAAAAACATTCCTGCTTTCTAAATTAATTTCGTTAAATCAATTTAGCAAAGTAGAGAAATTCTTCGTTGCTGTTGCATCTTGGTGAATAAACACGATATTCCGCGTATTAAATAAAGAAAGACACGAGACGTTTCGTCGAAGCGAAATGTCGGAGAGGCATAAGAAAGCAGAGGGTCGATTTCACGAAAGTGAAAAGTGTTCGTAGTCGACATCGAGCGGCATGATATAACGACTTTTTGAAAAGTCATTTGGATGCAGGCCACGGTGCAGCCCGCTTCCGGTTCCTTCGAGAGCGGGCCACGCCTCTCGTGGGAATCGACCGGACGAGCAAAAATATTTCGGTATGCCCTCGTTGCAATTTATATCGGTCTCACAATTTCCGGTGTCAGCGAAATCGCCACTTTCCTGCACCAGCCGATGATATTTCACAACGCGGGATGCTGGTTGCTCGATTCCGCGTATTTAACGTCTTGTCCTACTCCCACCGACCCTATGCACGTCACACTCCTCTGAGAAAATTTATGCGCAAATAAAGCGCAAACAACAAATTGGAAGAAAAGAGAAACTTTGCAAAATTTTCCTAAACTTGGGAGTCTTCCCGCGTCAAGAATCTTCGCACCTATGTTACCATAAAGATCCTTCGAGTCCTTTTCATTTTCCCTTTAAATCTCGATCAAGCGACGCTCCTCCGTTTTTCTCCAATTTAACATCGGACTGTCGGTAGCTCGATTATCTTGCGAGTTATCGCGGATTCGTTCGGTTGCACGCGCAAACCGTGTCGAATAATTTCCAGTCTCTTTTGCACGGTAGAATCGAGTCACGAGCGTACCACTACCGTGGTTCTGCGTTTTAAGGTGATCTTTGACACCGGTGTGGGAAACGCGTGTCATTTGACTAAAGAGGTTATCGGTTTTGCACGATAGGCGACCGCTGTTATTTGCTCGTTGCCTGATACAGACCTTGACAGGCCCACAATGGGATATCGAACGCGCCAACACTTGACCGAGTGCGGTCGAAACAGTTCGTGGCAATTGTTTCCATTATTATCGGAAAACGCCGCGATTTTTCTCGCGAACGCCACGACCGATTGCTTCGTACTTTCATACGTACGATTGATCGTTCTTTCAACGTAAAAGTGATCACAAGTCGTCGATGTTTCGATAATTTGTCAGATCAACCTCTTTATTTGCAAGAGAAGCAAGAATTTCTATATCGAATATCTCTGATTCGATGTACTAAGTGCGAGATTATTATTTAGTATAAATTATTATGTTCGTTTCACGGAGGAGAAGTGTATTTAAAGTGTATTTAAAAGTGTATTTTAAGAGTAAAATTACCGTTTGCATTGGATCGAATCGGTAGATGTTTTAAACGAAATCCGTGCCACGAGTGTGTCTCGATCCCACGAAACAAAGGATTGGTCGGACGCAGGTTGCTTTTGAAACGCGAAAATTAATCGATGCACCGGCCCCAAGGCCGGGCTATCCATTTCCATGAATTTTAATCGATTTCTACTCAATCAGATCCATAAACCGTAGATCGAGTACACCACAGGCTTATGCAACTTGGACGAATTGGTCAATCGTACAAAGTGCAGTAGAGATCGTATCGTCTGTAATCCTTGAATTTCAATAATCGAAAATGTAATTGCGATTTCGAGGCACGTTTTATAACACATTCTCCAATACACGTGTTTACGTATAAATTATCCGCGATTTTCAAATCGTGCAGTCACTGTTTTCCGTTCGCTCATGTAGACCACAATCTCTTATCCGTTGATCGGTAATTATAGCTGTCGCGATCGTTTATAAGTGCTTGTAAAGACAGAGTAAGAATCAACGTCTCATTAAGTACATTCAAGATGATTATTTCGATGAGATCGTTTAAAGTTCAAAATACCTGTCCCACTAAGATTCATCTTGCACGATTAACAAGGACCAATTACCTCGTTCTGTACGATACGATTGTCGTAGTCCGCGTAAAACTGTTGTACTGCTGATCGATTGCTCGAGCGATGCACAAAAATAGAAGAAAATGAGAAACAGCATTTATTTCATGAGTATACTCCGTGAAAAATAGAAATTAACACGCTCTCCCTCTCGAGGGTATTTCGACGAGCAACAACATGGATCATTTGCTGATGTTTATCGGGAAAAGCAAATTATTCGATAAATTAATACCTGTTATGCTAATTATGCCACCGATACTTCTCATATAACACGTCTTCTCGCAGAGTCGCTATTAATTCTCTGGATAATGTGACATTAAACAGAAAAAAAAAATATATATATATATAAAAATCGAAAAGGAGAGAAATATTTGCCAATCGTGAAGAATAAATTTCAGGAAGTGACGGCTACGTCGAGAAATCTTTTCCCTGAAATATATCGCTTCCTTCTTCTTACTTCTGCTGCTTTTCCTTCCTGCGTCTTTCGTTTTGGTTCTCTCTCGGTCGAGAGTAAAGTTACACGGTTTGTAAAACGGAAGTGCAACGCGTAACAAGCCGAGTTTCTTCATGTAACTGCGTGTACGCGACACACGCGCGTTTTTACGCGGCGCAATCGGTTTCGTAACAGCGTCTACGAACGCGAGAGCCGGAGATCGTCCTTCGATTACAGGAAGTCGGGCCTTTGGACGGTTACTCGGCTGATTTTGATCTATCGATCGCCCGGACGCGGCGCCGGCGTCCGTTTTGCGAGAGAAAACTGTTTTTCCGCTCGTGAAACCTTCTATTATCGGATGTTTTTCTTTCTATAAAAAAAATTAATTATCGGTTGGGCGAATTAAACAGAGAAAATATAACTATAACATTGGCAGCGTGTGTAGCGAGAGAAAATTGGCCAGTACGGCTTGACACCAAATTGAACAATCGTCGCGTGAATAATTTAATGAATTTCGTTGAGCGATTCGACAGCCGCGACCAAGGAAATTAAATTCCGAAAATAATTCACCAATACAACGGTAGAGTATTCGTGAATCTAGACGAAAAGATCGTCGCTAGAAACGAAAAAGTATCTTGGCTGTCTACTTGCGCAATCGAACGTTTTTACAATGGCCGGTGAACGCGCATTACGCTCCTCCTAAACAGATAATTTCACTGCAGCAGAAAATCAGTTGCAGATCCTCCCAAGCGATAAAAACGATTTATTACCGCGAGCTGCACGTTCCGACGGCTGTATCGCTTCTAATTGCTCGTTTCTCGAGATTTCTTCATTCGCTACTCAGGGAGAAACGGAGGCAGCTACGCATTGCCGCGTGCCATCGTTTAACCCTTTGTAACCACGGGTTTATTTGATCAGAAAGTAAAACGATACGACTAATCCAGACGTTTCATTTGATCTCGAACCGTTTGGCTTTCTTTGCTTCTTCTTCGTGTCCTATCCCTTTACATATTTTCTTCCCAAATTTCGAAACACATTGTTCGTGAACGTTCCGAGTAAGTAAATTTTCACAAATAACGCGTGTAATTCCCATTTTCTCCGCGTTCTTCCTTCCTTCCAGGCGACTGAATCGTTCAATATTTTCCGCTCGAATCGCGAATTTTTGTTAAATCGAAGGTCGCACGTGTCGAGCTAAATTCGCTAACGCGGAATTCGGAATCACGATACAAATATCAGATTGGCAACCAAAGTCGCGCAGCTGAATAAAGGTTCCTCTCTCGTTGACCCAGATCACGCAGCCTACCAGAGATTGTCAAGGGACGCGATCGGATCGCTACGAGATCGATATGGTAGATCTCTTCCGATATGTTCCATCTCTATGTACGCCCACGTGCATTATATTCTACTCGTTTGTACAATATATACGTCAAGGGGTAACTCTATCCGAAGACCTCTCCAAGATTGTCCATTACGTCTCTTCGGCGGACCTTGAAAGTATCGCTCGTTCCTTTCAATCTCAGCCAATAATCCGGGGTTTCCTCGTGTTCCTACTCTTATTACGAATCTCAATCTGTCCGAGGTAACAGACACGGATAACGCCAGGACGAAAGTTTGCTGATCATCCGCGACGAGATGCAAATAAAAGATTTTCGACGAGGATTCCTCGCGTTGGAAAACAAAACAAATATAATGTAATAAAATAAAACAAACTCGAACAATACTAATCCGTGAGAAATTATCACACTCGAACCTCTGTAAGTCGACGATCTCTACAAGACCACAGCTTTGCTCATTCGCTTTTGCTCTGCCGCGAAGGACTCTGGAAATCGAGGTAAAATTGACATCAACTCGAATTATTCGTCACGCGTTCAGACGCGTTATGTTACCTCTGTAACTGAAATTTATAGCCAGATCTCCGACAAGTTCTCTTTGTATCGTCGCTGGCTCTGCAACTGGAAGTTTGCCTACGGCTATGCCACGTGTCACAAGATGTGAAAAACGGATCGCTAGGATTGTCTCGAGTAACATGAGACGACGCAAGTCGTATCTTCAACCTATGCATTTATATATATCAAATGATAACATTTTCGTACAAAGCTTCTTTACGTCGAATACCTTTCGAGTAAAAATTCCACGTACAGTCGAAACGTCTAGAACTCGAAGATTTGGATTTTTCCATTAAGGTTCGAGTTAGCGAGCTTCGTCCGTGTACAATATCTTCCCATAATTTCCGATTTTATCGTTCTTTTTCGTATCGTCAAACGTCTAGGAATTGATATATCGTGGGTTTCTTATAGATCTTGAATAATTTATGGTCAATGGACTCTGACTGTTTATGTGTTTTTTTTTTGGCATGTGTCACCCATCACGATCTTCGCGATCGCTCAAGAAATTTGTCGCCGTTTGACAAATGTTCCGTGCGTGCCCTTTTTTCGTTTCTTCGACAGCTTTCGGTGAAAGTGTTTGAACGCATAATTGATCAGCGATTACAAACTAGAAAAGGAAGCGCGTACTCTGTTATTATCTTCTTTCCACCTTTTTTTATTATTAATTATTACATCGTGGGATTTTTATCGTACATTATATTATTTCTTTATTCAATTTCGTATTCTTATAGATAATCGAACATTCGTGTATAACGAAAGTGAGAAATTTATAAAAGATGGAATTGATCAGTTTAATGGAAGCTGAAGATATCACTCGTTATTAACGAAGCGACAGAATCAAATAATTTAAACGCGCAAACATGTTATTTCAATTTTATGCGTGTTTCGTGCGGATACTTTGCGATATAGAAAGAGAAGAGCAACGTTTCTATAGGTCAGATTAAATAGCAAAATGTTTTATTTGATTACGCTGACGACAGTTTCGAAGGAGGAAGCGGCTGATTTGCTGAAATAAAATTTCACAAATTCTCAAGTCCCTCCGATCCAAGGTGAATAATTTTCATTCTGTGACAAAGCATCGCGAGGAACGTCCCAAACGAGCATATATCAAGCCAAGGTCTAGCAGATCGTCCAGATACCAATTATTTTTGCCATTTTTTCACGAAGCCAAAAAACTTTTATTTCTCTAATTTAGATTCTCTGACGTGTTTTTACGATCATCTTAAAATCACAAGGAAACTTGATTAGTTTCAAGAAGCAAAAAGTCGAAGACAGAATCTTCGAGAGATTCGATGATTCCACTTTACACTTTGTTAGGTGTCTGTTTATTTTTCTTGCATTAGAACGACGTTTTATTTTTTTACGATCGATTTATATATCCTGGCGTCTTTGTAAGGTATTTGTTACGATTTTCTATATTTCCATACGTTTCTTTCTACGTGTCTGCGTCGTTGCGCCTCTCTGTCACAAAAGAAACGATAGAACTTTCTTGTTTGCGTAATACTTAACGTTTCTCGATAATGTGAAATTCACGCAACTCTTACGCGTTACTTCGTCGTTTGTCTTTTAACCAATTAAATAAACTAGTCGTTCGAGTTAGTCGACGTTTGTTTCAGGGTTAATGTTGTGTCGTTCAGAGCTTACGACACAAAGAGTTCGAGCATCGTTCCTGTTCCAGCGTGATCTTGCTGCAACGTACGAGAAATTGGGGAACTAACCAACGTTACGGTGGACTACTTGATTTTTCGACTCTGATATAAGTTTTTCGCAATCGCTCGTCACGTAGCCGATCGATGACACGGTTTTCTAAAGGTATAGCGTGTACTTTCGATCGTCGCGCAAGACGCTGTTCTATCCGCTTATCAACGCTATTGACGTTAGCCTCGACTAAACCATATAATACGTGTTCATCAAGCGAGGACTATGTTACAAAAGGAACACCAGATGTCTTTTTTCTGTATCGTTAAAAAATCTCAGGGAATGGAAGTATTTTGTAATGTTTATTAAATATATATATATGTCATGAACGAAAGACGGCAATTATTTCGAGGAACACGTCTGAACTATTTTTAAAGCGATATCGCAGAAGGAACATGCCAGTCGAGTATCCATGCAAATATGTAAGTAGGATACTCGGCGTTAGCCTTGAATTTTAATCAGGTCAAAGAGCCAGAACCCTTACGGCAAAAAAATTTTCGGATGTTCCAAACCGATCCTCGTGTTCGCCGTCTGGTTTAACCGACAAAATTCACATTCCTGTTTTCGTATTCCGTTGACATTTATGAAAAATTATGGAAATCAAATTAGTTTCGGATGTCGATAACCAGCACGTTTTATTTAAAAGCGAGGAACACGTTCTTTACGCCCGTGGTACCTTGAAATATGTTAATCGCAGGATCTTCCACAAAGTGCCATCATTTTATCGATTTCATTTTATTTTTATTTATCGTTCGAGAGATTCCCCCTCTTCGCCATCTTTCGTTAGACTAAACCAAGTGCTTCCAATTTGTTTTTAATATTTCTCTTACTTTCTCGAGAAGCGTGAATTTTGAACCCAACTCGTTATTAAATCTGCATATAAATATTCGAAAGTGCCCTCTTTCTAAATCCCGTCGAGAGAAAAATCCACGTTCTTACAACTGTAAAATACGAAAATCTATGTTCTATCAGGCGGAACAAAGTTCAAACGCGTTTCAAGTTGCTACCGGGTTCGAGGAATATGTAATTCCGTATCGGACGACGAAGGAAGTTCAGGAACGCAGACGATGTCTTTGTATCATCACGAGACAGATGGTACTGCGTAAAAGCTTTAGACCACCTACGCTGATTTTATGCCAGGTCGCGAGTATCGCAACACCTACTCGTTGCATGCTTGTTGGAAAGAAATAATAATATGATTAAGATACCTCACTACTTCGAATCCTATGTGTATGCGCAAAAGTCGAAAGATGAAAACCCTGTATAAAGGAGAAAATTTCCATTTCTACGATAGAACGATATATAGAACGAATTTTAAAAACGGAAGATAAGGATACTTGTTAAAAAAGGAGGAATATAGAAAAGATTCAGAAACTTTGCATATCGCGGTCTAATAACACGCCAAGTAACATGTACAACAACGTATCTAAAAGTAGGACGCTTCTATGATAAATGACGAACAATTTTTGCACGATGTTGCGAACGTAGTGAAAACGACTTGCTATATATCTTCTCCATTCTCGAGCATTCCTTCCGTAAAATGATCCAGCGATGATGGCCAGGGCATGTGGCAGATGAAAAGGGAAAGTATGCTGTGTTTCGTAAAGCGGAACTTTTTCTATCGGTTAGTTAATCGTTATACTTCGACCTTATGGACTTTCTATGAACGAGGCAGCGTTAAAACTAACACGATTATTCGGATCCTCACGAAATCGTTCAAACATCTCCCGTGCTGTGTTCCTTTGTCAATCTCGTTAGCCCGAGTTACGTTTCGCGTTCACGTTCTATGACGGTTTAACGCGGCCTTTGGCTGCCAGAGCGGAGCTCCTGCGCTTCGTTACGCTCTTTTTCTTTCCCACCTGTTTCCTTTTTTTCTGTCTTTTCCGCGCGGCCGTCCAATCACACGTAAAACTGTTTCGCTAACGTTACTCGCGAGCAGGCACAAGAAGAAACGGACAGCGGTTACGTTCGATCTATTTATCATGTCGTTGAGAAAGTCGTTCGCTTTGTTGAGAATATTTCTGGCAAACGGAGACGTTAAGTTCGCCTTTTACGACAAGCTATCGTTGCTTTTTTCTCGTTACCTAATACTCGCGCAACTGGTGCCGAATGTCTCAATATCGAATTTTCGTTCAACCCTTTACGGACTTGCGGTGCTTTGCAGTACCACTCGCGCCAACATACTTCCATGAATCAAACGCGCTTACAGATGGATTACAACTCGCAAGCACTGTTCCACGACATGCGCTATCCGTTGTACTACTTGGCTTTACTTAAAAAAAAAAAAAAAAAAAAATCGTCGTTTCGCTCGAAACGATACACGTAATTAATATTAATATTATATTCGACGTTGTTGTCTCATAACCTCATGGTTAATATTCCATGAAAATACTCACCCCAAGATCCTGCCAGCTTCCTGGCTTCTGTAGAAGTCGCATCTGTGCAGAGGTCTCCTGGGATCGTCCACGTTCCTCTGTCCAGCCGCTTCGCACAACGCGCGATAGAGTTGAAACTGAAGGACTCCTGCCACAAAATTCCTGCGAAACACGGGAGAAAGCGAACTTAACGAATTTTATATTTAAACTCGCATGTGCGTATCGACGTCGATCGACCGAGAAAAATCTGTCAGAGAACTCTGGCCAGCGGAGACGAATCGAAAATTATCGAGCAGATATTCGGAATTAGGTAAGAATCGGCAGGTGATGGCGAGCCGATTAATTGGCGAAGCGTTTAACGACCTCAACCGTGGCGACTTTTTGCGAATCACGAAGAAACCGCGACGTCTCCTTCAAGGTCAGTGTCAACGAGGTCGTTTCGCCACTCAGAATTCCTTTCGACGATTCCGCGGAAGGTCGTGCTTGTTCTTCCTCGGACAGATCTTCTCTCGGAGGAGTAACGCGATGAAAGTGAAAAAGAAGGAAGATGGAAAGAAGACAGAGGGAGAGAGAGAGAGAGAAAAGGAGAGAGACTCGTTTCACGGAGACTCTTCATCGACGACGACCTTTACGTAATAAACGCGGGGACTATCCTTCGCGAATCGTTACGCTCTTGTTCGTCTACTTTCCATCGAAAAGAGGCTGCGTCGTGGCCTGTCGCAGCAAATTATTACGACCGAGATCGCGAAAGTAAGGAATGTCGCCAGGCCGATCCTCGACTGGAGCGTCGATAGTTTCATAACGATCCGTAATTACGCCGTGGCTGTTTTATGACCGAGATTTTTGGTTTCACTTTCGCGCGACGAATTCGTACTTTCGTCGGTGCGCTTTTTTCGCCGATAACCTACTTGCTTTTTTTTTTTTTTGTAGAAACGAGCTTTTGTAGAAACGAGTTGGAAGCGAGCCCGTCGCAAGTTAAACCGTACGCTGTTTGTTTTTGTTCAAGCACATGGTTAACGTTGAAATTTTCGAGAAACATTTCATAAGAAAATGTATTTCTCACCGATGTAATCACGCGACACATTCTAACGGTTTAAATTACTGTCCGCCTTCGTTCGTCTCTCGTGATTACACATGCGAGCGGCGGTATCAATCTGAATAATCAGGTAACAAGGATAACAGGGAGCCGATGGCAAAGGATGATGCTAATCTTGAATTCTACATGGTATAGCGAGCGAGATATCGATTTTCCAGCGAATCGCGAAGGTTAGGCCACATCCTCGAAGTCCAAGGTTTCTCCGAAAGTTTCTTTCGCCTAAATTTCATCGTCGATCGCCGATTCGTTAGTGAAAGAGGCGCAAAAAAAAAAAAAAAGAAAAAGAAATCCAAGGTGCCTATTGCGATTAATATCATCAAACGTAACCAAGAGAGGTGAAATTGAACGGGATAAAAAATGTCCGTCGGACGGTTACGCAGTAGCGAGAATAGGCGTAATCCGACGAATTTTTATCCGTTAACCTTTGAGCTCCTGCCCACGTGTTTGGTTCAGGATAGAAATCGACGATAGGCCGTAAGGATCGAAGCTTCCATTCTCGAGGCGAGGAAAACGACGGCAATTGAATTCAAGGAGAAGCCTTCGTCGCGAATGGCAAGGCTTGTGATTTACAAGCGACAGTTCGTTTCCATCATTTTACTCAAATGGGTCCAAAGTTTTTCAGATATTCCACATCCATCCAATAATCGGCAGGAACGTCGATCTCTGATATTTCCACCTAACGTTAGATAATAATTCGAATGCCGTCGAATCCATTCGACTTTCAAATCCTGCTCCTCGTAGATTCGTCTCAAGATTTTATTCTTCCAACGATCGACAGGCCAAACGTAATCTCGCGCCAACTCGTATTCTTACTAACGAAACACCTCGATTTAACGCGCGTGATTTATTATAAATGTATTCTTTATGAATAAAGCTACTTCTCGATCGTTTCATATACTGCCCACATTTCGACCATCAATTTCCCTTCGATCGAATGTAAATCGCGCGCACGGTAATCGCGAGCATCTCGCCGTGCACAGTCGTTACGTAACGATCCAACGATCTCGCGAGTGGTCAGCTTTGTATATTATACATTCCTAACGACCATCGTGCGAGTAGGCGTTCTATGTGTGTGCGTGTGCGTTACAAAACATTCGGTGAGGAGAGAATTTGCGAATTTTAATGGCAACGCGAGACGTTTTATAAAGTATAACACGTGTATATTCGTAGTTTAGGGATTGAAACGTTTCAAGGACTCGATTTCTCGTCTTCGCGTCCGATCTTACGTAGAAACGTATTCCTATCGATCAATCGTATGTATATAAATTTACGAATACTACGGAGAGTTAATTATCAAGGTATACAGCTTCTAATTGAGAAATCCCACGTGGAACGTTTATTTTCTCAAGAACGTACACGTTCGATACGCGACTCAACGTTTGCATGGAAATTGTCGGCGAATTTCGGTTATCCGAACGTCGCGCGTTGGCTCCTATTATCGTAATTAATAAGAGCAGCCGATGGGAATAGAGCTGGCGAACTTCTATTATCGGAACTTCTCCACCTATCGAACCGTTCGAAACAAGAATGAAACATCGTTAATTGCGAGAATAAAAGTAAAGAACGAATCGCGTCATTTCTTATTTTCTTCTTCCTCTATGGAAAAAACGGGGTTTCAGATTTTTAATCGGTAGCGGCAGAAAACGGAACCGGGGACAAGGTAGGAAAAGAGAGGGAAATCGTGACGTAGATTGGCGGCGGATAAATCCTTACGGGTGAGCACCTACGGCTTGGTGCACACGTAATCGTCGAGGTTGCCGTCGAGAGAGGAAGGACGAAAACGGAACGGTAAAACAGGGAGAAAGGGAAGAGGAGTTGGAACGTGTTGCACCGATTCGATTATCGTTTACCGGCGACGATCATGTCCGGTTGGAGAAAAGAGAATAATATTCGTCGAATTGGGCCAGTTGCGCAAATTTCATGTACCGCGATAGTATCGAGTTGTATGTAGCGACTCGAGAAATGGTATTGAAACGTCGATCGAAATAGAAAGAACCCTTTGTGTTCGATACTTTGTCGATTCATTGCGTTCTATGCAGATTACGAACGAGGTTGAGGTTTAGAATAAGAGAAGAAATACATAGGAGATGCGACTATTAAAGAGAGATATTTTCGACGCGTCAACAGGTTGGTATGCAGAGTCGGAAGTTGGGGCGAAACTACGGAGAAAGGAACGAGTGCGGATGCAACGTGACGGAGAGATTTTTGTATACGAGACATTTGCCACGTTACGTCAGATGCACGAGTATTACGTTCAAGATTTTCCCCTTACGTTTCTCTTTCGAATATAAACGTCGTTAATGAAGCAATTAGGATTTCACAGGCAAGGCGAAACGCATAAATCGAGAACTAATTTTCTTTCTTTGTGCAAAATATTGTTGCGATTAAAATGCTGTTACGAGAGGAGGTTGAGCGGAGAAAGAATTTCCATTCGTCGAGGATACCACGATGATCCAATTGAGACAGAATAGAAATAATACGAATAAAGTAATCGAGACATCGCTACCTTTGAAAACTATGACACACAACTGCGGATAAAGAATGGATTCTGTTAACCCAAATATACATATTCCTATGATCGAGAATCGTATTAAAAACGAAAGTAGAAACAATTAGCTCTTCGTTCTAAAACGGCACGATGTCAGGATAGATGTCATCGATTTCTGTTCAAACTCACCAAGAATAAAGTAATTAGGATATCGGAGAAATTCAGCTGTCGCGTAATTCACGTATAACAGGTCGGTCTTAAAGCGCTTGAACAGCAGCCTGTCCCAACCTGTCCACCCAACGATTCAAACTCACCGGGAATCCCGCGAGACTCCATGTTCGAAAAAACATCTAAAAATAAACGTCACAGCTATGTCAAGTGTCTAACACTGTGGAAACGACTCATACGCATATCGGGGTACCGATGTCGGGTATCCGCATAACAGTGGAATCCACGGTGGTCGACAGTGGGGATGCCTCGGACGACGAAGAAAACGAAACTGTTGCCTAAGGAGAGGGACGTTTCGGAGTGGCGTGGGGAGGTGAGTCGTGTGTCTCTCAAAGGGGAGTGGTAGCCGATCGTGGTCGTTCTACGCGAACAAAGAGGTGTAACGAGGGGGGTACGGTGTGTCGGGCCCGGGTGGCGAAGGCGAAAGTATGCCGCGTATATAAGGCGACGAACCAACGGCAATCAGCATCCAGTTCACTTCTGGACGCACCTGGAATATCTCGAGAGCAAAAATGAGAATCCTGGTACGTGAGTGACACGACGAAGGGGAACGACTGTCGGCCCCTGTCCGAGAAACCGGCGACCGGAACAACGGGGTCGAGTAGTGACCAGAAAGACGCGTTTACGTCGCGCAGTGAATGATTTCTATTTCGAGCTGATTCTGTAGTTTCCGTATCGGGACGTTGCTTTCCAGCAAATCGATCGTAACCTGTTTGTACTTCCAAGAATCGTAACGTCGATTCGTAGATTCGCGCACAGTGATCTCGTTGCGATAGAATCCGATCCGGCTTCTGGGAATTCCCTGAAAATCCCAGGAATCGCGACTCGTGTCTTTTGGTCTAGAAACTCGAAATCGTCCGTACGATCCGTTTACAACCGGTCTCTCGAATCGCTTTCGATTTCATAGCCGGTCTAGTCGACTACGCGATCCGGTCTTCCACCGAATACTAACGTTCCGATGTGGTTTTCTAGGTTTACACGACAGCGATCGCCCTGTTGGTTTCGTCCACGTGGGCCGGGGAGAAGACGTCCGAGAAAGCAGAAGCTTCGGTGGAAGACAATTCCACGAAAAAACAAGAGAAACGCGGCCTGTTGGGTCTCGGTTACGGCTACAGCTACGACGGTGGCTATGACATCGGATCTGGTGGACACGGTGGTCTGGAATTAAGCGGCAGCACCGGCTATGGCGGTGGCTATGGCGGTGGCTATGGTGGCTACGGTAGCTATGGTGGCTACGACGGTGGACACGAACACGTCAAGACCGTGACCGTTGTTAAGAACGTAGCTGTTCCATATCCCGTGGAGAAACACGTGCCTTACCCCGTGGAGAAACCCTACCCAGTCCCCGTGAAGGTTCCAGTACCGCAACCGTACCCGGTGGAAAAGCCTTATCCAGTCAAGGTCCTCGTCAAAGTTCCGGTACACGTACCCCAACCGTACCCCGTGGAGAAGAAGGTTCCATATCCGGTTCACGTACCCGTCGATCGCCCATACCCCGTCAAAGTTTTGGTTCCACAGCCTTACCCCGTGGAGAAACACGTACCATACCCGGTAAAGGTACCAGTGCCACAACCGTATCCAGTCGAGAAACCAGTCCCAGTGCCGGTCAAAGTTCCGGTCCATGTACCAGCTCCCTATCCAGTGGAAAGATTGGTTCCGGTGAAGGTTCCTGTTGATCGTCCGATCCACGTGCCAGTACTCAAACCCTACCCCGTGCACGTCGACAGGCCAGTACCTTATCCAGTGGAAAAACCAGTGCCAGTCGCGGTCAAAGTACCAGTCGACAGACCGTATCCAGTCCCTGTGGAGAAGCCAGTCGCTGTCCCGGTAAAGGTACCGGTACCACAGCCGTATCCCGTCGAGAAGCCAGTACCTTACCCCGTGGAAAGGCCGGTGCCGGTGGAAGTTAAGGTTCCAGTAGACAGACCGTATCCAGTTCACATCGAAAAACCGGTGCCCTACCCGGTCGAGAAACCTGTTCCCTACCCAGTTAAAGTACCAGTAGCAGTTCCGGTACATGACGTTGGTTACAGCAGCGAGTGGGCGGGTGGCCACGGTTATCATTAACTTCGTTCCAGTCGCGTTTGTTCCGGTTTGATCACCATTCGAGCGATCTTTCGGATGGCGATCACGTACCGGCGACATCGAGCAATCGACGAGCAGCTTTAGGAAAACAGAAGAGAGAAAAGAAGAAACGAAATTGACGAGAGTCGGAAGGGAATCGGTACTCGATGGCACGCTTCTATTCACGTATTTCTTCTTGTACCTGGATCGCGACAGGGGTGAGCCGCGAGTCTAACGAACACATCGCGCCGCTCCAGAGACCGGTTCTTCCGAGGTCGATCGTAACGAACCCCGCAAACATAGCGACGCGAGTCATGGATACGAAGAAACCGAGAGATTCGTAGTTGGAGCCTGTCTTTAGCGATCTTCGACCAACAGCTCGCTTATCTCAACTTCTCTTTTTTTTTTTTTTTTCTACCGAAATAGCAGAATACATGTATTTTTGTACGAATTATAAATATTAATGACCTACAGAATAACGAACGGTGTGTTGATTCACGCTCGATACGACCTTCCCTCGGATTCCTTCGACCGACGCGACGTCACGACTAGTTTAACAATTTCCACTTTCGTTTTCCGCGTGCTCGACTCACCGACGTCCCTCGCCGTTCCTATTCATTAACCATTCTACAACGATATTTATCATCGACGATCTCAGAAACAATTTCACGTTCTCTGTCGACCGACAGTCCTCGAGTCGTCGATATTATTACAAGGCTGTGGGAGAATCCGTGTCACGATCGGATGCTCGCTTTCCACGTGCCTCGATCGAAGGGACAGAGTTCGCGAATTCGCGAGTTTCACTTTCTACTTGAAACTTTCTTCCGATAGTCCGAGCGACCATGCATGCAGGTGCACGAAAGATTCGCGTGCTCTATCGACGACACGCTAAACCGGATGGCAGAGCCACGACCCACTTCTCTCGCTGCCAACACGGGCCTGCCAAATCGATGCTCTTGATCGCCCCTTACCGTCAACGTGTCCTCGTAATTTCCACCGATATACAGCTCCTTGTTCTTTGACCCATATCCACTTTCCACCGAATTACCGGAATACTCGGGAAAAGAAACGCGATCTTATCGATTTTCGCCTTTCTTTCGTCTTATATCGAACGTATTATTTTTCCCTCTTTTTATTAGCAATAATAAAAGTGGCTCTGAATTTTCGAGCGAGTTTAACAATTTCTGCGCGTATGCCAGTCTCGAACGATACCGCCAAAGGGAAAGCGATTATCGACAAGGCGTACAAGTTCGATCGAAGCACCGGAAACTTTAGCAACGATTCACCAGCAACCTTCAATTATCTTGGTTGCGCGTTCGTTAAGCAACCCCGATGGATCCTTCGGCTATATGCGATTTCAACGTACGCGTGCCTTGCGCGAGCTCCTCGAAAAAGCAGCAGCATTATTTTAATTAAAGAGACTCGCGCACGTGGCTCTCCGTTCGTTGGAATCGTTAATTGACGTCGCGTCGTTGGCTCGGGCTCCAAGTAGCCGAGTATGCCGACGGATCACGCCCACGATTCGTTTCATTCTCCCACGTCGACGTTTGCAATTCAGTAGCGAACAGAAAAACAAAGAAGCAAGAGAGAAAACTTAAACGACAAACCGAAAGTGGAAATGAACGAAAAAAAAAAAAGAAAAGAAAAGAAAAGAAAAAACGTAAAGGAACGTATCGAGAATAAATAAAGAAATATTTTCTCCTTGCAAGGTCACGGTAAACGAAAGTCGAATTTCCTTGTTCAATTTTTTCGTGTAACGATATTCATGATATACAATGAGTTTGACTTTTGCGCTTCGACCCACTTCGACCGTGCCCAAGCACAGTCACTTGACTCACGAATCACACGCTTCGTGCTCGTCCGTCCAACAAGCCGGCAACTCTTATGCAATCGAATCGCACGCGACTTGCACCGAGGCTGAAAGTGAGAGAGGCCTCCCCTTCGTACGAAAGATAGTCATGGGAGAGAAACTCGCCGCTTCGTGTCCGACCGGAACGGTCCTAATTCCCCTTCGCGACTTTTGACCGAGCGAGGAGCGTTTCTACTTGCATCTGAGTCTTTCTACCTTGGTTCCTGTGGTGTTCTCTTTCAATTCTTTTTTTAACTAGTGAAATTTTGGACAACTGGCATGTGCGTAACCTTTTTATTTTATTCCTTCCTTTATTTTATCGTCATAAGTATATATCGATATAAATTTATACGTTAACGTTTCCTGATATTTCTAATTACTGATTTCTAATTACGAACTGAATTTTCATTCCTGCAACGCTACTTGCGCGTAGCTCGGTAGTTTCTTCAACTTTTACTCGTAGCGAGCGTCGGTAAAGAAGCCGTACGAATTTTACAATGATCGGTACATTCATTTTCGCGTGTTGGGAATCTGAGTAGTTGAAGAGAAAAGTTAAATTCGAGACTGAATCGCTAAATGCAAATAGTATCGTGTTATACTTTTTGGCAGAGACGATTGAATCGTTATATAAGAAAATTAAAATTAAGCAACTGTGGGAAACCATATCGACCGCAGTTACGGCAGTTTATTCGAAATGAGACTACCAGCGACGAGACCGAATATTCGATAAATCGTATAATGACTAGATTTCAATTCGAGATAAATGGCGCGGTGACCGGAAATTTAAATTGAAATCTTTCTAAATCGCTGATCGTAATAGAACTTTAAAAGAGTGGAACATCCGATAAATCGTTTCTAGCGCAGCATACAATCGCTATAAATAATAGTTCGTTAGTATATACACCGTGCACGCATCGAAAGCGAAGACGGCCAATTATGCTAATGACGCGCGCTATGTAACGAAGGTGGATTCTTTTAATTAATCGAGATGGTTTTTCTGCATCAAGAGGTCGTTTGTAACCGGTCGCGTGACTCCGCGTCGTTATTCAACGGCTTATCTATTAAATAATCGTAATTAATACAATAAGACCGATTTTACATATCGTTAGAGGGACTTTGATTTAATTATAGACATCGCGATGATTTCAATAATTAATCAATTACAGGATACCCAAATTCGCAAATGCGCTGCATGAATGGAGCTTTCTCACGTTTAATAATTTTGATGGTAACGACCACATCATTAAGGATAAAAAGAAAGTTATTTGCATACTGACTCCAGAATTTAGTTCTGGTAGTGTGCGCTTTAAAAATTTAAATATCTGAAAGTGAAATTTTTATTTCTTAATCTCGAACGATTTCTTAATGACTCTTTTTCTTATACAATTTTAATCCGTAATGACTCACGAGAGTATTCGAATGTTTTGGCCTTTTTCACGAATATGTTACGCGTGTACGCAAAGAAGTGACGTAGCGATGCAAAAATACGAATAAAAATTTCCTGGACGCTAAAAAGTAATACGAAAATAAAGAATTACGAAACGAACCCGTTCGAAACATTCCGATAACGATTTGCAGATTTCTCGAGATATTTTAAAACGCAGTTCCTCCATAATTCCCATATATGTCTAAAAACTCTCTGAAACGCGTTTCGTGTCCGCACGAAAGAAGAAAACTATACTCTCTGCTGAGCGATACCACTTGTCAGTAACAACGTGTATGGAAAAAATTTGCATGGTGCATCGAGCATGACAGAAACGCTACCAAAAAGCAGAAAAGGATCAGAATTCGTTCACGGTCCCGTGATCATCGCGTGTCCGCCGTGAAATCCCCGTAAAACGGTGCCAGTTAACGCGATTCCATATTTTCTCCGCGGCTAATGTTCCCCTTCTTCGATTACGTATCTTTGCGAAGGACTGTCCACCGTTTGCTCGATTATGGCCACAACCGCGGCACAGTTTCCATCGACGTAGTCCATGACCGTGAATGTCTTGCACGGTTTGTCGCTTGCACCTTTCCGGTTGGTATCCGGAAGCCCATAAACGTTGGAACTTGATTCGTTTAATTTCTCCGCTTACATACGCTGGATCTAACATTTGATAGCAGTCGGTGTCTTCTACCAACGTTACAGAATAATAAGATATTTGGAAAATTTTAGCACCGCGTGTAAAACAAATTTCTATCTGTTTAGATTATTCGAGATAAAGTCGTGTATATGTAATCCCTGCAATTTTATCATTTCTATTATTTAGCGTTAAAGTGGTCGTCGCTTCTAAGAAAACTCTACGTCTGGTCTTTTAGTTTTCTCAAGCACCGAAGCCATCGACAGCGTATAGACAAACGACCGCGTCGAGGGCAAACCATAAACTGTACACAGGCAACGTTGGCTTCAGGGTTTTCAGTCACAGGGTAACACTGCTGGCGTGCGGATCTGGATCAGCTCGTATTATATTCCTTGTATTTACACTTTAGTATTTAAAATATATATTTTCTACCTTACAATTTATCCACGCGTTCCTTTGTATTCACGTACATCTAATAAGCTCAACATTTAGAATTATCGTTTCTTGAAATTACGATCTCGGTTTCAATTTTCCACCCTTAATAAATATCTCTAACTCGATATCTTCTGCTAGAAACGAAGAATCTAAGAAAAATATGCTAAATTTATTGAGCACCGGTTTCGACTAGAAATCCCAAGCACATCGCCCGAAGACTCCGAGAGTGAGGCGATCTTTCGCTTTCGTTCCGTGCGTGACTCGCATCGAGATCGGTTGTGGCCAGCATTCTCGATGGAATGCATTTCAAGGTCGCCGCAACAGGGAAAAACGTTGTCGCAAAAGGCGTGAAAACACCGAACTTGAGTGAAACTCGTTCACCAACATTCAGTGTCGCTCCATTTCTAGATGCTTGATTCTATTCGTTCTAATCGAGCAAGAGTTAGGTACTTCGAATCGATAGCTCCTGACCGGCACGTTATCTGGATGAGTTTCACTTTCGACAAAAGACGCGAAAGCGAAGACGCGTCCCCTCTTGGTGAATCCATCAACTTGTGCACAGACTGTGGATGGAGGAACGACTATATAAAAGATAGTAAATCGACAGAACTGATTTACTTCTGTCCAGTTTGGAACGTGCATCGGAAATTCTTCAAAATCTAGTAGAACCACGTAATTTACCTAGTAATTGTCTAGTTTGTAATTTTCTAGTTGGAATTTTCAATCCTACAGACACCAGGATCTTAATCTATACGATGGACTACATGGTACGTTCTGAAACAAGAGAGGAAAGAGAAGAACGTCTAAATTTGCATCCAAGTGTCTGAATTATCGTGTGATCATGTTGAAAAGTGAATTTCGAGAATGTTATAATTTTTGTAAAAAAATTCATCTGTTCCACTTGTAGAGAAATACGGCAATCTTGTTGATATTCGCCGTGGCAACATCGTCTGGTCAACGTATTAATCGGAAACAAATTTCGATTTCTGACAAATGTTATCAAGCTATGAGTACACGACCACGGGAGTACTTTAAACAAGAACGGAATCTTCCTGTTGCTGAAGAGAAAACGAGCGGTGCTTTGGAGAAGACAGATCGGGGACCAAGATCCGCAAAGTCGGTAGAGGAAACGTGTACGTAAATTTATCAGTTATGATATCTTCTTATAGTAAGTGCTACGTAACAAGTCCATTTTCAATTAAAATAAAAACCTACAGCCGTGAGACTGCAAATTTCTCTTTTCCTCGTGTAGTATTTTTACACAACACATTTTTTTATATAATATAGCGATCGTTATACTATATATATTTACACCGACGGTACATAAATATTAATTAAACGAGATCGTTACAGACGACTCCTACAACGAGCCCTTGGAAGACCAGCAAGCAGAAGCGGAAAATCTCGAAGAAATGACAGTCAACAGCAGCGATCTCGAAAACGGAAAGCGCTACATCCCAGAATCCAACGATATACCAGCCGGAGTACCCCGGGAGGGTCAAGTTCTAGGCCGCCACGTGCACGAGAACGTGCACAAGATGGTAACCGTGATAAAGAAAGTCGCAATGCCCTATCCAGTCGAAAAAACGATACGATATCCCGTCGTCAAGAACATACCGTACCCCGTCAAAGTACCTGTACCACAACCTTACCCAGTCGTAAAGAAAATACCATACCCGGTAGAAGTCTTTGTCAAAGTTCCACTGAAGATACCTAAACCGGTACCGGTGATAAAGGAAGTACCTTATCCGGTCCAAGTACCGGTCAATCGTCCGGTACCTTTCAAGGTTTACATACCTGACCCTTTTCCAGTAGAGAAGAAAGTTCATTATGAAGTTAAGGTACCAATACCCGAACCAATCCCTATCGAACGAAAAATTCCAGTAGCGATAAAAGTACCGGTACACGTTCCTCAACCGTATCCTGTCGAAAAAGTGGTGCATTATCCTATAAAAATCGAGGTGGAACAACCGATACCGATACCGGTATCTAAACCATATCCCGTGCTAGTTTCCAAGCCTGTCCCTTATCCCGTTGATAAACCAGTACCTGTACCTGTGACAGTCAAGGTACCAAGACCTGTACCTGTAACTGTCGATAAACCTATCCCTGTCAAAGTGAAGATTCCGGTACCAGCACCATATCCCGTGGAAAAGGAGGTACCTTATACCGTGGAAAAACCGGTGCCTGTGCTGGTGAAGGTACCGATTCATAGACCTATACCTATACACGTAACGAAACCTGTGCCTTACTCTGTCGACAAGCCTGTTCCCTATGCTGTTAAAGTACCCGTTTCCGTACCAGTAGAAGAGGAAAAGGCCGTGGACGAGGTTAAATATCACGACTGAAAGCGACCAATGTGAATAGCATGGCGAACGTTAGAGTAATTTTGTTTTGTTAGGGCGTCTCCTAGTGCGAAATTTGGAGACGATTATTGTCAATGGTAATTGTTGAATGGCTCTCTCCGTTTATTTTTGCGTGTACAAATACCGTAAGCGGAATCGAAGGCGTTTCGCTGTTTAGAGTTATTAGAGTTATTTAGGAGTTAGATTGCGGACTTTTACTCATTTGTAGGAAATGTAAACGTATATTATATGTAAAAATATATAAAATATCTAAAGTATAGGCTTCTACAGTGAGAGAATGAGGGTCAGAGGGAAATTAATTTCCGTTTAGGTTCTCTACCTTCTATTTGTAGCCACAAGGATACGAAATTGTACAAATATTCGCAGTCTAACCATACTATTAGCAATTTCAGAGGAATTTCAGGAGAATTGGTTTTATTAAAAAGAATTCAAAGGTAGCGAATTTCAAAATTTCTATGTCATCGATTATTAAACTTGAACTGCAACCTACATTCCCTGGAATGCATTTTCTGGTTCTGCATTGGCGTATCGACAGAATAGTTTCTACCGTAGTACATGCGCATTGATGCCATTAGTAATTACCGCCCTTTAAATAAGTTCTATTTATGTAACAGAAATATCGATATTACGATTCTTAGTTAATTTATTTCTATAAGTTCCCAATGCGATAACGTTCGAATATAAATTAGCAAATATGTATAAGGGCCGAAAACAACATTGGAGTAATTTAGATAAAAGATACGATGTATTTTTTACATAAATGCAAAGAAATCCAAGATATCGATTTCCTTCCGGTCACGTTTGCTTTCTTTCCGATTAACTGCATCGATGTTCCTTGTTGATTGGTATGGAACTTCCACGACATAACTTCCTCGGCTCCAAGACTTTCCTCGTAACTAATAATAACGTTAATTATAATCGACGGAAAATTACGCAATTCTAACACGATTAAAATAAACGTAATCGTCGACCAAAGAATAATCGTAATCTCTTCTATTCACTCGCAAAATGTTTCTCGAATTTCATTGCCAGAAAGAAGCTTCCAAATTATGTGATTTTTATTTAAGAAAATTTAATGTCGCTATACGTAGCGTTACATGATAATTGTAATCATAGTGCGCTCATCTCAATTTCAGTAATTCAATTCGGGAACAAGAGAATCAAGTTTCGTGACTTTCGTCGGAACTTTCTACGTTTCCGGTTTAGCTATGAATCTGTTTGATTGGAAAATTTTTCAACGTAAGACACGCAAAGTTGCGAACCAGGGAATATATTTAATCTGATTGTCGAGCCAGAGGAAGAAAGCGGCGCGATTTAAAATGGCAAGACTGCCACGAAGAACTTTTATACCGGTTTTCGTTTCACTTGTTCCAGACACGAGAAACTCAATGGCTCGTGTGATCGATGAGGATCTACGGTAAGAAAGAAATCTAAGGATGCGAGGAGGCTGACCGAGCGTACAAATGGAATATTGCGAAAGGAACGACTAGTAACAAACGATAGATTATTATAGATGCAATTTTTGTTTGTAGCGAGTTCCGTGATAGAAATTCTGGAACGTTTGCTCCAGAGAACAGAAAAACGTGGCTTCGTAGTAGTTCAGGGTTCGCACAGTTTTACGATTGCTTATAGAAAGTGGTCATTCGCTTTCATCCGACAAGCGCAAATAGCGTTGCCTTCCTGGCGAGCTTTTCATCAGATTAACGAACTAGAACCTTTGCGTTGTTGCATCGTAAATAGATTTTCATGGTTTTTGAAGTTGTGTAAATTTGTTATTTTCTTCCCACCCTTAATTTTTCTAAATTTAGGATACGATTGAATCAGGCGTCGGAAAGTTTAAATCGTTTTAGATAACACCATTGAATAATTCAGTGACGTGGGAAATAACTATTTCTGATGCGCTATTCAAAGAAATATATCGAACGATTGGAAGATTTCTGGTATTTTTGAAACCGATCAAATGTCCAATTTTTAACGATTTATAGCTGCTTCAATGAATCCTAAAGAATGTTTCATATACGCGTTTATATTGAAAAATCATATCGTATATGTGAAAGAAAATTCTCATCTTTAACACGATCTGCAATGATACATCGACAAAGATGAAAATATTTATTGGAAATATTTTAGAAAATTGATGCAGTAGATTTATATGTTACGATCTGAAAATATTAGTATTTTCTAGTGCTATGGACGAATTCTATTTGACATTACAAATTTTCACAATTAATTATACAATTAAAAATTAAAAGATAGAAATTTCACGCCAATTCGATTACAATTTAAGTATCTGTGAGTAATTAAAAAAGTATTCAAGCGATTGGTTCTAAAAAATTCTTCCCTTCGATCGTAAATACTTCCGTGAAAATAATATCCGGCAAAAATGATCTAAAATTACTTCTCGGGAAATAAAGCAGTTTTACGAGTCGAATAATAAATGTCTGTACGTTTCCGCTGGACCATTTCCATGAAAAACAATGACCGTTTAACAGTGGATAATTGTCACAAGCTGGATATCGCGAAGTCTATAAAGATTTAGCTGGTCGAACAGGCGAAAGTTGTCCACCGTGTATAAATAATACTGGAGCAGCATTCGTTTGGATTCAGTGCACCTTGATCTATCGCCGCGGCTAGGAAAAATCATGGGACGACTGGTTGGTATTTCGAATCTTCAACCTTTGAGTTTCATTAAGTAGATTCTTCCTTTTCCTCCTTTCGCGAATATTTTAACAGATCAAAGGTGAACTATATCATTTTATTTCTCTTTTGAAATTTTAAACGACATTTCAATTGCGAGTAATACTAGAAAATACTAAATTCTAATTATTTTGATACTTTTTTTCATGGATCCATTGAATCTCCTACTCATCTTGTATAAAACAATGATATACCTTGATTCGATAACATTTTCCAAAAAAACGTTTTAAAAATATTTTAAAAATATTTTACTCTTTCTCCTATTCCATAAAAATTCAACGCTTTCAACTAATATTTATGGAATTTCCACATAGCAGCAAAGCATCATCGCGTTATTATGCTTCTCCATCGTTCTAAGTTGTTCCGCCACTCGAAAAGAGGACCTCGAAAGGGCAGCGGAGCTCGCGGTAGAAAAGGCTGCGGAAAGGGCAGCCGAAAGGGCAGTGGAGAAAGCGTTGGAAGGCGGAAATGTCACCACTGAATCAAAGAAAATTCGGGAATCTTACTCCAACACGCGAAAAGTTCCTTATCGCGAGGATTTCACTTACGAGAGTCATTCCTTGTCTTTAGAAGACGAAGGAGAACCGGAGGACGACACGGAGGACTGGGGTTACTCGAGGAGATTCAGATCAAGGTCGTTTAAAGAATGGCCAAGTAGAATCAGAAACGAAGGTTGGAAAAGATTTCCAAGGAGCGATTTGTCTCTGCAACAGGTCTCAGCTTGGGAAAGGCCAAAAGTGTTAACAGTTGAGAAGAAGATTCCAGTACCTGTGACTGTAGAGAAGAAAGTACCATATCCTGTTTATAAACATATACCCTACGAGGTGAAGGTGCCGGTACCACACCCTTACACAGTTGAGAAAAAGGTACCATATCCAGTCAAAGTGTTCGTAAATGTACCCGTCGAGGTACCACAGCCGTACACGGTGGAGAAAAAGGTACCATACGGAGTGAAGGTGGATCGGCCGGTACCGTACAAAGTGGAAATTCCAGTTCCCCAGCCGTACACCGTCGAGAAAAAGATACCGGTGGAGGTAAAGGTGCCGGTACTACAGCCGTACACCGTCGATAAGACAGTGCCCTACGAGGTAAAAGTACCGGTTAAGGTACCACAGCCCTACGAAGTGGAGAAGAAGGTCCCAGTACCGGTCAAGGTCGTCGTAAATCGACCTTATCCAGTCCCAATACCGAAACCGTATCCTGTGGAGGTCGCTAAACCGTATCCAGTGCCTGTGGCCAAACCGTACCCTGTCGAGATTAAGGTACCAGTCGATACACCTTTCCCAGTAGCTGTGGAAAGGCCGGTACCGATACCGATAAAGGTACCAGTGCCAAAACCGTATACTGTGGAGAGACCGATCAAAGTGGAGGTAAAGAAACCTTATCCAGTAGCGATCAAAGTACCGGTGGACAGACCGTACGAAGTGTATGTGACAAAGCCGGTACCAGTACCGGTAGAGAAACCATTCCCTTATTGGGTTCAAGTGCCAGTACCAGTGAATCTTGATCGGAACCAAGGTAGTTCTCATGGATGGAAGGACCGAGGAGATTCGAGGGAAGATGAGAAGAATATAGAAGCTAACGATGGACGTAAGAAGAGAAATATTCGATCGAGACGGTAGAAGATCGAATCGTGGATCGGGTGCATTGAATTTGTGATGAGTGATAAGTTAGGGGCGACAAGGATCGTATGTATTATTATATATTGTTTAAAACAAGTAGAGGATCGTTTTTCGTGTCGCTTTGATTTTTCTATTTTTTAAGGTAACGTTTTACTCTGTATAAATACTTTTCGCTTTTGTTTGCTTGGTTAACCCATATTCATCGAATCACTTTTTGAGGAAATATTTAATTTATAAATCAAATTTTACTAACATTACTCGAAGAATTCAAGTAAATGTATACCATGCAATGAAAAATGTACGTATTTTAATGCTGTTTAATTCAGTAAAACTGTCGATAGTAACGATCTTCTAGTTGTTTCGTGTAATGTAAAATGTATATTTTGACTGATTTCCAGCATCGTTGATTCTTCAAAAGCAAAGATGTTCAGGATTCTTATTTTTAGGAATAATTCTCATTTATAAGTTGATTTTCTGTTTAATGTAAATAAATATGCTTCTAATACTATACACTCTGGAAACCTTGTTTTCTTATCGGTCTTCGCGTGTTTCTCTTCCATTAGATTAATTTCTCGCGAATAATTAAACGCATGACCGCAATTACGTGAGTTTCTCACGGAAATACTCGTTAACGTTTCGATCGATATGCACGTTTCTCGAACTGTTCTCTTCCCTAAGAGTAGATTCTTTTCGGGGAAGTACTCGTCAAATTTCAATTACAAAGGATTAAAAATCATCCTTTTTTAAATTCACACTTTTATGTATTAAATTGAAGTTTAGATCAATCTTTTGAACTTTTCAAATTACGATCTAAATTGCTACATTGCGAAAAGTAATGATTATCGCGAAGAAATTACCTAATGATTAAGTAATATAAAATCGTGTTTAACTCTTCTCTCAAATCCAGTAATTTAACTTCCGGCTGTAGTAAAATATTCCTAGCCGTCAATAACGATGTATAATTCATATATCTTTAATTGATGATGGTAATTTAGAAACTCACGATACTTCCACGCATCAAAAATCAGCAAATGTTTCATCTAATCTATCAATGATATCACCGTATTTATTCCTTGGTATTTATTACTTCTCCCTCATGCTATTTTACTTTTAAGATCGCATAATTACTATGTAAACTGGCGATTAAAAAGCAACGGCGCGCAAAGTTTTCCATCTAACTATTCCAGTCGTTACCTCCAGTTTTAGGATTTACGGTCTAACATGCAGCAAATACAAAACGTGTAGTTTGACTTCCTCCATTTCGTAACCGTACAGCGTATACATTTTCAATTTACGTTTACCAAATGACCAACGAATTATGGACGAGAACGTATAATATTATATTATAACGTACGACATGTTCGGTAGTATACGTTACGGAAACGAATAGAATTCGGTAAGACGCTCTCGTCTTACTCTCTCCAAGCGTAACGGGATTATCGTTTATCGACGCGATCGCGTTGCAGCGAGCTCAGGATCTACACGATCGATCTCTCGAGTCGAACGTAGCTTTATCCGCTACCGACACGAGCCGTACGTATACCTGTGGATCCCACCCGTCATACGTTCCGTATGTTCGGTGCTCCCTCCACCGTCGCTTTTCATTTTTTTGTTAATTCTCCCACCGCGAACCTTCTTCCTTCCTCACGCTCTCTTCGTTCTACGAAAGAGGATTTCGCCGCAGACCAGAGGATCTACAGGTGATGGAAATGTCGCGCGTCCTCTTACGGGGACCGGAAACAGAGGGGGCAATCGCCTTGGCGAGAAACTTTGAAGAACGACGGAGAGAAGGGGAAAGAGAGGAGCATTGGACTAAATACGAATTCGCCAGTCCACTGGCGTAAAATAACAAGATCTTTCAGAATAGGCGAACTTTTTGAATCGCATGGTTAACGCGATTATTACAGCAAAAGTTGTCAACAATAACTTAAAGCTCCAATTTTGATAATTGCGCGATGACAATCGTCAAATATCTAATTTCTAGATTTAACTGTGAAATTCTCAGGTACCGGCATTCTGGTCAAAACTAACGACAAGTAGTACTCGACAATCGTTGAAAATTTTCGTAAAAAGATAAGTTGAATCACCTGCTGCGGGTTCGTCTTAATGGAAGTGATGAAAACCAAGGAAAAACAAGGAAATGTAAGAGAACTGTTAGGCAAACTGCATTTAGGATTCTGATCGGTCTACCGTGAACATTCTCCTTGTACGATAAAATTCAGCAAATATGTCAGTTAGTTATCGTATTCCACCCTAATGCATCGTCGATCGTTCCTATAATCTTCACCATATTTGCACCACTGGTTTCACGTATTTTCCTCTTGTTGGTTCTCTATTATAGTCTGTGTATGAAGCAAGTACAGTTGCGATCTACGCTAAACTCGGTATCGTTTCGATGTAATCGATCGATTTAGAGATAGGGGCGCGAATCGAGGCAGGAGGGGAACTTGATAAACACTCGTACGTCTTCCGCGCAGTGAGCGTTTCCTTTCACCCTGGAAGAGAATCCGTGATCGTAGCTACGCCAGTGTAACGGGTTATGGAAGCAAAGTTGCGGCCGGTCGAGATTTGAAAAAATGCTATAACGTCGCGCGCGTCGAACAAGCAGCCGGTCGCTCGCTCGCACGCGTGTGTTTCACTTTTCCGCGAACGTAGCGCGAACAGGGGGGCTCGCGATCGATCCATGGTCGGGGGAAAGCGGACTATAAAGTCGGTGGCATCTTGGGGGGAAGTATCCAGTAAAGTCTGGACTTCGCCCAGATATCGGAGTGCCTGTAAGACATGAAAATTTTGGTGAGTACCGACAATCAACTATCCTCGAGAACCAGACAATCTACATTGAACAGAATTATAAGATAGAGTCCTTTAAAAGCGAACAACTTCGAATAAAATACTCGAGTAGAATCTTTTAAAGGCGCAGAACTTTGAAATTTTTTAATTCTTCTAGACGATACTATTTATACGATATGACAAAGTTTCAAACTGTTTCGAACACAAAATTTATGAAAGAGATAGGATAGGAGTGACTACTTTATTTCAGATTCCTACGATATTGTTTGGCCTACTGGCCACAGCGACGTGCGAGAAGGAAACCACGAAGAACGTGGCAGCCCAAGAATCTAACGTAGAAAAGAAGCAAGAGAAACGAGGACTCAGTCATCTCGAGGGAGGCATCGAAGGCGGTGACTACGGCGGAGGACACGAGATCGCTCTGTCGGGAGGCCACGGCGGTGGATACGAAGGAGGTGACTATGGTGGTGGCTATGGCGGTGGTTATAGCGGTGGTTCTGGCGGAGGATATGGCGGTGGCTACGACGAAGGTGGCAAAGTAAAGGAAGTCACGATCGTAAAGAGCGTGAAGATACCCTATCCGGTCGAGAAGAAGGTTCACTATCCGGTAGAGAAAGAAATACCGTACCCAGTCAAGGTCCCCGTGCCACAACCGTACCCAGTGGAAAAGAAGATCCCGGTACCAGTAAAGGTTCTGGTCAAAGTACCGGTTCATATTCCACAACCCTATCCCGTGGAGAAGAAGATACCGTACCCTGTCCAAGTACCCGTGGAAAGGCCAGTACCGTACAAAGTTTACGTGCCACAACCGTATCCAGTGGAGAAGAATGTACCTTACCCCGTGAAGGTACCTGTACCACAGCCGTACCCCGTCGAGAAGCCTGTACCATACCCCGTGAAAGTCGTGGAACACGTTCCCCAGCCATTCCCTGTCGACAAACCTGTACCGTACCCTGTGAACGTGCCTATTGACCGACCTTATCCCGTTCACATCTCGAAACCGTACCCAGTTCCGGTCGAGAAGCCGGTACCAGTGCCTGTCGAAAAGACTGTACCTTATCCAGTCAAGGTACCCGTAGAGAGACCAGTCGGAGTTCCCGTAGAAAAGCCAGTACCTGTCGAAGTTAAGGTACCCATACCAGCGCCATACCCAGTGGAGAAACATGTACCGGTTCCTGTTGAAAAGCCTGTACCCTACGCGGTTAAAGTACCAGTCGAACGACCAGTAGCAGTTCAAGTTACGAAGCCAGTACCAGTGCCTGTCGCCAAGCCTGTGCCCTATCCAGTTAAGGTACCTGTACCTGTGTCGGTGCACGGTCACGGAGGAGGTTACGAGTCTGGAGGTTACGAATCCGGAGGTTACGAATCCGGAGGTTACGAATCTGGTGGTGGCTACGAGTCTAGTTATGGAGGGCATTAGAAGAATTAAGATGGAAAGGTCGCCATTGACACCTGGTAATATCGGCTCGACCGCCCAAATTGTCGCGTCGCCTTGATTTTCCCTTTTCGGAAATTCCTTAGAATTCATTTTTCGACGCGACGAGGGTATATTTATTTTAATTATTTCTCAAAAAATCATTTCGCTGGGTTGAAGAACGATTTATAGAAAGAATGAGTTGCGAAGTGGACGCTAGTTTTTGCGAGAAAGCGTTCTTCAGCCGGTGATTCATTCTATTTAGATCCTAGTGTTTTGATATCCTTTGATACCTGAGTACCTAAGAATACACATATTGTACATGTACGATGTATTGTATAAAGATTCACGCGGCGTCCGTCGGCAGAGTGATTGATTGAGCTCAGCTCGTCGGACGCCCATATACCATGTCTTTCGCTTCTTTCTAATAAAACCAAAGAACAAAAATCGAATTTCTTTCTATTGGTTGCTTCGTCTCCTAACCAAACCTCCAAAATACCATGAAAGTATTCTATGAGAATTCGTTTCAAAATTTCTCAAACATTCGCCAAAAATTAATTCCGAATTGAATCAAGGCCGTTAATTACATTTTTATTCGGCGGTTTCGTAACTGCCTTTTCCTTCTTAAGGAGAACGTCCAACTCGGAAAATGCGATAGCATCATTGAATCGACTTTCGCGATGCGCGGTAACGCAACGTTACGTCCGTAACAAACGGTTCCTGGAAAAGTTGGAAAGTAACCGGTCGGTGGGCAAGAACGATTGCTCGCGAATGCGTTAACACGGAAGCGATCTGATGATTAACGCAACAAAAAACTGGCCAACAATTAAGCTGGCCGTGGTCGAAGAAAGAGAAACTTTCATCGAACATGCATACGTAACGACGCCGATGGAAGAGCCGAAAAATGTCAATAACTGTTTAAACAAAACCACGTGCTTCTTTGCAGAGGATCGTTAACACGGAGAAAGCCTCTTTCTCCCAATGTATCGATGATACTACGAGACGAAACGCAGTTGGCAACGAATTAAGAATGATCAGAAGTGAAATCGCTCCTTATGGTTTTCATAAAAGGAGAAATCTAATTGGTGTCGATGTACTTGCGCGTTTCGTTGATAAATATTATTACGTTTGAGATATTTGACTCTTAGTATGAGGTATGGATCATGGAGTTCGGTGATTGGGTTTATCGGGAGCCATCCGAAGAAATCACTGATACATTGATACTATTATCGATATATCTGTATATTTCGTTGATTTCGAATAAAATGTGATAAAATTCCACGATATTCGTATCTCCCTCTAACAATAAAAAATCAGATAACGAAGTTTAAAAGTGATACTTCTAATGAAGAAACTAAAAGAAATTAATATTATATTATCTGATACCTTGTCAATACATGGTATGTATTGTCGCTTTAAACTCGGTGGGTCTCAAGTAACTCGATCTTAGAACCTCAAAAGTGAAAAACTTACCGAATATAAGGGATGTTCGCAGGAATGTGATATTTGGCGCCAGGATCGAAGTCATCCTCGGTTCTCAAAACAGGAGGCTTGATTCCAGCGTATTGTTCCATCAATCGATGCCAATGACAATTGTAGTCTTCCCTAGTGATGTAACCACGGAAGATGTCCCACCGCCATCTCTCCATCGCGATGCTGAATGGCAATATCACCAATTTGTCCATCGCCAAAGAGAACAGGTAATTAATATCCGCTGTAGGTTCATCGATAAACTTGGTACCTAAACCAAGGGTTTGTAGATGACGAGGAGTGGCGACGCTGAGGGCAACGGCTTCACCCACTGTTTCGTGGAATCCTGTATAAACAAGCACGTTTTGCTTCTAGCGATAACCATGAGGGAAAGCGACAGGTGCATTAGACAGACAAATTGTCAACCAGTAAGTATCTTTCAGTCTCTTTCACTCCTCAACCATGAACGACGAGAGATTGTTCTTATTGAATCGTAACTTTCTTACAGCTCAATAACAATTTTATCCCGTGAGCAGGATTTTATCTGGCTTTCCAGTCGATCATTAGTAATTTTCTCATTAAATTACAGAGATAGGATTATTTGAGTCGTCTAAGCTTAACATTACGTCTCAAAGTATTAACATTGAACAAAGTTGTTTCCATTTTATCAGTACAAGATATTATATAGTCATAGAAAATGATGGTTATCGAGCTGTCAATGTACTACTATTCATCACGCTGCTACTAACGAGTCGAATAATCTATTTTCAAATGTAGATCGATTAAGAGTGTCTCATAACCGAGTTTGGTGAATTACAAAGTTACTGGAAAAATTCTTTGACTCGACTCAAATATCTGGTCGACTGGAAATACCCTATTTTACTTTATCCTAAATCTATTTCAGGAATTGCCCGTGACCGTCAAATTTCCCATAATATCTATCCACTTAACATAGTCCGGTTATTCCAACCGACTTTCCAGGCCCCATAAAGCGACTCCGCAAGGTCACAGGCATCGTTCAAGATTTATTTTCATAGTATCTAGTCGACGGTTAGGCGAACGACCGACTGGCGGAACGGTGAAAGCGCGATTATACCATAATAAAAATATTTTAACGATCTGGCGTACGGATTAGAGAGTACTCGCACATCCATTCGGACACACCGGGCCGGTACTCGCGCGAATCCGCCTCGACCGTATCGTTCTCGCTCTCGCTTTCGCGCTATTAGCCGTAAAAGTTCCGAGTGGACCGCCTACCGGAAGTCGAGGAGCGACCCAGACTTATGTAACGACATCGACTTATGTCCATCGTGCTATCGCGTGTCGTTCCGTCGTTTCTCGTTCATGAACCTACCGTTCGTTTTTATAGGCTTCGCTATCGTGTGTATTCCTCGTTTGTTCCGTTTTCAGAACATCGAAACGCTTGTATTTCATTTAATGACGCAAGATTTCCGGGTGGTCGATATTCGATCGTTTGAAAGATCTTTGCGAAAGGAAGGAAAGTAAGTCTGTACGTTTGATTACCTTCTTTTGGTAGTTCGTGGTGGATTTTTTAAAAACGTTGATTTTACTTCGCAACATAGAAAATAACTGATTTGCAAGTTTGAAAGGAAACGTCTACGTTACCTGGATTGGCGCCGTCTCTGAATTCTCGAGCCAATCCGCTGTAACGTAAGAAGTATTGAATGTGAGCCATTTCGTGATGTACCGTGATCAGATCCTTCATGGTAACCTTAGTACACATCTTGATTCTGAAAAAAATGAAATTAATTAGCTAATCTGTTTTTTATAATTAGATTGCGGATATTTATTTTATAACAAGCGTAAACACGCAAACATATACAATGATGCGCATAAATGTAAAAATAATTAAAATAGAATTCTCTAAAAAATAAAATATTCTCTCATCTAAGTTTTAATGTTTTAGTCGTTTTTAAAGAAAACTTTATCTAATTATTGATTATCTGCAAAATATAAATGTTCACATATATAAATATTCGTAGTCTTTTTATGAGCATAAAACTCGACTAAGTTACCTGTAATCTAAACGATTGCAAAAGTCCCAAGCAGAAGCCTGGCAAATTAAAGGTCGATTTCCAGGGTCCGCGATTATGCTACCGGCCCAGAATTCAGGAGGCATGGCGCTCAGGTTGAGGGACAGATAAAATTCCTCCGCGATCCTGAACATCTCGATAGGCGTGTAACCCTAAATCAATTGCCAAAACAATTTCAATCTCAATTTCGACTAATCAAAACATGATACGAGAGCTAATTACAAGTAATTAATTTCAATGAACGTGTTCCTACGGAGCCTTATCTCACGGTAAAACATAAATTCATGTAAACACGCAGTGTAGAAAGTCTTTCGGCATAATTGAAAATGGATAAACGCAAGAAATCGTAAGAACGATTGTAATCGAATATTCGAAGCATAAACAAGAATCGGTCGTGAAATTTAAAAAATTGAATCTTGTGGTATTATTTGTAAGAGGGCAAATTCAATATTTTTCGTGCGTGATCAATGACTGAAGGTTTCAAAGTTTTATGCATTACGTAACGAATAATGAAGAGAGCAGAGAAAAAGGAACAAAGAATTCCAATGGAAATAGGTGAGCGAAACATTGCATTTCTCGAATCTTCACTTACTTCACCGTCGCTTTCGAATCGTAACAGGTTACTTTCGATTCTACTAGGAAACAATGGTCGGTCTGGACTGAATTCATTAGCTTGTCCAACTTAATTCTTCTGATAAGAATTACGTAATGTATAACTTTTACCTGGGCCTGCATTTCCTGTGTCACGTCCAGATAACTTTTCCCTGGATACGGTATCGTGATATCGATGATGTTGGTCCATGATTGTGCCCAAATATTACCTGTTGATTTTCGTTATATTTTAAAATACTTGCACACCTTATGCGGAGTTTTGTAATAGTATTAACTCATTTAAGATATCAATAACTCAAACGTTGGTAGATATTTGTATCGTTAATAGTTATCGCTTACAAACGGACGTTTCTTCAACGAAAGAAATCAGTTTAGTTTGAGAAATTAATTATACAAAAATATTATTGATTTAAGAATTCGGTAAAAGAGAATATTTCACGACCAGGGTCGTGAATTTGTCACCATGCAAGCCATAACTACAAAAGCTAACTTAATTAGGAACAACGTTGTCAAAATACATCAATCTTGAATGTATTAAAAACCATGTTAGTACCAAGAATATGAGCTGGAAGAGGAGCATGAGTGCCGATCTTTTCAGGTCCATACAGTTCCCTCAATTTTCTTCGAACGTACGCGTGTAATTCTTCGTAAAGAGGACGTATCATTTCCCATACTTCATCGATGTCTTGTTGTAGGTTTGGAGATTCATAGGGGAACATCCAATATTCGGCTGCATCAGTGAAATCTACACAGCGATACATTCTTTTATAGTTTCCGATTATTTCAGCCGGATATCCTTAATTCTTTGCCTTCTTTCTTATCCTTAATTCTAAATTTTAGTGCAAAAGCCAGCCGAAAAAATGTATTCTACTACGCTTAAAAAAAGAGAAACAATTTTCCTTACAAGCTAGAAAATTCAACTTTGAAAGAGTTAAAAGTTTATTTTCGAACATACTATTCAATCTAGCAGCTTCGTTGTTTAACACGACGAGTTGTTGATAGAGGTCCTTGATCCTCATCCCGCTTCGTCTTCTCCATTCTGCCCAGACATACTGCAACTCGTCCCAATTGCGGCTTTTCGCCATGATCTGCGATATATCTGCGAAACAACGTTATTTCGGAATAAACGGCCAAGCATCTTCATCCGCGACGATGAATAAGTAAACCGTCTATTTATAGAAGCGTCTCTCTGTTCGATTACGATTTTCACTTCGAGTAGCTTTCACGATGATCGTGCGACAGATTCGATTCTGATGGTTTGTTGCAACACGTGTGATCTAAGCTCCATGCAGAGCTGATTGCCGCAATGGTTGAAGAAATGTGAGATACGTGGAGCTAATCTGCATAATTTTAATGTAAATGACAAACGAGATCCAGCTTCGCGGTCTTATTCGTAAGCTTGCAGTTCCCTTTTAATGGGATCGTGTTACGTATTCGTCATTAAACAGCAATTTTACACGAGCAACGATTTTCTAAAACTATGGGGAAGTTCTCTAAAACGATTGGCTGAACGACAGAGCGCTTGCCGATGAAATCGTTGGAGACTTAAGAACTATTACGCATTTTTCTCTTTCCGCGTGTTACGCGTACGCTCGTTGTTACAGACTGAATCCTGATCGAGTAAATGAACCGTGAAGCAAGTAGAATCGCAAGGAGGATCGTAAACTTCCGTGTTTCTAAATACATTGCTCTTTGGGCGTTGATTGCCTTGTGCGGTTTACGAGGCGTCATTTAGTATAACTAGACGCTTGAAAAAAATATTTCTTAATCATGTAACGCGAGAGAAAATGGTTTCTACAAGATCCCAGATATAAATTAATTTATTAATCCTTTGAGAGACCTTTCAAACACCATTGGCATATTCTATAGGAAATTGCTCTTTCCGTCGATACGACAGCTGCATGAAAATGGCTTCCGCCAGAAAAAGGGAAAATTTAAAGGAAGAACGTAAGTAATTCGATAAGAAAAAAGAAAATTAAAGTGCATCGCTGTATGAAGATCTGTAGAATATCTGTAGATTCTGTGTGAGATCTCCGATGTGAATTAATCTATTAATCCTTTAAGAAGAGAAACGATTTGCCAAACAATATAAACATTTTCTATAAAAAAAATTACTCGCTGAAAAGGAAAATTTCTAGAAAAGCTTCACATGAATAATTCAACCAAGAAGAACAAAGAAAATTAAAGAAGAGTATCGTGCAGAGAAAAAATTGCAAATTAAATCGCGATGAATTTTCATGAAACCCTCTGCGAATCTCTTTGTGATGCCGCCTCGATGTAGTATGTTGAAATATTCATCGTTTAGCCGTTTTGCGATTAGAGAGGCACTTTCTTGCGCGTAACAGTGGTCGCTTACGCATGCCGTGGCAATTTCGCTGGCTGCAAGCCGTGAAAATCGTATCGCCATCTATTTTCCCCGATTCGGACGACTCTCGAGTTCTCAGACGTTATTCATTACCTGGATACAGTCGCAGCCCGCACCGGAAGGGATCGTTGTACGCGCAAATGCTAGCATCGTTATACACCGCCAGCATATCGTTGATCACGCTATTGTACTGAAAGAAAAGGGAACAATAGGCATGAGAAGAGCTCCATGTGGAAGCTTAACTATCGCGAATTATCAGCAAAAGATTTTAATATATAATAAAAAAAAAACGTTTCGATTTATTCGATCTTTTGTTTAAAATACAAGGAAGACTAAACTTTGATTTATTCTATCGACTAAAAATGATAATCAAAAAATGTACTGATGGAAGCTGTTTCGAGTCATCGGAAGTAACAGAGAATTTTTCAAAATTCTCGGTACGAAATGGAGGAAACAAAAAGGTCGTAATTCACTAAAAAGAAGAGAGGAATAAGAGCAGAGAGAAAAGTAATAGAGAGGAAACTTTATTGGTCACGTCGTTAAGAAGCGAGAAAAAAAAATGGAGGAGACGTTATTTCCTGTGTCTCGATGGATAGAACGTCCTGTAGCTTATTTTTCGTTCCGTCTTGTTTCCGTAATCATTTATTTTTAGAAAATATAATCTATTATGGACAGATACTTCCTATTTCTTTGACCGAGTCTGTTATGCGACGAAAGGAAGTGCGTGATAGAATAGATTTGGTTGCTTTTCGTTTATTGCTTTGGGTTTCCTTTCTTGCAGGATAATTGAACGCCTTCCTTTAGCGTAAATTGAATCGATTACGAGGGAGCAACTGTTTCATTTTTTGCTTGCGTATTATTAATGTTTCTTGTATGGGAAACTAGTTAATAAAATGAAGTTACGTCGAGTAACACAATCCAGCTAATTCTTTCACGCGTGATATCGCGTATATGAAACGTTATATTTCAGTGTGTTATTGTACAAATAAGTTGTGTAAGTTTAACGCAAACTATATAAATAATAAGTATAATTTGTTTACGGTGAAACTAGCCTCAAACTTTTGTGCATTGTATCTTTTTTACAAAATAAATTTTTCAATTTACAAAACCATACGCTAAACAATTATTACGCTAAACAAAAATTGGACCTTGATGGGATTAGTAGTATATATTAAGTAATTATTTACTCTGTCCAATTGATCCGGTGGAAGCGCCGATGGTCCAACCACAGACAAATATCTGAGACGTCTTCTGACTACAGGATCCCTAATGTTATCCTTATCGATCTTCGAAATCAGGAACCAGGCTTGATTTTGAAAGTCTGCATATATTCTCTGAGCTTCCAGCTGCAAAGAAATATTTCTATTTTAGTAAACATCGTTAAAATGAATGTTTTAATATCATTAATCTTTTAATATATTTATTTATTGGACGACAGGCGCAATTTGTGTTAGAATATACAAGACTTGTGTCGAAGAGCAAGGTAGTAATCGGTACGAAGGTGATCGTCCGAGCGAAACTGGTTCGATGTGCAAATCAACCAACGCCAGGTTTACCGTTAGAGATAAACGTTGCTATCTTTACTCTTCCTGGGATCAGAGATAGACGAAGGCGCTGGAGGAAAGGAAAATGCTCGAGAAAGTGTATACGAGTTTCTTTATGGGTCACTGGGAGTCGTTCAGATAGCGTAAAGCGTAGAGGAACTCTAAATAAAAGTAAAAGTAGAAGAGTGCTCCGTTTCCTTTTCACTTTAGATGTATCGATAACGAACGGCAGAAACGAAGAAAATTCTTAAACGAGTTTTTCTAGAACGTTCAATTAACATTTATGCTCTATGCCAAATAAAATTGATACTTATTTTTCAACTAAATATTTTTTACCGTGTTGGTAACAGTCACCTGTTTTCACCGAACATAGGATAATTCTATTTCAAAAATTAATTACGCAATATAAAATTATGGCGTGACAAAATTATGCTAGTTTTTGAATATATAAAATATCCAAAGGACAATGCTCGTTGTAATGCTTGATAGATGAAATAAATCGCTGCTGTAGTTTCAGTTTTTTAGTTATGTTCGTAAGAATTTAATTTGCATAAATTTATTATACGATATACGGCCTAATTATAACGGAAGCGTCACTTTGAATATTTTGTAAATTCATTCACATTACACGCGCTCTGTGCATCTTTGTACGCTTAAATTTCATACAAATGTATTAAAATTCCCAGTCTAATGAGAGGCATATCAGTATTAAGCAACGTCGAAGAATCCCATGCACGTGTTTCACAGTAGGTCGCATACTGACGATACACGGGTTTTCCTAAGCTTCCAAGAATAACAAAAAATAATATGAAGAAACGAGGCAAGGATAGCCGACGATTATCATTAGCATCACGCGAATGTCTAGCGGATTTCGCGTTGAAGGCTGAAGATTTCCGTTCTAAGTTCGTTTGGACTGATGTTCCGTTGCGAAATCATTCAGGACACACCGATGGCACAATGGCAACGACTGGGAACGTTTCCCGCGGAGGTGTTCGGCCCCTCAGCGGACAATAAAGGCCGGCCACCGTCGAGGAAATCCCCGCGTACACGCGAAATCGCGATTCTCCGCGTCCTGACAGCCACGATGACGTTCCACGGTCTCACGAGCCGAATCATAGAGCAGGTCGAGGTCTCAGTGCCATCGAGTAACGTCAAACGGTTGTCTAGTGTAGAATATCACATATCCAGGATTATGAAAGCATCTGTTTTAGCGTCTTTTTATCTCAAGCAAAGGACAAGTATTGCATAAAAAATAGAAAAATTATTACACTATTTCAAATAGGTAGAATCTATTTTTTGAAGTAAATAGAAAATGAGTGGACCGAGAGTTGTAGCGTACCTCATTTATTTTTTTTTTTTTTTTTACTCTAAATATTTTATCGAAGATAAAAAATAAAGATATTCGATTTTCTCCTAGGACATTTTGTTTATCTATACGCTATTAGGCTTGGATTAATCTCGGAATAGCATACTAGTCATGGAACGTGTAAACTTGAAGTTCTAAAGTTAGTTGGCTTGTTTGATTTGAGCGTTACTTTAATTAAGTCGTAGGCTCGTGGGGAGACTGGTCATTAGTCCGGTTGAAATTCAAGGTCGGTTGCATTAACTCGAACAGAATTCATGGCCGTAGGTTGGTGACATTAACGAAGAATGAAAATGTTGAACGCTAAGGTGAAACTAACTCTTTTGAACGATACTTTCACGAGGCCCAAAAGTCTTTATCGTATGCGGGTATTTCGGCCACGAATTCATAGAAATTGTTATTTAAATTATACATGCTGGTGGATAATTCGTATTTACCGCCTGCAGTTGCGTGTACTCGTTCACGTCGGTTTCGTAGGCCCACTGCGCCGCCACATTGGCGTTACATCTTTCGGTACCAAGGAAATCTAGTCTGGCTAAAATATCTTGTAGCTGTGCATCGGTAGGTGGAATACCTCTCCCGAGATTGTTTCGAGAATCGTCGTTCAGAGAGGGTAGATCTAGCTGGCCGGAGACCAGGGAGAGTAAACCAAAGACAATCCAAGCGCGCATTATCTGGAAGAAAATTGTAATAATTGAATGGAAATGACAAGCAAGGGTCTAAAGCGTATTTACCACATTTTGAGAAAAAAAAAACGGTTTTTAAGTAGTTTATACTGTCCCATAAGCTACAAACACCTAACGTGTCAAATATCTAATAATAAACGACGAAATATCTTCAATCTGTGTGTACTAAAACGACCGATGGCAACTGTAGAACCATACTTCACGGTTAATTCAACTTTTACCAAAATATGCTACAGATCCTTGTTCGAGGTTTCTACTCGATTAATAAGATACAACTAAAAACATTATTAGCCAGAAACTGCTTATAATGTACTGCTGTCAATCACTATTGCGTCGATAGTAGATACTTATGGCATCGACTGAAACCATATTGCTATTAATAAATAGAATCGATAAAAGAGATGAAGAATTCCTTTCTATGTCGCACATCTGTTCGTTCTCTTTTGGGTGAAATATTGAGAATAGCGAACCTTGGAGGAGCTTTGGTGAATTTCGAGAAATTCCGCGAGATTTCGTGAAATTCAATTGCTACCTAGTTCTATGCTAAATTCGAATAATCAATGTTGGAAAAATTCTTCTATTTTTTCTGGAAAATTGTTTTAAATTACACGAATGACGACAGAGAATTTAAATGAAACCTATTGTTAGCATGATTTGAGATAACGACTACGTTGATTAATTTAATGAGAGCCATTGGTTCGTGGTAGATGGCACATTGTTTTCGTAAATCATACCGCGAGCTGTATTACAACTAGGACGTTTACGTGTAATTCATTTCTTGACTTCACGGTCACGTGTTATGTCTTCGCGTTACCTACTTCCTTTAGCATGAAAGGCTATTCATGCAGAGTAGTGGGTCATCTATGATCGCATGCCGATCCTGCCACCTTGAACGTTCGATATTCGAGCACGATCACGCGGCGCTATTAACCAACACGTGAGAAACTTGCTATATCTAAGTCACGGATTGGATTTTTTATATAGCATCCTCCATCTCATTCATTTAGTATCTAATATTTATGCACTACTGTTATTGTAAAAATAAAGGCTTGGAAATTTCCATTATCCTCTTGAAACGGGAAATATTCTTCCAATATCTTGCATGAGAAGTATTCTTGGATCAAACCTTTTAAATATGTACGTGCGCGTTCCAAGATTCACACAATTCTATCACCAAATTAAAAAAAAGCTCGAGGGGTTTATCGATCTAAATGAAAGGAACTTCAATTTAGCAATTCTTGCGATCCGATCGATCAACCTTTCGAACCATCATTTTTAATTCCGCGCACTTTTTCGACAACAATGAACTCGTGAAACTCTCCAATTAACAGATTCGCCGATTCATACATTGATCCTTCTAAATTTTTATCCCATTCACGTTGCGCACTTTCACCCTTTTTCCTTCTTCATCGTCCGAACATTCTGCAGTCCCTTCTCTCGCGAGTGAATCGTCAAGCGAAGTCGTAGCGCACCTCAAAGAAGGAGAGACTTACGAGACCTTTCATCCCCCGATGATGGAGCGTCGCTCCTCCGTTGAGACGCTGTTCGATCTTGGATCGAGCAGCAGGCATATGAATCTCGCGGTCTTGGAAGATGCACGATGAGACGCGACGACGATTGTTGACGAGCGGCCGTTTCGTTCTGGCGTCGCTAAAAGCTTCGTAGTCGACGCCAAGTGTACATTTATCCCTGCGAAGCAGTTCGAACGCGACCATAGGGAGGTCATCCGTAGCGAGAAGTGGGGATCCGCATGTACACCATGGTGTCGTCGTCGCATCGACAACGTCTCGAATCGTGAATAAGCGTGGGAGGATTCGAGAGAGGAAGGGACATGCTAAGGAGATGAAAGAAAAAGACTTAACCTCTGAGAAATTGGCTAAACTCGTAAATGTGATTGATAATGTGCGATGTCGTTTTTATTAAAGAATAAAGAAGACTGTCTGTATAAACTTTGCAAAAATCTGGCTTTAAAGCTATATGAGTATTCAAGGTATTATGTAAATATGGTTGGATATATTACGTAACTTTATGTTTATGGTAAATCCTATTTCTATTTGTAACAACGACTAAGTGACTTTTTGTGGTACTAGATTATTGATCGCTGTAATCTCAACGTCAAACAATCCAGTTTTTACTGTGTTTTTTGCTCTATATGACACGACGGTTCTGTGAAAACATTCTTACCTCATCTACAAAATTACTGTTACTTTCAGTTCATATCAACATTCATTCATGGTATCATGTTTTCCACGTAATCGCGATATCAAGAGAAAAAGTTAATGTTTCTATTGAAATAGGTAAGAATCGCATTAATCGTATTAAACGAGGACATTCGAAGGAGATAAAGGAATGTTCGCGGACGAAAACAGGTCAGAGAGAAGGTTATGGAATCGAGGGCCAACCTGTGCTGGTCGATTACGAAAGTTCGAAGCTCTCACGTTGACACTCGTTGTCGTACACGTCGTCGACCTCTTTCAATGAGCCTCATTGTCTTCGAGTCGAGTACGCGTCTCTTTTGCATCTCGCAACTGTTCTCCATTTATTCTTCAATTCTATCAAACCAATATTTCAATTACCTACTTATGTTAGTTTCAAAGAACAATTTTGATCTCGAGAAACGTCACCACTTTATCGATTTCTCCAAAGAACGAAGGTCTTCCAGAGTTTCTGCAAATCTGTTAATTTTTGTAGATGATCCATTTATGACGAAAGGGCTCAACTAGGTAGTTTAGCGGTAATCGATCAAAATTGAGATGGATGGAAGACAGATGGAGACTTTGTGGAGGATTGATTACGGTAGGATGTTAGATGACATTTAGCAGAGCGGAAAGAATTATGTATTATGTGGCCCTTTAAAGAATCATCCAACATAGAATTCTCAAAAGTCCTTGTTTAACCTAATACGGTTTATCGTCCGAACCTAAATTAAAGAATATTCGAAAGTGGGTATTAAACGAATGTTTTGCGACGTTCGAAAGAATAATACGATTTATATATGAAACATCGAGGAATTCCTCGAAAATTTAAAAAATGACTCGATCGGACAGGATGATTCATCGCAGTTAATGTGTCTAATTATGTAATTATCTCTGAATCTCATCGATGCCGTTTCCTGCTTCGACTACCTGTGCTTCCTCCTGAGAATTCTTAAGCGTCATTGTGTCACCACTGCATGAACCTTTAATTGAAACCGTGATTCATAATTTTGCAAGTTTTAATAACGCTATGCGGCCGTGGGAAGACAACGGGGTTTAAATTGCACGTTTAATACGCATTGTTCGACAGTCGGTTTTCGACTCGCGATTAATCGCGATCTTCTACCATTTCTGCCTTTTCATCGGAGCGTCGAAGGATTATAACGCAGCTATGAATTAAAACTAACATTAAAGATTGTAGTTCCTTATATCTTCAGTAATAATCCACACAATTGTATAATTGTTACCTCAGTCTTATAACAGACATCATTAAGAATTGAGTTAGCATTATACATTAGTAACCTGCCAATATTTACCTAAATTTGCTATATTTCATAAGAAGAGTTCTTTCCTGGATACGCTATACATGTATATGGATAAACCAACGAAACACACGAGCAAAATATGAGAACTCAATTTTGTTTTAGTCGATTTTTTTATTTGCACAAGAATGGATAAAGATCCACAGTTTAGCAACTAACAAGCACTCTCTATCTCACTCCAGTTAACTGTCTTCCGATTCCAATTGCGATTTGCAATTTTGCAGGCAGAGTGATAAGACTGCGAACCGTGGGAAAGAATGAGGAGAAAATGGGCGATTAGTATTCATTACGTACACTGTTCAAGGCGATCGTTATGCATTTGTTTTCATTGATCAAGGAAAAAGCGTCCACCTGCGTGACGCATCGATCTGACGGCGACTAAACTCATCGATCGACAAGAGAACGTCGAACAGCCGCACCCTGCCGCTGATCACGAGGATAGTCTCACGATGATGATGGAACTGTATATAGGGTATTTCAGTCATCGTGTTACAATCAACAAGCATGTAATGTTAAATGGAAAAATAAATTGGAACTATAGAACAAAATTTTATTATGCGATGCTTTGTGTTTTTCAAGCAGACTCGCTCCTCGCTGACTGTACTATGATTATAAGGGTATGTCGTATATGTGACTTGTTCTATAGTTCAGTAAGTTAGGCCTTAAGTCAATGTAACGAAGCTCTGTTGTTCGTGTATACATATTATTCTACATAACGAGTCGTGTGTAAATGCGCTGCTGGATAATTTTATATCGATATCGTGACGCGTAATATTCCTAAAAAATTCTCAAAAATAGATTCTATGGCTTTATAGGAGTATATCAACCCTTTGTATTAGGGAAAAGATTATACTTCAAAATCTGTTATTACCTCTCTTAGAATTCAAGATTACGTATCACGCGCACGTAGTTAATTACCGGGGTCTTCACCGGTGAAATTGAATTAACGCGTAGAAGGGCACGCACGGAACGCGAATTCAGGTTTCAATGCCATGAGCTAGCTCACGTCACAGGCAATAACGCATAGCACAGCGCAGGTGGTTTTTACTTTAAAAGCGCGCCTCGTGTTCTTCCAGCGAGCAACTTTGACAATGCTAATCCTGTCGAGAGATAATGGGTGCACCAATCCCACGTACTGACCGCAATTCTAGGTTCAAGTACGCAAACATTTACGAAGCGCAGCCGTGCGTTTCTTCAGCCTTTTTGTTGGTAGCTGATAGGTCTTTACGCTCATTATATCTCTCCCAAGTCAAAGAAGACACTGTATGTTCTACGAATGCTTACAGTGACACACGAGAATATTCAAATGCTCGTAAGAACTTTTATAAGTATAATATACAGGGTCAGGCCAAGTGATATGTAAAAGCGGAATAACATTTTTTCATTTTCGGCTTAGTCTTCGAGAAAATCGAGTTTGGAAATGTATCAAGTATACTCGAACATGGCTAATTCCGGACTGGCACGTTTAAATGATGGCTTTTACATGTTATTCAGCCGGATCTTGTATATTATGCGCGATATAGAAAACGATCTCTAATTATTTCTGATGTAATGAAACTTCTTTTATTTCATCACTTTTTTACTACTGCATGTTTACTTCTTCATTTGTTAATCGTGGAAGTTGTATGGCATAAGATGATAAAACACGTTTATTTGCAAGGCAAATGGGGAGTAATTTAATGCAACAGGAGGAGATCCCGAGATTAATTGACATCTTAAGGTTCCTAATTTAAATACAATAACAAAGTAAACATGTGATTTGACGCCGGGAAGAAAGATTGAAATAATTGTCGAATTGAATAATATATAATGCTATCTACGCTTGTCGAGTAATGCAATAAGTGTGATTTGATACGTCGAGGAAACATACGAGCGATTAAGTAAGAGAAACTCCTCTAGAGTGGAATTGCATAAGCAATTTGGCGAAGAAAGTAAATCTATAAGATATTTCCTCACATCCACGTTACGTTTCGGTACACTTTCACTAAATCTATATGTAAACTTAATTCATCATGTTCACATTTTCTAATATACGCACGAACGCAAATCTTTGTCCATCTTCCGCGCAAACTGACAATTTCATTGTAGCTATATAACAGAAAACGGCGATTGTCAGCGTTATTACAAGGTAACCGATGAAACGTGGGAAAAGAGTGATACGTGTTACCGGTATTACGCGAGCACGCTCAAGAATTATTCAAAATACAACGCTACGACGATGGCAAGGTCGATCGGCTAAATGATTGAATTCTTTTCATCGATCGGTCCGTCAGACTCCTGGGTGAAGGTTAACGACGCGTTTCACGAGCAAAGAAAATCGAAAAATAGCAAATCAGGTGTAAAAATTGTCGCAAAGAATCTAAAACGTGACATCGATACGCTTGTTACATTGGAGACAAATTGGACTATTTTCATGGGTGAGAAGCTAATCCTAAAAAAGAAGTTATTTCATCGATTCATCAATCTTGTTACATAAAGTCCTGTTCATAGGTATTGGAATATGTCCTCGTTTCACACAAGACGATTGAGATTTATATATTATAGTAAGTGAATATATTATTAAGATCTATTTTCAAACGATAAATAATAATTTCCGAAGTTTTTTATAAGTACCCTTTAAAAGAAGGTGTATGTATAAAAATTCATTGAATCGTAAAATTTAACGACTCGATTCTCGTTGATGTCTCGTTGATGAAAAACATCGAAAGATATCTCTGTTCTTTTATTTTACCTTATTTCACCTTTGGAATCGTAGAGTGAATTTTATAAATGAAGAAAATCGTTACACGACGTCGACTTTTTTTTGAGTCAACTCGAACAATCGATGCTACGAAAAGCATCAACAGCGTGAACCGGAAATGGAGGACACGCGACACATCTTCGCAATTCTGTATTACGCAGTCATTAACGTGATTGCGTATTGTCGTTCACACATAGACGTGTACTGGAAATTCCCCCAAACTACGACGATTAGGCAACGTCAAATGCTATAAATCTACGACTGAAAAAGCCTAACTGACCTAAATAATAGAAATTATTACTCGTTGTGTAAATATAAAAGATACAATGTTCATTAAGAGCTATTACAATTACCAGTTCAAACTTAACTAGTATCAAAAAATGAAAACTGAATCTTTCGGCGCAATTTACTCAATTCATCGTTTTGTTTTATGCATCCTCTTGCCTGAACAAATTTTTCAATCACATTAACATGTTTCAATGAATTTTAATACATTTAGAAAAATGAAATTACAATGTAAATCACGAATAGCATCATAATTATTGTTATCGTTGATCTAAGGCTGATGATACGAAGATATTACATGCAATTAGAGTAATTATTTATCGTCGATAGAATCGACAAGAGAGGAAGCAGCGTCATTTACGATTTCTGTGCGAAATCGTGAATGTGAAACGTTGCATAAGAAACTGACTCACAAAGCGACTTTAATAAAAAATAGAAAAGCGGAAGACGCAGGAAGTCGCTGAAATTTCATTGAAAACTCTTGAATCAACCACTGCCCTCTTTTCTTATCGTGTCATTGTTTGTACGTTGCTTAAAAAAATCATTGTCGCCGAAGACTGAAAGAGCTGTGTTTTTTCAATTCAATTCAATGTAGCTTTACATCAGACAATCTATTTACATTCTATAGAACTTCTTCCTGTCCATATATTTTTCTTTCTTCATTCGAGATTGTTTTCGATGTAGGTTGTACTACTTCTGACGTACAAATCACAATAGAATAGCGTGTTTCTGAATGTGGATTATTCAAGCCATCTGCTACAAGGATACCGATTCCTTGACTTTTGATTACGCGGTAATTAAAAATTCTTCCGTTGATGATATGGAAACAGTTTTCCCGGAGCAAATGTGCGTGTGTGTAATTATTTCATTACCGTATGCATAACAAATGAATCGCTACCAAGAACACGAACATAATACTAAAAATATAAGTATGAAGTCGGAAGAAAAATATAAGAATGATCAAATTATTATAATTATACGCTTATAATCAATTTATCCGCGTTACGATAGCCATTAATTTGATTCACTATGAAATAATCGTATGACAATAGGTGTCGTCACTTTTTCCCGCGCATGGAACTAAATGCGTAACTATAGCGCCATTGTGAGCATGAAGGACGCTGGTGGAATAATTTTCGTCCTGTGATCGTTCCAGAATTAACGAGGCCATAACTCGTAAGCTTCGTATTGCAACAGGAAACGAGAGTACGCCTCGCAGAATCTTGAATCTAGTGGTTTTACGTTACTTTCTGTACGCTTGTAATCCTTTTGAAAATCCCTAGAATTTAGAGCCATGACAGTTCTCTAATATTTCACGAAAAATCACCGGCTACCATCGGAAAATAACTTTGTCAAATTTGGAAAAACTGTAAAGTATGCGTTCCTTCGTTTATCGATCACAGGTCGACTATTATTCGTTACATGAGATCGTGCTGTTGCACAAAGAAGTTTCACTTGGAGCTGCACATGACACCGGAGAGGGAAAATTATTGAATTAAGGATTATTAAAAAATTAAATTAAATGAAAAGAAACTTAAAAGAAGAATTATTAAATTTAATATTCTTACCATTAAAATAATGAAAAATATAACAAGTTTCTATTACTAATTTAACGAATATTCTAGAGAGTGTTCGGCTACAGATGTCAGAAAATTTAAGGAGTGATTCTTGAAGCCGAAATAAGACGAGAATCAAAAATAAAAAAAACTGCACTTGCGGCTTTGTTTTTTAATTATTGACAATTAAAAATCGGCCACAATATCCCTGCATGCGAGCAAACCTCTTTACATGAGCGAAAAGAAGTTAACCTAATCAGCGGGGCGAATAACGATCCTCAAACCGAACGACACATAGGTGGCAGCTTACTTTGTACAAGTCGTAAAGAAGAAGAACATAATATTCAGAGACGTAAACCACCCCGCTTTACGTTTTGCGAAATAAATGGTAGATTAAACATTAAACCTGCTTACTCATGGAAATCAATAAGAACATATCGAAAACCACCCTATGAAATTTCCGAGTAGAGAGAATTAATGTTTCCTCTAACCTTTACCTCTATAATTCATAAATAAAAAAGCGTATTGTTAATATTCATAAAAGACTTACACAGGCACCGTGATTGTCCCCATCGCAGGTGTCCACAGCAAAATCACACACACACTGCGATTGTCCCTGCCGCGAATGTCCACAAAAATCGGTTTTCTCGTAAAGACAGTCTGCATCGTTGCAGGCCTATGTGCTAGATTCACGGCTGGATTACCAGTGGATCACAGAGATGCATCATCGGTGGTGCCATCGACCGTGATTTGTGTAAATTTGCGAGGGATCGCGATCTCGTTCGTTCCAGGCGTGCCGCGATTTTTCTTTCGTTGTCCGATTGTTCGGGCTTCTTGCTTTCCCATTTTTAAGGAAAGCTTCTTGTGGTCACGTTAGATATCTTCAAAAGTTTAGTGTCGCGAAAATAGAATGTTATACAGTTTAGCACAGCGACTCGTATGTCCCTTTTGCAAGACACGAAATTGTATATACAGTGTCAATAGCTTCATTTTCTTTCTCTCGATCCGAGTTAGACAAACGTGTCTTTGATACTGAACGCTGCCAGTAAATTTACGAATTATTGTACGATGTTTATAAAGATCGATGTAACCATTGTGTAGATATATGTAAATATTGCGTAACGTGTGCTGTGTTTGAAATTTGGAAAGGTCGTGTAGCGCTACGTAGAAGATGAATACATTTGCAGATGTATACATTTATTTTGTTTACATCGTTCAACTGCGTACCTGTCACCGATTTGTGGCCCCCCCTTCCCCTGCCTGTTTGGTAATTGTTCTGCGAAACTAAGGATCGTATTGCGTCAGGTTTGTAACGTATTTTAACCTATTAGTGGCGTCGCTTCCTTATTACTATTCATTATTATATCTTTTACTATCGTTTGCATCTCGTTATTAATATCGTTTAATTAATACACATTTATTTAACAATTCATTGAACATTAAGATAATGAAATTAAGTGATTTTCTGAAATCTTTTGTTTTAATTTTTCTTCGGTCGTCTATTTATTAAATGTTACTGTTACCGGTAGCTTCTATCGTAAGCTTTCGTAATAAAATTTGAGTCTGATTGTATTTTCATTTAATTATTTTATACATTTGTTTTAATTTGTAGTTATTATTTGTGCAGATTATTGCTCGATAGCAGAGAAAATATAGAAGCAACTGGAATATTAATATATGGAAGCAACGACGATTAATGATCAATCCGATCTAATTTCATGGAAATTTGGTAATGTTTAATTTATTTTAGCTATGAACAATTCTATTGCCTTGTTATTCGAGCATGTAACATTTGATATACAATTTATATTTACTTTAAAATATATTTGATACATATTTCATAATAGATAATTTCGTAATTATTTGGAATACTAAGACAAAAGTAAGTACGATTAAATAAATCATTGTTCTAGATCGAATAAACGAAATCATTCTCGTTTCAAACGAATTTGTAACAAATTATTTTACTTTTTCAATGTGATTTGCGATATAGAATTCTTGATAATTTAACGATAGCTTCGTGTAGACACTTTGAAACATAGGAATTTTAATAAAAATAGCTTCAACTTATTTCGATAGGTATCGTAACATTCATATATCGAATTCAAATTAGTTTGCTATATTATGTGAATTTGCTATAGTTAACGTCATATACTTGCAAATTCGTAGCTTATATCTTTTTAATAGAGGTGGCGCGCTAGTAGGCTTAAATGCTTGACAGTAAGGTTTCGCGCGCGTTTCTGCAGTATTCTTTAAGTATATTTAGTTGTGAACTTTTGTATTTTTGCAAATATTTTGGAATATTTATAACACGTGACTATAGTGTATTAGTGGAATGTATATTTCATATTCTAGTAACGAACATTCACAGTAAAATTTTGGAAACGATTGCATTGCATTCACGGTATTCGTAAGTACCATAATACTTAGTACATTATTAATTCAATGTATGTATCAACAAAATCACAATTTGTGATAATATCATGTACATTTCTGTCAATTACAATCATAATTCCAAGTCTACTTACATTTATTTTAACGATATAATTTCTTTAGACGTGTCTTATCGCGTTTCGTGCAATGGTCACTAGCCTTCGTCAGTCGATTTCAGGCAAATGGTACGTAAATTAGAGTGTGCATGTTGCAGTATGTCAAGCTCGAGCGTAGGAGGCGTCCCGGGACGTTCTCTCTAGTGTAGGCTCTTGCGCCCAGGTGTTATGTGTCAGAACCGTGGAGCGAGTGCGTTGGTGTGCCTGTTTGGCCATTTTTTAAATATAGGGCTAGGTAGGATAGATAGTATACTTTCTAGTCGTTAATTGCTCGTGTTCGTTTGACTAACGAATGGACTGACTGTCCATGTGCACTTTAAATTAATTAATTAATTAATAGTAAATATTTTTGGTACTTGGTAAAGTATGAATAAGAATGGTCTATTCTAGAATTAAATAACACCACCCAAACTATCGTAGCTGTCGATACCAATTGAGGATTAAGGTCTTAAACTTAAGGAAGATTCTTCAATGATCCGGAAAATTTCTAAGAACGACTGTGATGGTCAGACTCAGGTGTTTATTACGTCATCATTACATACAATCATACTATGTATTTGATATACAGTTACTAATTGCGATACTGTATATGATATCGCGATTACAGCTTTGTTGATTAGTTAGAGTATTAATTAATTAGGTTGTTTGCCGTAGAAAATGACAGAGGGCGTAAGAAACACTGATTTTTTCCCAAGTCGGTACTTCAGAATCTATGTCACAAAGCAAGCGAAGGATCGATGAGATACAGAATTTCTGCATATATCTACATATTCAGTGAATGCCTGTAGTTAATCGATGACCAAGTCTGTAGTCTAAATTTACGATTAGTCCTAACGTCTGCTAGCGTTGAGATCTTATTCTCTGTCTAATCAATAACGTTGGAAATGAATGATAGTTCTTCTTTACCTTCAAAACGTAAAGAAATATTCAAGTTAAAAGAGGCATCTGTTTTACCAGCGCTGACTAACTAAATACCAGCACTCGTGTTGCTACTTTCAAAGCACCTACATTGCCATTTTGAAAGTACTCGCAATTCAACTTCGCGCCGTTTATGTAAATTTCTATTACAATTGCATCCATACCGCAAATCGATTAAACGAAGCCGCGAAGTCGTTGGTTCTGACAGGGTATTCATTAGACGAAGGCGAAATTGCAGATAATCGCTCGTAGGCTTTTATTGCAACGATCTGCGTATGCATTTCGCAATGGTTCAATCAAAGTTAGAACACATACCTAATGGAATTTGCGGTTACGCAAATTTTTGACGACTGCGTTAGTCTCTCAATTTTCTCGAGCAGATTATTTCATCGACCGGAACGGCTCGACGTGTAAAAGTTTCTGCAATACGAAGCGTTAGGGTGTAACGCTTTGGCCGTTTTCGTTATTGCAATATTCTATTTTCGTTTTCAGTTGTGGGCTATTGCTAATTCTTTAATAACGTTCTTGCGAAAGTTTTATTTCGTATTCATTAGGAAAACAATGGAAAAATGTCAAACTACAGTAAGTCGTAAAATATTGTAATCAAAGAAAACGAAATAACAAAAAGGCAGCATATTCGTAATCGATGGAAATTTCCTACACTGTGCATGCAAGTTTGTAATATATTATATGTGGGAATTAAAAGGCTCGTACGATAAATCAAATAAACTCAACGAGATAGCTCCCTTTCCAAAGTGGACTTTGATTTAATGCTTATAGTAAATTAAGCCGCGCCATTTTTCACTGTCCTTTATGGCTTGTTCCGCAATTTGTATGCCATAAACCTTCCTCGTCTGATGAAAATTTGCGAACTATTTTTCATTGATATTTTCTATAGACCTCGGGAAGATCATGTTTGTTCAACGGAACACCCATGGATTCTTCGTTTGGTTTATGGATAAAGATCGAGAATCTGGTTGCTTAGAAAGTCAATGGGTTACTGTGGATGCACGTGTTTCGTACGGCATGCAAACACGGTCGTATAACAGCTGAGAATCGGGTTAACTCAATTTAGATTGTAGCTAACTCGACCTACCCGTGGGCTCTTAGTCGATGTTATTATTTAAAAGTAATATTCTCTGGTATTAAACTGCGAGTGTTGATGTATTTAAAGAAGAAATCTAAAAAATGCACTTAACGTATAGCAATGTACAAAACGTCTAAAGCAAAGTATTTACGTAGTTGTAATATTCAGAGTCTTTCAGAGGATGAAACAGATCTGTATTTAGCTTTTGTTCCTTTAGTTGTATTCGAAAGATCCGAATATGTGTCATTTACACTCTCTTTGTCTTAGGTGCTCAAAAATGTCTATTTTCTATTCGATATCTAGTATCGTTGTTCCCGGATACGAAGCAGTTCTTTCTCGATGTCGTACCGAGCGACCAACGAGTAGGAAATTAGTTTGTTACGTTGGAACGACGTGCAGGTAATAAAATTCCGAGTAATAAAATTCCATCACGTATAATATCTAAGCTTGCAGAATAATATAAATATAACCGGTAAATCCAGTATCGAATTGCATCGATCCTTCATTTTCTCACTTTTGGTGAATTATTATTTTTTTGATAATTCCATGCAAGGCATTTTCTTATCGAAAGAAGGAAGCAATCGGTACTCCTTCGAGGCTTCTCATCGCAGTAAAATTATTATAGCAAACGAAAAGTCGAGCTAAATCTAATATCCGATCTCCTCGATCTCTCACTTTTCCATCTTCCATTCTTCTTGAAATGCGTGTTATTTTCTGTTAATCTTTGCTGCGCGAAGTCTGCTAGTCTTGAAAGAAGGAAGCAATGAATATTCCAATGAGATTATTCCACTGTTGTCGCAGTAAAATCATTATAGGAGATGAAAAAAGTCAGCGTTGAAGGTTAAGGAGACCGAAAGCTCCCTGGAAGAGGCACGAAGGAAAAGGAAAAATGGACTAACGAGCCCGTCGCGCGAAGGCAACGCGGCGACCTCATAAAAGGTGCATTCGTATTGCTAATTGCGTCTTCGGTGGGTTGCACCGCCTTCCGAGTAACAGACCGGCAATTTACTCGCTGCGTCACGCGCATCGAATGTCCATGAGCTGAATTCGTCTGCAACGGATGCCCACGAAACGGTCACTTCCGGTTACTACGCGAGAAGTGGGTGAATTTCGCGAACTTTATTTCGCGTCTTGATCCGTTAAGATAAGAGAGACCTGTGCAAAACTGTCTGTATACCTACATACTTAAGATTCCAAGGATCTATAACGCTTTAGTTTCTACAACAAATTGCGTAACCAACATAAACTAATAAAAATAGAATGCAACGGTTCAAAGACGACGCTGAGATTATTTTTTTATGGATCATGTGTATGCTTCGACGTTTTATTACATTCAGTAGGTAAAATTGGAAATTTGTTCGTAACTTGGTTATAGTTATAGATGTAAATGGATATTATCTCTGTAAATATGTTTCTTTATGTAATTTATCTGCTGATTACCAAAACGTTACGGTACGTCTGTAAAGAAGGACGTTTCAAGCTAAATTCGATAATTGGGTGAAGCGTAATGTGTCTTGTAATCAATCTTTATAGACAGACAGTTGAAGAGGGTAATGATAGTCATCTAATTCTCTCAACTAGTTATGAAAGTAAGTATAACGTGATCGTACATTCGAAATTCTACGAAATACTTTATTTTTTCTGCATTTCCTGACGCAAATACGAAGGTGTTGCCGTTTCTGATTCATCGTACTATTCGTAACTGGTACAGAAGGTTTATTCATGTACAAGTACTGGACGTGACGCGTCACGGTTCCGGAACACGAGCGAACGTTTCTATAAATTACAATGAGACGAATTTGACGGACCAAGGACCAGCAGAACCAGTACAGTTCATGGCCGGTAGAGGTTCAATTGTATTTTCGATCTTGAGTCCATTCCACGTCGCTTTCTGTCGATTCGAACATTCGTACAGCGAATGGACTTCCGCAAGTTGGTTTAATTCGAAATCAAAGTTGAAAAGTCGATTCGATTTTTGCATCGTTGAAAGACGAACGAGTGTTTAAGGAGAACTTACGAGAATATTATTCCGAGCGATCTCCAATTCTCGACTAATTAGATCGTTTGAAATCCGAAGTTTGCATTTAAAATCGAGACATATAGAGTACCTTGCTGTGGCATGAAATTAGAGTACAAGGTGTCCCTGCTCGCCTTCTGTATGGCCTGGAAATTTCAAGTCACTCTTCCGCGTGACTATCGGACGCAAATGATGTCTGCTTCGTGGAGGTCTTGATCCAATTAATTGTAATTACACGATTAATCGATCCTCGTTTCTGTACCTTCGATCGATGATGATTTAATGCTGTGGAAAAAACATTTGGTCAATGATAGCGTGTTTTAAGTGAATCAGTCCATCGACGATGTCACCGCGAGGACGACTGCACCGTTAAAACTCCACTGCTATGAATATTATTCTGTGCTCCGGATAATTGCTTCAATTTGACACGACAACTTAAGGCTGTACGTAAATAGAAAGGTTAGATACATAAGATCGGCTAAGTTACTTGAGTTGGCCGAGCTAATTAATCTTCCGTTGCTGTTTTTTTTTTTTTTATTAATTAATGTTTCTTTCTATACCGAAACAACAGCGAGATTAAGAAATAAAAATTCAAGGATTGCAGATAAGCAGTAGCATAAGTTAATAAAATAAAAGAGAAGTTTCTTTTCCTCACACTAATCGTGAAATCTGGTAAATTAAAGACTTGCGACAACAAAATCAGAAAAGAGAAAGGAAACGTGGTTTCTGGAAACATAAAAAATATTCAACTGCGTATCCATCAGCATAATTAAGTACGATGTAAATGATGTCGCGTGGCGCTGACGAGTCGATTAGATTGAGCATCAGCAGGGCATTAATTAAGGCCACGGGATCATTGTCGTAACATCGCGCTGTCGGTTGGTTTTCCTCGTTCGTCTAATGACTAAACGTTCGTTAGACTTTCATAAGGATCCTTAGCGACAGTCTATACAATTAGTTTTCCAATTTTACGACGATACGTTTCGCAGTAATTGCACAGTCCATCGCCGGCCTTTGTTCTTTTATTTTTTCCTCTTTTTTTACTTCCTCCTTGCTCGATTTCTCTCTCCTTCTATTTCTGTCCCTTCCGCTCGATTAAATAAGCCAGTTTAATAACTGGGAAACGAAACGAGATCGAATATCGAAATGCAACGAAGGACAGCGGGCTATTTAGGGTCCATCAAGGTCCGCTGCCTCTGAATCGAGCGCTTACAACGCTTCGTTAACGATATTGACCATCGAAAATAACACAATCATGCTGATTACACGCTATACTATTCAATGACTCGTGTAATATACTTTTGATTATACCTTCACCAATATGTGGCACGTGTTTCGTAGAAAAAGTCGAGAACTTGAAGCGTTCGTGTGCAATTTCTCCCACAATCGACTTTCAATTCTGGCTCGATATTACATGGTGTAACACGTAATCGATACAACTCGATCAATTTGGGTCGTGTAGCCGGTAATTGCACTCGAGCCATACTCTTTCGGTGTAGTAGTTTCAACATTGGCAAAAAGATAGAGATAAGATTGATTAAATATAATGAAAAGGTTCGGTAGGCTATTTATTTTGGATTATTATCAATCGCTCGTAAATTCTCGTTTTATGATCGTTGAAGGACGTTGTGCAATTTATTGAAATTTTCAGAGTAATCGAATTTGATAATAACGGAAAAGTTTGGCTACTTAACTGTTGTGAGTGAAAACAAGTTTGCGAGCTGTAATGGTACAGGTAATGGGCAGTGTGCGTCGTGAAAAGAGTGAACGGTATGCGTGCAATTACCGGGAAACAGGTTCGCGAGACTAAATTACTCACGTGATCCTACTGATCCCTCGGTTGATCTAAATTCCTGTTGAATGTAATAACAAACCGTTTCCTTCGATGTTACAAGATTCCATCGTAGCCTCGTAGAAATACGCGTTGTGTTCGCGCTGCAAAATAAATCACACGAAAAAGAATCTTTACCCTTTTTATCGTTTTCTGGAAGATTAATCGCCCTGAATGGCAAACTTTCCCCCGATACGTTTTGTTGCGAAACTGCTCTGCTGTAGAACAAAAAGTTTCTACCTCGATCGAGAATTTTTGGAGATCAATGACCGTGAAAAACGTTGGAACAAACGTGAGAAAATACACCGAACGACACGTTTCATGATGTGGTATTTCTTAACCTCGAGAGGTGAACCAATTTTAGGAGATCCTGGCTGGTTAATCTCTCAAGGACTAACCTTCCTCCAGTGCCCATGGTATTGGAAAGCACTGACCGTTTCCTTGCTCTGTGTCTCGGCTCAAAGCCCACTAATTATCGGGTTAAGGTTAACGGTTCCATTTTTGACGAAGGTTAAAAAACCATCCACGCAACCAGTTACACGTAGCACGTTTATTAACCCTTCCTGGTGAAACTTTAGTCAAAATTGTGTTAAATCTTGATAAACCAAGAAATTATCGTTATATGGTTTCTGCAAGATCAACTTAATAATTTCGAGATAAAATAGAAAAGACGTAACTCCTCTGTTGGATAATATCTAATAGAAAAATATCGATAGAAATTCAAGCGTTATTTTGAGATACCAAGTCCGAGATAATCTTGCGCTGTCAAGAATAATTATAGTTAATACCCAGCACTTGCCAGGATAATGATACAACCCTAAGTTGATCGCATGATTACGGTCCAGTATCTTTCTTCGTGTTTCTTAGTAAATCGGTACAGTTGTAAAACCTTGCTCCACTTTACATATTTTCCTTATTTTACAAACAAACATTTCTTCTCGTGGTAAAACGAGCATCGAATACTTTCAAAAGTAACCTCATCGTACCAAAAGCGAGATGATTCCCTTGAATCGACGCGACGATTGAATTTTCACATAGAGACACGCACGCAGATGCTCGGCCTTGCTTCGAAGCGCGTTGTTACGCGCGGGAAAGAAGCGAAATAGCTTCTTGCGGAATCCTCGAGCATCTTTGATAATCGCCCGCGGATGACACCGATTTATTCCCCGCCCGAGATTCATCGCCGGAAATTATGCGAACTTCTGGGAACTTTGCGGACTCCTTTCGACCAGATTGTCGAGGTTAATTATCTTCTTTGCGTTATTCGTTTGTTTGATAAAAACTGAGGTCATCGAAGATGTTGGGGAATGATCTTGTACAAGAAAATGCCAGACGATTTATCTAAATGCATTATCGGCCATGAATTAATCGTAGATTTGCTTAATTTTGGTAGAATGAAATTAAATCAGAAAATGAGGAATAAAAGATGTACAATGGGTTTATTCTTTAGTTTCGTTTCAATTTATTATTTTGTTCCAATTTTTATATTGCATATCCAGAAACATTTGAAATAATATTTGTTTTATAAATCTATCAAATCAATCTACTGTGAGAATAAATGTGTTTTAACGAGCAGTAGCATATAAATATACAAAGTGGTATCGGCAAATAACGATACTTCCAAGAAACATGAAATTCAAATAATCCATATAGTTTTTGTTTCTATCGTTTACCTCACTCGTATAGAATGTATAAAACAATTGCTAAGAAAAAGAAACGGCAAACGCATGCATACGAGGAAACTTCCTCTTTACGTAATTAAATATGATGTCTTTGACTGCTGACACCATTTTATAGTACTTCAAAGAATTAGAAAAAAACTAATAATTATATGTCTTGGTCGGGTTTTAAGTATATTAAGTGGAACTATAGAATGTCAGGACATACGGGTTAAAAACATATTTGTTTCAGATCATTGAATTTCTTAACTGTGAGTTAGATGAAGAAGATTCTTCTAAACTGACGCGAAAAAAGAAACGTATAAGTTTTTAAGCAAACAATTTAAACGTAACTTTATATCGATAATAATAAGTAATTGTTAATTTACTATAAATTTGCAAAGGAAGGTGTTAGAAAATGGCCATTTTTGAGCCTCCTTGCTAATTGTATTAATTCATTATGCCATTATTGTATTAAAATCATAGATATATATAATTCGGTTACACGCGTTATTCATTTTTGAATCATTTATTTAACGAAAGAGCGTCTGAAACGTCCTGTATAATATAATGGGACGATTTTTCGAAACGAGTGGAAAAAATATTTCTCTTAGAATATTCTGCCAGATCCCAGACGCGATCGGGGGAAGAAAAAAAAAGGACACGTTCCCCATTGAAGAGGCCTCTATTCTTCACTTTTATCACGCGGATTGTCGCGTCAGCACGAATCTCGCAGGTTTTTTTTCAACGGCTGTGACGAACCACATTGAGGAAGAGCGACATCCTGATAAATCGGTCCGTCTAGACCGAGAAAACGCCATCGTGAATGCAAGCAGAGTTTTTGCCGCGATTTCGCACTACTTTCGGCTGAAACAACGTCGATTGCGATTAAAATCTCGTTGCAGACAAGACCATGCGGTTCTTGCAACGACGCGTGACGTCATTAAACGGGTGCACGGATCCGGATTCCGATCGCGACGCTGTAATCGTATAGAATCGTCATCGGGATATGTCGCGGATGACGCTTTAATTGAGATCGCGTGGGTAATCGACGGTAATTTTGCAACGGCAGTCGTCTGCCCTCGAGGCTCGAAGACGTTACAGGCGGCTTTTTTCTATGCTGGATGCTTGACGGCACGTGGAATTCATTAGGCGAATGAATGCGCAACGATGGAGATTTATTTGATAATTGGAAGGTATCGGAGGAATTGCAAAGGATTTAGTATCGATCTAGCAGAAGAATGAATAACTGCGTTGTTCTTCTTAGAATGATTCACAAGTTTTAACACCTTCAGGAATCCTGTATAAAATGGTACTTTTATAATACAACCAAAAAATGATTACCGTCCTTGTATAACGCGATTAATTCGGCAACATTTTATGATTTCGAAGATTCCTTAGAGTTAACAAAATGTTACAACATAAAATCGAATCTAGAGATCGTGCTTAAGAATTTGTTTCGTATTTTGTCGAGGAATAGGGAAGAACTATTTGATCGAACTATCTGATCGAACATGACTGAAAGGACGTGGCACGGTTAAGACTTTATACACGTGTATAGCTATGTAAAGTGATTTCTAAAATTGTTGCAAAATGTTTTGAAACTGAATCACTTTTTTAATATCGAAGCAAGCGAAATTTTATCTTGGCTTGTAAGGAAAAGTTTGCACAACGCATTTTAAATCTATACCATTGCGTTGAACATATTACGTTAGCTGTAAAACTGGAAACGATCGATGCCCAAGACTGTACGAGTAACCGTTGCCAAAGATAAAGCAAGAAGCACGCGCAAGACGTAGAATCGACGAGGAGTCGCGCGTCGCGTCGTTTTCCCCCAAGCGATTGCGAGCGGTGGAGCTTGGCGATCGGTCACGTAGTGTCCCCGGAGGCAGGGGTCACCTTGACCATCGTCAAGGGTCCGTTTAGAGGGGCTCGGACCCGAGGGGGGCAGGGATTAAAGAGGCACGGTGGCCTCCAGCGGCGACATATAAGTCCCAGGAACAGCCCCCACTTCGTGTCAAACGTTCCCGGTACGGCAAGCGCGCGGTATACACCTACGATCCACCTTTTATCGGCACCGTTTCCTCTGCTCAGGCCCGCGAGTCTAGCTTTATCGAGCTTCCAACAAGGTAGGAAGGCTCTGGAACAAGCGTACTGCTCTCTTCCAGCCATCGAGCAACGAACGTGCCCTGCAGTGGAAGCTGGTGAATATCAGCGTGCCTGTAGAATCGACGAGTCAACGCAAGCTTGAGACTACAGTTGCTTTCTGGCTCGTCCAGCGTGTAGTCCACTTCGCGACTACCCAGTCGCCACGTGACAGCTCCGAGCAGATCTTATTCTTCCGCACAAAATCGAAGGATCGTGAACGAAATCGAAGAACCATGAGGATCGTAAGTAATATTCGTGCTCGTGAGCGTAAGCTTAAGGAGTGGAATAGAATCGTGTACAGCGTACACGCGCACGGAAGAGATTCGTGGCAACGGGAAAGGGAAGTTTTCCTCGGAGTTGGCCCGTGTGCCGCGATTAATTGGAGGGGGCGGTAGTACCGGTGGGAGAGACTTTCGCGGGACTAGATCGCGCGCTTTTATAGTGAACTAACTCGCGCTCCCTGTGCTCGTTCGTTCGATCGATCATTGTTACTCTCGCGATCGGACAGAAAAGCTTTCGCGATTGTGTCCAGTTTGGCACATGACTCGTTTGATTGGTAAACGCGAACGTGATTCAGTCCTCTATCCGGTTCCTGGGGAAATGAGGTGTTTGGCTGAGTACCATCGAACACGGTAGTCGGACGGATCGAGGATCGACGAGAGGTTCACGCAGGATGACGGTGTTGCAAGTGAGAACAGATATTTACGATCAGACTCTTCTTTCAGTAATACTATGAATTTTATCGTGGAATATCGATCGGTTTATGTTAAAATAGAATTTTCGTAGGCCATCGATCTCGCCTGTACGGCACTGATATGCTTTTTGCGCGGCGTTTTCAAACTTTTCGTAAATATTGTCTGACCAGAAGTGGCTCAGCATCTTGGCGAACCTTTCACGTACAAACTTTCTACGGTTGTTTAGTGATTTGAAATCATTGACCGTGTGGAAATCGCATTTCTGCGTCGAAGCATCAATTTAAAATTCAAATAGGTCAACTATCGCCTGGAATATCTAGCTCGTGATAAGATAAGATCGGTTATTAGAAAGCCGAGAGAGCGAGAAGACACCCTGATCGCCTTCGTCGTAACCGCGTGTTAACATGCACACCACGAGGTTCGCTTATTGTGGCCCAACTTTCTACATCCTCTTTTTCTGGAATCGCGACTCGTCTCGCGAACTACTGCTTAGAATCCTCGTAAACCTGATTATCAGCATGCTCATTTATCGCCTCCATATAATTAGAACATGTAGAAGAAATCGCGGTAGTATTAACAGCACATCCTAATTGAGGTCAGCTGAATCACTTTTATGACATTTATAATGATTTATAGTAGTTGTAAAGAATTTATTGCAGTCGCGAGCCCTCGTTGCCTTGGATGAACCCATTGGAGTTACATATCGTGAAAGTAGGTTGTACATTTGTTCAAAGGATTCGTTCATGCATCTCTAGCGCACCGGATACTTTGCGCATGTTCTTCTTCGCCGCGTTATCGTCGCTTTCGTCGCTCTCCTCTTCGAAGAGAAAGTAATTATCCGTCTCGCACGAGTGGATTACGCTTGGTTAATTAACGCCTCCCAGTTTGGAACCGAATAGACGCTTTATTGGTCGAGACAAGAGCGAGTAGAAAGAAGTTGAACGAACATGGAGACGCGAGTAAAGGAAATCCGTAAACCCGACTTGGGTTCATTCACGAGATCGTAGCCGTCGGCGAGACAGGTCCACGTCCTTGCCCCGGGCTGATGTAACGTTTGCCTCAACTAACGTCTGCTTCTTGCCGGATTGCTCTGTCATTGCGTAACGAATCACCAGTCTGTGTGTCAGAAGTACGATTCACATTCGATCGATCCAATCGTACGGTTACCATCCGAAAGATATTTGATAGAAATTTGATAGAAATTCTGATAATCGTTCTGAAATTATAATTTACGGTCAAAGTCTTAGATTTCGTCGATCGTTGCGTAACGTAAGGAATAGTACCGATCGAGGGGACTAAGAGAAAACATTTAAGATCGAACCAGAACAATAAGAGTAATTCGTTTCAACCGCGGAAATCGCTTAGGTGCGCTCGAAAATCCAAACAAGCATTGTAAAATAAACGACATCGCTTAATTTCTCTTTTATGCACTTTTTGCATAAGAGCTCTGTCCAATGCAGTCACGCACGAAAAACGTCATTAACCCTCGTCTAAAATGAAAACGGTTACTGATCCTAGTCACGCGATCGGAATTAGATAGCAACTTGCGAAATCATTGGTGGGGATATTAATCCTTACTTGGCGAACAACTAACAAGAAATTATCGCGACACTTGACTCTCTAGATGTTTTCGATTTCGTATAAATATCTCGCTATCACGAGACTCTGATTTCCAAAGGACCTATTACACGTTAATTGCCCTAAGACGAGAAGTACTGGTTATGCAAAACGCATTAGTGAACGTATATTACGTTTAGCAACGTGAAAATGGGAGGTTCTCGACGGCATTAACTAATCTCCAGCTATATTTCAACTAATTTCGTATCGGAGTACAGCTGGAGTTTGAACTCGTTGGAGAACGCGGTAACGATTCGAAATCAGTTTCCCTGATCGCGGTGGATCGGTTACCCTCTTAACACCGGTCATAGGTGTGCGTTCTCGCTTTCTAATCTAAGCGTCGAGTAATCGACAGCGACATTGACGTTTCCACGAGTGCTCGACTCGAGAATCGTATAAGAATTGCAACGAATGCAAAAGGTTTTCTCAGAGTATATATTTCTTTTTTTTTTAATGTACGTATGTCGAAAGTAGCTGGTGAGAGTAACGCAGCTAGTCGGATACGGAGATATTTTCGATCAATTTCGGGGGATCTAGTGCGTGAACAAGAAACGATTCGTACAATTATGGTATCTTAAATTGATTTTAGGCGTGTTGCGATAGAAAATGTTTTTACATATACATTCCGCGGTTTGCGTTCCTCGGGGACATGGTTCTTATTTCTTGATATTCGATCGTGATAATATTTTTATATTATCAAGGAATATTACTTATGCGCGAATTGGTTGCTCGAGGAAGTGGAAACGTTGGAAAATCAACGTTACGTCGTGTCGTTACGAGGTGTGACGAAAAAGCTCTATAAATCATTTTCGAGCCGCGAGAAGAAATATTGGTCACGTCGACCTACGAGATTAATGTGAAACAGGTTGCACGAATGTGCTATTTCCGAGCAGCCTCTTTGACGGAAAGAGTTTTGAAATCCTTTTTCGTTCCAAACGATACCATTTCTCCAATTTTTCTGATTTCCAATATCGTTTAAAAACAGCAACAAATAAATCGACGGCCATTAATATTGAAAAAAAAAAAAAAGAAAAAAAAGAACGGAATCCATCGATTGCACGTAAACGATTCATGGGTCGAAATAAATCGCGCTCGGTATATCGTGGTCGATTAGTCATACGGCTGAAAGGCCGATTTCATCGTTTTATTGTATTAGTCTTTTGTTTTTCCTCGTCGCCAAGCGGTAACTGCGATCGTGGACGCTTGTAAATCACTAAATTCGATTCAGGAATTGTGTACATAGCTTTCGATATCGTGGGTAGGATTGTTTCCCGATTTTGTACGCTTTTTGTATAGTATCCGTGGCAAAATACAAAAAAGAAAAACGCTATTTCTGTGCAAACGATTAAAAAATATAAAACCTCCTTGATCTTTAGTTTCTCGAGCATTTGATATTTAATTATATCGGAAGAATAAATAACTTTTATAGATACTAAATTCTTAGATTACATTCAGGAACTTTATCACACATATCTTTCGATTTCATAAAATCGATTCCTGGTTTCTACGCTTCTTTCATAATATCTATAACAAAATACAAGCAAAACGCTACTTCCTGCATGGATGACTGAAAACGTGAAACTTTTCCGATACTTAATTTTTCAATAATTTGATAATTAGTTGCACAGGAAGAATAAATAGCTTTCAAGTCAGGAACATTTAGCTCGTTATATATATTTCCTGCAGGGCGAAAGTGGTCCGGGGAACGGATTGGAAAGGAGAGAAGAGCGATCATTTCGCTGGTGGCCTTTTATTTTTTAAAAACCCTCCCGGTGAATGGTGGCGATTTTCCCGCCTTGGAAAGGTGCGGAACCGATGGAGAAACGTTCCTTCGTGCTTTTCACCGGTAACTGTCGAACCGTAACCGCGTACGCAGTCGGAAGTATCCCTCCTTTTCTTATTCTCCGCGAACTAGTTCACCCTTTTCGCGCGCTGCCTCCATTGCTACTGACGTAATATTATCATGTAACCGAAGTCTGAACGAGGATCGAAATTGCCAGTAGCCAGAAAATCTTCTCGCGTTCTTCTATACGTGACGAAGGTAAATAGATGTTTGCCGGATGCTAGACTGCCCTACAATAGAACGGTCACGATAAGATAACATCGATATGAAAGGGAAAGTGCACGTTGGAATATATAGTAAGATATTTGAGTAACTAAGCTACTCGAGTCTCTCACTCGGCTAAGTCACCTAAGCTTCAACGTCTTAACATTTAACTTTGAATTTTGCCCAGAATTACCAAAATTGTTGCGTATACGAGACTGTTGGTGTTTAATACAATTTAGCAAATTACAAAGCAAATTGCCTAGCCTTATCCTATTAACTGAAATGACGTTGTCTTTAGTCTATATCGACCAACTATCGGAGGATTTGAGAGCACAGAGATAGAAATTCGATAGGTAGGACGAGACGGTCGTTCCACTTTCTAATTACGAAGACGTTCGTTGTCCAACAGCTTTGGCCCTCATTTCGCGCAATAATTGGCCCACCGCCAAGGACGAAGTCCAACACGAGGATTGCACGAGCGACACACGGAGGATGAAAACGCAATCGGGGATGCTCGCTTTCACTCGATCGCACAATTCTATAAGAGCCTCTGAATCAGAACGATGCCACTGTCGTAATATCGGCACACGAAAGTATTTGAACGTTTAGCGCATATGCTATATATAGCTCCTATGTCCATGTTGTAACGCGTTAAATAAAACATTTTAAAGTCTTATTAATGGCGACACAAGTTACTACCATTGGCCATCGAGGGAACGTTTCTGTTACCTATTCTTTGTTCCGTTAGAAATACACGTTGCAACAGTTGCACGAGCAACGAATAAATAATTTACCGTGAATCTGCGAGAATATCGTTCGAGGTCAAGAATATCATCTTAAATCTGATCCTCGAAATAATTATTCCGTGTTATCGAGAGGCGATCTGCAGATTTCTGCCAAGATTTTTGCGCGTCGAACAATGCTTCGAAACATCGCAATAGTCCTTTCTCTTGCAGCGCATGTATATTTTTCTGATACTCTCTGAAATCGTAACACGTGCATTATACAGTTTTCCCCGGGTACACGAATCAAATTTATGTTACTCTCCGTTGTTCTCTCTTCTTCGTTGGCCACGAACAACAACGAATTCCGTAACGCCGATAGAAGGTTTCTCCTCGTTCCGGTGCACGCGGTGGCGTCGTTTCGCTCTCAGAGAACGCATTCCGTCGAATTTTCTGAACAGTCGACCTCGATTATCGCGCTACACGTTTCACAATTGCACCGTCGCCACCTTTCTGAAAGGACTCCCGGTTCACGTTCCACGAGTCGACACGATGTTTCCTATTTCTTTCGTCTTTTCGCTTCACAAAACCAGGCTGATGAATTTTCTATTGTAATAAACCGGTCGCGTGTATTACCAATAGCGTTCCTAGAAGCAATTTACACTGACTGCAAGAAGTATGTATATACCATTGTTCTTATTACAGCGCAATACATACCGAATAATCAGCACTGAGTATATTAAATTTCATTTAGTAGTACTTTCACACGATTGGAAACATCTGATATTACGACTAACGGTACAAGTATCTTTCATAGCCGGTTTGTGTAAGATCAGCATATAAGCTAAAAGGAATTTTCTATCAAAATTACAACGATGGAGATTTCGATGCCATTGAAGAATGTCGAACGATGAATTTTAGGCGAATGGACGTTGCGTAAGCGGTAGTAGCTACATTGCAATGAACGCATTGCGTTCCCGGGTGTGCATCGTATCGTCGCCGATGTCGAAATTAAGCGCCTAAGGCGTTTGCAACACGCGAACCGAAAACTCGCAGAAACATAACCCGTTTGCACAAATCTGTACACTTCGGTTCGTATTAATTGAATTTCATTGTGTTGCACAGGCTATTAGCAAAAACTCTTAACTCATCGGCTTAGTTTGTTGCAATTTTTCCTTCCGCAAATCTTGCGAAGGATTCAATTTTCTATCGGAAAATTATAAAATGTGTAACATAGCCTTTCAAAATCCTTTCTAAATATGCGATACAATAGAAGCTTTGTCTTCATTGCCAATTAAGAAACGCTTGCAGGGAAATTTCTCTGCATCGTGTAATTACCGTTGCTCGCTTCAATTTTCTAATTGTCTGGAGGCACTAACGCGGAGAGAAAAAATAGTTTTACGAGAAAACGACGGGTGTACGGTAGTACTAATATACGAGTAGCACATGACAGAAAAGTAAAAGCGGAAAGATAATATTTTGCACGAACACGATGTGGGCGTGTTGTAACAATAGCTATCTCGAGTGCAGTCGTGTGTACATGTAAGATAGGTGCATTCCACTCTACGGTGACAAAAATACTCGTGTAAATTAACCGTTTGACTCCCGTGCTTTATTACGAGCGTACAAACCTCGGTTTACTTTATGGTGACATATAAAATTAGATTTCCAACCTATAGATATAGTTAAGAACAACTTACGAGAACAAGATCATCGAAGCATAAATGTACACATGGAAGTGCACAGAAATGATACTTCTAACTAACATCGGAGATGTTGTTACTTGCAACTAATATCATAAGATTCGAACAAATATTTAGTTCTTAGGGATATTTTAACGTGATACCTTGAATCGTCTTCGTAACGCAAGAGATTAAAAAAGTGAAAAGACGAGGAAGAGACAAGGAAGAGAAATTTTATTGCTGTTATCTAGAAGAGCCTCGCTAATGCCAGAAATACCAGACAATTCCGCGACACGCCTAATTTACCTAACGTGTAACGAGTCAATTTTGCGTGAATATTTCCCGAAACGATAATTCCAACGATCCTCTGTATTAAAACCGTCTACCAAACGAGCTGAAACGAGTAATTGCCTGAGAAGAGCGTTCTCCATTGGCGAAACGTCGGAAAACTCCATGTACTTTCGTTCGTAGACGCGTGTTTCTCCGCGTTATGCAACGAACGCATCCGGCTTCCACAGATGCGACCGAATAGCATCGTCATTAATGATGTAAACGTTGGAAAAAAGCGACTGTAGAGGAACAAATCGTTTCTCTGAATATTAAACGCGGAAGCACTCGACGGAACACTCGAGCGTACGCTTTAAGCGTTTCGCTACGCGATCTCTGCTAATGGATCCAAAACGCTATGCACTCGAGATACATCTCGTATGCTCACTTGGCGCACGGAGAAACTCGAGACGCGGTCTGTTTGTGTTTGTGACAATCGAGAGATCATTGTTTTGACAAGAGACTGAATTTCACTCGAAGCATCCTCCCTTTCGCCTCGTGTTCTATTCGATATCGATTGCGATCGAACGATAGTGAAATTTCTTGGTAGATAATGTTACGGAATAAATTAAGGAACTTTCTGAAAAATGGACCATAAAATCTATCGTAAATACACCTCTGGTCTGGTCAATTTGGATAAAATACAGCTATTTTGTCGGTCAAAATCGTTCGATCCGACACGTAACATCGTACAAAAATGGTAGATATCAGGGAAAGTAACCATTACATGGATTTAATGATACGCTCAATTAGATCTACATCGATGCTTATCGATCAGGCAATACGAGAACAAATCGAGTTCGACGTTTTGTGATGAATCGCGCTGTGTACGAAGGATGTCGTAAGGTGTGAGATACCGGAGAACGAGCAAAACTCGCAGACCGCGGGCGAATTAGAGAGAAAATAATGAAACGGGTCGACCTGGTCTTTTATTGATCATCGAGGAGAAAGGAAACTGTTATTCTTCCTGGAAATAGTCGCAGGTTGATAAATCTATTGCTTCAACGGTTGGGGAGAACTCGTGTAAAGTGTAGATTGGTACGTTGGGTAGTAAAGCACTAGTATTTCACAAACTTTCAAATTGCGTGTAAAAAATGTCAAACTAATTACAAGATTAGGTGAATTACACCCACGAAAATATTTGTAGAGTCCCTGAAAGGCTAGTACTATCACCCATGAGTGATATATTTTCCGTTTAACGACGGAACAACTAACTCAATTCTACGGCTAAATTTCCTTTTTGCGAAAACGATTTCAGACTATCGTACTGTAAATAGATGCAGCGCAAAATTAAGTCTTCGATTTAGGCCGCTTTTACGTTCAGCGACGCGAATGTTGATTAATTCACGCGTGGAAAACTCGACGCACGTTTTCCGATTACCTCCGATTCCCGGCTTTTCTCTGCATTTCGTGCGCCGCTTCACCCTGACAAATATGCAATATGTTTACGATTATTTCGCAACGAATGCAAAGCATAAATTGCATCGGCTCGCGCTCGTTCGAGTAGCCACCGTGCGCTACGTGCAGTTCTCGTGATCACCGACGCGCGTTGCCTTAGATATCACAGCGGCGTGATCTATCGTCACGGTGTACGAACATGTGTGCCGTGGTTTGTGGGCGACCTCGTGCCTCTGTACCTACGACAGAACGCGCGTGACTTTTCCAACAGAATTCCTTTAAAATCGCTCTCTTCCATGTTTAAGGTGCCTCTTCAATGTCGTTTCTCTCGCCTTAAGAACAAACTCGTCTGTCTAAGAGTCGCAAAAGTTAGATTACGCAAAAGTATCTTAGTTCAAAGAGAACCAGGAAAATCTCTTGAGTCATGAATTTCTGTTTCCATCTTACACTGCAATCCGTCTTAACATATCACAAGATCATTTGTTCGTTGAAACAAGAGTGAGATTCAAATATAAAAGTTCGAGGATCGTAGCAGGCTTAAAGTACGTAGGCGTTCTGTATTCCTCGTCGTTTAATTGCACTTCCAAGGAGTTACGTTTGAATAAAATCATATTCCGAAACATTCTGTAGTAGCCACTCGATAATTAGATACGCGTAGGTATTCGCGTTCGCCGTGTTACCTCGACCTTGCTTTCCTATTCCTCTCGTTCTTCCGAACGAACGTACATAACGATCTTTATACGCCTTGAGATTTGTACACCTTCATCGACGTACGAAGCATTTTGTATGATTTCTCGTTTTAAAACGGGATTTTTTCACTTTTTGACAGAAAGAGATGGGCTTGCAGGAAACCGGAGATAGTATCGGTATTTGAGAAACGACTCGTCGCATTTTTCTCACCGTTCGGTTTCGGCAGCGTAATTATGGCGGATTTATTCATGCAGACAGCTGTGGCTAATTAGAGCCGATGCCAATCAACTCGACTTCTGGCAGCTTGCGAGACTATATCATTAAACTGTCTTTCTCTTTTCTCGTTTCAATCAACCCCGTTGAAAGTTGTGACAAGAAAACCCAGCGTGGCGTAACACTATCCTCGTCATAGAGTATCTCGTTGGTAAATCAACGTAACGTCTCACCAGATTACGTTGGATCGAGCGATTCCATCTAAGCGACCTTTTGCAATCGCTGGTTTTAGGATTCGAAGTATCGGATTAGTGGGAAAATGATAATGCAAAATATAATACGAGCCACTCGAGGCTTTTCTTACTACGATCAAACACCAAAGTTATTTTCTCACCAGTCTAATACATCGGGAATTCTCAGTTGGAAACTATTTACTGTGATGTATCGTAGACCGGAGTTCTCATAACGGAGCAACAATTAATCGCCTTGACATTGTGCTAGACGTTAAGAAAGAAATCGCGAGGCAATGACGTGTCACGCTGCTCACCTTGCTTTCGATACAGAAAGCCGATGGAAGAAGGAGCGTGCTCACGTTCATTTAAACTTTAAATAATCAGTCATGATCGAGTGCGCAATTGTTCCATAGCATTAATCGACGTTCCCATGTCCGTAACGTCGATGGAATCCTCGTCGAGCGAACCGTAAAGTCGCGTAATAATTTCGTCAGATTTTACATAAGACTCGATGAAAAGCGAGAGTATCGTAATTTGTCAGATGATACAAAACACCTTTCTCCGCGTTTGTTTTCAAGAGAGAAGGTGTTTCTTCTGTTTCCGAATCGCCGATTCACAGAGAGTTTACGTCACTTTCGCGACACCGTGTATTTCCTTTTTAAGACTTCTTTCGGGCACACGACTCCTCGTTAAGTGATAACACCTTGGGAATATTTATGGCTTTTTGCGGGGACCACGATCGAGAAGCAGGAACCTGTTGCGAGATTGAAACGTTCTGTCGAAAGAGTAATTAACATCTCACTTGTGTTACATAGTCGATGGAAACGGAAGTGCCATTGCTGCTGTTTTTTAAAGGAGTACTGTAGTCTAGAACGTCGTTTTAATCGTTTCGATAACCTACACTTTCATAAAGTGCCAACAGAAATCGATTCTTTGCAAATTCCACGTTAGAATAATACCTTAATTGGGATAGGAGTCTAAATTTACGATGTTCCATAAATCTCGAACACAATCTATTTCTGGAATCCTTTCCACTCTAAATGCCATAAATACCTACGAGCACGTAACAGAAATAGTTATCTACGAGGCAAACAAATCAATTAAAAATGAAATCATTGCAATTCATCAGAGTCGAATGGAACGGTTCGCGGTAATGTGCCACCGTATTGCGATTTACCCTCAACATTGCCCATAAGTTATCGCAGTTAATTTATCAAGTAACACTTTAGTCGTACCTTATCGTTTAATGGCGAATGTTAAGGAAGTCGGGTGACTTTAGATCGGATGGAAACGTTGAATAGGCAACCTGTATACAATCTGTCAGGGTGGTGATTTTATTCCGCGGCTATTGTCCCATAAATTCTGCTGCATTGTTAAAGCTCGTAAAAATTATCATGCGGTTTCAACTCCATATAAGACTTTTCTCGATCGTAAATCATCCGAACGAGGTTACCGTTCTGCGGTTAGGCGCGTTTTCAGATCGTTTAACGAAACTTTCGAGTCTCGTTGACCGTTCTCCGTTGTATAGTAGAATCCGCGACGTTAACGGCGACGCAGCTTGCGAGACTGAAACCAGCTTAGAGCCGATATTCTCGTCGTATCGTCGCAATCGCCTCTAGAGACTCGATTAAAACTGATTGCGAGAATTTCCATTTTTATTTATGGCGTATTTTTTTTCACGAGACTTTCAACTTTTTGCACGAAGATTGAGAAACGGTGAAAGCAGATTCGAGTATGTAATAATTTGTTCGCGATGCTGGATACGTTAGTTAGTTTGTCGAACGTTTTATAAGCACAAAAAGGATAGCTAAGAACAGAGATACATACGCGTTGATCTATTGGCAGTGAAAAAATTCAAATAAAAAATGAAGCACGTATCGAATCAATCTGTTTATTTCAGACAATTCTGGTGACCTTGGTTTTAATGAGCCTGGCAGTGGCTTCGTCCCAGGACTACAGTCAGCTGTTCGCAGGATTCGGGCCTTACCTGAGGCAATCAGCGGTAATGCGAGATCCACGATCGAACAGAGGTAAGTATGTTAATTATTTATCCTCGGAACCCTTCTCGTGTTCTCGATAAATCGCCTTTCGATCAATTCGATCAATTCGACGCGGGTCTTGATTCCAATTTCAACTCGAACCCTGTCGATCATAATTTTCGCCACGAAGCATCGATTTGTGAACTCGCGGTTAATTCCATGTCCGCTGTCCATGTTCCCGGCGAAGCGTGACGCTGCTACTAAACGAGATTATCTTTGCATTCCGAAGGTTCGAAAGCAAGCACAGAAATTACGATCAATAGCGGAAGAGGGAACTAATCGCAATAGTCTGATCGATATCGAGCGCGTTGCGTTTACCAGTTCAGGTTTATGGACGTTCAGTTAAACTAGCAATGGCTCGTGATTAGAATAATTCGTTTCAGGTAAAAGGAAAGTGGTCGTATATGTTCCAGTCAGTTTCTCGATCGATTTCTACAAGCTGTCGTGAATCATCGTGTTATTTTAAACTTGGTCAATCAATTTTAGAAACTTTATGGTATCGCGCGTCCATCAGCTTGAAATCTTGCAATTTACGATTGACGGATAGAGCGTCATTCGTCGCGATAATGAGGCCTCTTGTCGCCTATTCGTATTCTAAGATCAACGTCGCAGCTGTGACATTTGCCTACGCCATGTGTGTGTGAGCCGATGAACGCGTAACCAGGATACGCGATCCTTGCGATCGAATGGAACGCGGCGCGTTTACGCACGGAATGGGTGCCAAGTTCAGTCTCGCCAAAGTATTGCTAACAGTGTGCTGAATCGTATTGAAACTGGTCGTTTTATAGCGACCGAGTATTAGATAACAATTTTTTCTTCCTTCCAGAATTCCTCAAACACAGCTCTACGTTATTGTGCATGAAAACTGGAACTAACTAGATCACGAGAAAAAGTAAGCCGACTGCGTAAAGAGCTCGGCTCATTAGCGAAACATAGATAGAAGCTTTGAACAGTTCGTTAGCCTCTCTTAATTAACCGGAACAATCGATCAGGTGTTTGCCACTGAACGTCGCAATTTCGTAACAGTTTCTCGCGGCGCGATAAGCATCGCAGAGTTTGTTGCACGCTATTTCCACGCTGTACATTAACAGAACCATTATCTCGTATTGGCATCGATTAATAATCATTCACGCAAATTACTTCCCCATTCAGGCAGATTTCCACTGGATTTCCTTGATAGCTTGTTACCGAGATAATAACGAAGTTTATAAATGACAATATACAGAATCATATTGACGATCTTCCATAGCTGATTGTCTTACTGTATGCTATAATTTAAATTCCAGTGACGCCATCATTTATCAAAAAGGTCGCGGAGAATTATTGTACATGAACATTGTGAAACGTGATTCATATTTCTGCTTCTGATCGTGATCGAACAATCTATTTAAACTAGACCAAACATAATCAAAGAAGCGAAATATCATAGCGATACAAGAGAAAGAGTTACAGAAGCCGTGAAGGCCGGATCACAGATTACGCAAAGAATTTCTTAATCTCGAAACCATTCCTTAAGTAGTTTTCGACTTGTTTATTCTCAATAAATACAGCCATTTCTGTATTTTATAATTGAATTTGCAGTTCTTCTAATTCCTAACTGTGAATCTCGACAGTCATCTTAAGAGTTTTAAATGTGAAATAGAAACCTACATGTAGACGATTACGGATGAAAAATATATAGTTCAAATATCTTTCAGAAAATATTTCAAAAATTTCACCAAACTCAGCGATTGATACTTTGAAAATTTCATTGAAAATAGACAGCTGTGTAATTTCGTTGACTGGTAGCTTGAATAATCGCGAGTCGCGGTTTGACAGGCATCTAACGAGCTCACTTAAAGCGCGTTTATGATTTTTCATAATCGTTGCATTCGTGGGAATGGAGTTGAAACTAATCGTGTCTCGTTGAAATTCCTGTGGACTCGGGCCGATGGGCATGGAAACGGCGTGCGTCGAAATGATCGAACGTACAGTTTGACGAGTGACGGCTTCAGGCTTCGCGCAGTAGTTAGTTTTGCATAATGTGAAGCGTGCAAGAGGTAGATTAATCAGTCGAGAATAATTGAAAAGCTGTAGAAATTGACACTGCGTTGGAGGTGAGATACGTTAGTGGATCGGATAGTTCTTGGAGAAGTTATAGTTTACCACTGTAGTGTAACAACTTGGTGTCGACTTTCCTCTTAACGGTGTTACGTTCTTTGAATAATTTCCGATCGTATCGTATTTTTCTATCGTTGGAAAATGTCTTCGATTTGAGGAAAATATAAAAGAATTAATGCGCGATTTCTTGTTGCAATTACGTGGCAATGACTTTCTTAAAACGTTGGAAATTTCTTTCACGATAGAAACTAACGCGAGTTTGAGACAGAACACGTTCGAAAACCGGATCAGGGTTAAATAATCGAGAGTTTGCAACTACTTTCGAAATTTTTAACGAGGATGATTTTTCGTTCAGGTCCAGTGCTGTTCCCTCCGGGTCCCCCGCCAAATAGCGCGGACACAAGCGGAGTGATAGTAGGTGCGAGCGGATACGGATTCGTGCCACCCAACCAAGGTAAATCGTCGATTGGATTCTGAAGGGAAAATGAAACCGCTTTCGTGACGCAGAAGCAGAGAATGGCAACGAGTCTGCTCTTAAAATTCAGACCTTCACCAAAGACACCCCGCGGCGAGCAGTAACTTTTGGGGGTGAAACTAACCCCGAGCACTTGTCGCCGTCCTTGTGCACCTAACTTGTGAATAAAACACTATTTATTTGTTGTCACACACGTCGGATAACCCAGCCTTTTCCTTCGTTTACTTCAACACGTCCTCATGCTGCATGAAGATCTCTTTCATTGAGTATGAATGATCGATTACATCGTGTAATTAGGGTGTGACTGATGGGACACACGAAGATACTTGTGTTCATTGACACGTGCCGACTGTGTCAACTCATTGGAATCGTTTCATCGTGCTGTTCATTAAACGACTCACGTTCATTACGGTAACAATACTGTAATCTCTAGACTGCGGTTGTTTATTCTAGTTCACGTTTCTTTCGAGCGTCACTAAAGAAATTGAACTTTGACGGAGTACTGTTTTCTCGGTTCTTACTTATTCCTGCTGCGATCGTCGAATTTTTATATTTCACACTTGCGCTTACTTTGGCGAACGAAAAAAGTTTGTAACGTTTTAAGAACGTTCGACGTAATATTAAAAGAAGAATTTTCTTATATTTTGTTCAAACTTGTCATATAGCATTGGACAGATAAAAATGAATTGAAAATGGCAGAAAGAATGTAGCAGGGTTAAATTTTTGATAAGTGCACAAACATCCGCAATCTAGTAATCTCCGTAACAAGACTTACCTACTCTACTTCGTCACTTTTAAATAACCTACGTGATGTCGAAGAGCTCAAAAGTTACACCGAATATCATTGAGTACACTGAATATTCTCAATTCAACATATAGAGGATACGTTTGCAATCCTTGGCCGCTTCCGTGAAAGGCGTTCCATCTCGTTCGTGATCGTGAACTACTCAAAGGTCGACGTACCTCTTCCTTGACCTTTCTCAAATGCCAAACACTGCGTTAAAACACGGAAGATCGGAATATATAAGCGAACATGTAACCTTCGAAGCATCAATTCCAATATTATGCAAATTTCTCGAGTCGCACGAAACTTGTAAATATGGAAACACAAGACTCTTCTTCCTGTATTAACCCACGAGTTTCTCATGCAGTCATATATTACTAATACAATAGATATTGTTTGTGCTAGTTGGTGCTAATTAGTACACCCGACACTTGTCCAATTTGAAAGTTCGTCTTAACGTACGAAATTCTACTAACATTTTGTAAATAAAACATAGAAGTTGACACGTAGAATGGTGACGTACAGGTAAGCTTAGTCTAGAATTAATTTTAGAATCTGAAGATAGATAGAGTTTGGGAATTGTTTTAGGTAAGTATTAGGTTGTAACGTAAATCCGTGTTCCGTTTTTGTATTTGCTATACGAACTGAGAGAACGGGACGAACGTACGTTACGGTCTGATAATTACGGAATGATAAATCCAGATTTTTTTCAGATAATATTCATGTAACATTTTGTTTCACTTTTGATCGTTTTAAAGGAAAAGTGTTACAAAACGAGAAAGTTATTCGCTATATTCGGAAGATCGATTGTTAGTTTATTTAATAGGCCGCGTTGACAAAATATTCTACGCACTTGCAATTTAAACAGAATTAATAAATATAAAAACTCGGTATTTCGAACTTGTCAGGGTTTTGCACCCTCTTAAGAAAAAGGAAAAAGATCTTCCTCCTTATGAGTGGAACCTTCGAAACAAACAAGCCACCCCTAAAATCCCTGAGGCTGACGGCGATATTTTCGCAGAAAATACCGATTCGGTTCTCGCATAAATCACATCACGGAGTAATCCACGCGCAAATGGAAGCACCGAGGGCTTCCTCTTCCGGGATTACGTCGCCGGGATTCCCCCTCCCCCCTCTCACTCTCTCTGTTTCTCCGGTTGATTCTCCCGGCAGAAGTTACGCGAACGAATAAAAATCTTCTCTCGTCCTTCATTATCGAAATCGTGCCGTGCCCGCCATTGGCGATCTTCGTCGTTGGGCAGAGAACAAGAGAAAGAGCGAGAGAGAGAGAGAGGAAGAGGAAGGGAATACCGGTTTCCTCGAAGAGGAGTCAGGCCTTGGGATTCGCTTAAAGAACAGCGTGACGGGGAGTCAGTGAAAGTGGTTTCGTTGGCCTCGTGACTTAAACTCGTTTACGCGTAACCTCGGCTGAGGTACTTCGCGAGGCGTAACAGGTGTTACGAGGTCAGCCGGGTCAACGACAAGGTCGTCGCTTTTAGCGTCATGCTGGAAATTGTACCTCCACTCGGATCAATGTTCCTCGACTTCCCGATTCGTCGTTTCACGGTCAAGTTCGCGGTTTTAGGCTTTCTTTTCTTAACACTACGACGGCTACAAAGTTTCAAACGTAGCTTTCTTTGGTGGCTGTCGTATTTTCATCAAGAATTGATACATTACGGTTTCTCTTTCATGCGATAGATCGTAGAATATTTTCGCGCATTTGTAAATTTAACAACCGTGTCGATGAATTTAACGGTAAAATCGAAACGTTCTTCGCGGATTTCAAAGATCAGAAAGTTTCTCCTGTAACAATGGAAATCGTATGACTCGGGTTGTTAAAAAAAAAAAGCCAATTTAGAATATCTTTCGATTATATGAGAGAATCGCATCGTTCTTCGGAATAGAAAATCGATTTGCATTTCTCAATGGTCGAACGCAACCCTGAAAGTGCTAACCAGTCGCGTAACGAGGGCAGTTTTGAATTTTATAATCGTTAACAGGCGCAATTACTCGTTTCGTTGCTAGGCTTTCGCCGGTTTCTTTATCGTGACTCAACGCTGCGAACGGAACTGACATTTAATTCGTTCATTTAACGAGACTGGTAATACGATTTCGAGTAATCGTAACGAGTTGTTATTTAATCCGTTATGAATGTGTAATGGGTGCAATTTTACGAGCGTGCGGTCTACTCGCGAGACAGGTTCGATCGGTGCGCAAACAGTTTCACGAATCGTTGCGCGACTTTCATACGCTGTCATTATGAGCAATAACAGTTAATCGAATTACCGAACGGACCACTTAAAGAACTATGCGCACCTTTGCCTGCAATATAATTGCAAATATTTACTCGGTTAATGAAAGTTTATTGAAAAGTGTGGTAGTGTAAACTACCTTACGTAATTGCAGATATATAAAATATACTCGTACTTCTCTCTAATGGAACTCCAGAATTTAATTACCGATCTTATCTCAGACAGCAATACGCAGTTAGTACTAGAACGTTCAACGAGTTCGTGCCGTCCGTTTAGACGCTTTCAGCTTTGGTTTCATTCTCCTATTTATTTAATACCGCAGGGTAATTGATTTTGTACATTCAAGGTTTCAGACACCTGTTGTACCGATAGACTTTCGATTTCATCCAACAGACCACGAATTCTGTCCGCGTCTACGTGAGATTATCACGAAGAAAGTGGTTGATTTCCAAGATTAGAACTTTTTTCGAAACCTATCAAATTATCCTCTACGATGCCAAAACGTCTGTTCCGAATCTGGCGAGGATCATGGCGCTTTAATGTCGAGAAAACGTGTTAAAAGTTTCGAACCGTGATTGCCTGGAGATTCGTCGTGCGGCATCGAGATAACTCGAAAGATTCACTAGCAGTGAGATTAGCACAGGGCAAAGCATAATTTAATTCAGCCGCGCGAAAGAGCCAGGCCAGGCCTCGTTTTCGTTGATGCTTAGCGACGAAGGTGGGTCGTTAATATGGAGATCGTCCATTCCGATGTTGTCTGCGCGTTATTCCGCGAAGTTCTAACGATGCTACCGTCTCTCGTCGAGCTTTTAACGGGCCGCGATATCGGCCTGGTCCGCCTTTTCGCGCGGAAGGGACGTAATTACGGGGTGGAAATCGGGGACAAATTCCCGGGACACGGGGAGCTACTTGAGTCGAGCACGATTTAGGTGTTAATGATATAGTTTCGCGAACGACCGGCTGCCAGTGAAAGTTCGATCGACTTGCCCCTGCCCTCTGAACGTCTATGATCGAGAATTGATGGTGTCGTCGTGTCGGTAAGAGAAAGGGAAACGAGACTCTTCGGTGCACGTGTTGCCCCGTAACTCGAATCGATCGTTAAACTTGAACCACAGACACGACTTTTACGATTTCTCTACTATTCTCCAGACGCAATGCATCAAGCACCGCTGCGAAGTTAAAATCTTTTCAAAATTCAATCAATGCGAACCGGAAAAAGACCGCATCGTCGACAAGCAACCCTTGCTTGGTACGAGCACTCTTCTCTAGTCTGTTCTACTCTGAGGGGGCCTAAATTTACGCGTAGCATGGCGCCCCTTCGACTGCCTAATGGATCCCACTGCCGTCTCCCTCTTGGTTAACTTTATTGTCAGCGCCGCGGTCGGCCCAGTACTGGAGCCAACGGGCAGAAAAGCGAGCACTTAACAGTCAAAGGGAGAGAGAATATCGGATGTGGATGAGGTAGGGTGGCTTGGGTGACGAGGGTCTTGTAATTAGCAGCTTTGAAGTGGTCCCGGGCTTGACTTCTCATTACCGGTGGTCAGGTGTCCCAGCGATTACTCGCGGAAACGAGGCTCTGCCGGTTAGCCGCGCGATCCTTCGTGAAACTCGCGGCATCTCGAACTCTGCCGCCTCGACGATCAGCACCCTGTTTCCCCGAGCAGGAATATCCAGGATCGAACGACTGTTGAAAGAAAATCAAGAACGTAACACCTTTGCTACACGATGAGATTTTTCTTATGACAGCTATTCGTAACTGGTAGCGTGCATCGTTTAAAGCAACGAAATATCGTCTCAATGTCAATTCATGGGAGGAGAGTTTGCAAATAAGTAGAACGAACATTTGGAGCGTTGAGTTAAATTTGAGAAAAGAGAAAGCGAAGAATTTTGTCGGGATAGATCGGGTTTGATATGGTGAATTTAATATGAAAGGAGAGAAAGTGAATTTGAAAATTTCACGGGGTTTAGAAACGTATGTTTGAAAGTTTGATGTATGGTTATGGTGATTGGTAGCGGTTCGGTATTTTCAGAAGCTGAGTAAGATTATTTTTTATATTTTGTTGCAGCTTTCTACAGGTACTTTTACTATTAACGATGGATAAAGGAGGTAATGCAGGTAAACATATCGCGAGATTCGTGATTACTGCGTCATCATCAACGAGGAAGTGGTATGACAAGGAGTTCTCAAGAAATTGACGAATTCGTGGCAAGGAATAATTTAGGAACAAATAATATTGCGTCCAATTTTGTATTATATCGTATGCTTTAATTATTTTTATGCTGCCTGGAGAGTTTCTAAACGTATTTCTAACGACACTCAGGAGTATCCTTAGCAGTATTTGTACAAAGAAGTACACGTCTTAAACTAATGTATCGTTAACTTTTTATACAAATAGCGTCGATGTAGCGATTCGCAACAGTGGAATCTCAATTATTTAATCCAAAATTTTGCTTCACGATAGAATCTCAAAGAGTATTAACTGCGCTCAAATTTATATATTGTCGGAACAGAATTGAATGCTAGAAGGGTGACATAAAAGTAAAGTATTTAATAGAATAGGAATATTACAATAATTCGATGAAATTACGTTTAAAGTAAATCTACCTTAATCTCTTTCTTAATATGTAACGGAGATTCCCCGGTTGTTAATATAACAAAAGTATAATATCTAGAATCGTTCGCTAAAAGTCGCGTACCTTTATCAATGTAGAAACGCAGTTTACGCTTCAAACATTTACCGTTCGTCGTCGTCGAGATTGCAGCCCCTACTCAATTTCCTGTACATAAACAAAGCAGATAGAAATCGAGAAGGCAAACATCAATCATTCTGCGAGCACATGCAAAGTAGCCCCTTAAAAGACGCGTGAAATTAGCGTTGTAAATATACGTAACTTCCTTGTAACGCTGTTTCGTATCGATTTTAGTACACGATACACAGCGCGATCGAGTAGTTTCCAGGATTTGGCCTACGCGATTTCTCAAACGTGCTGTCGCGGTGCACGCATGCCTGCCTCGCTTTATTACGTCACATCTCGATCGATCGGCCGATTGTCGGCCGTGCAGCTCGGCTTAGTCATAGGCTGCACTTGAAATCGAAATGCGCGAGGCACGTAAGCGGCACGCGATGCATGGGCGGGAAAATTGCGGATTGTTCCGTCGACTCGGAATACCGTCCATCGATCACAGGCCAATCTGGTTCGACCACCAGTCACGGTTGATAAGCATAATCTTAGGTACATAAAACTGTACATAATTCTTGGTCCAATAAACTTATTTTGTTGTTAACGAGAACGTATCCTGATAAATATTATGCCACAATCATGAGAATATACAGTGGTTCGCGAAAGTATTCGAACGCCTATCATAGAAAATTTCGATGTCAATCTCATGTATAATACGTTGTATAAAACACACGTTGAAATCTCATTAGCATTAGCTTAACTTTAAGAGCGACTACTTATCCCAGTAGAATAGAAAGCACGTACTACTTATCTGTATATAGCGTGTATAATCATTAAGAAAAGTTAGAATAAGAAGTACGCTGAGAAAACGATCGACACTTGCGAGATTCGCGTCATAACACGGTTCCCGGTCGATTGGCGGTGAAACGGCATCTGACGATAACGAGACACGTACAACGAGAATCCCTTTACCACGGAGTAATTACCTCTGATTATCGAGTCCGATTCGCAAAGACGGTCTCGTTAACGTAATTACGCGCAACGCGGCCACTACCTTCGTAGCTCGGCGCAGCGATGGATGAAGCATGCATGGGAAATTAAACCGCGAAATCGTGCAATCTCGTACCGCTTCAGCGCGTGTTCTTATACCGACGTGATGAAAAGTTTGTTGCGAGATCGTAAGAGTGCACTATAAACACGATACTATGCGTGTAATTGACTCTTATAACGGTGATACGAAAGATTTCAAGAAATCGGCAAAATTTATATAAAACGGCAGAGAAGCTCGCGCTTCGACATGTCGGTGGCTTCCTGTTTAATTTATGGTCTGGAAACGGCCGTAAAGAACCGTGACAGCGATCATTGATCGGATAACATCGACGACACCCGCTCGATGAAATCGTAAAACAAGATTGATTCTCGACGAGTATATCCAAGTTTGTCGACGAGGCGAGCATCTAGTCAAGAATTAGACGGCTTAGCAGGATATTCAAAAGCGTGCGGAGAACGTTAATGCGTCGTTCCATCCCGCGGGGAACGAAGAATCAACGGCATTCTGCACGCCTCCCAGGAAGCTAATGGCTGAGTCAGCGCGGTTAATCTCCCCTTTTCCTTCTTTTTCCCCCATGAATGATTAACGAGGCGTCCATTAGATCATTAAGATTTGCCGTGGTTCCAATTTACTTGCCTAGACACGCCACAGTCTTAATTACGAATGTCTTCTCTCTCTCGGAGAAACACGCGGAATTTTCCTGTCTGACCAACGCTGTCCTTATCTACTTACCGACTAACAGCGACTGGATGGAACTTGGACGACAAAGATCGCAGTTTCTACCGGCGTATAACGTTATATCGATGAAAGTATAGAAGAAATTTACATTGTACGCGAATCATGGTTACCCAAGTTTTTTTTTGTCTATTATCCGTGTATATCCGTTTCTGTTGTTCGATTTTACCGTAACGATTTTTACGATTGTATTTCTTCATTGAACGTTCTCTACGTATTCTTACGTCACAATGAGCATGCACGTAACGATCGATGCGAAGGCAATCGCACGGAAGAAAACGTGTATAGTAAACCGGAAGCAAAATCGATACAATTACATGGAATTAAAGCAATTGCGTTAGGTAGCGGCGAGCACGAGGATACGGAGGAAAAGAGAAGGTAATAATAGAAGATACGTGCGCGGACCACGAGGGAAAGCAACAATTCCCAATCACAGTCGGCGATTCGTGTCTCGACTATAAACCCGCATAATTCGACGAGCTGTTGGAGCTGTTCGAAGGCGAAACATAGGCGGCCTAGATTTTCCATGAATCGCCATCGCGTTATGTCACCGAAGAACTACTTTTGCCCTGTTCGTCAATCGGTATCGCGAGCTTCCAGTCCGTCGAGCAAACAACCTATCGATTATCGTGGCCAGCCTGCATTTCGCTGGTTTCCCATGAAACGAATTTATCGGAAGCCCAGCGAATAAGTAAACTGTAAACCGGCTGTTTGGCCCGGCTGAAACTTCGATGATCGGATTATTCGCCGGTTCTCGGGACATCACGCCGCGGTTCGCCACACGAAATTACGTTTAGAGTTTGGGCCGACTTGCTCCGTCACATCTACCTCGCAAAGCTACGGGAGCATAAAGTTATTTCCAACTAACATTCAACGTACAATGGCTCTTTGCACATTTATCAAAACATTTTACGAGTGTACTGTACGAAACATTTAGAAATTTCATTAGAACTACGATAAGATACGATTGTATTTGCCAAGATCCTATCGACCAAGTTTCGAACGAATTTGAAAGCGTCTGCGAACGAACAAGCAGAAAAGTTTTCTACAGAGTACATAGCAAGAGTTCGAGTAACACTTTGTGTGCCATTAGTAAGGTGAAAACGAGAGACATCGTTCTTTTCACGGTATACTACTCTAGTTTTTGCGTTAGTTTTGCCGTTTACGCCTCCGTAAGAAGGAAATCTAGCGTCAAGGAAAGAAAAAGTAAACATTCTATTGCGTAAAAGATTATGAATATTTATTCAACCGACTATTAACTAGATTCTACTCACGCTGTTGCGCCATACTTCCCTGCCTAGGTAAACTGGTTTCCTTGTAAAATAAACAAGCGAAACTTTCTTCCCGACCTGGTAGCGATTCCTAAGGAAAAATGTGCTCATATTGCGAGATATATATGTATGTCGGGGAAGGAGAAGCTGGTTCGACCACTTTTAAGATATCAGCGAACGAGACCACTTTCGGGACACCCTCGTGAGGAATGGTCACGGATTATCACGTCCAACTCGTTGACTGATTAATAACTTGCCTGTTATTACATAACGAAGTTGCACGTGGCTCGGCGAATCGATATCGCGTACAGTTAGCAGAGCGTGCAAAGCGTCGCACCGCTTATATAGTGCGGCTAAGGAAATCATCGATGTACCACTTCGATGGAATGCCTCTGTGACAATGTTGTCGCGATTTTTTGGCAGACTTTTGCGAATGTTTCTCTTTCTGCAGCGAAACCTACAGATTTTCCATTATCCTCCAGATAAAAATAGAATTTTCTGCGTTATGACTTTGTGTTTTTTTAAGAATCAGATGGATTATTATTTGCGAAAGAATATCGTTTGAGAGACAATAGGTAATTGATCGGAAGATTAGCGAAGTGTGACGAGGCAGATCGTGAGAACAGGCTCTGGCGATTTGGAAATAACGTAGCCATTCCATTCGGTTCCATTGATTTTTTTTTATCGATCAATCTAATTGTTAAGTAACGTGAAAGTAATGTTAAATGAGATGAAAAGCTTAGAACTTAGATACCGTGAAGTACAGTGTAGAACGGAGTTGAATGTAACGCGAGATACAATGTAAAATGGAATTAGCCGAAACGAGGAGTTTCAAGTTCAATAGCATAAAATATAGAGTAGAATCGTGTTAACTGGTGGTTAGATCTTGAAAATCTGAGTAATACGAGATACTGACCGGAAGCTAGCCTCAACCTTATATAATTTGAAATACTGTAGAGAATGGAATTAGCTGAGACTAGAACCGAGAGACACCTACCTTTCTCTTACCATCGAGGTGCAGTATCGATCCAACCGATCTCGAGGAACACTGTAGTATTCGCTAACAGGTGCCGCTTCGAGTATAAACTGGCGAAAGTATGTAACTTCGTGAAACGCTTTTGGCGGCAAGAGATCGAGACGAATCGTATCAAGTAAATATTATCAAACAGATCGCCGTTCGATAGAATATTCGTGTAATTACATTGGCGTCTAAAAATTAGAGAAATTGGATCTCGCAGGTAGTTCTCGCGCAAACGATTAGTCTGAATCGAAGTAAAGTCCGCTCACCAGTTCGGAAGACCGTCAGTTAGCAGGTATCGTCAGGTCGACGACATGAAATCACGTTAGCGAAACGACGAAGCCTATCAGTCGGTTCTGGGGTTCGTAGCGCGGTTCTAGGGTCAGCTTTTTAAGCCCTTGACGCGATTACTTCCATTTTAGGAAAGCATTAGGCGTCTCCCTGTGCTTGTCGTCATTTTTTTTACCTCGTTGATTCGTGCAAGCTACGAATTCGATACATCGTACGCATAGTACGTATAAATCACAATTTCACAAATGGCAAAGTATAAATTTCGAGATACCCTGAGAATTCTGAAAATTCGACGTAGACGAATCTTCGATCGTCGAAACCCAAAGTCTCTGTTCGAGTATGCTCCATCGATTCCATTGGAATCGCAAGAGTAACCAATCCTTTTTTACGCCCTCGTGTTCAAAGGCTACGGAAGGAAGGGGAAACGTTGAAGCGGTTGGGAGAAAATCCGCGAGGCAGAAGGGCCGAATTCATTATTAAAAAGCCGAAGCGAAGGCTGTGCCGCCCCTTTCATCTTCCCTTCGGAAGCCAGTGCATCAATATTCAAGCAGCGATGCGCCTCTTCGTATCGCGACAATGTCAGGTAGTTTACTTTATATTTCACAACACCCCGCCATCAATCCAGCCCCCTCCCCCTTCTGCATGGTTATAAGATCCTTATCGCGTCTATTCAAAGGCCGAGCCGCGCGAGCCTGCGAAAATAGAGATTCGGTTCACCTTCCCTTCCGCCTTTTCGCCCTCTTTTTCGTTTTTTCTTCTCTCATTGCCCGCTCTCGAGCAGATTCTGACGGGGATCGTTTGAAAGGGACGCCCTTCCGGTCCCCGCTGGTCCGCGGTCTTCGCTCGATCTCGCGTCTTCAATAGAAAGATCGAACTACTCTAATCACAAGATTACCAATAGCCGAGCAGATTTAAATCTTTCCCAGTATAAATGAAAAAATGCAACTTAAATACCAAAGATATCTTTCGTCCACTAAATATTACAACGAGTAGCGTACTTTGCATATTTCGTATATGTATGTTTAAGGAACGTTGCAGGAGTAAATTTTCCGACCTTAATACGTTTTGTAAAATCGTTCAATTTTCATTGGACTGTAATGCAGCACATACGGTGGCTCGTTCTTCCTTCCTGTCATCGTGTTACTACTTTTTCAATTCAGCAATTACTCGCACCGAGAGCCATGGGTGTATTAATTATTCGACCGATTAAACTTTGATCCGCGACAGCGAACGATGGTGAAACTCAAAGCGAGAGTATTTTATGGGCACTTGCCGGATACAGAGTGCAAAGCCGAGAGTATAAGAGAAGCACTCGGATGATTGAACGTCAAAACGTCGTGCCGACGGTGACGACGACGACGACGCGGAATCCGCTTTGCAATCTAACCTAATTGAATGTTCGTAAAGCGGAATACTTAAAAGGGAGCCGGAGGACGAATAATCGGGATTATTCGTGAAAGGTAGCATGCTGATTTACGTCGTATTTACGTGGCATCTCTCTCTTCTCGTTGAATTATGCTCAACAGGCGAAACTACGATTTCTTTATAAGATCTCTGTGAAAATTTTAAGATACGGTTTCCATAAGTTAGACGAAAGAATCGATCCGCAAATCCTCGAAGGAGCACTTTGGTAAATTTGCCAGAGAGTCTCAGAACCGTTGGGAGGAGTCGCATTGCCTCGTGAATCGAGCGGAGAAACGATCGTTTCGGGGCCTATTTGAAAGCCGAAACGAGGCAATGTAATGTCAAAGGAATTAAGCATTGAGAAGGTGGAATATTCTCGAGTATACTCGAAGCAGAACCGAAAATTGGAAAAATTTCAGTACACTCTCAACTTTATGTGGCAACACTGTTGAAATTAACCCAAGTGTGCAGACAATAAAGAATATATAATTAGAAGCGGTACATGAAGCATTTCATGAAGAGTTAGGAGATGACATAGTTGAATTATTTATTAAAAGACAGCAGTAACTTGTATCAATGTTAGAATTTAATTTTAAAGTTAAGATAAATAATCTGTGCAAGACACGATGTTTATGTTAAAATAATATTAAGTGATATTTATTAGAACCAAATATATATAAGTGAGTGATATGGTATAATTAACAAAGTATGCAGGTAAAGAATTTATGGATTGTTGACAGTTGGCCAGTTACTCTCGGACTAACCGTAGGATCCCTTAAATATTTTGAAGCCCACTCTCTATACAGTAATGAATATGACATGTAAGTGTCCTGTTCAAATGCCTGTGTAGGTGTCTGTATAAGAGTATTTGTGCCTATGTGTGTGATATCCTTGTATCCCAAATTAACGTCGGAAGTTCTTCTACCAGTTTAATATTCCTCATTATCTTCTTCGCCTGCGGTCGACAATTGTCAAAACTAAAATTATTGAAGTATAATTTATCCGTAATTTCGTAATTAAAAATAAGCAAGTGTTTGAATACTTTTGAACAGAATCGTATTTGTTGTTGGTTCGAAGCAAACAAAATCGTGTGGAAGAATTCGATTCTTACGAAGCTTGCGCGCTTTGCCGAGCAACGAGGCACGATGTTCGTATCAAAAGCTCGTCACGTCGATCGAAGAAAAAGAAATTTACGATGGCAATTAGCGCGGCAACGTCCCGCGAGCCTTTAGTTGAATTTTAGTAGCCATTATCGTAGTTCCCGCGACGTGAGCCTCGTCCTCTCCCTCGACGAATTTTTACTGCGAGCCACGGCCCGCGTATTACTTTCCTTCCCCTCCTTGGGCTTTTACGAGGACTTGTATGGACTAGGCGAACACGAGGGGAGGGAAAAAGGAAGAACCCCAACGAAGAAAACCACGGAGAAGCAATTAGTCGTAAATGTCCCTTTGCTGCGCGCTATTGCCGCGACTGCACCGTTGATTGCTCTGACGTTCGGTGATCGAACGTGAAACTGAGAAACGCCTACATTTCCCTCAAATGAAAATTCCTGCTTTTATACTTTGCGGGGCGGAGACGAACTCTTTAGGCGTTGCACCGATTTATCCGATAACTCGCTGAAACAATTTCATCGCGAATAGAATTAAATCTCGACGTATCTTTATTATTTTACCCCTGCTTCGAAGAACTAGCGATTACAATCAAACTAAGACGGTTACCGCCTGACTCTCCCTAAACGAAACCAAGGAACACCGATCACCCCATTATTAGAATCTTAGAACGTGGTAACTCGCACGAAACTGGCACCCTTCTGCACGCGAGTGCTCGTTGGTCCTGAGTATCGCGTCGTTTAACGATATTCCGAGAACGAGGCATGGAACGCAACCCTTTTCCGGTGGCAGTGGCGCGCGGTTAGTCGCGACCGGCTGCCTCGCACAATAAACTCGTTTATTATTGGCTGAACAGCGTAGCCAAAGCTGTGGAACGCGATATTACGGCATTATGGTGGTACGATTGACTAAATCGTCGCTGGGTCCTCGTAACTCGGGATTAGGGCGAACGGCTGGGCTTAAATCGGTTATTACGTCGCGTTGCCTAACCGTAAATCGTGTCTAACGTTATTCCACAAGCACGAAAACTAAAGGAAAAAGAAGGAAGAGGGGGTTCGGATACCGTTTTCTGGTCTCTTCTTTTCTCTCGTCGTGGACGTCTTCCTCTCGATGTAGATCGTTGCCGGAGCCACCCCAAACTCTCAGCCGTTTTCTCCCTCCGCGAGAGTAAGCAAACAATAATAACATCGTCGCCGAACGTGGCCGGGGAAAAAGCGAAAGAAAATACACCCCTCCGGGGACAATTTATTAATATCACTGGAAGTGATTAGAGCTGAGTACACTGGGCTGCGCCACGATAAGGGTGCCGTTCTCTCTCGTTTGTTCTGGATATACTTATTGAAGACCTGACACAGACGTTTTTATTACACTCGTTTCCCGAGATCTAGATAAATGCTATATACCGGTAAAAAATCTTCGCGCGATATACATAAATTGGTATTTTTTAACGGTATTTTTTAACGTTCGCGTTACATAATTCATTTTGATTATTCCTCCGAACTTGAGTTTTATTAAAAAAAAGTTCTTTAACGCTGGAATTAGCGGCGATTAAAATATAGAACTTGCACCAGAACACCGTAATGAACAAATATGCAAGGAATACAATGTCGCGATCGCTGGAAAAGAAGTACCACGTTTAGCTGGCAACAAATTTTTCTATAAATAACGCAGAACCGCGACTCCTCCGACCGTGTATTCCTACACGAAGTAGATTCAGAAGTTCGTAGTCCGGCCACCGACCACTGCCATAACGTTGAAAATTGTCCCGGGCGGTCCGCGGCTAAATATAAGCGACGGCGCGCCGGGGAACGGTTATTGCACGCGGCCAAGTAAATATTATTAAAATATTCATGACAAGTGCAAGATGAAAACCGCGGGACTGGATTCTAAACAGAGGCGGGATACTCGGACGAAAGCGAGCACCGTCCGGTCTGGCCGGCTGGAATTCTACTTCTGGCCATTTCCCCTTTTGTTTCCCCACGTCCCTTCGCTCATTCCGTCTTTTTTCTGCTTCCGTTTTCCTTCCAGCATGCCGATGTTCCTTGTATCACGCAACCAACTTCTTTATATCCTGTGCAGCGTATCCTGTACGCAGCGCTTTATACAGCTGGTGCAACTACGTTTTATCTGCACCACTTTTACGGCCGGTTTTACGATACTTCTTTGTTTCGCTGAGCGTTCCCCCCCCCCAGAGCTATGTAATAAAAGAAAAGAGAGGAAAAAGCAAACGAAGTAAGACAATGAGCATCGAGGTGGAAAAAGCGTGGCAGATAAAAATTGGACACTTCGACCAAGAATCACGAGGTATCTCGTGCCGCCTTTGCACGATTTCCGCCCGATGCGTTAGGCGATGATCGATGTGTTAATGGGTTAACGACCACGGGAACACCGTCTGGAGAGAAATTATTTTCCCATTTCGCGGCCTCTGCTCCCTTGCTTTTTGTCCGTGTCCCGTGAACTCGGGTTTCGACAGCTCCAGACGCGTGATGGAGAATTAATGGCTAACTTTTGAACTATCAACGGTATACTTGAACATACTGTTGCGCGATCCATTTGTTTTATAATTCTTTATTTGCAATTATTCTTTATACAGCTCGTAGTATAAGGGTGTAAAATTTGCATGTTCCAAAAACGTCCGACTGTTTCGTTTCCATTGTCATTCCACATTGTGGTTACCTACAACGCTGATCTCGCATAGAATTAGCTGACTTCCTTTTGAACACCTACCCTTCGTTCGATAAACGGGGAGGAGTAGCAGAGGAATAGAAGAAAAGGATGAAGCGTCGTTTCATTTTGTTACGCCAGGAGATTAATGATTCGGCAAGATAATTCGTTCGACTAAGCTGGCGTAAAAAAAAAGAAACGAAGAAAACGACCGATATCAATTTCTCTGCTTTCAACCCCACTTTCCTCTTTCCGTCGGCCTCTGTCGAAGCAACGAGGGCGGAGCAGACGGCATCGTTGAATATGGGCGAAAAAAGAGAGTAAACTTAATTCACGAGACAAATGGCGTGCCCTGGATTTGCCAGGGAAATTGTCTCGGGATCCCTGGAGATGCGCGGGAATAAGCGGACGGTCTTGGATCGAAAGCCGATTGTTGGCGAAGCGCGTGGCGCGACTTCCTGGCAGGTGCAACAGGGAACGCTCTTTCCCCCTAAGGTGGATTCGGTCGATGAACGTTCAACGAACGCTATAATTAAGCACTAACGAAGATCGAAACGAACGAGCTGCGTTCATGGAAAACCGTTCCAGAGAGGAGAACAGCCGGTACGAGCTTATTTATGCAAATTGGATCCACGGGAAATTTTGTAAAGGCCACCCCCTTAGCCATCCCTGCCCTGATATACAACGGTCCAATGGAAGTGGGATGATATTGAGTTTCACCAGGATTTATTAATCGTCGATGGAGAGAAGACTTACTCTCGTGTGGAAGACGACGGAGGAATGCGTTATTCGAGGGTTTGCAGTTTTTCGAGCGCCTAAGGAAGAAAAAATATACTACGCTAGAGAAAAGTTCAAAATCTAAATGATTTACGGTATTCGTGAAAGCAAACACGATCAAATACATTCAGCCGACCGACGATGTCATCCGAATCGGTTCGTCTAGATGTTCAATTGGTATGATAATATGGTATTATGTATGATAATTCTTCAAGACGAAGGTGAGACGATATTGGGTTTCTCGAGAATCATCGTTAGAGAGAAAATTCATTCCACTGTGCAGGATGAGGAGGAAACGGAGACAAGGACCACTTTGAAAATGTTGCTCGGGGAAGAAAGAAGTTCCATTGAAACTATTTTTACGTGCTGGAGCATCTGCAGAATCGAAAAGATCCAAGAAAAACTGGAGAAGTAATCAATTTGGCGAGCCGTTCAAGCTCCAAGATAGAGTCTACTTTGCGCGAGGAAGAAGTTGGAAAAGAGAGCGATCCACCCGGAATCGTAACAATATGTGTCTCGCGATTTCGACCGATTCGAGAAAGAAGGACGAAAAAAACCAAGGCAATTCTACCCGTCGTAATGGTATGTATTATTCACATCGATAGACCAAATCGAACTTCCTGCAGGTTCGCGATGCTGCCATTCCTTTCCACCCCAGTAGCTCGATCCATCCCCCTTTCTCCCCCATAAAGAAGTCGAGTGCTCTCTGCTGGCAATGGCGAAACTTTGATCGTATCGTTCTCTATATTCTCGCGTATCTCGCAACGCGATACTCTGCGTGGGAAGGTACTAGTTACGCAGCATCCCCTGGTGACTCCTCGTGTTCATCCATCACCCGGAACGTTCCATAATTTATAATTATGTCCGACCCATTCCCGCTCCTCGTTCATATACGGGAAAATCAAAATATTGCCACACGGGCACTTGCGATCGATACGACATTTTGAGCTGGAAAAACCGCGACGAATCGTAGAAAGTAACTCGCTATCGCTATACATCCCTACCTAAATCGTCTGGGAACAGTTATTATACCTATACCTCAACGTTAAAAAATGATCGATCACGGTTAAAAGATACCAAGACACGTGGCTTAACTTGACACTTCGTATGACGCAGACATTGACGAATATGCGACGAAATTCATTATTCTTATCAAATAATGCGTCTAATCTAAAGTTCGTATTAAGTATAAATCTATATCATATATCAAATATAAATGGTTTGTTCGATATCAACGTTGGCGACAGCAAAAAAGGAAACGCCGCTAGAGAATTCGAGAAAAGACAGCAGACTGTTACTGCACGGTGTACAAAGTGTACGAAACAGATCGCGCAAGGGGGTTATCCCGAGAGGCGAAGAGAAACTTGTAGAGAAAGAGAGGAGGTACACATAGGCGAGACTTTGTTGGCGACGGTGACAAACGCCTGGCAAACAGAGCAGCGCGAAGGCGTACGAGGTCGCTGCCACTTGGCTGCGCCGGGTTAAACAGCGGCTACGGTGTCGGGGTGAAAGAGAAACTCCGCGAGGTGGGTGTGCGGGGGAGAAACGGCGAGGTAAGAAACGAGAGCGAAAGGAAGGTCGAGACTGAAGAGAAATCGACGGGAGGAAAGCCCGGAGGAGAGAGAGAGCGATCGGTTGAAGGGTTGAGGCACGAGGTTAGAGACCTAAACGAAGGAAAGCAGGCAAAACTACGAAGAAAAATGATCCTCGAGCGATAATTCAATGGGCTGTTACAGACGGTTTGAGAAAGAAGAAACGCGAGATATTTCGATGGCGAGATGATCGCAAGTAACGATAAAAGCGCGGACGTTGATTACGCGGATGAAAATATCCCCGTACATTTTCATACGAGCTGACAATGTATCGCGTAACCCAGACTCGATTCATTGGAAACGCGAAAAGAATAATCCTCTCGAAGCTCGAACGAGAACAAACATCCTCGTCGGGATATTCCTAAACTTGTAAAGCAACTTGCCGTCTACGGAAAACACCTAGCCGAAAATTACCCACCTCGGTGTGCAGCGTCTAATACTACATTCCAGCGTGCTATTATTCCACGGAGCCAGCACAAACACAGACGCATTAATTTTTTTCCAGCTGGCCGGCGGGACGTGGGGAAACAAAAGGCCATGGAACCGCGCCCGAAAGGTAGACGGAACGCGCTCCGGTACGGGAGCGAGCGAGAGACGCTTGGGAGCAGGGGGTGAGTGGGTGGCTGGAGGTGAGGGTTGGGCGCCGTCCGACGGCCACGGCCACGACCGCGGGGGCTACGGCCGGCCCGGGCGAGACATTGAACTCGTTGCAAGGGAGGACGGGCAACGAGCATCGATTCGTCTGCTCCAGAAACGAACGCTCTCTCTGCCCACCCCGCCACACGCTCTGCCGCCCCCTGTGCTACCCCCTGCACCACCGCCGCGTGGCGCCCCCACGAGTCTACCTAGCCGCGCGCTTTCACCGTTACCGGGCGAACCGAGGGAAACCGAGAGCTCAGAGGGAGAGGGAGAGAGGGAGAGAGTGAGAGAGGATGAGAAAGAGCTGGCTGAGGGGGGTGACTGGGTGGCTGGCTCGACGGGGCTGCAGCCTCGTGACACGACCGGGCAACGTGACACGCTCGTTTATTCGATCAGCCCCTCTCGCGTGCACACCCGGCTCCCGAGGGCGATAATTCGCGCGGCTACGCGATAACGATCGATATCGCGACACGAGGTGTGTCTTTCTGCTGTTTCCCCGTGCTTCTTCGCGGAGCCACTACCTCCTCCTGTACAGAGCAGCGGTGCGAGGCTTTGTGTGTCAGTAACTCTTGCACGGTTGGCAAAGTTGCCGGCAGAGTTGGCCGAAAGTTGCTAACGAAAGAGGATCGCGCACGTAGATGCGCGCGTAGTTAAATCTCGCCGTGATGTTTATGCATGTTTTGCGCGGAAGGTTTTAGCGAAATTCGTGGGAAACACGCGAACCGTTCTACTTCGGGAAATTCGGATAAAGGTAGTTTGGCCTTTCCCAGTTGCCTTTCCTCCCTTCCTTGTTCCGACTAAAGTAATTCTAACTACGTATCCCCGGAACTTTTTCATATCTCGATATGGCGTTTCAGTTCGATCGGAGGGGTAGGAGAAAGGAGGAGCGGTGGTGGCCAAGCAAAGAGGAAAACATGGAAGATAATCTGGATCGAATTTCCTGTAGAGAATCTCGAGGATACAGCCGGGTAATAGATATTCGACGTTTCGACCGGGATAAACGAGACTCCGTCTCCGTTTGCAAGGGACGGGCGGGGGAGGCGTAACAAGTGGGCCAGCTTTATCCAGTCCATCTTATCGAATGGTCGATTTAGTTATGGTTATGTTAAGGGGATGTATCTGCATAAACGCCGCGGAGTCGGCCCCGTCTGCCCGCGTAAACAATAAATAAACTCCACCCTCGTAAGCAACCCCCTGCTGAACTTGCCAGGCGGCATCGTCGACGTCTCCGCGGCGCGGCGTCGCCGTTCTTTAGAAAGTTCTCGGCCACGTTTTCTCGTTACCGCGTGGCCCCGTATCTCTCGTGTCCCTTTTGCGGCAGCTACAGCGGCTACATAAACGTTATGGTCTTAAGGGACTGACACAACCCCTCCTCGAAGCCGCGCAGAATTCCCGAAACGTGCCGTCTTTCACGCGATAAGGGCTGCTATGCGATAAGATTTTTTTTATGGCCACGCTTTTGTCGGTCCGATCGTATATATTCACGGGTCCGGAACAAATCAGCCCTCGATCGTGGCGCCGTGTAACCACATGCGGGCCGAAAGGTGGGGATTTAATTGCGTTACCATCGAACGTTTCTTTTTCACGAGCCTCCGTAATGAATCCTTTAATGGGAATAGCCGAATTCAGTCGATACCAGGAAAGAAACTACCGTTGATCTTCTTCGTTCCATTCGCGTAACCTCCCACCCGTATAACAATTTCGTCAATCCGAAGGGAGAGGAACGAACAAGAAATTTCCCTTCTACGCCACGTTCCACCCGAGTCGAACTAAACGATTACAAGAAGGGGTCCTCTCGGCGTCATCAAAACTTAAAAGCGATAACGAGCGAGTCAGAAGGGGGCGAAAAGGAGCACGTAACAGGGGTTGGGCCGATTCAATTTCCCCGAGTCGATTTCTATTGAAACAACCAGCCTGCGAGAAGCCTACGACACGTTTTATCGCGAACAGATGACCGTAGCCCAGTGATCTCGCGCTTTCCATCCTATTAAATATAAATTTACCGGACGTCGCGAAGTGGCAGCCTGTTTTCCAGCCCTGAGAAGGGATAAAGATATTGCGGTTGTGTCCCTCCATCTGCGTCACGTACCTCTAGGGGGTCAACGCGGTGATATAAAGAGACGCTCGGAGGATCACCGAGTCGGACGGGGTCTTCTTGGTCTCTCTGCCGGGGTTCACCCATGGGAGATGACCGGGAGACTCTGCCACGCACCATCGAACCAACGTTACGTCGACAGATCCAGTCATGCGGGAATTATGGGCCCATGGTCATTTGTACCGTGCTGCAAGTGGAACGAACGAAGAGGGAACGCCAGGATAACCGTGCTACCATTCCAACTCGATCGTTTGCTAGTAATTTATTGGTCGCTTCTCCATGGATCGCGGTGATCGGCCGCCACCCTGACCGAACGACTTTTCTTCTAGCGGATCATATTGTTTCCGTAATGGGATGCTTGGACTTTTCGACGTACGATAACCAGAAATGGTCAAGAATTTGATCGGATCGTTTTAAACGATTCTAATGGAAAGAGCAATTTCCTATACGCGTCTGTCGTCTTACATTCTCACATTCGATCGATCCTCTTTAACGTTTTGTTTCAGTTACCACGTTATCGACCTTTCTATACCGACTCCAATTGTTTCAATCGTTTCTACCGATATTTTTATTAATTCTTTGTCTTAAAATTTACTTCGTGGCTATGTCTGTTAAATTTAACTCTTCGCATCAAAATCATCAAAGTATCGCATATGATTTAATATAATAGTACCGATTCTCGATTCGAAGGATCGACGCGTAATTTAAAAACAAAATATCAATTTCCGGAAACTTTTGCCCATCGTTGTAATTACTCGTTGATCTTTGACAATTAGTTCGCCCCAAAAAGCGATTGATAACGAAGCCAACTAGAAGCGTATCGCTTCCGAAGTGAAAAATTCAAACGTTAGAAGCAGTGAAAATGTTACGCAAAATCTGCATAATCTGCATTTCGATAAGGCGTAAAACTGCCGTTACGCTATTGCAGTGACTCGATAAGCCGTCGGGACTGATTGCAAATTCCCACGTCGGGCTCGCTTCGGCCGCTTAATAATCCCAGCAACAATGGTTTCAGATTAAAATTCAAGAGAATCCGTATATTACATACGTAACCCAGCTATCGGCTAATAAAACGCGTCGAACGGACGTGTTCGTTCGCGGAGTGTTAATAATCGCCTTAACCGCGTCGATCCACTCGTTCCGTTCACGGATTTACGACGATTTTGGTGTCGTCCGAACGCATCGATTGCCGGCTGATCATAAACGAGCACCCAGAGGGGTGAGGCAACGGGAACAGACCGGTTTATCAATGCAAACTCTTGTTACCCTCGTGTAAAGTCGTAAAGCGTACGGCTTCTGCAGCTACGCAGGCTACGACGCCCTGTTGTAACGATCAATACCTCCTCGGCTTTACAATCGCGCGAATCCTGCTCCGTTCAACAGCCTCTACTCTTTCCTTGCCCACCGTGCCATTGTGTAACGCACTGTCACACGATATTTCCTTAATTCTCTTATTTACGAGCGACCTCAAGATCGAGACACTCGACCGTTTCCAATAACCGACCCAGCCACGTCCCAAAGATTCTTTACGGCTGTTTGGACTCGTTCTTCCTCGTTTCGTTTCTCTGCTCAACCCTACCGTGTTCTTTCGCTCGAACAGCATCGTATCTTCCTATCGTTGCTGAATCTCCTAAATTGGAAAAAATACCTAATTTCAATCAACCCTGTTGTATTCTTTGCTATCTTGGGCCGAATATTTTTAGCGGTAGAATATTTCTAAAATTCCAGAAGAATTATGAAAGACGCTAAAAGATTATAGAATAATTCGTTAGAATATTTTGGGATTGAGACGAGTTTCCATTTAGATTTCGTTTCTTTCGGTACGTTCTAAAAAATATGAATTTGCACGACGTCCGGAACGTAGCCACGAAAATGGAATCCCTAACGAATGCGTCAAGCTACCGGTTTTGTTTCCACTTTCCCTCTCCAGGATTTCGCTCGTTCGCGAATGGCGATCAAAAGGCGAAGATTTTTACGATCGTTTAATCTCGTCGACCAGGTCTATTGCTTGCAACGAGCAACGAGTACGAGGAAAATAAATCGCGAGGCAAGAGCCCGAGAGAATGACGTTAAGGTAATGGGTTAAACAGATTTAAAAAGACTGAATGGGGACCCGTTTTGGATCCCCGCGGGAACCTCCGCGACGGTTGATAAGAAGGAGCATAATAGACGTCGAAACGAACCTTTGCCGGATTTTCCACGGAGCGTTCTCGTTCTCCTCGACCACCCTCGGTGGGCCAGAACTACGGGGAAGCTCTTGGACCCTAAATCCTGGCGGAACCCCCGCCGAGATCTCGACGACGTTCGTACTCCGACCTTCCATCCGGCTCTTCCGGTGGCTGGCTTCGCCGGATGTTTCGTCGAACGGTTATCGATCATTCTGGAAACAGAAATGGGGCCATGCACTCGAGCTTGCGAATTTTCCGTTATCGTCGAAGCTATACTTCTATTTCCCTCTGATTTTTTGTCACCGTGCTATCGATCATTCCTTCGTATCGCGATTTTATCCAATAAAAGGCAACAAACTGTTCGCGGAGGAAGAAGGAAGAAGAACAGTGAACTCGACACCAAAGTAGTCTTCTTTAATTTGAATTCCTGCGTCGAAGGAAAAAAATGAAGACGAGCTGGCAAGTAGCAATCAACCGGCTGGAATTTCGCCGAAGGAGCCCAGCCGACGATTTTCCAGTTTCTAGGGGTCGGTTTTACGTCCTCGCTGGTGGGGTAAGGATGAAGGAGAGGAGGGTCGCGTTACACAAAGTGTATAAAATTCCACGAAGAACGGAGCCAGGACTGGCAGAACGTTAAAACGGCGAGGAGCGGCTCGCTTCATTCTTTTCTTTTTTCTTCATCTTCTTGGTTGATCGTAAAGAAACGAAGTGGCAAGCGTCTGGTCGTATAGGAGGATTTCCTTCGCGCGAGTAGAATCTCTCTCCTCGATAAAACGTGTAACATTAATGGGGCTGTAAAAATAAATCCAACGCTATCGTCGGCTCGACCATGCCAGTTGCTCCGCATTCTAGGCTAACCGTCTTACACCACCGCCCAAAAATATCCGAACACTCGCTTACTTTTTCCAAAATATGCTATTTAAATTATGGATCGGATGGAGAAAATTCGCCTAAAATAATAGAGAAACGTCCGACGTTGATACAAGCGGTAATACTTAAACAATCGGTGCATGTAACAACATATACATCGTAGTAAATAATCAAGTTGTATTTCGTGATGAACTTGAATTTGATTTTCCGATTTCGTGAAAAGGCAGCAAGTTGCTTTTAAGTACAGATTCATCGTTAATTTTGCTCGCATTTTGATAAAATCCACACGCTGTTATCGTTAGATGGATCGAAGTGTCCAAGACTTTATGGACGGTAACGTGCTTCGTCAACCAATAATGGCGATTTGGCGATCTTCCTGCGATCGGCGAAACTGCGAACCCTCGCGGGGGTGAGAAACATTTAAAACTCACGCAGAGACCGTCGTTAAACTGGATAATTCAATTTCCCGTCGGCCTAGAAAGTCCGCGGCGCGCCGAGTATCGGGAATAAAATCAACCTTGAAAGCTTTCCCCGATGAAACGAAGGAATCGGGAACAGCCTCTGATAGCCGAACGACTACTTTCGTTTCTCAATTACCGCTGATTGGATTTGTCTTTTCGTTCGTTCGCGAAAAATCCACGCCATCCCCGCGTCCACGTATTTATTTATCGGCTCAATCGAGGAACGCTCTACCCCGAACAGAGAAACGAATACTTCAGCAGGAGAATCGTTGAAAGCTTAATTGGAGAGGCAGCGCAGAGACCAATGGGCGTCATTAATGAAAGGTTTGAATCGTCTGAGAAGAAGTGGAAACCAAGGTTTAAGATTAACGTCGCTTCCAGATAATAGTCACCTGCGAATTAAAACCTGCGATTCGGTGGCAACTGGCGAAAAGGCAATTTCGTGAAAATGGCAGTTTCAAGCGAATTCGAGAAACGTGCGTGCTGTATTTGGGTGATTAACTTTCTTTTTACATCTTCAACGATCGAACAGAATTTAAAACGTTTCGTTCGAAAAGTGTTCTGTACAGATTAGAATCAGGTAAAGTAGTAAGATAGTAAAGTGGGCAGGAGGCGTTGGAACAGCTGCGAACGGAGATAATTATTTGCGAAAAATTAAAGCCGAAAGCGTTCGAAGGAACGTAAGGAGGAATTCTAAAGAGCTTCGCTCCTCGGAATGATAATTCAAACGAGGTGGCAGGAAACGAGCAGTAGGACGAGAGGGAACAAAAGGAAATAAAGGACGAAGAGTGCAACGCGACGCGCGTAAACGCCGTCCTTAAACAAAAGGGCCCTTCTCCCTTTGCCTTTTTGCGCTCGTTCCTTCGGGAACGGGGCGTCCTCGAGCAAGGTCATAGGATTATATTAGCTTCATCTTCGTTACCGACGGATTCGCGTCGAGTCGGTGTCGGACGAACGAAATCTTAATTAAGCATCGGAGAATTTCGTGCAGGCGCGCGGTTCTGACGAGCAACTTTATTCGAATAAATTTTGCGGTTGTCCTACCGAAATGGGGAAAGTTGGCTAAAAAATAACTAAGGGATAAAATGAGTAGAGACTGGAAGTTTTAAGAGCTTTAGGAAACGTACAAGTTTCCACAATAACTATGATAGATTCGTCAGGTTGAGTTTTTAACCCGTTGACGTCGCGTTACGGATCGTGTCACAGGACTCGGCGATGACGCAGATTATCCTTTCGATCCAGTCTGTTAGTCCATTAACCCACTGAATCCTGGTTCCATCGAATCCATTAATTTTCCAACCCCGGTCAAGGTTCTCCGTCTTAATACGATTCGACGTTCTAATAACCCCGTCGTTTCGTAGTTCTGCGATTCGACGAATTCGCCATCTGTGAATCTTCGGATATGACGCGAAGAGCTGTTGAGAAGACTCGAAATGGCTGGAGGGCTGCTACGAGAACTGGTACGAGAGCTCATAAGCGATGAATCACAGCCGCGAACGCGAAAATAATACACGCAAGGAAAAAGGAGTGCGTGCAAAGTTGCAACGATGGGTAACGTATCATCAGACTGATGTGTCGGAGATTGCGGATCATTCGAGTGGCATACATCATCGTTGTCTCTCATAGAAATCTTGGCGCGTAAGGAACTATAGTTTCACGTACGCGCAATTTCCTCGTCGATGAGATCATCCTCGTGTAACGAGATGCAGAAGAATGTCGCATCGAGATTTTTGATCTCCGTTGTATCGTTGATTGATTTCAGCTTACTCTGAGAAGAAGCGAGAAAAAGGAGGATGAGAATTTATCATGGAATTTTTGTCAAAAATCTTTTGGATATTTTCTTTTGTCTTCTTTTTTTTTTGTATCGACAAGGTTGCACAGAGGGATGGACTATACGTTCTTTGCACGTGTGTTACTCGAATCCTCGTACCTAGAGCGATAAAAATTGAAACTGCAAATGTGCAAAGTGCTAAATCCAATTGGGATTTGGCACGCGGCGTGAATCTGAATTCCGACTGATGGAAAGTTATTTCGTTCCCGAGACTCTGGAGTTATTTAATAGCGTACAAACGTGCGCGTTCGTGTCGTATCAAAGATATAACAAAATTGTAAAATGTGCTCTTCGATTGAACGTAACTGCCCCATATAATAACGAATCATTCGAGAGTTATTTTTAATTAAAAGTCCATCTTCGGGGACTGACATTCGTTTCACCCTTAAATATTTTATAACGTTGAAAAGTTATATTTAAAGATGCTATACATATGCATCTTACATATTACACGCGTTCTGCATATTTTTACGCATTTAAACATCCTATAAATGTATAGAAATCTGCGGTCTACTCGTAACAATAGCACGAACTCTTTTGCATAGGAAATTTGTACGAGCTTCGCCGATTTCGAATGGGGTAAATTAAATCTTTTAACGAACGAACGCAACGTCGAGTTGCTTGAAACGTTTTCCACTCGTAGATTCTTTCGAACACTGTTTCCAAGAACGAAGAAGAAAGGAAGATTTCCAGGTAACAAAGGAATCGGTGATTTCACGAGATCGCTCGACTCGATGCAAATCTAATTCGATTCCACTCGGATCCTTTTTTCCTGTGGAAACGCAACGGAAGCAATTTTGGCGTAATTTCCGCGGCTGAATAATTCATGGCCACGGGAAACTAGTAGACTCGGACATTTTCATGTAAATTGTTCAACGACCTCGAGAATCAGTCGGCCCTTTTATATATTTTTTAACGAGAGCGTCGAAAACTCTCTTGGATACGAGGTTTCGCCGTGTCTATCTCTCTTTTCCTTTCAACGTTCGATCCTGCTGATTCGAATAATTAAATTCGCTCGCGCGAACCGCCGTGAACCGTCGTGCAAATTTGACGAAACTATTTTCGTTGGACCGTCAACGGTTAACGCGTTTGGTCGGAGTGACGCAGCGAGTTTGCATAACGTTGCTGTTTTTGAGCAATCGATGCAACGTGTTCGTTCCGTGATGCGGATCAAAAATGGATCGATAATTCGGAATTTTAGCTTTTTACGCGACGTTAGAATACTTGAAACATCGACGAATTTTGTCATTTGCGGCATTCAAAGATATGTCAAATGCGCCTCGAAAATATGTCAAATATCGAAAGCGAAATAAATCTTACTCAGATTTCGAGTGTACTTTTAAACGTACTTTCGTTCGAGGTTCGATTCTTTAGCTTGAAAATACAAATTTACATAAATATACACGACCCATTTACATATCAACGACTACGAAAATAGCATAGCATCTGGAATTCCCATCGGAAAGCGGCAGCTTCGACTCACGAGCAACGTGGTAACTAATTCGAAGATACCTTGGAAACGCTCGAAGGCAAATTACAAGGAGAAACAGTGACTGTTTCTCGAATAATCTCGACCGTCTGAATCGTTATGATAGTCGAAAGATCCTCGCGAGTAGATTGGTGTTCCGACGGAACCTGCTCGCGAATGAGTCAAGGTATGCTCGGCTAATCATGGATTCCGTTGTTTCGGCGACATGAGGTAATTAGCAGGCGCAATTAATTGTAGAGCGGTTAGGGATTGGCCGTGGAGCTATCCGAAGGGGGCGAGAATGCGGTTGCGCGCCGCGTCTACAGTTGCACTGCTATCCGTGTTTAACCACCCCTTGGGCGCTCTGATTGTCTGAACCGACCCTCGATTCAGCTGTTCGCTTCTTACCTGTCCGCCTTGCTCGCCCTGTCGCTTAATTACCACGCCAGAGATGGATCGTTCTACCCTTTCGCCGGTGATGCTTCCAACGGAGTACCATTTCACTTCTGCGAGAGAAGACGTTAGGGCAAAGGTGTGAATATATAACAACAGAGGAAAATATACTCGTAGAACTTTGGACGATTATGTTACCGGCCTGAACACGCGACGCACGCAAAATCAGGAAAAATCGTGCTTCGACTGCATCATTTTTTAGCAATTTGACTAATTCTCGACTAGACGGAAGATCATTCAACGCGTGAAAATAAGTCGAAAATGCAGGATAAAATTTTGTCGGTTTCGAAAAATAACGTACGTTATGCGAAACATTTTGAAATTTAATTACGCTATAACGAAACGCGACACACGCAAAATCAGGAAAGTCATGCTTCGACTGCATCATTTTTTGGCAATTTGACTAATTCTCGACTAGACGGAAGATCATTCAACGCGTGAAAATAAGTCGAAAACGCAGGATAAAATTTTGTCGGTTTCGAAAAATAACGTACGTTATGCGAAACATTTTGAAATTTAGTTGCGCTATAACAGCGCTATAACGAAACGCGACACACGCAAAATCAGGGAAGTCATGCTTCGACTGCATCATTTTTTGGCAATTTGACTAATTCTCGACTAGACGGAAGATCATTCAACGCGTGAAAATAAGTCGAAAACGCAGGATAAAATTTTGTCGGTTTCGAAAAATAACGTACGTTATGCGAAACATTTTGAAATTTGATTGCGCTATAACAGCGCTATAACGAAACGCGACTATCGTGATCACGTTACGAACGGGCTTGGTCTTCGATGGATTAAACAAAATCTAATCGATCCGTCGATCTTCCACCTAATTACTTACGAGTCGCGTACTCAACATCTATTTTATCGACACAGCTTGCCGATTCCACTATGATGAAGTCATAATTGTAATCTCGAGGTACAATAAAGGGTTGGCGAACGAAACGAAGCCAGCACACGGAAGGGAGGAAAAATCGAGAGATAGAGAGAGAAAGTTGGCGGAAAACAGGCGCTTTGTTCCTGGCTAATAATTCGTCTGCTCCTTGCTGGAAGTTCGCCTCGTCTGGGCAAATATGGCTGAATTATCGTAGAGCAAACACGGGTAAGAGAACTGCCAGGTTAAACCTGCCTTATGATCCGGCTCGGCTCGACGACATTCTTCGAGCAAACAGCGGCAAAAAAGAGCGAAAATCCGACAGACTGTTAGACCGCCGCGAACTCTCGTATAATCAGCCGAAATCCTGAAATCGATGAACTCAACGGATAGCAGAAGAGCGTGCCAAATCGAGCGCCGCAATTTATACGATAACTTTCATCCCCCGGACAGAGTTAAAGGGTACTCGTCGATATTTTTAAATAAAACATTCCTCTTCCTTATCGCTGGTTTGCTTTTACCTCCATTTCTGTCTGCCCGTCCCTCTCCTTTTTTTCTTTTCGTTGACTTTGACTGAAAGCAAGGACTCATTTTTGTCTGGCAAGAAGGATACTCCAACTTTCACGAGTTCCTTCGACGCAATTTTCTTTTTAATCTGACGACGGTGATCGATGGCGCGGCGATTAAATGGTTTTTGCGCGTTTACCTCGCCCAGACGTCGCTGATAACGCGCTGCCTTGATCTTCGCTGACTGCCTTATTCCCCCGTCCCCTCGATTCTTCCGCTTGCTCGTTCGCGCGGCTCGTTGGATTTTCGTTGCTGTTTCGGAGAACGGAAATGGAGATGTTGTGGTATTTTTATGAATTAAATTGCAATTGATTTTAACGAAAACTTACAATACAATATACTTACAGTACAATATAAAAACAACGCGAGTAAGACAGCGAGTAGAATTATTCGCGACGATGGTCTTTAAAAATTGCAACAGATCACGGAGCTTGAACAATACTAGAATCGATAGAATTGAGCGAACTTTTTTCCGGGGGATGCAATCAATTACGAGCGCGCCGGATGCATGAGATCAATCGTCATTTGTAAAATATTTTCGAGCGGGCACGCGCGTCGAACGCCACGTAAATTTCATTCCGGCCAAGCGAGCCGTAAATCGCCATTCCTTTTGTATAACGTCGAATCGACGCGCGACGGATCGTATGATTTATAAATTGATTTACGTGCACTCTATGCATCTCGTAAATTCGGTCGAAAACGACGCACGCGTTAAGAAAAGCGTCCTCCGTGAATTTTACGATATTAATATTAAACATCCTATTCATCGATCACCTGTTTTCGCTAAAACGAGTATCCGCCATACTAAAAAAAAAAAAAAGCAGAAAAGAACAGACAAGATAGCCTCGAAGTATCGACCCCTTCAAAAATTCCAGCAACTCGCATTTCCACTTCCATCGCATCCTTTGCTTTCGTTCCGATAAAACCACACCAATCACGCGTCCGTCAGAAAGCGAACTTTCCAACCTCTTTTAGTTTCTACTCGTCGAAACGCAAAAACGAAAGGGTAAAAGAGGAAAGAAGGTAACGGGAAGGGCGATGCTTGGGCGTTTTGGTAACGCGAACATACCTTTCCTACTACCGATGCGTCTCATTCTGCGGTGCAAACAGCATCGTCCGTGTCTATTTTTTGTCGACGAGCCAGACTGGATGTCGGGCACCCGTTCTTTCGAATCCATCGCGTGTACGGCCCTGGCTTTCTCTTCTGTATCGATCACAGAGTCGGTCGGTCCTTTGCTGTATGCTAACTATACAGAATGCGTCTAGACTATTTTTTATGCTTATCCCAGTTTATAGGAAATAAGGGGAAATAAAGGATAGCCACGAACGCATCGATGTCCTCGACCCAGACCGCCGCATTTTAGAGTCAACCAGGGTTGCTTCTCCTTTCGATTCTTCTCCTTTTTCCTTGCCACGAGCCAACTAATACCGTCTGTCTCCGTTTTGCTTCCTCTGCTTATCGATGAAGTAATCCCAAGCGAGTGTTTACTACCTTCCTGTAAAATCAGAGAGACCGACGAGCAAAAGACTTCATTTTCGGAGAGTACTTTGGGTTTCTCATTATCTCTGTAGCGTCGCGTAGCTTATAGATGATTAACTTGTGCTATAATTTTGTTCGGTTTAGCCTGATCTTAGCCATCTTATGTCGAAATATAAAGTGTTTCTTTCCATCGATGGTAGACCTTCTTCCTTAATTGTTGCTTCTGATGGTCAACTAATGGCAGTATAACGTAAAAGTACATAGAGCGCTATGAAATTTTTAAATAATCGAATACGATATCCCCTCGATAAGATTGTAGTCACACGTCACGCGTGACTCGATGTTCTAAAGCAAGTCGAGGAGCACGAAATTTCAAGCTGAAAAAGAATCGAGGAATCGACTGGAAGGTCACCGCGTTAAACGGGAATTAACTTTCGCTAGGAAAGGGCCGACAGCTTGACGAATGAAAGTAATTCTGGTCGCTGTGTACGTAACCCTGGCCATTCCACAACAGATAACAAACCCTTCCTCCGTGCTCCAGCGTCCCTGCGTTTCATTTCTGCCCTGCCGAGGTTCGAATGAATTCGAACGTATTCAAAGCGCAGAGGGTTGGCCGTGATCGATATGTAAAATTCACTCTTGCGACCCGGACGTCGATAAATCCCGACAGCGGCCAACCGTTTGGGGGTGAAAGCGGGTCGCGGCTATACCGCGGTCAAGATTTATGCCGGATCTCACCTCCTTCGAGCTGATTTACGCGAGATTTCGACGCGATCTTGGGACCGCGACGCGCTAAGGCGCGTGTGAGACAAGAGGGTGACTTTTCTCGTCTATCCACCAAGCACCGCCATTATTTCTGCCAGATCGAAGTGTTTTTCTCCGGCCTTCGAACGCTACCACCAATGTATTTTCTCTGTGCGAAGACACGCTATCGTGAATCGTTTTTAGAAGATTGTGTATAGAGAAGGATTTACGAGATCGTCCTCGATGCCGTCGTAGTTTTGAGTTGTTTAAAATTCAACATCGAAACTGATACCGATATATGATGTGTTGTGATAAATATACAACATGTAGAGAATCGTAACGAGAATTAACTGAAAATCAGCTAGAACTCTCCGTAGAAGTCCACGTTAGTCGTGCCAAAGGTACAACAAAATTTGGAATTCATCGTCCTGACGAGTTTGGTAATTCTAGTGCTAGTCTTTTCACTTCCAAACTGCTCAAAGACGCTTCAAAAATTTCCCCAGTGTTTAAGTAGCGAAAACGACAGAAACGATAATATGGAATCGAGAACGTGGAAAGTTCAATCGAGATCGGACAAAGGTGATTCAAAGTCGTAGGAAGCTCTTCAAAAAAACATTAAAGGTTGCTCGATATCGTCGTCTTAAGATTGCTTCCAAGATATACGTCGCTACTTTGTCGTTCTTGGCCAAAGTGCGAAAGTATCCTTACGTATGTACGGACCGAAGTGCAGCAAAGTTGGAGAATGGCTGGGACATTTCAGGTACAATTTTAATTAAGTTTTTAATTAAAAGCAACTCGGTGACTTTTAAAGGCCATTTTCCGTGTCCACGGTGCATTGCTTCTTTCTCCTCGGGAATCGAGACGAAATCTTTTCCTTCCTCTTCCCCCGAGCTTCTTTCCTTTTGGCCAAAAAAGACACACCCCTTCCCACCAGTATCGCCCTACTAGTTCGCGATTCGCTCGTAAAACCGACTGTCTCGATGGTCGACGAAAGCTCAGAGACCGTTCTTCTGGACCTTTGTTCGCCTTTTCGACCCAGTGCCAGCGGCATCCACGCAAGAACCACCCCCGGGGCTCTTCTAATTATTTACCTCGGTCGCTCCTGAATCACGCCGACTGTCGGCCGCACGCAACTGATAAATTCTCCTGTCACGATACACTTAGCTTTGTCTCGGCCTCGTGTTTTCCACGGACCAGTCAGATTTCTCCCTTTGTCGTTGCAACTCTAGAAACGCCATCCTTTTAAACCTTGTGTCAAGGACACGTTGTATAGTCCACGATGACGTTATGATAGCGCCATGCTATGTATATACAGTGACTACAACAAGTATTTGTACACACCCTTATTTTCCAATGAAGCGTGTTTCACTAGACCTTACGTTTCATTTCCATGGCATAAAATTTTTGTAATCTTTGAACCGATATAATCGCGATAGTCGAGTGCGAAAAGTATCGTGTAATTTTTACATATAAATGTATATACAGAATGTTACGTATAGCATACACGATATGTTTCCAAGAGTGTTGACGATTGTTCGACCATTTTCCTGATCCTGCGATATCTGTTTCACGAGTTAACGTGAACGTTGTTCCGTAGAAAGATTCTATTTAGCCAGGTAGTTTTACCTGCCGCTGACGATTGACACGATCATCGGCTCGCTGGATGCCCGTGTATATTCCCAGCGGCGATCCAACGGGGTTTAATTGCTGTTTAAGCTTGAAGCAGGATAGACGTTGAACGGTCGCCGAGATTTCTGGGCGGAGCTCGTTCAATTAAACTTGGAGCATCCTCTCTCGCGCGCCATGGCTGTTCGTAATTATAATTAAAGGGAAGAAAATATCTCATTGACCTCGTGTCACTGGCACCCACGAAAGAACCGTTCGCCCCCTCGAGGGACTTCCTTAATTACTTGGCCTGTCAACCCCGAAATCGCGCAAACTGTCGGCCGCACGCGACTAATAAATTTCGTTTCCGCGAAACGTTTAGTCTTCTAATTCCCCGTTGATATCGCGATAACGAAACTGCTTCTCCACTCGTGCACGATTGTTCTCGCGTTCTCAACGGTGGAAAAACCGTCCTTCTACGAGGTAACGATTCCTATAAATTCGTACGTTATGCCAACTATGCCGAAGCCTTATCCCTTTGAAACATCATTGACGTAACAATGGAAGAGCGTAACTCGACAGAGTTACTCGCCATCGGACGGCGTCGTTGCCACCTTCGGGTATATTTCCAACATAATCGACAAATACTTCGATCGCGCTATCCCCATACATTTCCAAAAAGCTTTTCCAATTCCCTACGCTCTATGAGTGTCGTCTGAAACTTCTTCGAAGAGCATCCGAGGGCGGAAGTGGAAAAGAAAGTGCGTGTCAGTCTAACGAGAAACCGTTGTCACGAGACCGTATATCTTCGCGGGGGTGGAGAGGCGAACAGAAGTTGAAAGATACGCCGGAGAGCATCCAGTTGCCTGGCAGCGGCCCGTGAAAGTGGGTGACGCCACTTTCACCGGCTAGATATCCACGGATATCCGCGTGGGAAAGGGCCGGCACCCTCTAGTGATTTCCGGCCGACCTCTTTCGCGGAAAGTCGTAATGCGACGTTGACTACACGACAAGCCGATTGGACAGACCCTCCATCCTCGCCGAATTTATTGCCACGGGAAAACTCTTAACGCTGTGCCCGGCTTAAACATCGCCGATACACCGGCGATATATCTCCAGACGTGGATCACCGCGGGGTTATTATATTTTTCGGGGTAACGGTGATTTTATTGGGATACCTAACCGTGAGGTCTTCCTCTTGGTTATTTATTAGGCAACCTTCCTTCGTTTTATCAGGAACCCTTGGTTTTCGTAGAAATAAAGGAAAAAGGGGAGAATAAAACGTAACACGCGGTATTAATATCGTGGAATCGGTCACGAGATTGATTATCGAGCGGATTTCTTGGACGTCCAGGAACGCCGACGCGGCGATGAAATTCCTCGCCGTTGTATCTTCTCTGTTGCGTCAGTAGATATTCCATAGAGATTCTTCGGAGATGACGAACGATCTGCTCGTCCTTTCGATTCTTACACGTTCTTATTTGTATTCTTGTATCGATCGTAGGTATAGATAGGATATGCTACGAGAATTGCAGCGTGTACACAGCGTAGCAATGTTTGCTGAAACGTTTCCACTCGCTGAATATAAAATAAAATAAACGTAACGGTATAAGCGCATCGGTATAAGCTACCCACTCTATTCTAGAATTCTTAAAAATTCCGACGTGGCACGCTCGTTTCTACCTCTCTTCTCTCTTTCAGTTTCTCTATAGATTTAATATCAAAGAGATCCTTTAACAATCACCCCTCGCTGAAAACTCGCCAAGTAGAACGCCCCATCGTCGAGACACTTTCTTCCAATTAACAAAAAAGTTTCAGGCTCGTCCGTAACTCGATGGACCGGTGAAAAAGAGGGTAGTACACGGCGGTGCCAGGGAATGGACACATTTTTATCAGTTCCGGGCCATTTCACCGATTCGCCCTTGATTTTCCCTTAATCGCGTATCGATCCAGATGCTCGATGCTGTTAACCGAAATTGCGAAGGGAAACAGAGATCGTATTTTTCTCCGCGAAATCCACGATACGCGAAACAGTTCACCACAAATATCGTGTTTCGCGAGAAGAAGAATCGTCGATTGCCAACTCGCAGAAATTAATGACTATCGAATGCTCGTTACTGCATTTAAATAATATTCGTAGATGAGTAGTAGCATTCGTGTTAAAAATCTTGAAGGAAAGCAAGAACTGAGAATAAAAAACGACATGAAAATTACGACCTCTTCGCAGACAGCCGTTTTTAAACACTGTGCGTCACAGCGCTGGGCATCGCGCGTTATTCCGGTCCAAGGGCGGACTAAGACGAAGGTACCCAGCGGTTCTCGAGTTACGTCTTTGAATTTACGAAGCTATAATTCAAACTGGCACCCCAACGACTCTCCAACCGGGTCGAGACGAGCGTATCTCGATTCTGTCTCGCTTCGAGGGATTCGCCCGATGTTCTCGAAGGAGATCGGTCGGAACAAAGAGGCGGTTGCGCGCATTTACCCTCGTTTCTGGCAACGAACGACACGCAGGAATTGATCCCGCGGCCACGACGCGCGCGTACGCCTCGCTGATCCCCGGAGATTGAATTCCTCTCTCCCTCATCTTTCTCCTTCTTTCTCTCGGTTTTTTAATTTTCACCGTCGGAAACGTCAGCCCCGAGAATTACCCCCGAGGTTAGATTTTCGACAGGAAGAATAAGATCGCGTTACCACCGTTCCTTTCTTCTTTCGCTCCATCCCTGCCTCGTTCGCCGCAGCAGAGAAAGTCGCAGCTGGCGAATTTAAGCTTCCATATTATCTTGAGAGTCTAAACAAACGTAGCTTGGATCGCGCGAAGCGGTCGGAAGCGGTTGTTTGGTTTCCTAACCTAGAGCAAGCAACGGAGATACTCGAGGCTATAAATTAGATTCTTCTCGGTACCGTTTCGGTAAGGTGAAACTCACGGCTTTGCAATCACGATTCACGCAACAGACTGTACACGATAGATTGGCCGTATTCGAATTTTTAACATAAAATTTTCATTTTCAAAGGCTTTCTTGTAATAAGGAATTGGACCAAACATGGGATGAACGCGCATCCCATAACGCTTACTTAACTATTTCGAACGCGTAACTACGTTCTCCGTCGACGGTAGATAGTGGGGCTTTGTAGAATCCCCGAGGCAGACGAATACCTAGAAGAAGAGAAACACATTGGAAGATTTGGAAGACCTTAAGGACTAGGATACGAATTCACGTTATATGGAAAAACTTTCGCGGTATAATTTTAACGATGGTTATTTCGCTCGGAGAACGCAAGACGTAAGTGAAAAGAACGGCACGGTTTGTTAAAGTAGTGACAGATCGATGAAGAGAATGGAGACTCGCGTTCGCCGAAAATTGGCACCGTTCGTTCGTTTCGGCCGAGACAATGGAGGACTCGTAAAAACGTCGTGGGCAAACCACCGAGGGCGCGAGAGCAAAGACAATCTCCTGCTCTTTTACGGCGCCATAAATTAATGCGGAGAGGCGAAAGGGGGCCACCGAATGTTCTCTGCTCGTAACCCGAGGCGACCTCCTAGGCGGCGGGAAGTTGTACAGAACCGGGAACAAAGGGACTCTGATCACGGGGCCGGAATGTGCTGATTTCGATAAGTCGACCGAGCGCGGCTAACGTCGGCTACGACGATTAAACGTTCGTATAAATTTACCATTACTCGGTGATGTACGACCTGCGTCGACGGAAGTATCACTTTCTTATACTTAGTCTCTTTTTCTCCCGCATGAACGGGGATAAAATCAGGAGAAAGAGAGATTACTCGGATAAATAATCCTCTCGCAAGCCGAAATTCATGTTTTATGAATTTTTCAACTTTACGGCCAAGGCACACAATTAACGGATTTATGGTTCCTAGGCTTGTGTGACGTTTCTAAGGACGAAACAGCCACGGGATGCATGGAACGCGCATACACTTTACGATATTTAGTATACAACGATCAAAACGATATAAGAGGGTAGACTATCGAGTTTCGAGTTACGTATCGCTCGTTCTCTAGAGTTTTCTGCGTGATTCTTCCTTTCTAGAGAACCACTACGTTTTAAAATCCTCGTACGACTCGTATGCAAAAGGGACGCAAAAGTGTCTGTTTCTCTGAATGCACTTTGAACGTTCCAAATCCTCTCGTCTCCAAACGCGAATCTTCGTATGGCCGAGGTCGATGCAGCCGAAAATCCGAAGGAAAAAATACTCGAAGAAATCAACTCGTGCGGGAAACGGTAAGATCCAAAGAAAACCGGAATAAAAGCTGAATCCTCGAGAGTAAAGGCCAGAAACTTACCTTTCCGAATCCCTTTGTACACACGCTGAGTGAAAGAGCGCGGTGGACCGGTGGCCGAGGAGAAAACGGATCTCGAGGCTGCCCGAAAAAGGAATTGAATCGACGCGGGCGCCGTGCCCCGCATAAACACCCGCGGTGGAAAGAAAGAAACGCGCGCGATGGCTACAGGGTGCGCCGATTCAAAGACGAACAGACGACAGATAAAACGGTATTGACCCAGTGAACAAGGGGATTGGACGTAAGGAAGCAAAGGGAGGAAGAAGAAGGAGGAAGCAAAGGGAACATACACGCGGCGTTTCGTTTACTTTGACTCTGTCGCGGTATCGAAGGACAGAGTCCCTTCGAAGTTTCCTCTTCCGCGGTGAATTTGCTTCCGTGCCGCGTCTCTTATTCGGTTGTATCGGTCGACTCAAAGGGATGTCGATAACAGGGACTCCCATTCGCATTCTTCCACATCGCTGCCAACCTTGGTGAAACTGTTTCCGCGATAAGTAGGACCTCTGGAATGGTCCACGTAGTAGGAAACGAGTTTAGAGAAAGTTCGCTTCTCCCTTTTTGGCATTTTCAATTTCAACAAGAAGACGAATGTTGCCAAACTTCTAATCTTTCGTAGCAGCGCTTGATACATAAAGCGCGATTAAGAATAAATAAGACGACTCTTATGTACATAGATACACATAGACCCGATATGGATCGCATAAATTTGCGTAGTCTCGAGAATAAATTGGAATATTGTTTGCGTTTCGGCAAATATTTGCAGCCATGCTTTATGAATATAACGTTCCAACTCGCGAATCGTTCGCTGCTCCCCTAGTTTCGAGTTAGGTTTAGCGTGCTCGACATCAAACGAAGACCTTTGGTAGACCCTCGAAGGTCGAGGGTCCAGAGAACCTGCTCGTTCCTTCGCAACGCGCTCATCTCGTATGTCCGTCACGCGCGCGTTACGAGGCTTCCGTCTTGTTTACGCTGTCATTCGGCCAACGACGACCGATTTGAATTCGCACGGCAAATCGTGCAGCTTCTCCACGAGAAGTTGTTTCCTCCTTCCCTCTTCGAGTATAGTCGGGACGAAATTGCCTGGGGAGAAGAAAACGGGACGCCTTTAATTCCGCTTGTTTCATTCGACTTGCGAAACGAACCTCTCCAAATTAATTCGATCCCGAACGAAACCTATTGGATTCCGTTTCGTTCGAAATTCTGGCCAGCTGGTGCCGTCAGGATAATAGCGCATGATCGGCAAATGGATGACAACGTGTACATTCGTATTAAATCGATGGTAGTTGCTCGAGATGGAAAAGAATTGTTTTTTAAACGGACGAAATATAATTCGTCGAGGGAACGTAGCTCCCCTCGCAAATCGTCGTAGCTGGCGATGGTCCAACCACTCCTTAGTATGCCCAAATTCACCAGAGATCTCCATTCTTCCGCGTTCGACTTCCGACTGCCTGTCACTCTGGCCGGCTAACTCGGAAAATCAACTTCCGCCCTTTGAAACGAGGCCGCTTCTGAATTCAATTTTACGAGCCAGAGGGTGGACGTCGCGTCGTCGTGGGAACGACGAGGACGGTCTAAAACTTTATCGTATTATAATCGTTTCCTCTTTTCCTATTTTAAACGTAGGCTCGACTCCCTCTGCACGCACGTGGTGCTTTAGCCGGAGAATTTGTATCGAGCAATTGGGACGGTCCGAAATTAAATTTCTTACGGTACCTTTGAGAGGTGGAATTTTATTCGACAGGAAAGTACATTTTTCAACGCTGTTTTGAATACTTGGTAACTTATTCATAAAAAGAGAAATAAGAAGAAATAAACTTGGAAGCATTTTTTTCGAAATATTCGAAATTTCATCGCTGTTACATCGGATTCTGTTACCGGCGTTGGAATACAACGATATTACACGCATAGGCACAAATACTCTTACACAGACACCCACACAGGCATTTGAACAGGACACTTACACAGGTCATATTCATTACTGTATAGAGAGTGGGGTTTAAAATATTTAAGGGATCATGGGTCAGTACCCATGTCTAGTCCGAGAGTAACTGGCCAACGATCAACAATTCTTGCATACTTTGTTAATTATGTTAATTATGTTATTTATGTTATGTTAATTATGTTGTTGTTAATTATATCACTCGCTTATATACATTTTGTTCTGTAGTTCTGTTTAATAAATATCACTGAATATTATTGTGACGTAAACATCGTGTCTTGCACAGATTATTGATCTTAACTTCAAGATTAAATTGTAACAACTGGATGAACAAAATTCGGACAGCAACCTCGAGACAAACGTCAAGCGGCTTCTAAAAATCTCAAGATCGTGCATTATAGTGCTGCAATTTAATTTACAACATAGTAAGCAACTTGTAAAAATTGAACGCCAAAGATTAACTGCAAGAAACGTTCTCAACTCGACGTTTCGTCGATATGGGTTGAAATCGAATGGGATGGAATGGCAAGCCAGATTAAACAACGAAACGACGAGCAGGTTCGTAAACGGCGTTTATATAAGCGGCTCACTTTTGTTTCGCAAATGACTCGCTCCCCCGATCTCGTAACTGCCCCCATATCCGGCCTCTAACGTCGACCTTCCTCCCCCTGGAATTGATTTCATTTTACGAGGCTGCCCACCCCACGCTACGGGGTGGCCTTTACCTCGCAACGAGTTCACGAGTGCCGCAGACTTCACTCGACTTCACTCGGGGATAGATACGTTCCCGGTCATAAAGTCGTTGCCGAGGATCGCACGAACGCTGCCAAATTTACTGTTAACACTCCTAACTTTGTAAAAGTTGACGAGCCAAAGGGGATGGTTATCTACGACTTTTGTACGAACGAGTTGTAGCTACTTTCCTTTTGTTCCATTTTACAAAGCATGGTACGCTCCTGTTCGTGTAAGTATCGGGGTACTGTGGAAATACACTTAGGGAAAATCGTATAAATGTGGGAAATTATCGACACACTTAGAAGTTGTCTGGATCTTGGATCACTATGAGTTGGGCGAGATATTGCGTATCTTTAGATTGTGCGAGCCCAAGGATCGCGATTATCAGAAATCGTTAGGTACTTGTATATAGATATTTATAAAATAAGAAATATTTTATCGACGAGATTAACAATCTCCAAGGGCTATTCTATGATGATATAGGAACGTGTCTAATCATTTTTGTAAAGGGACTCTGAAATACTTTGATGAATTTAAGTCTCAATTTACAGCTTACCATACGAAGGCTCGATGTAATTGCAGATTAACGATACGCTGCGTCTTACAAAGTGTCACTGATAGTACTAATTTCATTCTAAGAATACATCTACGTATTTTCTACAGCATATTTTATTATAATATTTTATGAGATTCCTTTTGTTATTTTCAAATACCTGTTGTTGGAAACAGCGAAACAAGATTTTCAATGTTACCCTCGTCGAGCTGTATTGTTTCGATATATCGGGTTTCGAGTTCATTATATCCCTTTCCGACGCGAGACTCTGTTCGAATCCGATCGTTAACGATGCGCGTCGTTACCGGCACGCAGCCACGCAGCCACGCAGCTTCTTCTCGGTTCGATGGCACTCGAACTCTCTGCTTGGGACTCGCTAACGAACGGCAACTTTTCTCGTTTAACGATGACGAGAGAAAGAGAGAGAGAGAGAGAGAAGGAGAACGAGATTACTGTAATCTCATCCTCAAACCGATCCAGCCCTTGGCTCGCGGATAATTAAGCTTTCGGCTTCGCTCGATGCGTCTTTAATTGTAACGCCGCAGCGTCATGAATATGCAAGCTATCCTTTTTAAATACTGTCTCCCTATCTCGTGCTTCAACTTGGCCAACGGAAACGCCATCGTCACAGGAAGTCGTTGCGCGAGCCGGCCGGGGATCCCTCGGAAGATAACGCATTCCGTTATCCATTCGTCTCCGTAATCTTTTTTATGGTTTTTTAAAGGAACGCCAGGTATTTCGGAGCGTCTGAAACTTTCGTACTTTGTACGCAGGAAAAAGAATTATTAACCCTCGACTGCTACTGACCGAGGTATCTCGATGAAATGCTTAAAGCTGAAGGTATAGGGTGTTGTTAGAAAGTTCGAAGCAATAGCAGATTATCGAGACTCGACGGAGAAGTTCCTACCAAGATACTTGTAACGTTCAGAAAGACTGAGAATTTTAGAGAATCAATTAAAGGAATTTTTATCGTAACATCTCCGGAACGGTATGCAGTGGTTTCGCCACCGGCACCGAAATAACCGTAGTGCGATACGATTTAACGTTAACGGTTGCGATATGTCGATTTGTCGCGAATCGACTTTCCTACAGAAACGAGCACTTTCTTTCTGCAGAGTCGCGCAACTATAGTGCATTACCGTACAGTAATTCCTGCATTTTTGACAACCTACGTTCGTTGTGTTCGTATATACGTTTCTCCGAGAAAGTCAGGCTAATCCTCGGAAAAGAGAGAACCGGAAAGGAAGTGGAAATTTGACAGTTCTCTCTCGTTGCCTTCCGCTCTCAAGTCGAGAATGTTTCCCGGTGGCACTTGGAGGGGTCTTCATTTTGCTATTCGCTCGAATACCGCCTAATGAATCCAGTCAGAGACGATGAACGGCCTCTTCCAGAGCAGCCGCCGGCATTGTGCGTCGGGACAATTTCATTACGGGCCTCGTAGCCAGCTTTTTCCGTGACGCTGTCGCTGCTGATTAATTCAGACCCATAGCCAAAGCGCTGTAAACGCAGTCGAGTTCCTTCTTCGACGAACGGTCGAGGAATTCGTCCACGACCGACCCTGCTGACCCAGGGGCTAGATGACGAACCGGAATACCATCCGCCGTTTCCTCTTTCCGAATAGATCGTGACGTCGTCGCTAAGGATTTCGCGGAATGCGCGCGTATTGGATTCAGAGAGCAGGATGGAAGTTTCTTCGCGAGGGTGGCGATCGCTGGAGAACATTCCACCGGGGTGCAACGAATCGGGAGTGTTCTTAAGGAAACTCGGAATTGATAAGTAGACCGCGGATTTTTTGCGTTTATAGGAAATTTGAAACTGTAAACTTACACGTAATACGAAAATTTATGTAAAATATGGAAAGTACAGTGCTTTTTGTAATAGTCGGTAGGTAAAAGAATTTTCCACCGAGGTTCTATTTTTTCCATTTCATTCTCACAAATACGAATATGCTTAAAAATCCGACTTCTACGGATAAGTTAGCGGGTGTATAGTATTCCTATGGACAGTGATTTCTTTTTAAAGTTTGAACATCGACGAGCGTTTATTCATGATTCATCGGGAAGATTTAAAAAATAACGAAACACGTACAAATTACTCCCCTCGTTCCTAAATTTTTGTTTAATTTTAGAAATTTGGGGTTGAACCCTGTTAATAATCGTGACTCCACAAGGGTTGGTTGGGGTGGATCAAGGAGATTGGTCCGACAGTACGTTCGTTAGAAATTTTCTTAAGTCTTTCTATTTACTTTTCAACCCTCGACAAGACGAATCTCACACGTTACCGCGCGAAGAGGCCGATTAATTAATCCAAGAGGATCTCGTGCCCTACGGAGAAGCAGTTGACAAATACGAGGGCGAGACAGTCACGCCCTAGTATGATTTGTCTCGTACTTTCCACAATTTTGCCGAATTAATGGCCACACCTGTAGAAGCGACTGCTTGGCTGGCACTTCTCTCGGAGGATCGCCTCGAGAGGGGTCAAAAGGAGCCCCGTGCCTCTTCCAAAATAAATCACCGCCGGTTCTCACCCTCTGTTTCTTCCCCTCTTCTTCTTCCTTACGGTTTTCTTTTCGTCTGCGTTCCCTTTTGTCCCTGGCGAAACGCGGCACGAGTAAATATTCAGTGCGTCTGCGTGTAACATTTATGATAAAGCTCGGCCGACGTTTTATTTATTATTCATGAACGGGAGGGTAAAGAGAGAGAGAGAGAGAGTCGGCCAGTTTTTCGGGGGCCACTCGCGCGGCGGTCGAGTTAAAAAAGTTTCCCTTTAATTAATACCGTTGTCGGTTTCCAGTTCATTTGGGACTTTTCGGAATCACCACCGGGATATCGATCATCGAACGAACAGGTTGGTTCGAGAAGGATCATCGATCGACTCGTCTGTAATTGAATTCTTTTAATTCTCGTTTAAATGAATTAAGTTCGACGAGATCTCCTCTTTAATTTTCGTTTTTTAACGGTGATGGAGATTCAAGATCATTTTTAGACAACGTTGAAACGTTAAATACGAAATGGAATCAAATATCCGCGTTGGTAGAAGCATCGCTAAGCGCAAAAGTCGAGGCTAACAAAGACCGAGATGCGTCGGACGGTGTCGTAAACATGCAATAACGCTTACCTCGGCCCTCGAGGACTTTCATAAAAACTAATTCTCTCGTTTAATTTCGTCGCTTTATATCACGACGTCGCCGCCTTTTATTACGACGCATATCAGCTTCCGACTCTCTTTTCTTTCTGTCTGCCTCAGAAATATTATGTATCATAGAATCGGCTGTAACAATCAACAAGAAATTAACTTGCTAGATAAAATCGCATATTCGCTGATTGAAAATCTCAGATATTTAGAATTACTCTGTTCGTCTTTTAATCCTCTCGGCGTTAAACGGTTTGTTTCTCTAATTTTGTAAAAGACGAGGAAATACGTATCGTCGTACCGAATACTGAAACCGTTCCCCTGTAAATGACAGGAAATGTAACTTATATTCTTCCCCCTATACTCTCGTCAATGGAATCCCGTTTCCACTTTCTTGTAATAGTCCTCTTACGAAATAGAAACTCATTTCTCAAAGAATTTCACAATTTCTCGCTTTCCCATCTGTTTTCTTAGCCCCGACACCGGTGTTTGTCACCTGGTTTATCGCTCGTGTCCCTCCTCGGCGGACGCTCGCCATATGAGTTACTTCGGACCGTAGAAAAACTTAATAAAAATAACGGTATTACGGGGGAGAAGAGCGAGGAGGTTTAGGTCTGGTCGCGCTCAGTCTCGGCAATTACCTTCATCCCCGGTGGCAGTCTGGTAAATATAATGGCCGGTCAGGCCGCGAAGAGACAGCCACGGCCCATGGCCAGATATATCGTGGTAGATATTGTGCCAGCACGCTTCCGAAGCCTCTCCAGATCCGTGTCCCGTGCTTGTTACGGGATATATTCTCGAACGAGACGATTCTTATAAGCGGTGTCTCGCTGACAGAGGGGACCGATCGTTCGACCATGGAATTACGCGGCAAATTTACTTCGCTTCCTGCTACCCTTCGCAGAATTCCAGGAATATCGGCACCGTTAATTAAAGGATTACGTTATGAGTCTCGTTACACCGACGAATATTCCAAATACTTTGCCGGGTAGTTTGCTTTTTTCTCTCTCTCTTTTTTTTTTTTTTTTTTTTTTTAGGACTTCACGGAACCCCACATTCTGCCAGAACTGCGTTCCATGAAAATACGGTGGGTCGATCACGATGGTTACGTATCGGCAGTCTCTTATTAAATAATAAATAATGGCTAAATCAATTTCGTTTTTATTTTGTGTTTAACTGGCGTTGAATTGCAGTAGATGAACGGTGTGGGTATCGTGCTCGATCTTTAAATAGACTTGAAAAGCTATAACCACTTTAAGTACCTTCAGGTGATGTTATATGGTCCTATCCCAATATTTCAGAATGTTTTCTACGTGTTTCTTTTTGGGTGATTTCCATTGGGAGAAATACTTGCGAGGGCTGACCTCCGGGAAAGCTTTCTTGTTCTCTTAAAACGAGAACCCGCAAGAATTTTCAATGTGACCTAGTTTACTTTTTAAAACGCTATCATTCCTCACAGTTTCCTTACAATCGTAGGAACCGAATTTGTCGCGACCAAAACGGATCTATTCTAACTAATCTTTTTCACCTTGTAATCGCGGATGTTCGTAGTAATTAAATCGGTTAACAGGTCGATTACTTTCTGAATCGTTGAATCCTTCGTCGTTTTATTACACCGTCAAGGAGTTAGATGTTATCAGCGTAGAAGATTTAAGAATATCGGCGGTAACGTTGTCTCGAACTGGAAATAACGAGAGGAAAAAAGGGAAAGTAGAGTGCGATGTTCCCATCGATATCGTGGCTCCGTGGAAAGATAATCGAATCGGTTCCCTGGAGGGCCAGTTAAACCGACTGTCGGACCATGCATCCCCATCGCGGACGAGACCGGAAGCGAGGATAATCACCGGTGTTCGCGACCAGTAATTTTCGGCGGAGGAATTTACGGTAGCGATAAATCGAGCAATTATCGCGATAAAACGCCGCGGGGAACGAACTGGCGCGAACTACCACGGGAAAAAAGAGCACGAGACCGAATATACTGCCAACGAAAGGGAACTACGAAATTAGAGGGTACAACGGACTGAACAAAATGGTATTATCACGCGAGATAAAAGGAAAAATGGACCATATTGTCGCTAATTATCAGGAAGTCGGTCAACGGACGGCCATGGCTATTTAGATAGACATCTGCACTGTGTGTATCTAGCGTGGTTAGTTGGAAAAACGATAAATATCCTTTTTTGTGGAAACTCGCACGAGTTACAGTGTGGGCCTCGGGTAAAGTACTTACGAGTGACCGTATTTTAGAATCACGGCTGCGAGGATCGCTGACAAATATTTGCTGTCCTTTCGGGTCGGAACAAAGGTGACGTTGTCGCGTGTAATTCTCGGATTTATGAGGGATGGTCAAAGAGAAGGAGAGAAGGGTGTGACACGATACGTGCCTCGAGGTTATTTCGAACGGACCAAAAGTACTTTTCAAAGTATCTGGAAAAATGCGAGTCCGCTGAATCGGTTAAATTGTAAGAACATAAATTTTTGTGCGACGTTGCGTGATCTATTTTTAAAAAGAAATAAAGCAACGGGAATTACGAAGGAAGCGGAAGGAAAGGCGAGGAAACGAGAAAGGATATATAATATTAAGTCCAGTCGGAATATTTCACTTCTTATAATTTGCAAACGAATAAACAAAATGGAATTTTTAATCTACAGTCGTTGCTACTCTTTCAGAAAATGCTCGCACAACGATGAAACGTATCTCATCGGTTATTGGTAACAGCGATACGCTGCGTCCTATTACGAATAAAAATCATATCCATGGAACGAATTCATTCGCTGCCGCGATTCATCAAACGTCGATTAATATCCGGCGCGATTTTCATTAGCAAGCAAAGAATTTTTCGAATCGACCGCGGTATTGTGATTTGATTGATCCGGAAGTCGGCTTCGTTTTATCGAAAAAACGTAGATTAATTTCAACCAAATGCCGCACGACTAAATATACGAAGCTCGCGTTGCTTTTCCACTCGTATCGCGCAGTTCCAATTTTGGGTGGACAGGAATTTTGCGGTCTCGAGCGTTCTCCCTTTCCCAAGGCGAGGTCTAAAATCACTCGCGGTTGCCTCCACCGGATAAAGAATCGTATTTTTAACTGTTACTCGCTGCTGCACCTTTGGATCTTCCTCTGGAAAATGTTGCTCGTCGGCAGGATGCATTTGAGAGAAATACGAAACAGTTTAAATTTCCTTTCTCTGTTTAACGGATAGACGGACGTTTAATGGAGATAGTATCGATTAATAACTAACATTGGCGTCCTGAACGTTCGTTGATCGAATCAAGGAATTGAAATTTCCTCGAAATTTCCCCTTGAAAACTTCGTTCTTGCGAAAGTTTTATTCTTCGTAAATATTTTCGACCATTCCAATGGAAACTGTCTTAACTTTTGCAATTTTATTTTGCCAAAGTCGATAAGTAATAAGAGGAAGAGGAGAAAGGAAGCAGATAATGCTGAATCCATGATTTATTTGAAGCATGCGAGAGAAGAGCGCTCGACGAATCAGCGCCATGGCCACAGCCACAAATCAGTCGAGAAACAACGAAACTTTCAACCAGAAATTGCTCGCTAAGAGCCATCGTAAATTCATTTCGAGCGCGCCGCGTAATTTTGCCTCTTGGCTCCACCCTCGGCCGTACTCCAAAATATTTTTCCGGCTCTCTGCACCCTAAAGTCGGCAATTTAAACCTCTAGCACACGGCTGGTTACGCCAACGCTAATTGTCAGGCTCGATGATCCGCGATCCTGCCCGTGGCCGATAATCGAATTTCGCGATTATGCTTCCGATGCGTGTCTCTCTACGGTGTCGTTCGAATCGTACGACGATTCGTTTTCCACTGAATTTTGCCCCCGTGTTCGCTATCAAATGGAAACGAAACGCTGTCGCATCGGCATCGTCGTTATTCCAACGAGACGAACGTGAAACAGTTTAACCCTTCTGTGGCCAGACAAAATATTCACGGTTGATGTTTCGATGCGTTAAATGTCCGACGATAATTTGATTTTCGTACGTTCCCTAAATTTTCAATTTTCCCTCGTAGCGCAACAAATACGGTTTCAAACGATCTCAGCGAAAGTCTGCTTCGAATTATGCGTACGTACAATAACGTGCCAGATCGAATTCTTAATAAAACCTTTAACGCTTCTGTCTTTAAATTTCAATACATTTTAAGTACTACGAAGTAAAGTTATAATTATCACAATGGATATTGTCGATCGATTACCGTCGATAACTTTTGTATCCATTTTAGAAGCTTATTTCTAAAAATAACGTTATCTTTGCGCATTTTTACTGGGGATCGTAAAAGAACAATTCCCAAAGAAATTTGGAAATGAAATTGCATCCACAAAGACTAATCCGCGAAATTCTAGTTGGAAATCATATTAGAGGACAGTGGGAGCAGCTGTTACGGAGAGCTCAAGTTACTTTGAAATGAGCATCAAAGAAGCGACTAACGAAGGGAAGTTTCTTCGGAAGACACAGAAAACTTTGTCTCTCGGTGAAAATAGGCTATCTGGAACTCGGCTGGTGAGAGGAGAAGAATCAAAGATCGAGCTACAAAGGACGATTCCCTGGAAGGGCGTGGAATAAAACTATGCGTTTGAGTGTAACGCAAGCGTCTAAAACTGGACTGAAGAGGGAGCAAGTTCAGCGGCAAAGAGTAGCGAGAGGAAGGAAAAAGTTTCTTTGCTTTGATTTCGATCGAAAAGCTTGAAACTAGCGGTGAGTTTGCGCGAGGCAACAATTAAACCTGTGTGGAAAGTTGGCGGGACTTTACGAGCGACTATTTGTCCGACGTCACCAACGATCAGTTTGCAAATTTCCAACTTTTCGCAGAATTCGAGCGAGTCTCGCCTCAACTGTAAATAACGCGACGACGACGCAGCGAAATTTATCTGCGGGTTTCTCCAAGTCGACGATATCCTTTTCACAAAGAAGACTACTATTTTTCAAAGTTCAGCGACACGCTGGAAGCTCGTGCCAACGTCGAACACTTTGGATATGTTGCTCGATGTCAGTGGCGCATTCGCGTCGGCGCCACTTCGTCTTCGCGTGAATCATCTTCGCTTTTCGCTTTCCGTTTCTTCCAATTCTCTCCTCTTCCATTGCGTCGCGCTGAGATGGAAAATATCGAATATTTCAAGTTAAATAGATACCACGATCAAGGGGTTTGAAAGTTAGTGTCGTCCAGGGACCAATCGACACGTTACAACGACAAATTATGCCAATTATATTAAGATAAACAGGTATAAAATTCTAACTAATTCATTGCTTCGTTATCCGAATCAATTATCCTTCCACGAGATCATCGTTTGGCCTAGTATATATAAAGCGGAACTGTAGGTAAATATCTTCATGCCTAGAAATATTTATTTCTCTATAATACTTGTGATGAAAGAGGGTATACGTACAAATACGTAATTTCCCGTAGAATATCTCTGTCTGACCAACAACGATTCAATCTACTTCCACTCGCAATCGCGCTTTTTCGTTTCAATTCGATTTTCAACGAACTCTCCCCAATTGCAGAATTTTACTTCTCTCTATGGACAACGACGTGATTTCACTACAAAATCCCTCTCGTGCCGGTTCCTGCAAGTGAAGCACGAGGGACGAATTGGTCGAGTGACCCTTCGCGTTGTGCACGCTGTGCCCGCAGATCTGCGTTTCCTCGGAATCGGAAGGCCAAGGGGACGCACGAAGATGTCGGGGACCTGGTCTCATCGATCTACGACGACCCTCGACGAAAGGGAGGCAAATTGGGTTATCCTGGCAGAAACGTCGTGCTGGCAACTGCGTTTCGAGCGACACACGCGCCTGTCGGATAGTCCCTTCGCGTTGTCACCGGAACAAAACTAACTTCTGGTCAATTATGTAACACGTTGACCGAAGGAAACTGGGCAGCCCTCTCGACAACGTTGATTCACCAACGAGTTCCAATTTTCTTTCGGCTAATGCAGAGTCGATCGTTAAATCGGAAATGCGTAGTCAGTTCTCAAGATCTACTCGCAAAATTATTAGATGGAAAATATCTATTTAAAAATGTTTTCAAGAATATTTCGAAACGATCGATTCGTATAGACATTTTAGACGCTATTTTCAAAAGGAAATAAGACGTCGAATATATGAAAACGATATGGCGACGAGGACTTAGAGAATCGGCGGCTTTGTTGACTTTTTCAATAAGAAATTCGTGAAATATCGATATCAACGAGTGAAGTTACACAAAGCTTGGGATTAGCTTTGACGATATACATCAAAGCGAATGAAACAGATGAGGTGTGTGCCTGTTTTCTATATATGTAACTACCAGACCGCCTATCGGATGATTTATACCTTTCATTTCTGGACAGCAGCTGGAAATCTCCGCATCGTCGAACGTCCTCGGCGATCCTCGAGAAATCCCCACGAAGTTATGGGAGTGAGAGACGGTCGGCGACCTTTCCGCGTTCTCGGGGATACAGAAGCAAAAAAGGCCGTCCAGTGGCCAAGGGCGAGCTGACAAATGGATAGGATTTAAGCGGCGCAACCACCAGGGAGAACGCGTTTTTCATCGGCCGAGGCAGAGGGTGGCATTCCTCTGCTTTAAGTAATTGCATCGCGGAGACACCGGTCGGAAAGGGGAGCAAGGAGAATCCGAAAGCATCGTGGGAGCAAACGTCCTCGACTTCGACATGGACTGTGGAAATCTTTATCGATGACTTCCATCGATGTATAAACTCGCCCCTGTTCGAGGTTCGATGTCGGCCAAGCATGCGGAGAAGGGATGGGACACGAGAGACATGTCGAAGGAAGTTGTGCTCGGTCAGGTCGCCAGAGTCGTAGGAAAAGACACGTAAGGCAAAATGTTTTTGGTGAACGAAGGGTGGTGGACCTTTCTTACCCACAGGGTGCGGCGCACCCCTCCGCCGAGACCATTAGAAAGACACGAGGAAAATAACGATGGGACAGCCTGTTCGTTTTCCATAGGCTCTCTCGACACCGTCTTAGATTTCGCGTTCAACGAGGTCATTCCCGGAGATAGGCACACAGATTTTAACGATACTTGTTCCTGCCGAGTGAAAATTGAGTTGAAAATTTCGTAAAGGAAATGTCAATGCGTTGCGTCTGATCTCTGTTGACGAGAGATTCCGACTTGCAACGCTGAGCGTGAAATAATCGAAACAACGTATCGGTAAACACGGAAGATCGTTGTATCTATATGCAACGCTTTCTATGCCTCTCCTCTCCCACTGCCGGTGAGTTCGCAGATGAAAAAATTGACGTATTGCAAAAAATAAACGATTTCTCCTTTCTAATCAACGACGAATAACATCGGTACCCCTCCAACTGGAATTCCAACTAATCGACAGAACTGTTTCGGCGGAACATCGTCGGGAATGAGTGATTCTCCACCGCAGAGCTGTAAGGTCCTGTTAGCGAAAGAGCGGACGTAGTCGGCCACGAATAATCCCTAATAATTCCGCGTGATTTACCTTCGATGGTATCCGTGGCAGGCTCGATTCACCGCGAAATTGTTATCTCACGGTGCATGTCTGTCCGCGTCACAGGAACGACTCGAGAAAAGGACAAAGACCATCCGGAAGACAAAACGTTTCGGCCACGGCCGTGACTGACCCTTCGCCATGCTGGATCCATTAGGGACCGACGAGACACGACACGGGGAAAATAACGACAGACCGATCTCATCGGTTTCCATAGCCGCAAAGCTCAGTGGGAAAGTTCTTAACGACCCTGCCGTTCGAATCACGAGGAGGAAAGGTCGGTGAATAAAGACAGAGAGAGAGAGAAAGAGGGAGAGAGGAAAGGAAACGGGGAATAGCTTAAACGCAAGGTAATGCGAATTTCGTAAGAAGCATTAACTTCGGCAATAAACGCCGCGAAGAAATTAACGGCAAATCGCGGGAAACTTCTTGCGGAAGTACTACTAAACAAACGGGAATATCGGTGTTCGCGCGATATAGCCATTCGTTTCCAAGAAACGAAGCCCTGTGACCCTTGCTACCTTCAACGATTATTCTAGTGGCTTTATTCATGGTATGACTGTTTCGCGGAAAGAACACACAAGGGACTATTCTACCGTTTTAACGACATAGTCTCAGTTGGTTTTATCTTTCCGCGGTTATTCCTTCCGTTACACTCGTAAAACATTTTGTTGCATAACGTATCGCTCGATTTACCATATATAATACCACTGGAATAACTTAATTTCGATGTTCGGTAATTTTCGCTGTCGAACCAACGATTCTGTTTCGTCGTTTAAAAAACAGTTCGGAAAGTACAATACGAGGAACCGGTTAAATCTTCAAAAAGCCAGGATTTTCGTTACAAGCGCGTAAAACTCCGTATTTTAAAGTCCAACCTCCGGCCTGGTAGACTTTTAACAGCAGTTTCCAACGAACAGACTAAAGGACAATCCAGTGGCTGGAATCCTGCGATAATTATTTAAGCGCGGGTACTCGTCGTTTCGACGAGGTGCAAGCGGATCGTCGAAAAAGCTAGACCGAATTACGACGTCGAGGCTTGCAGGAGTTGGGCCGCGGACATACGTCAAAGACGAGCAGCGTTGCCGACCGAACCACGAAAATTAGCAACTTTCATTACCGGTCGCATATAGCCACACGCGTTCTTTCACGCGAACGTGTTTCCAACCCGCGAACGAGCGGTCAGCTTGTCTCTGGCATACCGAAGAGATGAAAGAAACGTGTTTAAACCGCGTTTCACTGTCAGCTCCCCGATGTTCCCTCGTTTTTCCTTTCAGCGGTGCTCACGGCTGTCTAATTAATTAAATGTAAACCCAACTCGCCGTTTCTCCTCTTCCACCCAGCGGTAGACGCGTCTGCTGGCCTCTTTAGCCTCGTCTTCTTCCTTCTGACGTCGCTCGCCTCTCCGCTTCGTCAAATGCCTTCATCTCGGATTCGAGACGAGCCGAGCTTCGGAAATTCCTCGAGTCACTTATTTGCGTTTACCTCAGGATCGTGTCTTCGCCAACGCAGACGGTTAATTGGCCTGCGTTGCATCCCTTATCCTTCTTCCTTTTCTACGAGTTACGCCACTAACGGCTATTCCGTTCGATCGTCCGCAGTACTGCTCGCCAATTAGCTAACATTTTACCGTGCCTGACGCTCCTTTTAAGATTCGGTTCTACCGTGTAAATATTCTTTTCAGCAAATCCATATTCGTCGTATTCGCGGATCGTAAGAGATGATCAGTTCAGTTTACGAGCTCGGTATATCGTAACCGCAACTGCGCCGACTGCACCCTTAAATTTATATCTTCGCAGTGTAAGTACTGTGCGTTTGCTGAAGAAGAGACTAACGCGACGGCATACGGGCAGAAGTATTGCTGCTCTGTATCGTTCATCGTCGCACGTTGCTGTATCGTATATTCGACGCATTCAGTCAATACGCGTGCTCATTCCTACGATCGTATCGAGTCTACACGAAACAAACGGACTCGCATTTTCCACGCTAGCCTTCTTTACATCCTCCGAGTGTCGAGAAGAATTTCGAGCGGATTCTTTTTTGTTCTTTAAACCGCGTGTTTGGACGCTACCTTGGACCGTCGCAGACGACCGACTCCCCGTGCCAACTTGCAATATTTTCTAAAAACTAAGGAAAGTTGATGGAATAATTTTTTCGACTTCTTTTCTAAGACGTTGTTTTAGATACGATGTCCATGTTTCCTAGAGAGAACAATTTGTCCCATGTAAGTTTTCCACTGCGTGGAAGGCCGGGAAGTGCTCGACGTTTTCCAGACTCGGAAAATTGGATTTGTACCTCGCTATTGTTCTCCTTTGACCCAGACGGTTGGCGCCAATAGTACTTGACTCGAGAAACAAACGTTTTCGTCTACGAACGGAATTACAACCATACATCATTCAACAAGACGTAACAAACTCGCTAAAACTAAGCTCGTATCCAGCAACCTGAACCAGGCCTCGAACCGAAAAATTACATATTCAGACTGCACACCGCTTGACCGTTTTATCTCCGTCCGCAGCAGGCAATTACTTACTCTGGAGCGCCTGCAGACTTTGTCCCCGCCTCATAAAGCGAGAGCATCAGTGGCATCTCTTAATCCCATAAAGGGGTTGAATCGCGAGTTATAGTCGGGCAAGCCTGGGCCGCGCCTCGGGCCTGCGTTTTAAGCCAGCCAACGACAAAATGCGAAACCGTCCGCTCATTATCATAAACGTAGCTCGCCGACTGCTATTAGCCGGTTCTTCAGATTTTGCAACGAGGTCAGTGCGAAGGGAAAGACAGTACTGTACGACCTCCTGTAGTCTCGCAGAATACAGGTTCCGTTATAATATTGCGCTGTACGGCACTCGGAACGCTAAAAGCGTTTAAAATTTGGGCTAAGCTAGCTAATTCTGAAGTCTCCTATTTTAATTGATATATTTTTGATATTCACGCGATAGAAATTATTTATAGGATTTATCGTGCAAAGATTAAACAACGAAAGATCTAGAACGCTTCTCAAAAAAGCAATCGGTGTCGTAAACTCAATCAGTCGAAGCAAGATCGAACGTCTACTGTACTTTGGAACGTCAGCCATAAGATAGATACGATGTAGGTGGTAATTCGATGCGCGTTGCTCGCAGGAAGTCGAGAACGGAGAACGGGGAAAGAGAACAGGCGGTCGTTCGGATCACCACGAAGGATCCGGACTTTTCGGATCTTTCGGGGTGAATTTGAAACGATGGATCAACAAGATTGGGGGTGGAATCTTCGTATATCTTTTTTTCATACGGTCTGGTGAATTGATGTCTCGTCTGTGGGTCAGTTTCAAGGGAGCGAGCCAGCATTGGAAACGAACATCGTTGAAATTTACCTTCCCAGGTAGGTGGTTACTTTTCTGGAGAAATATAATTTTCGGAATACGTTAAATATTTGAAAGTATCGTTAAATACAAGTTAATAGAGGGGCGCATTCGCGTTATGGAACTTCCGTTCTGAAGCAATATCGCACGAATTTCCGGTCGCATCGGGGACCAACGACTTTTTCTCGAGGCAATTTCCTCCATTAAAGCGTAACTCGGTCATTAAACGGAGCTCGTTCAGCTGGTCGTTACGCTACGAACTTGACGCATTCTCCCCCTCTCTTTCTTTCTTCCTGCTTTAAATGCGCCATGAAAGCATCCTCGATCACGAAAGCGATCTTCCATGACGCTCCTCTCTCGATTCCTTCCTCCACCGATCGTTGACCTTAATTGACCTATTCCACGAAGAGGTCGACGCGACGCGAGCCTTCATCGAACTTGATTCTTTCGCGAAATCTCTGGCCTTCAGGGCTACGCATAATTGAATACTTAATACGAAGTTTTTAAGCTTCGAGTCTTTGATACCAGGGCGTAATGCGAGGGATATCGAAGTTACTAATTAACTAGTTAAATTTTCACACTGTTTAACGAACTTTGTCCATACAGTTCCATTAATATGAATACCTCTTTATTTCTTAACATCCACTCTTTATTAATTGGCTCGCTGGGTCTTCGTCAATTTTCTCGTAAGAAGTTCGACGTCGGCGTATCTTGTAGCTATTGGAACTCTTTTGAAAACCGTGCAAAGTGAGATTGGAATACTTGAAAACGCGAGAAACCTAATAATTCACCGCGATATTAATACGTGTGGTACGATAGAGTTCTATCGACAAACACTTGGATATAGCGAAAAGCAATTACCAAACGAACGTCGTTCTTCGTTAAATGATTTACGTAGACAAGCATGATGTACGGTTTCCTAGCGGTTTCTTCGATATCGAAATTCATTTCGATTTTTCCGGTCACGAAAGGCATCGTTTTCGGTTAAGAGATTGACTCCCAATATCATCTTCGATCTATTGTCGAACAAGTTGGAGCCCATCGCGTGTCTCGTGCTTGGTTCGTGTCCCGGCACGACCGCTAAGATTTCCCCTTGTATCGCAAAGGAAACGTCTACCGTCTGACTAAATACCTCAGAGGACGAAATTTTCCGTAATTAGAGAGAAAGCGGCCCCTTTGATCTCCCCTCCGTTACAGAGGAGTACCGCGAACGAGCAAAGAGATTGCCCTCGCAACGATCGATCGAAATAATTGCGCGGCCCGAAATTTCCATAACGCGATGGAACGGCTGTCTGTTGGTTTTCCTGTCGGCTCGCAATTTGCCACAATTTAAGCACCGACCCGACCCCACGTGTAACGAGTATCTCTCCGATAAATGCTTGGTATTAACGATTAAGTTTCGTTGGATAGCTTTTTAGCATGTAAACTCGATTATTTCGTTGAATTATCGAGTACAAGGGGAAATTCGTCTTTGCTTCCTCGAGATATCGAAGTTACTCTTTGAACGCAAACGTTTGTAATTTTTACCATTGACTGAGCTTTCGGTTGTTTACTTACTTATTTATTTACGGGCTAGAATCGCTGTCGTATAAAAGATAGCGTGCGAGCGAAAGAGATACGTCGTCGCGCATGAATAAGTTAAGAACGAATTACTCTGATTTTTTCCCTATTTTACCGAGAAGAAGAGAGGGAGAAGCTGTACGATTCGAAGCTAATAATCCGCGAAAATTTCATTAAATCCAACTTGAACCGCACACTGCGAGAATATTGAGAAATATAAATAGCAATATTCCTCCAGGAAAATATCAGTCGAAACCCCATCCACCTGTTCAAAGTCTGAAAACTCCCGGCAAATTTCCACTTCTGGTAGAGTTTGACTTCTCCGAGACGACATGGCTGGCCGACGAATAGATTTCTGAAAGTTCCAGTTTGCACCTCTCTGTTTCTTCGTTTCCGGGAGCTGTAATTAGGGAAATGAAAGGGGCTGGGAGTTCGATTCCTCCCTTGAAACCACTTCGTCTTCAACAATGGCCAAAGTAACGGCGAAAAAAAGTAAACTTTTAATTTATTTAAAATCCCCGTGATGTTGGGGGCGAAGCGGGCAAGATTACGTCCTATAATGAATTCTTATTCGATCCCGAAATTAAAGAGGTCGCGAGTAGGGTGCTGAAAATCCAGGGAAGGGAACATCATGAAAAACTCGTGGGTAAACTCGAAGGAAAGAAGATGAAGGAGGCACGCAGGATATCGTGTATCAGAAGTTACGTTTATCACGCGAAATGCGCAGTTTTCGAGGCTGTACGTTCACCCTTGTACACCTTCTTTCGCCACCTTTCTCTCTGTTTCTCTCGCACGCCTCTTTACGATTGTTCCCGTCGTCGCGTCGATCGATCCGCGATGCCCTTACCGCAACATTTCCGAACGATCTCCCCATCTTTCGGGTCTAGGCGTGGATTAACTTTCGGAAACGGAAACCTCCTTCTGGAAATTGCCATCACGCGACAAGAACCGAAACAATGCGGTCGAATCCAATTATACGCGGAAGAATCGAACGCTCTCTTAAAGACTAGAACGATTAACGATACTTTCGTTACTATTGCATCGTTTGCTATTTGCACCGAAGCTTATGCATTCTGGTTAAAATGTATTTTACTTTGATCGTTATAGACAAAAACAAAGATTTAATAATGCACTGCGTATCCGTCACCGGAAATTATGCCGAACGAAAGATGCAATTAAAATCAGATATTAAATCTTATCCGATAGAAGATAAAAGATATTTTGTAATTCAATGGAATTGACTGTTTCATCGAAGACCATAAAACGATCAATGATTCCATCCGATAAGCTATCGGTATAAATTATCGTGTCGCGTCGTAATTTATTTTGCCCCGAGAAAACTATGATTATACAGAAACCATGCAACCGATCGAACGAAAACATACCCTATCCGCATTCCGCGGTTCATTCCATCGAGATCCTATTACATCGACATTTCTATCCGGTAACTGGCTCGATTCGTACATTCATCAACTTTCTGTCCCGCGCCGTCGAGCATGGACAAATATTTTCTTCTAATATCTCGAGACGAACGTTCCTTTGAGGAGCGTGAAATTCAGTAGAAACGGCCGGGAATCGTCAGACGCGGCGAGATATCGTTCAACGCTGCCATCGGCAATACCACTGATACCTTTCGTTATCGTTCTCCCTGAAGCTTCGTATTAAATAGCCACGAGCTTTTTACGTGTCTACCACGTCGAAGCTTTCCGTTCGACATCAAAGCAACTGGATATACCAACCAGATGTGTATTTTTCTGCTGATCCCTTGGTTTTCGTTTTCCGAGCTAACCTTTGCCCGTTAACGCGAGTCAACCACCAAAAAGTCATACACCGTGGCTCGCATGGCTCGTCTAAGTGATCAAACCGTGGAATTCCGAAGGTTCCTACCTTGTCACAGAGTTGGAAACGTGACATTTCGATCGATACGAGTTTCCATAAATGGAAATGAGAGATTCGATCATTGAGAAATGAAATTGCCACTTATCTGTCGATCGTTTATTACTTTGTCTGCAAATAGTGATCTCACTCCGAGCAATCCGCGAATCTTTACGCGTAATATATGGCGAATGTAAAAATGCAAATATTTGTCGAACGTATATAATGCACAGGAATATGTAAAATACTCTAATTAAAATACTCGATATAATATTTACTGGCTGAAACAAATTTTCATGTAGATTCTGTTTTCTTCTTTTTTTTTTTTTTTTTTTGATCAGATTGATATAAACGTGAAATTGCACAAACATCCGCAGTCTCGTTGTGAGATGATACAAAAATCGACCTCGTCGAAACTATAGTAGTGTTCGATTAGCTTAGGCTTCGTCGTATTCCTATCAGTCGTTAAATTATAGGATTTAATCAAACTTTTGATGGCATGTTCGGTAAGCTTCCCCTGTATTTTGGGCTTGGTGTTACTCGGTTTAATGTACCTTCTCTGATAACTTAAGCGATGGAATATCGAACTTGCCGCAGTTAAGAGAACACTACTGTAGTATTTCGAAATGAATAAAGCCACGATCTCTCTCATATCAAATGTGAAACAGTACTGACAGTAGAACCGAGGGTAGCAACGTTGTAGTCACTGCCTGTTCCGAGGCAGAATTATTTTTTTTTAACGAATATAGCGAGATCGGGTTTGCGTTTAATTGCGACGCGATCCAGAGTCTGTAGTAATAGATGTCCGTATAGACACCAGGAGTACGTGGCCGTGCACAACCATCTCCACCGGAAACCACACCCGTTAGAAATCCATCGCAGATCATACCACCTCCAGAATCGCCCTATGAAAAATTTAGAAAAATCAAAACAACTACTTTCGACTCTTTTTAACGTTTAACGACCAACTCTTTCGCTCTGAAGCCTGTACGAGGTACGAACACGTCGAAAATTATAAACTGTCAAGATTCACGATTATCGTTATGTATTTCCCATCTTAAAATCTACCATACAGGAACTACGCGAAATTAATTACATAATTATTTAAATAATTACATCCAAACCTGGCGTGAAACGATCTTCTCTTAAATGTGCAATACAATATAGTTAAATAAAACAATATAGTTATTGCAACACATTATTTTCATCACAGCGAAAGAGTTAATTCTTCTCTGAGTACGTAATCAAGAATAAGGAACCCAAAACTTTACTATAGCGAGCGTTGCTCGAATTCTTTTTCGTTAAGAGTTGCTCGACGTTTTAATAGAATGTGTGCGTTACCTGGCAAGCATCCCTTTGGCCCTCCATGTATCCGGCACAAAGCATCCCAGCTGGGAAATCAGTTATGTTCTCCAAAAGTTTCTTGCACGTGGAATGGCTCAACAGCGGCAAATCTATGTACATGAGGTTCTCGCTGGTAATTGGATAATCCTGAACGAAAGAATCTCCGATATAAATTTAGATCTGCCTAAATAGATATATATGCGATAGGAGAAGCAAACGGACAGACTTACTTCCGCTGGGTAACCCCATCCTGCTACCTGACAAATCTGTTCTGGGACAGGAGTGTGAGTGGCGAGAGGAGCAACGTTAACTTCAGGCGTTAAGGTAAATGGCACTTTGAGCTGAAAACGTAAACGATCGAATGAAAAAGTTTGTAAAAATCGACGATACTTGCTAAAGCTACGAAAAATAATATCGTACAGCGAGAACAGCTACGTCATTCTCCAAGGTTTCCATATTGAACTTGGGATGAACATAAATCTTGTCTACGCCCCTTCTTTGACCAGTCTGGCTTTGTTGACTGAGTTTAATGTCTCCGGCAACTACTATGATTGTCCAAGGCTGTATCTGCGAGTCTCTATGAAAGCGACACCATGTTGAAAATGATTACTCGGAAATAGACTATGCGTGTTTGTGTGTTACGAGAAATTTAAATATACATGCAAGTATATACAGAATATAACGCAATGTTGAAAACCGTATAAATTATTCAAATTGAGGTCGTAGTAATATTTGATAAGTGAAACTGTCCCAGTTGCGTCTCCTCTGTCACGTTTATAGATAGATGAAATTGCATAGTTGTCTGCAATTTACTCGTAACTAGCATTTACGCGCTTATGGCGAGTTTAAATAAGTAGAAACGCACGAAATGCACATTGTGAATCACTCACTCCTCAAACATGCAATGCGCTGCTGTGAGCACATATCGTTCGTCTATCAGTGATCCTCCGCAGAAGTGCGCATTGCTGTAACTTTCTCTTAAAGATACCTGCGAAAAACATTTTCTACGAAATAATTAACTTGCTCTACAAATCGCGATACATAGAATCGACTGATATATAGAGCAACTAAACATTCGAGACACGAAAACATCTTGTAAAAATACGACGCATACCTGATAAGGAAATTGCCTTAGCGCAGCTTTCGTCCCGTTAACTATACGTCCGTGCAAGTTATAATGCGTCCATCCTACCTGCGACTTGGGATTTACGATAGCCTCGGTTGTTTCGGTAGTCCCGGTTGTTTCAGTAGCCTCGGTTGTTTCAGTAGTCCCGGTTGTTTCAGTAGTAGTCGATTGTGGAAGCAGGCCTCCTACAAAATTTTTTTAAATAAGTTCACGCTTCGCGCTTATGCTCTCCGTTTCTTCAGAACTTAACACAAAAGAATTATATTAACACGATGATTATCATCGCCATAATTGATAGATAAACGTTGAAGAAATAGGAAATTCCTAGTCAATTGCTTATCTTTGCACTATGCAATAATATACGCTACGAATTTTGTTATTATACTTATAACAAAGTATTTAATAAATATTTTAAGCGTGTATGTAGTATTTTCCGGAACTGAGTGAATTAAAGCAACTACGTCGATGTAAAATGAACGAACGTGGGAAGAGCAGAAAATTTCATTGAACTATATGTATATTATTGCACAATCGTAAACCAGTGTACACTGTTATACTAGATACAACGATGCTTATCAAAAGGTATTCGTTTATTGTTCACTTACCATCGACGAAGCTGTCGACGACGAAAGCTACTGCCAAAACGAGAGGTATTATCCGCATTTTCATTGCGCTGTTAATTATTTCTTTATTTATCCACTTCTATTGTATTATATTTTATTTCTGTGTCACTATTGAATTCTGTTCCTCCTTCGGCACTCACCGCCACCGACTGATCACGATACGATGAAAATGGATAAAGAATCTCGTTATCGCGGTAGAATGGATTTATCTTCGAACGATATCTATCAGTTATCACATACGTCAATTAGAATTGGAATAATTGGTAATGTTCATCTTCAAAAAAGACAATATTTAGTCTCACGTTTCTCAAGGATATTTGTTCTAGAAATGAAAACTTTTATTTAACCATTACGTTAACTATTACGAAAATAACAATTATATCTGGTACGAGCCATTCGCTATTAATCATGTAAATTCCCCTGACGTTCTTAATGACCGAAGTGGTGGATATATCTGATTGTTTGATCCACTTTGACGATGGCTATCGACCTAGCTTCAGTGACTTGCGGACTCTCACGTACATCGATTTTCCAGAACACCGAGATAACGAGCAGTATCGACGGTAGCTCGATCTAAATAAGATTTGTTGCACACAATTACCAATTTAATTCGTTATCATCGTTGTTGGGAAATTGAGGTTTCGGTGAGGACCAGATATATATTTCTGATAAACGAATAATAGCATCGATTGTTTCCATCATTGTTATTATAGTTTCTTATCGTTGCACATGAAACGGCCAATTTCATAAAAGCGTTGCTAAATAATACCAATTAGGTCACGTTGCTCGAACTCGATTTGTTATTCATTCGGGTAGTTATCTAGTGGCGAATAATATCCACAGAATCACACGTATGTGAAATGTTAATTTGATGATAATTATATTTATATGGTATTTACGTTTATAATTGTTGAAGTGATCGCCACTTCTAGGAAAACTCTACATCTGGTCTTCGATTTTCTCAAGCGCCGAGGCCATCGATAGCGCATAGACGAAAGAACGCGTCGATGACAGACCATAAGCGGTACACGTGCGACGTTGGCTTCAGGGTTCTTTTAGTCTCAGGGTAACATTGCTAGCGTGCGGATCTGGACCAGCTTACATTGTATTCCACGCTTTGTACTTTAATATTCACAATTATATACTTACAATACCTTTCAATTTACCCACGCGTTTCTTGAATTCCACATACATCGAATAACCTTAACAATAATTATATTTATCAACACAATGCAAATATCCTACATATATGAAACTTCGTAAAGGAACGAATACCTGAGCGAACGAATCGCGCGGTGATCTATCTCCCTAATCAAAATTTCTAACATGTTCAAACTTGTGATTTCGCGAACGTGTCGAGGAACGAACAGCGATCCTCTTAGGGATTCGAAGGTCTTCTCTGTTTGTACAAAGAAAAACAGTCTAACCGGATTATAATTTCCTCTGGCATCGGAAGGCTCCCTTTCGAACCAGTTTCATCCAAGACCTTCATCCCTAGGGTTTGTCGGCGTGCGTTCGCGAATCGATAAACAAAACACGCGAAGCGTAAACAACCGCCCGCGTAATATTTCCTCGGTACCCAGTTACGTTCCCTGACGCAAACATCAATCCCGACGAGTAAATTCTCTTCGACGGGTCCTCAAACATTCCGCGGCAGGCTCGTCGTGGAATCTGGCCTTCGTGCAATGAAACCTGCCAAGCAGACGGTACGAAGGGCGGGAAAAGAATGAAATTGATATCTTTCAGATTAGTTTGTTCGCGTTTACGGATAGCCGAAAGAAAATAAAATCACCGAGGAAACAGGTATATTATATAATCGTACATTTGTTAAGAAACTTTGACAAATTTATTTTATATACCAGTGGCTCGCGAATGTATACGAAGGCTCGTAGAAAGTTATATTAATCATATCGATAGATTTCGATATTCGGCGATGCCACTTTTAATATCTTTTATCTGTTTAAGGTCATCTGTACTGTATACGTTTGTATCGTATACTGTATAAGCGTTGGAATTTCTACGTACATTTCCGGATGTCTTTTAGATTTGATCGATATGATCGCGATAAAAGCTTGAAACGTTTCAACATATACATACAAGTTTTCCATGGCAAGCGTTGAAATACCTTTTCTCAGTCAGACAAGTTGGATCATTGTGTGCAAAGTTCAAGATCGTGTTTTAAGATCTTGCAGCGTAATTAACTCGAACAACCTTATCTCACGCTGTCTCTCGAAACGTTGTCGTGGCAAAAGTTTCAACAAAGTAAATCGCCAAACGATACGTGTGTGATAATGCGATTCTAGTGAAATCCTTGAACAGAATGGCGTGAAGTCGACTGGTTCGATCGGGTCGAACGGTTAATTAGCATCTGGCGGAAGCTTTGGAAGGGTAGTCCGATCGAACGCGACCGGTACGCTAGACAACGAACGGCCCGGAGCTCTCGACCGGCCTGTTGGCCACGCGGAGATTGTATACAGGGGTTGTACGGGCTTGTACACGGGGTTGCTTGAATACGGGGATGGGTAATGGTGGCTCCTATCAGCTCTGTACACTCTCTCTTGCGCGATGCCTCTCGCTCGCGCCCTCGAAAAGCCCGTCACGAGCAACGATATTCCGGTGAGTTACGCCGATGGTACCTGAAACGCGCGCTCACCGACCGACCACTTTGCATATTGGATACTCGTTCTACTAGCTGTTCAATGGCGTCTTCGGTGGACGTGTTGAAAAATCCTTGCGAATCTTTGCGTCAGAATTCATAGAAATTTTCTTCTCTTCGATTACGGCTGGAATCAAAGGTGAAAGCTAAATATTTTACGAAAGAATGTAAGCGAGGAAAAGTTAATTTTCGTATCGTCGCTAGAAATATTCGGAAAAAATAGAAACGGGTATCCAAAGGTATATGTAACGCATATGCTAAGAGAAATCAATGTTAATAAAGGAAATTTTATCGCGAAGATCTCGTTAGATAATCGAGAATAATTACAAAGATTACGATCAGTAAATTGATAATGTGATAACGAATAGCGTAGATGGGGTATAAAACATCGAATGGAAAATTTCTATTCGAACAGCGAAATTTCAAGTCTGGTTTCTTTTCTTCGACTGGAACCGTTTACGGCCACCTTCCAAGTCTCTCTGTTCGTCTTCTTTCCTCCAGAGTTCCTCCTTCGACGTACCTCTTCGTCCTTCCCACGGGTCGGTTACGTGCTACCTCCGCTCGATTCCTTGTAGCCGGGTCGAGGAATCATTCTCGATGGAACCGAGGATAATGTTTATGGGACGTAATGATAAGGAATGCTGTCTCGGGTCGATCTACCCTTGAACCAGCTCGCTGTATATGTCGAACGTTATTTGGTTACATTCGTTGTCAGACACGGAGCTATAGGATTCGTGCGTAAATACATGGCACAACATCCAGTCATCGATTACGCTTTCTCGTCACTTTGCGTTCGTGTCTGGATCTTCTTGTAATTCCGCATGGACATTTTTTCTCTTCCTCGATACGCGGCGTATAGAAATAGAAATATAATGATCGCGTTCGAGAAGAGAACAACGACGTTAATAATATATCACTACATAATGTAACTATACACGTGGCAAAATCAAAGCCTTCGTAAGTCCTTTCACTGTCCACTTCAATCTGAAACTCTATAGAAAGGCAATTATCATTTAATAACGTCCTTTTACCTTCGTGGCAACTTCCATGTCGTTTCAATCAACCGAAACCAAAAAATCAGCCAACTAAAAGGCTTGGAGTATGATTTTTATCGGTCTATGAAATACATTACGTCGCTGACTGGCTACGACCTTGACAAAGTGGCGAACTCACGACCCTATTCATCCGGTCCCTTGCGCCGCGGGCGCAACAGCGGCGTGGAAAGAGGAAGAAGGCAACCTTGACTGGAGTGCAACCAGTTAAAGGGCCGTTCAAGGTCTACCAGACGGTTCCCAGTCCATCGTCTGGCCGACTGGCTGGCTGGCTGACTGGCTGGCTGGCTGGCTGGTTGGTTGGCTGGCTGGCTTGGTTGGTCGTTACGCTTCGCCAAGTGGACGACGGATGGAAACAGCCAGAACGGAACCTCTTCCGTTCCCCATGCAAACACCGTTTTACTTCGGGAACTGCAATAACGAGCAGTGTGTTTCTTTTCTCCCTTCGATTCCACTGATTGGTCGCTCCATCGAGGCCAGAGTTAATTATCGGAACCTTTCGGAAATCGATTTCCATTCACCGGTCACGTTTCATAGCGTTTCGTAGTTGAATAAGTTTAAAAACGATTATTATTATCGTTACCATTAACTATTTATTATATTGTACGAACGTAATTCGGCGTACAGCAGCGAAATAGAGACGATCTGTAGACGAACAGAATGGAAGCGCAGCAGAGGAAAGGAAAGAAAAGGAATAGAAAATAGAAAAGCATGAAGACAGAATCCGCGAGAAAATCGATAATCAAGGACGAACCAAAGGTTCAACGATCGACGTTGTCTCGAAGCAACGAAATTTCCTATACGCCTAAAATTAATATTAACGGACACGAAATTAATTCGATGTATATGAAATATATTTTGCAGGAGAGATTAAGGTAGGGGATTGTCGGTGAAGTGGTTGAATTTCAGAGTTAAAACTCCGATGATGGAGAAGGTTTCGCGAAGGTTGAATATTGTATGGGTTTCGTCACACTTTCATCTAGATGGGACAGGCTGTCGTCGCTCGACAAGCTTTCCCCCCGCAGCTTTTCCCTCTCGGTGGAAGTGTTCGTGACGGCTGCCAGTATGTGGCAATCGAAGCTCTTTCCTCCGCGGTGAAATTGGGTTGCGCCTCTTTCCATTTGCCACCGCTGATGGCTGCCGTTAACACGCGATTCTTTATCCTCTTTGACTTATGACGTGCCTTAAAATCGAACGTTTTGCAACGATCGATTTGGAAAGTAAAGAAAACAAATACGTGGATGGGATACGATAAATTAAATGAGACTCTTGGAGAGAAGAAAAAGACGTACAACGTGCCAATTATAATATTTTGAAGATTTAAGAATCCCCGTTACAAAGCCTGTATTCTGCGAGAGAAAACGTTGGTAGCGTGCAAATTTAACGACGCATAATGTCGAAAATAAGAGGGAAAAGTGTCGTCCGCTTTCGAATTCCTCCTCTACTCGCTCGTAAATAACGCTTCGATTTTAACCAACAACCCCAGCTCGCTCGTAACATCCGACATTTACATAATTCTCGATATTACGGGGAAATACGTTAACGCGACGGTTGCTTATTCTGACGTGGTCGTCCATTTTCTCTAGATTTTTGTTCGTAGCACGTAGGATTAAATCGATATTACGAGTCTCGATGGATTTAATCTTTCCTCGTGCTCGTACCTTTGACTAATGATTTTCCGATGAACGTCCAACGATCGAGGATGCTTCTTAGTCCTTGCTCGGATGAAATTTGCTCGAACCGGACGAAATTAAACGTTTACTTGCTACGTTATTAATCACCAAATACCGTGTTGCGTTTGCCGATGCAACGCGTCGATCAATAGCTTGTTACCTGGAATTCAAAAAGTCGCACGATGCAAATGACATCGAGATTGCATCTCTGCTCCCTGCTGAATTAATCACAGTTATCTGGAGGTCCATGGCTGCGACAGAGACGGCTCCGATAATTTTCAGATGCCCGATCAATGTCTCGAAACTGTAATTTCAATTACGGACGCGAGTAAACGCCAAATTTCACGACTTCCAATCCCAACTAACTGTGATAATCACGAATAGAACGATACGAAGATACGCTGTGACTGTTATCACGAATAATTACAAATGGTAATATTTATCTTTTGCAGGGCCAATCCTGAATGTACCATTTGCGCAAACTTCCACCGCCCTGTTGTAATTCATCGAACAAACGAGCAAATCAAAGAAGACACGAATCGTTTGCTTCCCCATAGAGTCGCACAATTTTTTCACTGGTTTTGGGGAACCTCGTGTGCCAAGTCGCAAGCAATCGTTGTCTGCTTGACGCGGTCCTAAGGGAACGAGGCCGGGATACACCCTCCGCGTGTTCTCCTTGACGAACAGGAGGGCTGAAACGGAAATACTAGAAGACCCCGTTCGACTTCTCGTGCCATTAGGCGGTGCAGGAAGTTTTTCGAAGCCTCGCTCCACCTTCGGGACCATTTCCCTCAGAGACGTTGAATTTTCCCAGCGAAGTGATTCGTTGGTAATATCTTATGGTACATCCTCCATTCCGATGAAATATTTAATCGTTAACGTCTTAACCCATTGACGTACACGGTAAAATGAGCGAAATACACGGGAAACATTTCGTTGTACCATCCACGATACCCAATAGCGAACAAAAGTTGTGGTATTTAAGCTGTTAAAGTTTGAACTCGAACGATACATTTCGTCGAGGCGTTGTAAACCATTCGAAGACCATCGCTATTCCTTTTTTGAATCTTGGGACATTACAATAAACAGCCTTTTTCCTCTCAAGAAATTATCTTCGCGCGTGAATATTTGTGGGTAAGAATTTGCAAGCGAATTAATAAAAGCTATTATTTCGTGAGAACATTACGTCTGCTCGTTGTATCGCGGACGTTGTTCCCGTGCGAGGCGACGACCCGTGATGCAACGGACGTTCACGGTGCTATAAATCGTAGATTGGAAAAGATGAATTTTGCGACCATGATGAAGCGTTATGGCGCCGGGATACGGTGAAAGCGTTACAGGTGCGTCGAGAAATCGCACGTAGATGGTATCGGGCACGTAGATTCGATCGGGACGAGTAACAAAGAGGAGAAAGTTCGTTTCAGGGGTGAACGAACCGGGCGTCGTGGTGTTTTTCGAACGTTTTCGGGGGCCTCGATTATGCACGCAACCATACAGTCGCGTGCAATAACGCGGCGTGCTTCCTACCGCCTCCTCGCCGATATTCCCCTTTCCACGCTTCTTTCATTCCACCCTGGTACATTCGTTCTTCTTTTTCGCTTCTTTTTTTTCACTTTGCTTCCTTTTCGGGTTCGCGGCTGGTACGCTTCAGGGGAATCAGAGTGTGACGGACGCGCGGAACTTCATCCGGTGCCGGTCGAGGAACGAGCGTGGTACGAATTAATGGCGAACACCCATAAGAAAGCCGTCGTTAACTATCGCTGTCTGTCACTCGCTTTTTCGGACCCTCTTCCAGAAAGAAGAAACTTTAAAAACAGAATTCGTGATCTATCGAACGAAATAAAGAAAGTTTATCGTCTCGGGATGTGTCTAAAGTTGCGAATATTCCAAAATCAACGGTCCGTTTCAAGAAAATAAGAAGGATAGCGAAAATGGGATCTTCTAGATGGTAGAAACAAACAGGAAAGCTGTGCAAACTCACGAACTCGTTGATCTTTTGTTCATAGTGATTTCTTGCTCCGTTTAACGATTGACAGTTAATGACGATGATCAAGAATGGAGTAGAGCTCGTATAGCGCCGCATTTGTAAGTCGACAAAACTCGAAGGAGCGGTATTTTAAAAATGATCGACGCGGAATCAAAACTGTTTTTCGCCTAAACTTAACACTCTGTAAAAGCAAGAAAAATTGAGGACTGAAAGAGGTAGCTCGAACGATTATCAAACATGGGCAAAGGACTGAAAGAAGAGCAGAGTAAGCACGGGCATCCAGTCGAGACGCGTTCGAACGCAGACACGTGGATGACCGGTGTTTTAAAAAGGAGAAAGACTTTTAAACCTGTCCACGATTGTTCTTTTCTCACCTTGATGGGCCAGCTGCATCCGGCAGAAGGTGTTCGCATACACGATATACGAGGACGAGCGACGACGAGTCGGTGCGGTCAGCTACAATGTGAACCGCGGCTTGGAATCGCAACGGTGTGCAGGTGCAGCCGCAATGCAGGCTGGTCGCGTTTACAGGCGGACCGTAGCACATGCCATTAACGTCCAGACCACATCCATGGTGATCCCTTTCCCCTTGGTAAACGACAATGCAGCCCGTTCGTCGGCCCCTGCACAATAACGCGAAATACCGGACGCTCACGGCCGTCTTCTATATAATGCAACCAACCGGAGGACCGTTTATTAGGGGAGAGCATTGCGGCTGGCTTGCGTAATCGACCGGGATTATGAAATTACGACGATCTTTTAACAAGACTCGGGTTATACACCTACAGTGATTCGCAGAAGCACTTTGTACGCTCGCTGTAAAAAACTTTTACGAATATAGCTGAGTCACGAGAAAGTGGACACCTAAATCTCTGGAAGCACCTCGCTGCGACAGGAACGAGCAACTTCCGCAATTATTTAGAATTAAATAGATCAAACTGTCTTCTCTTTATTATTATAATTCACGATAGTTAAGCCTCGACGTTCTGTCGTCTTTTGATATATTTTTAAACGCTTGTTCTAGTTAGTCGATTTAATTTATTTTTATGCGCATAGAACAGTAAATGTATAATACATTATTCAACGGTTGCGTAGATCGATACGACGTTACTTATGAAACGATTTAATATTTCGAGGTTCCTCGTTTCAAGAAAACAAACGACATGGTATAAAACGTGTTTTAACCGCATCCTTTCGTTTCGATACGCTTAGACGATCGAATGGGAACAAATCCGTAGGAATTGCATCGTCGACTATCGGCCCATTTTCCGTAGAGAATTTATCGAGAAAATTGGTAGCAAGGTGCAGGCAACCATATCGGAAGGATTCGTCTTAATTCGCGCGGAGAAGGTCGATCCTCGTTGAGCTTCGGGACCGGCTTTAACCTCGGCAATGGGATTACCCCGTGTGGAAAAGCTCCGGCGAATTTATCGTCGAAGACTTCGTTAGCGGGTCGGTGCAAATGAAAACTTATGCCAACGTTGGGAATCCACAGCCGGTCGCTATTGCCAGGGTTACGATGATCGGACTCTGTACCGGTTTAAATTGCTTTTCGCGCTGATTTATCGGCGCCGCCGATGCCATCCAGGATACCACCAGCTCTAAATCAATTTCGCTGGTCCGTGAACCGTTATCAACCGGTGTCTTAGCCGTGTTCGAACGGTAATTGTATCGAATTCTACGCAGATTCCACCTTCTTCGTGTTGTACCGTATCTTCGTAGAAAGATTTACGTAATTGTAAGACATCTATCCTTACGCGTGTAGTTAAGCTTAACGTTTCCAATAATTTTACTTTCACATATCACATATTTCAAAATCCTTGCCGATCTAATTGCCGAAGGTTATTAACGAAAAAATGAAAGCAAGAGCGACGATCAAACAAATGGACGAAGGTCGAGAAGATAAGAAAAATCGGTATCGAATTCTACGCAGATTCCACCTTCTTCGTGTTGTACCGTATCTTCGTAGAGAGATTTACATAATTGTTAGACATCTATCCTTACGCGTGTAGTTAAGCTTAACATTTCCAATAATTTTACTTTCACATATCCTGTGATATACATGAAAAATCCTTGCCGATCTAATTGCCGAAGGTTATTAAGGAAAAAATGAAAGCAAGAGCGACGATCAAACAAATGGACGAAGGTCGAGAAGATAAGAAAAATCGGTATCGAATTCTACGCAGATTCCACCTTCTTCGTGTTGTACCGTATCTTCGTAGAAAGATTTACGTAATTGTAAGACATCTATCCTTACGCGTGTAGTTAAGCTTAACATTTCCAATAATTTTACTTTCACATATCACATATTTCAAAATCCTTGCCGATCTAATTGCCGAAGGTTATTAACGAACAAATGAAAGCAAGAGCGACGATCAAACAAATGGACGAAGGTCGAGAAGATAAGAAAAATCGGTATCGAATTACCACAGAATTTCCATCGTCCTATAGAAGTAGAATAAGTAGGGATTCCATGGATGCGGAATCCTAACAAGTGTCTCCCCCAAAATAATAATATATCCCTGGAGCACCAGGGGTAAATATAATTTCGCTCAGACTACCGCCTATCTTCTCCCCGGTGAAAGTTTTCTGATTTACCAGCTCTATTTCTTCTCGATGGTATTCATGTTCCGCGAATTACGCTCGTTCCAATGACATTCCGCCTTCCGAGCTATTTTATCACCAATTTTGGATAACTCGTCGTTCTTTCGATAATCTGTCGATGGATCTCGTCGATAGATCTCACCGATTAAAATAACTCTTATCTTATAAGAAGACACTGCGCGCTATAGGAATTCCTTTCCAGATGGATTTTTCCTTCCTCGAGTATACGTTAAAACCTTTCCTGAGATTACAATTCGGGATAGTTATGCTTTAACATTCTCAAGCTCCTTCTCGTACTTGTTTATACGTACGTATAACCGTAGCGATCAACACCATGTCCCATGAAAATCCGCGATGGAGTGAAATTTGTCTGCGAAGACATTTGGCAGGTTGTTGTAGCCGTTGGGATTTGTAGCAAGTGAATGATCAGTTCCATCGAGATGCTATTGCAGTCACTGACAACGCATGCAGGGTGTCTTTGAAATCACTTCGAAATAAAATTTGTTCCTTTAAGGTTTCGTTTTCATGAGAAACGAGCTCGAATATGCGTCAGGTGCACGTGTACTATTTGTAAGTTTCGAAGCGTCCCACTTGTCTTTCTGCCGTAGAATCACCACTCGACCGCTTGTACCATCGTTTCGGAGAAAACCTGTATATTTGTACATATTTGTAGCGGTCGGTATGTACCAATCACAGATGTTGAAACTAGGTCAAGTGCGTGTTTCCTCTTTAATCTTCCAGCGGTGTGGATCCGCTGTTAGCTGATTTGGACGCATTGCGACTCTATCGGCGTATCTTTCGTTACACGCAGTTACGATTTTATTTGAGAAAAGAACAATTCGAACGGAGCAATTCGATATTAATCGTCTTGGACGAAAGTTTTGGCCGAGAGTGTACCGCCCTCGGCCTTGGTGGCCGCGTTAATTACCGGCCTCAGCCTCGCTATTGAGATTAATGACATCGGTTCGTATTTTATGCGAGGATGGGTTTATTGGTAGCGCGAGCTGCCCGTTAGGTGTGCTCGTGAGCGCGGTCGGTGTTAATTGGTACAGACGATCTGGGGAACGTTGCTGTGCGAGGCCATTCGGTTAACCAGGATCGAGAGCGGAGATTGAGCACCGTGTTCGGTGCAGCCGTTCTCTCTTCGACGTTCGGAGAAGGAGGATCGCTGCCCTCGAACCATCCTACTTGGACGATTGAACTATCCGTGCGGTCTTTACCCGTCGATAGCTGGTTCCTTCCTCCAATCTAGAGCTTATTAGCGTGTAATCGATATCCGAATGATGCGTTTAGAAAAATGATATTATCGTGCTGATAATGGTACAAGTATATGGATAAGATTAATACGATAGAGTCGTCTGGCTATGGTTCCAAGAATCAGCATGTATATACGCTGTACATCATCCGGACGTAACGACGAACAAAATAAAAACGTAATGGCAAACAGGGAAAGAGAGTTTCAGAGTATAACGTCACTCCGTCACAAGCACTCTTCCAATCAGGATTACGTTACACGTTTTTATCGGTTTATATCGAGTGACCTCGACGCGAAAATTGCTCGTATGTACTTGCCGTAACCAATTTCGTTTCGTGTTACTTACGTGTCCGATTCCAGCCATCAACTGTTTTGGCAAAGCTTATCACGATAATCGATTAGACGCGCCAACTATAACAGCTGTACTCGGAAACAGTGCTCGTGAAAGTGAAATGAAGTGAAATGAAGTCAGCTAGAAATATAATTAGCCAGTTTTGGTTGTCGCCGAAAGACTTTAAATGTGCGATTCACGTACCTCTATGCTTCCGGAGCTTGGAAGCAAGCAAGAGCACCAGGTTCTGTACCCACGTATGACTTGAAATATTATATAGCGTTAGAAATGTACAATTAATAAAAAAATGAACAAAGAACGCAACAAGACTGAAAATATCTGTTTTTTTTTTTTTTGTAAATATTTGTAATTTGTTTGTTGTCTATCGAGACATCCAATCCAAGTTATAAAGAAAGTAGTTGCATTACTTTTTGATAAGATCACGTATGTACGTGGAAGAGAGAGATTCGAGGAAATCGAATTGCTTCTACCAAAAGCTTCTCACCGGGAATAACGTCGAAAATAACGTATTCGTGCCTCTCGGGAATAGCCATCGCAAACAATGACTTTGTAACTCGTCGAGGATAGCGACGGACACGAGGCCCATCCCTGCTCACGGTTGCCAATACCTCCGGGGCGAAGTTAGCCGCGCGACCCTCGCCTCTGCCCGGATGGACAATGGATCCCCCTAGTCATTATGAAGTGAACTCACCTCCGTCCTCCACCGATGGTTAAATCTAATCCGACGCTCGTGCCAAAAGGGTCCACGGCCAGGAAGGGTTAGACCAGGTTAGAACTATCGCCAAGGGACACCGAAGGTGGATCTCGATGCGTTCGCGTGAAATTTCCAACTGGTTGCTTTGGGAAACGGTGACCAGTGCTATTTGGAATTGGTTAATTTACACGTGGAAGTATTTGCCTCTGATGGAATGAAATTGTAATGGAACCAGGGGTTCAAACACGTTACTTGGTATTTAATTGAAAAATAGATACCAATTGGGCAAGGTGTTATGAAAATGTGGGCGACACACGGATGTATCATCCAACAACACGCGTAGAATATATTCTAGACACGAAGATAACAAAAAGAAAGGGGGAGGGGGGTTCACGTACGAAAATGCTTTTTGAGGATTATTTTACGAAATGGAATTCTCGCGGACTCGAAAGTTGTGGAAATAGAAGCCATCGTCGGGCTTTGATTAAAAATTCGCTACAAGCCCACTTGACGAAGTTGCTGGAACGAGGCAACGCGATTATCGAGGTCCGAAACAATGCGGAAACAAACCGAAAGACGCAATTAAAGCGTCCCATTTTCGCTTTGACGCAGCCTCTGTCGCCACTCGAGCCACGGTTGGCTCCTTTCGAACCTCTCTGCCTCTCTTCGTTGACAGCAGAATTAATTCCTCGGTAAATTGACTCCGTGTGCCGAGAGGAAAGCCTCTCTTGCGAGCGTCGCGACATCGACTCGTCGCGGAACACCCGAGCCCACGAGACAATAGACCGAAACGACTACGGGAGCAGGGAAAAATATGTTTCGTCCCGTTGGATGGCGCGGTTTCAGGTAATTCGAACGATAACCGGCCAGTCCGTGGCCGAGCCTTGTCAAACAAGGGAACTCGAGACAATGAGAAAGTTTCACGAGCGACGTGAAACTTTTTCCTGTCAATGATAGACAGAGAGGGAGTGAGAGACGAAGTAGTAGCTGGCATGCTACAGAGAGAGAGAAAAAAAGGAATTGACGGGGACAGAATCGAAACTTCAGCGTGAGTCGTCGGTCCATTGTCGGGGCGTACAATCGTCGGAACGAAAACGCGACGTCCACGAGACCGGGGAATAAGTGTACGTCGCGGGAATAATGAAGAAAAAAAGAGACTACGCCGCTCTCTTGCCGCGAACGACGATCCACAGGAGCGTGTATCCTTTCGTTCCTTTTCTTTCTTTTTTTTTTTTTTTTTTCCCTCCTGCTATCTACTCTCGTCGGTCTGGGTCTGTCGACACCGGGGGGTGAAGTAATAAAGCAGGAAATTCCGCGCGACGCCACCGTCGAAAATTTGCATTTTCTGCTTCTGCAGTTTTTGTCGTGCCACTCCGATTTGTGAAAATCGCGGTTACCCTTGCGGTTCCGGGAATGGCAAATTTTTTACGATTTCACGGCGTCAGTGGCACGAAAACAGCTACGAAATACGCCGGAGAGTACCAGACCGGCGTCGACTCTGTCGTGATTACAAAATTCACCCTACACCAAGTCACGAATCTCGTATCTCCGTGTGCATTTTTAAGAATGCTACTCAAAGTTGCGATGTCGTATCACGAGTTAGCGATATAAATAGACCAGTATATTTATTAGTATTGTTCGTCGCTTGATATTTGAGGCAGCACAGGGACAAAAGTATTCCACTCGTTCGCGCACCATCACGTGATACGGATATTCGACGATTTGTGATACAGCCGACCAAGGAATTATTTCCTCGTAAAAAGAAATCAGTCGAAAATGTAGAATAAAGTTCTGCATAGGAGGCTTCGTTTGCGGAAAAACGATTTTGAAAATCCGCTCGAAATACGTATACCACTTCTAAGTTCCGACTCGACGAACTGCAAATAGATTTCTATAAAGTTTTATTAAACAAAAGGCGCGTGTTAATGATAACAAGAACAGATAAAACCAATCAGAAATTACGATTGTATTGGGTTTATCGAAAATAACAACTCGGAACCTTCCAAGTATACGCGACGAACCGTTCTTTTCTGATAGATAAGAGTAATAGATAAAAATGAGCAATGGAAACTAATAGATAAGAATACTTAAGATTTTGAAGGAATAATAATAAAGAATATTATATACAATTGATAATACAAGGAATATTAATAAATAATAATGATAATAATAAATAAATGCACGATAAACGATTGTTAAAGTTATAGATTACGTAAGAACTGTGTTTGCTACCTGCCAACTTTATAAATCCTTTGAAACAGCATCGAGATACGTAACATCAATACACTTAGAAATCCAAGAGACGTGATGTCAATTAAAAAATATTTTAATAGATACTACTTTCACTGTCGATTTCTTTAATCTCATCAGCGCTCAGTATTCATCCTCGTCTTCGTCCCTTCGTTCCATAATTTCTAAGAAAACACTTTTTAATTTTTGTCACTTTTAACGTTTTCAACTAGCCTTTACACAGCAAAAAGAGATACATTTTCAAAACGCACACAATATAGTTACCGTATCTCGTAATGCTTCTAACAGATACTTGTTCTATCTTGTAAAGAATTTATTTTGCTGGTACGATAAGTTTTGAAAAAAAAAAAAAATGATATCAATACGATACCCATTGGTTAAGATAACAACGTATCGACTGAAACACCGAAAATCCAATTGCAACGTATCAGGATAGTAATTAGCACTGAAAATAGTAACCAACGTATAAACTACTTTTATTTAAATCAGCCTTCGAGATCTTCTTTCTAACGATTAGGCTGCAGAGTTTAACGCGTTTATAGGGGGAAGAATTGAAAAGAATTTCATAGAATTTCGAGGTTTGGGAAATAACGTTGAAAAATGCAGAGAGCGCGCATAATTCGAAAAAATGTATGAAATATCCAGAGCGTAGCATTTGCTATGATATTTAACACGTAAAGCAAACTTCTGCCCAAGTTCCATTTCTTAAATTATACTCGTAAGTATATTCGCGTAAATACGTTTATTAAGATATTCCTTATTTTCATAAATGTTCGACAAGTTTGACATCAATTTTCTGAAACATTTTATGCAACGATCTTGCCCTATAGCAATCGGGTCCTGAGAGGAAGCTTCATAGTGAAACAGAGGCGTCGACCTACCGGTCAAAGCGTATTGATCGCAATGTAGGCGTTCATACGGCGAATCTGCAAATAGATTCGAGAATGTACATCCGACCGATTATGCGAACGATAGGATAAACGTGGAGAAGGCACTCCGATTCGCTTAATCTCGGCAAGCTCTACCTGAAACGCGCGTTATTATCGTGACGCGCAAAAGGCAACCATCTACTAGTCGATCAAGCACGTTCTCTATCATACGGATCGATATCGAAACCGGTGGATGCAGCACCCCCTGTCGGCCGAGGTTTGGCAAACATCGTTCACCTGGGAGGAATTCGCTTTCCATCGCGAGGAAAGTGGGAAAAGAGCCCATTACCCACGCTCCGTTGAAACTTGGCACGCAAAGTAGCGAGAGGAGTTGAACACGAAAAGGAAACGTTCGTCTTTAGGTCCCCCGAGTATCTGCTCCTCCAACCCCTTAACTCGTCGTGGGAATATTACCAGCTAGACTGGCTCGTTACCGAAACTTCGACGCCGATTACTTCGGGAGACTTGTATCGATGGTTAATCGAAGAGGGTGACCGAGGCTGGAGCGAAATGGTTCATTGGAAAAGACATTAGCTACTTTTTCTCGGAATAGAGCTCTGATTGCTAGCGATTTCAACGTCGTGAATATAAAAACACGAACTCGGGATAATTTATGGGATACAACGACGATTTCATCGGAAGTTGAAGGAGCGTTACAAAGTAACGACGCGAGTAACGTGCTTCGAAAGCTCGTTGCAACGTTAATTTTAGAAATGCCGTTTCTGCGAAAAGCATCGTTTCACGTACATCGTATACGTCGTATTGCACTCAGAAATTTTGCGTGAGATGAATTGCAAAATTATAGGAAGGGAGGTAGAGCTTCGTTAAATAACAAGAATATTAGGATTGAGTGGGACCCGTGGAGAGATAGTAGCAGACGCGGCTCGTATTTGTTAATCTATCGCGGAAGAGCAAGGTCTTGACGAGCGGCAGGCAACAAAGGCGCGTCTGGAGCCGCCTGATTAATTTCGCAATGCGGAGAGGCCGACTGTTGGAATACTGGAAGATAAATTAGATCGTTCCAAGACAATCGCGCATCAAGCTGATTGCGGGACACGCAACGGCCTTGTTCAGAAGTCCGCCTAAATTTCTATCAATACACGCGAACGAACGACAGCCAAGAGAAGAGGGTGGATATGATACGGCTCCTATAAATCGTTGGATAACGTGCATACATCTGGTTCGAAGAAAATGTTTCATAAATTAAGGCGCGAACGATAAGGCTTACGGGATGAATCACTGTCTTCGTTGTGCGAAGATTACGATAGATTTAGTGCGACAGAAAAGCACAAAAGTTTGATCCTTTTTGCAGGGGAAATAATATTAACCATTCAACGGTGACTCTTATCTGTCGCCTTCGTATCTCCTTCAAACCGCAACTATTTTTTATTCAATAAGAACACCGGTTACCAGATCCAGTATGATTCGTTGATCGAAATTACGAGCAGAGCTTCGCGCTCGTGCGATATAGCGACTAGAGTCTTAAAAATCGAGTAACAAGAGCGAATCTTTCTGTCGATATGTACTAGCGAAACGATCGTCGGTTCTTCGATCTTTCCATTCTCGAGCGATACATCTAGTCACCATGGCCAGCCATTAAACGTCACGATAAGAATCCATTTTGCAAGCCATCCAATTTTACACCCTCCAGCTGACTGCCGGGACGAAGGAAAAACAAATTCGCCAGCATTCCCGTCACGTTCCAGGAGGACAAGTTCGTACGCGAAATTGCCGACGGATTCCCATTAACCATGGTCCTCCCCCTGTTGTCTCCCGATCTAAAGGCCGATTCGTCCGGTCGACTCGCGAGCGTAATTCCGCACTGGACCACGAGCACAATGCAGGCTCCATGTCGCAGACGAAGTAACGGATCGCGCTTCGTCCGGTGAATACGGATGGGGCTCGGTAACCGAACGGTTCAGCCATTGTCCATGGTAAATTACCCCTGTGAACGCGAGAAACTCGTTTCAGCCTGATCGAGCTCTGTTCGCTTGTTTACTTACGACACGGGATTGGTAAATGGCGGGCGATAAATGCGGTAATGATAATAACGAGGGCACGTGGGAGAAAACGCGCGACGTGGAAAGTCGTTCGTTGCTACGTGGATGACGAAGTTCCTCTTTATCTTACTGGTTTTGTAGCAACTCGAAACTCGAAGATACAGAACCGAGGAGAATACGGATAAGGATATGTAAAATATCCTAAAAGTCAATAGTCGTTACCTTTGATTTTTGTCAAACTTCATCAGCTTGTAAGCTAACTATATTATATCGTTTATTCTTCGATCGCGAAATGACATTAAATTCTGAAAAACATATAAATCGACGAGATCAGGGTACTGGTTTCTTCTCCACCATAGCCGACCGATGACTCTCGATGCAGAGCTGAACTAAGACCGTTTCGGAGTCTCGGGTCCAGGATAATTGCACGCATGGGGGTGAAGTAATCGGCCAGGTCGGTCGGTTAAAGGGACCAGGGTTAATATTCATAGAAGACGGCGCTGATCTCTCTGAAGTTCGGATCGTAAAACTACTGTTAACGGGAATCCGGAACTTGTACTCCCAGAGGCGCCCATCCCCTTTATAGCGCTCACCTCCCTCATGGCGTCCTGCGATACGAGTCGACCGCAAGGGCGGCGGAATATCTTGCGGCGGCGACGGATAAACGGAGAACACAGAAATTGGGTACAAGCAGCCGTAATACGTTCGGAATGCCGAGCGTGTAGACGGAAACACCTGGAAAATGTCCATGGTTTTTGCGAGCTCCAAACAGGTGCAGCATGTTCGTTTCCAGGCGACTCGTCCTTCAGGGAAATTAAACGCGAACCAAAAGCTGCGACGTTTCTATCGTGAAAAAGAGGAATAGTTCGTAGGCATCTGCAAGCATTTCTCGAATTTTCAACAATTTCCCGATAACATTTTTACTTTGTCGAAATGATTCGCGACCATATCTCTCTTCGTTCGAGCTAATACACGAAAATCATCTACCGATAGGTCTGCAATATACGACGAATATTCCCATTTTATCTTGCACGATAAAATTTGCCAACAATCTGTTATCCAAAGGGTCTATGTTTAACATACCATAGCACTATATACGTACTCGTGCAACAAAATCGACACAAGTTATACTCTAGACTAGTTTCAGCGTCAAAAACGAGAAAGAAACGTCTCGATTTTTCTCCAAAAATCATGGGTACTTAAGATTCGACCGAAAAATATATTCAAAGGAGAATAACTCCTACTTTGTAAGCCAGATATCGTAAGAGTGGCACGTAGTTCATTTCATACTTGAAGTGGCTCACGCACCACGGCTGGCGAAACTTATGGCAACTACGACATCCTCGACGAAGCAAGAAATAAGCCGACGAAAAAGGTCGAAAGAGCGAAGAAGGGTGGAGTCAAAGCGGCTTTCTCCATCGGACTGTCTGCGAATTATTAAACATAACGGTGAAATATCGCAGCGGCCAATACCAGCCAGGAGAAGGGAACAACGTGAGCTGCTTTCGCAACGGCCTTTTCGCTTTGTATATTCGGCCGGAACGGAAAGGCGCGAAAGAAGAGCGGCGTGGCTGCATCGATGCATTGGCCATAGCGCGGCGCCGCGCCGCCGCGATTATTCGATCCTCGGAAGAGCGTTTGATCGATGCGACCGACGTTGCGTGCCTGAAACCGCCGAGCCCGCCTCCTTTCGAATACACCAGCAACGCTAATGCGTTTGTGAATTTGTTCGAAGGAAGGTCCCAGGTGACTTTTCGCTTCAAATTCTCCTTCCGCTTCCGCATCTTGGAAATTCAGTAGTTTTTCGCAACTATATCGTCGGCCATTGAATCGGTGAGAAAGAGAAAGATGAAATTAACTGGTGAAACTATCTGCATAAACGATCTGAGAAATCAGGAACACGATGTAATTGCTTTCCTTTAAACGTTTAAACTGTTACATAGGTACAAAGTGTATTTACGCTCCTGTAATACATGGTTAAAAAATTGTGAACAGTACATTATAGAAATGATTGCACGCAAAGATATTCGATTTTGGAGAAATGTTTCTATAATACGAACGATTTCAAACTCCAAGGACCTTATTGTATAAGTTAGTATAACGCGGTATAAGTTAGATTCTTGACAGGAACAAGACAGAGATATTAACACCCGTCGACTTTTCTTTCTCGGCTGATTTCCAGCGAGAGTAGCTCGTTTAACACGGAAACTCCCCATGGAACGGAAGCGTCGTTTCCGCGGAAGGCAACTGCAGTTACGATTATGGGAGTTGCGTTCCCCCGTCGACGGTCCTACTTACGGCATATTAGCGACTCCTGAGACGGCCATTAGTCGAGCTCTTACAAGATAGACCGTAACATTAGTTGACGCGACAATTGCCGACCTCCGACTCGCCTCTTTCCTTCTCTCTTCTCGAGAAAAGGCTTCTCGCGCCACGATAATAGCTACGCTTACACATCACTCGTTTAGATAGCGTTCAATCCTCGAATGGATGAATTGCATTGCGTATCTCCAGGAGACGACGCCGTTTAATTGTTATTAATCAGCCCCCTCGTTCTTGGCTCTATTCTCGTGTTCTCCGACCATCAACTAATTGTGGAAATGTCGATCGAGAAACACGACTCTAATGGAGTTCATCGCGCTGTGCGATATTAATTGTTAACTGTTGCACTCTGATCATTACGGGATTTTATTTATAGACGAGCAAAGGCTGACCGCGTAATACTACGGTGCACGAACGACGTCGGATTACTATCGATTTATTTACGTTATTATATGTACATACATCGACGGTAGTACTACACTGCACTAACTGTAAGTAGTATACTTGATGTTTCGTATCGTCTCGATGACACGAGTTCGTTACAAAGCTTAACGAGGTGTCGTAGAAATACGATTCTTCTTCACCGACTCGATTTATGAACAAGTAACCCTTTGAGCGACAGGTCTGACCGGTCAAATTTTGCGAGTTTCCTAGACACGGGTGGTGGCTAGGAGTTATTAGCTATTTAATTGCCATAGTTTCCTGGTTTCAACGTTTGACTGCGCTGCCTAGCGAATAGCCCTCAAACATTGTTATTTTATCATCCTGCTGTTGAATTGGACATATCAATGTCGTTGACGCGTTGTTGGACGAGCAAGGACCTAAAACCTTGGTCGAAGCAGCATTCCAAATACGATTCGATCAAACCGTCAACCCTCGTATTCTATTTTCTTTACGAAAAAGGATCTTTACTCCTGGACTACCTGAAAGGGGATTGCTATGTCTCGGTGGGACTGCACGCTCTACGTGGGTCATATCGAAAGCTCATAAAAATTAATGTTCCACGATAACGTGAACGCGTCTCGGGCTACACGCTAGCAATCCGATTACGGTCCACGATGTCCAGGGATCCAGAGCAACCCGAGGGTTTACGCGAGTATTATCCGTTTCGATATCCTCCGTGTGTTAGCCTCGTTACAGGGATTGGCCAAAATCCAGCGGCGCTAATGGCATTTAATTGACCCTCGTCCATCGAACGTACTATCCACGCGGAACTTGCTTCTTCTTGGTTTCGTCGTCGGTATCTGTTCGCCATTGACGCTAACCTTCTCCACACAGTACATTTCTACCAAATATCGATTTTTATTTGATATAAAAATTAGACAAGATACCTAGTTAATTGCCAAGTACGTCTTATTTGTTTCAATTCGTCCATCTATTTCTGATGATTTCAAGAATGATATCACAAGTATTTTCCTTGAAGATTTTGTATATTCCTACGTGTTATGCGTATTCTGTACGTTCCTACGCGTTTGATCGACTCCACTTTTTGCAAATATCACTTTCATTGGATATCGTAATTACGCAATTAACTTATTTCCAACGGATAAGCGTCTCGATTCGACGATCAAAATTTACTTATTCGAACAACGTAACATAAATGGTATATTAAGTTCAAAGACAAATTAGAAAAGTTATGCTTGCGACTCTACTTGTTAATTTGTAGAGTTAATCGATGTGACTTCTGAACGATTCAATTACTAATCGATCGCTGCTTCGAAGGAATGAAATTCTTGTTATTTTTAGCCCTTCTTCCTGGTCCTTAATCCTTTTCCCTGTAGTCCACTCTGAACGTTCGAAACGAAGATCGCGTCGATCGATCGAACCTAGATAGAGTTAATTGATCAACGGTACGTTCGAGCGATCCGAAAATAAACGAGACCAAGGAAGGGGTCTAACGTCCGATCTTGCAGATATTAGAGTGTTTATCCGGGCTTTACGAATCCACTCGACGCATTGTCTGTTTGTCTGAGAACACGCCACGACTCCCGTAGGACCAGCTAACAACATTAGCTCGGGATTTGTCTTTAGGGCTGGATCTGGCTATGTTGGCCGACCGGAAGGGGCGGGAACGAGTATACCCTATTAATATTGCGGCTGTATCACAGTTTCACCAGACTTCGCGTCGTTAAGGGAGATATACGCGGAGATAGGCAAACAGCCGGTCGCCAGGACAGACGAGGGAGAACGTTGCGCCGTATCCTTTGCGTTCTCCAACTTTATTACGCTCGACTCTAATGTAAAACGATGATTTCGTCTCGCGACAGAAACAGACCATCTGATCGTCACGAATACTCGTCCGACGGATTTTCTTATTTTACTTACGATTTGCACTCGGACAATCTTAGAAGCCCTAGAAAATATCATTAATTTCGATGTAAAACGAAAAGTACGAAACTACTAGTCATTTTTGATCGAATCGTAGTTTCCTATCGTTGGAAGATCTCTAAAATTGGTGCAAAGTTTAAACGTTAAAAAATCTTCTTCTCGCCTTCCTCTGCTCTGATCGCAGCAAAGTATCTTTTTGCATCGCAATCGCGAGTCTCAGCGGAACTGTCGTGATACGTATTTAACAAAAATGAACGTTGTCGCGTTTCGTTCTACGCATATAAAAGAAAAAAAAAATTCCAGTGCAAGTTATCGATCGCAGTCGGTAGGACTCGAACCTACGCTCCCAGAGGGAATCTGATTTCTAGTCAGACGCCTTAACCACTCGGCCACGACTGCTCGGTTGTACATTCTCCAACAAGATTGAGACGTTGATTCTGATTCCTGCGGACATTTTATTCCAAGCAACGATGATAGCGAACGTATGAATAAAGAAGACATCTGTCTAAAATACAACTTCTTACAATTATAATATCGAAAATTACCGAATAGAATGTCGTTGATTATCAAAGACGCGTAAGATTAGAATTCGAAGAATCGAACGCAACTATCGTTTATTCGCGAAATCTGTGGAAGAATCATTAACGGACAAATAAAACAAGCCGATCCGAGACGACGAGGTCGATCAGTTTACCTAGTCAACCAGAGGCTTGTATCTCTGGAGAACGAAACGTAATTGTATAAACAGTGACGTCAGTCTGCGCCGTAATAACGATGGAAACGGCAAGACCTTTCTCCCCCTGGGAACGACCCATATAAGGGTTGCTTCATTAAATACTCGGATCCCGACGAGGGCTCACCCTCCTCCACGAAATTGGTGCAGAGAAAAGCCAACGATTGTAATAATAATTACGCGATATTAATAATCGTCGAAGTTATGCGCGTAACGACGCTTCTGCACGATTTTGACGTGCCTCGATCGCCGAGATAGTTCCCAATTATAGTCGTGAAGACTATATAAGGTTACCAGCCAGCGACGAATTAAAATGTCCTCTTAGCGGAGAACTTTGAATGGTCAGAATCAGAGATGCGTAAAAGATCGCAGCAGGATCATAGAACTTTCTGATATTCGGATGAACGAACGAATCGTAAAAAGAATGACGAGAGAGACGAATCGAAATGAAAAAAAGGAGACAAAGGAGTACGATCGCGATTGATCTTCTTCCACGTTTCCAGCGATCTTTAGCGACCAAGCTTCATCGGCGGCAAATTTGCTCGGTTGGAATCGAAGCCAATCGCGACTTTGACTTTGGCTCGATTCTCGAATCTACTCCCCCGTTTAAGATCTCACAGAAGGAGCGAATGAAAATCAAACGGCGGTGGATTAAAAGTCTTCAAAAGTCGATGGAGTCGAAGGTACGTTTCAGATCGGGCGTCTCTCGCGAGAGGGAAGCGTTATTAATGACAAGAGGGTGGCAGCAGCACCGTTCTACGGCTGACACCGCAGTCAGTCGACCCGGGACGCCTAATGACGATTAATTCAATGTCTTGGTGGCACGGGACTGCCAGCAAACTGTCTCACAGCGCGACAGCTCTCAGGACTTCCGTTCGGTACCATGTTCCATCCTCTTGCCCTTTCTCTCTCTCTCTCTCTCTCTCTGCTCACTGTGAATCCGCTTCAGCTGTTTCGAGCGAGAGGCGTCGGCCATTAATCAACGCAAACGAACACGAATAATAATCGATCTTGAACCCTCGAACTGGCCACTGGCCCTCGGCTACGTCGCCCAGTTACGACCCTCTTCAGTGCTATTAGGAAGCTCGCGAAAGCTCGAATAAATGTGAATAACTACGGGGAATTTATCGGAAGCTTCAAAGATTATGAAAAATATCCATTGTCTCGTATAACGCGCGTAATATGCTCGTAAAGGGTATGTACGAGCGTTAACGCTCATCTCGATCCTTAATCTGGTTTTACAAATGTTGCAACAATCGAAAATTCGTGTCACCCGCGACAATTAACGAGACTCGAGCGGCCTCCCCGTAATAGCGTGAAAATATGCATAGCCTATTAATCACAGCGAACTTCGAACCGATATCCCCCGAATAATAACCGATTTCAGAATGGATTTTTGCCCCGAAGGCGAATCGCCACCCCCTGGTGCTTGCCTCTCGAAGGGCAGTAACGACACCCTTACAGCCGCCGGCTGCATAATCACAGAATTTGAAATTCCACTCTTCCACCGTGCTGTCTCATGCAACTTTTATAAAACGAGAAACGATTGCGTGGCGGTCGTAAAAAATCCTTTGAATCTAACTCAGGCTTCCGGAACGGAATTCCAAATTTTTTGCTTCCTTTTCAGCAAACCAGAATCTTCTAGAAACAACTGATAGAAACGTTCGAGACGTGGATTCCATCGAGCCATCTCTTTGGCCAGTCACCGTGGTCGTTGCGTGTATTTCAAGCAGCCGTTATTCACCCGCTCGCCCTTTGGCGATGTTACATATTTTACTCTGCATTATTCATCCTTTGACCCTGGAGCAACCCTATATTACACGTCAAGGAGAGCTTCTCCCTCTAACCGCTCGCGCTGCAACATTCCCTTTAAGAAGCGGACGAACACTGACCGATGAAATTAACGCGTTCAACTTAGTTAACTTTATCTGTGGAAAAGTAAAAATGTAGAAAGAACCTGGAATATTTTCCTAAAATAATGTCGCAGCCACAGCTCTGGGGAAATGCCGAGGGATAGGAAACGGCGGAGTGTTTGTAAAAGGAAAAAGGCATTGACAAACCGAAAATGGACCATCTACCTCTTTTTTATTTTTCTGCGATCGTTAACTAGGATCGTTAAACGACAACCCTCGATAGGTTATACCTTTTTCGAAGTGGAAGGCTCGAGTTTTCGTTCGTCAAAGTCAGGACGACGTTACGCGCGATAAACCATCCCGAGATTTCGCTGATCCCGCACGAAGAACAAAGAAACGATGGGAATATCAATGGGAGAGCGTGGATTTCAAGGGGTCCATTCCCGGAGACGAATCGCGGCCCATTCGACTCTTTCTGATCTTCTCAGAACAGTCTCTGCTTTATGGAACGCGATAAAACTTGCTCGAGAATCTTCTTCTTCTTCTTTGTATTTTAGTAATCTATCCTTAGCGCGAAACTGTTTGAAAGACAGAGATAAAAGTTTCCGTTGCATCTGCAAGTAAGCTGCAAGTTCGAAGAAACTCGAGTTATTCCACGCTGGTGATGCATCGTGTGTCGATAAAATTTACGGATAGATAAAAGGTACGTTTCAAGGAACTCGACTTGAGTGCATTCGTTAAAAGATACGATTTAACGCACTCAAAATTAACAGTGCAGAGACGGTCTAACGGATGACGTGGCACGTGTATCGTCGCGAACAAGTTCGTGAAAGAATACCTAAAAAAGAATCAGTTTCAAAATAAAAAGATTAATATCCGAGTTGTTGGGTATCGATGGCACACGATCGGTAACGTATCGTCGATCGTGCGCAGATGCTTCAAATTCCTCGATGAAAGTTAGCAACAACGAGCAGGTTTACGAGCGAACGAGCACTTTCGTTGTTTAACGATCAAAAACAATCGAGCGTCCGCGCGAGCGGAACGATATCGCGTGCAAGGGAGTCGACGTAAAAATTTGTAGCCCATCCCTGCCGGAAGCAAAGAGCCAGTGATGGGCTCCAGACGCTTCGAATCACGTTCAGGATCTACGGAAACTTTCCAATTCGCGTAACGCTCGAAATTATAGCTGTTGGAAAACTTTAAAGAGCTGAAATGGTCCGACACGACTCGAACGATCCTAAGTGTTCGAGTGGGTGATAAAAGCGGAACGATCAGTGTTCCGATACGTTTCCACGATTTTTTAACATCTTCTTTGTTTCGTATCTCAATCGTAACGACAAATCTGCGCCGAGATACCGGATAGATAATGGATAAGGGAATGTAACGAATTTAAACACACGATCGGTCGAGTACCTATAGTTCAAAGCGCGTACATTTTGGTAGAAATTCAACGCCGTTTATCTGTCGTGATCGATGTATTCACTGCAACTAAGAAATACGAAGATTATTAGCGAATTCTCAACATACTGTTAGGGAAAAATAAACGAAAGGGAATGGTTATTTTAAACAACGAAGAAAACAGACCGTTTACTTGGAAGAATAAGGGGAGAATGGAAAGGAAGAAAGGGCGAGTGAAATATCTCTAAAGAGCTGTCGTAAAACTAGCCGCCATGAAACTCGTATCTTTGCACCCCCTTACAGGGGGTAGCTATGCAGGAAAAGGGCACAGTGTGTCGCGAAACGACGCGTCGTCAAACGAAATCGTCTATACACGACGTTCGTCATAAGTATTTACATGTTTCCGTTGGAATCGGGTCGTGGGTGGGGCATGTCGTAAAAATCCGCACTGAAACGAGGAGCGGGGCGAGACCAAGGAGAGAATAAAACGTTGCGAAATTTATAAGGGTGGATCATTCTCGCAGAAGGAACGACGCCTTCGGGAACACCGAGCAAACGCGGGAAATTTGTTAAGACCCTTTCAAACTGTGTTACGCGGATCGCTGCGACCAGCAAAATATGTTGCGGTTGTGTTTTTTTAATATTTCATCAGCGTTTCTTCTGGAAAAAGAGGAGCTTCTCTTTTAAAGCGTCTGGCCGCGACTCCAGAAAATTCCACGAAATACCCTGTCCTTTATACGACTCCGCTTTCTAAATTCTTACGGCGTAACAGCGACTAGCGAAAGTATTTGAACATTTATAGAAACTTTACTTTGCTCATCCTCTCGATATTAACGGTGGTCAACCACCGTCCAACGTTTTCTGTACACTGACGCTGACTTTAGTCAACGATAGGAACATCGGTGAAACAATAACGTTCCAAAAGAATGGAACAAACAATGCGTTCGCATCGCCTTAGTTACAGAGAGAAGAGAAAAAACAGGCGCTGCGGAAGATGGTAATAATTAAATAAACAAGAATAATTATATCGGAGGAAGAAAGGCAATGCGCGTAATATATTCGTATAAATTTTCTATGATAATTGTTCAATGGGACAAGTTCAAATTACTTTCCTCAGTCATACTGTACATGCATCTCGATATTCGGATATTCAAATTTCGTTTCTCGAACCAACTATCGGTGAGAAAACACGCTGTAGCCACGGCCTTACGTGTACTCCACTTGCGTGCGTCGAGCACGGTCAATTCGTGACAAAAAGAAGATGTCGGTGGATGCTCGACGGTAATACGTGACATCTCGGTGTCCCTCGCGGGGAACGGGAACAAATAAAGTGGCCGTGTCAACGAGATGCTAGCAGAGAGACAGCCGTAACGCTTTATCGGTTGGTCCGTCGATCATCCTCGCGTTTATTCTCCGGGCTGAATATGTTATCGGCATAATACCGCTATAACGAGCCAGTTAGATCGGGAAGAAAGCGTACAAGTTGAATGGCGAAGAGGGCTGTGTGAATAGAGAGAGCGAGAAGGTAAAGTAGAGGGGCGTGGAACGAGGCTAAAGGGATTCTAAATCGCATTTACATGTTTCGATAGGTGCCGTCCGATCGTAAAAGCAGCACTCGACTCGGGGTAAGGAAGAAAGATCAAATAGACGAACATTGAAAGAGGGGGACACGGTCAGCAACGGGAAGGCCAACGGGGCTCTGTTCTGTCTTTGATGCTGGAGACCGAGAAAGGGACAAGGGGCGCGTCTATCCAAACCAACGGCGACGTTCAATCGAATTTTCGGTTTGCTGCTACAAAAGAGACGTCCCACGGGAACGGGCCGATCGCCGATGGACCAGCTTTTTTAATCAATTTCCAACACGTGGCATTGGCTTCCGGCAGACTCGCCCTTTTTCGCCAAACCGTGTCGGTTCTTAATTCTTCCCTCTGTTCTTTCCCTTTTTGCTTCGCCGAGAAAGGGACAGTGTGTAATCTTGACGCATTCGCAGCAATATGGTTACTCGCTATCGGAATTAATTTTCTTATACATGTAAGTAATACAGAAGTCTTTGTATATTTTATAAAAGAAGAGGCAATTTTTATTAAAATCACGCGTTGGTAAGTTTCATCGTAAATGTAATTTTACTGTTGCGCTAAGATGGATAAGGACGATCTTATTATCGCTTTATGCGCTAGAAATAGATGTCTTCCTCTTTACATTCGTCGTTATTATTGCTTCGTTATTATTAATTCTATTACTATAATAGATACATCAGGAAATTAAACTTCCATAGATATCCTTTCGACGAATTTTAGTCTTTCGAATCACGCGCTTTGAAGTTAAGTGCACGCGAGTTATCTGAAAGAACGGAAAGAACGAAAGCCGAATGAGGGATGAAATGGACGGGAGTAGCCAGGGATACGTCGTGGGATCGAACCCGAAGAGGAAGATAGAAGGCAAAATGGATTGCTTGGACAAACTACAATTACCAGTTACACAATGCGCTTCCACCCAGTGAAGGTTGTTCAAGGTGAGAGACGAGCTCTCGCCCGAAACGATGAAATTCGAACCGCTTTGAAGATGTTTCTGCGCGCGTTAGGGTTGCCCCGAACGAAACGCTGCCGCCTCGTGCCAAATCTAATTTCGACCTCTACTCTCCAACCTCTCCCTTCTTCCTCCACCCTGCAGTCTAAAGCCACTTTCCAAGAGAAACTCTCCCTTTCGTTGTCGAAACTTCGCACTTCATCGACGGGTGGCTTGGATTTAAATCGCTTAGAAAGTCGTTCGACGACTAAACTAGCTATTCAACCTTCGACGAATAATAGGCAATTTCGTCAAAAGAAACGTCGCTCTTCCTTCAGTGAATTCAAAAAACCAAAAAGTATACAATGCTTTAGAAAGATGTATGAGATCCTCTAAAAATGTTGTGCTATTTTGCGTTGTACGGAACGTTTCGAGAGTTCGCACACGCGAGAACCATCGGATACGGAGAAGCCTCGATTTAAGGCGCGAGCGTAGACCAAGCAATCCCTCCGACTATTCTATCCACCTTGTCGAGCCTTGACAAACACGATTCAACAAACATTCCTGTCACCCCTTAGCGAAATGGAGGGGAGAAGAGGCCTCGTTGAATCGTTGAATCGGGCCACGATTCCAGGAATCGTTCGCGGGGACTCACTTTTCCTCGATAAATAATACAGTCGCTCCCTTGGCTCATAAGCCAGCGATGTCTTCGATGGTTCCCTTTTCAAACGAAAGTAACAAGGAGGACGGGTGCACTGAAAGAAACGCCGAGAGGAAAGGCTCGAGGCAAAATCGAACCAGGCATTGCATTGTCCGAGCTTCGAGTGGGAGCTCGCGTGTTCCAGCCTTGTGGCACTCGACTGACAACAACCCCCATGGCACGGGGGGTTGCCTCGAGTGTTCGATGGAAAACGTCGAGCGAAAACTCGATACACGCGGCTAACGAGAGGAGGAAGTAACGGGGCTGGAGGGGAGAGCCAATGGTAACCAAGGGGAAAGTGCAAGTGGAATTAAAGTCGAAGCGAGTCGCGGGAAATTCTATTTCCCGTAAATCGCGCGTATTCTACCGTCCCCGATGTCTTCGCGGTGGAAGATCTTTTGAAAATTCAACCTGTTTCTTAGATTTATCTAACGATTTGGAAAAACGACGAAGTAAAAGACGAAGGATAGGCGATGGTACGTTTAAAAAGATGGGAATATTCAAAGCGAAGGGAAAAGATTAACAAAATTGAGACAACGAAAACATTCGTAACGCGTAACAAGCTAATATTTGGATTTTCCCAAAATATAATATTTCCGTAAGAAACGAACAGAAGTCCGAGCCCCGTGTTCCCAGGAACTGCGGAAGTTTTATCCCGAAACTTTTCGCGAGTTAACGGATTTCAGCCAGAAGGGAAATGCGAGTTTTCCGACGGACTGATTCCTCCAGACGGGATTTCTCCCACGTTGACAGTCTGTAAAACTGTAATTGATAGCCAGAAGTAACATCCAACTCGTCCAGTGAACCATCTTCTATAGCGAAACGGTTCAACTTTTCTCAACTTCAACTTCTATTCGACACTTCCCTGTGGAACGCGCGCGACGCACAGCTACGAGTCCTCCTTTTCATCGTTCCACGTAAATTAGTTCCCAGCTGTAATTATTGGAATAGGAACGAAGTCGACGGGATCGATGAAATTGCCCTGGTCCTAGAAAAAGTCAAATAATAAGAGGGCGGCGTTTGAAGGTATTCGTCGCGGTGACTGCCGGAACGAATTCGAAAAGAGACGATCGTAGCCCACGGGAAGTCTAGCTGTGCCAGGGTCGATAACCAATTAGCGATCCTCGAGACAAGGGTCGGAATAGCGCGTAAACAGCGCGGACGAGGTAGCTAGGGCAACGAGTTTCCAGGCCAGCGTGACGACCATCTTAAATTTTCCAACCCCTCTGTGTCTCTCGCTACAGTTTAATCCGTCTAGTTCGCTTGGCAGATTAACGAGTGCATTTCCCGGGGAAACGAGGTTCCATCGGCACAAGGATCGATCGTGTTCGGCTTATTAGTCGTCGTGTACGATTCTTCGGTGAGTTGATAAAAAGTTCGTCGAGCATCCCGTTGAAAGGAGCGAACACAAAGGTGGCACTCGATGGAACCTCCGATCTCGTTACGATATTAATTTGAAATGCAGAAGCAAAGTGGTTCTTTACGATTAATCGATCGCTAATAAATCGATGTGCAGTGTTTATGATTCGTTGAATTTTAAAAAAACGTACGTATATATACAACGATTAAAATGATGTATAAAATCGTGCCATATATAGGAAGTAAATACTTTGTCACCGCGTCATATGTGTAAAGAAATTCGTATTATCGACATCGATCAGATAGATAAAACGCTATTGATTTGAAGCGTTAGGTTGGGCGATAAACATTAAAAAAATTCCGATAACGGCTGTACACCTGTTGTACTTATTTATTATTTATTGTTGACCGATTCGCAGTTAACGGTACCGCGCGCGCATGGATCGTACAATCGGCGATACGATGTCCCTCTCGAAATGATCGATCGACAGCACGACCTTGAAGAGAAATCGTAGCGGAATAAAGGGAGGAGACTCGTTAAAAAACTTGACTGTGTCTCGGGGATGGATCGAAGAAGCGCGGAATATTTCACGTGAACGCGGCGAAAAGGAGAGCTGACGCACGACGTACGTCACGCACACGCGAACCTCGGCTCAGGCTTGCATGGCCGATGGACCGAACGAGGGATGCATATCAAGCAGGCTTTTTGCCCGCTGGCAAATTTGTCAATGGACCCTGGGGCGCCGCCGAGGAGAATCCACCCTCCCTGGCATGTCTCTTCCCTTATATTCTCCGCGACCCGTCGATCATCCTTCGCGCCTAGACGCGCTTCACCGTTTCCAAGTGCCATGGCGCGAGCTGTCGACGTGAAAAAATCACCAGGGAGACATTTCGCTCGATCGACTTTGAGTAGGAAGATCTTAATAGAGGGAGCAGAGTGGCCGTAGAGTAGAACGATTCGAAGTGAGAATCTATTCGGTTGCTTATTAACGGGAAAGGATCCATCGACAGAAAAATGGAAGAAAGAAAATTATACATGCACGAGATACAAGGTAATGTACGAAATAGCACGGTAAGGTGGACGAAGTTCTAGCTTGTAAATGTTTAAATAAGTAGAGCAACCAACAACGAGTGTCGATCGTTTTAAATGGGAATTGGCGTGGAGCTACGTTGACTGGCGATAACACGTCAAGTGATACTTTTGAAGGCAACGTCGTATCACGTAGACGTCGAGTAAATTTAAAAAATATATTTAACGGTAAATTATCTCACGACAATCGAGTACGTCCTTAATGAAATTCAATTTTGCAAAATTACGACCGTCGTCCGATTAAACTAGGCTCCATGGACGAAAGTTCGGGGACAGAAAAGTGACCACAGTGAATGTAGAACAGCACCCTAACCCAGATACATTTGCGACACCCCATTCGACTTAAATTTAGGGGACAGCCGTCCGGATGGCTGCGGTCCAAGCAGAGTTTGACCTTGCGCTGCCATAAATATTCAAGAAGGCCAGGAAATCGGGTGAAATCGCTTGCCACCTGCGACCGATAACCTAAGGAGAGCATTCCTGACACATTTACCGCCGACTGTGGCGCGAGTATTGGTAACGAGGGTAGTCAACAGAGAATCCAATAACGTCCTCGTGCTACCCTTAGAATGATCTTTTGGTGCCATTAAAAAAAAAAAAAAAAAAACCCTCCGACCGTTCGAACAACCATCCAGAGACGATAAATCCTAAAAGTGCTGAAGTTTCCGAATACCCGGTGAATCTGGAAGGTGGAACGATTTAAAAGTATTATCCATCGAGATTGTTCGGTGGTTTAGGGGTGTCTTCTTGGCTAAAAATCGCAGTTCCTAACAAAGTTTCCGGCCCGTTAACGACATGGAGGAAAACAGGGGTGAAGGAAAAAGGGCAAAAACTGGGAACGATCTGAAACGACGAGACAGGACCAAGCCAGACCCAGACGAGACGAGACGAGAGACGGCGAGGTCCAGGAAATGGATGGATGGTCGTTCGCAATTTGGCCCCCCAATAACCGCGGCACAAAGTAGCCAATTTATAATCCCCTGCCCCTCTTCCCAACGCTGGATACTTTTATCAACGTACCTGCCCCCTCTGCCTTCTCGATGCAAGCCGTTCGTGTATCCTTTCCTGTGGCGCGTTTCGACCCAACGAGCAGACGGCAGTGCGCGCCGATAACGGCCACGACTCGCGAGCAATGGCCCGAGAAATTAAACTTGTCCATTAACTTTTGATCGAACCGCGATTAAGCTCTTCCGCTACTTTCACCGATATCTTCGATTTCTATTTCGGAGGTCGATGCAGGTTGCAACTTTTCTTTCGTATAATTATGAAAAACGTTGCGGAAAGATGGAAATTACAGGATCGTTAAATTTGTATGCGAAGTTTGTCAATGTTCGAATTGTTGTAAATTCTCGAAAATTGCTTGTACAATAAAGTAGAATTGGACCTGTGCGATAGTCGGAAAGTCGAAAAATATTGAAATATCGAATATTTCAATTTTCCAATCTTGGTTAACGCGAACGAATAAAATGTACGTGCTCTTCTTCTATCTTGCGGCCAAAATTCACCGACTTTCCATGAATGGCAATTTCGAAGATTACGAGAAACCCAGAAAGCTTTTCCATCTTCCTACGAAGAATGCTCCGAAATTAATTGGACCGCTGTAAGCACCACGAGGGTTCGTACATGAAGGAAGAAAGACTCGTTCGATCGACACGAGGCCTAAGAAAGCCCATGCATCAAGGATCGATCGAAGCAGTCATTCACGAGCGAACGTTTTACGAGCGTAATAGTCCACCCTTAATGGACGATGGATCAAAAAATTTATCGCGCGCGAAAGCTCGGTAACCGACTGGCAATTAGCGGCCGGTCGTTCCGGTGAAATACAAGCGAGTCGTTCATGGGAATGTCCAGGGTGGCAACATCCGAGAATCTTCTCTCGCAACAAAGTAACATTATAGGTATTAACGTTACTTTGTAATTAAAGAGGAATATTTGGATATAAAATAAAACGAATCTGTTAGATTCGAAGATACAGATATAATCGATCGAGTCAACTTAACGAGTTAATAATCAAGTCAAACGATATCTTAACCTGTTAATTAATATACTTCAACCGGAAGGTCCTACTTTGCTTCACAGAATTAAAACTGGATAAAAATAAGGCAATTTCAAGGTTAGATCAATTTTTATTTCCGTATGAAAGAAAAGCGATTCGTTTTCCTTTAAATCGCCATGCACATTAAAGAAATACCCAAAGATACCGATCGAAACTAGATTCAATTTCACTTGGACGTTTTTCAAGAGTTTGTCGTCTCCTCTGGGAGAAAAGTCGACACCTAAAAAGGATCCAAAGTTTGCGTCCCTCCGCGGCGCACAGAGCTCTGATGCCCATCAAGGATTAGAACGAACTGCGAAATTCCCAAGGGTGGGAAGGGGAGATGGGTTCTACGAAGCATTCTACGAAGTTTCTACGTCAGCCATCGACGGATGGATCTCCGATTACGACACGCGGCGTACTGTATAATTGAGCAGGTGTTGCGAACAGACCAGACGTGGGTAACGAGAAGCGCACCCCCTGTGCTTGACTCTCGGGAGATGATCGACAAGCAGTTTTTCCTTGCTTTCCTGTGAAAGCGGACGCTTCTGTTGACTTAGGTCCGTTGCACACGAGCGTCATTTTTGCAGTCACGTCAACTTGACGCCGTGCTTTTCCCTTCAATTATTTTTGCATGTTACAAAAGCTACAAACGCCTTTTTATTATTTACACGACTTTTTATTACCTGCTATAAACCGAACAAGGAAGGAAACATTACGTTCGTTCATAACGATGTTAGGGGCTTTCTTAAAAGAGCGTTCGGTACATTTAAGAGAGGATGAATTCGGAAATATCTATCGATATAAGTGAACTGTAACAAAGATAGGGATGATTGTTATTTACCAAACACAACGGACTTTGACAACTAACGATCGAATATTATTTCCGGAATTTTTCGTTCTTAAGCCTTTATGTTCTCTTCTGACACAACACTGAATTACTTCGAGTTACGACACTTTTAACATACTTGTACGATATCGTAGATTAATACGATTTCATAAGCAGCGATCCTTAAAATAGCTAAATCACCCTCTCGTAGCTTTCTATCGCGTTCAATTTTCTTTTATATATTGGTCCTTAATACTTCACGAATCATTATTTGATCGACTCTACTTGGGTTACCCAGTTTCCTTGCAATTTCCTTTCAGAACCAGTCGCCTCGAGATAAATGTATAATCTCTCCTAATCCAATTTACCCTATCTCCACATCCGTCCTCTCTTCCAGCTTGTCTCTCTATCTGCCAAGCGAAAACTCTCCGCCCTCTAGAGCAGTCTCTGCGACGTCATTCTGGACCGTTTAATTATTATCAACCCCCGTTGGCTGGCAGGCCGAGTGACGGATGGATTTTCGTTTATATGACGCGCGACGTGGCGTGTAATTAACTGGCGGCCAATTATAGACACCGGGCACCGCGGTTTTTAACGTGATCTCGTGACGGCCGTCGGTTGCTTGTCGCGATATTCCTCCATCCCTCTTCCTGTCTCGCTCCACTGCTGCTGCTGCTGCTGCTACTGCCGCTGCTAAGGTTAGACGAACCAGTTGAGAAGAGTACGAGGTGGATCGAATTCACGCCCGTCGAAAATGTCGATAACATGTTGGCTTAAGATTTAAAGACAGAGAAATAGACCTTTAGGATCGAAATTAACGCGTAAGATGACACGTTAAGATTCGCGAAGAGAGGATTGGAAATATCGGAGATTGGAATTAAAGTGGATGTGATGGAACAGAGAAATAACGCAACACGAGAGATTTCAATGAATTTTTTTTCTTTTTTTTTCCATTTCGCTTCATTTCACCATTATCTTTAGGATAATGGCATTAAAAAATGTTTATTAATATAATATGTATACTTTCCTTAAAATCATTCATACTCGTATTCTCGTAGCGTAATAATCATAATAATATATATAATCATTATAATAATATATATATCTATATTTATTTATATATATATATATTATGTATATGTATTTCGCATATAGAGAATAGTCAATTACATAGTAGGTTTGCGTAGGTTTTTTTTCCTGTTGTATTACCATTATCATTATCATTATTATTATTTTTTTTGTTCATTTACTCTTTAATGTAAGGTATTTCATTACTAAACATATAAAAGCGGTATAAAGCTCGATCCACACACGCTAATTAATATTTCTTCTTTTCTTCGTCGTTTTTTTTTTCTCATCTTCTTCATTTGTTTGTCCGTTCTCACCCAAATTCTGATTAATAATTACAAATTGTCGCGTCTCACCACCAGTGTGTTTTCTTTCTTTCTTTTTATTTTATTTTATGTGTGCTTCTGTCTTCTCCTTTTCTTTCTAAAACGCTTTGTTTCTTTTTCTAATAAATTGCCGTTTCGCGATAATTTCCTTGCATTCTGTTCTCTTCGCGTCTCGCATAACCCATAATCTCATCGCTTTAATATTTCTCGCTTCTCTCCTCTCGCGCATCCCTCATAATACTCTCTCACTCTCACGTTTCTTATTCTTTCGACATTTTGCTTTCCATTTATTACTTATTTCCATTAAACCTAGGCGCGCGCGCGGCGTAATTCCGCGATGCGTTTTGTCTTAATGCTTACGAACGCACTCGTTTAGAGCGTACTTCGTCGACGTCCTTCTCGCTGGTTTCCACCCCTTCGCGACTCGTCGATCGAAGATACAATGTACGGATACGTTAGAAGGAGAGAAATAATAATAACAATAATAATAATAATAATAATACAAGGACAGACAGGAGAGGAGAGAAGAAAAAAACACGAGAAGATTGGAAGGGAAAGAAGAAAGGGAAAGCAATATCCCAATGTTCGATCGAACCACCAAGGGGATGAAACGCGAGACGGACAACGCGTAAGCCCGAAAATAAAACTGCCAGGACCATATTGACCGTGTCCTCCGCTCTGTTTAAGAGCATCGATTAATTAACGCGAACTCGTATTTAGCGCGACGATGACGACGGTGTTAAAAAGTAAGGGAGGTTCCTTTCCTCTCTCTCTCTCTCTCTCTCTCTTTCTCTCTGTCTCTTTCTTACTCTCTCTCACTCTCTCTCTCTCTCTCTGGTGACCTTGACCCTTGATCTATCCCTGAAAATTCGGGTCAATGGCCAGTCTAACCGTCGGCAACGTCCTCGAGTAAAATATTAAAAGACTAAAGGCGAGTCGTTTCTTCGAGAAACCTCTCTCCCCGCCGTTACTACACGTTCCAACCATTCAACGCATCCAATAGGCCTTCGCTTATATTTTATTTTGTACGTCCCCGATACGCTTAAGTTTCTCACGACACTTTTTATTCTCGAATTTGTAATCCCCTCCCTCCCTCACATTCTCACGTTACTTCTCTTCTTTTATTCTATTTTGTAAATTTTTGTCACTTTAAACGATTCTCTCCCGGTTTACTCTTCCTCTCTTTCTCGAAGAAACGACCCTAACACGTGTTAAGCACTACCTCTCGATCGACACAGTTTATCGATAATATATCTTTTTCAACCGTAAATCATCCTTCGTTACTTTCCGCTTCTTCGTGCGTCTATCTTCCCCCTCGAAATCGCTGGCGGGCGCACCGGTTTGATTCGCTTCCTTTTCTTTCTTCATACAATCTTTTCTCTTTTCTTTTCATTCTCACTCGACGACCCACGATATTCAACCGCCGTGGATCAACCCGTTCGCCCTCTTCCTGTCGGAGAGAACGTATCCTCGACGGTTTCCAGCAATGCGAAACAGTGTTCGACCGTGGCTGCTGCTTTCTTAATCCCTCGGTTTTACACGACCCTTTCCCGTTTCTTTAATCGCGAGCGAATTCTTCGCGAACGATTCCAACGCCCAGCGTCGAGAATGCACCATCGACGAAGCAATTCCTCTCGAGAACCCTTTTTTCGCGTCGCGTCGAGAGCACGTTCGTCCCCTTTACAAGCTTCCAGCTACGATTCGATACTCGTCATCGATATTTCACGCCATATTCCGTTACGCCAGCTGAGCTTTACACGCTTCATAGACGAAGATCTTAGTCGTCCCTTGATACGACGATTGGTCTCGCGATATTTCTTAATTACACAAGGTTATAGTTGAACATAATTTCTCTGTAAATGTAAAATTTCTTTATTTGAAGTTTAATCCTTTGCATCCGAAATAACAAATTTTTTTTGGTTAACGTAAACCGATGCGTACAATTATTAAGCATGAATTTTGTATTCGAACATATTTCTGTATGTTCTATTCTTCGAAAGAAATCAAACGTTGTACAACCGAGCAAACGAATATGCAATGCGGCTCGAAGGATTTCTCGTAATTTTGCTTTTCCAAGTAGTCACTTGGACGATTCTTTCTGAGAAGATATCACGCTTGAAAATATTATAAAGTACAAGTATATATTAATACACCGATATAAATGTACATACGTAGATGATAGAAACTACTATTTTCTTGAGCATAATTTCCCTTATGCAAAGTGTTTATTTCCACCCTCAAAGTAACATAGAAATCGTTCTTTGTTCGAATCAAAATTTAAATCAAATAAGCTTGAAATTTCTTTACAAAATTTACAAAATTTACAAAGGAAGCTGGAAATCTTTTTAAGATACGAGTAACGCAGAAATCGTTGTCTGTTGTTGTTTCGCGAGATCGAAAATCATCGTTCTTCTTCCGAAGATAGTAAAAGTTCGAAATATCTAGTAACCGGTCACCGATCGCCCGCCAGCTAAAGGTACAGCGTAGTATCTAATAACACCCGAGTTAGACTCTCGCCCTCAAGCCAACCAAACAAATATAGTTCGCATACAATTATTACAATACGAATTCTTAAATATCAACTCTTATACTCTAACGATAGAATGATAATAATAGGGTTGCGTCTCGGCTGAGAGAGACGGCCGAGGCTCTCGAAGCGCCCCGGAAACCGTCGCCGGTTATGCGTGTGTGTACGTTTTTCACTGTGTACGCTACATAATAGTTTTCTTTCTTTCTAACATATACCGCTTTGTTTTGCTCTCCTTTTATTTCACGCTTTTCTTTGCTATTTCTTTTTCTCGTCTTCACCGCGATCGACGGATGTTCGTCGCTGTGAAAACGAAAGTACGCGTTTCACAGGCAGGATAACGATCACTGTTATCCGGATGTTGTGCGATAACCGTCGAATATTCGCGGTGAATGAGAACAGAGCATTCTCACAATTGTCGATGGTGAATTGATCGAAACATTGACAGACTATGACCGTTTGCAACTACTATGAAGCTGTCGAGATCGGTAAAGATGATTTTACGACACCCTCCGGTGTGTTTTAATTGCTAATTATTTAGTGAAACGTTTCGTTAATCGAGTCATTCGGAAGATATACCGATCGATAGACGTCATAAACGTTCGTGGACTTTTACGTTACAAATACTCTTTAAAAATTATCTTAAAATTTACTCTGTTCTATCGAGTAAAACGATGAAAGATAGCAGCACGGTGTTGCTTCTTTTCTCTCTCTCTCTTTTTTCAAAGTGGCACTTGATAAAGTTGACGAATTTATTAAAGGTGAAGTCAATCGGTTTATCTTCCGAGAAATTCGATTCCGAATAAGATGAAATTACGATGCGATTAATATCAGTATCAAAGAATGTTGTGGTAAAATCGTTCGTTATAAATTCCTCTGTATCGAGGTAAAAGGGATAATTGGACTGTAATAAGGATAAATATTGCTGAATGTAGATAAATAGGATTTGTTGCAAATTCCATTATTCATGGAAATTGTCTATCTTAAGTGTTTATCTAGAAAATATGCATCCGAATAGGATTCAAAGCGATTCAAGTTCCACTAGCGCCGCTACCTGAACTCTCAATGAGATCGATTGCAGGAGCGGACAAAAGAAAAAACACGTTGAAAATTTGTCCAAGATCTCGAGCCTAAAGAAGTTTCCTATCTGGTTTTAGCGTTGTGTACCGGTGCTTTTCCGAAAAATGGCCAACGTGGATACCACGTGTAGTAAAGTTAATACCTGAATATTCCCTTTATCGAAAGCTCAGTCGACTTTTTAGACAGAATATATATCGAACTGGATTTACACGAAGTGATCGTCGATCAAGAACGTTGCGCGCAAAATGTTCCAATCGAAGTTCCAATTTCTTTGTATAGAAAATTTTACAAATTTCCCTCTTCGGGATATTATGCTCGACAGACGACGCGACTCCTAACGCTAATTACATCTATCTCTGCCATATTTTCTACCACTACGCTTCTACTTCTACCGTTTCCTATCTTCTACCATCGAAATTCTCCTTTGTTATTCTATTCTTCTCTTCCCCCTCCCTTTTTTTTTGGTTGTTTTTTAGAGCACTTTTGAATAGATTTTTATCAAAAATATATTTCATATACGAGTGTATACGTAGTCTCTTTACACGCGACGTCGATCGTCCGCCCGACTCTCGAGTAAATTCATACGGATATTCGAACTATCAAGGAATTCTTGAACGTTCGGATATGGAGCGGTCGGGCGAACGTTGTTCGCCGCAATACGTCAATTTCCTTCGTCGTAATTTTGTTTCTCTTTAATTAATAAATACATCGTCGGTCGAGCAAGCATATTTTCCTCGTTATATAAAATCACGAAGTATTATTAGAATTCATTAATTTCACTTTCACACGATTCTTGATCCAAACGACCTGCCCTTCGACATATTTTTCTACGATTATTTAGCTCATCTACTAAAGATCAGTCTGATAAATCGGAGATATAAAAAGGCGTCGAAAAAACGCGTCATAAAAATCGAAGGCTGGAACAATTATGTTTCTCGAGTCTTATTGGTCGGCAGTTGGGCGCGTGGACCACCGCAAGCTGTCCCTCGAGTCTTCGTGCCCGCTCACGAGGTTAGAGTTTATTCGCCACATTGTGATCAAAGCGTCCTTCGTGTTTCTCATTTTATTTGACCGAGAGCCGCGATTTCGTCGAAATAAGATGCAGCAAGAGTACACATTCGCATCGTCGACTGTCTTGCTGCTCCAACGAAAACAATTATACGAAAAATTTTGCGTTTTCGGAGTTTGATCAGGCCAGACGGCTTTTCGCTCTGCTTCCTCGATACAGCGAGAATTTGCTCGAAAGACAAACTACGCGTCCACGTTTGTTTCTTTTGCTTTCATTCGTTTTATTGCTAAATTGGTAGAAAATACGACCGAGCAAGTCGCACGGGATTACTCGTGATTCTGCAACTGTATCGGTGTGAAAAGGGAATCGCAATTGGTTAAAAATTGTCGGTCAGTAAAGTAGACGTTGATTGATGCGTATATGAACAACTGATGCATGAATGAATGTACGTGTACGTGTGTTGTTTGCTTGTTGATTAATCGTATATCGTTAAAGTTCGTACGATTACGCGTGTAGTTAATAAGAACTATTTACAGACTCTCGTGAGAATAATACGCCCCGAGCAGGCGAAAAGGAGACACACCTATAGAAAAACGCTCGCCTATAGAGAACAGAGCGTTCATTTCCGAATAGATAGAGCAAGATTAAAAATCGGAAACGTTCGTGTTTTTATATCCCTACGGAGCGGAACTGCATGCAAATAGACACACCGAATTCTAGCTACGATTATCGAGTTCGTCATCCTCGAAGCTTGCTTTTCCTATACACACGACTATAGACCATCCTGTCGTTTCGATGCACACTGTCCTTCCTTCTATCCGCGGCGACATTACCGTGTACCAATCTCACTTAAGACACTAGCCTGGTAGATCGTTTCGAGAGAATTTCGCGAAACCGGCTACCATCGTATCTCTTCCCCCGTGGTTGTTTCTTTTTTCCTCTTTTTTCTTATCTTTCTTTCTTTTTATCTTTCTTTTTTTTCGTTTGCCAAACCGTGGGGGACGAAGACGTTCGAAACTTGCTTCGTACGTCGCAGGGATTGAGAATTACGTTGGCCCTGGAAACCTTCGAGTTGGGTTCAAGTTTTCGATATTTCCAGCCGCTTGACCTCTCTCCTCGCTTTCTCGAGAGCGTCGTCGCTAGACTTTTTACTTCGCCTCGGGACATCGTCGTGGGATTCTTCTTCGAGTTCGAATCGTGACCAGGGAAATCCCAATTTCTCGATATTCTGATGTCCTCGCGGTCCCGACACATCGGTTTCGATAAAACGTTACAGATCGAACAATTTCTGACATTTCGGATGATTTTCGCAGTCTTTGGTTTCGAATAGAACGCCGTATGCAAGTTGGAAGAAACTCGGTTCCCATGGCGCGCGTAACGAGCAATCCCTGGGACGCCATACCTGAGAGAATTCGGGCTAAATCGAGATAAATCGGGCGAAGCCGCGCCTTAAGTGCTAATGGCAGTCTAGATCGTTAACGTACAGGTATGCGTATGCTCGTTAAGTGTATACAATAATATATGTTATACGTATCGTACCTCGTTTAATACGTAACACGTTAGAAATGAGACCTAACTCTAGATAAGTATACGGTACATACACCATATAATATAATAGATCATTTGTTAATTTTAGATCGTCGTAATATACTCATACCACCAGGGGAAAACATCGTTAAACGTTTACTCTCTTCCTCTTAATATTACCTTTTCCTTTTCTCGTTGCGCATTCTCACGTTTCTTTCGCTCTCTCACGCCGTATTATTTTTCGCTCGAGCAAGCATACCGATTTCCTCCGCCCTTTCTCGTAAACTCACACACGCAAATTCTCATTTACACTAATCTACGATCGATCTGACGGTCACTCGTTTCTCTCTTCTGTCTCGCGTCGTCTTCCTTGTTGCTGCCTCCTTGCGTCAATATTCCATTCGTCGCTCGAATATAATTACTTTTGTTAGAAAAATTTGTACTCTCATAGGGGAGGTATAGAGAAGACCTCGGACTCTGTCTCTCGCCATCGAATTCCGAGCAATTTTCACCGCGAATCCTCTCATCGATAAACGATAATCGATCGACGCGGTAGCTCTGCCAGATTTTTCAACTCGTCGATATCCACTTCGAACCGCTCGAATATCGGTAAATTAGCTCCGAATTCATCGAGCGGGAGACAGCCAGGTCGACCAAACGAAACGCTCCTCCGTTGCCACGGCCGACCACGAAGAACGAGGACCATCGTTGCAAGAACGTGGCGTTCAATTAAAGCTCACAATCGCGGACCGGCATATTCTTTTATTCATTGTCCTGCCGTATAAACGGACGAATCCCTTTTTTCGCTTCTCCGTTTCCGTTCTTCGCGATAAAAAGGAAAACAGCTAGTCTTTGTTCCCTCTGCTCGCGAGTCCAGGCTCTTCCTTTTCTCTTTTACTTTTTTTTTCCTTTTTCTTTCTTTTTTTTTTCCTTTTTCTCCATTTGCACAGCACTCGAGACGTCTGCCAATTAAATTAAATAGTGTCGAGGAAGGATGGACGAACGCTCCTCGAAGCAACGATTCAAAATAAAGGTATATGTCCCCCTTCTGTTTTCCGGCTCGCAGCTTCCGTCCTTGCGACTCGTGTCTCTTTCTCCGACGTTCTTCATTTGTAATGCAATGATCGTCACTCTTGAACCGGAGGCAGCGTTTTACACAAAGTGGCTCGAGTCGATGTTTCTCTCCTCGTGGTCGGCGACCAACGGGCATCGGATTTCGTTTCCCTTCACTCTTTCGCTCGCCATCGTCACCATATCTTTTCTTTCTCCTCTCTTTCTCCCTCTTTGTTCTCCCGTGTCGAAAAAAAGGTGTAGAACGCGGTGGAACGGAAAGGAAAGCTATAGCGTTGGTCCATTGGCCAACGAGAATTCGTTCGGACAAGGGCTTCCGGAATACGATTTCGTCAACGGAGCTTTCTATACGTATACACGGGTACACGAAAGTATTCGAATACTAATTTTCCACGAAACGTACGTTTGCAATAAATATTTCGTAATTTTTATATACATCGTTCAAATTGGTCTCGAGCTTTGCCAACATCGTCGCAACGATGGCAATGAAATTTTAAAATGTCGTGCGTAACACACGCGATATAGACGTAAAAAGTTTTACGGTGAATGATCAAAGACTTTCGTGAACCAGTGTATACCATTCTTCTCCTTTGTATTTTATTCTTGGCGGGCTGCAAATTCACCGATGGGTTAAGATCCTTTCGTTTTTCACACTCATTCGCCACTCATTCGAGATCGCTGATCACCGCGGCGGCGCATTCAAGTCGTTCTCGTCTTTCACTGCTCCTTTCAGGAATAAAATCTTTTCGCTCGATTAAATCGCTTCGACTCGTTCTTTAATTCCAAGCAACGATCGATCGGACGATTTCTTTCTCTTTTCATCGCTGATTGATTTATCGCGACGTGAACGCGCCGAGGTTTTTCAGCTATTCGCAAGCTACACGAAGAAATGGGGGATAGCTTCGATCGAGTATTTAATTACTACGAGCAAAGGGTAACCTACGAGTTATGTATACACGAGTCTCGCCGCTTAGAAGCGCCTGGGCTCTTCTCTTCCTCCTCGAGAAAGGATTATCATCTTCGCGAAGGTTGCGCGGGCGATACAGGCAGGTGGGATATATCTCGTCTAATCTCTACGATCGAAACAGCAAATAGCGATTATAGTTACGTACGTCTTAATACAATTAACTGCGTGTATATATTGCATTATATATCGAACGCGCGTTAGTTCGAAGGATAATCGATCGAAACGTCGTTACGATTGCTTCTTCCTTCGTCGAACATTTCCTTGGCAAAGTCTCGCGTAAATTTCATCTTTCTTTCTTACATATCCGACCGTTTATCGCGTTTAAACCAACGATTCGATCAAATTTCTCCTTTACGAATACCAGAAAATGTTAACGTTCTTTATTCCATTTTTCTCCTTAACGAGAATCTAAAAGAAAGAAACGAACCGCGATAGATTCTTTCGGCGCTGCTTCATCGTTTATCACCGTCTTGAGCACATTATAAATAAAAAGCGATCTGTTCTAAAGAGTCAGACGATTGAATTTAACAAAAAAAAAAAAAAACAAACGTTTAAAAGAAATACGCGAGACATCCTAATCTCTGAAGGGAGAAGTTTCGTACGACGAATGACCGCGTTCTTCCTTATACATTTCACGTACATCGATACAGAAATATTCCCGTCAACGAGACAGCGAGCTTACCCTGACAGACAAACGCACTGAGTCCGATAGAAGAATTTCGTACAAGCCTTAAACGTTAAGAATGGTGTATCGCTTTCGAATACCACGTAGCCAATCATGGATCTCCGAAGCGTCTTTTTCTCTCGAGTCGTTTCATCCGGTTTAAAAATCGAAATCTTTACTCGATACTTGAATACGTCGATAGTATGAAAAAGTTTTGACGACGAAAGAAAGAGGACAGTAGAGGCAACGGGACTAAATTGAAACGACTCGTTAGAATATTTTCGTGAAAATCGCTCGAGAGAAACACACGCTTCGTGGAAAAATGTTTTCTTTTTTTAACCACTACGAACGAGTCTTCTAGACGTTGATTTCCGATGGAGCGGCAATTTTACGAATCTCGCATCTCTCTTTCTTTCCCTCCTCTTCTCAATTTCCTCAATTTCCCATGCCTCGACAAGTCTTCGTCCCATTTTATCCCTTTTTCTCCTTCACTTTCTTTCCTCTTCGTTATCCTTGCTTTGAAGCACCCTCTGTCAGTTGTCCCGTTTGGTCCGCACTACCAGCATTGATTATTTTGTTGCTTTCGCAATGCACAAGAATGCTTGTGTTTTACTATGATTCCTTATTACTCGTTTTTTTAAACATTTTTTTCCTCCTTCGCCACTCTTCCATTTTCCTGATTTTAGATCCGTTTTTCCATTCCTTTCTATATGCCCTCCGATCGGTCATTCCCCTCCTTCCGGCCTTCACGTTACTTTACAATCGACATTAATTAACGAATTAATTAGTACAAGCTAAACACGCGTTAGAAGAATTATACAACTAGAAGAAAACGCGGGCTTCGCGATTGGTACTCGTTTTTCCACAGAATTCGTTCAACTTCATTCTTCTTTCTCTCTCACTCTCTCTCCCTCTCTTTCTCTCTCTCACTCTCTCTCTCTCTCTCTCTTTTTCTCGCCACGAAATACGCATTGTGCTTGTTTTCGTATTATCCTTCGTTCAATTTCAGAATGAATTCGGTGAGTTATTCGACTCGAGGAGCGTAAGCGTGTTAACTGTTTCTAATTTCTTGAAGAAATACGCGAATTCGATGGTCGTTTCTCCTCTTCGCCACCCTTTTCCGTTTCAAAGGGAACCTCCTTCTCATCCTCGTCACGCGGACGAATCGAAAAGTTCGATCGCACGTGTGAAAGGGCTAAACAGAGGCGAACACCTCGATCAAAGTTTTTCTCGAAAGATCTCGAAAGCATCTTTCTCGTCTTCTTCTTCCTCTTCCTCTTCTTCTTCTGCTTTCCTGTGGCGTGTCTTTTAACTTCTTTTTAAGAAGATGTTTATCTTTTTTCCTCCCTCCTTGTCAAGTTTCCAATCTTCTTTTTCATTCGTATCTCTTTCTCTTTCTCCTCTTGTCAACAGCTACTAATTTATGTTACGCGACGCGGTTATACGCTTAAACTAAACTTAACACGAGCTATAAATCCTAGCGCGTTTTAAAGAACGTACGACCCTTTTTGCCCGATCTCGTTTCCTGATCGCCTCGGCGATCGCTTAAAAAAATAGGGTACAAAAATTATTCATCTAAATTTCGAAAGCCTTATCCGAATAGTACGCGAAGTTTTTTTCGTTTCTTTTTTTTTTTTTCTTTTTTACTTTTCTCTCAGAATTTCCTTTTCTTAACCCCCCGCTTAATAAACACAGCCGAATAAAAATGCCCCCACTTCGAATTACGATTCACTGTAACCAAAAATCGTTACGAGATCCTCGATCACACGCGGTGTCATTTATCGATTATTCGATTCGACGATTCTTGTTTCTTTTCGAAATACGTATAAAAAAGACTACCCTAAACACGACACGTAGATTACGGTAATTATTACAATTTTTTCTCACCGATATAAAAAAAGGAGATTGCTTATCGTTTTCACGCGGAAGACTCTCCGGCCTCTCGCTTCTCTCTTTACTTTTTCTGTCCATCGTCGTATTCTTTCAAATGACTTTACTCAATGACCGATAGAAAAACGCCGAGTATCCTATGAAACGAGCTCGCTGTTCGGATCCACGCGACTATCCGCGCGCGTAAAAACGGAACTACCGAAAGGAAACAAAAAATACACGTCGCTGAATTGGTGTCGATATTCCACGGTGATATTTCCGCACTGTCGCCTCTCTTTCTCTCTCTTTCTCTTACAACCGAGTGCAAAATGTATGTCGCAGTCTTACACACGCAAGGTGTCGTGACGTATACGCTGGAAAAACCGTATTACAAATACACACGTGCAAGCTTACGCTTGGTGCTTCGTCTTCACTCTGAAAATTTCGCTCGTGTCAGCTTCACGCTTCGAATCTTCGATCGCCGATTCGAAGAAAAAATCGATGTTCTCTTCGATATTTATTCTCTCCGCTTCGACTCTGCTACTTTATTGCGATTCTACGGCTCTACGATTAAGAACAAACGACGAATTATCATCGAAAACATCGATCACGATCGAGGAGAGAATTTTCAGAGTATTTCTCTACGTTGGTGCGAAGAACTCTGCCGAGAGGACTATACTTAGAGACACGGCAGAGGAAAGTACTACTAACAAGGGAATTGGTTAGCGATACACACGATTACATACATGTATATACGTAAGACTATATGTATACACACACAGAGTAAAACGCGATTAAATGTACGTAGGGGAAGGGAGTAGTAGGTGATTATAGCACATCCACACGCCATTCAGACACATTGGTTTACCCCTTGAGGAAATTGCCTGTAAACGGGTTTCGATACTTCGGGGCGGCCTACCAACTAACGATTAATTACGCGTCTCCACTGTGAAAGCTTAATTACGATCGTTGCACGCGCGTATCCATTATCTTGCTTCATCCAAATATCTCTTTGCTTTTCTTGCTCGTGCTTCACCGCACCTTCGTCACGTTCCTCGAGTGTCCATTGGTGAAAAGCAAACTTTCAAAGAAAAAAAACAAAAAAGCGAGAATATCCTTGCGTCGTTGTATCCGTGTAACAGAATACAAGAACCGTTGTAGAGTCTTGGAGTCGTGGATTTCAAAGAAATCTCATTCTCGATGGAAGAGTTTGTATTCGAAGATTTTCTCCCTTTTTAAATACGTCGAGCTTCCAGAAGACACTCGAGGGGGACATTAGCGCGGAACGGTGGCACGAGGGTAAAAATCGAACGCCAGTCACTAGTCCTGAGTCGAGAGAATCTAGATGAAGACGCCATAACGCAGAGAATGGAAAACGAAAACGAAGCGAAAATCGAACCGTCGTTCGCGACGAGTAATAGAAGCCGTGTACGAGTTTATGTATCTGTACGTGTATATGTATTTTCTGTGTTCTTTCGTTCTCTCTTCTCTATGGAATTTTTCGTTGCTTTCATTCCCACCATAACGAGACTCATTCGCTCTCTTGCTCTCTCCTTGCGATCGATTGGATCACGGCTCGTAAAAACCGGGCCATCCGCGCGCGGTGCTTGAAACGAAACGAAGACACGGATGAAAGGGAATAAATGGAAACTGGGAGGACCAACGACGATTCGATTCTAACGAACGAACGGAACCAAGGTGAAACGCGAAGAGCCGTGAACCAATTGTCTACGCAGCTACACGTCGATTAACTTATCGATCCTCCATCCGCGATATCGATTTGCATATCCACCTTTCTCTCTCTTTCTCTCTGTCTCCGTCTCTCTTTTTTCTGTTTTGAGTTTTCATTCGTTTGCTCCATCTCGTTCTTAGAAGAAACCGCGAAATGTCGAAACCTCTGTCCTCTGAATTTTTAAGCTTTTTAATTATTTCCTTTATTTTTATTTCATTTCGTTCTCTTCGTGTAAAAGGTATATTGTACAATATGTCGATACCTTTGATCATTTTTTGAAAGTTATAGCTTATATGATCTCTCTTTTTTTTTTTTTTTAAATTTTAAAACAAGAGAAAGCAAACGAGAAGCAGGTGTTATAGGTTAAATAACAACATTATGTTCCTATGTACATTTGTACCTTAGCCAACCTATCTCCAATCGACTCGATAATGGCCGGGCTCCCAGGATTAGTGAACTTTCAGGTCTTTCCGAGCTCCTTCCGAGATTCGTCTACAGAGGGGAAACACCAGCTTCTTGAGAAATTGCCTTCACGATATACACATATATATATATTCGTTAGAGGGCCAAAGAAGAGAATGCTCGATATACGTTTTTCCTTTTTGTGGTTGAGCAAATTTGGACTGTAGGTTCAAGAAGTTGTTCGCAATAGCTTCGAAAAGTGATATTTCCAACAGCAACCCGTTCAACGTGATTTGGCACCCGATATACACGCTTCCACCACCGTACGACATATTCCGTCAGTTCACCGTGAAAAATCGTAGATCCCGCTCGATTCGCTGGGAGCCCGGTTCTTTCTTAGAGTGTGAAAGACAGCCGGTGTGTGTATTATTTGCGTGGTCGGCGATCGTCGGCCTTGCCTCCCGATCAACCTCTCGATATAAAAATCTTTCTCTAAAAAACGCGCCAAAGATTTCTTTTCGCTGGGACACGTCCGTGACTGGACGAAAGAGGGGGTGTGTGGCTTGTTTCGAATAGGTACGTAGTGTAATCTCTCTAGAAGTAAAAAAACCTTCCGCTTTTCATCTTTCGATCTCTCTTCTCTGTCTTCCCACTTTCTTTATTTTTTTTTTTCTTTTTAATCCTCTCTTCTTTCTACTTTTCCTAAGCCCTCGTTATTTCGATAATAAACTTTCTTTCTTTCTCGCTTTTTTTCTCTTTTTTTTTCTTTTTCTTTTTTCTTTTTTTGTTTTTTGTAAGGATCAACGGTAGGATTATTATAATCGCGTCGAGAGACAAGGCGCGAAGAACAGGGTCAACGTAAACGCCGTCCGCGAGAAAAAACAAAATCGCTCTCCAGTAGCGCACTCGATAAAATTTCTTCGTCGTCCGTAACACGTTTCAGTATTATAACAACACCATATTTTTGGGCAATGTACATTTTAAATTACACGCATCAATTACAGGAGATCTCCATGGCATAATCAATCTTTTTTTATCTTCTTCATTTTCCCTAATACGCGCGCTCTCTTTCTCTCTCGCTCTCTCTCTCTCTCTCTTTCTCTTTCTTTCACTCTCGCTCATCGTTCTCTTTTCATCGTCGTGTTGGGCGTGGAAAAAACAGTGGCCTCTGAATCAGCGTTTGCAAAAAGGGAGGGAGTGAGATTTATAATCTGTCAAACTTAATCGGGGCTCGACACACGCGAAACCGAAAGGATTTTTTCCACAGGGGGAGGATTATGTATAACCAATCGCGTCTTCCTTGCTTGTCGTCTCGATTCAGTTTCCCCGGATCATGGAACGACGCCCTTCCGGTTCCACGTTCGCGTTAATATTATCTTTTTTTCCTCTCCATCTTTCTCACTTTGTACGTCTTTCGATAAGGTCGCGTTCTGTCGATAGACAAGTGGCGCGATTCGGTTAAATGCTTCTTTTTCTTTCTCCTCTTTTCAGTATTTTTTTTCTTTTCTTTTTTTTACTATTCTCTTTATCTCTCCATTTAACGTTCAACCCTCTCTCACGCTGCATTCTCGTCGTGCATCGAATCGCTCTAACGTCTTTCGCTCTCGTTCGTTCTGCTCCCATTCATACCCTCGCTCTTTCCACGTCTCTGCGCCTGAAAATAACCGGGCTGGAAAACGAGAAAAACGCTCGACCCCGCGGGCACGTCGATCAAACTTTGACCAACATCTTGTACAACCCGATGGACGATACACAACGCGCCTTCTAATAATTTAATTAATAACTTGAGGTAATTAAGGTATCCGTAGTTTTTCATGAATCTCGCCGCCTTACTTCGATCAATTTCGAAGAAAAACCCTCAGAGACGTACCCGCGACTCTCGCGACTAAAACTAGACGCCAGACGAATGTTCATAGTCGATGGAACCTAATTTAGAAACGCGTGTTAAATGGTACCTAAAACGTCGAACAATCACGATCGAGCCGTGGCGCGTTCGGCTCAATGGACAACAGGATCGCCAAACGAAAATCAAAGAGAAAAAATAAGATAGAAAGGAGAATCGTGTTATTCTCTGCACAATGGACTCATCGATCTGTCGTTCGCGAACGGAGCGGCAAAGAAAAGAAAAATCAATCACCGTACAGATTCGAGATGCTGAACGAGTTTGAAATTCGCGCGACAGCTGCCGCGTCGTTAGTTCGTTCGCCGCTGTGATTGGAAACTAATTAAAAATATCTCTAAGAAACCTACGATGCGATAGCGATAAATCGTACTCGACTACGAGCGATCATCGACGCCGGGCAAACGGACGTCGTCGTACGATGAGTCGAGGAATAAATCAAAGGAGTAGTACATCTCGTTGTAGACTTACGATATTATTCTATGCAGAAGCGAAAATTAAATGAAATCTGCTCGGAAGTAAACTAAAGCGATACGGCTACGATGTTTAAACGATTGGAAAAAAGTGTTCAAAGATGCGTCGATGGATCGTCGTTCACTGTTTTATTCCAATCGTTCGGTACGATAAATCGAGCGTTCTATTTAACCGCGGCTCGACGCTGGAGGGCGTCGATTTCTTGTATCGATCACAAAAAAGTATCACCATTTCGCGTGCACCCCTTTCTACCACCTCGTGTCCTCCGTACGACTTTGCAAAATATTCCTTCCTAACTTAAAAGCAACTCGTATCCATCGATGGTAAAAACAAAATAAAATTTTTTAATTAAAGGGACTTTCGCGAGGACCACTGAATCGGGCGATCAACAATTGCAACGAAACGTCAATTAATTGGTTGCCCGTTTAAACGAAGAACGGGAGTGTAAAACGTAGAGGTTTCGAGGAATCGAAAATATCTCGACGAATTAAAAAAAAAAAAGAAAAAAAAGAAGGAAGGGTGGTCGCACGGAAGGACTCTCGACGTCGCGTCGGCAGAAAGGGGAATGAAATTAAAAATGGACTAACGAGCGAGCCGGTGTGCTCGATGAAACGTTAACGAGGAGGTGCTGTAAGAAAAGCTCGAACGCGTTTCTGATCACGATCCACGCGGCTCGGCGATTTATAATTGCGACTACTGAAAGAACATCACCTGTGTACATTTGTATAAATGTGTATGTACGTGTACTTATGCGTTGGTGTATCTGCTGTCCTTGTATATATATTAGGTGTGTAGTGTTGGTTCGCGCGGCGCGCGTATTCGTCCCAGTGTATCGGTATACCTATGTACGCACGTGTGTGCGTGTATGTGTGAGTGGGTGAGTGTATGTCACAGACGTAAAAAAAAAAAAAACCGACTACAGTGAAAGATCGTGTGACGATTTTCTCCTATCAAACACGCACGTTGTTCCCCTATGTGTGATTCTCTTTAATTTCGATCTTTCTCAGAACTTTCAATTGTTTTCCTTTCTCCCATCTACTTCTTAGTTTATTATTTCATGTTTTAGAATTTGTATATTATTTCTTTTTCTTTTTATTAATTCTCCTTCAGCCGAACCATGGACGATTGCAGAGGTACTCTTATTGTCTCTCGTACTTCGTATTTTTTCTGTCGTCTCGTTTGAAAGTACACCGAGAAGATTAAAAGACTGAAAAAGGAAGAGAAAAACGAAGGACCATCGTACGTGTTTGGTAAATCGCCACCCGATCCTCTCACGCGTCCACCTCTCGTTTCCATATGAAACGTTGTACGTAGTTTAATCACTAAATAGATATACAAGACGTGTTTTTTTTTTTTTTTTCTTTATATTCCTAAGGAGAGCCGTACGAGCGTCTCGTACGAGCGATTCCCGCACGCAGACCTCGTACCGCGTTTATTCTGCTTCTTTATACATTTAATATGCGTGAATTCTGTTACCGTAGTGTAATGTCGTTTATGTATATATAATATATCGTCGTTTATGTATACCTATAGTTGTCTAGCACAGCTGTAAAGAGAACCTTACACACTAAGAGACAAAAAACCGATCCTTAAACGTAGAATTCATATATAATATTTCATATTTATTTTCATATATAATATATATATATATACTTCATCTTCTTATTAGATTATTTTAAATCGCGTGAATGTCCGCGTGAAAAAGAACGTCTCGAAGAACAACCGATATATAAATTGCAGGATAAAATTCTTTTTTCTTCTCGTTTCTTTCTCACCACCATTCTTTCTTCTATTCCTCTGTCGAGCATCCACAAATACGACACAGTAGCCTATCACTAGAACGATTCTCGATCGCTCGACGATACGACTTCTCTTCGTCTTTCGTTTCTCTCGCGTTTCTCTTCTTTCTCTTCTCGCGGAAAATTCATTCGTTCGTTCTTCTTCGGTTCCCCTGTTCGATAGAAGACGATACAACGATTTTCTTAATTCCGCTGTTTGAAACGATCGAGAAGAAGAATTCGCGGCATCGAGCGACGAGCGATAACCGAGTTAGAGCCGAGTCTCTAAAATATTCAACGAAATTCAAGGATATCTCTTTGGGCGTCGACCGGCTGGCCAGTCGACGGGCGAAACGAAGAAAGTTCTCTTAACTAGAATCTGAAAACCGTGGTTTTCCAATAAACTTACATATTTATCGATGATTTCAAAACCTCTCCTCCTTCGTTACATCACCTCTTACCCTTCATAATGACTATATGCTAAACTCTATTCATAGTTCAACCATTCATAACCTCTCTCCTTTAATTCCCATCCTCGAGACCTTCGCAAAAAGAATTTCATTTCTCGCGTTTGCTTCATTGTTAGCCCCCCTCCCCCCTTTGTTGTGTATAATTCCCCAACCACATACAACCCTTAATCCCATCCCCTCAACGTGCCATATAGATGTGCTATTCGATTAATTATCATTAGAAGAATCCACGGACACGATTACGACAAATCGACGAGATTCAGAGAAACCCGTGAACACGAGCGAGAAACGTTTCTTCCTTCTCCACACTTTTGAAACACCTTTGTGGATGGTCTTTCGTTTCGAACAGTCTCGACCGTGTTCATGCACGCGTTTCTCTGTTTCACTCGTCGTACTCTTTCTATAAAAAACACCGACATAGAAAATCGTTCGCTCGATGGACGTCGCTGTACGAACGGATCGCGGGGGAAGATTCGAATCGTCGCGGCGAAGAACGCTTCGTCAGCAGGCAACCGGATTTTCTTTCCTCGATCTTCCAACGATTATTGCATCGGCTAGCCGCGAGAAAGAAACAAGTTCCCGGCACGACCAAAGAATTCTCTGCTCCCGGGGTCGCGTGGATCGAGGTAGATTCGTCAACGGGAGAAAAATTGCGTGTAGTTTCGTGTAGTCGAGGAGAAGGCGATCGTCGCGAACGTACGTCGTTTCCTCCCTACCTGAAACCGCCCTCCGTTCGTCGACGAGCGTCACCGAGCATCATGCGAAAGTAGAAAATCGTTACAGCGACTTTTACTCGGGGAATAAAAAAGGTTTAGCCTAGCTTTAATGTTTAGCCTTAAGCAACTACAGAGCGAGTGCGTCATTATGCGTCGGCGCACCATACAGAAACTAATCGCGCTCTTACTACCGTTCCTTCCTTTTCTCCATTTATCGTTCTTACTCCCGTTGCAAGTTGCAGAATATTTTCTCCAAGTTGCTTGCTACGATTCCTCCATGCAGTTTCTTCCCTTAAACATTCTACATATAGGTACGTCGACGCGAAATCTTTTTTACAAATCGAATCAGGTGCCTCGAACGTCGCGGTCCTTTCCACGATCGATCGATGCCGACTCTCTTTCATAGATCGCGTGTAGTTGAACGAGATAGATCACGAATCGAGTCGCATTATTTCGAACGTGAGTTCGTAGCGTTTGTTTCTTCCAGTAATTCCTACGAATCGTATAAAAGCGGTAGAACTCCTTTTTTTATCTTTTTTGCTTTGTTTTTTTTTAATTAGTTCCACGTGATAACATATCGAAGCCAATTAGTTGCGCCGATTACTACTTTATCATTAGATAGCGAGTTACTCAGTTCGTCGAATATCTTAGTTTACTATAATTACGTTCTTCGCCTATGGATCTGCGTATCTAAGGTTGAGAATCATGGTGGTGTATCACTGCGTTTGTTAGTTTTCATAAAATAACGTTCTGCGTTTATCGTTGTGAGAAGTTCATTATACGTTTCTCGAGTCATGAAACTACATCGTGGTAAGGATGTAAAATTTCGATCGAATTAATTACGAAACTAAAGGAATGACACGTTTAAAAATTGTAACAGAAATAATTTTCGTCAAATTTACACGGTGCTATTCACCAATTTGTTTTTAATACCCATACACAGGTACTGAGTGTATTACCCCGTCGAATAATTGAATTACCGTGGAACTTTTTATTCGTTTCGTAAGTATAAAAAGAAACAAAAGCACAGCGTGGAATCTCGATCTACGGTTACTATGATTCTCGGTTCGGCATTTTTAAAAATTCACCACGAACCAAGAGGAAAGAGAACTCGGTCGATCTCGCGATCTCGATGAAATCTCGAAGGCGACGATCGATCGAAGGGACACGCGTTGCGATCGGCTTCTCGCGAAGAGGAATTCCACCACTGTTTCCTTCGTTCCTCCGTCGATCGAGTCGCGATAGGAACTAAAAGTGAGCCGATGAATCTCCCGATATACGTATCGCGGGGCACCTATGGTGTTCAACGACGCGAACCACGTAGCGAAAATTGAAAACGGTAGGGAGTACAAAAAGTAGGCGCGCTCGCGCGCTTCGTGGCGCGAAGAGAAGTTTCATATTTCTTTCGTTTGGCGCTTTCCACGCTCGAAAGACGCGCGCGGAAAACACGCAGGAACAGAAAGTTCCTAGAACGTGTGCGCGCAGGATCGTCGCACACGCGAGCATCACGCGAGCTTCTCGCGTTTGAACCGAAACGAGGAACGAATCGCACACACGTGTAGCATTTTGTTATTTAGTTATACGTCTAGAATCACTGGGTATGAACAAAGAAGTAATAAAAACGAATATATCAACCACCACAGCTCCGAGATTATTTCTAATTGCTAAAATCGAGCACGAAATTTCTATGCGTGTTTGGGCTACGCTTCGATGTAGCTTTTACGACCATACATGCGTATGTCGGTGCTTATAAGTCACGGAATATTTGGTATATCGTAGAATACCTGATGAAATCGCGGAATAAACGCGAATGAACGAAGAACTTTCGGGCAAAAGATTTACGAAAAAATATTTTGTTTTTACAAACGAATGTATAGAGAAGATACTTGAACTTGCTATCTAAAATTTGTTCCTGTTCGTCCAGGATTTATTAATCGATCGATTTGAAATCATTCGGAATTTTTTCTAATCAAATTATTGAATTACGAAATTTTTATGCGTTTCGAATAATGCAAAAAAGAAATCCAATCACGATCCAAACGCGACTAACGTTTGAAAAATTGGAACTAAAGCTTCCAAAACTTAATTCGCCACGTTTTCTTGCGGCTCGTTTGTAAGAAAAAAAAAGCTGATACTTATCAATGTGTGTAATCCGTGTGTTTTACACGGAAAGTTATAAATTATACTATTTCTTTTTTCTTTTTTTTTTTTTGAGGATTTTACTCCGAATTTACTTTATCAGAATTGTTTAAAGTTAGCAAATATCCTGCGACTTATAAACGGAAGCGTACCCTTGATAACCAGATGAAAAGCGAGGAAGCTAAGAAAATCGGGTTTCGAACAACCGAAAAACATCTATGGGAAAGATTCACAGACTCGCAGTTACTTGTTTTTCTTATTTCCCTTCCATTCTCTCACAATCTTTCTTCCCGCTATTTGGCACTCTGAGAAAAACGTAACGAGAGACGATCCTCCAACAACTCCGTCTTCTCCTCTGTTCGTTCCCGTCTGTGTGTGTTCGTCTGTGTCTCTCGACTGCTTAGACGCAAAGAGGCTTGCTCGCGACACGACAAAAGCGAACGATAAAAAGGAAACGAAGAAAACTGAACGAGAAACGCGGTTTCGTCGCGTGGCAAAATCGGACGACGGTGATGATAACGCACTCTTCGGCTCGTCGTATTCGGCTACCCAAAAAGGAAGTGTTCCACGCGGACATAATGTACTTCTTTTTATCCCCGAATACACGTGTGCATTCAGAGAACTAGCGCGTTCTCTTGTACAAATATTCTTATCCCATTCTTCTCTATTTTTTCCTTTTTTTCTTTTTTTTTTTTCTTTTTACTTTTTCCCTTTTTAATCCCTCTATGTCTCTCGTTCTTTCTCGCCCCTTGCACTCGTACACAGAAAACGTTTTCAGCAATTTGTGCACCTCTTTCTCTCCCTTCTGGTTCGTTCGCTCCGATCCCACGTCTTACTCTCACTCGCTGATATTCTCATAGATTAAATCGTCGTATAGTGTGTGCTCGGTTAAATGAAGCCCGCCACCGTAACAGCCTCGAACATTTCTCGAACGAACGAAGAAAAGTGAAAGAAAAGCAGCACGTAAAAGACGAAACAACCTTCTCCTTCTTTTTCTCCTTCTTCGTACATATTCTCGCGCTATCAGACGAAGAGAAAAGAATCTCGTGGCGAGATCGAGCAACGAAGACGAGAAAATGGTTCGTGAAAGGCGTCAGGCAACGGGGTTCACGGGGTCCTCGCTAAAAACCTGTACGGGACAATATAGAAATCTCCTAAATATACTTCCCGGCGTACGAATGGATTAAGTATACTTTTAAATCGAAATAACGTAAAGAAGGTACAAGATCGACTATACTACCTTGGGAAAACGGTGGGCGGTCTTCTCTGTTTGTGGGACGGCCGCTATTGATGGACAGCAACGACCAGCATCGCCAGAAAAACGAAGATTTTATTTCTTCTTTCTTTTTTTTTTTCCTTCGCTCCCTTCTTTCACGCTGTCATCCATTCTCGTATTCTCTCCCTCTCTTACAGACACTTCGTTCTTTCTCGCTTACGTTCTGTACCATTCTTTCACAGACTTTCACGAACGAACCTGCATATGGCTCGTTCTTCTCTTTTTTTCTCTCTCTCCCTCTCGTTCTCTCCCACTTAATTACGTATTTACACTGGCTACTTCGGGCGCCCATGGCTTTCGACCACCCTTCGGGAGTATTTCCAACGTTGTGAAATTGAAACGAAAGAGGGAGGGAAAAGTATTAAGGGGATCGAGGAGAGCAAACGAGGCTCTGTTTTCATCTGTGGTAAACCAGTCGTACGTTTCGAGTTATCGAAAAAGGGAGCGAAATATATATATATATATATAAAAGGATGAAGTTAAAGGATCGAAATTTAGGGAGAGAGAATGGTCTCGAGGGCGGAAGATCGCTGGGCGCCCGGCCGTTCAACGTGAAAACCCATCGAATGAGTCGTAGATCCTTAAACAAAATCAACATGGCCGCCATAAACGTATAAACTAATAAAATGTAAAAAAAACAACGTTCTCGATTATCTAAGTAACAAACGATAGTTCATTATCTCTTCCCCCTTTTCGTTTCGAAGTGACCATTTTCTTCTTTTTTCTTTTTTTCTTATTTTTTTTCTTTTTTATGTTTGTTTCTTATACATAGCTACGTAATATACAGGAAAGTTAGACCATTTTTTTTTCTTTTTATTTTTAGCGTTCTGCGTATCTCGATCTATACTTATCTGCAATTCGTAATTTTTGTTTCTTCGTTTTCTTCTTCTATCCCTCCAGTTAACGCAATTCAACTATGGGACGCGAGGGACGATTCTTATAAAAAAAAATCGCTGCTCGATTGGAAACGCGCCAACTGACGATAATCGACGACGTATCGATCTCGTTCGATCATTTTAAACCTAATTGTTCGACTTTCCTAAAGCTAACAAGATTTCCTCCAACGGCTAATTTCCTTTATACACACGCCTATTCTATTCGCTATGATATTTGACTCGCGTTTAAATTCGACTAATCGTATCTCTTCTGCCAATAGAACACGAAGAATCGTGTAAAGACACGTAAAGACGAACGAAAGAAAAGGAAAATGAAGGAAATTCACGCGCGTTTTATTAAACGTGGATTCCTACGCAAACTTTTGCTAACTTAAAGATCAATTCCACCAGAAACGCACTCCGGTTCTGGGATTTGTTATTTAATCTTACCAATAATACTGACGATAATCCTTGGCTCGAATTCTCGCCAAGAGTCAAAGCTCCGCCGAATCGATCGATACGCCGTCGAGATGCGTCGGTTCTCATGTCGATCGATGGCATGAACTCGTCGTTGTGGCCCAAGTACACGGATTCCCTCGTCCCTCGCATTTCAATTAACATAGATAAACCCTACTATATCGACATTGAGAAAGAAAAAAACCTTAAACGTTATCGCTGCTACGGGAACTCGCCGGTAATGACCTTACACGTCCGCTTAACACTCTCGATCTCAGGTTAATCGACATTTCGGCAAGATCCTGACACGTTCGTACGTAACATAAGAGAAAATCATTTTCTTGGCTCGCTCGATCGATAACTGGAAACACATCGGCAATGTTCCCGAAAATCGGAACGCTCGAATGAAAAACTAAAAATTGATCGTTTCTTGTAAAAACAGAAAACAAAACTCGTTGTTGCCGAGAAAAATGAATAAAAAGAGCGTAGAAAAAGCGAAGTGTCGAGCCTGAGATTTTTCACGCTCTCGTTGCTTTCTTCTCGCATTTTTCGTCTTCTTCTTCTCCTTCTGCTTTTGCTTCTTCTTCTTCTTCTTTTCTTCGTCGTCGTTATCTTCTTCGGGTGGATGATAATCGTTTACAGGAAAGAATTAAAACGATCTGACGAGCGTGGAGAGGGATGATCTAGAGCAAGGTCGCCCGGAGCAGGGAGATCAGTGGATCGAAGAAGAGGGGACACGGGTCAGTCGCGATGCTTCGACGCCGGTTAGCTAAGTTCCCTAATGGTTACGGCCACTGGCTATAAAGCTGAAACTGCTCGCGGGTGAAGCAGATCGAGAGCGGTTTTACGAAGTGGGCGTCCACGGCTCGGCAATGCGGACACGCGAATACGCGGCTGTAGTCCGAGTAGAAATTGAGCCGCTGGTGCGGATAGATCAGTGGCTTCTGGCAGCTGTTGCACTGTAACAGACATTAGTATTTTTCCAACGTTTACTCGTGTAGATATATCCAAGTACCTACGTTAAAACATCGTGAATACTTTTGTGCGCCGAAGCGTTTATCGGTTGAGTATCTGTTCATTGGCAGATCGAGTACCGGTGAGAGAAACTCGAGAGTCGGATAACATATTTAGTGATACGATATTTAACACGATGGTCTCCCGAGTACTCGTTCGTTGTAGAATCGAATATCGCCACTCGTAAGAAGATGGATTTCAACTTTTCACGACAGCTACAGATAATAAAACGATTGATATTTTCACTTCTTCGATAGCGTAGCGTCCACCGTAGCCGATACGCGCGAAATACCTAAGTCGTCTTCTGCTTATCTTTTCCAGAACGTCGTTGATTTTAAGAGCACCATCGTTGCGAATAAGAAAGACGCGGAACGAACAACTTACCTTGAGTCGCTCGGTGCAACAAGGCATGGCAGCGAAAATATCGTAGCTGTACATTGTACCAAGGACTAAGCTAGATCCGTCCCACGGCTGAGTACAGCAACGACAACGTACGGGTTGGCCACCGCTACCTTCCAGGCAGCTCATACACACAGCGGACAAAAATTGCGTGCGACCTTCGACCTTAACCTGAAACAGCGATCACGTCATGGTCACAGTTTCACATTCCAGCTAACTGTAGAATATGAAAAATATGCAAAATATGGAGAAATTGTTTCTCGTTTCAATTCGACGTTAAACACTTTAATGTACTTTGATTTATCGAGATTCGAGCAAGATTAAGAACATAAGAATCGAAAGATCGTAGTAAACTACAGGAACGGTGATTGAAAGTTCGAATTACCTCCGCGCAGGCGGACGAGTGTTGTCTGGGTGACAAGAAGAAAGTACCATCCACCAAGGGATACCTGTCGAAGACGAGCATGGGTGCTCGACAAAGGACGCAGGAAACTCTGGACCATTGTAGCGCGGCCAACGTCGACAGGATGAAGCATCTGGTATCATCGTTGCCATGATTGCCCTCGTCTTCCATCTGTAACAAGAGAAAAATAAATGGTGAGCGAGGAGTTTCGACAACATACTCGAAAGAAGCACCGTAAAGGAGAGTACAGTCGATTAAATCCGTTTGTCGTAAAGGAAGAAAAAGGGGATGAAGGCATAAAACGCGAAGGCTCTCTCGATAAACTAAACAAAAAGCATTTTCGTGCGCAATCTCGTTCACAGTTCGCTCGACAACGACGTATCGTAAGGGATCGATAATTTAAACGCGGAATTACCCATTTCGCGGGTCGTGCGAACGCTGCGATAACGTTGGAACAGCGAAACAAAGAGCAAATATTCGTTTGGACTCGAGTTAAAGCGGAATTACGATCGAGAAGACTGCAAAGGTGATTGGAAGAGAGAGAGAGAGAAGGAGAGAGGATCGGATACGGGCGAAAATATGGCAAGGGGCGTTTTGAACGGAAGAGAGGTGTTCGATAAGAAAAGGATGAGCTAGGAACGAGCAAAATGTCACGTCCTTAATGACGAAAGAAGGAGGAGGAGAAAGAGAAAAAAAGAACCGTGGTCTACGCAGACAGGAAATGAGAAGAAAGGGACTGGTAAGGTGTTGTAGCGCATCGGTGACCGAATAAACGAGAAGGTTAGCGGGCAGAGAAGTTAAGATCTAGATAGAAGGAGGATTTTCTGCCTGTGACAGGATAACGCCTTCGACGAATATTCATACATTTTCGACGCTTTAAAACCGTATGATAAATATAGCTCACGTTTCGAAAAATATCTTGTTTAACATGCTTTCGATGTATCGGACGTTTGATCTAAAGTTTAGAAATTATCAAATAATCCTCGTTTAAAACGACGCTAAAATAATTTCCAAGTTCCATTTTCACCGACGAGTAAACGATTATTACGTTGCCGAAGCAATTTAATGTTAATACAAATTATAGAATTACGATGCGAATATGTGACGAAGAAAAGTTTAATTAAATTCCTCAGACACTCGCATATTCGAAAACTATTAAAGTGGTTAATATTTCAAGGTACAAGGATGAAACGATTCGAAATTATCGGGGAGATAAGCTCGCGCCAGTGTTCTATTCCTAGATTATTCCCAAATTGAGATCGAACCAGATAGCTCGAAGAATCCCGTCTACGAAGTTCGCTATTAGATCCTTTAGATCCTCTGCTCGATACCCGTAGAAGCTAACCCGACGAAGGATGGTTAGGATCACCACGTCCTTCGTCCGATCCCTTATTATACTCCCGTGATCCTTATCTCCGAAAACTTGATTCCCACGAGCCCCCATTATAGCTCCTTAGAAATTCCTGCAAAGTAGAGCTTAGCTTCGCGCCGCCGCCCTCACGATCAGCCCCCGATTAAAAATCTATTTGCACGCTCGCGAACCTCGCGTGTTCTATGCGTCTTTTATCGTCTTTCGAGCCAACTGAATTGCTTCGAAGGATAAAGGCTTTTAACTTTGCCCGGTCGATTCAACACGGTTTGCTCATACGATCGAAGCGAGACAAAGTGTTATCGACTATCGTATTTGTTATTGACGCTCGATGATGCATTTCGTAATATCGTTAGCCCCTAACTGCTACCGTGGTATTATGGAATACTCGAGTCACAATTTTGCTCCTAAATGGCATCATTATAATATCGTTATATTAATTATAGTATGTACATATAATTACGCTATTGTAATTGTAATTATATATACACAATCATAACCTATGAGTTAAAGTCAAGATCCTTTTTGAGGCGTTTTAGAATCCCTTCGGAAAATTAATATATTTCACGTTCTTCCAAGTATACGTCGAAGTAGTTGTCGACAGCAGCGTGTTCAACGAACTAATATATTATTTCGAGCAGACTGTTGAAGAAAGATCGTTCAGGAAAGTGGAATAACCATTCTAGAACAAAGAGGCCGAGCAGAAATAATGTAACGAATCGCGAAGAAGCAGCTGAAAAAGAGACACGATCGTTCACGAACTTTGTGCTGCTCGACAACGAGAAGAAGGAAGATCCTCCTTCTCTACCCTGACCATTCGGGCTGAATAGAACGAGTCACACTAACGCCGCACATTCATCCATCCATCCATCCATCCACCCATCCATCTATCTATTCAGCTGACTATGGAGAACCATGGAAAAAGAGAGCGGGTCGAATAAATAAATTGGCTTGGTCTGGTAACTTTTCCAGTCGGTGCAACTGGAAACCGATCGCGCGTGGGTCGATCTGTGAGAGAAGTGCTTCAACTTTTTACGAGTTCGATTAGAGGCTTGAGAACCGAGAGAGAGAGAGAATGGTAAAAGAGGTATTGTGCCTTCGTCGGCGTGATTCTTTTTTACTACCCTCCGACGGGAAACGTTCGGTTGTTTGCCGAGAGACAATTTCCTGAGATACGTAATTAATGTCCCTGAACCGGATTTTAATCGAGCCACCTCAGCATTCTATGATTGCAAAGAAAAAGGGATGGTTCCTCGCAAAGGACTGAAATTGCAGTAAAGGTAAAAGCCTCCGACGTGTTTAGCCGTAATCTCTGTCGAGTTCTTCACAGTTACACGCAAGAGAAAATGGTGGATATGCCTCGTAAAAGTATCACAACTAGGTAAACATCTTTTACGATTGTGTTATGCGTGTTTTCATTTTCCGTACACTCGTCGACATGATCGCTACGCTGTCCGATTCCAAGTCAAATATTCAGAGTGTTTGGCAAAACGACGAGAACGTAAAATATCAACGTCGCAACGGCGTTACGAAGCTACGACACTTCAATAATTAATAAATAAGCGTTGTTATTAAGTTTCGACTCTGTCGTAATACTGAAAAAATACTACGAGTGTTGAACGACTCTATCTAATTCGAGAGCCGGCAAGTGTAGGAGAAAGAAAGAGCAATTGCTTTGGGAGTATCGTTAAATAAACGCCCGACACGAGTGGAAAAAGCTGACGATTGGAAGCGATTTCTCACCCCCAAATTGGAGGTCGGCGACTATTCCGGAAGAGCAAAGTCGAAGGTCGCCGCCCCTGCGGATAATTTTGTCGCCGCAGCTAAAAGGCTAAGGGTGAAAGGAAAGTGAAAAAAAAGAGCAGAGGAAGAGCGAGAAGAGAGGCGTGGAGGAGGCATAAATCGCGGCGTATCGTCTGTGGGGTGGACCGTCACCGGGGGAGGATTACGATGCCGGCGTAGCAGATTATCGGAATTCAATAATACCGGTCGGTACAAATAAATATAAAAATCAGCCGGAGGCACACGCGCGAACGCGCGACCCAAAATAATAAAGTCGAGGAGAAACGAGCGGCTAGAAAGAAGGTCGACGAACTCGTAAACGACCCAGAAGGCTTCCGAGCTTTTCTGTAAATTTTACAACGCAATAAAGCGAGAACAGCGTTCGATAAATATGGTATTCCCTTCGTGGTCTTCTAATCTTCTTCCTCTGAAGACGTTCCACGATGGTAAAAGTATTCCAGATCGTAAGAGAACTCGATCCGAACCCGCAGGACAGCTCGGGAAAAGAAACGGTCGAGCTTTCGATGTTCGCGACACACCGTCTCGATCTTTCACGACGATTCGTACGCGTTTGGATAAAATTCCTTTTTCGTTCAACTTCATTTTCCTATTCATCGAATTTCTGGTCCATTTTTTCACAATACGAATAAACTTGGTGCCTGATTAAACGAGTATCTGCGTACGACATACAGTCATATCGTAGTTGGGTTTATTTGCCAATACAGCGAATACGTGTCTCTCTTTCCGCTTCCGTAATAAACCAACCATACGAAAACCCTTGTCTCTCGCTGTACATTATAAGAAAGATCGGATATGCCGTGTGTCACAGAACGAAGATGAGCCCTTTTTTCATTTCGCCATGGAAGATGGTGACGGAGGACGTTATTGAAAATACCGAAAGCGGGTTTTTTACGCCCGTGGATCGACCGAGGCAATTTCGAAACGTAGAAGAAACGAAGCGGAAAGGGACGAGCGTAAAAGGGAAAGAAGAGAGGGAGGAGGGAGATCCGGAGAGAAACGATGGAAAGTAAAACGTACTACCCAGGGATTTGTCAAGACTCTTCTGCAAGGACGTTCTTATTTAGACCTTAACGGCGCAGTCGAGCGGCCATAGGTCCCGCGACGATAAAGCTCGGTTATATAGACGAGCATAAAATTCGTTACGATCGGCCTCGGTTTGCTTCCGCTTTTGTCCCTCCAGCGAGAATGCAACTATAACCGTCGAAGGGCGCGTGGTTCTCTCGTTCGAAGAAGAAAATCGACCATCTTAATCTTTCGTTTCCTGTCCCACTCTTTCGAGCATCACGACGCGTACTTGGTATTGTAAATCGTTTGGGTTTAACCTCTCGCTACAAAACTAGAACGTTCAATGGACGGGAATGTAGAATGGCCAAGCATACAACAAGTTCACTGGAGCAAAACTGCTAGTCAGGAACCTTACGTTTATCGGTCCACTGGTACAAGCTATCCAACTCTATGGGATTTTCGAGGATTCCACGACCCTAATCCTCTTTCATAATGGTTCGTGGATTTATTTTTCCGATCGTGATACGTTTGGTTCGTCGAAGAAGCAATTCGTTGCGTTTTCTTTACGCGAAACTTTCAAATGGATATCGCGTTATGGATCGTTGCGCATGAACAGCATACGTCAACTACGTTTATCGCAATTTATTAATAACCTATCGAAGTATCGCGAAAGTCGAACCGCTGCAAGATCTCGGCGTTTCTCAATTTCCCCCTCCAAACAATCGCCGCGAAAACTACCTCTTTAATCGCAAAAGTTTCTTTACAGATCTTCAGAGCGACCCGCTGGTCCACCAACAGCCACCACCACAACCTTCACGCGACACCAGTCGATAATTCTCCCCTGTGACGACACGAAGACAGCCCCGAGTAACTCGCAAACGTCTCGTGCAGCTACAAAACGCTACATGGTACGGTACAAAGAAAGATTATTAAGAAAGCTTGTCCTCTCTTGCGGCGTTTCGTCGACGAAAGTATGCTCTGTCTCGAGAACCTCATCCCGCCGGCAACACTCCGCTCGCATCCTCGTAAATACAGAAACGAACGAGTGGGTGGATCGTTGCGCCAACAGTGAACGCGTGTGCCAAGGGTCCGCGAGAGTCTCCGAGCGACTAGCTTCGTTCGAGGGATTTACGAGCGCCCCGACGAAGGATGCAAACACCCAGAGCATCGCTGGCGCGTGTCTCCTCGGCTGGAAGAAGGAGCAGGAAGATTCGAACCGAAGACGCGATAAGCAACTTCCCTCGTTTTTACTGATTTTCTATCCTCCTTCTGTGCTTCTTTCAATCGCCCCCTCCTCCCACCCCTCGAAAACTTTCTCGTTTTTCCCTCGTCGAAGGGAGAATCCGTCTGCTTCTGTTGGCGGGCTGAGTATCAGTCTGACTGACCTACTGTCGAGCTCCGAAGAAAGAAAGCTCTTTTCACTCCCTGTCGTGTTCGTTCGCGCGCGAAAATAATCGATGCCGATTCTCTACGACCAGAAGCTAAAGACGTCCCTCTTTCCGACAGAGCTTAACGCGCCCGTTCACGACTCAGTGGAGACCCGCCTTCGCTTTCTAGACGACAGATCGTAGCTTTAGCTTTTCAATGGACGACCAGTTGTCGGGTATATTTGGCCACGAACGATTTGCGGGGTGAAGTGATCCACCGTGGATCGAAAATGTCAATTTTTGCATTCGATCGAATCCAACGTCGCCGAAGGAACTATCGTTTTCAAGCTATTTGCAGTCTGACAGATGTAATTGTCCGCAATCTGTTCTATTTCGTAGTTTCCACGCCATCTGATACGACGTTTGATAATAATTGTTTGGGTATCTGGAAAGTACGATTAAACAAATGCTAAACTAGATTCAAAATTAAAGACTATCGACATGCATGGTAGGTGGATTGTCGTCTACAGACAATACCTATCGATTCGAACGCGTTTTATACGCACCCCTAAGTTCAACTATATTTCATTCGAACAAAGGCAGCCAAGTTCTCTCGATCTTCTAAGCCAAAGTATTAATTAATACCGTATTATGCCCGATATTTGCCCCCTCTCGAACGCAAACAATAAGACGTTCCTTTAAAAGGAAAGTAAGGGGAGGTCTCCTTTCCCTATGACGACGTTCCCCTACTCGCCTGGGGAATCCAGACGACGTGCTTTCCTCCGTCGATGCAAGTGACCCACTGTCTGCTCAACGGCGACGAATCGAACAAAGAAACCCTCTTTACGGTGCTCCTCCTCGCGTGAAAATAATCGATGCCGCTCCTCTTCCATGGAACTTCTTCTCTTCCTGCTTGCCAACTTCCACCCTCCGTATTTCATTCCCTCGGCGTATTCGAATGCAGATGGACAGTAGGGTAGAACGAAAGAATCGAAATTATACGACTTTCATTTTCCAACAGCGAACTAACTTTTCCTACGACGATTTTTCCAAAAATTCAGCCTATCCGTTCGGGCTAAGTATGCAAAATTTGATTTCTATCGAGTGAATTTTCGAGGTTTTCTGCGAAGATTTCTTCCAAAACGAAGAAATAGATTCATCTAAAAGTTTGTCGATCAAAACCGACTTTGTCAACTTAAGCGTCGCTATAGAGAGGGCAACTTTTCTTCGCTATTGGAAGTCATGAATAGCGCAACAAAATTCCCTCCCCCCTTATATTTCTTTTCACCCTAATACACAGCATCGTTGGTAGTATAGGGAGAACGGAAAAGAGGGAACGAACGGATATCGGACGAACAACGTCTGACGGGACCTCTCCGAAGTGAAATTGCGATCCCTAATATTACTGACAAGCGATAGAAAAGACAACGCGGTGTCGTTGGCTGCTGGAATTTTATCGAGGGTGCCCCGGAAAAACTAATCTGCCCGAGCGATAACGCGAGATGTGCCCAATTCACGGAGAAATTTTAAACGGGACGAATGAGAGTTCTGTGTCGTTCGATTGAACTCAATTTCAACGAGGTAGTTTGATCCACGTGCACGCTCCCGTTCGCAAGTATCACGGACACGTGCTGTTTTCGTACGAAGCGCGACGATTAATTCAAATTTTAGATTTTACGCTTTGGCGACGATTGGACGACGCGTTCGTGGGTCTTCCGGTTCCGAATGTGTCGTTGTTGATTCAATTTTCTCATTAATCTCTCTACTAATCCACCAGGATTCTACTTTTTTTGTATAAATTTGTATAAAAGCGCGCAGTTTAGTTGGAAGGAAGAGCAGATAGAAATTCGATTCGTTCCTGTTTCTCTGATATATAACGTGGTCGTGTATTTCGGGGATACGTAGCGACTCGACGTATTCGGTCCTCGAAGAAGTCCGATAAATCAACAGAACAAAGAGACCAACTGCCGGAGCACGGGGAAATTAAAATCCACCCCCGAGTTCGCTAAAAAAGGCGACTTTTTCGAGGTTTATCGCGCGTCAAATGCATTCCACGCGGGGGGAACAAAGGAGAGAAAGGTGAATTAAAAGCGGGAAGAAAGAAACCAGGTAGTCATTCGCAGACTAGAGAGGGTGGCGTTCCGACGCTTTACAAGATTTTCCCCTGTAATCCCCCAGCTAAGCGGCTTACTCTCGATTCCCGCGTCGAAAGACTACACCTAATCGCGATTGGAAAAAGAAAAATTAAAATCTAGTCCTGTAACTTTGTTGCGGCGGAATATCGAGGTGGACTTGGAAGAGCCTTCTCTAATTTTTAAATACGTCTGGTGCACGGTATTTTTTTCTACGTAATATGATAACGACTCGCGTTATGACAACGAAGAAATGCAACGATAGAATAGAACAAGAAAGACGAACGAGTCAGAAGGATGTTACAATTATTTTCTGTAATTGACAATTTTTCAAAATACATATCACGTTTGGCAAAATCACGCATCGCCGGCGATCTTTTTCAAATCGTTTTCAAACATTTTCGAGTCATCTGAATCAGCTCGCAGATTTGGTTACGCGAGATGACTGTTTCCTATAAAATACGAACGCGAAAAAGCGAAAAAGCGAAATGTGAAAGTCGAATCTGTAAGTTACTGTACACGAACTTTCTCGTTATTTAGATTCCAATTTTACAAAGTGTATCCATTATAATTTTAGAAGTACACTCGGTATAAAGCGAAAGGCGTCGCTGGAATTAATTACGAGCGTTTCTAGCGATGCGACACGTGAACGCCAGATAAAGGAATGCATTTTTCATGCACGCGAAAGGGTGGCCTCGCGTATCACGGGACGATCGCGAAACACGCGACGAAGAGGAGGCGAAGGGAATTCCTGGCAACGGCCTCGTCGGCAACCCTCCGCGATTCGAGCCAGGATAACCGCGCGTGTGACTGTCGTCATTGAAACAGTCCCCTAGATATGTACGCGTCGAGGATCACTGGAGCCAAGAAAGGAAGTACCGCCCATCTGAAAGATTGCTTCCCTATTTTATGCATCTTATTGACTCACAGTGACTCACGAACGTACTCGAACATTTGTAGATACCTTTCATGATACCATTTACGTGCGCGAATCGGGCGAGACAGCGACGGTGAGTGTAAATCAGCCATGTGGAACGAACAAAAGCTACATGTAATAGCTCACTGAAGTATTTCAACGCTTACCGCAAAAGACGTTTACGAGTACGACGGTGTGTGACAGAGATAAAACATTTTCAAATTTCATTAGCATCGTAACGAGTCACGACCGTCGTGATTTTACATCGGTAAAATCTGAAAACGGTGTAAAAGTACACGTAGACGTTACGAGATATTTGACAAAAGAAAAATGCGAAAGTAGCGATATGACGTCGAACGTTAAACGTTGCAATTTTACATCGAACGAACGTTTCAAAGGGTGAAAATTGTATGGATTCGACGAGCATACAACCAGACGAAGCAGTCGATGAAAATTAGAGGTAAGCACGGCTCATTTTCGATTTTATTATCTCGATTGCCGGTTCACTGGTCCGCGCGAAGGGCAGAGAGGGTAGATTTCGTTCGACGACAAAAGAGAGGCTCGATTTCGGTCGACGACAAAAGAGAGACTCGCTTCGAAAAGCCAAACGCTATCGCACGCTGTTCATTAATCGGAGAATCGAAATTAGTTTGGCGTTCGAGCCGACCCAACGTATCGCGGCTCTTCGGTCAGGAAGCGAACCTGAAACACGCGGAACTCTGCTCGAGGACGTCGAGTTTCTTCCCTATGGATTCTCCGAACTTCCCTAAAAGGGAGAGAAATTAAACGAGGAAAAGAGCAAGAGCGATCGAGGGGTAAAAATGAATGTTTTTTATCGGAACGCAGATGTTCGCGGCCGGGATATCGCGATCGATCCATCAAACGATGAAAATCATTTGTCGCGACCAGCAGGGGAACGCGTCGCTATAAATTGCAACAAAAACGCGCGGGACGGCCACTTGGAGAGTCGCGTTTCGACCGATCGGCTCGACAACGTTGATTGATATATAACATCGGGTCGGTAAAAGCGTCGTAGAAATTAAAAACCGGCTGCCGGCGCTATTTTTCACCAGGGGCGTGACTTTCTACCCCGTGCTGCGACTCTTGGAGGGTTCAAAGGACAATCATGAGCCGCGTTTCGCTACCGGCGACACTATTCGTAAAATACTCCCGATTTCTGACCAGAAACATTTCAGATATAAAAAATACCCAGTGTGTCAAGGTCAACAGAAGAATAATGAAATTTCGATAATGTAAGGGATCTTGCACGATAGAACTACAGGGTACTATTGCGAAGCGAGTGAAATTCTACAAGTTGCAAGATAGTTAGAATTGCTGTTAACGAATTTCCTTGCGCGGTAACGAGAAGCGTGGTGATTGAGTAAAACAAATTTTATAAGTCGATAAGGAGACAATGCAAGTTCGAGTATTTCGCTAACGAAAAGAAATAATTTTTGAGAAAGCAAAATATAGATCTAGAGAACAAAAAAGAAAAGATTGGTGTGCGTAAGTGTCCCAAAGAAATATCAGCAGCGAGAAACAAGAGAAAAAAGTAAGAATAAAGAATAATACAAAAAGTTCAGAAGACGGAACCACAGACAGGCCGTAGTTTATTCTGTGGTTTCAGATCTTCTCAGGTTTCGACAGACACCTGGAACACGTAAACCCGGATGTCTGACCGATTTTACAACCACGTTTTATCGTGGATACTACTACATGGTGTAGGAATAACAGAGCTGGGTGTAACTTTCGTGCACTCGGTGTTCCTCGAACAACCTGATCTGCCTTGTAAAAATATTCACTGGAGAATTACGCATAATTCTGCCCCTCTGTAGACGTACAGCAGTTTCTGTTAAGGATACAAAGCGTTTCTAGCCCGTTCTCCGCTTTATCGCTATAAAATAAGACATTCAACGTGACAATGATCCACCCTTCCTAAGCGAGGGTAAAATTTCCCATAAACACACAAACATCCATAGTCTACCTCTAATCCCAAAGTACATGTAAACCACGTTCTACCAAGTGCCACCGATTAATAACCTTCGGTATCCCGAAACATCGTTTAACAGTTTCGAGTCAGTTGAACAAAAGCCAGCGGCGTTACCTGTGCGCTTGCTCCGCTACCCTTACCGCTAAACCCTCCAGAATTACGCAACGTTGCCTCGAAGGGAAAGCAGGATTTACGGGAAGAACACTTTGGACACCGAGTGTACACGCGTACGGCTGGCTTTCGCCATCGCAGTCCTTTCCCGTTGAGTACGCGGGAGGAAGAGCCAAGGGTTAGGGGCCTCCTCTTGTCCTTATAAATCAGCCACGCGTCGCCGAAGAGGTTAAGGATGGCCTCTCGCTCCGGGTGCGTTTGCAAAAGGTCGAATACACGGAATGCCGGATCGGTGGGATGCGTACCGCCTCCTACTTACACACGCACGCACAAGCGCACACACGTGTACGTAAGCTTATCCTTCGCGAAGGGTTGCTCGTGGAAAGTAGGCCCCCTCGTTAAATTTATCGCGCCACGTCGTCGACGGAGTTATGTGCAGCTTCTCGCGACGGGGAGTCCGCTTTCTTGCACAGAATACGCCGCCCTCGTGCCACTACCCCCGAGTGGATGAGTTGCTCTCTTCGAGATCTAGTAGACTATCGTCGCGATTCCTTCTGCAACATTTGGGGTTTCATACACGGTTTGTCGAAACGATACAGCGATCTCGTTATATCCATTCCTGCGCACAGAATATTCTTCGATCTTCGTTTCTTCAAGAGACAGATAGATAACGCACTTTGTTCGAAGAATTTCAGAGCTCTTCGATCCAGAAGAACAACAACAAGCGTATTCCACTGTGAAGAAAACCGTGTGCGAAGAGAACCACGCGTTAGGACGTGACGCACTCGCTCTAATTGCCGGACCGCACACCTCGAGTACGAAGTTAATCATTCCCGACATGCATACGCCGAGCGACCAACAGAAATCGGAAGAGAAATTGCCTGCTCTCTCCGCCGCTAATTTCTCCTGCTGTCGCTTGGAACGAAGTCTCGAGTCCTGCTGGGACTAATTTCTCGAAAAATATCGCTAACAAGATACGTAGTTTTACGAGTCTTCCAACGTGAAAAAAGGTTACAAGATGAGCTACAACTTTATACTCGATACTTTCACGCAACGATGGAGCTGATCTCTTAATTATCACGTTACACGCTATCTTTGATTCCGCGGTTGGACTTTTTGCTAATCTCGGCGATCCTCCCCTTTTAGCAAACAAATGGACACAAACCGAACCCTCGATCAGAGGCTGGAATTAGAAGGCGGTCAACGTTCGACGAGACAAATTACCATTTGGCAAGTTTGATTAACGCGGGGACGTTAATTGCGTGGACGTATCACACATCACGCGATAAAGAAGAAAATCATGTCTAAGTAAAGCTGCGTTTTCACTAAACCAGCAACGAGAGACTTTTTATTCGTGTTACGTGTTTCTCGAAGAATTTACCGATACCATAACTATTTTGAGCAACGTAGCAATTACTGTAGCGTGAATCAGGAAGCGATAGAGGATTAATCCATTAGGGAGCAAGCAATAATTTATGGCAGTGTCATAAATGCTTCGATCGTTCCGCGTTTCGTGAAATTTACGCGGAAGACACAGCGACGAAAGATAATAAGAGAATATTTGGAGCACGCGACCAACCAAAAGCTCTGCTCGTGGTTGCTTCGGTGAGGACGCGGCTTAAAGAATCGCGTGCCTCTCGATAATGCAAGGAGGCGTGGAAACGCTATATTTATGCTCTAGTGTGTCCCACGCGCCGCGAGAGAGCCACGAGGCCGTCTAATTAGCCGTTTAAGATAAGATTTTCATCGGACCTTTACCAGTTGTGATTAACGGCGCGCTTAAACGACCAGCCATCGCCTCTAAAAGAATCGATCTCGCTATTCACTCGGACAAGCCTGAAATATTTCTTACCCCTGAGAAAATTTCGCGTTTAAATCGAAGTAAAACCCCTCGGGAAAATTAATTTTCATGGGAGTCGCGATCTGAAAACTCGCTGGCGTTACAGGATCTCCGGTTTCATGACAAATTTTCTAATTTCGAGGCAATTAATTATCAGAGATCTGAGAAACGAGGTGGAAGCTAGGCGTGAACGAGGAGTAATCGCGGCCGATAGAAGGGGGGAAAAAGAGGAAATCAACCCCCGCGCGCGAACGTTCCAAACCCTCGGACGAACAGCGATAAATCCAAATTCAAGATTATTAATAATGCACGCCGACGAATTGTCGGTGGCCCGGTTTTCCGGCGTAAACCAGTTATTGCTCTCTGGTCGTTTATTTCCTACGGGAGAGCCAGAAGGGAGAGAAACAAATCCGCGGCGTACCAGGGGTTGTTACCTTCCTGTCTGTCAAAAATCGCGAACGAGCCCCGGCGGCTGAATAAATAAATTAACGCCGAGACGCTGCCTTCCTTACCTGTCAGGGATCCTTCCCTTTTACCCATGAAATTCCCATACTTTCATGTATAAAGTATCAGGCTTCGAAAGTAACAAACTTCCCTTTGCAAATTATCAAATATATCTAAAAATGCGGCAAAATATGTACATACACGCTTTTGCACCGTTGTAATATATATCATTCTATCCTCGTTCTTCTAGCACTCTTATTTCCAATTTATACGCCATAAACTTTCACCAATAGTAAAAACACCCCTGCTACGAGTATCACGTTACACGTCCAATATGTCCAACACGGGAGACGAAGTACGGTTGGGAATTGCAGGGGAGCCATAGGAAACCAGCGTCGTGTAACGGCAGGCGATTAAACCACGCACGTGGCCAACAACGCGGGCAACACTCGCACGAACATAGTTAACCTAACCGCGTTCGTAATCTGACGCGAATCTCCCGAAAACCGCGAAAGCCATCCGAAGCGGATTAGGATCGGCAGCGGACCAAGCAGAAACGAATTTACGCTTCTTTAAAGGGGCAGAGAGAATGCACCGGCTAGCTACGCGATAGATCTGCTTAAGAAGGCGCATTACAGTCGCGAGTTCATCTTCTTAAAGCCAGGTCCGGAATTATTCTGTAGATGGAATGGATGATGGTCGGGGAAGGGAGTGGCTTTGCACGATCGCAGCCACCCTGAAAATCCGGTAATGACGCGAGAACGGCCGGATTTGCGCGAAAACGCTGCCTTCGGAATGAGTTTAAGAGAGTCACTCCTGCGTAAGAGGCTTTGCCGGCACTTCCACCCGATATTTTATTAATTACGTTTCGTCCAAGACCGCCTCCGCTTCCGCTTCGAACGATATTTCTCGGGGGAAGGTTATACCGATATTTTCCTATCGTTCAGAAAAACATACGACTATGATATAAGTGGTTACGAAACCATTTGCGTATTTTCTTGTTCTCCGGCAAAGTACTTTTTTCTTTATCAGAATCAAAATCCTGTAGTTTCTATAATTTTTTCAAACGAACGTTAGACGATGCGAATTTTTAATCTCGCTGTACTAATTCCGCGACGAATACTTTTTCTCGAGTAACTGGCGAACCAGCTGAAAAAAGGAAGAACGTAATTTTTACATTTCTGGTGAAATATCGGTCTGTAGGCACCGATTAAACGGCAAGGCGAAACGGTTGCCCTTGATGGAGATGTAAATTCCATCGGGTCCAAAAGACGGTAGGGCGCAGCTGCCCGAGCCGAGAAAACTTTTACCGAACAAGGGAACTTAATCTCGACTTGTCTTACCAGAAAACAAGAGAACCCGACAGCGGATATGTTTTAATACTTAATAAGACTCTCGGGTATCCGCGAGCGACTTTGTACCCGTTTCAAACCTCCGATGTATGAGAGGATGAAATTTTCTGTAATTACCTTCCGATACCTCTATCCTTTATGCGCTCTCCCCTAGATACAATTTGTTCATTCCCAAACCGAACAGGTACAAAAAAAAAAAAAGGAGAAGAACAGAACAAATTTTTCGAGGAAGGGTACTCTTGTTATAGTAAAAGCTCCCCTTCGGTTCAAAGTTCCTTCGTGAGACGCACAACAACATAAAGCAGCACGTATGGCGAGCACAATTATACGTATTATATCCAATCAATTCTTTACAACAAACTCGTACTCGAACATGTGGAAAGGCTTCTTCCTTTTATACGGTACGCGTTTCAGAAAATTCGTTTCGAATACACTGTGCATTTTGAAACGAGGGTAAAACGTAATACGTACAAGTCTTTTGAAAAGAGAGGGTGAGCAGTCCCTCTTCATGATCTGGGAAGAGAATTCCAATGGAAGGTCCAACCCCTTTTACCCCTATTATATACAAGGGAATGTAGGGTAACGAGATTCGCGTTCAGGTGGTCCAGACACAATAATTTCCTCGAGAGATCGGTTTCTGATTGCTGGGCGTGTCTCACGAATCCGCGGAACGACCCTTCATCGTGTTCCACGATTTTGCATTCGGTCGATACTACGACCGAGAAAGATCGTAATCGCAGGCGAAGCTTCTCGTTGCTTCGTTTCTCACGTCGAATGCGTTTCTCTCGGGCGAGAAAATGAGAAAGTAACGCGTATCCACGCTCTGTACGTATTGTAGTTTGTAAAAGATTTCGATATCAATGAACCACACCATCTTCTTGATAATTGAACTTTGAACCACACGATTAGAGCCGATAATTTAATCGTCGTAATACAAGCAATAAAAGACCGATCACTTCGGACACGAGAAGGATAAGCTAACAACGAGGCAGGTTGCGACGAAAGTATTTGAGTTTCTCGCGTGTACGAATCACAAAGTGCGAGATCTCTCGTTCACGAGCCGTTAAATCAACAGAGTCGCGGAGATCAAAATCTACGCTGACATTTAAGCGCCGTCTCCATTGTCGCGAATCCTGAACTATGCTTCTCTGTCACAACGTCGATGCTGCGTACACCGATAATGCGCAATTATCTCCTCTGTGTAGTTCGAGCGGCGCGAATCGATTCTTCTACGATCGATTAGAAACGGCTCGATTCCCGTTACGCAACTTTCACCTCTCTTTCGCTCGAAGAAACCGATACTACGAACAAAATCCCGTCGCTGAATGTCAGTACTATCGGAATACTTAACTTTATTCGAATCTTCTCTTCTCACACACTACCAACATTTTAACACAAACGTTCCATCATTTTTCTATTACTTGTCGTTAGGCTACAGATATTTATGCAAAACGAATACTTTTACAAACACTATTAAGAAAATGAAACATATTGAACATAAGAATTCTCTCTATTCCGAGTGTCGTATAAATATAGTAGCATTCTATGCGTATTTCGTTGAAATTGTCTACTTGTCATCCATGTAAATTCTCTCCCATATAATTCTATAATGTTAAAAGACGTATGGATCTGGAAATCTAGAAATATATAATTCTATAATCTCTCCTACATAATTCTATAATGTTAAAAGACGTATGGATCTGGAAATCTAGAAATATATAATTCTATAATCTCTCCTACATAATTCTATAATGTTAAAAGACGTATGGATCTGGAAATCTAGAAATATAATTCTATAATTTCTGCTATATAATTCTATAATGTTAATAGACGTATGGATCTGGAAATCTAGAAATATATAATTCTATAATCTCTGCTATATAATTCTATAATGTTAAAAGACGTATGGATCTGAAAATCTAGAAATATATAATTCTATAATCTCTCCTACATAATTCTATAATGTTAAAAGACGTATGGATCTGGAAATCTAGAAATATATAATTCTATAATCTCTGCTATATAATTCTATAATGTTAAAAGACGTATGGATCTGAAAATCTAGAAATATATAATTCTATAATCTCTCCTACATAATTCTATAATGTTAAAAGACGTATGGATCTGGAAATCTAGAAATATATAATTCTATAATCTCTGCTATATAATTCTATAATGTTAAAAGACGTATGGATCTGAAAATCTAGAAATATATAATTCTATAATCTCTCCTACATAATTCTATAATGTTAAAAGACGTATGGATCTGGAAATCTAGAAATATATAATTCTATAATCTCTCTTATATAATTCTATAATGTTAAAAGACGTATGGATCTGGAAATCTAGAAATATATAATTCTATAATCTCTGCTACATAATTCTATAATGTTAAAAGACGTATGGATCTGGAAATTTAGAAATATATATTTCTATAATCTCTGCTATATAATTCTATAATGTTAAAAGACGTATGGATCTGGAAATCTAGAAATATATAATTCTATAATTTCTCCTATTTAATTCTATAATGTTAAAAGACGTATGGATCTGGAAATCTAGAAATATATAATTCTATAATCTCTGCTACATAATTCTATAATGTTAAAAGACGTATGGATCTGGAAATCTAGAAATATATAATTCTATAATCTCTGCTACATAATTCTATAATGTTAAAAGACGTATGGATCTGGAAATCTAGAAATATAATTCTATAATCTCTGCTATATAATTCTATAATGTTAAAAGACGTATGGATCTGGAAATCTAGAAATATATAATTCTATAATCTCTGCTATACAATTCTATAATGTTAAAAGACGTATGGATCTGGAAATCTAGAAATATATAATTCTATAATCTCTCCTACATAATTCTATAATGTTAAAAGACGTATGGATCTGGAAATCTAGAAAGATCTTGCGCAATAAACTCTATAACGTAATTAGAAAATTCCAAAGATACCAGGTCGTATAGATCGAGTTTGAGAAACGAGATCTAGACGTTCAACGGATTCAATAGAGATCTTAACGAGGTAAAAATTCCCAAAGATATTTGCACCGATTATCAGCCTCGATAAGTGGCGGAGGGGGTGTGCAAAGCGCAAGAACGCGCGACGCGGTTATAAATATAGCCGGTAGTGGCGGTGCGTGTACGCAAAACAGAGCGAAAGATATCTCCATCGGAGTCGCGGCGAGGCTAATGCACTCTAATCTAGCCTCTATAGATAGAGACTTCTCAATGCCATTCACTGCACGTACGCGTGCAACGGGCTGCACACAGAGCGCCAAGAAGCGATCCTCGCACGATCGTAGACATTCGTCGCGACGAACCAACAAGTTATTCGTTCGAGACGTGGTCGAGCATTTGCGAAAATCCGTTGTGCTTCCTGTTCCGTAAGGTAAGAGAAAAGAGCGAACGAGACAACACGGAGGAGGAGATGCTACGATTTTATCGTAGAACGTTGGCTCGTTAGTAGATGAGTAGTATTCGCCACTGTATAGCGTACAAGCTCCTTTCTTTGCGAAATCGTTTCGTACATACTCGAGAAGCAAACACTTAATTTCGCGAATTTTTAAATCACTACCAGTGCGTCCTTCGGTGTTCGTTTAAACGTATCACAGGCGACGGTGGAAAGTATTAAAAAAGAAAAAAGAAAAGATTCGTCAGCTGTTTCAACCGTGTGTGGTATATCTGTATTTATCTAAGAGATATTTCTAAAGTCACGTTTATTTATTTGTTTTCACGTTTATTCGTTTGATTCTTTAGTTTACATTTGTCTTATTACTCTATCAAGCTATATAAACAATTTTATTTCTTGAGTAAATTTCATTATCGTATAGCTGTTCGCTTTATCGGTATAAGACAAAGCCAAGCCTCCACGAGACGCGCGTTAAACATCCAGAGGTGTCAAACGATCCTTAATATCCTATTAATCAAAATAACAATAAAATAACTCTAAAGAGAAAAGATAAAAATTTGAATGACTCGTTACTCGAGATAACGTTGATCGTAACCAGACACGACACCGACAAGGCACACTCGTTTCGTCGATGTTCTTTATCGTCAACGATTCTCCGGCTATCGACGAAGCAAGAAACGCGTCATTTTCGAAAAGTAACGCTGTCCTACGAAATCGAATGCGATAAAATCGAACGATTTTCAATGAACGCGAAATCGACCAAGAGAGTACCAAGTAAAAGGAAGTGCGAGGCATGGCGCAGATGTCGTCTACGGATTACCATTAAGAAACATCCTCCTCGCGTTGTTCCCCGGCTTATTTATTCGCGCTTACGCCGTCCTTCTTACGGATAAGTAAGAATTAAATATTCATTCGAACAGACAAGCACGGCGAAGCGCGAGAGAGAAGGAGAGACGCACTAAACAGAAGAGATTAAGAGGGTGAACACACGAGTGAAAGAGGTGGAAGGAGAAGAAGCACGTCGAAAAAGGGAAGAAAAATGAGATAAAACAGATGGAGATCAGAGAAGAAGGGAGAAAAGGGAAAGAAGAAAGTCCACGGGGAAAAACCGAATGAAAGACGACAGAAGGCAAAGGGAGAAAGGACAGAAAGATTTGTCGCACTCAACCGGATTAAACGAAAGGTACTCCACGAGGGAAAGGAGAAGGGATCCCTCTCGCTTTTTATACACCCTGCACCACCCCTTCCCTCCTTTTTCGACGCTGTTGCCTTCTGTTTTCCTCTCGCGTCATTCGGCAAATAAGACGCGAAGCAGTTTCTCGCAGCGGTGTGTCGTCGTGCATTATTCACGGCTAATCTGCACAAAGCCACGACAACTTCTGACGTCTTTTTCTTTTCCACAAAAGTCCTGTCAACGTTAAGAAACACCCTCAAACGTAACAAATTTTCGAACCTTAACCTCGAGTTTCAGGTTTGGTCGGTGAAAACGGTTGGACGATGTCGTTCCAGGATTTTTATTCCTTCCTTTGCATTAGCAAACTTCTTACTCCAAAAAAACCAATACAGACTGACTAACCCGAGCAGTATCCCAAAACTTCTCTAGGTCCACGTCCTTTCAACGTTTCTACGTCGATATTACGCTCTGAAAATAAAACTTGCGAAAAATATTTTTAATTTTTCAAACTTCAATAGCGTAGTTTAAAAAATTCCACGTATAGAAGCAAGTAAAAAGAAGTAGCGGATACGTAGATAGGAAATAACCAGCGAGCTATATGAACCAAACCAGCTGAATTCTTCGAGAGACTCGCGTAAACTGGTGTACCGTAGATACTAGGTATACAAAAAGTTGCTGTAAGTTTCAGGAAATACTGGCGAGTCCGTTACGAGTAACGTTTGCGAAAAATTCATATCAAGCGAGCATGAAGTGTTTATAAACGTCTTCAAAGTGCTAATCACGAGCAGTTGAGATAGACCGAGAATTATGCGTAACGTTATCATCGATCGACGAAACTCGACACGAGCAACGGTATGTCCACGCGAAAAACAAACGACCCTGATAATTTGGCGTTGCGTAATGGCGCCATGCGCCATATCCTTTCATCGAGCAAAAGAAAAAGAGAAAATAAAAACGGCGTCGGACTAGAGCGATAAAGCGCACGGAACGAGCTGCAGAATCCTTCGCTTCCTCTCGTTCCATCGTTCTTTCCACTTTTCTGCTCGCGAAATTGAGAAAAATAACGATCTTCGAAGGGACGAGAAAACGCTCGCGTTTCCTGCAACACGGTCCTGACAGCCGGTGCTCTCGCATTATTGCGCGCATAAAAGCCAATGTCGTACGTTTCCTTGCGAAATGGCGCTCCTTCGTCGTTTGTACCTTCTTTATCATCCCTGTACTAGCTCCGGCACGCGATCGCCACCATACCCCTTGCCTTGTTCGTGTTTTTGCAGATGCTCACACCTTCCTCTTCTTTGAGAGAGAGAAAGAGGAAGGGAGAGTGAGGGAGAGTGAATTATGAAAATTTTTTATAGTAATTTTTTGGAAGATTTTTCCCGAGTCGCGTCTTGTCGCTTCTCGAGAAAACAAAGGAAAAGAGAGAGGAGAGAGAAGGAAAAAGAAAGTGTAAAAAACACGAGGCGAGAAAACACGACTCGGGAAAAATACTTGAGTTGAAATTCGAATGCCAACGACTAGACACGCTGTCTACGCCTGTCGTTCGCAGACATCGTGGGATTACAACGAAGACAAGAAATCTCAATGAGAAATCGTATCTCCGTCAGTTTTATCGCCCTGTCTTCTAACAAAATTGTGTGAGAGCGGAAAAAAGTTTCGTGGATCGATAAATCCTAGGAATTTTTAGGAACTTGTCGTAGGAAAAGTAGGAATATTTCTAAATACTTTCGACACTAAATGGTACGAGTTATATATTGTGGAATTTTTCGTTCGAAACGTAGCGTCAAGTCGAAAACGACGAATAGTTAACTCCGACCTACAAAACACGTAAATCGTCTGTAATTTAAAAATAGGCTCCTCGACTGAATCTCCAAAACGCATTAAGCGCATCAAATAACCGTTCACCCTAGGAACAACCTTCCTCTGTCGAATTAACATTCTTTCTTGTACTTGTAATATAAATCTCGTCTCCAACAATTTAACGTCATCAATCAACCGCGAACCAATGCTTCTTCCCCCTTTCATGACTCATAGAGGAGTTTCCCTTTTCTCTTGCTGGAAGGTTCTGTAACCACGGCGCGAGGCGACGCACATAAATATCGCGGTAGAAACACAGGAGGTTCCTTCGGGCATATTACCATAATGGCTGCTCGTTCCCCTAGCTCTAGTCGAAGGATAATAGATCCCGTGGAGTCCCGATCCAAGCGTTAGCGCGCGTCATGGTGCCGCGAACTCGAACGCGAATCCGCAATTTTGCCAAGGCACGTATTGCTCCGAGATAGGAAAATGGAAGGCTAGGCGAAGGAATGCCGGTTCGATTGGTTATTTCTGATCGACCTACTACAATCGTACAGAGAAGCAGGCGTGTTGGCGGAAAATGTCACCTATATGCATAAATAAGACCGTATGGCGACGCATGACGGCGATCGATTGTTATACACACGTGTGCGTTTCTTCGCGCTCGATACGCTTTTCCTCGGCAGCGATATTACGCGTTCTCCGCGTTGTCTGCGCACGATGCATGGCTGGCTGGATTTAGCTTCAACGATAACCCTGACCGGTCAAAATCTGAGTAACGACGAGCCGCTAGTAATAGCGGTAATTTTCTTGCCGCTTGTCGCTAAAACTCGCTGAGTTATCGCTTTCCCGGATCGTGTTTTCAATTCTACCCCGCGTTGCTGGTATTAATCACGAAGAACGTGTATCGAACGTATGATCTCCTCCACGCAACGGTTACGGTCCTTTTTTACGCAAATAACAGGATCCGAGTTAAATTACGCTCGAAGAGATTCGTTTCGACGCGAGACGTTCGGAAATTTATTAAAAAAAAAAAAAAAAGTTAAAATTACGCGCATTGGCATAGAAAGCCCGCAAAGGCTTGGTCGTAATCTTATTTCAGGTGGATTTTTCACAGCGTCGTACGTGTGTGCACTTAAGAGCGCTATTTAGAACGAGCCACGGGGTAAAAGTCATACGGGTTCAACCTTGCCGGCCGCATTTCCTCCCTGGGGGAGAGCCTTCGGAGATCCTTGAGAATATTTTTACGGCGAGTCGTTCTAAAGATAGGCAGCTCCGCCTCGCCGCTCTTGTTCTTCGTGGGTTGCGGTTACACGGCGATCTCTCCCGGCGAGTCGACTGCGTCGCCTCGGTGCGAACAACACCCCTCATCTTTCAGATAAGTTACACAAAGCTCGATCTACGTCGAGTCCATCATTCAGACATCCCTCGGAGCCCGTGAAACGACACTTTTAAACAATTTTCCTTATGGTTCGGATCGCTGAAACGTTCTATTTTTCTCTGTCTTCTTCGCTTTCGATTTTATCCGCCATGTTTTACAAAATACCGTAACCTATGAACGTGTATGGATGGACGCGAAACTAAAGAAATGAAATTAAACAGAGATTCGTTGTATGCATCGAATATTACATCGAGTAGTCCACTTTGGATATTTTAAGACGTCCGATGATAAATTACCAAAACCACGAACGATAAACGATTCGCTTTTCAAGCGTCAATACTCGGCTCCTCGTTCCTAAATCGTAAATTTGCAGACGAATAGCGGAGAAGGTGGAATTGAAAGGTTAAAATATAACCGAGAAAGAGCGCAACGCTCGACTACGACAAGTAGTAGCAATGTACTCGTCGAATACGAAAAATCGTGTCACGGAAATTCACGAATTTAAACCACGTTCCAAGATGGTTTGCGGTTTACGATGCAACTCCACGGCTGATGATTGTTTATAACGCTCCTAAATCGAGGACCACGAACTGCGTCCTCCCGATATACGACGTATAAATACGTATACGGCGTATAAATTCGCCGGACAGGAAGACAAGCGGCTGTTTTTTATCGTTATCGAAGTCGACTCTGCTCGACCGAGGTTTATTGGAAGCTATACGAACCATAGTTATCGCCGAAGGGAAATTTACGATCAAGACGGATTACTTTTCATACAGAAGCAATTGCACCGATTGTTAAGAGCAGCTATGTCGACTGGAAACTGAAACTTATGTACGATTTTGCCGATAATAAGATAGCGAGATTTCGCGGAAAAAGAATATTAAATGTAAGCGAGTGAAATGTAAGATACGTAATGATCCTCGGTCTACTTGTAATAAAGCGGGAATGTTTCGAAATAAACACACTGGCTCGAGCCTCGAGTCAATTTTCCAAAGGTGTGCATACACCGGAAGCAGAGGCGAGTAACGCGCGAACTCGGAATTCCTTTGAAATTGCTCGCAACACTCGGCTGCTACTGTAATATAGCGGAGCACGCGGGTCTGCAATCCACCTTTCGCTTCTCCCAATGCAGTCGGGAACTTTGGTATTAATTAAAACTTGACGGAAGCCGAGAGAGAAGTTTCGATTGTTTCACTGAAAACGGCGAGCAAGATCGTTCATCGAACCAGCGTCGAGTGTTTCCGCGCGAAAGTCCAACAGACAACCTCGTCTTCTTTTCCTGTCTTTCAACAGCCCCGACGATCCTCGCGCCAGGCCTCGATCGCTATTTAAAGTTTCCCTCCATGGCGCCTGGCCACATTCCGTCTATCTGCTTTCCCTCGATCCGAAGAACACGAAGAGATACCCACCGCGATTTCACCGGTTCCTCTCTGCTAATGAAACCTTCCCCGATAGGATCCTTTCGAGTTGAACGAATAGAAAAATCGCTGTCGATCAGTTTGATAAATTTTCCTCGACGCGTAGGGACCAGCGGTATTATACTAAAAATGGACATTTTGAAAAATCGAATCCTCGTTCAGGACTTATAAGAGAAAATCATTTCAAGGATAGGTATCGCTTATGAAATATCTTGTGTCGCTGTTTTCATCGAAATATGAAAATTCTCAAATTCAAGCCTGCGTGTGAAGTAAAATAAGAAAATAGTAAAAACAATAATAACAGTTGCTTTACTATTTCGAAGAACGGAAAAGTACCGTTCCAAAGGAACTTGTTCCTTTCTTTTTGGATAACGTCAAGAGTTTTTACGAATGTAGTTCATTTTCCCTAGCCTTTCGTACGGGTTTCAGAAGTCACGACTCGTTTTCGTCAGAGGCTTGATACGAGTTCCTCGAAGTCATCACGAGGAACGTCGACCAGAGGCGGGTACAAAGGTGTCGACAAACGTCGCGGGGTTGCCGGTTATTTTTAAACCGACACGGAGGAAAGATCCGATGCAACGGCATGCTACGCCCCCGGTTCGCTTAAAGGAATCATCGTCCATTAAAAATTTCACGGAACCGTTACGCTCGCTTTTGATCCCTCTTCTAATGACCGACTGGTCCGCCGAATGCAATTGAAGTTGTTACGATGTCGGAACGAACAACCAGACTTTTGCCCTTTGAAACCCCGTCTTTGAAGGTTTTTAATTTTCTGGACTCGTCAATTCTCGAATTTTGTGATCTTTAATTCTGGACAAGGATTTCCATCGATTTCAATTTACGTAGATGTTCGACTAGATTCGTATCTTTGGAATGTGAAATTGCATAGACGTTACTGAAATAAAACGTAAGCTAAGTAGAAAGCAATCTCAGCTGTTAGATGTTATAAAAACTATTATACTTTGAACGGCATACATATTTTCGCATATTACGCGCATTCTGTGCAACTTTTGCAACTTCAGATTTGTCGTTAAGTGGACAAAAATCCGCGCTCTAGAGAAAATCACGTCAAGGCAAGGAATTAGAAATATTTTCAATTTACCAAGATTTTCAGCGCCAAACGCAAAATTCGCTACCAAGCATAATTTTATCCATCGAAAGCCAAGTTGCGATGTACGAGGCGCGTTGTCGTGTCGCGTAGGCGGCGTGATTCACTGTCCACGCGACACGTCCCGGCACGCATCGCGACTTTTCCTTTTTTAAACGCGAAGGAAATTCGCGACAGCCACCGGTTGTCAATTATCCTTCCGCGCGCATTTACCATGCAAACGAGGGGACGTGGCGACTGGATGAAAGCCGAACGAAGCGGATATAACGCGGCGGAACACCGCTCTCGACAACGAACCACAACGTACGTACGTCGTACGCAACGATGTACAACACAGAGACTATACCACGAAGACGAAGCTGCTTTCGGTGTGCCGTAATAGCCAAACGGCAGAAAAACCCATTGTTCTCGCAATAATTGGCCCCTGGTGAGTTATGACGCGGGAACGTCGTAAAGTCTGAGGCGACCAGCCGCGTTCCTTTAACGATTGTCCGCCTTTATGTATCGCATCCCTCGAAATATCGCTGCTGGTTCGCCAACCCGCTTATACTCTGCCCACCGCTCGGCGACAAGGTCCCTGTCGCAGCCACAGCTAATGCTAGTTACAGTGAGTATACACCTTAGAAAAATAAAGTTCCTGTAATATTGACTTACCAACGGACTTGCAGTGGAACTCTAATCGTTCGATTCCGAGTCGGAGAACGAGTCACGTATGTAATCGAAGCTCGTATTAATAGAAGCTCGTCAATTTTTCATCGCGCCAATTATTTTTCGTTCGCGCGATAAAAGCTCACGTTCAGAGGAGCGAATTCAAAGCAGCAGAAATTCAGTGATTAAAATTTCGTTCCGATGAATGGAATTTAGGTAAATGGAGTTCTGCCGCATCTATGCTTTTTTGCTGTTAACTCGTACTCCCACGTACTTTATATCTTTTCAAGCGATTTTTAACCAAAGCGACATACGTGCAATAATTTTTTGATAAAGTCGGCCAATTTTTTTGATACAAGACAATCTTTTATAACGCGTAATTTCAACTTTATACGAGTAAAACGTTTAATATTTTAATTCCATTTTGGAAATTCCAAATTTATATTTACTCAAAGTCATATTTCATATTTTTAGTCATATTTTTTCCTCATCCATCAAAAAACGGACAGGGAACTTTTTCCTTGGTCGAAGTACTAGTCTTGCAGCACCCCAGGCGAACAGTTGGAGCGACGTCGTTGAAAAAACTGGTCGTAGACCGAAGCCAATCTCTTCTGTCGCGTTCGATCGCACTTCCGCATAGAAACGTCACCTTTTCCACGCTCCTCACACGCGTTCGGTTTATCGGGCAGCTGCGCGAAGATTGCACCTCCACTTCCGCCCGCAGATGCCGGTCGCGAATAATCGTTTCGAGCGGTTTTACACGTGACCGCTTCTCGTCTGTCTCAGGTTGTCGCGATTACGTCTTCGTACGATGTCATAATTTTCCCGAAAAATACGTTGTTGCGTGGTTTCACGATTTACATGCCGCGAACCAACGACTCGCGCTTATCCCTGTCACTCCTACGCATTTCTATCGCCCGTAACGGACTCGTGCCTTGTTACAGGCTGATATTTTTCTCTCAGGGATCTATTATAAAAGAACAATTGTTTGATTCAATACGCTGTCGATCAATTCCACGTCAAAACTTATTTGCAGGAAATTAAAAGCGCGTATTCCAAAATACATATATAGCGATCGTTGGTACTATAAAAATCGAATTATACGAAAATAATATGTCGAGCCTGGTAAAAACAATCGCTCGGTTGAGCCAGCCACTGTATCTTTGTATCCGAGAACTGAGACTGTTTTCCAGGTATCTCGACGTATCCGACAATCCTCGTTTCTCCTTTAAACCATTTTAAAGCGCGTTACCGATGCTCTACAATCTCCTATATCACCGTGAGTGAACGATCGATCGCGACAAAACGAAGTCGAACACGACGCGACACACGGCGCGGCGAGGCGGCGCTCGTAAAAAGTAGTCGTTGTTGGAAGTCGGCTACGGAGGTGGATAGAAATGCCGGGCGCTTTTCCGCGAGCCACGCCGGGCATTCCATTAGCCGAGAGATCGGGTCCGGATAATAAATTAAAACGGGCCTACGTGGTCGCAGAAAACCGGTACTCATCGCCAATGTCTCCCTTTCTCTCTTGTAACCGTGTCTCTTTTCCCGTAGGTGGTTCAATTAAACGAGCGGGCAAGCGTGCAAACGATCTGGAAATCAATGCCGATCGAGACTCTGCGCCACGATCGTTCTGCAACGTGTTCTCTGACGAAGAAACAAGCGTCCGGTGTCGTGTTCGCTTCCGTTGGAAAAAGGAAAAACACGCGGCGGTCCTTCGAGGTACATTCAGCTCCCTTTCAGCTTCTCTGAAACGTATATCGCTATCGTGATAGAAGATGATTCTTGTAAACGCGTCGAGAGCGCGATAAAGTCGAGATAAGCACCGTGTTTCGCTTATATTTTATTTAGACAGTTGGTTGGAAGATGTCACGGCGCCAAACGCCGCGGTAAACTACCCCAAGCAAAATATACAGAATGGAGGATTCATCGTTAAGTTTCGAGAGTAATGGGACAAGCCGAGGTAAGATAAGTTTTGTCAAGATTGCTGGGTCGTTGCGAATATCTTTGATGTTACCGATATTGGAGCATTTTACACGACCGTTCGCAAATGTTACGTCAAAGTATGATGGTAATTGACCAGGTAATAAAGAAAAGATAATTATCGATACTTCGTCCGCTTCGCCGATTTCGATGGTTTTTAAATATATCGTAGAAATACTCGTTTTAAACAACTTTCTTGCTATACATGTAACCGTCGGTAAAAAGTAATTAATTGATTAAAAATCAATCTTAATCTGTTAGAAGAAAATGTCGTAAGGCTGAAACTTTTCTGTAAGCGATCCAATACTTATGAAGGGACGCTCGTGGTTAAAAGAAGATGGACTCGGATCGGTTTCAGTACTAGTGTGTATTGAAATTCATCGCGAATTCAATTTGGAATTCCATTTTCGTAGACGCGAATGTTTTCGTATGCGGCAGTCGTACTCTCCGTGTCGCGCGAAATTTTCTACATCCTCCATGGTACACGCGCGTCTTCCCAACGGAAAACCGATATCGATCACTGGATTGACAGCGTTTTCCGCTGGTGAGGGACGATTACGAAACGAAATCAACACTTTAGCAGGAAGATACTTTCGTTAACGTTCTCCCCAAATTCTCACCTTTATATTTTCCTGACCTATCGAGTGCTATTTCATGTAATTCAAGCTTTAACTAAATTTCTAACAAAATTCCAAGCTATCGTAAAAATTACGTAAATTGAATCGTATTAAAATTTGTAAAAGGAAAGTAGGAACGCGTGGCCAACGTAAGAAGGTTAGAAACAACGAGTCTTCTGTACGAGCAACGGGTTCGAGACGTTGGACGGAAAAAAGGAAACGCGACCGGTCAGCTTTTTCGTCCGACATCGTCCCCCGGAGAGCTAGAAACCTGAAGAACCGGCGAAAAGCGGGGATCGGAAATCGAGATCGTCGCGACGCGAAGGGAGAGACTGCGTGGCTGCGTCCGACCAGACTAGTCTTCTCTTTCCTCTTCATTCCTCTTCGCTGCTCTTCGCCATCTCTTTTTTCTCGCGGAGATCCATCACGGAACCAGATCGCGATCCAGTTCGCGCGACCATCTCTCGTTACCTGGTTCGAGATCGAGAAAAATCGGTTGGCCTCGTAGAAGAGGTTATTAACAGTAGGAGAACGTTTTCTTTGCTAATCGGTAAGATAATCTTACGTTGGCGGTATTCTTGCACTCTTGCTGGTACGTAATGTGGAATCTATATTTTTATTACTATTATTTTTTTATAATAAAAGCCCGTACGAACGTTACAATACTGTCGCGAGCTTCTGCACGAAAGATTCAAACGGCGATACACAAGGATTGGAAAGCAACAATTATCGAATTATCGATAAAGTACACGCTCGAATGGAGATTTCTCGGTCGCGTGGGCATTGTGCAACTTTGCAATTTCCATTTCCTGTTTGATACGCGTCCCTGACGATACTACAAACGCGTAACGTAAGTTCGGTAGGAATGTAGTACTCCACCCAATTAATAGAAACGCATAGATGTACCATAACCTCGTTCGCCTTAGTGTATCTATGTCGAATCTGTGACTGTACAATGCGTGGAATGAAATTAGCAACTCTGCTGGTCGTATCGATTAATTGGAACGCATAATTTTATCTTATACATAGGTTTGCTTGGTGATATCATGTTCCGTTCTTGTACTGGACAACGTGTATAAGAATAGGCAACGTTCTTGCTCCTAATTATATAGCAGTTGTCATATAAATCTTACAAATGTGTGCACTTTCCAAAAAATTACGATACCAGATAACGAGTTTGCGTGTATCGTTGGAGGAAATATTTTTCTGATTTCGTTCCAAAGATACTCTTACGTGATCGATTCGAATAAATACTGCTACATACGTACGTAGCAACTTTCTTGCGCCCAACCATCGATGCAAAGCTATAGTATTTCAATTGGAAGCGATATATCGGTAGCTCGTAGAAAACTGGCAGATCGTTGTAACCGCGTACGAGCCACGGCTACCGGCAAATAGAATATCGACTAATTTGGCGGTAGTTACGTAGATCTGCGATCTACGGCGCGTGCTGCAAGTGTTTCGAAGCTGGCGGAGAACTCTTGCTACAGATTTATCTGACAATCCTCCGCAAAGGCTCGGCGTAGCCCGTAAATTATACTCAGACTTAAACCATGCTCGGGCTGAGATTTAGATACTCCGCAGGATCGCGTGACGAAGAAATCTCGCGGCCAAGGATAATAAATACAATTGTGCACTAAGATTCGAATTCCAGATCCTTTTCGACTACCCAATTTGAATATCGTGAAAGTATCGCGAGTTGTAGAGCAAATAGAGTATCTTTGTAGAATTTTTATTACGACGTAAAGAAACGATTTGTATAGAAGAACGATGACGAGATACACTCTATGTGCGTGTGTATAACATTGCAGAAACGATCGAACCTTTCCTGAACGGGAATCAATTTAACGCGAAGACACCATCGTTAATGGTCATTTGCATATCTGTCGATAAAGGTACCGATCGAATTATCGAAGAAATTGTGCAACTCTTATCGCAGCAGACAGAGTACGTTTTCAAAAGCGGTGTTAGGAGGCTCGATATATCGACGGTCTACGTTCGCTACGACTTTCCATGGGTTGATCGCCAACCAACTGCTACAAGCGATCGTAAAGCTGTAACGAGCGATCGTCGTTAACTTGGCGAATTAGCGCGCTGACGTTTATTAGCTGTATCCTCTGCAACATTTACAGCGACGACGCTCTTAAATGAAGCGATTTTCGCCATGCTCGCTGTAATTCTACATCCCATTTTACATCCGACACTATGGGTCTCGGGTGCTAACGTAACACTTATTGTTAGATGATCTAGACCTTTGTATCCTCGATTTCTCTTTCTCCAATTTCTAAGCTTTCCAATCTCCAACATCCTGAATTCGCAATTCTACTCTCAAAACCCTTGAGATCTCACGAAATCTTCGGGTCCGTCTAATGGTTCATCCCTCAAGTTCCTGACACATTCTGCTCCCTCTGGAACCTTCCTTAATTCCGAAGAATTCGAAATAACCTACCCCCTTCAACCCTTGGCGAACGCACAACCTAGCAAAATAATCATTTCACCGTTGAAACGTTAGTCACCGGTTATGAATGATCACTTACGAGCTAATATATTATATCACGTTTGATCTCTTGATTCCGTTTCGATTACTTTAGGTCCACTGCGAAGGCATTTGATAAATACAACTCCGATTACGCAACTTGTTTCGTAAAATAAAACGTTATAGACCTATAACTTTATGTATACGGTTTTATACGAGTTTTCCATAGAATTGTAGAAAAAAGACAGAGGGAGAAGCAATGTCAAAGGATATAGGAAAGACAGAGAGAGAGAGAGAGACGGCACGAAGAGAAGCAGGCCAGCAACTGCACAGAGAAAGAGGAGAGAAGGCGAGACGCGGTTTGAAGTGGCACTCCCTGTCTGTCGACCCACGCCAGCTATCTTGCGGCCTGTCACACGATATTATTATGTGCACATGCCCATGTATCACGGACTACCTGACAGATCGGACTCGTATCTATACGAGGCGGCTCTGCTCGGCTAGGTGTGGTTACTCGGTACTCGCGGCTGCTCGTCTGCGTCTGCTCGCCGCGTACGATAAAATAAGCGAGCTTGTACCGTCTCGTCCTATTGCCTCCCTCTTGCTCACCTGACCGATCCGCCCCCTCCTCCAGGTACAAGGTGTCATATAAGAAGGCTTACCACTTTATTTTCTAAATAATTAAAAAAACATTGAGAAACCAAAATTCTATTCTACAGAACTACTATACGTAAAATATTTTCTAGTAACAGTAGGAAACAATTCTTTGTTAAAATCGCGAAAGAAAAAAAGAACTCTTATTTATTTTTACTGGAAAAGCGTTCTAAAAGTGGTAGGAAACGGAGATAAGCTGCTAGCAAGCTCCTAATCCTCCCAATTCCCCGAATGACGACAAAGCAAAAAGATAACGTTCCTTTTATTACACACTGTATAAGCGACGCGGCTGCACACCGGAGTAAGTTTTAAGGTCACAGACCTCCGCGAGAGCCGTGTTCCTCCCGTGCAAGCGAAACGAGGGCGAGACCTCGACAGAGTCCACCGAGTGAACCTTCCCTCGCGTCTCAGCCTCTCCTCGTTTCGTTCGTCTCTCTCGCCTTTCTTCTCTCCAAAACGATCGGTGTTCCCGATGCGTATCTCGAATTACAGTTGGTTACCGATCCTCTGCATCGAGGCGGTGCCCTTCTTTCCGCGACGTGGCTGTGGATCCACGAACCCGCGAAGAGTTTTGGTGGTACGGTCAAGGAAATTCGACGAAGTAAGTTTGACAGATCTCGTGGAGAAAGTGGGTTAGGTTTGGAAAGGAAGAGCAGGTAAGGGGGAGATTCGAGGGATCTCGGAATAGAAGTAGGGCAACAGGAATAAGAAAGAAACCAGAGGATACACAGTCTCGATATTCTATGAGAGGTTAACGACCCGATGACGAGGGTCGTGGACTGATTAGTCACGTAGTCGGCGCCCACGTTGACTAGAAACGAGATACGCGACGCGTTGAAGACCTGCCAGAGGAGAGGAACACAGGCATCGGAATTACGTTCTCTATCGGGGATTTAGTATTTTCGATTACGGCTATGATGTAAGGAAAAATGATAGAGTAATTGAAGGATTCGGGTTGGATGGCGGTAGAACAATTCTTTTTCTTATTCTAACGTCGCTTAGAAAGTCGGCGATTAACATGACACGATTTAAGAAACGAAAAGAACCAGTTAGCGAGCCTTTTAGAAATAGCTGACAGAGTTTTGTAGAAAGTCAAGTAACTGTTAAGAGGCAACATCTTCGATATCGTAACACGCAATGTTTCTGTAACTATGAACAGGATTGAAAAATACAGGCTTTAAAATCGATGACGCGTATCACCATTTTGCGTGGTAGAAAAATTCGTTCCCTTTGGTGGAAGAATAAAAGGACGAAGAAGCGGGAACTCGAAAGGATGGTCCCGAGTCTCCTTGGACTGCCTTCCTCGTGACTGATTGCAGGTGCGTGCAGCTACAAGCCCGGTTCGGCGAGTGTGACGTAACGATAATTGCATAAATCCTAGGCCGAAGTTGGGTCGCAGCTGCGCGAAATCGCCGGGCAATCATCGTAGCGAATCTCGCGACGCGACTCGTAAATCACCGGTCGATTAAGAGGAGATCGTTTTGCAACACCCACTGTTGGAACGCGATATGCGGAGGCGCGCCCCCGCCTTCGACTCCTCTAGAAACACAATGTCGTTCGCCCTTGTACGAAAATCTGTTTTTCTTGCTTTACCACTCCCTCGTAATTCCTATCGAGATTTTTGAGTCTACGCTTACTCGAGTCGCTTCGGCCGCGACCGAGAATTTCCTAATATACGTTTAATAAAACCATCCATATGGGATTAAAATACAGATTCTATAAAATCGTAGAATTTTACGAATATACAGGCTGATCCAGGAGAGACTTTTCGCATCAACGTCTAATATTTCCATGCGACCGATGTACGAAGAATATAATTAAAGGTAAAAGGAGATTCGAGTATTCCCCTCTCCAGGGTATCACGCCTTAATCACGTCCACAAAGGCCATGAGAAACATTCGGAGTGGTAATATGGTACAAGGACGACAACCACCCCCTGGGACTTAACCGGACCGCGTTCGTCTCTGTTCTTTTTCTCCAGTGAACCTTTTCCCCCACCGAGCAAACTCCTCTGCAGCTCTCGACGTTCATATTGCACAACCAGTAACCGGTCCTCGGTGCGGATTTCGATGCGAACGCGTCTCGAAACTCGTATGCCCGTCGGGAGATCACCGAAATATCCACTGTCTCGTTAAGTCTCTTGAAATATAATATTCGGTTAATATATGCGCGATTTCATAATTCTTACTCCTACATATTTCTATTTCCATGGCCGAGTCGCATTAATTCACCGCTTCGTATTACCAACTCGAAAGCTACGACCAAACTTTTCGATCTAGCGACTCGCTTAGTGACACGAATGAAAGAAACTCTATCCGCATTATCACCGTCGAATCTACTTATCCAAATCCGAGACATCCTCGTGGCGTTATTATCCCAAGAATTATCCAAATAGTATTCGATCCAGCAACGCGTACCGCGTGTCTCCTAATCGGATAAGCAACGAGGAGAAGCGCACGTGGGTTCGTCGAAGCGTTTCTGACAGCACAAAGGGACTCTGGAAGCATCCGTGGATGATTTACTTGCAACGACGCGACGCGCGTTGATACCCGTGAAGCAACTGCGCGCTAATAAAAGCTGGCATATCCCGATTCAGCGGCCCTGGACGACGGACCGAATGGAATACGGTTCTCGTTTCGCGGCGACAACCGCGGCGATGATCCACGAGGACCTAGGGATCTTCTCTCTTCTCGTTTGGCTGAGAACAGGGCGCGCGCATCAAATCGCGCATTCGCGTGTCGCCTCCAACAACACGGTCATATTTCCAAGGGTTTACTGCTAGGTATAAATTCCTGGCCCGAGGGCGAAATTACGATTATAGGCTAATCCGTAAAGGCACGGCCGCTTTCGCCGCGAGAATCTATTGGACGACAGGCGGTTCTTCCGCTCGATAAATTTAAGATGCTCGGAAGAGCTCGCGTTAAGCGCGTGATGGAATAAATTTTTGGTTGTTAGTAAGAAGAATCGTGTGTTTTAGGAATTGTATAAATTTTCGGCTAACGGGCAAAGTATGGCTTGATCGAGGAAGTAATATATCGTAGTAGCATATAACGAAATTCTTTTACCCATAGAGTTTATCGCGACGAGCTGTCTGTTTTACGCACTCCTCGAGAATCACAGCTTACCTGAAACAAAAAGAACGACAAACGTAAGAATACCTCCGATGCGTTTAATTTTAAATAGTTTACTTTCGATGTTACGTAAGACGTAATGTAGAAAAATAAAAGTGTGGTCCGTAACGAACGAACGTAGGAAAAACGGGAACGGTCGTTTTTACACAAGTTCCAAGTAATATTCCAGCAATCTGTGAAACAATAAAATCAAATCCATTACCGGCTCGATCCGACCCAAGAACACGAAACTTCCCTTATCAAACCCACCCTCCAACCTACAACGAAACGGTCGAATAGTCCAAAATAATACACTCTCGGCCCACCATTCGAAATTTCCTTTGTTCCCAATGGACTACCCCTTTCGAGGAATCGAAATAGCCAGGGTAACTGCTAAGACATTTGCGCGTTCGAGCGTAAGGGAAATATATCTTGGGTTAGCGGCGTTCCCGAGCCATGTTTGCCCACGCGCTTTCATCCCGAGAGAAACCGGTGGAGGGGTGGCGCGTAATGAAAATGATCCCTCTGTCCGTGTCTCCCGTAATTCGACGCAACCCCTGACCGCAAGCGAGCGAGAGAGCTTCGCCTTATCTAAAAATGGCTCCGATGCCTGTTCGTTCGTCCACCCTCTCATTATAGCTCGGTAATAACCGTCGTACCTCATGCCACCCCCGGAGAGCACGATACATCCCACACGATCGTCATGTGCGCTTTATCAGATGGATATCCCTTTGTCCATGCCCGGGGAAACCGGTCCGTTTATTGCGCGACGCTGGATTATTGGCCTGTTTGCTCAGAGACACTGTGCCCCGTCTAGGTTTCTACCAGAGTCGCGAATAATTCTGACCATTTCGATGGTATTCTCCGTTGGTTATCTTCGGGAATTCCTGTCGGTCCACGCGGGACCAAGATGATGGATATTCCCTTTATCTTTACGATAATAAGAGGAATTCCTTTGTGAAAGCGGGATAAGACGCGGGGAGATTGTAAATTAGATTATTGCGGGCATTCTAAGGAGGAGAGTATTATCTGCTTGCGCTTTTGTTTCCTCGATGCTTTATCGTTGGTCAAGAATGGCCGTACTCTCTTTATATAAATAATGTAAGGACGATGAGCGTTTCTTAATCCATTCCTTCTGATGAATAAAATTTTATTGCTTTAAATAGCAGAATAATTTTATGCCCGAATACTTTTATCCGAAACAGACATTTTTTTCTTTTGAAAATAATTTCGAAGGCGACAGTAATTTTGGTTTCTCTTAATCACAGAAGAACCGTATTCCACGTGAAAAGAATTCTAAAGATTTGAATTAGCTTTCAGTCGATAATAATCGAAGAAGAGACACCAAGTGCGAAATCTTAATGTATCTAAATTACATAACTCGTCTTCGTCGCAGTGAATACTAAGTAAATGCAGCACGAACGAATTAACTCCAGTGTGACGTAAGATATAACTACATTATATCCAGGAATAATTTGGATGGCGGGACTGAAACCTTTCATTACGGCCTGGTAATAACCAGCGTCGCATCCATGCTTCGACCGGCAGGCCGCGAACACGCGTGTACGTGTCCAGAAGATCCTACCGGCAGATAGGATGCCTCCTCTCTTCGACGGGTCGTGCGGAGAAACGTGCGCGAACCAAGAAAAGGAAGGGTGAAAAGGAGCAAAGAAGCACACACGAGGGACCAACAACGGCAGCATATAACGTCCGTCGTTTCTCGTGTCGTTTATCACGAATCTCGTCCCATGGCCAGGGCCACAGAAACAATGGTTGGATACACGCCTTCTTTGCCTCCTCCTGCTACACGACGTCGTACACGATACCATCGTACAGGAATTGAAGAGACCACGCGCGGCTGTGCAATGACCAGCAGCTCTTTTTTAGCCACCGTATGCAACTTGACGAATTGGAGTACTCGATAGAAATCGAGTACAATCGAAGACTACGGGTGCAAAAAAAAAAACTGTACGACTCTTTGAACACGCCGATACGATTTTCGAGGAGAAATCTTTTTAATCTTTAAACAAACTCCATAGAATTCGTCCTATCTAATAATCAGCGATCGCATAATTTTTTATGCATGAAGGATGCAAAGATGCAAGAAAATACGGAACGTGTGATATAGAAAAATACGTGAAATATCCCACGTAGAGAATTCGTTACAACTTTTCACAGCTAGAAAGGAACGATTCTCTGTTTAAGTTCTATTTCTTTGGTTACGATAAACGAAAGATAGCGTAAAACAATAAATTTCCATAAATGTCCGCAGTCTAATGACCAAGTTGCGTCGATTCGATACACGATCAATTCCAATCGAAGGATTTGCGTCACGTAAAGAGAGAGCCGAATGTGTAAAGCCGGACTACGTAACAAGCAACGCAACCAAGTCCATAAAGCCTCGAGGAACAGCGCAATCCGGGCAAATCCTTGGTCCTTTATTACCAGCAGCGAGTGATCCACAGCCTGGAGCGTGGACCAGGACTCGCCTCGCGTCGGATTCATTGCTACTGGAATGAATAGACTCCATTTCCCGAATGTTCCTCATCCGAACGTAGCTTTGTCTCGTATCGCTAATCCTAGCCAGCTCCCTAATTTTCCTTTACGACCGTTAACCACCTCGTCTCCCATCCTTGCATCGTTCTTATCCCGCCGCGTGAATCACGTGCCAGAGAAAGGTCGACACGTCGGAAGCGAACGCGTGGATGTCTCGTCTGCCTATTTGACGATGGAGCTTAATTCCGGACTCTTATCAGTCGCAACCTCCGACCTCGAGGGTGAAGAACACGCTATTCCCTGGACGAACACTGCTTTACCCAGATGAGAGAGCATTCCGTTATCTCTGCACGCTAAAGTACGAAGGAACGAAGGAGGCAACGTGATATTTCCGCGAGTATTAGCACCTACTTCGGAGTATCTGCGTAAAGCGTGATACGCCAGGTCTGATGTAGCGAAATTCAATTCTTCCAGAAGTGTTAACGCGCCTTTAAAATAGTCGTCGCGTATTCAAGACCGATGTATTTTGCGCGAATGTTGACGAAAGGGTAGCCAGCTTCGGTGACCTTAACCTTGGCGGATGTTGTCAAGGACACGCTGCCGAGTAACCTTCGCAAGGTTTTAACCGTCGCTCGTTACTCCTTACAAAGTTATCGACGAAAGAAAGATTTGTAGAACGCAACCTATGGTAAAGAAACACCGCACGCGTTGCTCGCTGGCTTCGCTCGCTCGTAAAATCTTAGTCCGACGCGATAATACCAATCCTACGCGTGAGCGAAGCGCGCAAGCGAGGAACGTTTAGGCAAAAAGCTTTTTCTGAAAATCGGATCTCTCTCGCTAGTTTTGTAGCGACGTGGAATCGGTATCGAATCGGAATAGATTTTTACGAACGAACGGAGTCAGCGAGCAACGTTGTTGTAAACGTTGTTCGTTTAGATTGTTCCCGGTAACTGATGTTTCTCCGGGTACAATTTGCATTTTAAGATCGACCTACTTTATGCTTCAGATAGAACGCCTTTTTTTACTGTGATCAATTATCGGATGATAATTGACCAATGACGTAAGCACACGTTGTTGGTAGTAGAGATTCGCGTTAATCGTGTGCTTATGTAACGAAGTTAAGAAATTAATAAGATTCGGCTTATAGATTCTCAGATTCATCGATCTTTCGCAAGATTCTCGCGAACCTTTTCGTAATCCGTTCCAGCAGTGGAACATCGTCGCAACAACTCGGACGAACGACGTCGAAGAGGTGAAAACGAAGCCAAAAGCTTCTGCTCCCCTACGTCGGGAAGGGAAGGGTTCGAACGACGGATACGGAAGAGGGAAGAGAATCGAGGAAGGAATTAGAAGGGGCACCGAGGAACCGTGTAATCCCGTCGCTACCAGTAATTAGCGATATTTGCATATCTCCGGCAGCGAAAGCCGTGGCGGCGATGGAAAAAGCGATTTACATGCGAATGGGCTCGCTTCGAGTCTCGCGAAACTGACGGTTCCCGTAAATAAAAACTGTTTATGGACGATGCAGATGCCTGAAGGGAGAAAAAGGAGGATGGATCGTGAGGAGGTTACAAAGTAGTAGCAGCTGATCGAAGAATAATTTTTGCATATTTTTAACGAGTTTAAGGTAAAAGGGAGGCAACACGCGTAATGCGTTCTCCATCTTTTATAAAGTTCAGAATCAGTAATATCGGATTATTCTGAAGTCTCTCCGGCTTTTATATAACGTACGTAATTACAAATTAGTAATTTAAACGATAAGATTAACGCGTTCGATCGATCGAACGTTGCGTAAAAAATTTGCATATTACGTTTATACGTACGTTCGATCTCGAAGCTATTGCACATTCTGACAATACGAGATTACGAGACCGGCCGTTGTAACTAGACAGATAAAACTAATTCTCGATCGACGAACGTTTCGGCGATAGACGTGTCCCGTTCTAGTATTTTGCATAATCGAGGCATAATTCGCCGGGTTTATCGTTCGTTCGTGTCCCTAATGTCTCGGAAAGTTTCGCGGCCCCGTTCATGGAGGAAGGGAGTCGACAATGCTTCGTTAGTCGCTAATGGTGCCGTGAAAGAACTAGGATTAAGAGTTGTAAACCACCTTGCAAATTACTCGCCTCCCTACCTTTTCTCTCTCTTTCTCTTCGTCCAATTCCGAAGTAAGGAGCTCGTAATACCAGAACGGTATCTTGCGAAAAAGCAAAGATCCTATCGAGAGGACGATTTTCTGACGAACAACTTTTTCGATCGACTCGTTCCACGAGCTTTTCACCCTTCTATTTACTTGCCACGAAATTTACACGATAATCGTATGGTACGGAATTGAGCGTGAAGGATAAATATTGGCAAATTATCGGAGTTCGATGGAACGTGTTTTATAGGGTGGAGAACGACGAGGCTCGGTTAATTTTGAGAGGGCAAGAGAAGGGATATTACAGAGTCTGTAAAGTTTCCTCGAGCGACAGGGGGGTGGCGAGCGAGGCCACTAAAATTTTACTGCCAAACGCCCGCCCAATGAATTTGCATGGAAATTCGCAGTCGACTCGAGACGTACACGTCGTGAGAATTAACTCGGTTACGTCTAATGAGCAGCGAAGGCTGAAGCGAGCAGTTGCGCCTTCAAAAAGACGACTCGTACCATCGATCCGCGCTACTCTCCTTGAAATCGTTATGGAAGATGCGATTCTCCGAATTCTCGTCGCCAAACGCGTGATCGTCGCATCTTTGGTTTCGTTGTACTCCGTTACGTCTCACTCTCGTAGTCTTCTAATTTTATTCTAACGTCGGAATTGCTCGATAGCCTCGCTTTTCCGTCCTCGCGATGGAACGATGCTTACGACAAATAAAACTGCACGATGCGACAACCGAAACGAAGAACGAGAATGTGGCTTATTAAAGCGAAGAACTCCGGCGAGCATGTCACGTTGCACGTCGACGGACAGAACAAAAATACATCGGCAGCTGCATTTACATAACAAGCTCGCAACACCACCCTCGTACTTTTGCAAAGAATCCTGCGTATTCTGTGCGCGAATATTTCGAACAAAATGATTCTGCGTTTGAAAGGTTCTTGGTGAAAGAAAGGGAAAACAAGGTGAGCGGAGATTAAAAGGAAAAACGAATAAGAGGCGGAAAAGGAAAAAGAAAGCTTTCGTCTGCGGCCGAGTAACATCGGTAGAGGGAGAGCTCGTTTAAATTATGAAATTACCAAGTCCGTGTAAAAGCCTCGTCCTGTAAGCTTCTTATAGGAGTTAACTAACCTCGTAAAATTAGCAGGTAGGTGTAAACTTCCTTCTCCCCACGAAGAAAGCCCGCCCTTCGCGTCCTAACCCTCTCCTTTCGTTTCCACCCCTTCTGTTACCTCCTCGACCCAGTATGTCTCTCTTGTTTCCCTTTCCATGTTTCGTCCTCTCGTCAGTTTCCGTCACCTCGTAAAACCCAGCCGAGACAATACCGAAACCCGGCTTGGGCCCGATGGAGCCTCCCTCCAAGTACTCTCAACCCCTTTCTCAGGCAACATCCAACCGAGTGTCTGGTATAAAGCCTCGAACCGCGGTTTACCTTCGTTCCGAGACGTCATGGGCGTCCAGGAGGAACGAGCTTCCTGATGAAATTTCGTGAAACGCGCCGCCACCGTATTACGCTCCTCCCTTGTATACATGATCCGTCGCGTCGTTTAGATAAGTTACGTACAACCGTGGATACTCGGCGTGACGCTTGATAATCGAGGACGAGATCTAGGAGAGAAAGCTACTCGCACAGGAGAAATTCGACGTGTCGGTTTGCTTTGGAAATGATTTATAAATGGAGCTGCGCTTACGCCAGTTTCTGGATATCCATCGTTGCAGAATATTCCAAGTGAAGCAACTGCTGTTAGGCAAATGACGCAAATAGAAAGAATCGAGTGTATTTTTCGGATCGCTGTTGGTTCTTTAAAAATATTTTCAAGTAGAAATTCGCTCGATTCTACGTCGTTCTTCGTTCACGTATACGAAACACGAAATATAGGAAATTATGTTGAACAGAGTGCCACCCCTTGTTAGACCGTTAGACCGACGAACGAACAAGGTATGAAAAACACGATTATCGCGGTACACTGTCGCGATATCGATTTCCATTGAAAGGGAAGAGAGAAAGAGAGGAGAGTAGACACCCCTTGTGTCGGGAATTGGCTGCTCGAATACGTGACTCAATTTTACACGAGGACCGGGGCTGATTTTCACCCTCGGTTCGCGAAACATGCATATTTAGAACAAACAGAGCCTGGACAACGAGCAGGCCTCGTGCTCTCCCTTCTGGCGCCTCTCCTCTCCTTTCTTATTCGCGAGCCTCGCTTTGCATTTAAACACGTAGTTTGCTTAATTTATGCGAGCCAGCGACGGTGGATACAGAGGGTGAAAGGGTGGTCACGGTAGAAAGGGCCATTCAGCCAGGTCGAGGTATGAATAGCGCCAGCAACCGCCGAAACTTTGTACATTGAGAGGAAGAGAAACGTCTTGCGAGCCAGCTTTCTTCCCGAGAAACCGGAAATTCAACAAGGACGCAACGGTAATTAGGAATTCAACGTGCCTCGCGGCCTTTGTCGATGGATTGGAAAACTTCTCTTTGTTGCTCGTTAAATGGTTACCCTATTCTACTCGAGACTTCGAGATTCGCAAATTATTCTACTCCGTTACGATTGCCACCTGCCAGTTGTATCATACGATAAGGAGAATATACGTGGCGGTGCTGTTTAAAAAATTCTTCGTTCAGCGGTCGAAGCAAGAGAGAATTTCAAGGCGAAATTGACTCGTCCGCGTGTCACGTTCGAACGAAACCGAGCTACGTGTTTACTCTTCCGAGTTCCCCTTTCAGAATGGCGGAAAGGGTGCACTCGAGATGCTGGATCGGGGATAATGAAATTAATTGGGACGTAGGCCGAGACGTTGGTGTGCTTCTTAAACGAGGGGCCCATCTGCATTTTAAATTTTGCGCGAAGGAAACGTTCGTGCCGCGTTACGAATATAAATATCGAAAAAGGGAGAAGAAAGGGTTGGAACGGGTGTTTGGAGAGGTTTCGCGTTCGGGGAACGAGTGAATAAAATTTCAGCATGCACGGCTTACGAACGATGGAGATTTGCTGGGAAATTAAGTGCGTAGGATATAAAATTAAGGGGAAGGCCAACCCCTATCGGAAACGAGCTTACCGAATAATAATAAGAGAAAGATAACTCTCGACGAATCTCGGTCTTCTTAATTATTTTCGATCAATTAATCCGTCCCGGTTGGCACGCGTAACGAGATAGAGGCGTGGACGCGCGAAAGCGAGAAACAGAACTCGAAACAATCGCATCTGGTTGGTTGAAAACGAGGCAGCCGCGAATTAATCGCGACATTAATATATTCAGCAGGACGCGACGAAGGTTCGTTAGGCAGAGCCGTGGAAAAGCTAGCGGAGAGAGAAGAGGAAATTGCTGACCGCAAATGCGGTTACGTTGCGTCGAATTCGAAGCGCGGCGTGGAATTCGCGTCAGTAGAATGGGAAAGAAGGTGGTCGGACGCGCTTGGTCGGAAGAATCGACAAAAATTTCGCCCGCCAAATCGAGAGAAAGAGAGAGAGAGAGAGAGTGAGCGAGAAACAGTGGGGAGGAGGGAGAACCAAAGAGAGCGCGAACGATGCAACGCCACACCCCGCTATTGTTAACGAGAGCACAATGTCACGTATAATGCACAATGAGCTGTTCCGAGTCGACGCATTAATGCGACGTACAATGATGCGTGCGCGAGCCCCGGAACATCCAGCAAAAGGTGGGTGGCGACCGCGAGAAAGCAGCCTGTTTCCTCTCTCTTCCAACCTTTTTTTCTTTTTCCAGCTACTACAATTAGAACACGATTGTCACAACAGGTAGGTATCGATCAGTTTACGTTAAACGTTTCTGTTACGTCGATCAGATATAACGATTATTTTTAACACGTTTAGGAGAAAATGTATTCTCGCTTGATCGAGAGACGACGATCGCTGAATCCGAAGAATTTCCGAAACATCGACTTTTACGTGTTCTCGTCTTGTGCCATAGAGACAAAAATAGATATGATACTTTTCGCGATAAAATTAGACAAATTTACAAGAAAACGTTTTGAGATTGAATAGTAGAGATATACGGTTGATGGAAAGGGAGAATTTCTGCTACAATAAAAAAGACAAATAAGCGAGAATGCATTTTGCGAGCGCTTTGAGTGTTCGTTAAAAAATACGACGGAATTGTCAGATTGCCAATGTCAGAAAGAACGGAACGCTTCGTTGCTCGTTAGTGGAGACGAGCGCGATAAAACGACGAAATGCAAGTTCGGAAATAATCGAACAATTTCATCGGGAAAAGACGCGAGCTGACAGTTAGGATGAAAAAAGGGGCGAGAAAACGACGAGAGGAGAAAGAGACGAGACGAACGAGATTGACGCGTTTATCCGTCGCGCGGACCCGTCACAGTGTCGACGTCTCGTTACAATTTTATCGAAACAAAGCTGTCGCCGGTTGATATTCAATTTCCTGACCGCGGAACCAAGTTCCCCACGTTGGTTCCGCCGCGGGAACAATTGCCACTGTGCTTGGACAGGCCAGACGGAGAAAGAGAGAAGAGAAAAAGAGAGAGAAAACGGAACCACTGCGTCGAATCGAAACGAGAACCGTTGGCGGTCGCCAACGTCAACGACTGAACGTGACAGTATCTCCAGACGTCGACGCCGGTCGCCGTTTCCTTGGCGAGTACACGCGCGAGACACTAAACTCGCGTATTGTAAACGCGCGACATTCTCGCCGAGACCCGATACGAGACGACGTCGCGTCATCGTCGTCGTCGTCGTCTCGCACAACTTTCTCTGACACGGCCGATAACGCGTGGCATGAGCAAAATGGGAGAAAGAATGAACTTGAGTTCCCTCTGGATCGAGGGTTCTTCCCTCGCTCATTTCGCTGGCTGATACTTAGGACGAGCAGGGATTGGAGGAAGATGAGCATTGTGGTAGTAAGATGATGATATAAAATACAAGGAATGAGAACGGAATAGAGTAGAAGCTCGATTATCCGAACTAATCGTGACACGCGTTGGTCGAATCGTTCGTTACGTATCGAATGGAAACCGTCGATCCACGTGCATATACGTAAGATATCCGCGAAATAAGAAACGGCATACGAGTCAACGCACTCGGAAGCAAAATGTGGCCGGACGTGTGTTTCCTGTCGGACTTGACAGCGAAATCTTTGCTGCGCCGAAGGGAACCGCAAAAGCAGGAATATCTCGCGTCACGGTCGTCGTTCCTTGCGAGCAGTGCGGTTTTGGACGCAGACACCGTGACGCCGAAAACGCATTGCGATTCGTGGGTTGCCCGTGTCTTCTCGAGCTTCTTTTCGTTTCTATCAACATCGACGTGCCGCCTCGAGGGTTCGAACTTCGTTGCAGTTTCAGGAAACTGCGAACAAAAGGGCCCTCGATTTAATGGCGAAGACGAGCGTGCGCGGATGTGCGTGTTACCAGCTTTCGTTCGTACAATAGTTTCTGTTCCCTGCCTTTTGTTTGGTCAACGAATGCTCCTCGCATCGCGAGCATCCGTCACGAAGGCAGAAGAATCGGTTACAGTCGTTGAGGACTTTTTATTCACGAACTTTGGAGACATCATCCTACGCGATAAGGCGAAGGAATATCTTCCTTTTACTGAAAACGATACAATTTTGATATGAAAGAACGACGAGAGAAAAACCTGAACCTTCAAGTTAGGTTCGTTCGAGTTGCACGACGGCGAAAACGCGTTAAAGGGCGGAGAAAGGAAAAATCTGAAATGGGTAGTTTGCAAGATTTATCGCGATATTCTTGAAGAGGACGCGTATCCTTTATCGAGCTACATAAAGCTACATTCGTAAACGGTAGCTTCTGTAAAGCTCTTCGGCCGTGGCTTAATTAAAGCAGTTTCCGAGCAACCGCTTCCAAAGGGTTTCCTCTCCACTCGTGACGAGAATCGTTTCTTTGATGCCCGATTGTTTTTAACGAGATCCACTTTGAGCACTAAAGTATACGAAACCAAAATTCGTCGAAAATGACTCGCTAGAAAATATCTAACAAATCCAACTTCCAATGAGAAAAAGATTATTCGCCGTTAAAACATTACGATTGCTAATCTTAATTTTAGATACACCTTCCAATAGAAAAATAAAAATGAAAAATAAAAGAACGATGCAACGAATGCTACAGTATCAGGTATTAAATGTCAACGTTTTATTCGGCCGATAAAATCCACCCTCTGCGGAAACCTCCGAAGCAAGACAGAAAAAAGACATAAAAAAGGGCTGAGCACGCAGAGAAAGAGAGAGAGTGAGAATCTGTGGTCTGAGCGCGTCACGCGAAGAAAGGGAAAGGGAAAAAGGCAAAAGAGAATCCAGACGCGTAAAAAAAATGACGATTGTTAATTAAATCCGTTAAGCCGGAGGGGGACGACCGAAACCACTCGCCATTATCCACTATTCTATTCTCGTATTTGTCTTGCGGCTCTTTCTCGCGAGATATTTATTCTCGCAACCACCATCATCGCACAACGTCGTTCCTTCCATCCTCTTCTACGATCCAATTAATCGACTATCTCCAGCCGCAACCCTTTAAATGAATTGATTTCCAATTTTTTTACTATCCAAATTCTCAATCGTGAAGATAATCAATTTCGAGGTACAATGGATCACGAAATTATCGGAACCTCCTAAGAAGCGTGCCGCGTTACAACGGCAATGAAATAATAGATTTATAATAAAATAACTAGGAAATGGAACTTCTAGGAAATAACTAGAATATATAACTTAACCTGACTAAATGTTTCTCGTTAGATTTACGCGTGGTAAAACACCAGTTCGCTTGTCTTGTAAATTATTTAACGCCGATTTTAACTACAATTCTGGGTGCTGGAGGTATTATCGAAAATACGCCTATCTTTGACGCTCGCGTTACAAACATTACAGCCACTTCATCCAGAACGCAGTTTGAAAGGCAGCTGCAGTGAATTCAAAGACCAGAGAATCGTAATCCTCCTTTACAAGTCCGTTCGTCCTTCCTCGTATGGAATATGCCTCGCTAATCTGGCAACCTCGGTTAGTCAAATATTATTGTAGCCGACTTGACAGGAATCCGGTATCAGTTTCTACGGTACAAAACTGGTCAACCATTAGATGCAAAACATCACGACCGTAAACCAGTTACGACTAAATTTCACTTTCGACCACTCACAATAGGAAGATCTCTCGCAGATGTAATTTTTCTCTGGAGAATTTTAAATGGTCGTATTAATCGCATTGAGCTCTTGAATCTCGTCAACTTCCATATAGCGTTGTCTTTTTTTATCATCAAAGTTCTCTCACGTAAACTCTTAATTCCAGGTTCGACCACATCAATAGCATAAAACTAATAAATTTTTGCCAGGCTATGTATGTTTTTGCACAATCTCAATGTTAAAGCAACTTCTTCGTTTATGTTAGCAAATTAAATTAAATGAAAAACAATGAACATTTTTTACCAAATATCAATACTACTTCAGTAATACTTTCAAATATCAACGATACTTTCTTGAACCACTGTAGATCACCGAATAACGGGTGCAAATCCACGAAAAGCTACCTATCTGGAAATTTCCATGCCTGTAGAGCCAATATTCAAAGGGTCAACGAAAGATCCGCGTTTGGAGGATTCGGCAAGCGTCCATCACTGGCCTGGACTGGATTGCGATTAGCCGCGTATCTCGCGGCGAGAGCCGCGCAAAGCCGTCGAAAATGGGACGAAGAAGAAAGGGACGAGGATTCCAGGCATCCCCATATAGTCCATCGGATTGAATTACCCTTATGTATCCCTCGTGCGTCCGAGTGGCTCGGAAACCGTGGAAGGACCAGGAGAAGAGCCACGTTAATTGGACGGATGATACCGTCAAATCCTGAGAACCTTGAAAACCGAGGGAAGCATCCGGCGTCGCTTTGTCAGAAATTAGAGGGAAAATGGCCCTGATGCCACGCGTTTCGAACTAAGGAAAAACCTCGAGAGTCCCCTAGGCGGAATGAAGATGTTGGAGTATAGGATGAAAGTCGTCGATCGACCCTCTGAAGAGACTCCAAGAAGAAAGAATCGCGTCGATGCTCGTTAATCCTGGGCGTGGTTGTTCGTGGATAGAATTTTCACCGTATACAGGGTGCGCCGTTAGAATCCGGACAAAAGAAGTTTTGTGCAGAAAGTTGTTTATTTAAGTCAATACACAAAAACACATGAAAATGTTGTTATATCTCATTTAAAGGGTCCTTGCTGAGAACTTTTATTCTATGTAACCACCCTCTGCCTCTATGACCTGCTCTATTCTTGCTCTAAAGCGCGAGCACGCTGACTTCAACTGGTCGCGTTTAATTGTCGCGAATTCTGACTCGATAGCAGCTCGTAGGGAGTTGACGTTGGGGTGCCTGCATTTATTAGTTTGTCTCTCGATAACGCCCCACACGTAATAGTCCAATGGGTTTAGGTCGGGACTGTTAGGAGGCCAGAAATCTTTCGACCAAAACATGTCCACATTGTCAGAGAGCCAATTTTGAACAAGATGACTTGTGTGAGCAGGTGCGCCATCTTGTTGAAATAAATACGGCCTTCCAGAAGCCGTAATTTCCATCCACGGCTTTATTACTGTCTTCAGGACCTCCAAATAAACCTCCTTTGTGATTCTTTCGCCTTTTTGGAAGAAGTGCGGAGGCATGACGTCGCCCTCACTTGAGACAACGCTCAAAACGTGAACACTTGCTGGAAATTTGGTTTTGCCCACAACAGGAACATCTTCGAGATTGTGGGCCAGCCAACGGTCGTTCCTCCGATTCACTTTGGCATCCACCCGGCGCGAAGACTTTCTATAATCGCCGCTCTTCTATCGTATTCCGGGTTTTGCTTAACGAGTTCTGTCATTTTGAGGTTATAGAAGACTTATTGACATATTTAACTAACTTCAGAGTCAATCAGCACAAACATCTGAATTCTAATATGGTGGGAACTACAAATTGAATTCTGTCCGAATTCTAACGGCGCACCCTGTATATCCGTGCTGCCTCTCCGCTGGGTTTACGTTTAAGAAAATTACTATTTCGATAAAAATTAATGTTCTGATTACCACACGGCGGCTAAAAGCCATTACTCTTTAATTCAGTGTGTGTAGTTTCTGGCAAATTTCTTCTTCAACACGATAGCGCGATAATAATTGATCGAATAAAACGTAATAGGTTGTTATTATTCGTTTCTCAAATTTAAGCTTTGTATAAGCGATATTTTATATTCGCTAACCCGACAGTGAGAGAAAGCTCAAAGAAAACTTACGGCGTTTGCCGAGGATCTTGCGATACGAGAAGACAGTCAACGTAGAGAACACAGGATGTGAGAAACGAGACCTTTCTAGTTCGTAACCAACCGATCGAGCATTTACTTTGACACTCGAAGCGATAACCCTGTGACACTTGCCAAACGGTCGAACAATAAACATTTTGTCGTAACGTTAATCGGACGATAAGGAGGGGGGCAATAAAGTTCCCCAACTGGTGTGCTCGTAAAACGTACAGCAATGACCCGGTTCACCTCCGTGGATCTCGATCTACGGTAGCTTCTTTGGTGTTCCCTTTTTCTACACGCCAGTCACGGAACGTTTTTTCCTTTTCACTAGATAGGAGCATCCAGAGCATCTCGCGAGGAGAATTAAAGCGATTCCACAAGTACAATGTACATCGACGATACACACCTCCGTTCAAATCTCACGACATCTACCTAACGTTAGCTTGGAAATTGGAAAAAACATCGAAGGCGAAGCCTCGATGATACGAAGAGTATATAGCAAGTCGCAAGTATAAAGCTCCGATGTTATCCATTTTTCCAAAGAAGATTTTCATTAAACAACGTGTGTTTCTCGAGTACGGAACAACGTTCAACTAAGAGAGAAACGATTGCCACCTTAGGCACCGTATCAGGTTATCTACCTTGCGAGTATTTGTATTTAAGTCCTAGACGCGTATATCTCATACGCGTATCTAATACACGTATCCGCACGTGTACGGAGCCTTAATTTCTCAAACAAAGAATTACACGATAAAGCAGCGCGCGTTTCTCGACGAGCGCCAAAAGAAGAAGCTTCCTCGGCGATCCGGGTCCCCGTACGTGGACCACACGCGTCGTTCGCGCTCGGGAGTGTTAAGGCGCCGGTTTCCCGCGGAATTCGAGCGTTTCCTCGCCGCTGGAAGACGTTCGAGCGGAGAACAGCATCGCGACCGGTGAAACTAAGAGAGAAAGAGAGAGTGCGTCTACCCTGACAGGGGTTCGGCGAGGAAAAGGGAGGAGCGGATCTGACTAAGTGCCAAGCGGGCAAAAATAGCCATGGTACCAAGCCACGATGCTAAATTCACTAGGCAATAACGGGCAACGAGGGGATCCAGCTCGTTGCTCGTCTCTCTGTTCGCCTCTCTCGACTACGACACAAACGTGAGAAGCTTGTCCCTCTCGCGCCATCTCCTCTCCTCTCCTCTCTCCTTCTCTCTCGCTGAATGGCCGTAATCAGCGACACGAGCGCTAGCTGCGCGAATTTTCGACCGACAGAAACGCGCCTTTAGCCGTGATGCGTCCGCCGCGAATGAAATTAGCTCCACTGCGCGAGATTAACCGTTCCTTTCCACCAGACTCTCTCCTCTCTCTCTTTTTTTGCGCTTCGGACGAAGATAATGCTTCGTACGAGAAAGAAATTGGATTTTCCGATTAAATGAAAAGCAAATGAAAAGTACCTGCTAAGAGGCAACGTTGGATTAATATAATATTTCATTCGCAATTTGTTTCAAACCAGATTCCAGGTTCACGACCGTTTTCTACGATTTTACGAAATGTAAAAGAATTAGAATATTTCTAAAGTTATTACCAATTGTTACCTCGTCCGTGATAGGACAAGGAGCTTTGGGGTTTGCTTCATTCACGACGATGATCGATATTATATCGACGAGTGGAACACGGACAGCAGCATCGAAAAAGAGAACACGCGATGTTTCGTCGTTTATTTAATGATTCCTGGCATTCCGGTGGACGGGAATTTTAATTGGTCCAGATTACAGGTTACAACGCGTCAAATTCCACGCTTCATCGAACGAGGTTCTCGCATGATCTCAGGGTCTATTTCAGCATCCCTCGTCGCGCGATACTTGACTATTTCCTAACATCTATTTTTCCAAAGAAATTGAAAGACAGTATCGTCGAAAAGGATTCGAACTCTTCGTTCTGCAATTACAACGACAAGAGCAACGACAAGAAAAAGATGCCGCGACTTTATTTATTTTTTAAATACGTACCTCGAAACGTTACATCTCCTTAGATTTTTACAACGATCTTTTATCTCTCGTTGCATTACTTTCGTATTATCCTGTGCGTTCTCCAAACAGTGCCGCGCAAATAAATCGAAGAGCCGTACTCGAGAAGACCTTACGCTACGGCCTGAAGACCGCGACTGACGCGGTATTTTCTGGAAGGAAAGCTACCCGACTAGGTGAGAAGCGGCAGGTTTAACGATCGATGCTTCGAGACTCGCCATGGACAGCCGGCCGACGGAATATGCACTTCACGCGTCTCGTCGAGTACACACTCGAGAGCCTCGTCCGTTCTCTCGCTGCCCTTTCCTCTCTAAGCTAAACCAAAAGACAAGGAAAGAAAGAAAGAGAGAACGGCTCGTGCAAAGACTGAAACGTGTTGGTCTAGCTGTGCAAACACACCGGCGTGCAAATGCCCGTTCGTAGTCGATCGAATCGTGCCTATCGAACGCAAGCCAACGATCCACCACCAACTCGCAATTACGCCGGATGAATGGAGGCTTCTAGGCATAAATTAAAACCGCGAGCCTCGAGTGTTACGCTTCGCGTTTCATCGAGAATTGCTCAGCGCCTGCCTTCCAAGTCCTTTCTCTTCGATCGCTTGAACGAGACCATCGTCGGCTATTTCCAGGCTGTGTGTCCAAGGTTTTTACCAGGAATATATGCATATTCGAAGACGATGAGTAGACGCGCAGGGTCAAGTGTTCGGCGAAGGACGATTTTTTAAAGTTCTTGAGTGACGCGTGTTGATTCAGTTAATGCGAGGGGAATCAGACCGATGGTCAGACAAAAAAGTGGTCCTTTCGGTAAATAGCGGTAATAGCGGTGATTCGTTAATTGGTCACGGATTGCGACCTTATATGCATAATTATCTGATCAAAATTTAAAATCGCTATTATTAATTACCTTCTCGTTTTAGTTAAATTTACTTAAGTTTTCGTGACTGTTCTAGACTTGTGAGCGGCACTGTACATAGAGTATAACAATTTCTAACGGTATCCTGCGTTTCGATACATCTCGATCGGAAAAATTCTACCCAGAAAATTGACTCGGCAATCTGCTAAAAATTCCCTCGGTCTACCATTTTCTCATTACTCTCGCAAAGGTTTGATCGTCGAAGGAGGAAAAGCTGTAGGAATGTTTTAGGCTTGTAAAAGCCTGCATCGAACAACTGGAGAGACTGATATTTTTTCTCCGCTCAAAGGTCGTCTCGAGGCGAGTCGACGCAGCGAATTAACGCGATCGTCGTGCGCGCAATTGCGGGGGTGTTTCGAGCAGTTGACTCGGTTCATTGCCGCAACGAGAGAGTCAGCCTAGCTGGCGGACGAGGCGGCGGCGGTGGCGGCGGCGGCAACGGCGACGAGGTCGAGGAGGAGAGAAAGAGGAACGAGGGACACGAGGAACGCGAGTCGCGATTATTGCAAGATTTATTGCTCTCCTTCGTTTCGTTCGCTTGGTGGAAAAGAAACCAGAGAAGAGAGAAAAGACGCGACGCGACGGTGCGTGGTCCTTCGAGAACTCGACTGAAACGTTTTGCGTGTATTTTCTTCCTTTCCTGTCTTCGCTCTTTTTCGCGTTATCGTTTCAACTTTCTCTTTCTCGAATCGCTCGTCTCTACGTTCGCTGATACTCTCGTCTAGACGATTCTTCGTCGCCTTCTCGTCTCGTGGAATCGTTAACGATTCGTAGAAAAGACAACGCTCGTCGTCGATCAACCGACCAAGAAACATACTGTATAATGTATGGGAAAAAGATTGGCAACTTTTTGTTTCTCTTCGTTTTTACGATTCAGAAATGGTGATTCTTCGCCAGAGACGTTGGAAGTATAAATGATGGCACAGGGGTGGATACCAGTGGGAACGATAATGGTTCTCTAAAGTAGATCTTGGTGATTCATGGAGTTGAAAATAGCGAAAAATATCTCGGACGTCAAACGACGGCATCGACGTAATTTCGAAGAAACACGCTACTTGTATTTTGCTATTTTCTACCTGTCCTCTCTATCAATTTCTTTATTCCTGGGGATCTGGAGACCGGCGATCGATAAAACGAAATCTTCTCTCAGAAAATATCATTTCCAATTTTTCTTATAAATTGTCCAAATGTATATTCAGCCGCGAAAAGATCGTAGACTTTCCGTCGATCGTTAAAATTTGCAGCAGCTTCGCTTTCTCAAAAATTTTCTAACGAATTTTCAAAAAACAAAAAAAAAAAATGAAGCAGATCGATGAATTCACGTGGCAGACGAAACGTTCGCCTCGATTCTTTTACGATCGACGGGGGTCTACGTTGCTATGCTTCCAGTGACGCGTGTTGCTGCTTCGTGGCGCTATCACAAGGCTGTCTTGTTTGCTCGCTGGGCGCACAATGAAACCCATTGTGCACCTCGTTTCTCCGGGCAAACGAGTCGTCGAGCGCGTACTCTCCCGCGCGACTCGTTCCCGTTATCACGCGGCTCCGCTCCGACTATCGTCGCTCGCTCGAGCGTACGCCTCCGATGACCTTCGCCTAACGTGCCACGGAAGCGTCCACGCTGTTTTCGCGTCTTCCTCGAAGTATCTTGTTTACCTTCGAAAATTCGTTCGATGTAGGCGATGTCGGAAAAGGGGTTGGAGAAAAAACGGTCGTAGAACGATAATGCGTTTATGGGATGACGTGGAAAACGAGAAAGGGGTTCTGACGTGCTCGCGGATTAAGAATGGAATTGGAGGGTACGTTTTATGAAATCCGATTAACAACTGCGATCTCTGCGAATCGATGTTTGTTAAGAGTAAAGCGAGATTGGCACGTAAAAATTCCGAGGCAGTAGAAATAACAGGATCAAGTAGACTCCTACATAAAATTCTACTTTTCTCGACAAGGACTATGTCTACTAATCGTAAATAATAATACAAGGCGCGCTATTTGCAATTCCAATTAGTTGGTTTTCTCAAACGTACCTCGAGTTCATAAACGTTAAAATACTTGGCCATTGCCGTAACTTGAAAACCGCTATGCGATATCCGAGATACGGACGATTCGTTAAACTCGGTCCAGGGAACACGTTTCTAGCACAAATCTCTCGTCGACTTGCAATGGATCGAACTTTTCCACGAAATTGCAATGTGCGCGCACACACCACCCTCTCCATTCGGTCGTCGCGATTACATATTAGGTATGCATCGCACGACCGGGCCAAAGAGCGATCGAGCGTGTACAGGCGAGAAAAAAGAGAAAGAGAGAGAGAGAGAGAGGAGAAGAGAACACGATGGAAGGAACGCGATACAGTAATGACCCAGACGAGTTGCATCCTTGTGCCACATAAAGCCGCTGGCTACGAGAGAGAGCGTGCGTTACGCACGTTCGCGTGTTTACGCGCGGCATCGACGATCACGCTCGTCACGGACTCTTTATCACCGACTCTGACCCTCTCTCTTCCTTCTTCAGCGTCTTCTCTACACGCTAGAAAGGAACGAACGACGATTTATGGCTGCGTTTTCGGTGATACGCAGGTATGTTTTAAATTTGAAAGCGGACTCTTCGGTTTAGTCCTTTTCACATTCACTATGACAGTGTCCAAACACTACGTTTTATTGGCCTAAGAATTTTGCAGCACTTCGAGGTACGGATATCGGAATATTCGTCAGACTTCGGTACGTAACAGAATATTCGTACGTGTAATTTACTTTTTGTAATTAGCTCTGAAATAAATATACATGGAAAATTGGATCGAATAAACCAGGATGATCGAAAATAAGCAAAAAGAATTCCACGATCGATAATAGTTGGCGGTAACGGCGAAAACGGTTATTATTAAAATTAGCAAAAGGAAACGTTGATCGTTTATTACGTTTGTTTCCGAGAAAAATCGTTTAAAGCAAGATACGAATCTACATACATCCTGTAACTTCTTTAATTTGTGTTATAACTACGTATATATTTACTTGCCATCTCTGCGCATACAGTACATTTCCATTAATCAGACTAATGTCAAGCGACGAGACGTTACGACTCCTACGAAGATGTTTCCATCTGCAACGAAATGGAATCTCGTGGAGGAGCAAAAGGCTATTCGCTCGAACGAGCAAGGAGAAGTATCGTGCCACTTTTATCCGGCGTTTCTTTCATTTTCTTCTTCCCGTGAAAATCCGGGGACGTATCTATGGGACCGTGAGTCCCGAAGGAAGTCGGCTGAGCGCGAAACGCTAGTCGCCGATTAGACATTTGCCGGGCGAGGAAGACGCGCGTCTTTCCCTCGGGCGTGCGATTCGACGAGGGGAGCCAAGAAAGCGGAGACGACACGCGGCGAAGAAAAGCAAAAACGAGAGGACGGTGGAGCGAGGGTCTGTCGTTCCATATCCATAAAGGCAGAAAGGCATAAATAACGCGCGTCTCCGTTTCTTTCCACGAGTCGAACAGCTTTTGACACAACCCTCTACGGGGTGTCTCCAACTTTGTTAATCTCGAAATATTTTTCCTACGAATCTCGACAATCTCGCGCAAAAATATTAGACGTTTTTTGGAAATTTAAACGCGCGAGGATTTCAAATTCCAGAACAATTACAGAATACGAGATATATAAAAGTCTTCGTACGGAAACTGGTGGTTGTTCACCGTGATTGGTGAACAGTCGTTCAAAAATATATAAAATAACTTGGCGCTCCTCCCGATATCCAAAACACGAAACGAATCTCTGTTTAAACTCTTCTTCTCCGATTGTATCCGTAATAGATATATAAAGTCTAGCGCAATGCCAGAAGAGACCGTAGAAATACAAGCCGAGTTCGTTTATACGCCCACCGTTGCACCGATCTCGTGCGAAACATTTCAAAGACACGGTATATAAATACCGTTGAAATAAAAGGGAAGAAACATTCTACGGTCGAGCTGGCTGGTTTCTTTGGTCTCCGTTCGACGCGCTCGAATTGCACGAGCGCGACGATAAATCAATCGCGAGATGGCTAAACGCTCTCGCGTGTAACCCTCTTTTTCTTCCACTTCTCCCTTGGCAGCTCGTTTCCACGCAGCACCGAGATTAACTTCTTCGTCCGCCGTGGCGGAAGAATCGAAGCTCGCGTACAAGAATCGCGCCCTCTGCCCCTCGTGTCCCTCAATATCGCTGTATCTCGACATTACACAAATAATTATTCCGTCGACACCGGTATCCTTTCAGCGGTCTGAGGAACAAATATTTGTTCCACTTGCCATCCCCGCCGCTCCATATCCCGTCGATGAAACACGATGTTTTGTTCGGGATCTGATATCCCCGCGAATAGCGAAGAATTTACATTTTAATTGCAACGAACGCACGAGAGCTGGGGAGATAGCAGGGAAGGGAACCACCGTGCCTGTTATTCTTCACCCTTCAAAAAATCAGGGGTGCAAATGCTCCCTCCCTCCCTCTCGTTTACTCGTCAATACGAAATATCGTATCTTTGGTTCCTCGTGCAGATAAGTATTCCAAAAGACGATAAGAGTATGCCAAAGAACGAGTGTGTTCACGGTGTTTTAATTGCTCGTCAAAGTTTAATAGAATCGTGGGAAAAGGAAGATCTTCTCAGAGGATCGCTAGAGGGTCGCACTCTCAAAGTACGATTCGAACTCGTCTGCCTATTCTTTTCTACGGATACGCCCCTCTACTTTAAGGAGAATGTATAATTTCTAAATAATAAATTACGAAACACGCTCTCTCATCCGACAGACAGCATTGCCAACGAAAGGGAGAAAATGGTTGTTTAGGGACGTACAAAGTAAATCGCGTCGGGCGTATAACGCGTGCGTTTCATGGAATGATAATGCGATAACTTACGAATTCTATTTCCAGCGTTCTAATCGCGACAAAGACTCGTCAGGGGTTTCAAGGTCTTATCTATATTCTTACGGCTAATCTATAAAAATCGCTCTTCCTATCGTAAAACTCTTGTTCGCGTTTAACATATACTTTTTATACCTCGATGGAGCAACACGCGAATTACTTCGCGTTTCGCAATAACGTTGCGTTTGTGCAACTTTTGCTTGTTCGATGTTTTTTCTGCTTGGTTCATAATAAATTAAGAAAAGAACGATCGGTCTCAGAGTTCCCCTCCTTCCGAAGGCTCGAGAAAGTTGGTCCCCTTTGCATCGATCAAGCGGCGGTCCTCTTTTTACAAATCGCGGCTCGTTATTATTTTCCTCGGGCAGCTACACGCCGCGCAACGCGGCGCCGCGAGATTTACGAGCGCGTAAATTAGCCGAAACGAAGTTTCCGCGTGGCCCCGCTGCTTCGTCCCTCTTCTACAGGACCCGCGAGATTTCTACCCTTCCGCGGGCCGACGAGCGAGAGACGAGAAGAAAAAGAGAGACCGACCGAGGTTAAACTTTCTCCCCTCTCTTTTCGCTTGTCTCTTTTTCGCGTCGCTGGTATCGCGCGTCCACGTCGGTGTGAAACCAGGCAATTTGTCCTTCGACAAATTAATTTCTTAAAATATGTTGCCTGCCCGTTGTTGCAGGCAGCTTTATTGCACGGATGCTTTACGATCCTGTATTTTTTTCTGTCTTCCCCTCGGCTGACAGCGGCTTCACGGTAGACTCTCGTTTTCCCTCCATTCGCGAAGAACACCGCGTAATTAAAAGTTGCCTGGGCCCTTCGACGCGGCGAAAATATTTCGTACCATCTTCGGAATTAATTTCCCTGAATACGAGCATTCTCATAATCGTTGTTAATATAGGATCGATTCGCTCGAAACTTCTCAAGGAAATCGGAAATCGGAAAATTGGAAATTTCATAAGTTTTCCTTGTTTCTTCGCTTTATGTTCGTTCGCAACCATCGACGTTCGTATCCTCTCCAAACCTGATCCAACGTTGATGCTTCGAGTCGCGTAATTTGGACGTCTCCGGAAGACAATTTTCGTTTATTATTTTGAACATGTTCATATTTTATTCGCGCTGATTAATCATTCCCCTCGTCGAATTCCTGTTAGTTAAAATTATTCTTTTAAAATTAAAATGTTGTATTACCTAATGCGAATTAAAATCAAAAACGTTACTTGGAAGAGAACTATATTTTGCATAGTTCCAATGATTTTCAATATTTCAAGAATATACTCGCCAACGATAGTATATCTTTTACAAGCCTTATACCGTAGTCGTTGACAGTTCTGGTATTAATCGCATACAACAGAGTTACCGTTTCGAGTCGTAAGTCAATTATTTTCCAAACAGCTAAGTAAGAACCGTCACGCGAGGTTCCAATCCAGGCCAGAGCACAACGGAGGATTCCGAATGCCATCGATACTGCCAGTGATCCGCCATTAATCGTGTCTTTTTGTTGCGCACTATCGGCTTAGAAAACCGGTCCCCGTTAGCAAAGAGAGGCAAACCTGTCTGTAAAACGTCCGAGCAATTTAAAACGCGTCCCAGTCGTGGCTCACCGTTAACGATCGTCTCGTTATCGGGACAAAAATGCCTTAATTTCGAGGCTGCTCTCCGATCCATCGAACCGGCAGAGATAAGGCACGTTGAAAAGACTTGGACAAGGCGCACAGACCGTTCGTTTTAATCGGGAAACGAACTGCTCGCATGAAGAAGAAACGGAGAAAGCTTGGTACGTGTCGCGACGACAACGGTACCCGCGCGTGATGAAACTAGCGATAGAACTGATACAATACGTATCGATTACGTTCGAACAATTTGATACTCAACCCTCTCCATACGAATTAAACGTATATTTAGTTTACATTGATATACATTTCTATCGTTTACTTTACGTTGGCTATATTATTTATGCAAGTACGCGACTAAGAATATGTTTTCATAAATTATTTCCTACAAACGCAACTGCGTGTTAACGAGCGAACCTACACGCGCAAATACAAAGTCTTTTATCGTTTTAAAATGCCGCTTATCTTTTAACGAAGTAATAAACAGCACATTGGTTTCTCGAGCTCTCTCTTTCTCTCTCTCTCTCTCTCTCTCTCTCTCTTTCTCTCTCGACCGATTCCTCGTTTCAAAAAATGGAACATTAAAAAAGAAACAAAGATAGAGTGGAGTAGTGGAAATTGGGAAAATCGAAGTGGATAATTACAATAGGATATAGAATCGGAAAATTCGTAATTTGACATCGACGAGCATCGACGCTGTATCAGTCCCAACGCTAGGCTACAGCCTACGAGCGGTTGCTGCTGCATTCGCTATGCAACTGGGTCGCTCGGAAATATACGCACCGTAACGTTAGCCGATCTCTTTTAACGATCCACGATTGACCGGGAACACCTCGAGAAACGAGGCGATTTCACGCCTCGTCCTTCGCGTCGCGCTGCATTTGGATACGCTGCTGATTACACCTTGGATTAAGGATGATCGCTGACACGGATTAACGCGCGTAATATATCGACGGTTGAGCAAGAGAATCGTAATTTTCGAATTCCTTGGATCGTGTAAGAGTTATTTTCACGAACGCGGGACACCTAGAAAACAGAACAAAGAAAATTGAAAAAGCGAAACGCTCGTTTACTTTGCTGTGTATATTACCATCCAATATTGAAATTGCTATATTATGTTGGAAAACAGGAAACGCGTAGTTATTGCGACATATTGCAGTGGGGAACAGGAAACACGTAGTTATACGATATTTACATAGCAGAAAAACAGTAAACGTAAAATTAGCATCAGTGACTTGAAATCGGAGTACACGCATGAAAATGACAGCAAGTGTCGAACCGAATTCGTTGATCGTTATTATACTCTATAAAGAATCTTACGTCTCATCGCTGTAAAGTAAAACACATTCTATGCTCGTGACGATTACTAGGGACCTGTGGCAGACGGAAGTTAATCCTTCGATAATTTCTAAACGTTTTAATTTTCACATTAGAAGGAAATCCCAAGTTTTCCTAAAAACTACTCGCGAATAAAAATAGAATGCAACGTTCCTTATGATCTAGTAAAAATGTAGGAAGAAAGCGACGAAGAAAAAGCAAGGGGCTGATATTGCTATCGCTGATAAAACCGTACGCTGGAACGCGACCATTGACGCACGTGCACAGTAGTTTCTTTCAGGGCGGGCACGCGGACTGGTGATAAAAGGATTCCGTGTAGAACATTCGAAACAGCGATCTCCATTGACGTCGATCCTCCTACGAATTCAGCCCTCTCCCGCGTGTACCGAGAAAGAGCCAGCGGCAGTAAGTAGATAGTGGACAGACCGACGATACTAGTCAGACGCAGCAAAGATAGAGATACAGGCGAGAGAGAAGCTTGAGCGCGTGTACAAGCTAATGCATAATCGAGAGACGAGCGAGACTGGCCCGATACCGCGTTTATTTCTGCGTTCGCGTTATTTATGGTAGGCCGATAGCGCGCACAGGAAACGAGAATCTCGCGATTCGGACAGACCAAGATCGGAGCAGATAGAAATTAATTAATCGCCTACGGGGCACCCTGCTTCCTCGCTTTCGCTAAATTTGGAGGCTCGATGGTCTAGGCAGAGTTTCGACTCCATTAGCGGCGGCTTCATTCCGGGGACACCGTTACAAGCTACGTGATGGAAGATTGATTAACGGAGAAACTACGCAGCAATTAATCGGCGCGCTTGCTCGTAGGAGAATCGTGAAAGCTTTGCAATGGGACAGAATATTTGTATTTTCCCTGGAGATGTATGATTCCTGGAAATTCATATAATTCGACGAATTCGAGGAATTCCATGGAAAATATTTTAGAAGAGACGCCGTAAGCAGTGCTATGCGAGTGGACATGATACTTGTGTATTTTGACGGAGAGTAATCCAATGAATGTAGCAATCTAATGAAAAATTTTGTAGCGGAGAAGCAATGCTACGCATAATGCTCGAATTCTTCGCGTAGAACCGTAGAAATTCATGCACCTTTACGAATTTGAGTAATTTTATAAAAAGCCTCGCAGAGAGTAGGCTCGCCGAATAACACACGGAGAACCTTAAAGTCTTGAAATGGACACGACATTTGTATCTTTTACACGGAGTCGGGAAAGATCACGCAGCATCGGAAATTCGAATAAAAGTCCGTCAGAGATTCTACGTTCTTCGAATAATTGCCGCGTCGCTCGTACGAAATGCAGCAAAAAATAAAACTTTGATCCCAAGGTGGCTCGAACGTGGGTAGCTGCTCGAAAGGACCAATTCTTATCTCTTCGATATTCGCGCGAAAGCCACAATTCCAACCGATCGTACGAACATACACTTAGGAAAAATCGGCTCGCGACACGGTGACCCGTCCTCGTTTGGCGCGTGACGCAGGCGAGCATGCGAGCATGCGGAGTCGATACGAGGTACGAGGTACGAGCATGGCCTCGCGATAAATCGCGGAGGAGAGAGGTGCAGAAAAAAGCGCGCTCTCGCAGCACGTTGCTTTTCGGCTTGGAGCTGTGTGTCGCCGAGAAACGAGCGAGCACGCGTGACGATACCGAGCGGAGAGAGGCCAATGGCCCCGCGGTGCAATGGTGCAGTGTGCAATCGACGCGGAGCAAACGGGAGAAGAAGAGAGTAAAAGAGGGGACGACACACGTGTGTGCGCGCGCGTTCGCACCGTCTGCCAAGTGATCCGCGAGCGGAACCTTGAAGCGCGGATCGTGTGTGGGTCGACTCAGCCAGCCGAAGAGGAGACAGGTAAACAGGCTTGGAGAACGATAGGGTGACATCGAGAGAGGCAAATGGAATCTATCCGACGAGAAGAGAGGCAAAGGGTGCAAGTCGGGTCGCTGCGAACCCTTTTGTGCTGGAAACCGTGGCATTCGAAAACCGTGACTTTTCCATATCGATTTTTGTCGTGAAAACCGAAACTTGGAACGGCGATTATACGGTAATTTAATTTGTATAATTATTCGGGTGGGAGGACGTCGCTCGGAACTGAACTTTTATTACGAAATACAGAAAACTTGCTAACAAAATTCTTTAAAGGGAATTTAAAAAAAGACGATGCCGAGGCGAAGGAAAGGGTAGAAGGTTGCAAAGGTAGCAGAAGGTTCGTAGCGTTCGTAAACACGAGATGCGGCGTAATCACCCCTATCGCGTGGCGTAAAGCTTATGTGAAAAAACGCAATTTTCCGCAGACGCGAGCGTTACGTATAATAAAACGGTGCGACGATGGGATCGTGCGTGGTTCGTACCACGTCAGCGACGCGCTCCAGTTTGTCCTTCTCTCCCGATACACCGACGAGGATGGAAACTCACCGTTCATGAAATATACAACAGACTGCCTCGAACCAACGACTTCGAACTGGCTCTCTTGGCGTATCGGTCCAGCGTTCGCAGAGAAACCGGAGAAAGAGTCGGCTTTTGTCGGTGAACACGCTCTTCGATCATCCTCTAACCCTTTCACGCTGGATCTTGCCGCATTGTTGTCTTACACTTTTGTAGTTGAACGTAGATATATTTTCGCTTTCATAATTCGATAAAGTAGATGCAAATTCCACGTACTTTGATAAAAGGAAAAGTACTATTTTTCTGTCATTTCTGACTCGAAAATGAATCTGGCGAAAAGCAACTCGCCAGAAGGGAAGTAGAAACGAACGAGAGAGTCTGGCAAACATTCTATAACATCGAGCCATTTTTCCACCGGTCGCTTCCAGAAGTCAGCTTCTTCCCACGAAGAAAGAACCTACGAGCGATTCTTGGCGGAACGCGCGAAAAACTCGTCTGGTCTCTCCTGACCTCCCGTCGGGGCTGTTTCTTGCATGAGAGCGTGCCTTTCTCCTCCGATACTTTCGGTTTCGCCGGCAAATTTATTCGGCGACGAAGGGATCCAACACCGTTGTAGAATGGTCACTCGCCTCCACTTGGTCAGCTTCCGTTCGCCTAGCGTGTCAACGCTCACGGCGATCGCCACGAATAACGATTAACTCTTAGAGTATCGTGGTATCGAGTATCAAATACTTTCTATAAAAGAATTGCAAATTTTGACCACTTTGGTAGTCCTAGCGTTAACCTGGAACGTCGACCAGCAGATAAAATTCGCCCAATTCCTAATCTTTCCTCGTTCCGTAGATTTCGTTCCTCTATTGGAAATAAATTAAATTCACTCAACGAATATCAAGGATCAGCTAGATGATCCGATTTCCACGCAAAGATCGTTTTATTCGATTCGAAAGGAACGATGCCGGTTCGATCGTTGCGTGGATCTCGTCGACATCCTCCTGCTCGAGAAACGTTTCTCTCCTTTCCTTCTGTCCCTCGAGGAATCGAGGCGCGCGTAAACATCCGGCCACGTGGGGAAACAGCGTTTGTTGGACGGTCCGCCGATGGAGGATCCGCAAAACGCACGACAACATGGAGGGAAAAATCTGCGAAGCTGAGACAACGCGTGGCTCGATACGGAGAGTAGGCAGCGTACGTCGACATGCAACGGCCGACCCTGACGAGAGGTTTATAGCAGCATCCATTATTAGAACGCCGATACGAGAAGCTACTACGCTTCATAAATATAAATTCGAATGCATAATCGATGAAAGCGAACGCCTACCGAGCGATGGCAACTGCATGACAAATGCATCGAACGGCAGAAAGGGAAGGGTAGGGAGAGCAGATACTTCATTCGCGTATTTATTAAGACGAATACTAGAAACGTTTGATCTCCGATCGAATCGTTCCTCCATGGAAGTTTATTTCGGAAACGTTAAATTGTTCGTTGATCTCATACTTTAAGATCGTTCCACAAACAGAACAATCCAACAGATGGAATTGAGCGAGGTGAGGGGTTCGTGATCAGAGGACAGAAAGACAGTTGCTCTTTAAATCGCTACGGAAAGTTATCTAAAACAGTTAGTTGCTAATTTTTTTCCTTTTTTAGTAAGAGAGAGTAAATGTTAAATTTCACGCGCAAAATCGACTTAAGTTTCTATATAGCAGTGTTAAAATATAAGCTAAAGTATAATTACGAATATACCATGTTCTCGGTGTTTCTTATTAAAGAAAGGCGAATAAAGAGAGGTAGGTGGTGTTTGCTATCGACGAGCAATTACCAATCAGGCTCTTATTGCTCGGTGATCGATCGATGCTCCCCGATTAACCCGTTAGGTCAACGTCCATGAAAGAACGCCTTCAGACTTTTTCGTTCAAACGGGGCCAGACTTCTCTCGTAATATAAATAACTCTCGTCACACACTAATCTCGACGATTTTTCATTTTACATGGGCGGAGCCAGCCACAGGCGCATCATTGTTGACTCGAGAATCGCACCAAGGGCAGGCAAGCTGCAACGCAGCTACGCATTGTACGTGCCTTTGGAATATGTGCGTGCACGAACCGCATAGTCCTCGAGAGTTCAAGTTTAGTTTGCATCTCCTTCCTCCGTCGGAAAAGAATTTCGTCCGCCCGGAAAACGACACTCTCTGAATATTTCTCTTGGTAGGAAACTTATAATTTTAAAGCCAGCGTTATACCGCGTGAGAATTGGAGAATTAATTATTAATTGTTCCATGTTCCTATATACATGCATATTCGTTCGTTCAAGTCGAGATACATTTATTTTTCAGAATTTACTTACAAAGTTTCTAGGATCCACGCACCGGCATTTCACATTCATTTCGCCGCTATAGTATAATGACAAATTTATATCGCTATCGATGCTCTCAACGATAAAATTTCTGTCCATGTATTTCTCGTGATCGAATACTATCATCGTTCGTTGATTTCGTAGGTGCCGAACTCCCTTAGAATGTCGGCGAACGTCTTCCCCTTGGTCTCGATCATGCAGAATATCACGAAAACCACGCTCAATAGACAGATCATCGCGAAGAAAAAGAACGCAGCTGCGTTCCCAACAGCATCGACCACGGAGGAAAACGATACGGTCACGATGAACGCCAGCATCCAGTTCAAACACGCCGCGCTGGAGGAAGCTGTCCCCTTTAGATTGGTTGGGAAGATTTCGCCCATGTAGGCCCATGGTATGGGACCTGGTATTTCGGAAAAGCAATTTAAAACGCGATTGTACAGCAAAAGAGTGTCATGTGAAATTGAAGAATGGCTTTCGAGGGTTTAAAGAGGAAAACGAGTCTTTATCCACATCCAGTACCATCGAGATTTCAAAATATTGATTTCTCGAATTGCCAAACGGTTCCGAATGGGTTAAGTAGAGATGGATTTGCGTTAAAAGCGAGGTGATGATGCTACTTTGTTACTAACCGGCACCCAGGCAGAAAGCCAGGATATATAGGCAAGCAGAAACGAGCGGTAACCAAAATAGACGGTCGGCTTGGTCGGGATTGTTGGTCCTCAAAACGAAGAAGATGCCTAGAGCCATCAGACAGAGACACATCACGCCGCAGGATATCGTCATGAGGATCTTTCGACCCAGCTATAACAATTTTCCAAACGTTGCTACGGTTTTTGTCCTTTGTGAGTTGGAGATTCGAAGAACGAACGCTGCATTCGGTACGTCGAAGAATTTGTGAACTTTGCGAGAAACATTCTTATTATCATAAATAATTCGATTTTGAAAGGATTAAAAGCCTGTCAGAAATTCTTCAACGACGAAACGCAGCGTTCGCTCGTCGCAATTGCCAGAGATACGAGCGACAACCTGATCGATCAACGAGGCCGATATAGCGCAGGCGATCACCTGGACCACCGCGAAGATCAACATCTGGAGCAGGGGATCCATGTCAACGCCGGTTTGCCTGAAGATCGTCTCGCAGTAGAAAATAATAGCGTTGATGCCGCTGAATTGTTGCGCGAACATCAACCCATATGCCACTCCCATGGTCTTCAACACTGGTTTCTTCAAGAACGCAGAGAACGTCACCTTCTCGCGCCTGCTTTTCTCTACTTGGTCCTATTTTCAAGTACCAAACGCAGCTTCAAAACGCGATACTCGGTTCATACTTGCCTTAAAATAAACCTTTGATGTACAGTAGAGTTCCATTTATTTCCATTTGTCATCAGATGGAAAACAGATCATAAACCACGGGTCCAGATAAATGGATTCAAGCGACAGAAATTCGTCCAACACCTCGGTAGCCTCGCAAAGGCAAAATCCATCTAAAAATACCTCCAACTGTTCTTTCTTATCCTAAACTGACTCGATATCCGAGATACGTGGTCGTGTTTGTCACGGATCGGTAACTAAAATTTGTAGTAACTAAAATTTCGTTCCAAAAAAATGGAATTCTACCGTACTGTTTCTCGAGCAAAAAGTATTCCTTTGTTGCTGGATATTTCGCTGCTCGCAAGTGTCCGCACTGCTTGCGAGCAACGGAAGAATCTCGCGAATACTTCGGTATTTGTAGCAAGTGTAAGACTGACTTTAAACGCGTTGATCTCAGGGTCGATATCGTACTCCGATCCACGGAAGAATCGCATCGACTTCTTGGCGGCTTCTTCGTTCTCTTGCGCCACGTAGAACAGCGGACTTTCCGGCATGAAGGTCATGATGCTGGCGAATAAGAGAGGAGCGATACCACATAGAATCGATATCACAACGATGTTCCTAGCGTAGCCGCAGCAGTAAGCGTACAGAATCCCGATCACGAGTAACAATTGGAAGAAGACTCCCAAGGTACCTAATCGTACAACAGAGTCAAGCTTTTTATTAAATCGTATTATAGTATTTAGAGCAATACCTACTGAGGAGAAAATGGTACAACGTTTGAAAGCTTACGAATAGGAGAGTTTCTGTTCACCACAACTTACATCGTTGATTATAGATCTGCTGTGATTAAACATCGGTTATCGATTACCGTTATTATTGCCTGGCGTTGCTTCTTTTTCGGAACATCTTTTTCCCAGAAACTCTAAATATTCGCGATCCTATCATAGACTTTCTAACGTACCTGGTTCTCAGTAGACACTGACACGAATATTATGGCACAAGAATCTTAATATTCTTTGAAACCGATCGACAACATCTATATCTTTCCTTTGGTAAAGCGCATCTGGCGCAGTTTTCCTTTTCTCTCGTACCTCTAATCTCTTTTTCGGAGATCTCGGCAGAGTACATCGGCGCGACGACGCAGAACATTCCGCCACAGGCGCCGGTTATCAGTCTGCCCATGACTAGAAGCACGAACGTAGTCACCCCAATTGTGATGAATATCCAGCCGAGAAGGAACGCGGGTACCAGCGACATCATCGTCCACTTTCGACCGATCTTGTCGACCAGGAAAGGCACCACTGGCATCCCAAGTGCTGCACCCAGCGGAAAAACCGACGCGATCACGTTCGTCGAGAACGTATCGTACTCGTGCTTCTCTTTCAGCACTTCGACGCACGGCGCGCTCCAACCGATTCCGCAGCCCAAAGAGAATCCGCCCATGCACGCTACAAAATTTACGCCATGTATCTACGGTCGACCGTTTCTCGCGATTTTTCTCTTACCGATTCCGCACGAGAGAATCGTTAAAACACGTTCACAATTCAAGGCAAAAATGTACATATTGCGACATCGTACGATGTCCAATATGCCAAAAAACCGATACCACGAACTAAAATCTCGTACAATTACGTGTACTAACACGTTGATCGCTACAACTGTTATCGGTGACCGTTAAATTTTTCACCGTGGTTAAAACAAGGCAAATTTCATGGACTAACAAGTTTTCAAGGATGCGAAGGAGCCCGAGTTTTTCCAAGCTAGTCCGAGCCCGTAATCTCGGATACCCGCATACGTCTAATCTACGCGACTATAGACTAATCACGCCATAGGGGTTAGGGAACTGTGAACGTGTCAAAAAGATCGCAATTATCAGGCGAATAGGTTAAATCGTTTTCATCGAACGAAATAATATTGGAAGAAATTTCTGGAAGTAAGAAGAGAACCTGCGCAAGCAGCGATGTACTGTGGAAGCCTTCTCCGGAAGAGCTTTCCGAAGTCCTCCTTGCCTCTATCCGCCATTTTTCGCCAGATACTGTTGACCAATCTCGATTTGCGATTATATTCGCTCGTTTTCCCTCTATGAAAATTGAATGTTTCTCGTCGTCACGTATAGGTACAGTCTGTGTGTTCTCTCATCGATGTTCGAGTACGACGATCATCCTTTGTCTACGTGGCTATACGTCTTGAAGAAAAGAGCACGTGGAAAATGGGGAGAACGTAGGAAAACGAAGAGACGAAACGTTGGAAAGGAGGAAAGAAAACGATCCTCGGACCCGACACGTTTCCCTGTTCCAATAAACTCGTCGACCAGGCTATGGTTCTCAAGGACGATACCTGCGGCGACCGTATTCCCCGTCGACAGCGGGGACGACGCGGTGGTAATAGGGATAAGGTCCCTTCCTCACGCCCGGTTACTTCGGCTAACGACATTCAAATTCCATTAGGACAGCGCGCGATGTGCGGCTGACAACTTTCAGATTACAGATCGGCTCGTTCTCCTCGGTTTTCGCGAGAGAAGAACTCTTGTCGGAATAATGGCAGGGAGAGAAAGGGGAAGAACGGCAAGGAAAAGAGCTCGAAGAAACGGGAACGATTAAATCGCGAATACGGACCGGGTATTTAAATGAGTGCATCTACATTTTAAATATCTTCTTCGGTGCCACTGTGACTCCGGGTTGACTCGAATTCTTACGAATCCATTCATAACTTTACAGTATAAAGTATTTTTAATATAAAATCTATATATGCATGTATATAATAACGATATATTTAGCAATATATACATTTTTTCACGAGAATCGGTGGCTTTTTGGTGGCTGCATTCTTTTTTTCCTTTTTTCTTTTTGTTACAGGTAGTTTGGTCCAAAAATAGTAAAGCGAGTCTCGGAAATACTTTTGTTTGGATTTCTAAGAATCGAAGGAACCTCCTCCCTTAAAAAGCTTTGAATATATTATGCGTCTTTAAATTTTGTATAGAAACTCTCGATTTGCTTGCCAAACCACGTACTTCGACTCCCATGATTTTCCATATCTACGAAACTTCGCGTCCGACACCGAGTAAGATCGCAAGCTGAAATCGCGTCGATGAGTTCTCGCTGATTTGCAGGGTGAACGACCTATGAACGAAGCTTTCCTCTACAACAGTGCATTGACGGGAGGAAGGAAATCGGAGGAAAGATAAAGAACGCGGCTGTTCTAGCTTCTATCTACATATACACCACGAGGCTGCTTCCGACGAGGAACGTCCGCGGAGGGAATTCTAGATAACCGATAACGATACGTACTCGACTGGTGATCGAGCTCTGAGAAACGCCGTGTCGTTGTACGACCGTAAGAGAGGATGCACTGTTCTACCAGCGAAATCCGCCGCCCTTCGGGCCACGATAAGAAAAATAACGCAAGAATCCACCGCCTCGTTATCCGTCTGCTCAAATTCGAGACGTCGAAGATGACTTCACTTGAGGCAAACGTCGGTCCAAAGGCTGAAAAGAGGAACTCTTTTGCGAATCGAAGCGCTCGAACAAACGCTTCCACAGTGCTGTGAACAGACACTGTCCTTCTAAGTTTAACCACCCCTTGATCGAACGTTCCACCATCCGAATAACATCGAACTGTAACATGAAACAAGTACGCGAAATATACTCAGCTATGTCGTACTCTCTGTATATTCGATCAGGTTAGCGATCTCGTTAGAAGTGCATCGTTAGACACGTGTGCAATGAAGAAATTATTGAACGAATTAAGGAGAAATTTAGTAGCAATGAAAGCAAAATCAACAGATGGCGTGAAAATGTGTAATTCGTCGGTTGCGAAAGATTCGAAAAATAGATTAAAAGAGCACAACAGATTAAAATATTCCGAGCGTCTGGTCCTTCTGTAACCAATTAATTCGAATAATCGAGTTCCTACTGCGTAAATTCGGCAAAGATAGTTGCAAAGGCCGCGCAAGACGTAATTGCAACGTATCACGAACTCATTGCCTTTTTCTCGCCTTTCAAGCACACCGTTTCCATTCGCGTCGTGTCTCGGCTCTCCAGGTCCGCCGGGAGCACCCCGCATTTACATATAAATATAAGTAAAAAGCGTATTTGCATTCAAATGTCTGGCGGCAGGGTCGAGGTACAAAAGTTCGACGGCATTCTCGATCGAAAGTTCGCGGGAAGACTAACCGCGAATGGAGCAGGTAAATGAAAGACACGTCGATGACGCAGAATTCGAGGGGTCGAACGGAAGATCGATCGAGCCACGAGTTCGATTACCGATAATAATTCGGAAAATTTGTTCGATCAAACGTATCTTGAGAAATTATATTCCAATGGATGTTATTGAAATCCATGTAGATAACATTCAAGTATTTGTCTTTAGTATATACGCGATATATACGTGTTTGCTGCTTTTTATTATTTCACCCTTTTCAGCAATAAAGTATTCCAGACTTTGGCAAGGTATTGAAAGATGTCCGAAACCTTAAGAATATTCTAGAATAGTTGGATATCTGACAATAAAATTTAAAAAAAAGTTATCGAGCTTTCGATCGAATCGCATGATACTTATGGACGATAGTAGCGTAGGTGGGCTGTGCATTGCTGCCACCTTAGCTTTCGAATTGAATTCGTCACGGAAGTTGCTGCAACGCGAAACGAGACAGTCCGGTTTGGGTATCGATGGATATTAGCGGACTTGTTTTCCAACGACTAGACTAGTTATCGGAACATTGTGATTTGCGTGAAAAATTCGCTAACACATTGGCTATCGATCGTAGGATTAAAGTTGGTTACGGGCATCGAGGTAATGGAGCTGGATAATTGATCAAAATCCGAGTATTATATCTGCCGTTCTATCTCTCGCGAGTTAATAGAACGTTATATCGAGTTCCATTCATCGAGACTCATTCAAGAATAGGAATGAACTACGATTGCTCGTCATGGCTCGACGGCTTCCCCCTTACCAGATGAATATTCCATCTATCCAACGGTTATTTATCGTAGCGACGCTTAATCGCGCAACACTCGCGTCATTTGCCAGCAGTGAAACGCTTTGTCGTCGCTTAATTTACACCGAACCCTCGGAGTTCATCGATTCCGACTCAACGACTGTCTGTTGGCCGTTAATCAAAGACACGAGTTGGTCGTACTTGGGGTCCAAAGATGTACGAACTTGGTCGTTTAATGTTCAGAGACCGGAGAAGAAGATACTCGTTTAACTATCGCAACAGTGTCAGAGATGGCGACGAGTCGAGCGCAGCGTTCGACGGTAAAAATTTCCTCGTTTTCCACGTCTCTTGGAAACTTGCCTCGTTCGTTATCCAACGTTGTCCATCGATATACGAAAAACGCTAGAACAGTCGGTAGTCGTCTAAACTCGATCCTCTCCCGCGTCGTCCGCGAGCGCATAGAACGCAAGCAGACCTCCAAACGGCTTACATAAGCCGTCGACTGGCTTTGCTACCTTGAAGTCGGTCGTTGCCGCTGTCTCTTGCAATCGCTGCATGCCGGCGTATGCATCGAACGTTCTTTACAACCGACTGGCAATCAAGACTCACAACGACGCGTGCACGGGAACACACGGTGAAACGAGAGAGGAGAATGCACGCGGCAACGAATAGATTTCAATTTCAACGTGGGAATGCGCCTCTATGCCGGTGCTGGTATTGATCCTCGCGGGACGGATAATAAATTGTCGATTCGAGACCGTGCGTCCGGAGGAGACGTCGTTAAGAAGACGATACACGTCGCCTCTCTCTTCCCTCTAGTCCAACCAAACAATCTAACCCCCTTCGTACGTATTATTATTCCTGTGGCGGATTCCGGAGCTGAACGCGCCACTAACGAGCCAATCTCTGCGCGATGGAACGTTTAATGATCACGGTGTGTGATCTTTGTACCAATCGTCGGGGCAGACCTCGTCGATACCCTCTCCAACATCGGACGTGATATCAGGATGCGATCCCGAAAATTTTCCAAGAGCTGGCAATCGCCAAACGAAGGGGTAATTGTTCATCGCGAATGGTTGAGAAGGTGGCTGGCAAAAGCGAAAGACGTATACAAGCAATAATCATCGAGCGAAAAGTGACGGGGAATTAATATCGTATCGTTTTAACGAGAGATTGTAAATAGAATATTAATTTGTAAGTAACTTTCGCAATCCAACCTATAGATTACCTCTACAAAAAATGCAGCGTACGTATTTTTTCTGTATGATGTCAAAGATATAAGAAAATCTAAATGGTCTAATCTATACTCTTCGTTATTTTGTTACGCTATCGGAAGGCTCGTTCACGTCGTTTCTAGTACCCTGTACATGTACTCTGTTCGTTTCTCCTCGGATCTCGATATAAATCATGACAAATTCGCAGATACCATCATCTTGGATATCGAAGAAAATGCTGTGTTTCGCGACTAACATCGTGTCAAAGAAGGACGATCCTATATACGTTTACGAGTTACGAATATACGTTCAGTGGAATTTCCTGGAAAATTTCACTATATAAAATTTGCAAAATAAAACGTGCGTAACGATGTTTCATAGAAAAAGAGTTTGTCTACGTTGAAAAAAGATACAAGAGTTAGAAAACTATGTAAACCTGCATCTACGCCAGTAGCCACCTTTCTCAACCACGGAACGGTAAGTTCACCGAACGCTTGTTTTGTCGCAAAACTTGCAGGAAACTCGCAAGTAACTCACGGGGAAGCGACAAATTCGTTGGAACAAGTTTGCGACAACTTACAACGCGACGGACCAATTGTTTCGAGAAATCAGATCGAAACGTCGAGACGACCTAATTCCAAGGGGACATGACCAGGGGATGAGAGAAAGAGAGTCGTCCACCCTCGCGCAATCGATTCTAACGAGAGAGGCTTAGGACGGCCGATCAAGCTCGTATAAATCACGGCTCCTTCCCCACGGGGTGTTAAGGCGGACGGGAATGGTGTTCCCGATAAAAGTCACCGGACCACAGGAAATTCCTTTCCCGTCGCTACGAATCGAACTTCGGGACATTGGTTTCTCGCTTAGCGGATTACCTACCACGTCGAGCGAGAGTGTATTTCGCTGCGAACTAAGAATACATAGGGGATCGGCCAGTGGATTTACCTGGAACAGAAAAAGGTAAAAGCGAACCATTAGATACGTGTAAATGCCAAATTCCATCGGAGTAAATGCGTAAGAGTTGAATAACGCGTCGAATACATCACGCGCCGACTGCGAGAAAACTTATAAGAGCTAGAACGCTGGTTCGATGTATAACTAATGGAAATAATAACAACACAATGGCCTCGTACAGAGAACGTGCTCGCGTTGATTTACTTTTCACGGTCTGCTACACCGTTATGGAACACCCACGCGTATACGTGCGTGTTTAAATACTCTGAATAGCCGTGTGTGTCGTGGAATACGTGCGTGATCCAGTCAAACATCAAAATTAACATTCTATCTAAAAGTTCATTTCCGATTATACGGAAGATAACGATGGCTCTAAAATACGAAAGGAATTCTTTGAAAAATTCAACGATTAAAAAACAATGGTCCCGATGATTACCGGTAACGAAAAAAAGTTTCTCCGTTTACAACGATCGTTCTTTATTAACCCATTTGCATCATTGCCCTGCTTAAGAACAGTGGTCCCTATCACCGCGGGCAGTCGGTCGTAAGTGCAGCAAACGAAGTTTATCGAAAATTTACTGTTCAAAACTATTTAGAGTTGTGGATCTTTGGAGCCGAAATAATGTTATAGGAACACTGAATACACACTGAGGATTAATATTAAAATAATAATATATTTATTTCATGGACGATTTCTCATATATTCATCGATACGCACTTGCACGCGTCTCAGCACTTTCTTCTACACTCGACTGTTAACCGACTCTTCCAGATGCTAAACCACTGCCAATCGTCGTTTGTCCTAAGGCCTGGACGCCCTTTGACGCTTACACACAGTCCAGCACAGAAAATTATACATATCTCAACAAAAACGATTGGTAGACAACGTTACTTCGCGAACATCGCATCTTACATTCTTTGTAACAGAGGGAAAAAATAAAAATTATTTATTTAAAAGAGAATTACTTAAATTAAAATGGAAATAAAAAAAAGCAGTCGCAGCGCGCAGAATAATCCGCGCTTGATGATAGAAGACAGTCGCAGCGCTTGGATGCAAATGGGTTAACATCGTTTAAATTCTTATACCGCAACTCTTTTGATTTCGATTAGAATCGTCACGATGTCGATGGCGCGTGAACGGTATATCGCGATTCGATCCTAGAGAATCGGAGATCGGAGAGAACACACACGATTGCGCGACAAAAACCGCTCGCGCGACCGTTCGTAAATTATCGCGATCGCGCTTCACGCTCGATTTCAGAGAACCTCGTGTTGGCTTTATCGAAGCCGACGTCGACGAAAACGCTAGGGGATAATTGGTAATTTCGATCCATTTGTCAAACGGAACGCGGCAACCTCGTTGGAACGTGTCACCACGAGCTACTTTTGCAAACGAGCCACCATACCGTCCACCCACCCATAAATCTTGGCGAATGCCGGCCGTTAATTTTTTTGTCCCGCTCAGACTGACCTACAATGTAAGCTCGAGGCACCGAGATCGAAATAACTCGAGTATTCTCATTTTCAAGTTTGGCCTTTCGTCTTTTCAACGTTGAAACTTAGCAACGGTATTAATATTTTCTTGTTGCCCGGTTGACAGACAATCGTACGAGATACAGTTACTCGCGCATTAATATTCGGACACGGTGCTATCTGCGTACCTGTTGCTTTATATAAAAAGGGGTTGATTTAAATATCGCGTTGCTTATTTCTCGAGAATACGAAGCTAATTCACCTTCGAATTATCGAAGGAAAAACCGAACCTCCGTCATTCGATAAGTTTGTCGTGATTTTTTTTTAGTAAAACGTTCGTAAGATCTTTGGAACAAAAACTAGCACACACCGCACGCATATTCTTTAGAGTTTAGAACTGTGTGTTTCTCTTTTGACGTGTTTGTTTCAAAGATCGAAAACTCGTCGGCCGTGGTACATTGCATCACATCCAATTACAAGTACGCACCAATACCGGCAAATCGAAGGCTCGAAAAGCAAATGCAAAAATAGCTGTCGCATTCCGACGCTTTACGAGCCGATAAGATACAAGTATTGTTTCTAAACTAGTTCTGCGATGGAAAACCAGGTTTTGCGTATCAGGCTTTGAAACGTGTTATTACTCGATAAGATAGGAAAACTGGTCGGTGCTTCATTGTTGTCCTGTCCTAATCGGCATATCGTTCGAGCAACTCGCTTTTCAAACTCGCACTGGCATTGCCTCGGTGATTCATTGAACAACTTTAACACGATATACGTAAAGTGGAACGCAACGACGTTTCAAGAATCGATAGCTACCAAACCACGAGTTTCGTTAAATACCCGTTCCGGTTCGAAGCATATCATTGGAATAAACTTATCGCGTAGTAAACTTATCTACGTATCAGCAGTTGGAATAAACAGAAAATAACGTTTCCAGAGTTATAAAGGAATCAACTTTGTTTGATTTACCTCGAGGCAACGTGACGCTGACGCCAGAGATCAGTGATTCCCAGAGGTTCGGAATCAGAATTCAACGAGGTCTTTCTTCTTTTCTTTTTCCTTTCTTTTCTTTTTTTTTTTCTTTTTTTGTAATCGCGTAGCTGCATCTGCTGTTGTACATTTTAAAATTTGAATACAAAGTGCGCGTAAAACACTCGTACATTTTCTAACGTGCGCTGTGACTACAAAGAGTTTGATAACCACTGCTGTAGATGTATAGAGTGTCGCAACTCAAAATAATGCAGTCTTGTATTCCATTATTCGCCTGAAGAATCGCAAGTACGTCAGCTAATGGTCGTGAAAATTTCAAATTTCGAATTAGTCGATAATTTTAGAAATTTTAATAATATTCTCGTCGTTTCTGTGGTGCGTCCTAACGTTTCCAGCCGCTAGTGTACATTAGAGAGTTATTAAATCGCCGTTGCACGCTTGCACGTTTTATTTCCACACTCATACGTAGATGATTCTTTGCAACGGAAAGATGAAACGAAGAGCTTCGATCGAATTCATCAACAACCGGGCAAGAATTGTTTTGTATTTGCAACTTATTCCTCGAAGTTTGGGCGTCCGTTTGTGCCACGCAATTTGATTTCGCGTCTCCTTTGGCGGTTTTACACGCAGCTGGCCGAAACAAATCGATCGATTGTTCGTTGCAGGGCTGCGGGTTGAATTCCACGAAACGACTAAGAAAAATAACCAGAGAGAAGGGGGGGAGAGGAGGAGAAGGAGGGGAGGAAAATGTGTTTTTCCATCTTGCACGCTCCTGTTCTCTCCTCCCCGTCGTTATTTCTCGGCGATTCACCGTTATTGACGACGCGGTCGCGTTAGAAAACTCGTACGAATTTAATGTACCATAACAGAAATATTGCGAGCTCTTTTGTGACGGTGGTAGAGCCGACTCCGCGAGAAACTTCTCTTTTTTTTTCGCGCGTGCTGCTCTTTTACCTTTCCAGCCCGTTAACCACAATTCGCGCCAACGGTGTACCCTTCCTTGCCTTTTCGGTGCCACGAAAGTACAAGCGATCTAAATAACAATTTAATATTCGATATATAGGAATATGTCGCCAGACACCGATTCTTCTTTTATAGTATTAGATCGTTTCGAAGCTTGGGGTATTTGAATTGTATATTTTGAAAAAAAAAAATATGGCTTCGGGATATACAGTGGGTCGCGAAAGTATTCGTCGATACTGGTAGCTTCAGACTGCTTTTATGAACGTATCGTGCGCGTTATACGAGATATGGATATGTCCTGAAACGTTTGCGGCGAAATTGTACGCAGAGATTCGAAATGAATCGAACAGTTCAAAATCGAAACTCTCGGAGAGATTTTTCGTTCGACTCGCGAGCCAAGAAAATTTGCGAAAGCAAAGGCGGTGAAAGTTGGATTTGCTCTTAACGACTGCGAGAGAAACGCTGAGGAAGCAGCAGCAGCCTGGGCTAAATCTACATTCTGCTGCATCCGAATCTCTTTCTTTTCGCTCAGACACGCAGAAGAGGGTGAAAATGTCCCCAGGAGGCTTCTCTCCCGCGAGTTGCGCAAAAAAACGTCCGCCTCTAGCCGCGCGAAGCACCATCGTCCAAAGTGTCCTCGTCTTCTTTCAGATTTATCATATTCCTCGCGTGTGGCGCGTGCATGAGAACCGGCGTAGGTTTTTCACGAACCGTGAAACCTGCTTGAAACGCGTTTCCCAGTGCCAACTGGAACTTTTTCCACTAGCCGACTCGTCTCAGCTTTCCTTCGCTCTTTCGATTTTCTTTTCCGACGATTAATCGACTCCGGATGAGGTTTCGTTCGGTCGAAACTTCAGGGGGATATTTCTTGGAAGCTCGCAAACATTCCGGACAAAGTCGACGGGACGAAAACCAAATGGATACAAAGACCTTTTCTTCAAAGTTTAGCAGCTTCTTTTGCGAGAAGGCGGGATTTTCATTGGGACGAGACGACGGTGGTCGGGGATCCTCGGCGTGTGAATCCGGCCAGTGGCCCTTGTATGCCCGTTTTTTTTTTGCGTGGAAAAGGAAACGAGGAAGCAAAGGAGGAAGAGGCGAGTCGCTGGAAAAAAGAACTAAGGGGGGCCCTCTTAATGCCTCGCGGCAAAATTCGCTAAACGCTCGAAAGCAGCTGCTCCTGGCGTTACCAGTCATTTCCTCCTTTCTCTCTTTTTCTCACTTCCCTTCCAAGTTTTTCTCCCTCTGAACCACGGTGTTTGTCATCTCTTCCACCTTGCTCCCATTACCACCCTATTTCCGCGCCTTCGAGATCCGCACTCTGAACTTCCGGCGTCCTGGCCTCGTGTCTACGCCTTCGGAATTATTCCGCGACAAAGGAGACGAGGCGCTCGAAAAATAAATACGAGCGCCACCGAAAGAGAACTACCACCGAACGTGGCTGAGTCGTTGCCGTGTTTCGATCAGCGATTATTTTCCCGCAACCCTCGTTGCTCTTGTTCGGTTCTCGTTGGTAGAACGGTCGGAATGTTGGAGAAATAAATGAGAAAAGCGAATTGTACCTATTCTATTAGAAATGTTTGTGTCGTTATAAAAGTACAAATTTCACAATGGGAACATAGTCGTCAAGTCCCGCCGATAACTCCTTTCCACGTTTTCTAATTCATCGAGCAAATGTAAAAATCAACGACTCTTCTATTCTTAATGACAAAATGCTTATTAAAAATCCCAATCGGTTGGTTTCAAGATTTTTGAAAATATATTTCAAGATTTTCCATCGATCTACAAAAAAAAAAAAAATAATATTCAAATGGCCGGATAGAAAATACATTGGAAAAATATCCGTGTCGAATTTATTTGACCAACTGGAGCTAGTCTTTGATCGTTTTTCCTCTTTCACGCCGTAAGGTACATTAGCGAACCTTCGATCGTTCTTGAAACGAGCTCGTCGCGCTTTTCCAATTTCGCAAGCGAAGGTAAGAAGGGAGAGGGCAGGCGACGGCGGACTAGTTTCCCAAGTCCCAGCAGGGAAGCTCGACTCGAATTACCTTTAAGCAAGGGAGGCGAAAAACCGAACGGCTCGAGGGTCTCGGACAACGCAGCGTTCAAAATCGAACGCTCCCTTTCCTCCGTACAATTTGCATACCTTTCCTCCGAGGACCGAAATGACCCTGTGAAACGAGCATAAGGGTCCTTTCTGCGACGTCTAATGGTCTGCGTTCCGTCGCATCTGCTCCAAATGGCACGGTGGTTTTGTAATTTTGTATCCGAGAATGGTTCTCTCGCCAGTTAAGGACGAGAGAAACAACGATGGCCGAAAATCGTAATATCGTTGCAAAGTATTTTACAGTCGTATATCGTATCAGTGGTATCGACGTAACGACTTAGATTTGTCAGAGTAGAATTAAGAAAATGATCGATGTTCAGCGGTTAATTCTACATCGGTAATCGTCCGTGTTATTATCCGGCAACCCAAAAAGTTTGTATCTCGAGCAAAATTTATCTCGTCAATTTCTTCGGAGCAAGGTTTTTATCTTTCAAGGGTCTCTGAACGTTTCGCTTAAAAAGTGAAAATATCTCCAAAAATTTCTCCAAGTTTGAAACAGTAAGAGAAAAAAATTACAGTACAAAGCTGTGCCTGCCCACGAAGAGCTAAAAATTAGATAAGGCAACGCGATATCGCTTTCTAAATCCTCGCCGAAGGTCACAACTATCCACGAAACTTTCCATCTATCTTCACTAACGCGTAACGCTATCACAGCGGGGAATTGTCAACGAGTCTGGGAACGCGGACAATTTTCCTCGTTGTTTGGTGGAAACGTGACGAAACGAGAGAATAGTTGAGAGAGAGAGAGAGAGAGAGATAGAGGCGTCAAAGGGAGAGCAGGGGACACTATACTTCGCCGGGCGTTAATAATGAGCCAGCCATTCCAGCGGCATCGGTGTCACGTCGCTTTGTTCCTGCGCGTATTATTCGGTCGCGCGCGTATCTGGAATAATCAGTCGCGTTTTACCGAAATAGCGACGCGCATTGTCCCACAGGGTCTAGACGACGTCGGACGAAACGCGTTGGAATCGCAATGGAGAACAAAGACCGCGTCGAGGACGAGAGAAAGGATTGTCAGAAAAGTTTCACCAGTTTCTAGACAACTAAAGGGAGCCAAGAAAAGTTCCTTTTCTAGATCGTGTCTGCGTATTCGCTTTCCATTGCGTTCATTTTACTCTTCTTCTTCTTCTTCTTCTTCTTTTTCTTCTTTTCTTTTATCGACCTTCTTTTTCACGGACTAGTTCGAATTCTAGAGAAAACTTTCCTATTAATCGAACAGTTCCTTCGTCTCCTCCATGCTCCGCAGTTACGTGGCGAACTAGTCGGTGGAAATACGATTTTAATCGCTTCTATGAAGTTTAGAAAACTTTCTCCGCGATAGTAACCTATATCTGGTGAAACCCGCTAGAGAAAAACACCATATTCTATTACTTTTCACCTCGATACACGATAGCAATATACGGTGAGCCTAAATTCGTAGCGCGACCAAAGTCGGCAAGATTCTGTGGCTGGAAATGGGAGAAAGATGAAAATTCCGCTTCTCGAGAAACCATGTTTCGACGCTTGTCACGAGACAAAAGAGTAACAGACTCCGATATGGCATGTTCACGCGTGTCCAAAGCACTTCCGGGACAATGATGCAGGAAAACAGCGCGAAAAAAAGGTGCAGAGGGAAAAGAAACGTCAACGAGAGAGACAAAGGGAATCGATATTAGCCGCACCAATTTCGTTCGAGCGATACAAAGCGTGGTGAAGGTTTGGGGTGCATTATGATCGATGAAATACCGTATTAAGGGTCCCCCCATCCTAGAAACAGACGCACCTGCCACTCGTTTGTCCTCGATCCAGTACCTTTCCCGATCCCCCGGAAAGGCGCAAGCCAACAATAGGATTGTTTTGCCCCGTGTACTCTCTGTCTCTCTTTCTCTCGTTTCATTTGATCTCTCTTTCTCTTCTCGCGGACGCCTTTGGTCACGAGTTTCGTCTCTCCGGAGAATAGACAAGCGTATCCGATAGCCGTGCTTATTGGATCCAACGTTGGAGACGCATCTCTCCCTTTCCACCGGCAGCGCAAGGGACGATTCTTCGTTAAGAAGATTACTCGATCCGGGGACCCCGAGATATCGAGATCTAACGTTACCTGACCGGCGATTATTATTTCACGAACACGAAGAGAATTTCGTTTGGGGCTTGCGCGACCCTACGACGGAAGTAATAAATCGTGCACTGGTCTCCTGGCCTCGTGACAGCAGAATCGAAGCGTTTTAGATTAGATAAGGCAACGTTTTCTACGAGGAATGTACTTACGAAGGACTCTTGTAAATTAGAAGTCGATAGCCGCTACTCTTCCTCGTAAGTTACGAGGTACGCGAGACTTTTCTAGCGAATGCATGCGAGTAGGAAGTTTTACGAGGATTAAAGCAACGTTGAGTATCGATGACGGCGATGTGAAAGCCAGGTAGTTTTGATATCGAGAAGAAGGAATATTTTCTGCGTCGCGGTTCACCTATCAACGGCAAATGCATGTTTCTTTCCAAACGTAATAAAACACTGTTCAGATGTCAGTTTGTGTGACATGTTATTACTGGAAAGTAATTAGGAAAACGTTAGTCTCGATTTTCTGTATTTTTTATTGTAGAAAGTATTTCGATAGAAATTTTTTAAAAGACGTTAGCTGGCAGATGCGCGAAAATTTACTGCTTGCCGTATAAATTGATTTCGAGACAATTGCTGAAAATATATATACAGCTACAGGTTACAAAAACGATTTGCATATGCCTGTTATTTCCAAGGAAACACTTTTTTATCAGATTTTATACGTATCCCATTTTTCTAACATCAAATTTTTGTAATCATATGTAAATGTACAACTGCCACTAGATGATACGAAATTTAATATACCTAAATCTAATCGATTAGGTTTACCGGTATATAAATGCTATCACACAATGACGCGCGAATACTTGTCGAGGCGACTGCATATATACGAGACACGAGTAATAAGCATGAAATTCAAAATGACACGAAGAATGATGTACGTAATTGTTTCGAGCAGTTTACTCGATTTAATAGCCTCTTTCAATCCTCTGTTAATTAAAAATATCTCCTACGTCATGCCAGGCTTTGAAACAACTTACACGTTTTGACACGATGCGAGTATCGCTTCACGTTGAAGTAATAAATGTTATCTGTACGTTCAAGAAACGAGGAAATTGGCATAACTGAGTAGCAGATACATGTTATCTGCAAAGAACTCACGCCTGTGCGAGTACGTGTTTCTTCAGGAAAACTAAAATATAAAAATCGAGACGCCGATTGCTTCGAATTGTAAAGGAAAACAACCTCGGAAGTTGAAAAATCATATGAATATTCTCGATAGAAGTCATCGGTACGTTTTATGCTATTTCCTTATAAACTGAGAGAAACTGATTGCTCATACGGAAACCGCAATCCCGCGTTGGGAATGTCCCCGACTTTTTAAATTTTTTCCTGTTAACATAAACACCGGACGCTGGAAAGATCCAACGAATAGTCGTAGAACGTATGGTTTTCTCGTGGCTGTCACGATCTTGTACAAAAATGACGTGTCGCTATACGCTATATATCAATGACTATACTAAAATTTCGAGATCTCGAGTTTGTACGCATATTCCGCGGAAACCGCCAATTTCAAAAACAATATTTAACGTTTTACTAGCTTAGAAAACTCTTTGGCGAAAGATCGTATCGTTTAATGAAAATCGACTTAGAATTCCGCTACCTTGGAAAATTCTTTGGCAAAATTTTCGACGAACTAAAAGATAATAAACTTCAAATTCAAATTCATGATAAAATCAACAGATGATTCGATTTAATTACGAACAGAAGAATGATACGAAATTTTTGTTCGCCAATGGACAAACCTCGTGAACGAACAAAGATAAATTCATATGCAGCGATTAATACTTATTAAAGGATGAATAACACAGCCGAAAAGAAGCTTCTTAACCACTCACCTGTAAAATCTCATCGCAAAGAAATCACTTATCGTTGTACTTTTATCGACAATGAGAGACTCGTGGTACAACTTGAACAATTTTTTCTGGACGCTTCGAGTCCCAAGCAACGATAGGATTCGACTGTTCGGGACGAGTTACCGCGACTAAATATGTTCCAGCGTCCCCTGCTTACGTAAGCCGTTACTTTTTCCTCCTATCGCCTCCTATCGCCTACCACCAACCAATCTGGCCCGAGCATTCGCTCGATTAATACCGACACGCGAGGTGACGCTTGGAAGAACCCGTGTGTGGGTCCACCTTCGGTCGAACGTCGCGTACAATCAACCGCGAATCCAGTTGGTATTGTTTCGCTGGCACGGGTAGCTGTAACAGGTGCCGTTTTATGGTCTTGCGGCCGCGTGACTTTATCGATGATATCCGAGTAGCAACGTAATCGAATAAACTGATTTTGTCGAAAATCAAACAAACGAGGGGCTGATTCCATGCGAAAAAGTGAATGGAAAATGTAAAACAAAATTTGTTTCTACGGCACTTTTTACAAATCGTCCACAAGGAGTAAAAATTTATACCAATCGTTTCGTACGAGTCTAGAAAATTTAATCTCTTCGTAGAGTTTAATGTGTCGACGGAGGAAAGGTGGGAAAAAGCAGTGTACGATCAAAGAAACAATTTGTTCGGCAAAAAAGAGAGATTTCAAGGGTCGGTGGGAATACAACGTGGGGGGAGAGATTCGCGAAAAAAATCCCTCTTTTCCGAATAGAATCACGCCGAAGAAGGAACACATACGGAAGCGTTGTCCGCTCGTGTATCCTCGAAAAGCTCTCGTTCCTATCATATTTATGAGATACCTCGAACCAACTGACTGCGACACCACACAGATATATATATATATACACACATATATATATAGTGACGGGGTAAATCAGCGTGGTCAAAAAGTGGCTCTCTGTCCGTGTAGAAATCTATGTATTTGGTCGCGCAATAAGACGTGACCTGCACGAGTGGGAAATTGGCTGAAAGCTCACGTCGCACGGTCTTCAAACGAGAAAAATCCAGAGCCCTCCCTTTGAACCTGTCGATTCTACGAAGGGGAAAAGGGAAAAAGGCGTTTTCCGCGTTTCTATCGCCCCCCTTCGCCGCTCCCGGTTTCTCTTTTGCTTCGTTCGTCTTATCCTCCCTTGTAGAGATCGACAGAATTTCGATCCGTCGGCACCCTTCGATCCACCCGAAAAGTCGCAGCACATTGGCACGCAATCAAGCGGTAGTTTGAGCCGACCGAGGCCTTCCAAAATGGTGGCGCGTACGACTCACCCCCATTCTTCTAACCCAATCGAATTCATCGCGCCGCATTAGCAGCTGTCGAAGCCGATCAAGGTCGTTATTCGATGCGAGCTGAAATCTGGCCACGGAAACGGCAGCGAAACACGGCAAGAGCCTGCACGATCTCGTCCGCCTTTTCCTTTGTCCGACGACAATGCGGCGAAATAGCAGGGCCATCGGTCTGCCATTTCCCTTCCCGGTCCCTGGATCAATGGGACAAATTGGTACGAACTAACGATTAGCAAGGGCATCCACTGACGTAGCCTTCAAAAAAAAAGATAAAAAGGAAAAAACGCGAAGCCTGCATCCGCTGACAGTTTTTGATCGGAACGAGGACATGGCAAGGGATCGATTGAAAACCAAATCCTCTATTGTTGGCTGAATCTGTAGAAGCCCGTGACAGCAGCTTGGGAACGTTTCGAGCTGTCGCAGGGTGTCGTGACAATGCCGTCGCGAAGACGGAAGGTAACCTTTGATCTCTTTGGTGTCTCATCACGCTGCAGTCTCGATCGGTCTGTCTCTATTGAAATCTCGGTTGTTGCATACATTTGCAGAGTTTCCGACGGTAACTGGAGATGACTCGGATTTGTCGCAAGACAACGGAACAGAGACGAAACTATGTATCTACGAATGAAACGATTTTCGATACTTCTAGTTCCGATTACTCTAATTCTATCGCAATCTCGAACGGCAACTGGGGACCATTTTGAGTTATCGTAAGACGACGCAATGGAATAAAGCCTTTGATCGTCTTTGGCGTGTGATCATCGTGTTCTAATTCTACTGCGATCTCAAACATTCAATGGATTACAGAACGTCCGACAATAGCTTGAGATCACGTGAAATTGTCATAAAACGATATAACAAAGACGCCATTTCGACGTGCGTAACTTCGATGTGTTTGGTCGTCGTGTCCTAATTCTGCTATAATTTTGACTATTCTAATTCCGTTGCTATTGGATCATCTCGTACGAATTCTACTCGAATCTCGTTACTCGGGAGAGTCCGATCTTCTACGCCATTCCAAGTGCAACCACGATCGACACCGTCTTCTCCGTTACGTAACTCCGTCGCGTATACACGGCAGGTTCCATGGCGGAAAAAACGACCGAGATAAGAATGCCAATGTGATTTTCCGAAACGTGTCCCGCTGCACGATGTAACGTTACAAGATCGTGGAAGTTTCTCGACGAATTTTCCCGCGATCGACACGTAGGTGGAGGAATCGCGGAGAAGTCATCGGATCGCGTCTGACTGGTGATCGTTACGCAACACGCTCGCGCGCGAAGCCGGTTACAGATCCGCACACGCTGTGTTCCTCGATTCCGCGCGTATTCTCTCTCTCTCTCTCTCTCTTCTCTCTCGTTCTCTGGCTCGCAGCAAACAACTTATATAATACCGTATATTTATCCACCGGCACGAGTTTACTGCACTACCGACACCGTTCCCTCTTGTCTGCGGTTCCGCCATACGCGCTAGGGAAAAGCGTAAGCTTGGCCGAGCGATACCTGTTCATTACGTGGCCCCGGGGCGGTCTATCCGAGAGAACACGTGACGCGTCGCCGTCTCATTAAGAAACGACGCTGGTTCCTTTCGGACCGACGAGTTATTGTCGCGACAGGCGGTGATTACTTATCGACGTGTGTCGCCGTGGAAACACAGGCCTTTTCTAATTATCGCGCGAATAACATCCTTCCGGGATCCAACGTATTTCGCTGTACGCGTAATCCAAGAGTCAACGAAAGTTTACGTAATCCACCGACTGTTGGCAAATATATTTCTTCAAAAGTGCACGAAAGAGAAATATGATTGATTTGTCGCGAGACTTTCGTTCAGAAGTCTATCGTGTATCTTTCTTCGCGTATTGATTCTTGGAACATAATTGCACGCGTTAACAGGTTCTCGACTACTTCTCCGAGATAAAGTACCGATAGCGTTCGAAGAAAATCAAATCAATGAAAAACAACGAATCGTACGCGTACTTGAAACGCTTATAAATGCTTTATACGTCGCATTCAACGTCGTATGGTCGGCTACATATTCAAAAACATTAATCAACGAGGTTAAAGATCCGTAAAAATGATCGCTAAAAGGGACGTACACGTCCCTGTAGGTAGAAAAATCCCGATCGAAGTAGCGTTAAACGCGTCCCGACTAGTTTGCCGTCCGCGATACGCGGAGGCTACTCTGTTATTCCGAGCACGCGGAGGAACGACGTTCGTTTGGAACGGAGTGAAATTCCAGCCGCGGATATCCAGTGGATCTCAAGTCTCGCCTATTCGTTGATTCTTCCTCGTCGAACAGACGAAATACGTAGCGGATAAGGCGTGTACGAAGGAAAAGATAAATGCTCGTCGAGTTGGAGAGACATCCGGCTGGTGCGAGCTTGCACGCGCTTCGAGCGCGCACGAGAGTCGGAGACACGCGCGTACAGGTAACTGTGACTCTTTGAAGAACACGAGAATAGACACGAGACGGTAAACAGCGTCGATCCCAGACGATAGCGCGTAACCTAGCCCAAGAAAAACCTGATTGCCGAGCAGCTATAGCATTCCGATACGTAAACATACGATCCGAGTGTTTGCCTATTGCGTCGCGAATGTTTCCAATCTCGTACGTGCGCGAGTCGCGCAAAAGAGAAACGGCAGGTGCGAGCGAGATGCGTGGAAGGAAGAGAAGCTACGGTGTGGCTATAAAAGGGTATTTTGCACGCGCCTTTATTTTTCGATTAAACCTTTCGTATCAGCTTCTACGTTTCGTTCTCGTAATATTCGATTTTTATCCTCGTATGGTAATATCATCGAACGATTAGAAATTTAACACGCTTGGTGTCGGTTATTACGCGCACAAATGCGATAACGAATAGAGTACCGTGCAATTAATTACTTTTCGCAGCCGCTGCGGCTACAGTCACGGATAGTATCGCGACACTTATCGTAGGAAACTTTTATACTGCGCGTTTTATATATTTTGAAATTCCATCGGACGCGATCGCGTGTTTGGACGTGCTCGTTGAAAACTTCGCTTTTGCTCGGTCAAGCAGTACGAAGTCGAATTGATTTGTCTTCCACAGGAGGCGATGCGGCACTCCGGTACGAAGCGGCCAATTATTCTACGCGAAAGACTCGTTATCCAATTTGGCTAACAAGGAGAACGATTGAACCGTCCGCCTCCGATTTTAACGAGCTTCTGGATGTTCGCGCTACGAATACCATGTTATCTTTAACCCCCTTCGACGTACGCGACACTCTCAATCTTCCACGTTATTCGCAATTGCGCTAAAACTCGCGGTGTAACCGTAATGATCGTGATTACAGGAAAGTACAGCTCCTGGCTATCGAGCGAGGTCCGTGCGCAGAAATTTCGCTTTTCTACGCGCAATATATAATTTTATTGAGAAAGGTGAAAATGCTTGGAAGTTTCTAACGGTCTCGATTCGACGCGTATCCTCCGATACATCCTCGAAGATCCGCTTTATACCTTGTATTCGATTATTAAACGGTTGCGAATGGAAAATAACGCCATACGTAGTACTCTGAATATAATTTACAAGACTTGGATTGACTTTTACGAAGCGGATACAAAGATATATTTAACCGTAGCGTGGGTGATACGACGCGCAATACACGGTATACATAGTCCTGATAACTGACTGCTGTTTTATCACGTTACTCTCGTTATCGCAATTCGAAATAATTGCTCGTCTTTAAATGCGTTTCAACGATTCGCATTCTAACCGTGCGTTCCATCGTTTTCGTGGTTCATCGCTATTCAACGTCCACTTGGACCAGCGTAATCGTTGCGTGTCACGACGCAATAGGTCCTTAGGTAGCACCGTGATTCACGAGAGGAGAACGGAAAGAACGCAGAAGGTAGGCAGCACACGGTCCATCACGTAGAAGCGCATGGCCACGTAGCCAGTTTATTGCGCGCGAGCGTGCAAGTTCATAAGAACGTGACGTAACAGATAACGTGACACGACGCCCATCTCTCGACCGGATCGCGAGGCAATTTCTGCTGACAAGCTCGCTGGAATAATGCAACCTCGCCGAAGGGAATTACGCTAACCTGCTGTGTAGAAAAAACGGATTCTTTGATCGGCCTCGGCGCGCTGAGAGAAGGCGAACAAACGTGTTCAACGAGAACGCATTCTAACGACATAATTACGTCTGTTTTTTACGAAACAGCCAGGCTTCTGGGCTACGTTGAACCGTGAACTTTACTCTGCGAGACTACGACTCGTTTGACGACTATATAGATATAGATACAGTTATCTATATATGTTCGTTAGCCATCCGACCGTCGTTATGGGAAAATGGTTCTCAATTCCAAATTTCACACTTTTCTGTCGTATAGATAACGTGGTAGTCCGATACCTCGATCGTCGTCCAACTCGCAGATGCCTCAACGCAACGCAACGGTGTTACGCGTCGAAGCTTCGAGTTTTGGTACGTCGAGGTGTTTTGTTTTTAAAAGATTTTCACTGCGAGGATCTGGTCACAGCGATTCCTTTTGGCGAAATACGGTGAAGATTCGTTTTATTTCGTCCTACGTTTCGGACTGCCGTGGTTAAGATGGCTGGCTGATCTCTTCTACACTATTTTTGAAAGCTAGAAATTGGACCCGGCAGCCAATTAAGGTTTGACCAGCCAACGAAGTGTAGCTATAGTAGCAGGTATACAGGTAAATTTACAGCGTATAAACCGCGTGCTTGGCAAAAACGTACAAGTACAGCACGATGCCAAAATAGAAATAGATTAGTTATTAACCCTATAACGTAGAATACTTTTCGAGCTACCCGAATAAAACCCCGAATAGTTTTGTTTCCTGGAACTGAAACTACCTACCTCTGACATATACTCACATTATATCACGCACAAATTTGTCTATCTAATCAAGGTAAAAAAAAAAAGAGAGAGAAAGTATACGTAATCGTGTTTTTATCTGCATAAAGATAGGTTATTATCCAATATTACCTAAAGCATTCGCATGTTTTTAGTAATCTAAAGAGTTATACGTGCGATACCGGCGGTATTTACCGGTTTGGTAGTTCCAGAGCCAACTCGTTATTAGATTATTTGTATCACGAAGCGCAACACACGCCGACGCTCGTATTGACGAGGTCGGGGTCGACATTGAAATCCGTCGACGAATCGGGATCTACGCTAACCTAACTCGAGCCGACAACGATAGCTCGTGTGCGATAACAGCTTTTATCAGAGTCGTTCGCTAAGCTGTGGCACACGCACACGCTTCTAGAAACTTAGAGAAGAGAGGGAAACGGATTCTCGCGTGTATGTGTCGGTGAGCAGACGCGTGCTGGTTGGCTGGTGCGTAAGAATAGAGCTAGTAAATAGCTCCGGCGGCTCGACGATATTACTAACCTAGCCCAACGCGTTACGACACCGAGTTGTGCCGAGTCGACCCTGACGCAAAAGTAGCAGCGTGCACGCGCGCACCGGCCTAGCCTAGCTTAGCGCTTAGCGGTCGTTGACTGAATTTTATGCACTCGATGCAAGTGCGCCGCGCTGACTCTCTCTTTCTTTCTCTCTGTCTCCCCCTCCCCTCTCTCTCTCTCCCTTCCCTCTGTTGCCACCAACTCGAGTCGATTCGTGGTGCTCCGTGTTTCGAAACGAGCGCCTGTGACTACGAAAAAGTCACTAACCTCGCACTATTGAATTACGATAATTACCATTTCCTTCCAACCAGTAGAAATTACATAGAAAATTGTAGCGTAGCTGTCTAACTGTAATGTAAATACGATATCTTTGCTTTACCAACGGAACAAGATGTCAATTCTACACGTTTTTTTCCTTTTTTTTTCTTCTCTTTTTTTAACAAAAGTACCCTCTGTCACCCAATTCTCTCGCAAATATTCTTCCCATGAAATCCAATTACGGACTATCGCATTTCCCGTGCAATATCCCACGATCGGCAACAATGCTCTTAAAAAACCATCGTCCTGTTTCAGAGAGGCCGGTCTGTCGGTCATCGTTCGACCCAGTGTGCTCGCGTTTGAAAAAAGATTACCAGTCGGAAAAGAGAAGTTCCGTAATCCTATTGTTTGCCGCGTTTCACCACGGAGGAAAGAGGAACAATAGAGGCATTAGCCGCGTGTTCGGTCGGTCGGTCGGTCGGTCGATCGTAGTCGCGACTAAAAACCATGTGCCTTTATAAACACAGCAGCAGATAACGAAGCCGATGGTGTTGGCTCATCGAACAACGGATATCCAACTCGCTCGTAAATAGCGCGTGGTGTTCGAGAACGAGCGTCTGTCCGAGAAAAGCCATAATTTTGATCATTTTCTGTTATCTGAATCGTCTTTCTTTTTCTACGGTTTCTATAATATATATGTACGTGTAATATATACAATATACGATATATGTAATTAGCACGTAGACGTCGTTTATCTCTATCGTCTTGTAACGATGGAAATTTTAAACGATAAAATTATTTCCACGCGATAATCGAAGAAGAAGAGCCTCGTTTGAAGAGAGCAGATAGCCGACGAATTCCCGTGTTTGCGTTTCTCTAGAATAAATTAGCAAGCGCCACGGCTTCCTGGCGTGCGGCTGCCGGACGTTAAACGCCGATCTCGAATTAGAGTTCCCGTTTCGGTACCGGCCAAAAAGGTGTTCGTGGGCGGTGATGCGCTCGCCTTACCGTTCGTCGAATCTGACGTTTCTTCAACCTCTTTGCCAATACCAAACTAACCGACAAACACAGTCGAACAGCCAAATAGATGAACGCGTTGTTACGCGAGCTTGGGAATTTTTCCATTGGATTTTAGATCGTTCGTACGCACGCGGTGACTCGGCAAAGTATTCGAACGCTCGCGGAAACCTTTCGTCAGATTGTTATAAAATTCTGTAACAAATTCTCTCCCGAGAGACTACGATCGATAGTGCGAAATTCATAGAAATTTCTTTTCACGATCCCCAAATGAGAACGCGTAATAGCAACGTCAATTTCATCTCGTATAACGCGCAACGTCCGTTTATACCAATCTCGAATATACCGAGTGTCCTATGATTTATGGACAAGTATAACTTTTATATTTCGGTCGTGGGTAATTCGGATATTAAACGGCAAAGTTCGATCGGCGAGGATCGTAACTTTTGGTTCGAAGTTCACGTACGTAAAGGACGAGATGGAGGGCACGGGTCGCTGAAAAGTAGCGAGTTTCGTAAGAAATATGCGCGGATCAAACAGGAGATGGCGCCATAAAACGGTTACAGCGTCTCTGGTGGCCGGATGCACGTGGCTAGGTTGAAATAAATTCCAGCCTAAGTACGCGAAAAGTTTTAATGGGGCCGCGGTATTTACGCCGGGACAGCCCTTCTTTATTCCGTGGAATTTATGGCGCGGCCATGTTCCGCATTAACGGAGTGTCCCTCTCTGTTTTCGCAAGAATACGCAAAGTCCGACGTCACAGCCTCGAAACGCGGTATGCAAATGCGAACCGGAGTTCTTAATGGTCACCTTAAAATTCGCAACGACCTCGGGGAGAAGGTAGGAGAATTATCGAAGCTTCGACTCGTAATGCAAAGCGCTTTGTCCTCCGATGTTCGAAGAAATAACGAAACAATGTGACTTCGAAGATTTCCTCTGGCATAAGAAACGTGCAGAGAATCTTCTAACGATAGAAGAACGAATCCAACGAACGTAATCGAGCGGCCACGAGGCACGCGGCTGAGTAACGTCTCGTGCATCGCGATTATCCCGGGCAACGTGTCCGAAATTCAACAGGACACCCGGGGCTAATCCTGTAAATAAGAAACACCGGGTTCGTTCTACCGCCTCGTACGCGTTTATTCCAGCCGTAAAAAGCTTTCAACCCTTTGCGGTTGGATTATTTTCATTATAAACGGCTACTCGCTTAATTCGTCCCTACGGTGAATTACCGGGGACCAAGCGAAAGAACAATTTTTCGGCCGATCGTGCCACGGATCTTAATTAGTTGTATCGGTAGATGGTGGATTTTTCCGCACTTTTCGGAAATTAACATAGAAAAACACAAAGAACATCCGTGGTAAGTAGAGTGGATCGTGAGGAGAATAACCGTTTGTTAAATTTCGTCATTTTTGAAGTACTTCTACTTTGCTTAATTTGCATGGCGTCATTCGTTAACGCGCAAGACGCGCGCTATCATCTTATTTCGAGCTGTGCACGACCTCGTGGTGGTCCGTACGATACCGAGGTATGCACTAGGCGGATATTACACACTCATGCATGGCACGTTCTCACGCACTTACGAGTATATTTTGAAATCGCGTGTCCGATGCGGAAACATTGTCGCAGGTCAGTTGAACGTGACGCGAATCACGCTGTCGCGCCGCTTGCCAAGAAATTCCTCGCAAGCTCCGGACTCGTTTGGTAGAGCCAAGCTTCCTCGATATTGAATGAACCACAGTTGTTTTCCTCCTCGTTTCAAACGTCTCATCCACTATTTTTCTCCTGCCCTCTCCTTTTCCTCGGTTCGATTTAACACGTTTAATCGTTACGTGTTTCTTAAACGCAAAGAGGGTACACGAACACCGCCAATGTTTTCAAGCGAAGAGACTTTGTAAAAGGTCTTTGGGTAGTTCGAAGAAATTGTCTGCGCGAGATCGAGCTTTGTTTCTCCGTCGTGAAACCTTGGTAAGAACTGTGCAAATATTTTCTATCGAATAAATCTCGCTTCGTCGACGCGTCGTCGTTCGGTGGCGAACACACGCGAGGCCCGCGAGCATTCTCCTCTTCCTTTGGAGTCGTTTCGCGAAAAACGCGACACATTGCAGAAACAGAAAACACGGTCTGCCTTTGGTACGAACCACCCACGTTTAGCTCGCGGCATCGCGGTAAACCCTTCGTTTTATTTGTCAAACATAATTCACAAGAATATATCGCTGAGATTTTATACGTAAAAACGTGAATCGATCAAAACGTAGCTTAGAAAATGTTAAAACTGCAGCTTTGAACGTAACTAAAGTTGGAACATCAGAGTGTCTCGGAATTAATCCAATCTCCGTCGTCCAAGGATTAAAACGTACATAAATGGAGAAATAAATGGTTAGCACGATAAAACTGTAGTGCTCGTTTTTCCATCTCCTTGCCGGCTCTCCCGCAACCCTTTTCTTTGTACAAAGGTGACAAAACGCCACGATTAAGAACAGCCAGTCCCGCGAGGGTCCAACCGGATGGCTGATGACACGCCCGAGACCTCTTTCGAATTAACCAGCGGAGCAGAGGGCCGTTTTTCAGCTTGACCGTGCACGCATCGTGTAACGTATCCCCGTTTTTTCCCCTTTTTCTCTTTGACGGGTGTCGCTTTCGGCGCCTCTTTCGGAATTCCTTTCACCCACGACCGAAGAAGCCGTGTTTCGTGTTCGTTTGCCACCCCTTTCGTGTCACACCAACGTCATTAAAGCAGTAAAGGACGGTGGGACTCGCGTAACTTCGTAACGACGAGCCTACGTGCATTAAAAACGCAGTAAAGTATGTAGAAAAGAAGAAAAGAAAGACTTATAGCAACCGTCAGAAGAGCAAACTATCGAATGTTTGTTAAATCTATCTTTTATCCAGCTTGCGAGATTGTTGGAATACGACGATATTTCACAAAACCCTTATACACAGACACCCACACAGGCATTTGAACAGGACACTTACACAGATTATACTCGTTACTATATAGAGAGTATGGTTCAAAGTATTTAAAGGATCATGGGTCATTAGCTACGTCTAGTCCGAGAGTAACTGGCCAAAGATCAACAATTCTTGTATACGTTGTTAATTATATCACTCGCTTATATACATCAGGTTCTGTAGTTCGGTTTAATAAACATCACTGAATATAATTTCAACGTAAACATCGTGTCTTGCACGGATTATTAATCTTAACTTCGAGATTAAATTCTAACAGAGATCAAATAAACGATCGAAGAAATCCGTGAAAGAAACGTGTTGCTGTAGTATGTAAATTCAGTTAAGAAGTAAACGTTAAGAAAACGAACGAAACGTCTGACAACGTTAATTCCGTGGATCTGTAGCGATGTTAAGCTGAATCTGGCTCTTGATTACACGCGCGATAACCGTGTCTAATGAAAAACTAACAAGCAGATTCTTAATCCACTGAAAAGCACGAAAATCACATGCTCGAGTCGGCGACCCCATAACTCGGAGAGATTCGATCACCGAGAGAAAATAGAGGAAGACGGAGTTATCCGAGTCACCCAAGTTTCAAATTCTATCTCGAAACTCGATCGTTGTTGTAATACCGTACCGTATTATTATCTGGAACCGAGTTTCGGTAATTTCCTAATTTTCAGTCGAACGTTCTTCCGACTCGAATAACCCTATCTCACCCTATACTTTTATTCTTTGCGCGAGCTTTCAAGACCACGTTACACCGGTGATTTCTCTGATCGTGATAACCCATATCCGGGATCACTCGCGGCAATTACGAAACGCCTTAAGACCGTCGAGACTCGCCTCGTTCCTGCAATTTGCATGTAAAGCAGCCGTAACAGCCCTCCTCGCTCCGTTACCCCGTAAGATGGCCAACAACCAGAGTTTAGAATCTCTCTGTTACGTGTCAGGACATCCCCCTTTCGACTTACCGTGAGAGAGCTCGATTAAAAGCGACTTAAAGCGCGACTTACGCTCGCAGACGCGCCGATGTACGCGGCGGATTATCTTCGAGCTGATAGCGAACGCGTTGGCGCGCGTCCCGCCGGGACAAAGCGGCGCGATCGCTATCTCGATCGACCACCAACAGGCAACGTCACGAAACGCGGCGCTCGCTCGATACACGCGAGAGCTCTGCCTCCGATATCGATCGCGATCTAACGCGGATTCGCGCCACAGTTCCACCAACCAGACACGGCCGGTGTGCGTTTTATTTGCACAGCCGATATACGCGCGCCGCTCCGAAGCCGGATTTCTTCCTGCTGGTACAGCGTCTCTCTCGTTCGTTGTAGATTACGCGGCTCGCTGGTTTTTCATCGAACTTTCCGTCGAACCGATTCCCGCGTCGATAACCCTGTCTCGAGCGCGACATCAACGCGGCACTGAATCGCAAAAGTATTTCAAAACATTTACAGAAACTCGACGAATTTGACGCCAATCGTACTACTATCGCCACTACTATTGGCTATATCGGCATCAAAAGTACTTGTAGTTGTCAGTTTGGGTGATCCTCTTTAATGTTTCTTACGGTTGACAAATTAAAGAATTTAAAGAGGAGAAGAGAGTTTGTTACGAAAGAAACTGTCGCGTATTGGCTTATTTGTTTACAGTTTGGTTTACCGTGACTATTTTAAAGGTGAATAGATTTCTACGGTGTCGGTACGGTATAAAAAAAAATGGAGGCAAGTTGACAAAGTCGGTGGATGCTAGGAACGAAGAGAGGTCGGATAAGCTGCGAGCCATCCGATAGTGGAAATTTATGTCGGTCGTGAGCGAAAGGCAGAGGAAAGAGAGGGAAGGTGAAATTCAATGGCGAGATAGATCTAATCGTCGAGGAACACGGCTCCCGCGACTCGCGTTTCACCGCTCGAACCGACAATAAAGCTCGTGTCGCGAGACACCCTCGTAAATTTCTGGTTTTCTTTTAGAACTCGCTTTTTCTCCGAGATCGAGATTCGCTGCTACGACTACACGTTTAGACGTGAAAATCTACGATCGACCGTGATACATCTGTAACCGTAGAAACGCGAAGAAAATATAAGATCCTGCGGCGGAAACCAGTCAAAGACCTTCATAACCCATTTTATCGGCGAAAGCTCGCATTCTTCCATGGTTGGCAATAACAGCGAGCTACGGGCGGACGACGCGCTCGTTTCGCAACCTTCCGGAGGGTTATCGAGACTCGAGGAGAGGCCCAGGTGAAAGAGAGCAGAGGCCCGTATCCTCTCGAAAGACTCCAAGACGAGCATTTTAATATGACAGAATCCTCTTACCGCCGGTCCCCTCCCTCTCTTTCTCTTTATAAAAAGTTTAATATACCGGTGTTGTCCTGCAGCCCCTATCCCCCTTTTCGCATCCCTCCTCTCTCTCTCTCTCACTCTCTTTATCCCCTAAGAATGTTCACTGTCCTCGAAGTGGAGAGGAAAGGGAGAAGAAGAAGACGCGGGTGCTTAAACCTGGAAAAGTTGCCGGAGGACGGCAATAAGCCATCTCTCGATGATCCCATCCCCGTTTTAGGCAAGCTCCCTATAAATCTTCATTATAGTATGCCACGGAATCGCGATAGCGACGTGGAGCCGCGCAGAAAGATCGGATAAAGTCGACCGTGTGGAGAGAGCCTCCTTTTGCTTCGCAATGCCGATGATAGATCGAGAGCACGAAGAGATTTCGAGGAGAAGGGAAAAGGAGGTGGGAAACAGGGTCGTCGATGTACCGAGAGTCTGCGATGAAACGCGGCAGGCTGGATCGAAACGTCGAGACGAAGAGCGAAGCAACGTCTCGCGACTTCGACACAAAGCCGAAATCCAGTCGAGGATGAGATTTCGTCGAGAGGCCGAGCAAGGCCGCAAAAACGCACCCTTCTTGCGCTGTTTCTCCTCTCTTCTCCTCTCTCTCTCTCTCTCTCTCTCTCGGTCGTTCTCCGTCTCTTCCACCTCGTCTGCACACCTTTTCTTCTTCCTATGTAGCGACCGTGCCAAGTTGGCATCCGAAGTTCGCGTTACGCAATCCCGGAGCGAAATCCCGAGACTAGCTGTTCTTTGCTCCAAGAAAAGCCAACGATCTCCTCTCGGCCGAAGCAATATCTCTTCTCTTCTTGGACGACCGGATGATATATACGCGTCAGTTGAATCACGTTGCACCGTGTACTTTATTCGTGGACTATCCCCTCTTCCACGTTTGCCATGTTCTTCCTTAGCCTCGTCGTGTTTTTCTCAGCTGCTCTCTCTTTTCTAAGATCGTTACTTGCCATACGAACGTACGCGTGATATCGTTCCAAGACTATGAAGCGATCGATCTTGGAACGAACTTGAAACGTTACGGTGGTTAGGCAGAAGAGTGGTGGCATCGCGTCCAGCGACTCGCCATCTCCCACGATATGGTTGCGTTAGGTACACGTACTTGTTTGCTCTTATTTCTTAAGCAAACGATAAATTATAGTGAAATTCTCGTAACTAAAAGATTAACTGGAAGGTTACAAACTTCACAGTGCGATCCTTACAACGATATATCAAGAACACGGTGTGCGTACCGCGCGAAGTTTGCAAAACTGTCTAAGCCGCAGTCGTACGTTGGCACTCGTCTCTCGCCTCAGGAACACGATACAGCCTCTCTTCCAGCTGAAATAGCGCACAATACCGCGCGTTACAGCGCCACATGGAGAATTCGAAAGGAGGACGCAGCGGCCAAGGTCGCTTTATCCCCGTTCAACTTTACGACCGACAGAAATTCGATTTCTCATGTTCGCTACCCACCATACCCTACGTGTCCTTTATACCTCTACAAGCCTCTGAAAACACCTTCCTGTCATAGATACAAAAGCTCGAAAAGCTTCAAAGAAGCCTGATATCTTCCGAAGAAAATAGATTCGACCCAAGAAAAATCAGACTACGACGGGTTGTACGCGAACCCGGTGTACGTGCAGGGACAAAGATCGCGAGGGAACGTGGAAACGGTGAGAATCGTCATTTGCAGCAGGCTCGCTCTTGGTCGCGTCAAAGGGCCGCCGGCTAATCAGCTCCCCAAACAGAGACCGAGGCTAATCTTCCTCGTCTCATCAGGATCAGGGTCGGACGACGTCAGGGGAAAACACGGAGAAGGCGGAGGATGAAACATCCCCTTGATGTACGAGCATGTTTGACGTGGCAGACTATCGGAGAATATTGTAAATCGCTCGAGAGTCAGCCCCTATCTTCTTCCAATATTTCCACCAATTACCGTAAAACCTCTACTGCCTTGTCTTCGAATTCGTTTGCGAAGATCTCTTCGACTGTGTGTTAAATTCGCACGCCGAGCAACGTTCCCACAAAAGTTGAACTATTTCTCGCCGTAACGTTTGGTCAGTTCGGCTTCAAAGAGTCTCGATTAAGAATCCGAGTCTCGTTTTATTTTGTTAGGCTGCGCGAACGCCGACATGTCCGAACGCATGAAAGTATGTATGCAGCGATACAAACGGTTCCACGTGAAAAAGTTACAAATCTGAAAATCCGAAGGTCCCAGTTTAAAGACTACGCGCAACTCGCTTATCCCCAACGTCTATGCGGAACACGATCAGCCGAACGAAAGGGAAGTTGTTTCGGTGTACGTGCGTAGGAAAAGGACGTTAGCCCTGCGGGGGTGTGGTACTCGAAGGAGGAGCGGCGCGACAAGTTGCTGCAGGTTCTTCCCCGATGATGGCCGAAGCCCGTAAACGGGAGCCATCGGGCAGACAGCGTCGTGGGTCTGGAGGAGCTCGTACATCAACTTAATGCGCGGTTGACGTCCCGCAGGCGTGCGCCGCAACGCTCCCTTCGGTGCACGACGACGACGACGACGACGACGACGACGACGACAAACCTGAGAGACAGAGTCAGCCCGGTTGGCCGTCATACACAATGGCTTCCGGTTCTCTGGAGAGAAAGCAGAGGAGAGCCGCCGCGTGACGTTAGGGTATGCCTGTGTGCGATGGAGCGGCGTGTCCTTTTGTGGCCGCGTGCACGAGCGAGTTGATGCGCCGAGCGAAGAGAAACATAGAAAGAGATATAACCCGGTGGCAATCGTGAAACGAAGGGCGAAGGGAGAGGAGAGAGAAAGAGTGGGTGGGAGAGAGAGAGAGAGAGAGCGCATTGTGCCCTAATCACGCTATTGTCTGGCCGCTGATAGTTGACAGTCCGCCGGCAGGCCGCGTCGAGGATGACGGAAACGACGAAACCCATCGTTAAGCTGCCTAGACGGGGGAGGAAACGGAGGAAAGGAACGCGTGGACGAGGAGGAACCAAGGGCGAGGGGACAGGAAGGGGTTGTCGCTTGATTTTCGACCGGACTCGGCCGTTTACCAACAAAGGGGTAAAATTGCTTCGGAGGGCTGCGTCTCTGATTACGACGATGTTCGTGGAAGGGAGGATAAGACGGCCACGGAGACGAACAACAGGGCGAAAAGGAAATTTGAAACTCGCTCGTGGAAAACGAGCACCGCTCCGAGAGAGATCCGATCGATGATACTTCGTTAGCGTCGGCGTAGCTGACGATTCGTTTCAACGGGTCTCTTTAACACGGAGAGAAGAAAGGAAAGCAGGAAACGAGAAACGACATAAAAAAAGCCATCCCCCTGAAACGACGAAGGCGTTCCGCCGAAAAAATCCAGTCGGATAAAAAGCCGAGGAAAATCGAGTCGTTAGATCCTGTTGCTTCCGACAAGGCGTAAAAAGAGCAACGATACCGTCGCGCCTCGGTGGGCAATGTCGCGCGAAACGCGATAGCTATGCTTCGCCACCGAAGGCATACAGGGGGTGGAGTTTCTCCTTCGCTCGTGAAAGTCATTACTTAAGATACGACCGCGCGGAAAAAAAGATCCGCCGCAAAACACACCTTGGCTCGCAGCTCTAGCGTGCCACACCCCTCGATTACGGTAGTTGCGTGGGTTGAGAATGTCGGGTGCGCGGCCAACAGCCACCAAGAGCATACAACGTCGGGCGAACTGCCTCTGAATCCACCTAGGGAAACAGGGATCTTAAAGTCGGCCGTCCATATCCGAGTAGGCTTTAAACTTTCTCTGGTAGATTTCTGCTGATCCCTCGTCGCGGAAGTAAACACTTCGGACAGACTACGATGGTAGTGTCCGAATAAATGACCAGCGCTGCACCAGGGATCACGATCCTACATCCGGAAAGGTATATTTCGACGAATTAGTCGCCGTTGCTCGTAGATCGCGAATCTTTGCGCGTTCAAAGGCACGGAAATGTACAAAGTGTACGTAATATACGAAAAATATATGTATTATATAATATCGTTATAATATTTAGTGGACGAAGCAAATGTCCACTTAGCTTCCATCTCTCCAAAGACGTATTTCATCGTTAATACCATTTGCTTTTTTTTTTAGTCAGAAATTTACGATCTCTCGATACAATTTTCTCCCCACTCCAAATATCAACCTTTATGATGGAAAGCTGGCTTTTCCGATTAAGTCGCGTCGAAAACAGGCGAATAAAGCGATTTGTTAGGTAGAGCGCGCAGGGTGGTACAGAGAGTGAGCAGTCGATAAACTCTTTTGCCAGCCGGAGGGAAGGCGAGGCTTACGGGCTCTAAGTACCCGACGTAATATTAATACCCGAGGGATGCATGCATAATGCAGCACGCGAGGATAGGCAACGCGTGGCGTACAACGTATACGGAGAGAAGGCGTGTCGGTATCGGGCTGATCAGACACACACCGGTTAAGATCTCGGCTGTTACGAGAGAACTTCTCTTATAAGGCTGTTCCGTGGTGTGACTCAATTCCAGCGAATATGGTAATCGACGTGTTTCTTCTGCGCGCCTACCATACACGCCAAGAACCGGTATACGAGACGTAGAACGCATCGTGTCGCTCGCATTCGAGTCAATAACGTCGCGTACGACCGATAATCGTGGTTAAAGACGACGTTCCGGTAAACGGCGCTCGAAGCAAAGACAGGACAGGACAGGACGGACGATCTGTCTTTCATCCTCGAAATTACCATGCCGAGGCATCGGCGTACACGTTTCAGACGATCGCTCGATCGACCGACTTCCGAACGCCATTCCCCGTGCTTCTTTCAACTTTCTCTCTTTCTGTGTGAAATGGGTTATGAGGGCCGAGCAATCCCATGGTACGAGGGCGTCGACGCTGCATTCTCGGCCAGCGAGGAAAGAATTCGGGGGAGAAGAGACACGCAGAAGAGACGCATCACGGGGTTAGCACGGCAATACGGAAGGGTGGGGGTAGCAGGGTGGCGGCTTAGATCCGCTCGCGTCGCCTGGGTGTCTGCCGCGCTGGCTGGATCATCGGGGAAAGTTGGCGACGTCAGCGGAGTCAAGGCCGCGAAGCGTTGCAGCGCCGTCGCAGCCGGTGCTCCACAGCCTCTCACCCCTTCCAACCCTTCTTTTCTTCCTAGCTTTTCACCACGCACACGCGCGCATACACACATACGCGCACACAGTCGTCCGTACGGTGGCCGTATCTTCGAGGAACAAGCCACTCTCTGCCCTCTTCGTCCCTCTGCCACCGCTCTCTGCTAGGGATCAGCCTGTCCCGGAGGGGTTGGAAGGGGTAGGCCGTGTCTGTGCTGCAGTGACGGTCGATAGAATTGTCTGCGCACATGCGCAGCCAAACGCTCGTCAGCTGCGCCATTGATTCCCGCCTCCACCCCCTCGAGCCACCCTCTAACCCGTCACTGTGTAGACTTAAAGGGGAGAGGGCGGAATAAAGGTAGCTAATTTGTGTAACGTCAGCTCGGGAACACCTCGTGGATGTGTCAGCGAGCTCGCTACCAGATTTTCCAAACGATCCGAGAACGTACGCGAGACCCTTCTGCCACTTCTGCCGCTTCGTTCTCCGCGCGAAATCTTTCCTGCCGAGGGTGACCTCCTTTGCGCCGATGTCTCGTCTCGACTCGTCTCGTCCTGTCCCGTTACGAGGGGTGACGCTAGGTCCTCCGACGATAGGACCCTTTAGTCCAGCAGGACCATTGTCCGGAGAAAGGAAACGTTTCCTGGAGAACGACCATGAAAACGAAGTGTAGCCGTGACGCTCTTTGTCGAAACTTTGCGAGATACGGTGTGTACCGGATGGCAACGCTAGTCCGACGAGAGAATCGATTCGATGCAGTCTCGCGCGATCGCGTGACGTCTAGCGCAAGTAACGAGATTCATATACATGCGCTATTCGTATGCTACACCGACATCCGGAAAATTACAATATATGCTACCGTTGTACGAAAAGCGACGATCGATCTAGATCGATCGGGGAATATAACCGATTCGGGCGAGGCTTGGAAAAATGCTAACGAAAAAGCTAGCGATAGGAATCGGTTGAAAAGGTTGTCGTAAGATTTGGCGAACGCGGACGACGAAAAATTAACTTTTCGCGCTTAACCCGGAAGAATTTAGCTGTTATGGAATATAGTCACGTAATTTTGATTTTTTCATAACGTACGTAAACCACTCGCTCTTCTCCACACTGACAATTCTCTCTCGTTGTTTCGCTAGGAGAACGTTGACGATTTAACGGTTCTCGCGAAAGAATGGGAAAGAGACCGTACACATCTGGACGAATGGAACGGACAGGCGATAAAGACGGACACCGAAAAATGGAGGCGGAAAGAAAACGGTGGCAGCCGAGCACGAGGAAACAGGATATTCCCCGGGTACTCGAGGGAAATTGAGATTGGATCCTGGAGGAGAGAAACCGAGCGAATCTACTGGCAACGCGAACTACGTGAAACGAGGGAGAAGCCTCTTGCGGATAGTCTGGCACGTGTCGAATCGAAATCGGGCGAAACGGAGAGAGGAAATGTCGTAGACAAGGGACAGATTTTCCGATCGTTGTATTATCGATCTCCGTTCCAGAGATCCGGCAACATCTGTGGTTCCTCCTCTTTCGTGTTCGCTCGAATCTCCACTTTTTCCTGCACCACTCTCTCCACACTTTCGTTATCCAGTTGTACGCAGGTCGTACAAAAGAGAAACTTTCTGGATCCTGTCGCAACGACGAGGTCAGAAATGGCTAGAATCTACAACGAGAATCGAGACAAGGGGCGTGTTAACGTTCCTCCGACCGAAGCGAAGCTTTTACCTGCTAGGGACTTTGTTCGACGTTGTGCGCTTTGATTGGCTTCCGAAGTACATCGTCAGGTAACGATGGCGCCGAAGAACCATTTCCTACCCTGTGAAACTCTAAAAGTTTGCCAACGAGATCCTCGCCCGCGAGACGGTGGTGGAGATCAAACTCTCGGTGATGCGCACGAGAAACGGAACGTCGAAGATTTCTGGTTAATAACGTTCTTCTTATGGCGGGCCATGTTGCTGTTCGCGACTAGTTGGTAGTTTAACTGTATTACTATTCGTAGACAAGTCGAGATGGTACGTCTAAGTAAAACTCTCGTTGTACTATTTGAGACCCACTCGTGATGACAATTTCTACAACTACTCGTCTCATTCGTAAATTATTTCAAAGCTCTACCGCAAATACGATGCCCCTTCCATCCTCCAACAATTTTAACTAATGCGGATGCAGAATTATAGACTCCCTAATCCGTCGTTAATTCCAAAGATCTACGACTCGAGTGCCGTTCATCCATAGGAAACGCCCTTTAGCGACAATCCTAAACCAAGCTTATACTTGATATTCCATGCGAATCCGCTCGATCAATTAGAATCTTCGACGATCTCTGGTGCAGGGAGCAATAACAAAGCTCAGATATATCCTATTCCACTCGTCATCCCCGATAGAGCCACGGTTTTGGCATTCCAACGCCGTTCTCTGCCATCAACTTGCCAGGGGTTGCGGCTAATGTCGTTGATATTCAAGACTCAAAGTGCCAAGGGTTGCGTTAATGTCACCAGGGGTTCGGTGTCCGAAGCGACGCTGTTATCCGTCCATGTAGCCGATGTCGTGGTCCACCGAGGGAGAGAGAAGCCTGGGATAGAGGCCAGAGGATCGTCGTGCCATCGTCCCAACCCTCGATCCGCGCGGATAACCAAAAGGGTTAGTCCGTACAGCCGTTCCAGAGATCCTTACGACGAGTCCAACTATTCTGGACATTCTCACCGCGACGAAAAACGTCCTGCCGACCCGAAACCCTTCTTTCGGGGTCGGCCGATATCTCGTTGATAAACGAGTCGGAACACTCGCCGAGAGATTCGCTCGCAACTTTTCACCCCGATATCGTATCGCTATTTTTGAGAAAAAAAATACCATCGTTCGAGGGTTAACAAAAAGTAATACCAAAGGACGGCTTGCTCGGAGCTTATCGATGATTCTAAACACGCGATACACGATGGTACGTAATTTAGTAGCGGAAATTTAGCAGCAGCTCGATGGTTCGAGAAACGAGACCTTTTCTCATTTATTTTCCAAAGGGTTTCTCCATAATTTAATCCTTTCGAAAATATTTCTGAAAATCGATCCAACCTATTACCGTAATGTCTATCGGTTCCTCGAAAATGATACACGCGTTTAGCCGAATTCTGGATATTTGCCATCCATAGACAGCCATCGCTCTCTTAGCAGCTATTACAACGCCCCGCTATTCATCGCGGTGGCGCCACCCTTTGCCCTTGACATTCATCGACCGATAACGAGCCCGAACTTTCCTCCGCAACCTTGCACGGTCATCGCCCAAACCGATATTCCATTAACACCTTCGACGAGTGACAAACAATTAACAAAATTGCGCGAACCCAACGGCACTACGTATATTTACTCGGAAACTTTATCGAATATGTCGTTACTGCGAGATAACGATATTTTCGTGACAATGATCGATCGAGACAAGCTGTTGCATCAATTCCTTCCCTTTTCTCTCTCTCTCTCTCTCTCTCTCGAAACTAATTTTACACTGATCGTGAAATTAAAAACTTATCGATGATTCTGGCTAATAAAATGTACAAATTTGCAAGTTGAATAGAGGATTTTCTATTCGAGGCTCGTTGTAATTTAACGGTTAGAATCTAATTTTGCGAGTGACGGTAATTTAAGACCCGTTGGTCCTTCGGAAGGGACGAATATCGGCTTCCAGAAATGCGAGTAAAGCCCGAGACTGAGAAACGGTACCTGAGACGACGCATCGAGACTATCTCAGGCACTCGGCGAGGGCGGAGAGAATGGGCCATCTTCATCTTGGGGAAGACTTTAATAGGATGCCATTCCCCACTTCCGGACAATGCATTCGGTACAAACGGAACTTCTAAGCTCGCCATTGCCGTTCACAAACAACCCCTGGTTCGTGAAAATAGCGAAAATTCGTGGCTCTACTCCGCATCCGTTTTCATCTTTCTTTTCTAACAATCTCGTACCTTGGAAAATTCGAAATTGCGCGGTCGTCCACTCGCGCGTTATCCTCGAATTCACTACCCAGTCGAGAATTTAACTCGCGAGTTTCCCAATTTGTTCTTTTTTGCTTGCAATCTAGAAATTAGAATTTCCCCGCGAGCGAAATCTGACTTTTCAAAAATAGAGTGTTACACGATGCGAATGATAGCACGAGGATCGTAAAGTGAAATTAGGTACCGTTCGATCGTCCTTGGGGAAAAATTATAGGAAAATTTAGACTCTTCCGATCGATACCTATCACGATCGAAACATTAATTTTCTCTGAGATATTTCAATTAACCTGCGTGAAAAATAAACTCTGTAATTAAGGATAGGTAAATTTCACAACGATAGATCATTCGAACGAAGACAGATTTAAAAGGCCAGAGGAGCCTTTAGTCACTTTCTCGCCGATTCAAGCCATTTATTTATGAATTTATACGTGCGTGCGTCGAAATGTTAACTCCACGGAGTAGGAACATTGAAAAAACACAGTCGACCGGTAAAACAACGTGACCGTTCTCTCCAACGGCTATCTCTCTTTGGTCGATTTAACGCGAGGATCGAAAGGTCGTCGTTCCGACGCGTATAGGGTTCGCAGAAGTTCAGAGACGCGGCCTGTCTGGCTGCCATCGTGGGAACGTTTATCAAAAGGCGCTTTTCTCTCGCTGACAGTGTATCCAGGAGGGAAAGCCAGGGTGGTGTTTCTTCTCTCGCTGCGTCGACCGGGAACGTTATATCGACCTCCCGCAGGCAAATTTCGGCGTTCGTGGCCATAAACGTTCCTTACCAGCCGCCTATCGGCCGAAATAATAGCGTAATAAATCTAGTAACTTTTCGCGAGCCACCGTCCCGAAACGGTCCGAACAGAGAGCACGGGGCGTCTCGCTTCACCGGATCCCTCCGATGGGAACGCTGTATCTCCGCGCTATCAAACAATCAATCTATTCCTGCTGCCGTGGGCGATTACGTTTGCAGTTAATAATTCAGGCCGGTGTTAATGAAAGCTCGAAAAACGGGGGTTGAAAGTAGTCGGGATGCTTATGAAAGGATTCCACGCAGCCATAAGAAAATATAGCTATTTCTGATTACTCGAGATTATGTCACGAAAATATTTATATATTTACAATAGGAATTTGCATAAATGTTCGCAAACTAGTCGGTACCACCGTCGTCCTATGAATCCATTGACGGAGTCGGACAACTAGTTTAGTTATCGTAGGTAAAGATCGTAAGCGTTGAAGTCAATGACAGATTGACAGGGCGTAAAAAATATTGCCTGCAGGTAGCACCGGGAGTCGATCAATCAGCTCGTAAATCTCGTTTCAAATTTATTTAAAGTGGAAATACCGATCGTTGATTTACAGCGTATATTCGTTATAGCGATGTACGTAATATGTTTAAAGGTGATGTTCGAGGCTACAAACAGCGTAAAAGGAATATAGCAAATCGATGGTAACGCTGAGCTGTGTTGTACGGTATTTGTTATTGGCACGTGGCATGAATCGAGGCAAAGGGTGGTGCAAAAACTCGAGACAAATCGATCGATCGAGAGGAAAGAAGCAAATCACCGCGTAACGTCTCGTATTCCAACTATTTCTCTATCGAGACTCTTTCCCTCGGAGTTCCTGGGGGACGAGAGAGCCAGACGATGGTAAGGAAAAAGCCGACGGGTACAGACGACGAGTCTGGACAAAGACGGCGGGACAAAAGCGGAGAGAAGATGAAGGGAAGAAAAGGAGGGAGAAGAAAGGGAAAGTAATAGGACCGACTGGGAAACGTGTGTCTCGTGATAATACGTTTCTGCTCGCTCTTCGTTCCTCGATAATTACTCGGAATACCAACAGCGGGTGGAGAAACTCGAAACGCTACGGCGTACAGACACTACCACGCAGGATATCTTCCCTTGGTCCACACCAATTACGATCTTTCGTGGTGTAGTTTTCCACGGGAAAGACCAAACACGGGATATTCCGGATCGAAACGAAATCCAATAGAATCTATTTGTCAACGAATAAAACTTCACCGTTTAATTTGGGAGGGAAGAAAAACGTGTCGTTATACCGGCGGTAACTAAACCTCGTTACGATAGCAGAAATTCTAGAGAGTCGTTTCCCTCGTTGGAAAGATACTTATACGCGCGGTACGCACAGCGCGCGTTTTACTTTGCTTCGTTTCTTCCATAGACGCTCGAAACTTCAAGACTTTCTAACCTATTTATTATAATACATAATATGTACCAAATTGATAGAATCGTGTGTTTGTACGTCTCTACCGATACACTGATCGCTACAAACGAGTCTCGACTTAACCAACTTGATTTTATCGGACTAAACGCGCAATAATCCTGTTAGCTAACCGAATAGCTCTCCGAATCCTGTTATCTAATCAAATACGCTGCTACTGGTCGAAAAAAGAAGCGAGATTCGACGTACTGGAGAAACGATCAACATCATAGAGAGCAATCGTATGGCAGAAAAGGGTATCGTAACGGGCATCGAGCAAGCCAATGTCCTGGCAGTTGCCATTTCCATAACGGGATTTTATTTCCATTTTCTCGCTGGCAGCAGGCTGAGGTCGGAACCGCGCAGGAAAATAGAGACGACGCGAGGTGGTGCGCGAAAAAAAATGGAGAATTTATGCGTCGCCAGGAATCGAAAGAGGTGGAGAAGTTGGTCGCCGGATCCCCGAGATATGCAGACGACCGGGACGTACCTTCCGCTGAATATCCGCGCAACTTTCAACGGGAAAGCTGACATAATGCGATCGAACGCTTTCTCCTTCTGACGCAAGAAACCCGCGAGGCGAACGCCGGAAAATTGAAAACTCGTAATTGAAAATAATCACGATTTTACGACTCCCATACCGATCGAACAGCGTACGATCTGTCCTGTGTCTTCGAGACTGTGTAGAAAAGAAGAAGCGTGCCGCGATTTGTTGTTTCGCTCTTATCGATATTATTCGGAATTAATTATATTTAACGAGTAAAAACCTGTGCGCGAACCAACGGTTCTATATTTGAGGTAGAAGGGCGACTTCCTGTTCCGCGAATCTGATTATATTCTAGTAATATCCTGATCGTATCCTTGCGAAACGATGTAGCTGTTTCGATCGAGGTGTTTCTCTCGACACTCGATACATTGTTCGGTCACACAATCTACCTGTTCTCGAGACACACCGGATATTGAAACTCGCAAAACATATCGCCACGTATCGAGCGGTTTCGCATAATGGCTTCTTGAATTGCAGGAAGAAAACTGCCCTATTTTTCCAGAAAGCTGACGCGGAATCGATATATTATTCGTTGGTGGTCTGCTTTCGCGTAATGGATCTCGACACGATTTATCGCGGATTTCGTCCAGCTGTATCTTTCGTCTTTCGCTGCAACTTGCTCGCGATCGATGACAAGCGAGTCCTCGTCTTCGATTTAGACAAGAAGCGAACCGTGTGAACGCGAACTCGACCAAAGCGTTGCTAAATCGCGTTACAAAATCGCGTTCAGGCGCGCCAACGCTCCAACATATATATCACCGCTCCTTGTTGGGTATGTACGATAATTTAATTAGAAAATCACAAACAAAAATTATCCATCGACACGCATACGAAACGATTATATACGGCAAAACATCTTCGATTCTATGTTTTCAAGTGTCTCTTTAACGTTAAAAGATATCTCAAGTTCGAGCAAGGTATGGAAACGCTGTCGTCGGTATGCACGATGTCGCGTTTCTTTGCTTTACGCTAAATGTCTTGCGAACGCGTCACGAATCTTATTCGTTTTATGAAAAGCAGAAGATTAAGATATAAAAATTGGAGAATCGAAACTTTCTACTCTTCCTTTTACGAAAACGCAATGGTTTATAAACTAAGCGATTAAAAATCCAACATCGATCGTTATCTCTGTCGCACGAAAAAAGAAAAACAACAGCTTTCTTCGTTACGTCCTACGCACCAAACAGTGGAAGCAGCAATCTTCGAAAGAAATAATTAACAGAGTGGGTGGTTGTTCCGTGGCCCAGTGCCATAGAAACGATTCATCGAAAGGGGCCGGAGAAAAATTTAATGAAAAGAACCAGCGGAGGCTGGCTAAGTGGTACGTGGATCTCGACTCTTCGCAGGAGCGAGAGAAAGGGCAGCTTTTCCGTTTAAGGAGAGAAGAAAGCCGGTCGAGCAAGAAGGGAAGCCCGTAAAAGGCGGTCCGAGACGTCGGCAACCGATATAATGCGAGTCCGCGAAAACGGAAGCGAGCGTCCGCGGCCAACCGCGTCCGTTACTTTCGTCCACAGCCACCACCAACTCCCCTTTTCTTTTTCGTTCGTACTGGCCCGCCTCGATTCCATTCCCCGACGTTCGTCGAGTTTCTTTTTGCTGCTCGGCCAGTCCTGGGCCGAACGATGGCTGCGGTAAGAGCGACATTTGTCTCGCCGATTATGACGTGGCTCCTACAGCTCCTTCTCTTTCCATTTTCATCGTCCTCGCGTTCTTTCTTCTCGTCGCCTTCTCCTCGTTTATCGTTTCTGCCGCTAGAAGAGCCCGCGTGCCGTTTTGTCGGTCGTTAAAACCATTTGTCAGGATTCACGAGGAAATGGAATTCGGGAAACGACGATCTCGGTGCAGGATGGCTCGTGGCATCGATCTTTGGAGCGATGCACGAGAGATTTGGCGACTTTTGGACAATTTTTGGACGACAATTGAAGGAAATTCGAAGCAAGGATACAGAGGACGCGACAAAATTCGTTTACGTGAACTTTATCCGAATGAAGCGGTAGTTAGATTGTTCCGTAACCGGGATACCTTGAAGGATTTCAACGTATCAGAAAACGGAAGCACGACAAATTTCAAACGTAGTAGAAAATCGTAGAAGGAGGAAAGAATAGAGAAACTCGTACTGTACGAATTCCAGTAATTAGGAAAAAATGACTCGACGCCCAAAAGCTTCTAGAAACGCATCACTCCTACGATGAAAAGAAGCCAAAGAGTCTGAGAGAGCGACTCCACGCGCGATATCTTTGCGATTTCGTTTCATTCGTAAATTAATGACCGCACGAAGGAAGGAGAAAATCGTTTCAAATTATCGTTCATAATTCCGAGGGAGGATGAAAGGTCATATGGACGCTGTAACGATGACGACGACGATGAGGAGAAAGTACGCATCTGTCGTTCGTCACTCCCCCTCCGATTATTGGCCCAACCAGTATCGTCACAAAGGACCCACATTATCTTCGGCGACATTAAAGCATCGAGTGGGTCACGAATGATTCGTACCATTTCCGAACGAAGCAAATTACATTACGAAAATAAGCGTGTACCCCCGGACCAAGTTTGACTTCTGTTGGAGCAGAAAGGATCAAAGCGAAACGACGGTAGTGGCTTGTTCCCTGAGCGACCACGAAAAGGAACGACCACGCTGCGGGTTTACGTATATCAAGTTCAGGGCCAAAAATAGTTGTGTGCGTGACGTGGGACGAGAAAAGCACGGGGCTATCTTGCATCGATCCGGTTGAGGTAGGTCTCGGTCTCAAGGGAGCCACGAGACTTATCCCAGTTCAGGGAGAAATTTCAAGGATAGTCCGGCTCACGCGCGGATTCCTCGCTTGGAACCAGATTTCTCGCGTCGTTATCATAAAATTCTCATTAGGAATCGCCCTCGTAAATCGATCATCCGTTAAACCAACGCCGATCCTCGAGTATCAGATTGTACCATTAGGTAGCATGTGTTTTATTACACGTTAACCATAAATCCTAACGTTCGTCTATAGGTTGCATTTTGTACATCGTTTTACAGCGTTTGTTGGCTTCCTTCGCGCGTATCTATTTCAAGGCGTAGAATTATATTCCGACGTTTAGATGCTGCAATCATATCCACTGTATTATGAAACTTGCACGAAGCAAATTAAGATGAAAAGTATATGGAAAAGTGTATAGTGCGAGGGAAGAAATAAAATATGTATCCACGTGTCTTCCAAAACACGCAGTGTCGTATTCTTCTCGTTTCAATTTCGAGGAAAGCGGCTCGAAGCACCGAGCGAAGAAACTGGTAAAATGAGAGGCAAGGCGGAAATAAAGGGGAAACTGAACGAGTAACGAGAATGCGTTCGTGGAAAAAAGGGTAGTCGAACGAAAAATCGGCACAATTATTTCTCTCTGAAATACGCTCGCTCGCGAGCAACGAGTCGGTGAATTGCGCGGGTTGCGCAACAGGAAGGCGAACGTTTAAGCTAATGACCTTTAATGCAAAGCTCCATTGTGTGCGTCGCGAGACGAGCCTGGAACGAGGGTTAACGCACAAAATGTACCCATCGGAAAACAAAAAAGGAAAAAAGGAATAAAGCCGGAGGAACGAGGGGAGGAAAAGAGAGAGGGGCTAAAAGAAAGCGAGAGGAACAAGCCGCACTCTCCAACAATAACCAGCGATTCTCGTTCCAATCTGCCACTGTTCCCGATTCGAATATGCGCGGTCCGATCTAAAAGTTACGAAACTACTTTCATAAGCGTTTTTATAAAAAAAGAAAAAAAAATGTAGTTCTCTTGGGAAGCGATACGTCGATGGTGATGTTTTTTTTTCCTATTCGTTGAAGCAATAGGAAAGTTTAACCCACAGATGGGGCGAAGGCTCGATCGAGTTTGACTCTCGCAAATATCCGAGTTGCAACACGGAGAAGCAAAGAAAGTGGTCCCATCGTTTCTGAGGCCGACAACGTGTGCGACTGTGCGACGATACCGTTAAATATACAAAAAATAATAACGTTCGGTTCTTTGACAACTAAGAAGCGCAGAAGGAAAACGCGATAATCGAATAATAAACTAGAAACTGGTGGTATAAAATTCCTACGTCTGCGTGATATATTAAAAACATAACTTTCTGCATTCTTCTCGCCGCGATCTGAAATTTACTTTAACTTCGATTCAAACGAGCGAGCGACGATCTCGCGAGGAAACAAGTTCGTGAAAAATTCCAGAATCTGATAAAAGTTGGACCGTTGTGTATGAAACTGTTCGAGAAGTATGGGTATACACACCGCGGGGGTAGTTTCTCCGTTTCGACGTAACGAAATTAGGAAAGCCAGATCCCTGGAACTGCTGGCGGAAAACTCGACCGACCGAACTTCCGCGTCCATCGTTTCCTGCTACCTCTGAATTTAATCAGCGCCGACAGGCAAGGGGCTAGACGCGCGCCTCGAGATTATATTACTTAGAAACTATCTTAGGAATAACACGGTTCTTGCAACGTCCGTGGAGAAATTCGCCGGCTTAAAGAGCCACTCCCTCCCTGCGTTCGATACGGCGCCAGACCAATGTAGTTTAATCCTCGAGGATCGCAAGAGCCACTTCCGGTACCAACGAGGCGACGCGTCGACTGTTATCAATTCTCCTAACTACGTTCGTTCGTGGAATTGCATCGTTAACTTCGCTATCGGCTATAGTATGCTAGGTAAAACGACGGGGAAAGCGCGAAGCGGTAAATCAAAAGGAAGAATGCAAATTTTAAGCACGAAACTAATTATACGACTCTTCGAGATGGAATTAATTATCAGCGTTATACGAAACACTGACAATTTCCCAAAGTATCTTCGAATCGACCGAATCTTTGTATCTCGAACGACGGTGTATATCATTTTACGTTTCCTCTTCTATTTATTTACCGCTTTATGGCTTCTTTTATTCGTAAGAATACGAACGAATAAAGAAACAAAATATATAGTTTCTTCGTTGCTGACGTTCTCCATATAAAAAGAAAGGAAACGTTCAAAGATATCCTAAAATTCCCAAGCGATGTTCCATCGTGCAAAGTTAACCGAGGAGCCGTTCGAAACCCTATAAAACTCGAAACAGCAATTAGCCTGGCACGGAATCGATTTCCTTTACGACGCTTGCAAAAAAGAGTCGATATACGGTCGATCTCTCGATATCTCTCCTTACTTGCCGCCGAGAGTCTCTGTTTGGCCGACGACATGGACGAGGAACAAGACGAGCAGGAATCGGTGACATCGATATCTACCGGTACACGCGGTGCACGATAAATTCCGGCTGGCGTTTCCTATTAGCTGCAACCGGTTAAGCCCGCTGTCGTACATCAGCGTCAGTTCATCGGGAATCAATGTCCATCGAATCGACGGAACGAGAAATCACGGACAGACAGACAGACAGAGAAAGAGTTAAACTCGGAATAGGGATAGAGATTCTCGAGTACTGGAAGAAGCGACCGAACCGCAGGCAAAAGGTTTTCAACGTCGTGCTTTTAATTAATCTCTGCTCCCCCGGTCGCGAGTGCCATTCAGAGAGAACTCTAGCAGTCGCTACTCTTCGCAAAGCGAAGGAGGCTGCTACCTTCGTAACCGCCAACAAAATATCGCGCCTGGTGTATACACACACACACACAACCCGTCCAAAGAGTTTTGGCCAAGGCACTTGCCCAAATTTTCCCGTCTTTTTCCGACCGTACTTCGTTGCACGAGTCTCTTTCTCTTTCGAGTATGCCGTATGATATCGGGATAAAAATGCAAGTCGCGCTTATCTCCGAAACTAGTTTTACAAAAATGACGGCTTGTAGCAACTTGTTACAAAAGTTTGTCAACCTATTGGGTATTTTTAAAAAGCAATCGCCTTTCATCCCGACAGATTCTTTTCGCTTTCGGCCGTGTCGTATTTAAAATTCATCGTACCGAAACGTGAAATCGTTTTTAAATCTTCGAACACGGTTTACGTTCGAGCGAGGTTTAATCCGAGCGGAGATCGCGACTCTGCCCAACGCGCTACGCGATTGCTTCGCAATCCAAACATTTGCATTTCGCAGATGGAAGGGTTGTAGACGAGTTTTAACGATGCATCGAGGAGGGAGTATAGAGAGAAACGCGTGCGAAACAAGGATCCGAATTACTGGCTCGTCGATGTTCGATGAATCGGTGTGCTGATAGAATACCGATGATGGCAGAGAACGGAGGTCTAAAAGTACATAGTAACCTAGCCACACCCCAATTTAAAAGTACACCGGATAACAGAGTAATCGCACCGTAACACGCTACCTTCTCGTTTTCATCGCTCGGTTTCCTATCTGCACTAACCGCGTCTTGTATCGGGCATAAACGGTGTATCTTTTAGATAAACGGAATTTTTATGGTATATTTGGATGGATCGATAATATAGGGATACTATAGGAGCAATGTAGGAGCGTGGAGGTTGAAACCTGGACACGGATCGTTATAATACAAAAGGGAGGAACAGGAGAAATACACATAGAAACGGTCCTGTCGTGATTTCCAATTCACGCCAGCAATCCCTGGTTTTAAAAGCGACGTGACCGCGGGGCAAAGGGTGCGCCAGTGCCGCCGCCACCACCATATTGGTATTCAACGCTCAAAAGGCAAACCTTGCATTCTGCAGTTCGATAGCAAAGGGCTGTGTTCTGATCAACCCCCGATACCGACGAATATACTAGAGGGTGGATTCCACGAATCACGGCTATCAAGCGTGGTTGAAAATATTTCGAATCGTTGGAAAAATTTGGTCTTTTACCGTAAATTCGCTGCAAGTACGACACTGTGTTTGGGAATATTTCGCTGCTACTTGTTGTCCCTGTCGGATTTCTTGCACGTGGCTTTATACCGTAGTTTCGAATCAACGATGAAGCATCTTTGGCTGTTACAAAATTAGTCGCAACAACTTTGACACCGTATACCGACGAATTATCAGTTTACAAGAACCAAAATTATTGTACGTATTAGCTTCGAGATACACCTAGCAACGCAGCGATGGTATAGCGCTCGTAACGCTGCCTGGTTGTTACGGCTACGCGTGGACGTGCTCTGTTGTGCAACGAACCAATTCATCTCAAACATGCAGCGTTAAATATTTCGATCGAATTGCACCAAGACTATCCCTAAGCGCGCGTTGTTGGTTGATGCGTTGCCATGGGAGGACCTCAAATAGAGGGTGAGCCGTGCAGTTTGCAGGGTCGGTTCCTCTTCGATCCACCTAGAGTTACTGCATATGCAAAGCCGTGTATCCGCTGCAAAACATCGATCGTTCCTCGCCTATTCGAATCTCTGTCCAACGATCAACGAAGCGAACATCGAAAGAGAGAAAAGCGAGCGATAGCGCTCGAGAGCAACCGACAAAAAGGGCGTATTATCGCGCGATAGGTCGCGGAACGGTGGGAGAGCTCTCGGCAAGAGAAACCGGCTGGCTTTTATTTCCCGCGAACCTTGAAACACGGAAAGGCGACTTTTTCGCGCGGACGTTGGAAAATCCCTCGCGTGATTCGTCTCGCGCGGCTCGAACGAAAGGAATCCGCGCCGTAAACTCGCGTTGCACCGTGTTGCGTTCATTGTTGCTTCTAATAAAGCATGCGCCTTTTCTGCGTTTGCAAAAGGAATAAATAACGCCCGGAGCACCGTGGACGAAGGAAAGGCGAACAGGCAAGCCGCCCCTTTTATGGGCTATCTTCCTGCAGAGCTGAAACGCAGCTTCGCGATGAAAGGTTATGCGAGAGAGCCAGACGTGAAAAGAGCGCACGCTGCCTTCCCCATTCTGTTCTGCCCGTGCGTATTTCACGAAACACGAGCGCAGTCCGCGAGCAAACGATATCGTAGAATTCGCGCTCAGGATGCTAACGACCGGCTATGTAAGTCGCAAATTAACCCTCGCCGATGTTTTTCGGCGGTAACCCTCGTGGACCGACCGTGCACTGGTCCTGGCAATGAAAATGCGAGAGGGTGGCTACTTCTGTACGCGTACAGTGGCTCGCAAAAGTATCGCAACGCTTACGACGAATCGCCAACTGAAAGTAATATCTTCTATCTGTTTGTCGAATCATCGCGATATAAATCTAAGTTACCCATTAAGAGTAGTAATGACATATTAATATCTACTATAAATTTTTTACGTCGATTGTTTACAGTTCGAGTAGATAATTTTGCGAGCCACTGTATACTTGATTATGGTTGCTCGTTTCGGAACGTTTCACCGCCATTTAGCGGAGTTCAGAGGGGAAGACACGCCGGCTATTTTACTAGTTATTCTCTTTTTTCAACTCGTGCCAGTCGGCGCTCGAAATGGTGGGTAATTTGAAAGTCGAAACGAAGGTGCAACAACACGCTTTCAGACTGGCTATTACATACGGGGCTATTACACGGACACGTATAATACAGGGTGGTCCGACGAGAGTAAAGTATCTTTGGATCGAGCTGTTTTTCTGCTACATAAATCACGCACTCGACGATTACTAAATTGACTTTCCTCGTACATATTAATTTCATCCGCCCAGCCCTATCGATCCGTCGGTGTATAATCGCTTGTTACCGGGCGAATTTATACCACTGTGTAACCATGTCGTTTAATCAATTTGTAATCCATCGATTCATCGCCACCGCGTGCGTGGCAAATGCGCAAACGGAAATACGAACTACGAACCACCGGTGTCACGCCATCGAAATCGTTGCGGAAATGAAAGCATATTGTTCCCTTTCGTTGCACCTTTAAATTTCCCATGCGCGTAAACGTTCGCGCTTTATTTACAAATTATCGGAGTTTAAAAAAGTATCGTTTCCGCCTTTTTTTCGAGAATCAACGAACCGTCGATTTAATCGCATTACGATCGTTCTACGACCTTAAATTTCAAACGAAAGATTTCGAATCTAAGAGCAGATATATTTCTGCGCATTGAACGAATAAAACGAATTCTATACTTTGGATAATTCGCACAGTCACGAATATCGCGCATAGTCGATACATTTTTCCTTTAAATTTTCCAGAAATGCGCAAACGTGTATTGCATCGGCATAGATCGTCGGAATTTAAAATACAAACTTCAAAAATGCAACGCATAATTTTGGATATCCCGTGCATTCCCATAAAATTTTCTATACACTCATAAATATCCACAATCTACTCGGAAAATGGTCAAAAAATTCTCTGCACGATCGCGCGAAACGTACGATGCCCGTATCTTCTTCATCGATCGACCTACCGCAACGCGTACGCGTCTCGTCGCCAGAGGGACGATTAAACGCCAGACGAAGAGCTTCGACAGGCTCTCCCTCTGAAATATATATGTATAATATTCGCGTGTGTGCATACACGGCTGAATGCGATGGAATCGAGATTCCGGTGTAATAACGAGTCACGTGAACGTGCATCGCGCACGAACAGGGGGTGTAAGTGCACGAACCACCGCGTGGGAAATGGTATTGATTTTGCCTCGTATTTGGGGTAGGACGACAGTGTTACGGCGTAGTCCGGCAAGCCAGAGGAGATTCGTTATAGGGTGAACGCAGACGAGAAGCGAAGCGGACCTCGCGTGACAGATTATTTCGACGAGATCTCGGGGTGGAATTTGTACGCGGCGCGCATCGCGTTCTCAGCAGCTACGTTTCAGGATTGTGTGTTCCGGCGCGATACGTTTCTCGAATAATTTGTTAACAAATTCTGAGCCACGGATGGACAAAACCGATCGTAGAATAGCTTTCTTTCTTGACAAGAACGAAACGAACGTACGACGAAGAATCGAGAAAGTTGAAATTTCAGCGATCGATTATCAAATTATCGGAAAGCGATATCGTTCGTGTAACAGGGTTGAGACAACTGTCTGAATAATACACATATACTACGTGTTGAATGGAAACGAAAGGATACGATAGCGTCGAGTTTTCGTAATTTATGTACCATGCGTGTATGTATCAAAAGATGCGACAAATTTCGCGTACTTGCAGTTAATATCAATTATACAAACGCGTACAATAAATACAACGGCGTACGAATGCTTCTTGCATCTACCGTATAGAAGTAAAAGGGGGAAGAATGGAAGCGAGGAATTTCTTAGACAGACTTAAAGCAAGAGGATCTGCCGGTAGTCACCGTGACCTTGCTCTATCGCGTACCTTCCGCTTTAAGGAATCCCGTATAGCTCCTCTTCGCTTTTCCCGCAGCTCTAGCGAGGTTACTATTTCAAACTTTCCCCGGTCGTGGTTAACGCGTACAGCGTGACATCGAGTCTCGAATACGATACGATAAAGCGTACGATACGCGAGATATTAATTTAAATAACGCGATGCGAGATTGGTTGTTTCTTTACCTTAATGTGATAGGAGTTGAGTTTAGTGCGTGGCAGGCTGTTGAAGGCGCTGAAATCCAGTCGACGGGAGAAGATTCCATTCGCACCGCAACTTTGCCTGCAACGGAACATAGAAATACATATTGTGCTTCGTATACTTTCTCTTTAACGATTATATATTATTTCTAACAATTACAACGACTATAAATTGCATAAATATTACGATCGTATCTAATACACGTAATTCCTATACGCTGTGTCGTTCGACGAAATTTTTTGGGTTAAAAAAAGATACAGCGGAAAAAATCGGGGATCCTGCGTTTCACGATACGTAATAATTCCGTTCCTCCCTTCGCTTGATAACCCTCGGCGTGTCGCGTAACGGGAGGGTCGCTCTTTGAACTCGTACGTTTATCCTCGCAAGCCGATGAAAACGAGCTCGCCGAAGATACGTGTAGCCTGCGTTCTACCACTCGTCGTTGAGTTTCGCGTGCGTGCCAGCCAGGGAATACGCGTGGTTACCTTCCCCGGCTCACACGCCAGAAAGAAAAAAAAGTCGCGGAATATAAACCCAGCCGAATGGAAGAATTTGCCGGCGGACGAACGCGAAGCGCGCGTACCTTCGCCCTCGATCGACGCGTAAAACTTTGAAATCTCGCAGAAGGGAAACTGAATTCTCGAAATTGCTCTCGGCTAGATAATGTCTACAACGTCGAAGGGACGTGGAACTCGACGGTGGTAGACGAGGATTCGGTTGGAGGCGACGCGAGGAACGCGCGTCGTTGAAACACGGGAGGGCACGTATCTGCGTTTCACACTCGGCTGACCCTGATGTCTGATTCTGCGAGCGCCTGCCACTGACGTCTATCCCAACGACAGGTAACTTCTGTCGACTAGATTCCACGATGAAACGAGTACGCTGCCTGCTAGAGCATGTTTTGTTACTTCGAAGAGGAAATCGATGCCGAGGAAACTCCGCAAAGCTCCCAGACTAGAATAGCGATATGCGTGTACCGTTCTATTTGCCTCCGGTTCGTTTACGTTCTACGTTGTTGGATCTCGATGCATATCGCGGTCAGAGATACGTTAATAAGGATATTTTTATTGCGTTTCGCGACGTCTAAACTTGATACACGCGGTTCTCGAAAGTCGACCGGATGAACTTTGCTTTTTGCAAATTTTGTCGATTTTGTTGTCTCGATACGATATTTAGAACCGCGAACCGGATAAACCGGAAGAATTTTGATGTTCGTAAGATCGAGGTGCTATTCCGACTTTTGCAACTTTGTAACATTTATTAAGACATCGAAAACACGATAAATCTTACGGGAAATTTAAAAAGAATAATTGCAGGATTATTGGAAAATCGATTGGCTCGACTTCTCGACGATTCGCACGTGACACGCACGCCTATGGAAAAATACAGGCTCGTAGAGCGGATGCGAAAAAATCGTGGCGATGACCGTGGAGATCGCGCCTGTGGACGGAAGTTACGTCAGAACAACAGCAGGAAGACGCGAGCAAACGAAACAGGCGCGCAACAGAAAGGTAGGCAGAGAGTCGGCAGGCAAGAGAGCCGGATGAACGACTGGCATTGTGTACGGTGGGGGCCGACCTTAACCTTGGCCTCCACTCCAACGAGTCCATCCTCTATCGTCGCCCGTATTCGTAACTTTCGGCAATGTCAACTCGGGGTCACGAAAATATTGCGCGCTATCGTCGCATGTATCATGCATACCGCAGATGCGTAGAAAAAAAAACATCCTACACAACTGTATTATGCAACGCGACAGTCGGTACATTCTTTTTAGCTTCTTCGAGCGTTGTTGTTCGTGCATTGACCGAATTCGCGAACCGTGGAAGAACGTGGAGGAAGAAATATATTCTCCTTGGAATGGCAAAGATACTCGATCGACGGATAGTCGAGATCGTCCGATCGTTCTCGCGATTAATTCAGAAAAAGGGGAGCGGAATTACGAGAGGAATTTTCGTTACGCTTGGGTATATTGTTGCAATCGAATAAAGTTGTGACCTTGGAAACACATGATTTATTACATCGTTACACACCAAGGTCACGGGAGAAACCACAACGTAAGTACGTTTTTACCGATCTTCCTCGATAAACGTTTATTTCGCATACTAAATATCGTAGCGTATACTTTCGATATTTCATACATTTTATCGCCAACTTTAGCAGCTTTAAATTCAGAGTGTCGTTAATCGAACGAAGTAACCGGAACGTTTGAAACGTCGAGAGAACGAGGCTCGTCGAATTCGTCGCTCCAAAAAAGGATCGTACTCGGCGCTGGTGCATTTGCATACAAGCAGAGCGTAACGAAGCCGCGTAATCGTTGCTGGAAAATCGATATTTACGTTCGATCGCGAAAGACCGAGCTTGCACCGGCGTCCTACAAATATAGGGGGGCCGTGGTATCTCTGTGTGTCGTTAATTTACACGATGCTAGAACCGACCAAAGCGACCGGTTATTTTCAATCACTGCCACTTACACGTTACTCGTCTCGCCGCCGATCGTGTGTGTTCGTCATTCGATGACTAACGCACAGCACGGGTTACGCAACCTCCGCGAGAAAGGAGAATCGATAAAGTCGTTATTTCGTCGGGACACGAATGCCGTCGTCGCGTGACGATTCCCCATGAAATCGCATTAACGCGATTACCGGCGGTACATCGGTTCGAAACCGGGCAACGAGAATCGAGCATTAAGCCGGCGAGAGATGGAAAAACGCGCGGTTTCTGCCTTCGAAAGCGCCAGCGTTCGAATAGCGCTGTATTTATGGAGCGCGAAAGTATTCGAACGCGTGTAACGAGAGAAAACTTGGCAAACCTTTTCAAATATATTAGGCGCGTCACACGAAATTTTTTGAGTCGTCGTTAAAATTCGGAAGCAATTTGAAAGTTTATAAAGAAGAATAGCGAGATGGACACGTGTACGTATGGCGTTGGCAAAAAGTCCAGTTCGATTTATTTCGAATTACTCTTTGTAGATTTGTTGGAATCGGTGGAAGATGGAACCACCTCCTTATCTCTTTTGTCTTCGTAAATCATGAGCGCGGTATGTCTAGAATCCCAAAGCTCCATTAGCATAGACCGCCATTTCAGCGATTGCAACAAAATCGCGATGCCCGTGCTCGTCGACAGTCTCTCCGTTACTTTCTCTTTAATTGCCATCGGTGAAACATAATCCACGTAAAAAGAGTTCTCTCTATTCTAACTGGGAAAATTCTTAAAAAAAAGAAAAAACAAAACAAAACTATACTTTGCGAGCCATTAAAAGACCACGATGCAGCGACGTGCGTACGTGACGATGGCTAAAAAAAAAAGGGTTGTCCCGTGGTTCGATTTATTCCACTAAAGAAACCGGTTTTCGAAGCTAGGTCGTGCGTATTATCGTGAAAACGGCTGGGACAGAAGCGACATCGTGTTTCTCTTCGTCGGAAAAAAATGATTATCTAACCTTGAGGCTGTCAGTAGGCCGCGCGCGTCACTTCCGAATTGATGGGCGACCTGGAAAGGAAACTGGCTTATCTCGAATTCCTTCGGATTGTGCACGCCACTGTGTTTCGTCAAACGCTCACGCATTGTTCTTCGAACGTGAAAAACCGCTCCGTCGTTGCCGATATGCGTCGACGTATCTGGGCTTTTAAAACAACACCAGTTTCTTTAAATAGCCGCCTCTAGCGGACAGGAAAATCGAGCCGAAGAGATATTTATTTATAGACAAGTCGTCGGTACGATTAAACACGGCTATTTGAAATTGTAATCGGCCAATTAACAATCCTCGTCGCCACGAATATGCAGATTCTACGGTCGCTAGATGATTAGAAAAAGTTCCATGACGTTGCGCGCCATGTACGCCACGTTCTTCGACAACGTGGAAATTTGGAACGTTCGTTGTACGATAGGAAAAACTTTTGCCTTCTCCAAGATTTAACTGGAATCGAACAACCCTGTCTTGTATCCGTATACATCGTGTATGCGCAATAAAACGAAGTAGAAAAGAGAAAATCTCGTGCCAGACTCACGACCACCTGCGATCCATTAGAAATAGCGGAGAATTTTTCAACGACAAGCTCGAAATTCGTTAAAAAATGCAAATACGTGTAACTAAAATAACGTGGTTGGAGATACGTTTCATTGGGTGAACCGTAGTGCAAAACGATCTGTGTTGGTTTCTTTCGTTGACCTGGTATGTGGAAAGTCTAGAGTGGACAACCCTTCTCCATTGACACCATCTCCTCGACGATCTCGTAACACGAGCCACGGTTACGGCAGTATTTGCGAGTGAATCAGTTTTTGCAATTCGACACCATACGATAATACGTCCGGCACGAACGCACGGATCAGTCCGTCGTAATCGAGGTTTGTATTTCTAGGAAGTGTTTCGTAATCGATGATTCGTTGCAAAGCCGGCGTATGAATGACGCCGGGCGTCCAGACGACGTCTTACAAACTTACACGACGAGCATAGAACTCTGGTATTGCGTGCATGGGCGGACCACGGGGCTTATCCGTTTATCAAACCGAATATTTTCTCGCAATTTATCCCGTGGACGACGATTAGTCGGTTAATTACGATTACACTCCGGTTCTTCGAAACGTGCCAAGCATTCCTCGGAAAAAATTCGATAAAATATCGTTGGTTTCCCAGGCGTTCGCTCCCTCCTTCCCGATTCTACGCGCTATATACAATTTTTCGAAATTTTAATTTGTCATACTCGAGCTACATCTATCTTTCGTTTCTTCGAATAAATTACACAGTGTGTTAAAAATCGCAATTACATCGCTTTAGCTTTCGACGCCTGACGACGTATAACGTTCACATGCACCGTGTCACTGAATATTACGTTCCTCGCGAGTCAAACGACAATCTCGAAATGAGCATCTCGAGGAACGCGTATCTAGGAACTCTCCGAGTACCGAAGCAATCTTCGATAACAGGCGTGAAGTTGGACGTAGAAAATGTTTTCTCACGAAGATGGGGGGATCTGAAATTCAACGTGACCAGGTGGCACGGTACGAGTGGTGGAACGAACCAAGGACGCGTACGCGTCTTGCAAAGTGATTTGCGAACCCGGTGCGGCCATTGCAAGGTCGTGAGCGTTACGCGTATCCGGGCCGCAGCTTGTTAAGCTTTTGAAGGCCAAGCGGGCACATCCTTGGAATTTTAATCAGTCTATTTGCCTATCGCGTCGCTTTCGGCGCCGGCGATTCTCGTCCAAAATTCGACCCACTGTTGCGTTTCGCACAAAAGGACGTCACAGTGTGCCACCGTATGCCAGCATATGCAAATTGCCAGGACGCAAAGTGTCAAACCATCATAACCTTGACTTTTAATTAAGTTTCTCGAAATAATGGTCGTTTAGAAGGATAAATGGAATCATCAAAAATACGGTATATCAGGTAGAAACGACGTGGCACGGTTCTAAAGTCAACAGGGAGCTGGTTTTCGAAGAAATTTACACGAGAACGATGGAATTTAACAGCAGGGAGCCAGGAAGCGTCAACTCGAAATTGTTTCTTTTTCTGTTTCTTCTATAAGATATAGGGGACCGATAGTAGGACAAAAACATCTATAAATATACGCGGATAACTTTCACATGCCAAAATTATACGCGCTCGCACAAAACACCTATGTATAGTATATCACGCGTCTAAACGCGGCAACATCAATGGCTATCGCTTCGTAATACCTTAAATTTACGACCACGCTATATCATAGCGAACGAAGAATCGGCCGCGAGTCAACAGCAGCCAACGTCATTTTCGCGCTGAAGAAACACGCGACAGCCTGCTACTTCTCGTTGGGGCACGCGTGACCCACGAGACACCTGCGTACACACGTTCGACTCGTTCGTATTTATAGTCGATAAACGACTTGTTTACACAGCTATAGTTTCATACGCAGACTCGGTTTTACAAAAAGGGGTCGGATGAAGATGGTGGCGGAGAAAGAAGAAGAAAAAAAGCGTAGAAGCGTTGTTGGTGTTGTTGCGGAGAAGAGAACGAGAACCGACTATGCTGACCGAAGTAATAACGATGTTTTTCACTTGGAGCATTTTTGCGCAGTTAAACACAAGCGATAAGAAGTCTCCTGACTCAGATGTCGTTCCGTTCCTATTCTCAATGACAGTATCTCGTTGCTGCGCTCTTTTTTGTTCTTTCTTCTCGTCGTTCCTCATCGTGTCGCGTATTTAACTGTTAAGTGTTTACATCGGTACGTTGCACAAGCGACGACAGAACACGGTGAGAGCAATTTGAGATACTTGCGACGATTAGTTTACTTATCGTAGGTATAAATAGGATAACATATTCCGATACATTGACTCACGAAAATATTTTCACCGCTTATCTTATCGTATGTTTATCCCATATCGTACACGTTATATAAAATATATTGAAATTTTATAAACAGTTTGATCCGTTTCGAAGAAGGCTACGAGTTTTGATAATTTTAGCGAGCACTCTCAGGTTTGATATTACGTAGAACGATACGAAACTGACGTCGATGACGGCGGATAACGATGGTTGGTGTACGCGCGTGACACGACCCCCGACACGCGTATCTCTGACGCAACACGCGCGATGGGCGAAAGAGGAATCACGCTGAAACGCGCATCACGACAATGTCACGAGTTTGCATTAGGTACCGAGCTGTGTACTGTCAGATAGCACCGATTATCGTACAAGTATTATCGGCCTCTACAGCCTGATAATGCTTCTACGTCAATAAGGTCGAGGCAGTGTATTTTCACAGACGGAACAGCGTCACGGCAAATTTTTATCGACGAATCTGTTAAACTTAGAACGAACCGGTACGTCTATAGTACCGGATGATGTGAAAGTTCGAAAGACAGGCAGAATAAGAAACAAAGTAACTTTTAATGCCAAAGTATCAAAGTATTTCACGTATTACCTCGTCCGTCGTTCGCGCAACGACTTTGCCGTTCTTCGAGAATAATCGTGAAAATCGTTGCTCCGAAAGTTTCCGTCTCTCTGCGGTGGTCGACCAGAGAGATCAACGGACTGAACGAAAACGCGTATGAGCTGCAACGTATCGGTTCGATCGACAGGTTGTCGCAAAGTTGCAAAACAGAATAATCCTGAAAAGTTCTGCAGTCACGACGTCTTCGCTAGCTAGTTAGGAGGACGAGACCGGCGGGATTCGCTTCACGAATTACTTACGAAGGACGTGAGGATCTTACTAAGGAGGCTGTGGAGCAGCTGCCAGCTGCAATTTCCTCCGAGCACCGCACTCACTCTCTTTAGACAGTTAAGATGGGCAGAGGTGAGTAACCAACGGCTTCGAATTCTTCCAAAGCAACTCGCAGGTGTGCGCTAATGAGTCGAACGACGATAATGGAAAGTCCATTCTCAAGAAGGAACTCTGACACAATGAACCATCGTCCGGATTGTCCGGAGATGCTTTTACCAGCTTTTCATTACACGTGCGTATACAGAAAACTCTTTGGCTTCTGTACCGTGTGAACGGTGGAAAGCGTTTGTTGGCCCGCGTGGCCAGAAAATATCGATCGGTAATTTCCACTAGACCGGAAACGAGACCCTGACCCTTTGGTCTGTATATCACACCAAACTATCGATGTTCCTATCGAGGTTTTCTACGCGTAATCGAATCAATTTCAACTTTTTTTACAGCGTACGATACTTTGATACAGCGAGAAATATTTTTCAAATTACCAGGTGGCTGGAAAAGTACACGCTTGTCCCCAAGATCGATCAAAGGGGAGGATTCTGATAAAACTGTGGAGCCCGTAAAAAACGAAACGCACGAGTTGTATTCTCGATTTAATAACGTAATCAGGATTCACGAAGCTCATCTAACGAGAAAGATCGTCGACGGAAGAACAAGCGAGATTCCCTGTTTACGCAAGACCAGAAAGAGATGCGTTTAACTAGTTCTTTGCAGGCCGTTTTCGCCGCATCAGCTTCATAGCTGAAAGGCAGGTAGATGGATCGCTGATTAGGTCAAGCTTTCGCGTTCAAACAGAAAACTATGCGTTTTAATCTCTGTATACGCGCAGTCGGATAACACGTTCGAAGAGTGGACGAGAGTGGAGCATTCGGAGGAGTCGCCACAAGAATGGGTAAGATACACGGAGGAATCGCAAAGACCGGTTCTTCCGGTCGGTTTGAGGCTTCCTATTAATAGGAAGACATACATATGTAAGTATGCGGAATGGAGAGGCGCGAGCAAAGAAAAAAAACTAACTTTCACGACTGTCGATGCGGGAGAGAAGAATCGTGGGCCGACACCGGTCACTGATACGTGCACCGAATCCACGATCCTGATCTTCTCGAGTCCGCTTCATCGCGTGAGTTGTACGACGGCTATAAAAGGTATTTGCAGGCTATTGTATTTGAAGACTACGGGGGAAGAACGATCGGTTACGTACCGAGATGGTCGCAATTATCGTGTCTTCGTCGTAGCATTAATGAAATTTCAGAGTGCTTTGTATAATACGCGTAGAAATTTTCTATACGTGCACGGATACTTTCGTGAATCACTGTAGCTATCCTCGATTCCGAGTGTACACAGTGTACATATTTACAGACACGCGTTTCTCCCTCGATACACAAACGGTCACTCTTGCCGAGAAATATCCTTCGGCTTTTCCACTGGACACGGATACTTGGTCCGATAGAGGGAGAAGGGTTCGCCATGGAACCTGAATACACGAATGATACTAAGCTGGGCAGCACAATTCTTTCACAGAAGAAAACACGGGATAATAATTTGGACGTTAGGAAGAGTCAGAGTAATTTTGTCGTAGAGTAAACTAAAAGTTCGACGCCTCCCGCTGGAGTTTTCCTAGTTGTTTAGGATCGTTGGCACTCGATCGCTTCCTTAAGTCGTAGCTGTGGTATAATCTGGTCGATTCGTGGAAGGACGAACTCTTGTTTGGAAAGAGAATTATCCTTCAATTTTTCGGAAGCTTCGGGAAAATCTGGTTGATTCGAGACGAACGTTTTAACAAGATATCGCCGGCAACGTCTATTTTGTAATTATTATTATTACTATTAGTTACCATCGTCGATCTTTTGCGTTTAAACGCGCGAGAAAAAGATTTCGTTGGAAATGGCGAAAGAAATTTTTATGAAAGGTCGTATGGAACGTAAAGAATCGTGACAGCGTAACTTGCATTCCCCGTGCAAAGGATTAACGTAGCAAAATTCCACTAAGCAGTTAACGGCATAATACTGCTGTATTCTGCTGTGATTTAATCGCCTAGCTCGTAGAAAGCCATCTATCGTTCCCTCGGATTTAAAATAGAACCGCGAGAGCGTGTCGCGTTTAAAAGCCAACGTGTTTGATTCAGCCGATCGAAATTTGTTTGCTCGGCTAATATTATGCTAGATCCTTATCATTTATAGCGGTGAGTTGTTTTCGCGGCTTGTCGTCGTTTTATGAAATCGTTCGCGCAATCGAGCAACCTTTTCTTTCTCTCCTTCTCTCCGCCTTCCCAATCCGTTTACCTTTATTTTCTTTTTCTGCCTTGGCCTTTAATTAGTAGTTGGACGCTTCGATCGAAATTACCATACAATTAGTCATGGGATCCGAAACGCTTCGAGTCCTTTCGAATCCGGATAGCTGACGAAAGATTCGAATCGCTTGAAACATGGCTCGAAGCGTAGAAAACTTTTGGCCTTTGTATTACGTTACGCATGTTTGGTTATCGTGAAAGTTTTAATAAATTTAAATGTCTCGGAAGTTTCCATAGGTTTTCGAAGCTCGACGACCGTTCACGAGTATCTTGCAAGAATTTTCAATACCTGCTACTTTTAATCCACGTTTCGTTAATCGCGATTGTCGTTTGTCATTAAGGTACCGATAGAATTGCAAAAATGTTCATATAACGCGCGTAGTATACCCATCAAAATTTTCAACGGGGAATGTCCGATTACTTTCGCGAGTCGTTGTAGAAAGGGACGAAAAGGTCTTCCTCGGCGAGCGTTTCGTCAAGTCCTGTCCACGCTGCACACCCTTTGTCGCGAGCTGCCTTTGACACTATGTCGCTACCGACATGGAGCAACGGGGGCTGTGTAGCTTGAAAGCGTGCGATTTTACGTGTCAGATTCAGGAGTCGCCCTCTCGGAAGCGGAGCAGAGAAGAGCAGAGCGAAGCGAAAGGGGGACAACAACACAGGCATCGCGTCGTCCGAATCGTTACACGCTTTGTGCAACTCGAGTGACTTGTCACCGATGCCAGGAGCCGGCCAAATCGAGAGGGTAAAGCAAAGTAAACCGAGCCACCGTGCGTTCATGGGAGAACCAGTCGATAATCGCGATAGAACGTTTATTTGCCTCCAGAGACTGCAACGACGACGAGGTTTTTGCGTCGATACACCCGTCAGGGCAAACACGCCTCGGGAGAGGAAAGCACTGTCGGGAAAACACAAGTATTTCGGGGAATATAATGGCGAGTTTACAAATAATTATCCCGAAGGAGACGTACCTCTGTTTGCTCGATTCCTCCCTTTAGTATATACCCTACGTCTTCTCGATACGCTTCCCAAAATGTTTATATCCGTCTGTACAAACCTCTCGCGTCCTTTGATATTAAAACCGAGCTAGCAAACAGATACAGAAATATATAGGAAAGATATTATTTCATTGTCTTTGTTACGTATTACGAGTACTACGAATTCTATTAATATAATTATACTGAAAGTATAAAAGCCTAGCGCCAAAGGACAATCCAGTCTTCGTATTCGTATCTCCCAATCCAAATTTTCACATCCGTCGACTCGTAGAAATCTGGATAATTGTAACTTTCAGGTAAGATCCTTTGTCGCGTAGCGAGAAAAAAATTCAAAGTTCTCATCGTCGTTTGTCATCGGCAGAAAAGAGAAAAGACAGGCGCCTTGATTACCAGAAATTAAGCGATTCGCGAGAGCGCACTCGCTGCTCCAAGGAAGCTCGTTTCTTCCAACCTCTCGCGATAACGATCCGGTGGTTTATGCACGCGAGTAGGTCCCAAGCGACCAAAGGAGGTGTTACCGTGTTCGAGAAACGATGAAACTGGTTTCTAAAACTCGGTCCACGGTCACGTTCGACCGAAAGAGAAACTGAGAAGCGACACGGGTACAATACGAGCACACGGAGAACGCCACGGACGAGGTTGACACGGATCCCAACGTCCAATAAACTGAAATGGAGTCCGGCCGTGTGTCACGGAAGAAGCGTAAGGACCAGATATAAGGCTCTCCTTGTACAGGGACTTATCCCCGTTGTGATAACGGTCCGAACGAATCCAAGGGTCGAGAGGATTACGCGAATACTCGTCCACTGGTTAATCCGCTCCGAGTTTGCTCGTACGCACTTATACGCGCGACGAATCTCCAGATTACGCGTCTGACACGTTCAAACGACCGGAGAGAACGCGAAACCACGGCCAGAGTTTCAGAAAATGACTTCGAACTTATTCCCTGGCGCGGCTCCGCTTTACAGTATTCGCCCGTTTAAAGGAAGTCTCCGCGAGCAACCAGTTGGTTAAGAGCTGGATTTCGTATCCTGCTAGGCGAGTCTCCTCCTTTCGGTTATCTACTTCTCGGCGAGTCGGAGAATCTTCGCAGATAAAGATAGAAACGATTCCTAGATTTGGTTCGACGGTCTATGGAGCCGATTACCTACCTGCGAGTGGTCTTTGCTGAGAATCTTTTTGGATTCTGTAAATTCCTAAAATACTTTCCATCTCCGGTATACGCGTAGAACCTCGCGCGTCGATCCCATTATCGTTGACGATAATTTTGTAACGTGAAAATAGAATAAAAAATCATGGCGGCGTTTGTCGTTTCTTTACGATCTTCTTACCTCGCAATCTACCTACGTACTTTTAAATAACGAGAATTTTAGTTACGTTCTCGTAGTAACGAAAAGATCAGTCGAGATTAATTTCTGATAAACGTTTCTCCTTTTACTGTACGACGATGATCCGATCTAAGTCTCTCTATTATCCACGCTGGAGTAAAAATCTTCGAGGATAATAACAGAAATGCTTGCGATTCCCGAATCCTACTTCAACCGTCTAGAAGTTAATTATCTACCGACAAATACTCTTAGTCGAGAATCTTTTTGGATTTTGTAGATTCCTACGATAGTTTCTGTCCCAAGTATGGTCGAAAAAGCGGGGGGGAAAATTAGAAACGACTGAAGAAAGCAGCGCGGTAGGAAAAAAGAAAAGAAAAAAATACGCATCGTGAGGATTCCAGCTTGCTCGGTGTAATTCGTCGAAAGGGCATGGGCTATTACGAGACTCTCGCACTACGGTGCAGGCAACCTTTGTCCGTCGTCTCTAATTAAAAAATTCCTTCTAGCGGTGCGACCCACAAAGTTGCGAACGGGTTAACCCATTCGAAATCCACTGCGGCGCCATCCAGTCGTCGAGACCAATCGGTTTCGTAATGGTTCGCGTGTACGTTTTGCGAATTCTCGCATAATCGTGTTACGTAAGTCGAAACGAATTTTGTATTTAAAGTCGAGATACACCGGCTGGCGTCATTGTTCCAGGTATATAATTCGAACGATCCCTACCGTCCACGATTCGTTCCCAGAAAACACAGCGCTGCTCCATTAACCTTGCTGTTGTTCTCCTCGTTTCTCTTTCGCGTTCGAGTCTCCGTTAAGTAGAGGCACTAGCTACATCGGTCGAATTTAATCGAAACTGTTCTATTGGAATTTAAGCGAGTATCGCATCATACCCTTAAATAACGTGGAAATTTACGATACTGATCAACTACGCGTTCCAAAGTCCATGCGCAATTTTTGACTTCTCGCAGACTCGAGTACGATATCGGTGCTACTGATTGAAAATTCTATTTTGCACGCTATGCATATGTATGCGTATTGCTATCACGTTTCTATAGGAAGACGAAGCGGATAAAGCGATTTTGAAATTTTTCCAGAGAGAAATCCACGTTGATCGAGATCGCGTAGTCCAAAGTTCCGTCGTATCTTTATTTTCTTGTTCTCGAAGAAGGAACGAAAAAAGGTCGAAAATAATAATAACCGGTAAATTAGAATCGAGAAAAATAGCCGGCTGAGCTGTTTTCCAGTAAATCGACCATCTTTTAGTCGTTGATGTTTCGAGAAATGAGCACGAGAAAGAAGCTCGGGTAGCTATTCACTCGCAATAGAGGCCAATTCTCCTCTTAACTCGAAGGAAGGAACAGGACGAGGAAAGGAAGAAAAATCGGCGTCTCGAGAGAGGTAAACACGACGTTAACAAACCAATTAGCAGTAAACCACCCTCAGGCCCGTAATAATTTACACTTGACTACGCGCGATATACAGCACACGATGCTGTTAAAGAAATAAGCGAAGGAGAGCGAAAAAAATTCTCTCCATCTTCTCGATTCTTTTTGTTTTCTTTCGCCGAGCTAGCTTCTAACCTTAGAGAACGCAAAAGAGAGAAAAAGACGCTAGGAAGCTCGGAAAAGCGTGGAAAGGCGAGCAACGTAGGAAAGGAAAGACAGCGGGTTCGCGTAAATATGGATTCGCAGTGCACCTCCAAGGTATACATAAAGCACGAGTGAACGGTCTTTGTTCCTGCGGAAGTAGCTGCAAATGCTATTCCTTTTTTCTCTTTTATCCGTTTCCTTTCCTATCTATTGTGCCTTATCCTTTCCTCGGTCGTTTGGTCGAGGAAAAAGTCGACAATTCGCGGAGAAAGAGAAACGTAGCAGCGAGTCGACGTCCAAAGAATAGAAGAAACCTACTCCTCCGTTCGTAAGTATAGAAACGCTTAAGAAAATTGAAATAAACCCTTCGGAATTATCGTCTCGTTTGAAATATTCGCACATGCGATACGATGATCGTAACAACTATGTCGTCAATTTCATGTAATAGTATTCTCTTCTTGTGTATATCCGTCGCGTTTTCCCAATGCTATTTTCACTTTCTATATCCAACGCTGACATTTTATTATTCTACGCGTGCTATAAACAATTTCACGATTCAGGTTCCGAGCAAACTTCTTCCAGTTTCCCTCGCTTCCAAGTTCAAGATTGAATTTTAAAATAGCCAAGTTTAGGCGACTCGAATAATCCTACGTTACTATATTTATGGACGAGAGTACACATCGAGATTCTGCGAAGACTGTGCGTCACTGAAAAGCGGTTCCCTGCGGGAGAACGGTCCTTTCTTTCTTACAATGGAAAAATCACGTTCACGTCCGAACGGATTTTTAATACGATTCTTAATACGCCGCAAAAAGTTAATGGAGGTTTAATTAACATGGCAGCGGATAAGGGGAATCGGGAGGGAATTATTCGCGAAATCTTTGATGGGCTTTTCAAATTAAATCTCGCTGCTCACTGTCACGGCTACCCAGCAGCTCTTGTTCTCCATGGTAGACGGCCGCATTATACATTTATACGCTTGACATTGTTCGCTTCTGACGCTGTTAGAATATTCCTAGACTCGTCTCTCCGTCTCTATGAACGCTAATGCAATAGTTGGATCTCCGTCTGCACGTATGAATACGTTCAGAAAGAGATGGACTCGCCGAGCGGTAGAATTTAAAGGAAAAACGCTTCGTGACCCCGACAAGCCCGCTCGGGATCACGCGTCAATTTACCAAATCCTCCGTCAGATTCTCCGACCACCTATTCTTGACGAATATATACGTCGGTAGATTCCTCTTCGTAAGTATAAGGCAAAGATTATGTGAAATGGTTAGCGATTAAAAAATCGTTGAAACGCTTGGAAATTATTTTCTCATTTGCAATTTTACTTTGTAAGGAAATCAGATACTCGACGTCACAATAATCTCGTTAATTACGTATAATTAAATTCCTTTTTCACTGATCTTCCTATCACTTTTATTATTATTTGTAGAGTACGGTCATTTCTCGCGACATCATATTTTGAAATTTATATCTTTATAAACGCGTCTTATTCTCGTTACCATTTCTTTTACCTCTCATTATCTTGGTTTTTATAGATTTCGACAATTACGTTCATCTTCCTACCCTTTCGCGAACGTGTCGTTGCTATTTATAATAAAGTCATTTATAGGGAAGAAACGCAATTCGAGAATGGAATAGTCGTAATTTAAGAAGCAGCGAATATATTAAAAGGAACGATAAGAACATGCTACATAACCGCGATAAGCCATTAAGTCGCTTGGTATTTCGCTTTATCGCGAGCATTACAGATGGATCAGATATTAAACGTCAAAGGAGACTCGTTTCGGTGGTTTTATAATCATTCACGTGAATCGCAAATCCGACTAGGTAAACCGTTTCCCATGGGCCAGACAGCCGGTTCTCGGACCGGGCGAAACTTATTATCGGCCAGATTTCTATATCGGTCGACATTTGTTTCCGATTCCCGAAAGTGGTCGGCAATGGAACCGGTTCGACCGGTTCCCTCGTAACATTTCGTGTCGGCCAGATAAACATTTTTGCAATAAAACACTCGGTTGCGTATCGTGAACGTCGAAAGAGCCGTAGGTTCGACCCGTATTTATCGCGTTGCCGCGACAGAGTCGATCTGTCGTAATTTGTCGCCGTTGAAATTTCAGTTGGATCCCGACGGGAAGAAAAAATATGTAAAAGAAAAGAGCGGAAAAACGCGATGGAACGATATTTCGTTCGTTCGATGGAAATTAGGCAGCGAGGAAAGGGGGCAAAAGGAAGAAAGAAGCGAGAAGAAAGAGCGAGTTTCGGCGTTCATGAATGTTAATAACGTTCGGGAAGGCACGTTGTTTTATACCGGCTTTATGCGATCCGAATCTCATTTGCATAAATTTGACAAACACCTCGTTACGAATGCGTCTGCACTCGACCGCATTCGCGTTGCGTGAGTTCCTTCGAAAAGAGCGAAACGAAACAGGCCACTGGTTACGAATCTTGTTTTTCTTCGTCCCTTTGGTAATGAAAGTTCTGAGTTAAGTTTCTTTATTACCACGTTCGCGTTAATCGTCGAGAGAAACAATTCGCGTTCCCAGTGCCGAACTTGGATTTCGCACGGTTAATTTTAACACGCTCGATATCGGCTGCATCCATTTATTTTTAAACACCTAACCGTACCACGCGCTGATTACTCGATGAATCATGCGAGTGTTTCGCCGTTAAACTCGTAATCTTCGTGTACATAGCCTGGTTCGTGAAAGTATGTGAACACTTGTCATGAAAATCTTTTATATATATTTAAAAGGTTTTGTCGTTTCATTGGCATCCTGATAACGCGCGTCTACCGTCGTTACATTGACAAAATTTATTAAACCGTTGCGAACATTTATATAAAAATTACAGGACGTTTATTGCAACGTTTAACGAAAAACTAGTATATCGCGTGAATAGTTAACACGCGTATATTATAATTGCTACTAAAGATGGTCTCGAAGAATGCACTTTCAAATTTCTTTTAAAATTTACCGATACGATCGTGACAAACCTGTTTTCCGTTACAACGCTAACGATGCGTGAAAATGTTTCGTATAACACGTAGAATGTATTCATAAAAGGTACCTAGGTGCGTTCGAATACATTTCGCGAACCTGTATACTTTCTCCTCCTTTTTCTGTTCCGAGAAAAGGAGAGGGGAAAAAGAAGTTGGCTAAATTGACTGGTTAAAAATGCGCCGATAATAAAGTCGCCCTGTTATTATTAACCGCGATATACCATGAACGAAGAGCAACACCAGGGAATCAGAGGTGAACTCGGGGGTGAAAATTTGAAGTTCACGGTAACCCTGCTGAGCAACCTGATATAATAAAGTTTAATCCCTTTATAAACTTTCCCGCTCACCGCGACGATATAACCGCGCGTTTCGTTCGAGAAAAACCGTCAGCCTTAACTAGGCGCGTTGAAATTACGCATCAGCGTAGAAGAATAGAGGCATAACGGAGCGTAGAAAAAGCAGAGAATATAGGGAGAGTTTTCTTTAACCCTGCTGTTCTTATTAAGTTTATATAACTATACATATAATATAATATACATATACATATAATAATATATAGATGTTTGGCTTTAGCATTCGATACGAAGCATCTCGTTCGTTTTATTTGAAATATTTTACAACGACCGAGGAAGAGAAAGAGAAACAAGGAGAACGACGAAAGTTAAATACACGCAGAAAGGGGTGATTTATTTCAACGAAGTTACGCTAACAGTACGTTTGATAAAATTTCCTATTGTGCAATTATCGATCGTACGAACTTCGATGGCATCTCACTCCGATTTACCAAAAAAAAAAAAAAAAAAAAAAAAAAAAAATCACTAAACGAGAACAAATTTTTATGGAACAATTATTTCGAATTCTCGTTCTATTCCATAAGAAGGAACGCGTAAATCGTGGTCTTATGGCCAGTAAATGTCACGATTACAATTAAGAAGCAACAAAACCAACGTTTACGAGATTTTGATTCTTTCTGTTAGCTTCGTTTTCGGCTCTTTTATCGTCCCCAGAAGTATAGGCTCGGTATTATTCGTTAATTGCACGAGACCGTTCGAGAACAGAATGCAAACGCGTAACGAGGTAAATTGTAGCCGCTGGCTTTCAAATTATACTCGCATGATCGTATTTAATCGTACGATAATTGCCAACGAGAAGCGAAGCTACGTATTAACGTCGGCGCCCCTTTCGAAACGCATACGTTTCTCTTCGTAGCGAGGGTAAACTGTACATTACCACCGTCCATAAGTATTTAGCCATCTAATGGAATTGTACGAAAAGGCTGATATTTTTATCATATATCGCGTATAAACTTCGATTTTACCAGAGAGTAACGTTTCTCTATCGTTAATGCCGTGCTCTTTCGCCATAACCGATATCAAATGCACTGTTAAACCGAAACTGGCAGAGACTGCATCATTCGTGTTACACATTTATCTGTAACGAATAGCTGACACTTTGTAAAATCTATATAAACTACATCGTGCAGTACACGCGTTTCAATTGCTTTAAGACGCCAACTTTAAACATTGCTTACAGTCTTTTAACTCGAGCGTCTTTTCAGAATCAATTTTCATCCTCTTCAATTATTTGTCACGTTTCGACCGCTTAATTTACGCCACTTAATACTAACCTCCCGACGTACGATTTAATTGAAATAAGCTCGTCGCTAACTCTATACGCTTGTCCGAGATAAAATCAGAGACCAAAATTAGATTAACGAGTTTTATTTTGAAAGTATATTTTATGCAATTAGGTTAACTACTACGATTACAAGGAATAACAGGAAATCATTCTTAGCTCGCAGGGCAACGAAATTACAAACAACGGACAGATATTTTATATATTTGCAATAATTTGGAAATGTCCAAGTACGTACGAACGGCAATTTATATACGTTGGCGTGCGAAATGGGATACAAGTACTGTTCTTCCTCAAACGAGTACACACGATGGCTAGGCGGTGGAAAAAAAACCGTATTAAATGGAAAAACAAACAACGTCGGTTGTTTGGTGGACGAGCGGTGAAATTTCCGATAGCAGTCGATCCGTAAAAATTCTATTTTCAGTTATCGACGACTCGATTAACCTCGGTCCCTCTCCTCTCTCTCTCTCTCTCTCTCTTCTGTCGCTCCTCTGTACCACCGCTTTGTAAATCGAATCGAACAATTACGAAATGAATAACTCGTAACCGATACGACCCCGTTCGATTGCGACTGCATAATAATCGAGTTGAAATGTCAGGGTTGTTGCCATCGTGTATGCATGTATGTATGTATTATATACGGTGTGCCGGGCCTGATTTTACAGCCAAACTTTGTAATTATACTTTGGACATTAAAGCTTCGTTAGTGTTGGAGTAGCGATACACTTCCGTTGCCCCAGCGCAACATTGATTTTGATCGCTATATTAAAAGATAATTGCAAATAAAGCGATTATTTAACTTCCGTCAAACGTTTGAGTTTTATCGGCTTGAGCCACTTACTTGGAAGCATTGCTGTAAAAGCTGTGAGGCAAGAATAATCTTACCGATCGACAGAATCATTAATTATTAATACCTACTTCGTTTCAAAATGCTCGGCGATCTTATCCGTACCAAATCCTTAATTATTTGAGACACGTTGTGTATCTTAAGCGCTGAGAACAAGATTTAAAACAGCTTTTTTATCCGCGAAATTCAATTCCCGGTTACGATAAGTGGTACACGTGGTCGTGTTTAAGTGGTAGATAAATAACTATGAATATTTAAGGAATAATTAATGTCGATGCTCACGAGATGTGCCAGGTAATCATGTACTCCAACATCAAGGTAGTTGCTTATGTCTGTACTAGGAGTAGAAGCAATTATTCATCGTCGGAGGGGATCGTCGCGTGCTGCTCACCGAGCGGAAGCGTTTCTGTCGCGTGGTTCTGCGGTGGAAAACGGTCATTACGTGGAATCGCGAAGTAATAGTGGAAATAAGCCGAAAGAAAAGGGATCCGGGATAGGAAGGACGAGTTCGGGGATTGACCCTGAACCCCGACCCTTCGGGCCGACGAACCGCCCCAAGGATATCTTAAAGACGACGGGGCGAGATGTTTCGCTCGTTCTCGCTTTTCGCGCCAAGATTCACCTGAATCGTGCGTGTTACGTACCCCAAAACGTAAAAATTGTATAGTCTCGAACGACCATTCGCAGTCTGACCAACGTTTGTCACTTTGTCTTAACAGGTTTGTGATAAACCACTCTTCAAACTTACTCGTAATTTGAACGAATTTTCGTATCTTTGCAACGCATAATGTAGTGGATGCAAAGAGTACTTGGTCGCAGCGTCCTTTTCCAGTGAATTGCTTTTGTATAAAATTCTATATTTCGTATTATCAAGTTTTTGTAATCGCGTAAAGGTATTACGAAATGAGACGAAATTTGATATACCCGGAGCTAATAATTAATCGCTATGAAAATATTTGTCACGCCATTAAAGCGTCAGTGAAATTTCAAAATACTTTATACCACGTATACGATAAAAACGGACGAGTGTTTTAGTACTTTCGTAGGCCGGTGTACGTAGTTCCAAACGCTTGAACCCTTTCGTCTTCGCGATTTCCATTTACCTGACGCAGCCGCGAACTCGAGCTTCCCGTCCAGGTAGTAGTAGTGTACACGTTATCGCTATCTGGTAAGCTTACACGCACGCGTCGATCTCGAGGAATCGTGCAACTTTAGATCGCGAAACGAAACGAAGAATTCACAGGTGCCCCCCTCGAGTTTATGCGAAGCAGAATTCCTCTCTCCGACCTCGGCAGAAAGTCGCCGAATTATACGAACGAGCGTGTTTTCCCGTCGAGTAAACGAAATGCTCGAAAGAATTTGAGAAATTCCACTCGAAAACGTTGCCTCCCCCATGGACGATATTGCCCCTCAACTGCGAATTAAACTAGAAAGCGCGCATGGAATTTTACCGCATCGCCAAAAATTCAATGATTCTTCTTCCCGCTGAGTGCCATTCTCTTTCCGGATGCCCTAACCGTAAATCTACATCCAACAATCGGGATATCCGAATCTTGGTATCCTTCGAAAGCATGAAATTTATTGGAACAGCAGCCTGATTGGATCAACCGACGAGGAATTTGTAGAAAGACGAATGGATGTTGCGTTCGGTCTGCGCTAGTTTTTAATTACCATTAGGCTAACAGCCGCGATCTCGAAGTTGAAGATTGATTCCCATTAGCTCGTGCATCCCTTATTTACCGTTACGCAGTTCCCCCAACGATCCACTCTTGTTCGCCAAGTCCCTTTGAAGCGAGGTATACCGTGGTCGATCCCTCAAAGCGATAATTCGTAGGCGGCAGTAAAGCATCAAAGTTCTGCGTCGACGAATGCTTTGATACGTCTACATATATATGTCGGGTTGACGTTAGGGGCGTATAATGAATCTTCACCAGTGTTGTTCATGGTTGTCGCACAGATATTTATTACACAAGTATGGCTGATACAAGATTGACAAACGGACGCGGTAGCTGGACGCTAATGACAATGGCCCTAAGTTCGATATAGCGAATCCACGGTCAACGGGATGACGAATATACTTTGCTTCAAAGTCTAAGTCGTACTCAACTTACTACTCGTGATACTAGGAACGCTTGATTGACTCTTAGCTAATCAGATTGCCAGAAAAGAATGAATTTCCGTCGCGACGACGCTGCAGAGGAAAACTATGACGGGGTGTGCCTAAGGGCACGAGATCATCGGATTCGTCAAAGAAAGCCTCCACTCGGAGGGTGAGGGAAATAGGCGCTGCTGTTAATTGGTCAATTTCTATGTTGGCGGTTGGAAAAGGATGCTAGCCGCCCTAGAGAGAGAGTTCCTAGCAGGCAACGCCGTACGTGACCAAATCAGGCTTTCCCGTAACTTCTCGCAATAGGTGACAGATTTACAGGCTGATGGAACAAAGACTGTTTGTCAATCTGAAGGACTTTAGTTAACTAGGTCCTAAGATTTATAACGGTTCCTCAGGCTATCTGAACATAAACTGTAAACGATGCATCGGCATCTGGCGATCATCTGGCCCAAAGAATGGGGTCTGTGCGTGGCGAGCTGCGAGGCCGCTGGAATGTCTTATTGTCAAGTGTCTGTACTGCCAATTCTTTAAAGGAAAGCTATGTTACTTTATGTCTCTGTTATGTGAAACGTTCATCCCGTGACCGTGGCTACGCTCGGCGACCGGATGTCGCCTCGAGCCTAAACTCATTGTCTCAAGTTTCGAATGACTGTGTCTGGGTTATTTCGTAAATGCTACAGTATTCGGGCTTTTCCAAATAATTCCAACGGGGGGGACCCGGTGTCCTTTCATCTCCGACACGGCCATCCTGACTATCACACGTCCTCGGGTGTATCTAGAATATTGGGTTTCCCCAATGTTAGATTCGATATAACTGTCCTTATTTACAATTTAGTTAAGTGTCAAAATAGGTCAAGGGTCCAGTTTGACAGCAAAAATTCTGGTCGGACGTTTGATAACGAAGGAGTTAAAAGAGAGTGGAAATCCGTAACGTTACGATTGATATTCGAAGTGCTAGTCGCATTTTGTGAATCATCAGTCTGGGCGTAATGACATGATGGACCATTCTCGATCTCGCACCTGGACGACCCTCAGTTCTCTGGATCATGATACCACACTGAGCTTTTATTCAAACACTATGTTAGATGTTATCTCCGTAGTGTTAACGATACTTGAATTGAATTCGGTAACGGTGTGTTGATCCCGCACTTACTTTGTTTGAGCCGTATGCCCCCCGTAAGGCGTATGTGAGCCACTATGTTCGATCCGACACCTGATTACCGCACTGGACATGTATGAAGACATTGTCCTTTACCATATCGCCACACTGGCATATGCAAACTCTTTCTGCTAAGTGCTGTGGTCAGAATGATCCTCTGAGACCAAGGTACTCGCATCGTCATGGTCACTGTTCTCGTCATCACCGCAGACGTCCAACTCAGTAGGAACGCGACTATCTGGCATTTTCTTTAACCTATCATGACTGTATTTATATGACCGTTTGCCGTCTAGTGTTTTTAAAATGTACCTATCTCCTTCCAAAATTTCCGCTATCACAAATGGACCGCTAAATTTCGGATCTAGTTTCGTTTGGTTCCTTTCCTCGTTTTTCTTTAATACAAAGTCACCGAGATTGAATTTAACTACTTTGGCTTTCGTTTTATCGAATCTTTCCTTATCGTACTTAGCGCTATCTTCCATATTTCGTATGGCCTGTTGTCTTACGTTGCAGATATCTATTTCCTTTTCTTCGGTATTTTCAGATAGTAGTAACCCGTAGGGTCTCGCTGTTTTACCAATTAATAATTCTAGCGGACTCGATTTAGTCACACGATGAGTGGTGCAATTTAAAGCTAACTGTATTTCGCCGATCGCGTCTTGCCATGATCGCCCGGTCGTTTCTACCGTTGTAAACATATTCTTTAATGTACCCATAGTACGCTCTACCTGTCCATTCGCTCTACTAGCACCGGTTGCTATTAGGTGGAGTTTAATTTGTTTATCCCGACAAAAATCTTGAAATTCTTTGCCGGTAAAACATCGCCCTTGATCCGCTATTATCCGAGAGGGACTGCCGAATAGAAATATGGCGGACTTAAGTGCCTTAACGGTGCTAAGTGAGTCTATTTTACGAGTGTGGTGTAAGTATACAAATTTGGTAAAGGCATCGATCAGGACAATGACGTATTCTTTCGAGTCGTTCTTGCCGCTCAGCTTTCCCGTTATGTCTACGTGAATGGTATGCCAAGGTATGCTAGTCTTAGGTATGGGATGTAATTCAACTTGCACTTTGCCTGAATTAGCCTTAGAAATCTGACAAGCATGACAGTTCTCTACGAATTTGCGAACATATTTCGCCATCCCTTCGAACCAGTAATACTCGTACAGTTTCTCGAGCGTTTTATCCCAACCTAAGTGCATAATTGACTGGTGTATGTGGTTAATGACGGACCACCTAAACCCTCCTGGTACGATGGGCAGGCAGAGGGTCTTGCCTCTCCTTTGTATTTTACGGTAAAGGGTACTGGATCGTAACTCGTAAGTAATCGCAATGTCTTCCGCGAGCTCGTCGTTTCGCAGTTTGTTGACGATTTCAGAAATTTGAGGGTCGAGACGTTGTTCCGCTAGTAGCCAATCTTCCGAGATTTCGGCCAGATTAATTTTCTTTTCTTCGATCTTGTTGGTGGGGGCGCGGTCGGTGTCTACAAGATTACGCGAGAAGAAATCTACGTGGGCCATTCGTTTGCCTTCTCGATACATAATGTCGAAAGTGAAAGTTTGCAAGTAAGCCCACCACCTATGAACCCTGTCACTTAGACTTACTTTATTACGAGCTGCTTTTAACGAGTTACAATCAGTGACAACGAGAAATTCCCGTCCGTGTAAATAGTGGCGAAACTGTTTAACGGCGTTTACAACTGCCAGGGTCTCTAGTTCATATGAATGATATCTGGATTCCGCGGGGCTCGTTCTATTACTGTAATATTCTATTACTCGGTTTCTGCCGTCGATTTTGTGCATTAAAATAGCGCCGTATCCGTCCGAACTAGCGTCAGTATGTAATTCTATCGGGTAATTCGGGTCAAATATCATCAACACCGGCTCGTTGGTCAGGATGGAAATTATCTTTTGCCTTATGGTTTCGTGTCTATCTGTCCAAGTTAGGTTTTTAATACCGGAGGTAAGTGCGTACAATGGTTTCATTACCTGCGAAAATTTAGGGACGAATTTTCGGAAATAGGAGGCTAAACCTATGAACTGCCTAAGTTGAGCGACGATCGTTGGTGCCGGTAGAGAACTCAAGGCTTGTATTTTACCCGGATTTGGGCGAACTTCTCCGTTATGAACTACGTACCCGAGATAAAGTACAGACGTCTTGAGAAAGGAACACTTCGAAAAATTGAAGGAGAACCCGGCGTTTACGAGGGTACCTAGTACGATGCGTAATCTTTCTAGAGCCTGGTCTACCGATTCAGCGATGATTAGGACGTCATCCAGGTAGACAACGACGTACGAGTGAGCGAGGCCGCCCAAGGCATTGAGAATAGCCCTCTGGAAAACGGACGGTGCGTTTTTCAATCCAAACGGCATCGTCGTATACTCGTATTGCCCGTCGGGGGTGACAAACGCTGTATATTCTGTCGAATTGGGATGAATGGGGATTTGATGGAACCCGCTGGCCATGTCGAGGCTAATGAAGTACTTTGCCCTTTGCAATCTCGCGATTTGATCCGCGATAAGAGGTAGAGGATATCGGTCCGCGACCGTATTTTTATTTAGCTCTCGAAAATCTACGCACAACCTATCCGAGCCGTCCTTCTTCTTTACGAGTAACATAGGGCTCGCGAACGGTGAGTTACTAGGCCTTATGATTTCTGCCTTAATTAATTCGCTTATTCGTTCGCGTACTATGCTTCGCTCTGCCTCGCTAAGCCTGTAGGGGTTTCTTTGTACGGTGATATTAAGATCAATCAAACGTATCTCTAACTGTCCCGTATTTACACGTGTACGCGGGAAACCCGTAATAAACGAACTCTTAAATTCTTCGAGGATGGAGATCAATCGGTCTTTATCTTTACCGAGCACCTCGGTGTCGACTCCATTAATATCGATTTTACTTTCGGCGGTTATATTGTAAACATTGGCAGCTTTTGCCCTGCAAATACTGAGGCTATTTTGGGTAATATTTCCGTTAAAACCTTGGCTCAAAATTTCGCGGCCTATCATGATGTCGTAATTTAGATAGCCGTCGGCAAGGATGTGAAAAATTATCTCCAACGCAAAACCATTAATACGTACTATGGATGCAATTTGAGACGTGCAATTAATACGGTGATTTCCTATCCCTCGCATTACTACTACGTCGGTCGTTCTTTTGCCGGAAAATTTCGAGGCTATGGACTCTTTGATTAGCGAACATTCGGCTCCAGAATCGAAATAAAACGAGAACGACTCACCCAGATGGCTTAAGTTACCAGTTGAAGACTCAACCACGCAGGAGTTGACTCGACGTTCGTTAACGGGGTTGCGATTTGTTTTCTGCAGCAGCGGGCAGTTGGATGCGATGTGGCCCTCTCCGCGACACTTGAAGCATGACACCTTGGACGATCCAGCCGGTCGGCTTTTCTCCTGTCTCTCGGTTCTCATTCTCGTACGACACTCCGCTATCTTATGCCCGGGAATACCACAGTGACGACACCTGATCCGGGGGTCAGGTATCTTCTGCCGTTTAACTTCGGGGCCCGTCGACGGATTTCCTGACGAAGGCGCCGGCCTCTTCTTCGCGTAGTGGAAAGCTTTCATTTCCATCAAAAATTGATCCCGAGTCTTGATGTCGCTTGTAAGCGCTAGTTTCTCGACACGTTCATCGAGCAGACTCAGGTGATAAAGAACGGTGGCGTGGACTATCTCGATCGCATCCAGATGATCCCACCTTGCCCCAAGGAGGGAACAGAGACGAACACCATAGGCCCCTATGGATTCACCTTCCAGCCGAGGTTCGGCTACCATCTTCATTAGAGCTTCGGTTGTCGTTTCGATACCACCAAAGCGCGTAAGAAAAAGTTCTTTAAATTTTGACCAGGTAAGGCTTGCATTGACCGGCACCTGCGCGAGCCACCCCGCGGCAGTGCCCTTCAGCGCTTGACTCACGGTGCGAAGTAACTCATTATATCGCATGGGCCTTCCTTCCATGAGACAACTGGCAAGTGAGCACCATGCGACAGGGTCGGTACCCGCGATATCGGGATTGAACGTCGGTAATGATATGTCCTTATGTTCCACACTCACCCCTGGCTCCTCCCATTGACTCAAGACAGCCAGAAGCCGCTTCGAAATTGTAGACGGTGGTGATACTTCCTTAGGTTCCGCACCCGCCTCTTGCTTTTTCAATTCACTTGCGATGGCCAGAAGCTGCTCCTTAATTGTAGACGGTGGTGATCCCACTTCTGATGTCGGGTTGACGTTAGGGGCGTATAATGAATCTTCACCAGTGTTGTTCATGGTTGTCGCACAGATATTTATTACACAAGTATGGCTGATACAAGATTGACAAACGGACGCGGTAGCTGGACGCTAATGACAATGGCCCTAAGTTCGATATAGCGAATCCACGGTCAACGGGATGACGAATATACTTTGCTTCAAAGTCTAAGTCGTACTCAACTTACTACTCGTGATACTAGGAACGCTTGATTGACTCTTAGCTAATCAGATTGCCAGAAAAGAATGAATTTCCGTCGCGACGACGCTGCAGAGGAAAACTATGACGGGGTGTGCCTAAGGGCACGAGATCATCGGATTCGTCAAAGAAAGCCTCCACTCGGAGGGTGAGGGAAATAGGCGCTGCTGTTAATTGGTCAATTTCTATGTTGGCGGTTGGAAAAGGATGCTAGCCGCCCTAGAGAGAGAGTTCCTAGCAGGCAACGCCGTACGTGACCAAATCAGGCTTTCCCGTAACTTCTCGCAATAGGTGACAGATTTACAGGCTGATGGAACAAAGACTGTTTGTCAATCTGAAGGACTTTAGTTAACTAGGTCCTAAGATTTATAACGGTTCCTCAGGCTATCTGAACATAAACTGTAAACGATGCATCGGCATCTGGCGATCATCTGGCCCAAAGAATGGGGTCTGTGCGTGGCGAGCTGCGAGGCCGCTGGAATGTCTTATTGTCAAGTGTCTGTACTGCCAATTCTTTAAAGGAAAGCTATGTTACTTTATGTCTCTGTTATGTGAAACGTTCATCCCGTGACCGTGGCTACGCTCGGCGACCGGATGTCGCCTCGAGCCTAAACTCATTGTCTCAAGTTTCGAATGACTGTGTCTGGGTTATTTCGTAAATGCTACAGTATTCGGGCTTTTCCAAATAATTCCAACGGGGGGGACCCGGTGTCCTTTCATCTCCGACATATATATATATACATATATGTATATCGTATTCCGCCTCTTACGAACAGCCTAATGAGATCGTAAAACGCGTGCAAAATAAGGATCCACGAGTTTCCACCCCTCGTACGAATTATTCGATACAAAGGATGGAACGAGGAGACGAAGAGGGGATGAAAATCGCGTAGGATGAACGAATTGGAACGAAAGAGAGAAACGAGCGATCGTGGAGACGGCCGTGTAACACTACCAACCACCTCTCTCTACTGTCGTTATTTATTTTTGCTTAAAACGCGAGTAACGCGACGGGGGTGGAACAAACCCCTTGGCTCGTCGCACTTCAGCGAGAGCGGGATTTATAGGTCGCGTTGCGGCGCCAAAATGTCTCTATATGCGTGGCATAACGCGAGGGTGATCGCGAAGCAGTCTGGATGAAAAAAGAATCACGACCGGCATAAATTCGAATCGCCTCCCTGGAAAAATGTCGACGAAATATCAACGAGAGAGCTCCGAACACACCCCTTCTTCCGCTCGTGCGTTTTCTTTACACTGGAGAACCATTCGCAATTTGCAATTCGATGATGTGTTCGAGATAATGGATCGCTCGAAGTTGGTCCTTTTAATCGAAGCATAAAAGATTACAACACGGTGGAGCAGTTCCTTGCTTCGGTAGTGTTCTTTGCGACAGAGAACCGTAATTCGCAATTCGATATTACATTCGAGATTGCGAATCATACAATATCGATGGTTTTAATCCATGTTTTTCCTATGCAACCATTGACAAATTTACGACAGCGAATCATTTGGAATTGGTCGGTTTGGTAGTTACGACGATTGGCTACTTGCGAGCGAAATTGCAACACCAAAAATTAACAAAATACAGTTTTCGTTATACCTGCGGGGAGATATCTTCGATCGTTCGACGTTTGAAATGTACGCGGAAAAGTGGCAAAACGATGGGCGGAGACTTTTCGAAAGGAACGATGCAACGAAATAAAGTTGCGAGATTTTTAAATTCCCAGGAAAAGAAATTCACGAAAGTTGCGGAGGATGGAAAATAACAAGACGAGGGATAGAGTTCCAGAAGATTAAGCTCGCGGTGCCCATCTTCCGAGGATGGAAGAACCCGAAGAGCTACGAAGGGGGACTTTTTAACAACATTCCCGGCGTTCGGCCCGTTTAAATACATCGCGGTGGCGTGATTCCATGCAGTTGGCCTTGGAGGCTGTTAGAGCGTCAAGCTCCTCTCTTCGCTGGCTGGCCCTGAGGAGGTGGCCACGGTCAAGGCTACGAGCACTCTCTCTCTCTCCTCTCTTTCTTCCCCTCGCTCCTTCTTTCTTCGACCATCCTATGCCGTTCCTCTCTTCCTCCGTCGCTTTACCATCCTCGTCGCATTACCCCCAATGGTAACCAATACCAGCTCGTATCTCTGGTTCGACACGTGTACATATACAGGGTGTTTCAAAAAGTTCGTATCAAACTCGAGGAATAGGCAGCGGTCTTTCTTTCTCTTCCGGCAGACACAATTTACATGTTCTACGCGCTTAACGTAACAGTTTCTTTTTGAAATTCCGACACGAATAAAACTCCAACTCATCCCCCTCCGTTACAACGCTTCCGAAGTTTCGTCCAATTTTTTAAAACACTCTGCGTACTTCCATCTTACATGTACACGTACAGGTGAGAAAGCGAAGAGAGGGAGAAAGGAGAGGAAGAGCCGCTAGTCGGCCGGTGCATTTCACTGCGCGTGAACCACGAACTGCGAAATATCTGCCAGTGCGATTCGCATCGGCGCGTTCGAAACGAAAAAGGAGATAGTCGCCTGCCTGTTTCTTGGTTCGATCGCGATAAAGGTGATGGGACGCCTGGATCCAACGATGCACGAATTTCAGACTCGCTCCTTGCGTACACCCTGATGGAACCAAGTGAGATTTCTCGTCGATAACAAGGAAAATAAATAATTTGCACCTTGGAGGAACATCGAGATAAAGGGCTTATCAGATTGCCGAGTGTCCGTACCGTGAACCGTTGCAACAATTTGCGTTAAGCACGGTTTCGTGCGCGACGTAGAAATAACATTGTCGAAAACGGAGAAAGTACGAGGAATTAATAAACGTCACGCTCGCTGCTTGACGACGAAGATTAAAGAGAAAAGTTCCCAGATACGAATCCAACGCCGTCGACGGGATCCAGTCAAAATAAAGAATCGCGTAACCGATGAATACAAAGATAGGTACAAACATCGTACGGTGTGTTTAGCGAAAAGAGATTTCAGCGAGGACTACCCATCGAACCCGGTGGAAAATAAACAGAAATAGGACAAGTTCCGAGACTGGATCTAAATATAGGATATACCCGGTGCGCGTACTATGGGTGGGGCATCCTCGTAATCGTCTCTGTTTGCCACTTTTCCTCTCCTTGCTCTCTTCGCCGGCAGAACTTTCAAAGACGACCTATAACAGTGCGCCTATAGAATCCATACTCCAACGACGTACGCGTTCGAGAAAACAGGCCTCCGCGTTCATTCATATCCTACGAAACGCGCGTCTAGAGACACTTTCCTCGCCACGATATGCGACTCGAACGATCGATTTCTTCCTCTCTTTCGTTCTCGATCCCCCTGTTTTCGCGCTGGTTCGGTATTTTCCTAAGAACGCATCGATTTGCAAGGGCTCAATTTGCTTTCGTCGATGTAGTAAAGCAAGTCGCTGTATCGTATAATCTATGAAAAACCTGTTATCGCTGAAATATGTAGCGCTATGCTTCGTGAGTTTCGTTCTGTGCTATTACCGTATCTAGTCTTACGTACGAAGACGTAACAGCGACGAATATATATTCGGTGGAAATAAGAACGCGACAGTTTCGTCGGTAGCGAGTACACGTGCAGTAAGGTAAAAAGACTTTGGCGACCGTGCACACGGCTCGTTTGATTTTTAACGCTTCGCCCAACGTTCCAATTCGAATAAATATCTCTGAAAGTTTGAATATCGAAAGATAGCGAATAAAAAAACCGATCGAACATTGTGTTTACGATTTCTTAAAAGACCGGCAGCGACAAAGGGAGCGTACGTCGCCTGAAAAGAGAAGCCTCGAGGCATAGCAGGCTATCTACGATTTAGATCATCGGCCGGTCCTTTCAAAGATGCGAGCGAGGATCGAATTACCAGCTCAATTCATCCATGAACTTCTGCGTAGCCGAATATATCGCCTGTTTGCGAAGAACCGCCGGTATTGTACGCTCCAACGAACCTACCGAAAACGTCGCCGATACGCCTTATATTTCTCGATCCGACACCCTTCCTTTCACTTCGCAAAGATTCCGTGCGTTTTCTTCTTTCTATCGGTTTCCGAAGCACAAGAGAGACCGCTTTTCCCGTCATTTGGCCACCATCTGGCTCCTTCGACCAAAGTATTTCGCGAAACACCGTTCTTTCTCTCTCTCTCTCTATCTCTCCTTTCTCCACGGCGATTATTTATAGCCGTATATATATACGCCGCAAACGCGAAACAACTCCAACGCCCAAGAGATGAAAATATTCCCGGCCGCGTTTTTTATACGAGCTTCGAAATCGCGCTATAAAAGGAGGAACGACGGAAGCGTGTGCTTTCCATATGGAATACGTTCGTACGTTTTAACCCCCTGAAATACGCGATTCCATCGTCCCCGCGCTGCTTCTCGCGAGGCTGAACTTTAACACGACACATTCAAGGGCGTGACAAAAGCTCTATATCGAAAATCCTTCGAAATCCTTCGCCCTTCTTACCCTCGCGTTTATCATTTTTGTCTTGCTTCCAAGGTATGAGAATCATAAGAGGAAACTAGAGATACGTATACGACGTTCCGGTTTAATCTTTATGCCGCGATATTCAAATATATATATATGCATAGGCGAACGTCGTTGTATGTTTTTCCACTGTGAGATTCGCCTAGCGTTAAAATTTATTCTTCTTCGTAATAGGAATAGACAGTCGCAACATTCCACCGTATCGTTTCTTTCTACTGTTTAATTTATCGGGTTGTCCACCGTAAATGATTCGTAGAATTTGGTCGGAAAATGATCTGACCATCCGAGTATTTTACGTTTGATTTACAAAGCATAGTTGTTTTTCATTGTACGAACCTAACTTATTTTCAAACTACAGAGCTATTAGTATACACTGATAAATATTTATCGGGATTAGATTATTTCTAAATATTCGTTTTTACCGTTTCATAATTGTCAATAAGATATGCTAAATTATGCGTGAGCAATCGGATATTCTTAAGACTGTCATTGCGTATTGAAAACTCTGCAAATAATCGAAGAATAATGAATTTTTTTTTAGCAAAGATCAAAAGAAACTTCTTTATAGAGAAAAAGATGAAACGCGGTATATAGGTTGAGATATGCCGATCAAGTGTGTCAAGGTCGCTAAAACTTTTTTCCATTCGCTCGAACATCAACGTATATTCCGCGTGATAGTTCTATCGAAATTACCTTGCCAATTTAACCGAATGACTAATGGCGTGGGATGAAAATGACGCGAAGGAGAGAACGAGTGACTGGTAGTGACTACGTATTAAGCCTGCGATTCGAAAGAAACGTTCCTCTTATCGACGTCACTGAAAGTAAACCAGCGAGGCCAGAAGAGCTTGCGTGGGAGAGAAACGTGACCACTTTGATAAGGGATCGCGATAATTGTATTCTTACACGTTGTGGACCTCACAGGAAGCCATCGGTATCGTGACCGCCGGGCCAATTATTGTTTGTAACGAGCCAACCACTTTTTCCCCCTTCCACTTTCAATTCAAAAAACCTCGGTTAATTTCTGCCGCGTAAATTCACGTAATTGCAAAGGGTCACCGCCGACTTCAAAAACTTTTCGCCTATCTTCGTCTCGCATCGCGTAAGCAGGATATTAATTTTCTACTTTGGCGACGTTCAACGTGACGAACAAATTGTACGTTACGATTTGCGTATACGTGGGTTATGGCGTTTCGAATTTGGATATTAAGCTTTGAACGCTATCGTAGATGAAATTTCATTCCACGCGAATCGTTCTCCGATTTTCCTAGAAAAACAACTCGTTTCGATCGTCGTTATCGAATTACACGTGCGACGCGAGTCTTTGGGAAAACACGTCGATCGACTTTACAAATTGAAGTCGTCCGAGCAATAATAACTTTTTATAAGATATAGGACAACTTTTACGAGTGACCATATATCATACGCGTATCCGACTTGATTGCACGAGATAATATTAATTACCCTGTTTTAAGAATCAGATTGCAAATAAACCGATAAAGACAGCTGTATCAATGTAGTAGGTTCGATTTGGTACTTTACGCAGCACGAAAAGATAAAAGATCGGAAGAAGATAAGTAATTTAAAAAAAAAAGAAGAAGAAGAAGAAGAAGTAGAAAAAGATTAAAAACTCACCGAGCTCGATCACTGAAGAAATCAACCTTGCTCTTCTTCTTCATAATGACCTGGGGCTGATGAAGGGGGCTAACGCTGGGTTCGCTGGTGGCCGGTGGCGAGCTGGAACCAGTGCTGGACGAGAGCGAGCCGGCCCTTCCACGGCCGGATTCGATCAACTGTGCCTCGGTCGGACCACGACCGTTCGTCGAAACGTGATTGCCGTGGCTCGGCGGTCCAGCCGAAACGGCTAAAGTAGGTCTGGTATTCTGACGATTGCGTCGTTTCTTCTTCTTCGCCTCGTTCTCGTCTTGTCTGTTACCAGTAACGTTGCCGGTTCCCGGTGGCATCCAATCGAGATCTTTCTTCAGATGTCCACGTCCGCAACGGCAACCGCACGCTTTAAAGGCCAGATCGTAACCCTTTTTCGTCCAAAGATTCTGATGGCGCTGTCGCTCGGACCAGCTACGGGCGCGTCCGCAACTCTTCAAATACGTAAGCACGGTTTGCTCCCAGGCGTCGAAACACTCGCGATGCATGAACTGACCGATCGGGCAGTTGTCGTTGTTGCACATCACCTTGACCGCGTCGTGTAGAGCGTTTAAGCGAATTAAAGCGTCACCCCGGAGGCACTCGCCGGTAGGCGTGCAGCAACGGGTCGTCTGATTCTGTGTTAGCAGGTTGTTCTCCATCGTGTCGTTTATACCACCGCCACCGGCTCCTCCTCCGCCGTTCTCCATCAGTACACCAGCGTGGCCGTTCGCGTGACGTCGCGGTGCCATCACTTCCTCCTCACGGATCGATGTCAAACCCGCCCTTACGAACCGACCCGTCTCTTCCAACTCGTTGTACACCGTTGCGAACCACAAACCGACGCCTCGTATCGTGCTTTCTCGATTCTAGGCAAACTAGGTAAACGACACTCCGGTCGTAGACAAAGTAGTGGCTAATCGCAGGTAAACTTCTGCACGGTTAAGCGTTATACAACTTGGTTTCTTTCGCGTTATCCCTCGGTTATTCTATTCTTTCATCTTCGCGCATTTCCCGCGTCTCGGTTGCGTCGTCACACGCACATCCATTCAATGACTGGCTTCTTGATGGTTTGCCAAGTGGCGCGCAGTAAATTGCAGAGACACGCAGCGGATGTATCTGGTACTGAAAGAAAAAAAGGCGCGCACCACAAGGAGAAAAATAGCGCCGGTTCGATCGGTGATCAGGAACGGAACCAACACACGCCGGAACAAAGTGTCATTCGTTGATGTTCTTTCCTCTCGACACGGAGAATTTGTGAAAAAAAGAAGCAATGGTCACTCCGAGCACGATCGCAAGAAATATCACTGTAAACAACGAGCACGATTCGCTTTCGGAAGGAATCTGTCTTTCGGTCGTGGCGTCGTAATGTGTTTCGTGCAACAAAGTCAAGGTCAGCGTGGTTCCGCGACGCCACGTCGCGGTAGTTTCGACAAAGTCTGAGTCTCTCGATGACTGTTCGTACTCGAAACTGCGTATATCGTCGACGAAGGCCTCGGATACTCGGTGTCCAACGATATCGTACGAAAGATGATTCTCTAACCGGCACGGTCGGGCAAATGTGTCGGTTCGCTCTCGTCCGTCGAATGTCAGGGTCACCGGCGCAGAGCGCGCGCAGCGTGGAACGCAATTTTCGATCGAAGTTCCGTGACGCGTTCCCCGGTTCGCTCGAACGAAAGAGACGACGACGACACGACGACGGCACAACGGATCCAACAAAACCTACACGCACACCGAGGCTCCGCTTCCTTCTCTTTTCTTTTTCTCTCGTGCCACACGGAGAGTCCACGACGAAAAACACTTGCTCGCACGTAGGGTGCACCAGTCACTGAGCGCCGGCGACGACAGCGTGCCGGCTGCCGTGGCTCGGCGCGCGGGCGAGCGCGAAAGTGAGGCCCCATTGGGTGAAAGCGAAAGCATGGTGGGGGTCACGGCTAGCGCGCCAATCGATGCGCGCCGTTGTCGTCCCTCCGACGGGCGCACGCTACCTCTCTATATTTCCGTCCTTCTCCCGCTTATACGTCTGTCCTTCTCGCACTCGCAGCCGGCGCTGCAACACGAGCGCGCGTTTTACTTTTCGAAGCCGGCGAGGAGGCCTACGAATATGTAATCCTGGATACGCGTGTGCGCGTACGTGCAAGGGGACGTGTTTGCGCCACGAATACTATCGCGAGTCTACGTATCTCTCCAACTTACGCAGAAATCGTAACGAGATAATGCTCTGTAAATTGAAAATTCACTTCTACCGGATCCCGAATCTCGTTGCGAAGGGAAAGCGGGTTGAACGACTCGGAAGGAAACACCCAGAGACAGAGTCGAATTAACGCAGTCAGAAATGGCGTTCGTGGATCGACACGAAGGAAACCAAACTCCTGCCTCTTTTTTTATGCTTCGATGCTTCGGAAACGTCTCGATCTCGTTACCGCTTACCACGTGGAAAACCTTTTCGATGTTCGATCATACGCACGATACGTTGTTGAAAGTTTTCGCGAGTCTTCTCTATCTCTTTGACGTAGTAGTTGGCGGCGTAATACCTAGTATATAGAGTGTACGTGCCCGATTCCACGTCTCTATTTCTAATTAGCAATGACTCAACTCGAGACGTATGGTCGCATGCCAATGATAAGCGGATGTACGATATTTTGCGCGTATTCTAGTTATCGTAGAGGTACGTCCAAGTGTTTACTCGTAGTCCTATATACAATTTCGAACAAGGACGCGAAACATTCTAAAAACCGAGCACGGATTCCCTTCGAAGCGTTATATGTCGCGTATTCTTGCGGTCAGTAAATACGCTGCTCCGGTGACAGTGTATACATCGTGCTCGCTACACTCTGTTTTTCCCGAATGTAACTTCTCTCGTGTGTACTCTCGCTTCCAGGGATCACCGGTATGAAACACAACCGTATGCGTTTCACGAGGTGTAAATATTTACGCCGCTGGCCCTTGGATATATTACTTCGAAATTCTAGAGAGAACGGTCGCGATTCTTTTTGCGTTGCCAACTTCACCTCGAATGTACGCGTCGTATTTTCGCGACACGAGTTTTTTACGCTGTTCGCGCCTTAATATCGTACTCGTCGTAAATTTCGATGACACACCGAGCGTAACGTTCGTTTTTGACGCGATCGCGAATCTCTTTCGAATATATACGTGGACGCGAACTCGTGTGTACTGTTTGTGAGAATAAAAATTCGTGGACAACGATCCCGCAATAGGTATGTAAGCAAGCTTAGAGGTTAATTCGACGATTTTTAAATTTAACCAAGGTCGCGGTCGTCCCGTCTTTCTAACGTATCTGACATTTATTTTTATTTTCAGCGTCATTTTTAATGTCGCAGTCGTACCAACTGTTCGAGAAAGAATGCAGTCACACGATCAAATTTATTTGGAATCGAAACGCTATTCTGGACTTGTGACGCGATCACGTGAATACGTAGTCCGCAGCTGGTAAGTAAATACATACATACTTTCATACTTATTGGAACCACTCTAAGATTCAAGATTATTACGTGTAACGAGAGAAATCGCTCGGATGCTCGCATAACGAACGTCGAGAGCGCATCGAAGCCATCTTTCGACCAGTACGAAAACAGCATTATGTTTACTTCGTTCTGTCCGCGATCTGAAAATATCGTGAATGCGTTTATTGATAAATAAATCCCAGCTCCCGGTATCTATATCGTAGCCCGCGATTTATTCCGTTGCTTTCTGTCTCACTCTCACGGTGTTTATCGAAATTCTTGACAAGCGAATTGCACAAACAACGCGCAGATATACAACAGGCAAGTGTGTTGCGCTCGCTTCTTATCGTATGCGTCCCGCTTATCTACAGCGAAGGTCATTAATGGCAGAGATTTCAGTCGTTGGTGGGTGAAATAAGAATTCATCGATACAAAAATAAACCGTATGAAAAATCCGTGGCGTAAATCGTTGCCCCGCATCTCTACGTGGTTACCGAACTTTCTGTCCGGTTCCCTTTTATCGACGACGTCGCGGTTCCTACAAAAAAGTATATTGGTCACAGGCGAGAAATAAAGAGAAAAGAAAGAAAGAGGAGAGGCACGGTTATCGAGAATGCCAACGGCTGCGAATTTTTATCACCCATGTGCACGTGTTTGCGTGTGCACGCATATTGCGAGCGATTATCGACACCCACGCACACGTGTCTCCTGGGAAAGATCGCCGCCGCGGTCGAAAGTTCCTCATACTGATATTAACTAGAGATGGTTGGCAACGTGATTTCTAGATTCGCGAAATACGCATCCAAAGCTTCCCGAGATCTTAATTTTCTTATTCTCTTCGTTAGATAATGTAAACAGTTGTGGTGGATTCGTAACGTGAAATCGTTCCGATCGCGGTAAGTCGTAACAATCGAAGGGAGCATAAAATTTAAACGCAAACTCGATTGGATCGTTATTAGTTGGAAAAGGATATGCCACGATATTCTCGTAAATTAGCGGTACAAATTATCATTTACCTAGATTTCTAGAGTTTCAAATTACAAAAGTAGCACAAAGTCTGGCGTAAATAAACGTAACGTTAATACGTAAACTTGGTGTTATTACAAAATAATAAACTTGGTAATATACAGATCGATCGTTCGCATAAATATTATCGAGTGCTGACAAATCATGACCTCGATGTCATCGATGGGATGTAGGAAATTTTGTCGTAATTTTTCGAGCATTCCCACGGGCATCGACGTCACATCAAGAGAGGAACACGCTCTATCTGGAACACAATAACAAAGAGTCGATTTTGCCCGGCTGTCAGCTCGCGTGTGCTCGTGTGAGCGAAAAGCACGCGGCAGCGAGCTGGCTCCTGGGACACCAGCGAAACGAGATACGTATTAGATTACGTTGCATAATTTTATCGGCGATCGTAAAGCTGTTACGAAACGTGAGACTCCCAATTCTCTAACGACATGAGCCATAAATAACGCGTGTTGATCAAAATAACGTCAAGCAATCCTTAACTGCAGCTCCATGCTACCGTACTCGCATCAATCGATGTTCGAAAGATGCGTAATTTGATTTATATTAGTCATAGGTCTATCAATAATTTAGCAAAGATTACAGTGAGATTGTTTTCACAAATTACTATCTGCGTAGAGATATATGTGTTCCGGATATAGTAGCTCATCAAAATGATCACGAAGCCCGTTAGCACGACCTTCGAGGTAAACACAGTAGATTTCTTTGCTTCGTTTTCCTTTTTTTTTTTTTTTTTTTTGTCTAAACATTCCATGAGCGTGACGAGGAGGACAGGCCGATGTTTTACGACTATTCTCACGTGACGAACACTCAGCCGTGGCATTAAATAAAGCGTAATTGTAAAGCAGGAAGAAATACGACGTCTTCTCTTCTGTGAATCTCGAGAGCGTACATAAATATTCACACGATACCAGAGAGGTGAATTCAGTTCGTTTGTGACAATGCATTTCCGCTGTTTAGACGGAAACCGTGTAAATATTGTAGCGCGGTGGTAAGGGGCATAGAATAACGGGGAATCCAGGTCAGTCGGTGGTTGAATTTCGCCATGGCTTTACGCAAACTGCGTAGGGTAAACGGGGGACCATAACCGAGGGGGGTGCCACCCCGGTAACACGAGGTCGAGGCATCCGAAAAAGGATAATCCAGCATCCTCGAGAGGACCCCGCATGAAAAAGTTGTTTTGATCGTTTCGGGTTTCTAGGACGGTGACCGTGAATGAGGCTTTAGCTGGTATACGACTCGTTCGAGGGGGGCTTTCGGATGCAGGGAGAACCAGATGTCACTGAAAGGAACACGGCCTATCCCGTTTGGTTCGCGCGCTCGAGGAGTGCCAGGGTGCGCGATTAAAAAATTTGGACGGCGCGCCTGAAGGGGATAGGAACGGAACCAAGGCAGAGACAATTGGACGGAAGAAAAATTCCTTTTGTTCGAAAACCAACCGGCCCCCTGGCATTGTGTCGCCTTTCCTTTCTTCCGAGAAAGGAGTAACGAAGATTAATAATTTCCTCGTCGACTCCGCTGCCTTCCTTAACTAGCTTAAAGTCGCCCTGTAGACGTCTGTTACTCGTTGGCAAACAAATAACAATGAAATAGAAACGATATCGTAGGTTTCTGTTTTGCAATTCAGCGCGTCTCGTATCATTCGTCTGAACGTTTAAAAAATACCAACAACATTAGTTATGTATCTAGATTATCGTTAATTAATTTATAGCCAACGTTAAAATTAAACTGATATCGTTCGTTTCTTACAAAACGTTACTACGCTTATCTTCAAAAGATTTTTCAAAAATTTTCTAATCTATTAGCTTATTCGACCATGTCGTGTTAAAACACTCTTCTTTAAGCACAAAGTAGAGTATAATCACTCGGTAGGACAGTTTTATCCATATAATCAAGGCAGCCGGGCCTCTAAAACGTTTCATAACAGACGATATGTACATAAAATATTTCTATGAGTAACTGTTCAAATTCTTTCACGAGTACGAGCGTACGAGCGTACGAGCGTACGTATTCGTTCTTTGTAAATACGTGTAGCGGTGTAGGAGTATAGAAGAGCGCGATGGTACGAAAGGGTGACTCGCTGGCACAGGCGAAGATTCAAAGTCCCGGGTACACATACACATACAGAGAGTTTCATGCGGCGCTAGGTGAACGGGTGGAGGTGGTGGCGGCTGTTCGCGAGGTGGCTGGGGTTTTGAAGGTTGGGGGCACCAGGTTGACCGTGGGGTGCTGGAAAGCGGGGGTGTAGGTCTAGGTTCAGGGGCGGCATTGCCCGGGTGGGCGTGCACTTTCGGTTTCAAGCTGCGCATGCTCGTTGCATACTCGTTCTCTCCCTCTGCAGTCGTAGTCCGTATTCGCTCATAAAGTTTCTAGCCACGTAAAATTCACTACCACAACGTCACGCGTCGCCGCTCGTTGTTCCTGTACGAGGAACGAACGTGTTCTCGATGGAGCCGGCACGGCGCCTCCGTCTGGATCCGTCCTTGTCTCGTCAGAATCGAAAATTACAGAGCGTGGACGAATAAGTTCCAACTACCAACGCATCCTTGCCGATATCTCCACTCTCGAATTCCGCCGGTTCACCCCGTTTCTCGGACTTGTTACGCACCCTTCGTGCCTTTCCTGCGCCGCTAGCTCGAATAGTAAACGCGCCCCTTTAGGTTCCGCGAATTCAGGCTCGCGATGCTGACGCGAGAAACTTCTCTTTGGGAGAATAAAATTATTTTTTCGCCAGTTTGTCTAAAAATGGACGGCGGTAGTCGATACGTGGCTTACATAATTTTTTCAGTACTTAGAATAAGAATAATTTGATCGGAAACAAAGGCTTCCCGTACGTTTCTCTTCCATCTGTGATCAACCACGCCCTGTTTGAATAAACGTGGCCAGAGGACGGTTCTCGACTTTGGGCTCCTAAATATCAAGGGTTACGCGATAATTAATTTCACTCCATAATTCAAGTTGGTCCATGCAGACAATTAGTTTGCCGTTAGAAGGCAGTTACAAATGTTCCACGAGATGCCTTGTTGTCTGAGTTTACCGAGAAAATTTCGTTACTCGCGCCAAGATGCAATTTTCAACGCGAGTTTCCACCGTGCTTGATAGAACGCTGCAATTCGTAATCTCATTGACTACCAGAATACGTGTAAAGCTACGATTGCATTGGTCGTGTTTCCACCAATTCTTACGAGCAGATTCTTACGAGCGTATTGCAAAGTTTCGTGCAAACTTAAAAATTGCAAAAAGTAATAACGTATGCGCGCGGAAATATACATAAATATGGATATAAAATATCCAAAATACAGTGCTCGTTATAATATTTCATAGGTGAAACAGATAACAGGCATACGTTCAATTTTTCCATTCACGAAAGAAGAACAACTGGTCAGAACACGCATCCACTGTAACCGTAGCTTAATGGGTAGACTACGGATGTTCATGCAAATGCATGTTTTTACACAGCACAAGTAGGGAAATGAAACCTTGATAAAAATTTGTCACGCGACACAGAAGATTATAAAAACATGTTTCTTATTTTACATCTTTGTATATGCTCTGCATATTTATGTTAAAGAACCTATGCAGGAACGTATTACGTTATGTACGTATACTTATATAACAAATTGATACAATTCATCGGAACTGTGTAAAATGCTAATGCCGATAACGTAACTTACATTTCAACTAGTCTGAAAAAATTTGAAAATCGGATAACGACTGCAAACTTATACAAAGCGTCTGTAATTTATTATAACCATTATTATAGCTCCAATTATGCCAGAATAGTTGCAAAATTACAGTTAAATATCTATTATTAAATATCGTAGATAGTATTGGACATATTAAATTAATATCAATCATATCGCTCGCATATTCTCTATATTTCTCGTGCACATAGGTTTGCATACTTTTCACGTACAAATATCATATCTTTTTGTATATTTAAGACGCATAAACGTTCGCGTTCTACTAATGGGTAATAGCGGGAATAACACGATGAATCGTTGGAGAAATACAATGTTCGTGATTTATGAATCCCGCGTGCAAGGAGAACAAGGACCGTACACCATTGTCGTGCGGTGCGCTTCAAGACGAAACCTTTCCACGACACGTTCAATTTCTGTTAAACGCGATTCACAATAGCCTGGTAAGCTGCTATTGCGCAATTTTGCTCGTCCCAACGGCGCGCTTCTCTCACCGACTCTTGATTTTTGCGATTACAGCCAGCCGCACAAGCGAACAATGATAACGAAGTTAGCACAGGATTTATCCCGCTATTTTCTTTCATCGCGAGAATCTGCTTTTACGTATGAAGACTACGCGGAAAGGCCACGGTGAGTCGTATTTCGTATCTTTTCGGGAAAAATAGGAAAGCCCTTTTAAAATTCAACACGTTGTCAACCAATCTCGCGTTACCAAAATTGTCTTCTTAGTCTGGTTTGGAGCGAGACATGGACAAAAGTATACCTTTCGTGTTTTCCTCCTGGGATCTTCGTACGCTTTTGTAGAATTAAAATGTCGCGGCAACGGTCGTACTTTTTACGAGCGCGTTCTCCGCGAACGAGATGTAACAACAACGGATATATCCAGTTTCGTAATTTTTTCGCGGGTTTCAATTCCGCGGCCAGTCGTGTAACTATAAACGAGTTCGGTGCAATGAACGGAAATTGATATATTATTCGAGCATGTAGCGGAAACAGGTTTAATTAAGAGGCTTCGATAAACGAGCTGTTCTCCACGATGACCAATGTTATACGATCGTCGACCGATAAAAATCGGCAACAGCCACCAAGTATAAAGTATTTACTCGCCTTGAATAATCGTTGTTCGCGTTACGGCTTACTCACTTATGTGAAAACTAAATTTCCCGAATGACGAGTAATTCGATTATCCGATTTGACGTAAGAATTATCAGGTTGCTCCAAAAGTAACGTAATACAATACCGAAATAGAGAAGTCTGTATAAAGTAAAATTTGCGACTCATCGATTTACTGACATTATTAGCCGATAAGTTATCGCGCAAGAGAGCCACGGAATGTATACAGTTTTTTGAGGTTAGAATTTGTTCATGATAGACTGGACTTATTTCCGTCGCTAGGCAAAGAGCTATTCATAGCGTACCGACATGCAATTGCATAAAGCTAGTGGATACGTTGACCCTAAGTGTTACGTAACTCGCGTCTAGTAGCAGCTATCAGCACAACGATAACACAACGACTCGATACGCCGTAGTCGTTGTGTCGTCGTATATCTATGAGTGCATTTCTGCCTAGATCGTTGTATTATTCGCAATCTACCCATGCTGTTATCTTTCGGTAACGTCCATCGACTTTCGAAACAAGCGTTCCATTCGTATGCCGTTACCGAACGACCGCGACGAGGAGAGAGACTCGCACGTTCTTCCATCCGGAAACCTGGTACGTTTCTACGTGTACGTGAGAACGGTACGAGTAAATGACCTAGGAAGGATATCGATGCTTGCGGTAATATGGGATTGTCTTCGATAAATCAATAGATACAGCAAGTCTGTAGAGAATAAAAAATTCTGAGGCGGGCGTGTGCAGTTGGATTAAAGTCTCGATGTGGGTCATGCGATAAGAACAAGACTGTCAGATAATTTGGACGTATTTGTCGATTGCGATATATCAGAAAGATATAGCTTTTACGTGGAATAGTCACCGTTAAACGTAGATGATGTTTCATTATGGGGATTCGTCTTCTTTAATCTCCAGGGAGAGATATTTGTAAATGTATAAAGTTGATGACTCCTATTGGAATTTATAGGTATATCGTCTCGACGTTCGTCTACTTTGACAATTCTACGAAGGAAATTCTGCTACAGACGCTAACAGCGTTAAATTTAAAAAAAGATCCTTATTAACTTGGTCATGCCGTGTGTAACGTATCTCTTGGTGGTCGCGATTCTCGCATTCTGGCATGTGACAGCGCGTCGTAGGATTACGGAACGTTCAGTCGGATCGTAAAGTTTGCCTGCAGCGAATGGTAGAAACTGTCAGGCGTGGAGCAAAGTTTCCAACAAAGCCAACGACGGTTCGATGGCTTCGGTACGCTCGCCAAGATCGAAACTGGGTTACGTACGATGCGCTCCCGGCTTCGAAATAAGCGGACAGAGATCCCCGCGACGATCACGCGACAAAGCCACGGTCAACTCGCTTCTGTCGATGCTGCTGTTGCATCTTCCGTACGTGTGCACGCGTTTTATTTGAAAACTGGTCGCACGAAAAGATACGTGTCCAATCTGGATCCTTTTGTGAGCATCTGCAGGCTCACGCGCTGCCGCTATTCAGTCAGCTGAACCGGCATATCTCTGACCGCGAACCTCCTTTCAGGGATCTCCTCGGATAAAATCCGATTCAAACGGGACGACTCACTCTGACTGGTTCGCGAACACGTTTTTAAGGGTGTGTGTGTGTGTGTGTATATGTGTTTTTGAGATTCGTACCGTTCGAAGGGACACGTGCCTTCGTTAAAAATTTTCCACTGAATGTTTTCCTCCCTGATCTGTGTTTTAATCAAAGTCAGCGTATATCTTATTCTAACGTAATATACAAACGCGCAAATGTACGAAACAAATAAGAACAAGTACGCGAAAGAAAGTACGTACTCGTTACGACATTTAGAAGGTGAGATATAAATTCCTACCTAAATTCCATTTGCTCGGACATATTCGTAACGTAAATTTGCATAAACATTCGCAGTCTGGTAATTCAGACAGCTCCGTATCTTACTCACGATCAAATGGAAGGAATCGCGTGCTTTTCTGCACGGTTCTTGAACGAAATCGCATCCTTTAGCTGTCTGTCGAATAGATTCGCGTGCACGTACGCGCCGGCAGCTATAACCGCGGTGTGTACACGCTAATTGCGCAACGGTGATTCACGGCACACATTTGTTTCGCCAGTCCGAAGAAAACGGTCGCCTTAATTGCTAAGCGAACGGATTTATGCTAACGTCCGTGCACCTTGCCTCGCCGGGTAAATTTAATTACGTTCATATCCAGACACCGTGAGCGAGGGTAATTAAAATATTCGGCCGTAACGCGCGGTCGCTTCTTTGGTAACGAACCTCTTACGCGGTTAGAGAAAAGTTTGAATCTTCTCCGTTTCTGCCTTTCTTAGTTAAAATATTCTCTCCGATACGTTTTTTATCTTTGATAGAAATTTTTTAATTTGAGAAACTTAATCTTTCGATATGCCTCTAACAGGAAGAAAAATCTTCTAGAATTTGCTAGACCTACTTTGCCCGAGGAATACGTATCTTATCGATCTCTAGGATCAATCTGCGCACGTTAATTTCAGCGTCAAACACATAAGTTTAGTGTCAATTTACGACACTCGATAGTGTACGTGATCTCGATAAAACTTCGTCAAAGGGTTGCAATTACCGTACGATATAGCGTAGCTCGAAGCCATCGACTCGATTCGACTCGCAAGCCAAAGCCTTGACTCGATCTCCGCTAAATTCGAAAACGTGATCTTCCATCTTATCTAGCGGCACCGATGATTTACGATACGTTCGTATACACAATTCGACCGATAACTGGATAGTCCGAACACCGTGTTCTTCGTGCTACGAGAGACAGACAGAGAGAGAGAGAGAGAGAGAGAGAGAAAGAAAGAGAGATCCAAGTGTCGGCCGATCACCGATAACATCGGCCATCAAACTGCTTTCTAAGATCTCTCCGTGGGGTCAGAAGTGGGGCCAGCGACGATTTACGACGCTTATTATTGATAGAGCTATTCGACCCTCGGTACGAGGTTTGCGATCTTCTCGCGAGGTGTTATTGTTAGTTATCTCGTCTTTTGTATCGTGCGACACTAACGTGTCGTCGCGTAAAAACTTCCATACAAGTTTGAAATTTCGAGTTTCCTCTATTAGATTCGATGTAGACGAGCACATTCGGAATAACACGCTCTTTTACGAGGGTGTACAAAGACTTTTACGAGCCACTATATACATTTATCTACACTTGTAGGATACTCACACATCCGACAATGAGCGTTATTTCGTTGTTACGTACATGTATTACTCGCGCTGCTTTCTAACAGTGCGATAGCACGCGAAACAGAGAATCGCTCGTCTATATTTGGTGTTCTAACGGAATTCTGGATAAAAGAGAGTATGATACGTTTCACGGAGCTTGTTGTCTCGACGATTCGACCAGGTCGATGTTCTAGGAACATTCCTTACAGCGAACCGGCATTACTTTTCTCGAGTGGTTTCCAGGCTTACGTAAGCCACGTGTTCGCCGCGACTGATAGACCTCGTTCGCGATAATCGTTCGCTGTGCGAACGAGAAGGTACCATTAAGCCCTAATTAACGCGTCAGACAGGATGGCAGAGAGTTTCTGCGAACAGAAACCGCGGCGTTCGAGCTGCGACGAGGAATCGCTGCAATCGCTTTCTCTCCCACGTATCGAGCCGCGAGCTTTCGCGATTAGATATCGGGAATCGGCCGACGACCATTTCTAGCTACTAACACCGATTAGATAGGGGCAATAATTGCGGAACAATGACCGACCGTCGGCCGTTACCACCGGCACGTTGCGTCGCCCGCGAGAGAACGTTCGCGAATTCTCGTTCAGAGAATCGATACCAAGTTCGGTCTACCCCGCGCCAAGCATAATTTCCACGCTGCACAAACAGCAATTACGGACGTATACCTGTCTGCTACGTGGCTGCGAACCTGAAATTTACAATCACGACTTTAATACTAGTTACGTTTCCCATTTTTTCTCGTCTCCTTCGCGGTACTCTTGTTCTTTCCAACTGTTTGCTTTTCTTTATTACGTGAACTACGATTAACTTGTAACTGACATAGTAATCGTTTAATTACGCCAACGGAAATGTTAAAAAATTTATGAATAGTGGTACTGCGCGTGGAACGGGATAATCGGTTGTTTCGTAATTGACTTATTAAATAAAATTCACTTGTATACTTGCCACTTGGTAAGTTATACAGGGTGCGCCGTTAGAATCCGGACAAAAGAAGTTTTGTGCAGAAAGTTGTTTATTTAAGTCAATACACAAAAACACATGAAAATGTTGTTATATCTCATTTAAAGGGTCCTTGCTGAGAACTTTTATTCTATGTAACCACCCTCTGCCTCTATGACCTGCTCTATTCTTGCTCTAAAGCGCGAGCACGCTGACTTCAACTGGTCGCGTTTAATTGTCGCGAATTCTGACTCGATAGCAGCTCGTAGGGAGTTGACGTTGGGGTGCCTGCATTTATTAGTTTGTCTCTCGATAACGCCCCACACGTAATAGTCCAATGGGTTTAGGTCGGGACTGTTAGGAGGCCAGAAATCTTTCGACCAAAACATGTCCACATTGTCAGAGAGCCAATTTTGAACAAGATGACTTGTGTGAGCAGGTGCGCCATCTTGTTGAAATAAATACGGCCTTCCAGAAGCCGTAATTTCCATCCACGGCTTTATTACTGTCTTCAGGACCTCCAAATAAACCTCCTTTGTGATTCTTTCGCCTTTTTGGAAGAAGTGCGGAGGCATGACGTCGCCCTCACTTGAGACAACGCTCAAAACGTGAACACTTGCTGGAAATTTGGTTTTGCCCACAACAAAATTAAATTACCGTCGATCTTGGGTAGCTAAAGAATTTTATAATTTCGACCGGCGTTCTCCCGGCGCGAAGACTTTCTATAATCGCCGCTCTTCTATCGTATTCCGGGTTTTGCTTAACGAGTTCTGTCATTTTGAGGTTATAGAAGACTTATTGACATATTTAACTAACTTCAGAGTCAATCAGCACAAACATCTGAATTCTAATATGGTGGGAACTACAAATTGAATTCTGTCCGAATTCTAACGGCGCACCCTGTATATTTTCCTTGCAAACAAGATACATTGGTTTAAACCTATTTTTATTCCTTCGTTTATTTTCTTCGTACGCGTATTAACGAGAGTAACGAGTGTTGCTCGTCCAGCGGTAATTTCAATTTCACGGAGACTGCCCTGGAAGCTAAAACGAAATGCTCTTCTACCCCTTTACAACACTTAACGCTGTATTCAGCGTAGAATTTACTTTTCGCCAAAGTCGTTTACCATTTAAGCTTCTCGATTAGGGTCGATTCGTAGCAAGCTGTACGCGTCGGTCTATTGAAATTTCTACGGGATACTTTGCCGATATCGACGGATGCTAGAGACGTTGGTTTCGATATGGTAAAGAAATTCCGCTCGTAAACGAAGCTCCACGGTCTATAGAAAGAGTCTGGTTTGCGTACGGAACAGACGGTATTCGGTATCGATCAGGCTTCACGGGGAACGGATTGAAAGGCGAAGCAGACAGGTACACACGTTGTGTCGGCAGAACGCGTACGTAACAGTCGTTACGTTAATGACCAGCCGCGGCAAAGTACGTAACCGTGCTTTCGGCCAATAATGAGTACTGCGTTAGCAAACGAGAGGCCCGGGTCGTCCCGAAGCTAATCAATGTTGCTGCCCGGTGAATCGATTCTTTTTTCCCCCGCCGTTCGCGGGGATATGAACCCTCGTAGAAAAATTGATGCTCCTCTAACCCTTCCGACCAATTTCTCACTCGACACACTTAACCAACCGTCGTTCTGGCATCGTTCACCGCTGTCCGAATCGATACCAACATCCTACGTATAGTAGAAAAAAGAATATCCTATATCCTTGTCGAGTGTCCTTATTATATGAAAGAAGTTAGAACAATCTATAACTCGTAAGTTGTCATTTCGCTAATATTATTGATAAATTATTAGCGTAAAAGGGTGCAGGTGTATAAGAAAGTATAATTTCGTTTCGACATCGATTGATGGAAACCTTATATTTGGGCGCCGCGCCGCTGAAATTCGAGTGGCTTGTGAACGTTGTACACGCCGCCGTCACGCTATGGCTTTCTTCCTTCTATGAATTAGTGAAAAGGAAACTCTTCGGAGACAGAGACGATTCCAGGTTGGCCGATGGTTTCGTGCTGCTATTCCAGGAACGCGAATACGTCCCGTCGTTACGTGGGAACGGCCAGTATGATTTCAACCGAACCAGTAATTTTTGGAAACGAGTATCGTACATGATTCTTTGGGGTTATCGTTCTTCAAGCTTCGCGACCCGATTCTCTTACAATTTTCTTAACGCCTTCACTGCCACGCGAATTTCGCATATTATACATGTATATATCATTTTATCGAAATACGCTCGGTACACGGCGACGTTTAATTTTTGTCAGATATTCTATCGTATTTGCGCGCTTCTGCCGTGAAATTCGTCTTATTCCAATCAGGCTAAAAAAAATTTAGTAACGCGGCTTACCACTGACCTCAGCGGTGATCAACGTTAAGAATCCGCGATGCGCGAATGGATGCTCGTTCTTTACGAGTCGGATGAAAACAGTGACGTCATAACTTACGAAGTTATAGCGCTATTTTCGGTTTATGGCTACCGGCTGCTTCGACGATATCCAAGTTATTACGGTTACCCGAGAATCACGCCCGGAATTGAAAAGAAAGGAAGAATTATAGATAACTCTGCCGCGTTTGACCAGACTTTGTAACTTGTTAAATGGGAAAGACAAATCACGTAATATTTTCGTTCGAATTTCCAATCTGTCAGACGTAATAATTAATTAAGACGTAATAAAAATGTTAGTTTAGACGGTAATCTATGTCTGTTTCTCTTCCTTCTTTTTTTTTTTTTTTTTTTTTTTATCCAATAAAATGAAGAAACAGTCGAGTGTCTTCCATCTCTGTTCAGTACGTTTCAATTGTATTAACATAACATTTGTTTATACCGTATACACAATTGCTGTCTCTCGTTACGTCACAGAAGAATTGTGTTTAATTAAATCGTAAATATTATCGAAGAGTTAGAAGCGCTTGTGTTCGTTTAAACAACGAGCGAGATTGAGACAGGAAAATTCGAGAACTGCGGAGCTGAAGCGAACGATCGTGACGTGGAACGGCGAATCGTGGAATGACGCGTGCACACGAGGCTTCCTTCGAAATTCTTGCCAAAAATTACAGGAACGCGTTACGGTTACTCGTGTATTTTTACGCGCGCCGTAAAGGCCCGTTATAAATTTTCTGAAACAGAAGGCAGCGACAGACGACGTAACCGTGTTTCTCCTCGTTTCCATGAAAAGGAAGAGGAAGGCGAGGAAAAAAATAAGGAGAACAAAGATCATCGGCGCAACGTGTGCTGTTCCAGCTACGCTCGTTAAATCGCGCGGCGATTTTTCAATCGCACGCGTATCGTTCGAACGACTTCTCGGTGCCGCGTAGATAAAGAAAACGCCAACATTTACGAGCTCGTAAAAAGCGCGCGCGTTTCGTATTGCCAATGTAGAGAAGGAAAAAGAGAGAGACAGAACTCGCGGTAGGGTTCCCTCGTTGAGGAACTTTGTCGTTTACTCGCCCGTGCGCACGCGCACTATGGTTCGCACGGAAACCGAGTTCACTAGACCATTCACGCCGGCCACCAGGTTTGTTTTGGATTTTAAAACTAGGCCGATGGGTCGTTGCCCTCCGACAAATCCTTTCTGCCTTCGTCCCCTTCTTTTCCTCGGCCCCTCTATTTCTTTTCTTAGGTTAGCTTACCACGAACACATGCTACCTACTGTAGCGTCGATTAGTTATGCTACACAGCATCTATAGCTCTACCAATGGCACCAATTTGTGCACCAATACCGACCAACGTGTTTACGCGCAATCTCGCGTTTGATTGATTTCGTTGCCGTGATTTATCTGTTACACCTGTTTACGTTAACGTTGTTGCAACGAGTAATCGTATATATCGATAATAGGAAGGATTTCTTATTTCGATTTCCTACTGGCAATAAAGTTCAGTATAAAAACGTTTGAATAATTATCAGGTGCAGTTGTAAGAAAGCAGATGCTATTCCAGGTTAAGTAACGATCATCGAAATTGACGGAATATATTCGAACGGTCTGGTGGCTGTTTTTCGCGATCGTTCGAACCCTCGTGATGTTCGTGTCTCCGATCGTTGTATAATCGTCGGAACGTCAATACCATCGAAAACTATAGGATTATCAGTTGTAGATCGTAAACAAAATCTCCAATGATATAATCCGAATCGTACGATTACAGCAGAATGGGCTAGACGCTATTATAATGCCAGATGGATCAATATTTATTCTCGGGAGAGTTTATCGATAGACTACACTTTCAACAAAGATTCGTCTGTTAAATGTAAACAGTGATTCAGAAATCGGCGTAGAATTTATTTATGAATGGTAATAGGATTTCATTGTTTGTAGGAGAAGAGAAGTAGAGCCGGAGGTAGTCTGATTATGTAAATTACCCGACATTCATTGGACCGTATTGTTAAATATCGTTGGAAACGTAGTTCCAAAAAGGTTCGATCGATGAATCGGAACGCGTGTCGCCGATTTAACGAAACAATTTTGGCCGATTCGAGGGTGCTGCCTGGTCTTGCGTTTTTGTTGTTCCAACAAAAGGCGACTATGGGGCCCTCCGATGTGGGGCGATCAGGCCTGTGCTATCGCAGCTATAGGCTGATTTACTACCACGCGTGACACGCATTGACATACATCGCTTAAGGCTGACATTTATAAACAGCGTGCCGCGAAGACATACACAGAAGTCTCCATTCAACTTTCGTTTGATTACGCGGAACCCAACTTATCACAGAACCAGCTTGCGAAATAGAATGCGTTCGTTTCTCGCGAACGTGTCGTAAAAATAAAGAAAAAGCTACGTTTAACGCGAGTAAGCAGTTAAGAGAAATCTCCTCGCAGGTTTTGCTCTTGGTCTTGCTTGTTTAATATTTGCTGAAATAAATCTTTCATCCCCTACTGAAACGAAACTTTTCGTTCGAGGGTTGTTTTCACTTTGTAAATGCGAATTAGAGTATCGAAAAAACGATACGATCGTGCCAAAGAGCACAAAGCGTTGGGTCTCGTAACGTTTTATTATTTTTCGTTGTAACAAAGCGTAAACGTTCGATTTTGCTGCGTAGTTGTTACAATACATAGTCGTCTTAATAAACGGTGAAATGATTAAGATCTGCAACCACGAATTATCGATGTTCCTTCTTAATTTCCGCCCTTGACGACGTTTGAACGAATTCGAAGCTCGAAACGGTCGATCAAGAATAATTATGTCGTTATGTGGTAAGAATATACAATTTTTTTTATTTATGTGGGAGAATTTGACAGATTTTAAATTAGAATTTTTGGGACAAGTGGTACTATAAATTGGATAATAAGTGTTTATCGTATGTTTGATTCTAGTTGAATCTAATGTTTAAATCTAGAGGGTAATGTCTTTTTAGCCTGCGAATCTGATCCGTCGTGTCGAGTAATTGAGTAACTAGTGGGTTTTGGTGGTTGTTAACTCTTATGTTATATCTGTTACTGAATTTGGATATTTCTTCTTTAACTGTGGGTATCTTAAGGTCGCGATGTATCGTTTCGTTGGTAACGTACCAAAGTGCATCTACTAAGGATCTTAGAGTTTTCGATTGGAATTGTTGAAGAATTTCTACGTTGGAATTACTTGTTGTTCCCCCATAGTTGGATCCCATGGGACCAAACAGGTTTTAATATGGCCTTATATAGCATTATTTTACTCTGCACGTTTAAGTTGGAACGTCTGCCAATGAGCCAGTAGAATTTTTAAAATTTTGATTTAATTTGTTTGGATTTATCAACGATGCGTCGTTTCCATGTCATTCTTCTGTCCAGAATCATGCCCAGATATCTGACTGAATCTTTGTTTCGAATTGGAATATTATTTATGGTCACCTGCGGGCAGGTAAAATATAAAATAGGATAGGAACTATCGATACACAAAATCTATTTGGACGACCATGCACGGTACATCGTTCTGTCATAAATTACACAGGATAGGCAACAATTATCGCAGTGGCCCCGATCAATTATCGCCCGACGTCGCGTCAGGTACGTCGCGTTCTCACGATGCGAACGCAACTCTTAGAAAGAAAGTACCGTTTGTCCTATAACCTGATTCCTGTATTTATAATTCGATTTTCGAATCGTCGCGCTGCGTCGGTATTTTTCATCCGCTCATAAACGATCCAGTTTTGTATAATAATAATACCACCACGGAAGTTGTTCCTAGAAATATTCGTTTACGTCGACCGAAACTTCGCTATCACTGTCGTTCGCCTCTTTTATCGAGCTGGCTCCTCCAACCAACGAGTGCGTCCGGCTGTTGAGACCGTTTTCTGAGAAACTTTACGATCACGACAAGCTGCTAACGACTCTCGTTTCATGGTCTCGAACCGTTTTATATGGAAACATCTGCCGACTCGAACGACAGTGTTCGGTACAAGAGCGAAAAATTGTTAAACGAGGAAGGCGCGTGATGGCTGACCAAAATGTATCTCCTTCGATTCACTGATATTATTTCGAACTCTTATCAAATTGTTTGATCTTACATATCTTTGTAAACATCTGATCGTATAGACAGCACATTGATAGATAAGACACGATCAAAGTGGGAAACGCGACGCAACCGAGTAGCGCAAACGTACTTCGAAGCTTCCTTTGGCGAACATCGAAAGATAGAATCCTTATCAAGTTCAGGCTGAAACTTTAAATCATTCGGAATCAGTCGATACTCTGCTGATCGTTCTATATATTAAAGATTCTATCGGCACTACGACTTCGGCAAATACGTTCTCTTTATATAAACTATTCCTGCAAACGTTGCAGACTTTTGATCGATAGTTTCGAAGCATAAAACCAGAAACCTCCTAACAGTCGGCTATTCTAGCTGTCGTAGATTTTGTCCACGCGTATTTTCTTTGTCCGCCGAAGACGAGTGTACCTTTTTACACCACTGGACAACGTTTCAAGCTCGCGTGTACTCTCAGACGGAACGGTAAAAGCACGCTAATCGCATTAGCGTCTACGGTGTATGCAGCGTCGTCTTCGGCCTTGAAAAACATTCTGTAGGGTGCTCCAGAGAAAAGACTCGCCGTCTCCTCGAGTCGCGGAGACAAACGTGAAACGCTTAGTGGGACTTTGGCGGTTGGCGCGCCTTCTTTCGTGCAGGCCCTTCTTCGTGGTCCCTTTTTTCAGTATTGACGTCATCGTACGTGGAATGTAAATAACGGTCGGCCCACCTACCAGGCCCTCTCGACGTCTCTTGTGTTTTAATGTGGTAAAGGGTTGCGACAGATGCGACTGCGCGCGACAAACGCACGCTGGTCCCATCCGCGTCCTCTTCGACCACGTGCTTTTTCTTCCAGACATTGTTCCATATCCTCGAGCGTACAGCCTTTGTCTACCAGCCAAGTTCCTGGAGATTCTCTCTTTAGCTTGCTTTTTATTTTCGTCCTTGTTGTTTCGAGGGGATAACCGGTGAAAACCGTCATTTTTAACCCATGCGAGAACCAGTGACTCAGACGTTGAGTCACTGGATGCATCGTTTCAGCGAACAAAAATCCTGTGGTTGATCCGCCCAGAGAGGAATTACTTGCAGTTTACTCGTAAAACTTTGTTTACTTTATCGCGAAACTTGTTCACTGTTACGCAAAGATGTTGATATAATCGATAAGTTGCGGTTCGGTACTTGTAGGATGTTGTCAATGAGATTCATTTATTAAAACAGTAGTTACGATCGTGCAAAGCACTCGGTCGTTAAGAAAATCTTCCGAATTTCGAAATACACGAGTCTCGAATGTTTCAAGTAAATGGAATGTTGTAGTTCGTTGGTTATTTCTGTCGTAACTAGCGCTGTCAAGCTGCGGCTTTTACGATCGAAATTTTAAGGGTCTGATTAGTAAGTCTCGAAGAGTTAAGAACCATCCTGGCGGACCAATTAACTCGAATTAAGGGTACTAATTAATCGAGAACTCGTACGGTCGAAAAGAAACTGGTAGTCGTCGGCATCAATGAATCATAGGAAAGAAAAATTTCAGCGGTGCGGTAATTAACAACGAGTCGGTTTTAATCGATCGGTAGGATTATTCTCGTTGGTGCAGGAGAGCTACCGGTTTCGGAGATCGCGATCTAGTGCCGTTTTAATCGCAGACGGGCTCCAGCCGGGCGCAGAATCCAGTTCAAGCACCATGAAAACCAGTCATTGACGTTGAATGGAAGCCAAGATCTAGTCTCATCGCTCAAACTCGATCCCAGCAGATGCGTTCCTCCGACGCGTTTTACTCTGGTGCAACCAAACGAAAAAAGAAATCCGGAACGTTAGACCCGCCTCTACCGTTAGGTAATGTTCGGTTCTCCAGTTTGCGACCAAAACGAGCGTCACTCCTGTTTTCAGGCCTTCCTTACCTGCATCCTAATGAATAACCACTCCTTCCATCGCCTTTTTCGTATCCCGATGTAGATGAGAACTCTCCGCGTCGTATCTCCGGCTCTGACAATCGATGTAACGCGTGCGTGCGAAATTGTTTTCTTCGATTTTCGTTACAGCGATTCGTGAAACCGTTCCAACACTCGTAAACAATTTTTATTTTATTTTATCTCTTTCGTATTAGATATTGGATATTAGATATTAGATATTAGGCGCGTTATACATTTGAAACCATTTTGAAATTTCATTAGTTACGAGACTCGATTATTACGTCGTTCGTTACGTCGTTGATCGAGTCTCGTAACGTAGCTAATAGAATTTACTTTTATGTAAAGCAAACGTGCTTATGTAATGAAGCTGAGAGATCGACGTAAAGTGGAGTTGATCGGTTTGGTTCGTGAGAATATTTTATATGGAACCTTCTGTCGTCCGATGGTTAATCTCGATACAGATTAATCCCCTTATTCTATTTTTCCTCTGTCTTCGAATTAATGAAACGATGATCCAACGTTTTCTTTCGAGAGGTACATAGATTATTGGGCAAATCGATGAGGGGAACAAAGACGGCTTAATCGAGAGCGAGCGAACGTGGGAGAAAGCGGGTGAAAAGAGGACTGCTCGGTCGAAATGTCGGCGTGACTAACGATCCATGCGAAGAGTGGGTCATCGAATAGAGCAGTCTCGCGTAAGAAAGGACACGATCCATTCATACATCCCAAATTCGGTGAATCTTGGCTGTGCGATCGCATCTCGGCATTTCCTTGTACGGAACGGAAGATTGCGTAACGTAACGAAAGCGGGATCGTGTGTTGCGCGAACGTGGATCGACGAACGTGTCGCTGAAGAGACAGAGAGGGAGCGAAGGGGATCACGAAAACGCCGTTTCGAGTATATCGAACGATCGCGCATTTTTTTTCTCTCCTCTCTTTTATGGTCTCCGCTCTGGCAGTTCGCCGGTGGAATAAAACGGCGGGGCCATTACCGTAGCTCCAGGTACATGGATTTCGGATCGTTTCGTGCACGGACGTAGGAAATGAATCGCTTCGAAGCTGCTCGTAAATCGAATTTCGTAAGCGTCCACCACCGACACTCTGCTCCGTATTCTCAGGCAAAATTAAATTTCCATAGACTTTGTTGTTCGAACACCTTTGTTTCGTTAATATCGCGTGTATGTACTTCTTGCGTGTCTTTTACCTAGGAATATATAGATGTACTATATATATGACAGCAATTAAAGTGCGCGTTACGAAATAAAAAATTAATTAAAAAAGATCACGGGCAGGAAACGTTGTAATAACTCGCATCGAATACGTATAGTCGATAAACGAGGCTATATACTCGAATCTGAATTTTGTACGTAGAATTTTACGATATAGGAAACTAGGAAACTATAATACAAATGTAAAAAAGATAAAAGAAGCGGCATCGTTTCCCGTCGCTAAGAATTTCACCAGCAGCCACATGCGACGAAGCTCGTCGCAACAGTAAGAAAAGCACCGCGCCGGGCCGTCGCACAGGCGATACTCGAAAAAAGCGATCCGCTTTCGTGAGAAGAGTATCTTCGCGCCACATGCTGTAACGAAACGAATTCCAGCCTGACATGCACAGGTCCGCGTTCCGTCCACATTTCCGTCGAAATCATTTTCATCGAATCCCACTAGACGCTGTACGATCGTTATGGCGAATTAAGAGACATTAAACAGATGCGTTATTACTGGAATCCCGCGATATTATCTTAATTACATAATGATTAACGACCCAACACGAAACGATGATTTTCATTTCGCCTGCCACGAGAAACGAGCAACGTATTATATGCTTTCGCATCATTTATTACGTCCGATGGTAGTCGGTATTACGATTTACGATTATTATCGCGAACGAGCTTTTCGACCCGATGCAAAAATACAAAGGAGGTACTGTATGCGCGAGTTATTTATAGCGCCAACCTCGACGAGAAAGCGGATTTTTAAATATCTAATTCAGTCGGTTATGTTAAACAAGATATACGATTACCCACCTACACTGGCTCGCGAAAGTACTCCGACATCGCATAAAAATTATATAAAACGTTAGAAATAACTGCGTTCGTATTGTAACGAAACGTGACGTTCGTGTCCGTAACGTTTGGAACTAACCCGAAAATGTGTACAGGAAGTTTGAAAGTGCAAGATGGCACAGAACGCGCGTAATATATTTTTCTTTTTATTATTTAATTTATACAATTTGTCCAGCTGGACATTCGGTAAATTTTTCTACCTTAATTGCTAAGTAACCCGCGGGTGGCTGCCTCCGGCGGGATACCATCCTCGAGTGCGCGTAATGTGAAAAAAATATATAAATATCCATATGGTGCTTCAAACAATATTATACTTGGCGGATAAATTAATTTTTCGACCAGGTTCCATTTTCCCAAGTACATCCTCGAGGATACGAATCCGTGATTTACACGGAAATTTCAAAATGTTTCTCACAGCACGCATGGTATGTATGTTCGTAAAAGATGTCTACAAGCGTTGGAGCATTTTCGCGAGCCTGTACAGACGTTCCCCTCGATTATCTCGAGAGCGTTACGTTGCGAAGGGCGGTTCGGGGCGGAACCGATATAAAATATTTTCTTTACCGCGGCGATTGTTCGTCGAAGCGTAATCCAAAGTCGCGATAAACCACGTTTCTCTGTGTTCCTCCCGCAGCATTCGCGTTATCGATCGCGCAGAAAGAGGACACAATCGTCAGCTATGATCTACTACGGTCCCGGGACGATTTTCCTTTTTCCCCAACAAAATACATGCGTATACCTATACGTATACGTTTTCCCCGATACGTACGGCAAACACTGTAATTTCTTCCGAGCACGTTCTTATCGTAGCACCGTGTCGCGCGATGCCGGACGTGACGTCATACCGACTCGAACATTCTGTCAGTCACGATTAGGAAGCCCTTGTTGAAGCTATCGACCTTCGTCGACGACGTTCGAGATCCCGTTCCATCGAAACCCCGACATCTCGTAACCTTTTATTGAAGTGGTGGGGAAGTAACGTCGGCTTTCCATCGTACTAAGAAAAACAATTTCAATGGCTCGTACGTTACAGTTCGCGATAAAATCATTTTATTAGAAAGACGTTCTGCCTTTGTGAAATACTTGTCCCTCGTATAAGCTTCGAGATCGGCGTGGATCGGTGTAATTCCAATAATTGGACGTGGAACGCGAAAAAGTCTGTTTTTGGTCAATTGCGTTAGGAATTGGTACTTCGAGTTTCGGTGAATTTAAAGTAATTTACATTATATAAATGTTTTCTCGCGCTTTCTAACGTTCAGCACCATCGGACTGTCGTTATTTCGGGTCATAGGAAATGTGACCTATCGTGTTCTTCTCTTATAGTCGTCGTATATAGAGTCGATCGTTGAGCTCCAAGAAGGACAGCCATTTTCATTTCCGGAGGGGCACGAGCTGGTTTGGAAGTTACGCCACTGGGGCGCAACTCGCTTGAACGCATGCTCTTTTTTACATCCTCCACCTCTTTTATTTGAATCCCTTCCACGTGCTAGCACAGCCTGTCCCCTTCCATTGTGCGCTGTAGCTTGTTTCGACTATGCCAGCCTCTCTCCACGTCATTCTCTTTCCTTCTTTCCTCCCTACGTTTTCTTTTTTCGTCCTACCATGCTTCGCTCCTCTTTTCTCCCTTTCGGTATATACATACCTCTGGCTTGCACTGCAGCGGACTGCATCATCCAGAGACGCAATATATACGAGTTTGACCTTCGCTTTGTCCTCCCTGCCGTGACCGCACCCACACAGTAGAAGGCCGATTATAAAGGCCGCTCGATACTCGATACACGACGCCCTTCGTTCCACGCTGCTCTCGATACGTCGAAACTGCGTCGATTCGATTCGAAAACCCTTTAACACTCAGGTTCCCAAATGAGAATTGTTTCGCCAACTCCGAAGCATTTCTTTCTTTTAGTCTTTTTCGGTAAAATACGTTTCTCTATCGTTAACCGACCTCGGGGGTCGAAGAAAAGACGGACGTAATTTTTACCAACGTAGCAGGCCTCTAAAATCTATACGTCGTTAAAAGTTTCTTAGTTAAAGAGTCTTGAGAAGGTTGGCGCATAAAATTCGACGACTACGGTCGGATTAAATAATTGCATCGGCGCCAACGAGGATGAACATGTCGACCAAATGTCCCAACGTTTCTTTGATGTCGCGTTATCTCGCTTCGAGAAGCAGCGTCTCGCGTTCGAAAGCGCTAACAACGTCGGATCTCAGCTTCGTTCGATCGTCGATTATCGTCGTCACCGTTCTCTCGACGAACGTGTCAAAAACGGAACGTAGTTCGAAGAAATTCAATTCGATGGTGCAGCGTGACGTTTGGTTGAAAGGGCGACTGAATCGCGAAGAACGCTCGTCAAGAGGGAAGCTTTGAATCTATCGGCCACTCGAAGCTACGAACGTGGTCCGCGTGAGTGCAGTTAAATGTGACTCGAAGCATTGCTCAAGGTCGCTTCGAGGAGGTATGCAACGTTAATGGCGTCTAGAGCAAACTCGTTCCGTGGAGAGTAATGGCTTTGACCAGGCAGCCTTAATATGCGGACTTCGATTGAAAGATGGTTACGAGAGCCTATAATTCCTGCTGTACCAAACACAGCAGTCTTTTTACCACCGTGGCTCGTGCATTTAATTAAATCGTTCGACCGTCGTGCATGTCCGTGTCTGTGTTTTACATCGTTTTCAGCTTCAACGTTTCAATCCCTACGTTGTCCGATTAATTTCTTCCATTATTTTCCGGTAGTTTCGATCTTGACTCTTAAACGCACGATCTTTTCGACTCTTGCGTAATTTCTCTCAATTTTCAATTTTTTTTTCTTTTTTTTACATTTCTTACGTCACTAACGCGTTATACGGATTCTCTAGTAACATTCCTTTCTCGTATAAATAGAAAGTCACTAATTTGCTTATCTTCGAGTAGAAAACAAATTCGTTCTGATAAAACGACGAGTCGAAGGCGCCGCGGCGAAGAAAATAAACGAGCTTCTGGAACATTCGTCGTTTTGATCGATGATCGTCAAAGGGCTGACAACGTTTGTTTTCTTTGCGCCGATATCAACGTATTCGTGTACATTTTTTTCGTGTACTCGTTTATAAACGTTTTAAATATTCGACGTATCGACGATAAACTCGAGTAGGCAATACAAGGAGCAATTAGATTACAGTGCTTGCCAATGAGTTACGAGGATCGTCGATTGTTTCGCATAGTTCTAACGATGACGTGTCGTATTTGCGATTTTCCTTTCATGAAACGATAATAAGTTTCCTATTGTATTTATATTTATTACTATGACACGAATCTTAGTATCCTTTGGTAAGCCGCTAGGAAAAATAACGAGGCGAAATAATTATACAGATACGAATATCATATCCGAGAGTAAAAAATTCTCGAAGCTACTGTCAAATAAATGTACGATTTCACGGTAACTATCGTGTAAGATTCTCAAATTGAAACCTACATTTACATACAGCTATGCAACATCGCGTGGACATGCGAAACAGCGTGACAAATGTTGCAACGATACTCGGAAAACGAATTAAAAAAAAGAAAAGAAACTGACGTCTGTGAATCACTCTCGCATACTGAATGACTAAAATGACTCTAAATCCGGAATGGGTGTGTCCGTGTGAAACAGCAACGAAAGAGAGATAGTCGAGTCTGTCGTTCCTTTTTTCTCTTCCCAGAGAGTACACTGACTCGTGAAAATACGTATATGTATATTTGGATACTTAAAATATTCAAAAAACTTCATTGAAATTACGATCAGAACGAGCCACACGATCATATCGGAGAAATCTCGAAGCAGCACACGCGCAACGTATTTATTTATATTTTTAAGTTCTTACGGACGAGTTTAAATACTTTGGTGAGCCACTGTGCGATCGTGATTCACGAGCTGACTAAAAGTGGCGCAGAAGAACGAATTCGCGTAACGCGCGTGGTATCCCTCCGTGTGTTCCCTTTTCGAAATGTACGTAAGCAACCGCTTACGCGGAATCAAAGAAATTCCAGACTGGAACATGGCGCGTTACGCGTTCCACCATCACGTCATTAATAACCGATGTCGAGGGAACAAAGGTCAATCGAGTCAGCGATCGTAGAAATAGACGGGATGATTTACACGTCGCGCGAATCTAACGGCGATCGGCGAGCGGAAAAGCTGGTCGACGCGTGAGCAACGTGAACGGTAACTTGCTGTTCAGTTGTAACTAATTGTAACTGTAATTGTAGACTGCAAGCGGTATACTTATAATGCGAATAAAAGGCGGTGCAATCCAGAGACAAAGGGAAAATTCAGACGTGTCTGGATCAACCGATCGAAAATATCGACATTGTCGTTTGCGTGAAATTTTGTTGTCAAACTTTCGAGTATATCGTTTTTCTATCGTTGTATGTCGATCGGAGAGCATCATCGCACAGATGATCAAATTTTAGACGAGTAACCGCATAAAGCATGGCGGGCGGGAAGTCGTTTAGAGCGGCGTAAATAAAATTAACGACCATCTACCAATCAAATTTTCGTTCTCAGATAATAGATATCGCGTCGACTGGGTTTCCTTCTCCAGAAAGATACGAAAAGGGTCTGGATTCGACGTCACGCACGGGAAACAAAAGGAGGAGAGGCTCCAGGATCCGGTCTCTCTGATTAACGTTCGCTCGGTAGCATGGCCGTGTTAATTATCTTGGTTATACGTTATATCCGATTTTAGCGGCTACCGCCGAAAAGTGCAGGGCCGCGTGCAGCCGAGCGTGTTTCAAAGAGTATACATCGGCTTGTGTAAATTAACTGCCGTTACAATGGCCGACAGACGTGCCCCTGTCCGTTCTTTCCGCTTTTCTCCCTTCGTTTAATCGAACAGAGCACAGAGAACGTCAGCTCGCGTGATCGGCAGACGCGAAACATGCAAATTCGGGGGATTCGCGTTCGATTGGAAACGAAGGGGTTAAAAGTGCATCGATGTTTGCAAGATCCGGCGGAAAACATCAGGATTTCACGGTCCGATCGTTCGGCAAACGCCGAAACAACGAACGAACGAACGAACTCTGATGGTTTATCGATGTTAGCTAAGCACGGTGCAGCGATACGATGATGCGATCGGAGAGAAAAATGATTGGGGAATGATGATTCTCGAAGCTTCGTGAAACTTATCTTGCGCCACGTTGAGAACGGATGTCTCGTTTCTCCACGATGAGCTCCATAATTCCGATAATCCAAGGATCACTGGTTCCATGGAACTTACTCACTTTGATCGTTCCATTAGTCGCAAATCGCTAGATCTCGCAGATATCGCGACGTAATTGGTAGATTACGGCTACGAAGCAAATAAAAAAGATTTTACCTAAAGAATGGAAAAAAGAATTGCGATTGGGTAGCTTAACAGACGACAAAAAATGTATCACGAAAGTAAAGGTGGGATGTATACATAGCTGAAAAATTAAGAGGAGATAGGACAACTTTATCAAAGTTCGGGTATAAACGGAAATCTCTTGGCAATGCGTTGAAGGAAGGACGGAAATTGGGCGTGCATAGCGAAACGACGATTGCAAAGGGTTTAGGAAGAACGTAAAAATATGACGACAAAGCTGTGGAAACGCTCGATAAGGGAGAGGTTAATGCGTAGTTGTTTGATGTTGCTGACAGAAGTTGAAATCACAGTTTACATAACAAACATTAATCATATCTATTTTTTCCAACTGAATTTCTATCCCGAACGTGTGGGTATTGGTAACGGCGTCGCGTCGATAGTTGTACCAACTGGACACCCGTGTATTTTTCTCTTTTTATTGCAGCACCGTATTTCTTTGCTCTTGAGCCAAACCGACGATAGCCGATTATCACGAAATCTCCGATAAACGCGATGAATTCTGTTCACAGCGGCTCGTTTCACAGGTTACTGCGTGAAACACGATTTTCGCGAGAATGCAGAAAATTGCAAGGCGTCGCGGATACCGAGGTAGCTGAGCGAATCGCAGATGGCTGCCGGAGACCCACTGGCCCAGTTCCGCCCAGTTCGCTTCATCCCCTTGCATCGCTGCACCCTGCTGCATCTTGCGTGACGTCATTGCCCACCCTCGACCCTCCGTCACTGCAGAGGCTACCCCTTCCGCGGTGCTACCACCTCCACCCTCGATCCCTCTCGCCTCTCGAGCTCGTTGCTCGAGTCTGCTCGGTTCTATTCGGATCCGCGCCCCTCTCTATTCTTCCTCTTCGTTCCTTTCGCTGGAAAAACGCACTCTTTTGAATCAATGTTTTCACCGATCGATTTTATTTCATTTCAATTACGTTATCTGCGCCGTCGTGTTACGATTTCTCGATCTTCCGTCGCATTTATGGCGATTCCGAAGCCAGGATGCTTGCGTTTTTAACTCATCGTCGACAGGAGACGTTGTAAGGCTCGATCCTACCAAGTATAATGGAAAATGCATTGGTTGTCAGAAACGCTGCGAATTTTTCTGGCGCTCGTGCGTGTACAGAGTATGAAACGGTCTCTAAAATTGCAGAACTTTCAAAGCTCACGCAAACGGGTTCCGCAAAGGGTTTCCTTCGTACGATTATTTCATTTTAATTGGTTGGTAATTTAGGAGTTAGGGTAAAAAGGAGTGATAAAACGTGTTTGCCTCTATAGCTCGGCATCGTCCTAGTGTACATACATATACAGCAATAAGGACGTAACTGCGCAACTACGATACGTGCAGCTGGCGCGGAAGCGAGTATTTGAGTTGTGATAATGCGCGCGCGCCGTGATAAGAGCAACGACGAAAGTTCGACAAAGTATCGCACGGAGGCGCCACCGAACAGGAATCCATCACGATCCTATGGTACTAGTTGGAAACCGTTTCGCGATCAGCACAAAACGGAAATCGCGTTCTAGCAGTCGGTTCGATTTCACGCTACCTTTGATCGAACCTTTTCCAGGGGTCGAGTCAGCTCGTTTTAATAAAATGTAGATCATCGGGCCGCTCATTGTGATTTAAGTCGCTTCCCTGAGGGAAATTATACCGTCAACGATATTTCAAGCGCACGACCTTTCCGCCATCGTTATTTATACGTTCCCTAGTCAGCCACTTGGGACTTTCCCGGTTCCTCCCACGGTAACTCAAACAGCGTCCCGATCGACGTCCCTCGAAAACCGTTCCCCATTAACTGCACGCCCGTGATTCCCACACGGTTCACGACTCGTGAATAAGTTCCTCTAATGTACTCTAAAATTTCCATGTTAGAGCTAATCAAACACCGTTAGGAATTAGCCGCAATACGCGTTTACGGCTGAAACGTCCGACCGTATTCTTCCGTTTGATCGATGTGCCAGCTAACAGGGAAAGAGGAAAAAAAATAACAGGGATTCGCCGCCTTTTTAACTTTCTGCTGCGACGATCGTTAACTTGACACGTTGCGAATCGCGCGAAACAGCTTCAACGTTGCACCCTGACTAACTTTCTAGCTGTCGAATACTGCCAATGGTATTCTGTGCGCTTAACCGGTTGAAAAATCGCAAACGTCGCGAGAAGCTGGTTCCTCCGACCATCCTCGTCCTCGCTATTATTTTTCGAGATCCGCGCGCTCGGCTTACCTACGTGTTTCAACCGGACCCGATATATACGCGTGCGTTCGTGCACACGGAGCGAAATACACGAAGGGAGAAAGATAGCGGAGGAACGCGTTACACCAACGTTGCTCCTAATGAAACTGACAGGCTACGAGCCCGATATAGAGAGGCGAGCACTGCGTGCAAGGGAGGTGATTTACGATGGGACGCGTGTGTTTTAAGCTGGTTGCATACGGGAGAGCGGAATGTGCGCTTTTTATGGCCAGAAAAGAATAGGCCAAGTATAAAGGCATCGCGCAAGACCCATTGAAATTCAGCGGGCCTTTATGCGTTGCACGCCACTGGTCGAGTTCGTGGACTAGCTGGTTGCCTGCTACCGGTTCCTCGTACCACGCGGCCCTTTCGTGGGACTATCGGGGCCCATTGCGCATCACCGTAACATAGTCCAACCAGGGGAAACCGGTACGCAACCCGGTACGAGGTAGATATACACGCGTGTGCATCGGTGCAAGCATGTGGACAGGTCGAAGTGCAGCCCCCGGCTGCACCGGAGCAAGCACTGTGAATACGAACAGGAACCCATTCCCAGGATGCCTCTTTGGATCGTTTGATTTAAAGTTTCGCGTGCCTCCAAGTGGAATTCCGTCACTTCTCGCTAACGGGGTTGAAATGTTTTTAGATGGAATTATTCGAAGATGAATTTGCCTTCGAGATGCGGTAGATTAGGTTCTGGACTAGTCGGCTCGGTGTCTACAAAGTTTCTGACGTTTTGACAAGTTTATAAGGAAAAGGAAAATACCTCGCGATATACGCCTGCGTTCTCCGGTATTAGGAAACTCGGACAAACCGAGAATATTATTAGGAATTTATTAAGAATTTAAAGCCGCGAATAACGTAATTAAATTTTGTCTTCTCGTAAGTATATCTTTCTCTTCCATGTATTTTATAAACTGTTTCGCGAGCCAAATTCAAAGTTTTCGTCGAGTCGACGCAGAAACGTGCCAGGTGTCCGAATATTTATGAACAGAACCGAATACGCGGTAAATTTTGAATTAAAAAATTCGCGAGATATCTCAGTTATAGCGCTGTCGAGTGGTGTTACCTTCGACCGATAATCCACAGGAAAGAAACGATGTCGTAAAAAGATTCTGCACGGATGGAAACGATCGAAATTGATAGGACCGGGGAATGGCATCTGCGTGCACCATACGCATTAATACGCACACGAACCTGGCAAAGTTATAGCTGGGCGCCGGTGCAGCATGTGGCACAGAGTTACTACCTATATTTTATAGCCATGAATGGTTAAGCTCCTTTCAGCGGAAGGAGATGCACCGGGTCTATCTTTATTTCTCGGGCTCGAGCTATAAAGGGGCGACGCGATTTCGCAAAGCTCAGGGACGAAATTTAGGCCAACAAGGTCGATGGTACATCTGTGGCCCCGACTACTCGTCCTATAGATTACTGAGGGTAATACTTGTCTCTACAACTGTGTACTCTTAGCTTCGTGTACTCAGGTTCCTTCCATCCGATCGATAAGGGTGGGGTGTAGAGATCTACAACCGAGTAGATAATGCACGATATTCTGGGTACGATATTCAAGAAACAGGGAAAATGTCCGATCTCATCTTATTTCAAGCTATTTAACCCTTTTTGGGCACAGCACAGGTGAATTTTTCACTCAATTTTTCATATTTGGAAAATATCCAAATACTTGAAGAAATTGTAGCGATACGTGAGTCGTAGGACGATTGGAAGTGACTCTGTTGTTGTTTTGCCTCGAGGTATTGACACTCTTACGATGTACGGAATTTAAAAGTAAACAAACTCTGGACGAAACAATTTAAACTTCCCGGTACCCCGACCAGTGTAAATAGACGGACATGCTCTCTAGGAATTCAGTATTCGGTAATCATTGTCTAGCATCCTTATATCGAGTAGCATCGAGCAAGCGACGAATAAGACGTACTGTATTAACTCTGTATTCTGTACTCATAACGATTTTAAATACAAGTATTAACTCGTTTCACCATTTGGAGCAACCGTTTAATATCCGCCACAAAATTAACTCCGGAAGTATAATATTTTTTAACGGAGTTGTATCAATCCGTAAAACGTCGATGGTACGAAAACACAGTGGATCTGTGGACGCGCAAGTCGCACGATTGAGAAATCAACGAGTACGAGTTGACCCACATCCTATCGACAGATGCGTGTCCCCCCTATTCCAAGCTCGTTTCGTCTAATTTAAATTTTAAAAGCCTCCACTTTGTTAAATTATTCGAACAGCCTGTTACGTTGGCGTTTTCTTCGCGATTCACGAAACGTTACGCTCCAGTAAATCCGTTGCCGCTCATAATTTCGACTTTAATAGAATAACAAAACGAATCGGAAGCGTGGTCGATCGAAGAGCTTGAGAAAGCGGGAGAGCAAGGGAGAGAAGGAACTCCTTCGCGATGGAATGCGACGAAAAAAGCCGTCCCAAGAGGCTAGCCTTCTTACTTATAGTCCCGTCGATCGGGAATTTCATCCGTCGTTACTTACGATCGCGCGCCATCGTTTCGACGTCGGCGCCTTCCTCTTCTCCTTTTTTCTTCCCTCACTCGAAATTCCCTTCTTTCCAGAGTTGCTGGAAGGTACGCGAGCCAAGAGAAACGCGCCGCGCCCGAACAAAGAACGGACATAAATAATCCAGAGTTTCCAGCGAACGTACTAATAATTAGATTCCAAGGACCGCCTATTTTGGCCGGCAGTTACGCTAGAAAAAGAGTCTTCGACTGCGTTCAGAGTCGGTCGCCCTCCTGCCTCTCTCTCTACGTTCTCTTCGCCCTCGCTCTTCACCCTCGCTCTTCGCCCTCACTGTCACGACGTCACGACCCACTTTCATCCGACCGTCCTTTTTTTCCATCTCCGGTGTCGTCCTCCATTTTCGCCGCTCGTTTCCTCTTTTCGTGTTCCCTTCTCCGGCCGCGAACTTTGCCAGCAGGAGCAAACAAAGAACAGACTCCCACCCCTTGCAGTGCGCGTAGCATATTTATGGTCGAAAAGCATGGTACACGCTTATAGCGACGAACGAGGAGAGTTGGAGCCCCGACGACCGCAAATGGGGCACGAGAAGTGCCATGAAAAAGTATACGATAAACGTCCGTTCTATCGTCCGCACAATTGGCCACTGGTCACCGAAAGGCGAACCCAAGGAACGCTATATAGCCGGTGGATTTCTGGCCGAGAATTGGCACGATTTTACGACACTCACCTGTCCCTCGTTTTTACGAGCTCGAGAAAATTTGCCAACACGAGACGAATCGCGTTTCTCTTCGCACCGGAAAGAGACACGTCCCTTCGTCGTTTGAGAAACTTTTCCATGCACGGACTCCACCGTGAATTCTCTGATGAATTTTGCGATCGAATTTCTATCCAGAGTGGAAATAAGCAGGAGAAAGGAGACGACGGAGAGGCACGGTTTGACGATATAATTCCACGCCACTATCGCTATTTTTAACTGCGTATTTCTCAATAGACAGCGGGATCCGAGGGCCATACAAAACGTTATAGAACGACCTTTGCGGTACTCCATTGAACGAGGAAGAAATAAAGTGGAGGAACTCGAGAACTGCTCCACTTCTGCACAATGGGGCGCAGGTAGCCCGAATCCTATCCCTATGCCGTCGTCTCCCTCCGTTTCTAGAAACGTCTCTTTCTTTCTTCCGCGCGACAGTTGTAAAAAGATGCGTCCGTAAAAATTGTTGTGGCATAATGGCGCAGTAGCTTGGCTTGGCAGGGACCGCTACCGGTGTTCCGGTTGCGGCGTGGAACGCAATCGTCATAAATCCAACGTGCGAACAGTGGCACAATGCGCGTTAAATCATCCCCGATCGCTTTTAAAACGGGCCCTGAATTATTGCTACAGCGAAACGCGGCCATTTTTCAACCGATTGTGAGAACGCTCGTCTTTCGGTCATCTTCTTCCGGAAACTTTTGTTTGATCCATCGCACGACCAAACGAAATCGCGTAGAAGGAAATTTGAAATGAAACGCGTGGCAGTGGAAGTTGTTGTCCAATTTCTTCTCGGAGCGATTCGCTGTTGGCGAAGGAAGCTTCCGGATCTTCGAGTGGAAGCTTCGGGATCTGTGACAGAAGCGTGGAGAATAAAATGCCCGTAGATAAACGAAATGGCGGATTAAACGGCACGTCTCTCGTAGCCGGGTATTGATTTTCCTTTCTCTGGCACGAGCCAGCCGGGTGTAATAAAGGGCCATTAAAATCGGTGATTCTTCACTCCGGGTCCCTTCGAGTCTCGTTTCTGTTCCGCGGATGCTATCTCCCGCGCGGATCTACGCGAGTCGAGTATTGTTATCGTAATAGAAAAACTTTCTCCGCGAGTATATCGGTCGTGAAAGACAGGACCCTTGGCAGAGCGAGACGACGATGTCGCGCACACGCGTACGCTCGCTCGCGACGATATTCGAATACTTTCTTATGTATCATATATATTGCGTATCTTGTACAAAACATTCTGAGATATCATTAGCTTTATCGCCAGACACTGCTATGATAATTGCATCGATAAAATTTGAAGATGTAATATCGTATATAGAAATGCTTTACCATAACAACGTATGGATATTACCATAACAAGATATCCCCATAACAATTTGTTTTAAGTATTCGACTACATTGATGAAGCGTTACGCGCAGTTACGTACGTAATTAACGTGTAAACGCATTAAGCAACTGCCACACCCGTTTTAGTCGTGCCCCGTTACAATAACAATGAAACTTCAAATTGTTTTGTATATGTTAGAATTTAATCTTAAAGTTAAGATTAATAATCTGTGGAAGACACGATGTTTACGTTAAAATAATATTCAGCGATGTTTATCAAACAGAACTATAGAACCAAATGTATATAGACGAGTGATATAATTAACAAAGTATGCAAGAATTGTTGATCGTTAGCCAGTTACTTTCAGACTAGTCGTAGGTAGTGACCCACGATCCCTTAAATATTTTGAACCCCACTCTCTACACAGTAATGAGTATGATCTGTTCAAATGTGGATGTCTGTGTAAGAGTGTTTGCGCCTATGCGTGTAACATCGTTGTATTCCAACAATATATAAAGCACTCGATAAGTACGTAAGAATTTTCGATGGTAACTGTTGGAACATTTTGACTGAGCCACTGTAGCTAAAAGGAATATCGGCAAACTGATCAGGAACGTTCCATTCGTGCCGGAAATTTCCTTCGTCTGCCATCGGAGGCGCGGGTATTGGAGAATACACGGTGGAGACGGAAGAGCGAAAATATGAAAGGTGCCTGGAAAGTCAGAAAGAACGACATCCGACGAGAACGAAAGTGATTTAGCCATAAACATACGTGACACTCGGAGCTAGGGGTGGCTGCAGGGACGAGAAGGGGTTTGAGTTACACGACACGTCGCGCTTCTCGGGGGTTGCGCGCGATATTTCGCCGTTGGAACTCACCCGGGCCACATTTCTCTTGATTTAGCGAAACAATCCGAGCATCTGAATTTCAAATATGGCGTCTACGACCTTACTCCGTCTATGCAGAGACCTCATCCTCTGGATGACCCGCGACAGACTGCACGAGACGCTCGCGAATTAGTTCGCGGAAGAATTTACCCCTGCCGAACCTCCATTTATCCCGACCTCCCCTGTAAGCCTGGAATCGGGCAATTTCCACGGGGAAACATCTTTCTTGCCAGATCTCCTTTTGACGCCCTCCTTCTTTACCTTTTTCCACGCGATCCTCCAGGATTTTTAGGTTCATCTTGCGGCTGATGATCTTAGATGTTGGGATCTTCTGAAGGGGAGAAAGTGTAGGCGGCTTTACGGAATCATCAAGGGAAAAAGTGGGTATATAGTAAAGGGAGTTGAAGCATAGTTCTTCTTTTTTACGTGGTGTTTACAGGAAAGGTAGCAACTTGTCCGGAATTTCGTTTAAATGCGCTGTTTCTTGTTGTACGAGGTATAAGGTACGAGGTGATTTTGAATGCGCTCTTTATGCCGAATACGAGTGCGTAACGAGTTTTTTTCTACCTTACAAGATTCTTTAGCGATACGCTGTTTAACATTTAGCGCGTATAATCGCACGTAACTGCAAATTGTGAAACGTTATCTGCTATAAGAAGAGATAATTTATAATTTTCTGAAATGTTTGGCTTGGCTAACATCCTGTTTAAGGGTCTAACAGTACGAAATCAGCACATTAACATATCACTCGTCCTCGTGTTGCTATTTCATGCTCGAAATATTCCGATGAAATCGCTCACCGTGTTCGTCCTTTACAATTATCTTTTCCAACAAAACGTTCACGTGTAAAATTAAAATTCAACATGTACGAACAACGTTCGCTACGAATATTCACCGCGACAAAATCTTCGTTGACCGATATTGTCCCAACACAAACGTAATTGTTATATATCTCTGGGATCGAACGGAATCACGATATCTTACATTTTCCGGGCAGGTATCTCGTTCGAACGTCTACCATCGAACGAACCGTACAACCGCCAACAGACATCGATGCGCGCGACATACGCACGTGCTCGTTCCTGGTTATCCGCGATATTTGATCGGTCGCCGTCGTGGTTTTGACTCTGTCATATATTCGAAGCTCGCAGGGGGTTTACGAGCTAGCCGCGGTTCTCGCTTACTCATGCTTTTTTTCCCGATGTCCAGCGATTTGTCGAGCGAACCGTTGTATCCCGAAGAGCTGTCCCGATTAAGGGCAGATTCGTAATATCGTCGATCGCCGCGTGAGGGATTGCGGCCCATTGAGCAGCCGCCTCCCGTGAAAATAATGATCCAACGCCCCCGGGGTCCTTTAGAGGACCGTTCGTCGTCCCATAATTCCCGTATACCCTCGATCTCTCCAACTATCTTCGTCCATCGCCTAGCCCGAGGGGCCTCTAAGACGCATCGAAAACACTTTGCCAAGCGGGGACATCGCCAACCCTTCGTACTTTCCTTTTAATTAATTCCCTAGTAGCACGAGGTAACCGTGCTCTCGCAAAAATTAAAGCGGTCCTTTCGGATATTTCTTTTGTCACCTTTAAACGATTTCTTATTCGGAAGAGATCTGAATCACGTTGCAAAAGAGCCGTGGTGCGTAAAAGCGCCGTGGCTATCGAGCATGTCCTTCGACAAAAAAAAAAAAAAAAAAAAAAAAAAAAAAAAAAAACCCGATTCTTTTTTTATCCTTTGCCGTTTCAGATTCTACGCTTTTATTTGCTGTTTCCAAGAGGTCGCGCCTTGTTACCAGCGAACGACGATATAGCGGAGAAACGAAAGGTTACGGCGTAAATAAAAATTTGCGCGAACGAAACGTTACGGCGTAGTATATTTGAATCTATCGCGGCTATCAGGGGAAAATATATAAAACTGGCGTGACAGTGTGCGTGTTAAATAAGCTACAAAGTTTATCCAGCTAATGTGCAACACGTTTACAAGCTTTTACTCGCAGTCGATCTTCGGATTAAACCCTGAAAACGGGGATTTAAAATTCCACGCAGTTGGAACACGTTCTGGCATACAGAAAAGACCGCACGTGCAGTTCCTGGTCGGCCGTGGAGGATCCAAGGTCGCGATAATTTGCAAGGGAGAGGTAGAGTTGCGGTGCGTGTTATGCGCGAACGGCAGCTGGAAGGCAGAGCCAGTTAGGTTGGTTATGCGGGGCCCAAGGTCTCCCTCGCTCGCTAAGGGCCCCTATTACGTATCGAGTCTCTCTCGCACGCACACTTACACGCGCTTGCACCAACAATTTACATTCGTGCCTGCCTGGATAAAAAGGGAAGACGCGCGTTTCGCCTCGACCTTCCCGCGCGGATTCGCACACGTGCGCGTATGTGGGTCAAACCGCGCGGCGGAAACTAGTCTGCTCTTGGGCAGCCGGAATCGAAGGCGTAGAACAGGTCGTTCTTCTCGTTTTTTTCGCTATCCTCGTTCTCTTCCTCCTTCTCTTTCTCCAGCGTCCTTGGTCGTTTCTCGTTTTTGGTTCCATCAAAGAGAGGTGGTGGAAGGGAGGTGGAACCGAGCAGAGACAACAGGCGCCGCTCTGCTGAATTTCACCACGTGCTCGATCTCTCTCTTTTTAGTTCACGAAGATCGTAAAAGAGCTGGGAACCACGCGACGATTTCGCTGAAATATTTTACTCTCGGTCCCAAAGCGGAACACGTTCTTCGAAACAGATGCCTATTTACGATTCCCTTGACACCAGGCTTCCTTCGCTTATTATCTTCCAGTTCCAAGAATTATTATTTAACATGAATCTTGTTACGTAGCGGTCGTACACGAGCCGTTCTACGTATCTTTGCGCATTTAAATGACCCACGAATGCGCAAACATCCGCACGACTATCCGTCGCGATATTCCATTTGCCAATACCAAGATCCAAGAAGTAAACTCCCCGTTTGAAAAAGTTCGTAGTTTCCAAAATTTCCTCCTTTTTCTTCTGTACGATTCTTCGTTCGACTACGAGTACGAGAAACAAATCGCCCGATCGAAGACTCTCGTAACTTTGCAAAATTTCTTATCCGTGATTCTATTCGATCGACAAACATCAAAATGAAATGAATTATTCGTCCGTAGACTTTCATAGGCTTCGAAAATTTCTGTCGTTTACCGCCGCGTAGTCCTCGGCTGCCCGATACGCTCTTGATAAATTCCCGAGCCAGAAATCCCGGATCGGTTGCTCTACTTGATAAATGTCGGGATCCGCATAACGCGGGCAGATGCCTAATTTACCAGTCGTGATTTTTGCTCGCACCCTACGAGAAAGCGAGTCCCGTGGAGAACGATGGCGGAATATAGAGAGGCTCGCCGATGAATCTGTATATCCAAATCCCCTCGTTCCATCCGTGTACGTGCACACGTGTGTATAAGCTTTTTCCATATGACGTATCGTCGTGATTACCTTGATGTAGATCCGTCGCTGCGTTTCGAAGCCGATAACGCATCGAGAATATACGGGTCCCTTTTCTCTGTTCTCTCCTCGGTCCTGTATCGGCGAACACATCGATCATCGTTGCGCCCGTGATTTTTCATCGGCATTCCCGAGCACAAAAAAAAAATCAGTCCGACGAGATTGAAAAGCCATTCCGTCGTCTGGGAACACAAAACGGAACCTCTTTCTATCCTACCATTGCTCGTCATCGTCCACTTCCCCTTTGAAACTCGTTTTCTATGTCTGGACTCACCGTAGAATAGCATGTACCAACTATTCTACTATTGGGAGAGGAAGAAATGCTTTATCGTCGAAACGGAGATCGTTTCTTCGTACGAGTAATATCGCGCCAGTTTGGAAATTTCTACGGTTCTTCGTTTTCACTCGGCTTTAATACTGTTTCAAGTACTGTACAAATATGCTTAGATATATTTGTACTTGTTTCGTTTAAAGTAACAATTAGCTGATTTTCGTCGTTCAAACGGACTTTAAATTTAAAGCTTTCGAAGAAGATTTTGGTATAGGATGTTCAATTGTAAAATAGTAAAATAGTAAAATCGTGTACGTGTCTTCGAAATGAAGGTTTTAAAATTACGAAATCTCTCGGCGCGACCTAGTTTC